>NC_090441.1:196149670-197399670 GCF_031143425.1 Pleurodeles waltl | reverse complement strand
GGGCATCCTCCTTACCACTGTCACGCTGTTCCTCCTCGTGCCAACAAAGTCTCGCCTCCCTTCAGCGGGGTTCCGTGGGTCCTCTCCACCGACAGTTCAGATGGGCGCCCGGAGGTAGTCCCGTTGGCGCAGGGCCCCTCTTCTTGGGCCGGGGCGGCGTTGCCTCCTCCAATCCGTGGGACTTTGCGCCCGGGGCGCAGCCCCAGCGCTCTCCAGGGCTCCCGGTGCGTCCCCCGTCCGGCGGGGCACCGCAGAGCCTCCTCGTCGATCGTCTCTGTGTGGGCACCCCGGGGCCGCCCTCTCGGTGCAGGGCCCCTCCCCCGAGCCGGGGAGACGCCGTCCCCTCAGTCCGCGGGGTTCCGCGCGTGGAGCGCGGTCCCAATGCTCTCCCGGACTCCCGGTGTACTTCCGGTCCAGCGGGGCCTCGCGGGTCCCTCACTCCGGTGTCCCCGCGTGGGCACCCAGGGGCGGCCCCGCTAACGCAGGGCCTTTTTCTCGGGCCGGGACAGGGCCTTCTCTTCTGTCCACGGGGCTCCACACGCGGAGCACGACCCAGCGCCCTCCAGGGCCCGCGAAGCGCCCTCAGCCCGGCGCCGCGGCGTCAGGAAGGGCAACAGCGTCGGAGCCGAATCAGCCGCGGAGACCCCGTCCCAGCCGCCATTTTATTTTTCTTTCCCCTCGGAGCCGGTCGGGCCGCGGCGGCAGATCGGAGCCTGCCTTTCGCCACCGCTCACCTCCACCGGCTCCTCGGGCTCCAGGGATCACGGGGAGAGTCGAAGCGGCATCCCTCGCTCGGCAAAACCGCGTTAGCTATGGGCGGATGACGGAGGGGTCCAGAGCACTCTCAGAGTGCGACCGCCATCTTGACGCCCGAAGCCACGCCCCAGTTATAAGTATTTTTAATTCAAGTAATTATAACTTGCGCCCTAAGATAACTATACCTTGCGCCTGCGCCATGCACAGCTAATTACTCCACATATTACATCATTAACAATACCGTCTATGGCATCATTGCTATTATTACTGCAACATTTGCAATAAAATTATTGATGAGAAAACTGTGCATGGGTGGGGGCGCAAATTGAGATATCAAAGGGAAATTAAATTTGTATATCTTTGGTTGCGAATATTTCACAAATTAAATTTTTTAATTTTTCACGTTTAATCATTGCAATTGGCTGACTGCAACTTGACTACAAAGTTGCGTCTGCCATTTTATTTAATGGGGCACGATCCCCAAGGTTGAAAATCCAAATTGAAAGTGGCATAAGGGGTCAGGGTGAAGGTACCCTGACCCCAGGGGTGAGATATAGGTGTGTTTCAGGTGTAAATTATGGGTTTAAAAATTTTTCGCGTCACTGTGCGCGATATTCGTCAACATTTGCGACTTATTTTCGAAAATGGAAAAATTTGAAAGAAAAACCACAGACTTATTCATACACTAATTCATTCACTCATACATGCACTCAGAGACTCGTGGGTCCACTCACACACCCACTCAGACACTCATGCACCTCCTCACACCCACTCAGACTCACACATCCACTTTCCGACCCACTCAAACACTAAACTTAAACACTCACGCACCCACTCACAGATCCACTAACAAAGACAGGCCCTGTGGCCAACCTGCCCTGCCCACAGCCAAAGAACGTGTGTGGCGTGGGGCTGGGTGGTTATAAGGGCTTGACTGCAAGGCCTGGCTGCACAGCGGGGGTTGAAATAACGTATAGTAATTAAAATTGCTTTACGGTAAAAAAAAACATTTAAATTCACTGAAAAATCCGAAGGTTACAGGGACGTTATAGTTAGGTTCTGAATTTGCTCATACAAACCCAGAGAAATTCAGCAGTTTTAGTGCCCTAAGGTAACTATAACTTGCGCCCTTGCCACGCACAGGTTCCTTATCAATAATTTTATTGCACTTGTTACAATGATAATATCAAAGATGCCATACAAGATTTAATCAATGATATAATTTATGGAGTAATTAGCCGTGCATGGTGAAGGCACTAGTTATAGTTACCTTAGAGTGTGAGGTATAGTTACTTAAAAGTACTGTAACTATAACTGCTGAATTTCCATGGTTTTGTACGAGTAAATTCAGAACCTAACTATGGTTCAGTGAATATATATTTACATAACACACACTGCAGTGTTAGCGTGCACCAAATATATAAATACATATGTATGTATGCATACATATATATGCCAGTGCATGTGTGTGTGTGTGTGTGTGTGTGTGTATATATATATATATATATATATATTACCTACTGGTGGTCATCAGTAGGTAGTTATAGTTAGGACCTAGTTTCCATTGGAAAAGCATTTTTTGGTTTGCTTAGAACTTTGTCATCTTATGACTAATCTTCATTAAATTTTCCCCACAAAAGTGCCCTCCTGTGTCTAGTTGTGCATGGAAGGTTTTCTCGTGATTTGTCAAGTGGGGACCAAGATAAAAGGGGGTCAAAAAAAGAAGTGTGTTTCTAGTGATAATTCCCACAGCGATTTTAGGCACAACTGTTGCCAGAACCGCTGAACAGGATTACACAACATTTGGCAGAAAGCTAGATCTTGGTCCAGAAAGATCTCATTGTATGATGTGGTGCAGATCCGTTCAGTAGTTTTTGAAATAGTAAAACAAAGGGATATTTGTATAACTTGGGACATGGACCCTCTACGGATCCGATGGATCTCATGCTGAGATCTGGTTCGCTGCCAACATCCAGGAAATGTTGGCAGTCATTTTGGCACTCAGACACAGGCTAAGTCCCCATAAAAAGAAGAGAAGGGGGCAGGGTAGGAATACCCTGACCCGAGGAACCAAAAATTTTTTTTTAGATTTTCCCATGAAAATCAATGCAGATCTGCAAATCTCGGGGGGGGGAGTGTGCTCTACCGCGCTTGTATATAGTTGAGCCAATGGTAGGGCCTGGTCCAGGGGGAACATATAAATATTGTGTTTGATGAGGGGGACGCACGTGGTCTCCCTCCCAATGTTAAATGAAGAGGATAGGGGCCACTCGCCCCCCTCACTAGGCCGTTTACTGCCCTGAGGTCCGCCAGTTCCCCGGGGCAAGGCCAAACTAACACAAGGCAGGGGGACCTCACAGTCCCCCTCCAGGGCCGTTTTCTTTGACAGCTCCCACCAAGAGAGAGCAAACAATTAGTCTGCTACCAGCCACTGTAGCACAAGTTGTTGCTCAGTCGTCTGTCACTTGTGGAGTGTAAGCAGTGATTTCATTTGTGCGGAGCTCAGCTGAACCATGTTGTTTTAAAGTTTAGGACCTTCTATCGGGTGAGTATGAGCAGAGACGTTGTAAAGCATGGGCAAAGTGGGCTTCAGCCCAGGGACCCAGCCTTTCAGGGGGCCCCCTGATAGAGCCAGCCCTGATGAATAATTCTTAAACATATTGGGGCAGATTTACGAGAAAGTGGTGCATCTGTCCCGATGTGCCAGAATTCTTGCGTCCCCCTACTGCAAACTAACGACACCATGGTTGTGTCATATTTACAATACGGTGCACCATTGCGGTCGTTAGCACAATAGTGTCAACATTTTTGATGCTATTGTGGTGCTTCGCTGCACTAGTGTAAAAAAATTTGATGCTAGTGTAGCAAAGCACAGGAAGGCGTAAAAAATGGCAGAAAAAATTATGCAGTAACATCTAGTTAATTCCACTGTGCCATTTTGTTGGGCCTCCCTGCGTCAGAACGCCCCCCCCCTTGCGTAGATTATGCCTGATGCAGGCGTAATGTGGCGCAACGGCTCGTACAGTGGTGCAGTGCAAGCATTGTCCTACTTTGTAGATCTGTACCTGGGAAAAGGCCACATTAGCGCTGCCTTTGTGTAAAAAAAAAATAACACTAGGGCGACACAAGGTGGCGCAAGGGGCTTGTAAATATGCCCCATTGTTTTAAATGACGTTTTTGTTTAATTTATTTTTGATATGGGTGATGTGTCACAGACATGCTGAAGAGAAATTATTTATATTTCGTGCAACATCCATAAAAACAGTTTCTTTCAGTGCAAATCAGGATCTCATGTATGAGAAATGGGAGTGTGTCACAGAAATTATTTGCAGTAATATTAGTGAAACTGCTGCTGTGTTACAATAATGAAAACACACCTCACTGTCCCTGAATATTAGATGTGAACACATTTAGAATTTGGGCCATTGTGCCTGTGACTGTCAGTGACCTGGGCAAAGAGGGCGTGAAAGAGCTGAAATTGGATCATAAATTCAAAGCTGTTCTGGACAGGGCCCCCCAAAGTGTGTTTGGCCCAGGGCCCCCAAAATCCTTAAGATGTCCCTGGGGACCACGATCGTGTAAACAGTGGGAAGTGTAGGCGAGGCTGAAGACATCAGCAGGCAGGGTGTGAGGACGGCCACCTGCTCCCAAGTTGTGCAGGGGCTTCAGCTGAATGACACTGTCAGCTCTGGGTGGGGGCACTTTCTATAAATAGAGAGATCTGTTTTTAGATATCTTGGTATCTTGGCCATCTTGATGAAAAGATACTCATCACTACAAGTGCCGCTGCCCCATGAACAGAACAAATGCAGATAGTTCAGAACAGGCTCGGTCCTAGAGGGCGGCTCAGGCCCAAGCAAGGAAGAGCCCTGGCCCTCTCAATTCAGTTCAGAACTTTGAATACTGAGTTTTTTCTTTTTTTCCCTAACGTATCACCGGGGCCTGCAGCTAATTGTTTAGTTTAAATTAATAGCACCGTTAATTTCGGCTACTTTCAGGACTGAGGACAGTTTTGAAGACAAGTTAGAAGTCCCCGGAAATAGTTATTGCTATCATGCATGAATGAACAGGTCTTCTGAACATTTTTACTCTAAGGAAAGAGGCTGCAGTTTCCAAAGACAGAAATGCTCTTCAAATAATTTTGCCTTTCCTAGAATTTCCTGCCGTGAGGCCATCCTAATTTGCAGAACTAGTAATGATAATATGCTGGTTTGTGAAGGAACCTAACTTTAACCTAAAGGACCACCGTTTGATTCTCAGCAGGGTAATTAATCTCAGGATTTCATCATTCTTAGGCAGATAAAATTGATGTCACTTGGTCAACTAGTAGGAACACACTTGTTCCTATTAGTTGACCACTAATATGAACACACAAAATGGCAAATTATGCTGCAGCAGGTGCTACATTAAACAAGCATTGGCAGAAACAATACACCTCGTTTATGCCAAGTTGTACAGCAGCGTGGCTGTGCTGCATGGGTAAAAGTTAGAAAAAAACTCTATGAGTAGTATGGCTATGCATCTTGGCTAAACGTTATAGTTTACAGCATGGCTAAAAGACATTGTCAAAGCAATTAGCTCTTGTATTGGCAAGAACTATTGGCTTTGTCAATGCCTGTTGCTCTAATTGACTTATTAACAAGGCCTGCAGTGGAAAATTAGAAAATGCCCATTCTCTGGGGGGGCATGAGCAGAGACATTGAAAAGCATGGGCAAAGTGTGCTTCGGCCCAGGGCCCCAGCCTTTCAGGGGACCCCTGATAGAGCCAGCCCTGTTGACATTAAATAATTTTTAAACATATTGGGGCAGATTTACGAGAAAGTGGTGCATCTGTCCCGATGCGCCAGATTCCTTGCGTCCCCCTACTGCAAACTAACGACACCATGGTTGTGTCATATTTACAATACGGTGCACGATTGCGGCCGTTAGCACAATAGTGTCAACATTTTTGATGCTATTGTGGTGCTTCGCTGCACTAGTGTCAAAAATGTTGATGCCAGGACACCAATCCAAATTAATGAAACAGTACTAGGACTATACTTCAAAAGAAAGAAGATGAAGTGAAATTAGAATGTAGTGGCCAATTAAAAGGCAGCAAAAAAAGTGTTAATGAAGTCATCGAATGATAAGCAACAGGCTGGCTCCAGTTCTCTTTTAGTAAACAAAATGTCTTCCAAGCAAGAGCACAGGCACCAGCTCATGCGCTGTGTCCGGTGAGACCTAAAAACAAGTGATTATATAATTATTTTAAGATAAAAACACAGAGGTTTCAATAGAAGTAAATGTTGAAGTTACATATGCACCAGGCTACAACAGGTAAGGAACAGAACCTAAATACTATTGAATCACCAGTTAAGGTTTTTTTTAACATCTCAAGATGGTATCTGAAAATTGGTTAACTGTATTTAAATATTTCAAAAGGTTAGCTAGAAATTGAGTTTAACCCCCTTCTATTCACTGAAAAATACATTGAATTGTATTTCTGACTTAAATGCAGGAAATCCCTGACATTCACAAGTTATAGTTAACAACACAAATAACTTGTGCTGTCCGCCATGCTGTTCTCTTGATAGCTCTTTTCTTTGTCTTTGTTCTGTTGACAGATTGTGGGGGATGTGAGTTATGGTGTGAGTGTGTGTTACAAACTGTAGTTGGTGAACTTCATTGGTCTTTTGCATTTGAGCCAGAATCAGAACTATTTCTGTATGATGAACATATGATTTGAAGAAAGCTAGATAGCAGCAAACTGTGTTTTAAGGTATTAGATAGGGCGGGCAAAATAGTTACAGGGCTTAGAGCATCACATTTTTAAATTTAAATGCTTTATGTAGTGCTTAGTTACCAAAGTATTTTTTTAAAGTGAAAAGCAGGAAATTGATCCTGTGTGGCAGCAGGAATGTTTCTCCTGTTGCATGCTGACTCCTTCTGCACCTTAACGTTCTGGCAAGCAGCATCTTTCCCCTTCATTAGAGCCAGAAGCCTTGGTGGAGGAATTCTTATAAAAAGGAACTTGAATCATATAGCTCATTGGGTGGTGGTTATTATGTCCAAAATGTCAAACTGACAAATATGAGCACCTAAAATGTCAAATCACCAAAGTGTTTTTGTATATTTTAGCCGCTGCCATTCATTTTCATGGCCCACCCATGCTTCCTCATGGCCCTTCTAGATCCAAAATTCTGGAGCCGGGCCCTGTTCAGAAAAGGAAAGAGAGAAAACATAATGTATCTACGTAGTGCCCTTGCACTTTGTCTTTGTGAATACATCACAGTCTTAACGTTTCACGCGTCACCTAGATTAAATGGTCAAAGCTAGCCCACATATCCAAATTGTGATATGTTATTAATTCTTACATGGTACACCCGTTTTAAGGACTCGAAGAGATGACCTGAGGTCGGAGAAAGAGCTTACACAACTGACGTACATTCTGTGACACACGTTATTGTACGGTTGTGGAAAAGTGTTGAGTTACTTCTAAACAGAACAGCAAAGTATTGGTAGCCCTTATAGGATTAGAAACATAATTTCTGTCATAAACATTCTTTTATCAATGTGTGGTGAGTATGCAAAATACAATAATCTGTACTTAGTTTTAGCAAGCGAGATGTCTTAAGTTTGAGGGGCACACCAGGTGCGATCCTGTGTTCCTTTTGCTAGACAGTGCTTAATTTGAGCTGGTGGTTGCTGGGGAGGAGGGGGTACCAGCACTTATTTTTGAGGGCCGACACTTGTTTTTCTGCAACAGGCAATTACTGCGAGCAAAATACACTGATGGGAAAGACGGAGGAAAGCAAGATGGAAAAGCATCACGAAGGGAGTTAGCTGAAAGCTGCAAGAGTGAGCTGAAGGGGCAGGGAGTAGGTGTTAATTGATTAAAGAGGCCTGAGATGGCTTTAGGATTACGCTGCCTTAGTATTTTATGCTCACACATTTAAATGCAGCAGCTGCGTGTTTCAGAGGAGAGTTTTGAGCACCGGCATGTTTTTATTTACAAATTAACCACTGGTGCTAGAGGCAGGGCCGGACGGGCCGTAACAGGCATCGGGCGCTTTCCCGAGAGGCTGGAAGGGTGGAGGCAGGTTTTGCAGCTGTGGGGGTTGGTTTTGGGGCTGGTTTTGCAGCAGAGCTGCAGTATCGGCCCCCAGTAACAAAAATAGCAAGTGTTTCCAGCCTCCAGGGGGCCAGGCAGTGCCCCACTTCGTCCCCAGTGCCCCTCCTAAGGGCTGGTCCGAAAAAAATGCCAGGGCTTTTTTGGGTTTCCAGTCCAGCCCTGGTTAGAGGGGCTCGAGGGTGCGTGGTCTGGCAGTATGGGTGGTTCCACTGCCTGAAAGTTTGGTCTGTTTGTATTTTCAGGACCAAAGTTGATTTGCAAATGGCTGGACCCCAGTCCCAACCTGGAACAACCACTACCTATTTTATTTTTAGCGGCAGTGGAGGGAGTTCATATCCTATGAGGTTGTTGATACCGATTTTTTGTACAGGGAGGCTCCTGATATTCCAGGATGGTGCCTATTATATATGGTTACATGTTTTCCTTATCCATATTCAATGCAGACATACAGGGAGTGCAGAATTATTAGGCAAATGAGTATTTTGACCACATCATCCTCTTTATGCATGTTGTCTTACTCCAAGCTGTATAGGCTCGAAAGCCTACTACCAATTAAGCATATTAGGTGATGTGCATCTCTGTAATGAGAAGGGGTGTGGTCTAATGACATCAACACCCTATATCAGGTGTGCATAATTATTAGGCAACTTCCTTTCCTTTGGCAAAATGGGTCAAAAGAAGGACTTGACAGGCTCAGAAAAGTCAAAAATAGTGAGATATCTTGCAGAGGGATGCAGCACTCTTAAAATTGCAAAGCTTCTGAAGCGTGATCATCGAACAATCAAGCGTTTCATTCAAAATAGTCAACAGGGTCGCAAGAAGCGTGTGGAAAAACCAAGGCGCAAAATAACTGCCCATGAACTGAGAAAAGTCAAGCGTGCAGCTGCCACAATGCCACTTGCCACCAGTTTGGCCATATTTCAGAGCTGCAACATCACTGGAGTGCCCAAAAGCACAAGGTGTGCAATACTCAGAGACATGGCCAAGGTAAGAAAGGCTGAAAGACGACCACCACTGAACAAGACACACAAGCTGAAACGTCACGACTGGGCCAAGAAATATCTCAAGACTGATTTTTCTAAGGTTTTATGGACTGATGAAATGAGAGTGAGTCTTGATGGGCCAGATGGATGGGCCCGTGGCTGGATTGGTAAAGGGCAGAGAGCTCCAGTCCGACTCAGACGCCAGCAAGGTGGAGGTGGAGTACTGGTTTGGGCTGGTATCATCAAAGATGAGCTTGTGGGGCCTTTTCGGGTTGAGGATGGAGTCAAGCTCAACTCCCAGTCCTACTGCCAGTTCCTGGAAGACACCTTCTTCAAGCAGTGGTACAGGAAGAAGTCTGCATCCTTCAAGAAAAACATGATTTTCATGCAGGACAATGCTCCATCACACGCGTCCAAGTACTCCACAGCGTGGCTGGCAAGAAAGGGTATAAAAGAAGGAAATCTAATGACATGGCCTCCTTGTTCACCTGATCTGAACCCCATTGAGAACCTGTGGTCCATCATCAAATGTGAGATTTACAAGGAGGGAAAACAGTACACCTCTCTGAACAGTGTTTGGGAGGCTGTGGTTGCTGCTGCACGCAATGTTGATGGTGAACAGATCAAAACACTGACAGAATCCATGGATGGCAGGCTTTTGAGTGTCCTTGCAAAGAAAGGTGGCTATATTGGTCACTGATTTATTTTTGTTTTGTTTTTGAATGTCAGAAATGTATATTTGTGAATGTTGAGATGTTATATTGGTTTCACTGGTAATAATAAATAATTGAAATGGGTATATATTTTTGTTTGTTAAGTTGCCTAATAATTATGCACAGTAATAGTCACCTGCACACACAGATTTCCCCCTAACATAGCTAAAACTAAAAACAAACTAAAAACTACTTCCAAAAATATTCAGCTTTGATATTAATGAGTTTTTTGGGTTCATTGAGAACATGGTTGTTGTTCAATAACAAAATAAATCCTCAAAAATACAACTTGCCTAATAATTCTGCACTCCCTGTAATTGCAAATGATGAACAAAATACTTTCCCTTACATACAATTTGATCCAAACAACATTTCTTTATATCTGAATTCCTCCAGGAATATTATCAGTAGCAATTTTAAAAGTTCTTACAATTCCCAATGCATATTGAATATTTCAACCTGCTGTGGAATATAAGTACAAAGCGCCACAGTTCATAGTATAAATATGCAATAAAACAAACCATTAAAAATCAAATGTACAAATGATAGGTAAAATAAAGAAAAAACTAAAAAAAGGACTAAGAGGAAGGAGGAAAAAGATCATGTCTTACATACTACAGAAGGAATATAATGCAACTGTGAAAGCTGAACTAATAAATACTACATTTTCATTGGTAAGCAGTTAAGAATTCTACATGTTGTAGGTTAATATAGAGAAATAAAGTGTCTTTAGAAAATGTGCTAACCTAAGTGGCCACAATAACATGTACAACATTAATAAAGAAATGCCATTAAACTGTTAAAAATCATGTGCAAACGTATTATACATAGATTAATTAAGAAATGTTAGGCCTATTCGACAAAGACTCATGCTAAGTTTCATGGCTTTAAATAAATGTTCAAATTTTTTTTTCTGGTGCAAGGAGAGAAGCTTTGTTGTTCTTTGTCCTTTGTACACACAGAGTTGACAAAATAGTTTATAATGTTTCAACGTGTACCATATGATGTCTTAACTTTTTTGTGAGAACTATCTGCTGTAATGTAGTGTACCTTTTGCTGATACATTTGTAGCATTGGTGCGTGAGAAGCAAATGTTCTCAGGATTTGACAATGGCCTCACTGACGAAAGTATGAATTGCAACTAAAAGTTACTAAACGGAAATGGGTGACAGGAACAGCCGATGAGGAGCCAATCAACGACATGTGAAAGTCTGTGTAACTATACCACAGATTTGAGAATTAATAATTATTGGTTCAACTATGAACAGCCGATATTGTGACCAATGACAACTTGAGAAAATGCTTTATGGACTTCTAATATACCCCGACTACATATGGCAAGAGTATTCAGAAGCTGAAGCAGATGCAGGCAGATGTAGACAAGTTCTAGTTCGAGCTGCAGAGAGACGAGAGCAGACTTACATGCCCTTTTAAGAGACATTACTTAGTTATTGATCTTTAGATGATGCCCTTCTAATTGGTTCGGCCAACTTAGATCCCACTATGGCTGAGACAGTTCCCTTCACTTCCCCACTGCAAATGCTGACTGGACGGATGTCCAGCTGATGAAGAAGTCTCTGCTTGCTGACCCATTAAGGAGAGGTATAATAAGATGTAATAGTATTCTTGTTGCAGGTTTTGTCTTCCTTTTCTTGGTACCAACCACTATATTTTGTTATAGTCATAGCTAGATGTTTTCCAAATTACTTTTTGTCTGACTTTTGCTTTTTGCATGAAAGCCAATCATGCATATAATCATAAATAATCAAGGATTGATTTTGTTCAACGGTGAATGACTAAATGTATGCTATAACATTGGTTCAGTTATTTTTGGTATTAATATGTATTGTGGCTATTGAATGTTTGATGTTAAATGCTTTCATATATGTCTATCAGCTAGTATTGAGATTTCTTTGCGTGATTTTAGCATTGTTAATCTAGGGATATAAATATTCTAACTTTTACTAAAATTTGTGGTTATTCATGGTCACATGGGCCCTGGTGTGTGAAGTTTATTGACTCATTCTTTTGACAAATGTTAAATGATTTTGGTGGGCTATTTGGAAATTCAGTAATGAATAAGTTTTGTGTTCATGGTAAATCTGTCTTAACTGAGTCAAAAGGTCTATCGAACCTCTAATGCGCCCCTTGTCAGTAAACCATAAAAGGACAAATAAGGCCAGACGTGCTCACACAACACTTTGGGATTTATATTTTTCATAGCTATATTGCATCGCCCACTTGGGCCTTATGTTTTTCTGGATAATATTGATGCCATGATTTTGCTCTGCTCTTCCTCCTTTTGTGTTTTTTGGGAACATTGCAATTTTGTATCATTGTGCGCATCACTCATGTGTCGTAAATCACCAGGATTGTTCTCTTTGCGCCTGGCTATTTTTCTAATGAATGATTATGATGATTTTTAATGCCTTCTCTATTATGCTCGCAGTAAGCACCGTCTTTAGGTTTATTAACATAAAGCGATAACTAGTGCTATGTTGTCAATGTAAAAATCCCTAGCTGTTGTGAAGGAAAGTTTCAATTCAGGTCATGGAGGTGGCGATTGAATCTTTTACTTACAGGTAATCTTCATTACCCATAGGAGTCCTCGTCCTTATAGTAATAATGGACTGAGGCTTCCTCTGCCTCTGACAGACACTACCTAATCCCTTCTTTATGTCTACACAAATGCATAGCATCCTACTAAAGGATCCTAATTCCTCTCACACTTCCTGCAAGTACCAAGCAGATAATTGTGTGTTGGGGAGAGGTAACTTACTATAATGACGAGGACTGCTAAGGTTAATGAAGACTACTGGCAAGTAAAAGATTCATTACCCCCATGCAGTCCTCATCATTATAGTAATAACTGATTGAGGATATACCCAAGCAATATTTTGACCAGACACAATTATATGCTGTATCATCAGTATAATCCTTTATTTCATAGCTCTTTCAAGACCAGAAAACCCAAAATTGGAAGTAGAAACATGGAAAACAAGTCCAACCTAAAATGGGAAAGAAGTGTATGAGAACAGGCCCATGTCGTGGCTCGAGAAATCTCTTGATTCAAAATACCTCCAGCCTCTGCCCGTGAAGCTGCAACTGACCTAGTGGATCTGGCCATGACATTTTCAGGAAACGCCTTGCCTACTGAATCATAAGCTTGGGAAATAGCTTGCTTGACCCCTCCGCTGAGATTAGGAATAGACTCCTTCTTACCCTTATTGGTGGACCCATAGGATACAAAAAGTGATTGGGAAACTCAAAATTCCTTTGTACTCTATGGGTAACTCAGAAGTGCCCTTCTGACTTCCAAAGGAGAGGGAACCGTACCACTTGTCTCAAGAACCGGTAGAACAATCTCTTGAGAAGTATGAAAAACAGATTTCACTTTTGGTCTGAACTTCGGATGAGGCCTAAGAATCACCCTATCTGGGGAAAACCTTAACACCTTAAATAGTGAATAGATGTCAAAAGGGAAGTTAATTCTCTCAATCTCCTAGCCGACCTGATGACAACAAGGAAGGCTACATTAGCTGAAACCCAAGAGATGTCATCAACTTCCAGAGGTTCAAAAGGAGGCTTAACCAAACCCTCCAAAACTTTGCCAAGATCCCAAGATAGAATTAGAGGATTTATCACTGCTTTGTGACGTTGACGTTGTTAAGAACATTTCTGACCAAAGAAAAAAAAGGTTGGAATTTACCCTGTAACTCCCGACAGGATTTCATAGCGGCCCATTCAGATGATAAAGTAGATGGGGACAAACCTTTTGCAAGCCCACCCTGTGGAAAATATTTGTTGTTTATTGCTAAACGAAGATACTGTTGACTTTCACAATGCATGGGGATGTGAAAATGTATCTTGCAAATCCAGGGTCATTAAATAATCTCCTTCTGAAATCAAAAGGATTATCTGTTCAAGTGTAACCATCTTGAAGGGACTCTTGCAAATGTATCTGTTGAGATTCTTTAGATCCAGGACTAGTGTGAACTTGCCTCCTGGTTTCATTACTAGGAAGAGTAGAGAGTAGAAACTAGTTGCCGTCTTGCTTCAGCCACTGTCCTGATGGCCCCTTTTTGAAGGGGGGACTGAAGCACTTGTAACAGAGATGCTCTTTTCACAACATCCTATGGCATGGGAGTGGTTCTGAAATATGTAGAAAGAATCTCTAGCTTGTATCCTCATTGAACAATGCCTATAACCCATTGATCATTAATGAGCTGCTGTCAGAGTTCCAAAAAGTGGCTAATATAATTCTCTCTCCCACTGTAATTGACTGATTGTTCTTTTATTTGCTGCTGGGATTGTTGTTAATAGATCCGGAGAGAGCTACCCTTCTGTTGCTTTTTGACAGGCCTTTTTTCAACTTTTTGCCAAGATTTCTTTTCTCGTGTTGAGATGTCTTCGAGGAAGGCCGGGTTTCAACCATGTGGTGCCTGTCACCGTGCCAAGTCTGTCACTGACCCCCATCTTGTTTGCCTCTGGTGCCTCGCTTGGACTGCCGGGCCATGGCGCCACAGGCTTTAAAGGAGCAGTCCCTAGAGTTGCTTGCGGCCCGGCAGTCGGCAACAACGGCACGCACGACTCCAAGAATGTCTCGGTCCCAGTCAAGAAGGAGGTCGCAGGACCGATTTCGGAGCCTCAAGTCCTCTTCTTTCTATTCGAGGTCCTCTGGGCACTCAGGAAAGAGACATAAGAAAAAGAAGGCTAAGCAGACTTCGTTTTCACCTCGGCTGATGAGACGAGCGGGGAACATTGGCGTTCCAGGCATGGTTCTGTGGAGCTGTTAGCCAGTTCAACTCTGTACCTCCCACCCCTTTTGGGAGCTGGATCGACACCCCCTCAAATAAAGGAGTTCTACGAGGCCATGCGCTGCTACTTCTGGCACGCCTTTGGGGCCCGTGGGGTCGGATGACACTTCCACTGGTTCCACACTGGTGGCTTTGGCCTCGGTCCGGCGCAGTCTCAGGCATCCGAGTCTGGATCCGAAGCACTGCCGGTCACACCCAAACAACCTTCTCTGGTGCCAGTCGTGATGCCAATGTGCCCCGTGCCGCCGGAACCTACTAGCGGCACCAGTATGCGCTGCTACTTCTGGCGCGCCTTTGGGGCCCGCGGGGTCGGATGACACTTCCACTGGTTCCACACCGGCGGCTTTGGCCTCGGTCCGGCGCAATCTCAGGCATCCGAGTCTGGATCCGGACCACTGCCGGTCACACCCAAACAACCTTCTCTGGCGCCAGTCGCAATGCCAATGTGCCCCGTGCCGCCAGAACCTACTAGCGGCACCAGCCCCATTCTCCTATCTGATAATCCGGAGCCAGATCGGTAGAAGAGCTAGGAGACATCAGTGGTCTAGATAACTCTCCAGACACTGGCTTGCTCTCTACCCTCACTGTGGCTACGGAGGAGGGAGCATCCTATGCAATGGTGGTGCATAGGACAGTGGTGGTCCTTGACCTCAAACTGCCCACAGTGGCAGTCAGGACAAACATCTTGATGGATGTGCTTCAGCCTGGGGCTTCTACATCTGAACCCATCAACAAAGCACTTGCAGGCGTCCTGCTGAGAACTTGGTCCAAGCCTGGCACATGGGCTCCTTTAAATAGGACGATTGCCTGCTGCGGTCCCCCAGTTCCAGGCGACCCTAGCTTTCTCAGCCAATACCCCACTCCTGAGAGCTTCGTAGTCCAAACTTCCACGTCCCACTGTGCATTTCCTTCTGCTCCTCCAGGTAGGGCATCCAAGAGGCTGGCCATCATGGGAAGAAGTTATTTTCTTCCACCAGCCTGGTACTGAGGTCAGTAAACACCTCGTACTTATTGGGCCATTTCTCCCATACCATTTGAGACATTTTTGCACAAGTGCTGCCTCAGGTCCCGGAGGAGGCCTGGGCCATACTCTCCCAAGATTGAAAGACAGGTGAGATGCAGCTAAGTTCGCCATCTAGTGTGGCTTAGATACAACTGACTCACTGGGCAGAGTGACTGCATTGACAGTATCCTTATCAGGTTTTTGGTTCAAGCAAATCTGATGAACATGCCCTTCGATGGCACTCGCTTGTTTGGCGAGAAGGCAGACTTGGCTCTGGAGTACTTTAAGGACTTTCGGACTGCGACCAAGTCCTTGGGCCTCTCGGCAACCCCTTGTCTACCCTCTGCCTTTCGCCCCTTTCATGGCAATGGAAAGGGCGTGGCACCTCACCAGCCCTATGCCAGCCCCTTTCTGCTCAACCAACCCAGGGTTTGCGAGGACGCGGGCAAGGTGTCTTCAGACCTAGAGGGTCCGCATGCCAGAAGTCATCTACCACACATCTCCTCCAATGGAAGTCTATAATATCAGATGCATGGGTACTGCAGATCATCAGGAAGGGCTATGCCCTGCCTTTTCAATTCTTTGCTCCTCCTATTACATCATCATTTGAATGAATCTCAGAGGATCATTGTCACTACTGTGAGAGGGAGTTATGGTTCTCTTGGCCAAAAGAGCCATAGAAGGGTCCCAATATCAGAAGTAGGCAGTGGTTGATATTCTGGCTACTTTCTGATACTCAAAAAGAACAAGGGTCTTTGCCCTATTCTAGACCTATGGTCCGTAAATCTCTTCCTCAAAAAAGAGAAGTTAAAGATGCTTACGTTGGCTCAGGTCTTGTCTGCCCTGGACCTAAAAGACTGGTTGGTGGTGCTGGGCTTGCAGGAGGCATATTTTAATATCCCCATCCTACCAGGCCACAGGCGTTACCTGTGGTTCTAGGAAGGCCACAAGCACTTTCAGTTCACCGTACTGGCATCTGGCTTTACTAGAGCACCTCAGGTGTCCACCAAGGTGATGATGGTGGGCGCAGCTCCTCTGCACAGGTCAGGGGTTTGAGTCTTCCCCTACCTCGACGACTGGCTGTTGAAGGCTGGTTTGCCCCAGGCTGTCGTTTCCCATCTCCAGTCTACAACGAACCTCCTGCATTCTCTGTGGCTCACTCTAAATGTGTCGAAGTTACACCTGACTCCCTCTCAGATGCTAACTTTCATAGGAGCTATTCTGGACACAGTGCAGATTCAGGCTTATTCTCCTGAGCAGTGAGTCCAGGATATTCAGGCTATGATACTGATGCTTCAGCCTCTGCCTTGGGTTACAGTGAGACTGTCTCTGAGGCTGCTGGGTCTCACGACATCCTGGATCCTGCTGGTAAAACATGCCAGATGGGCTCTGCTCTGGGACATGAAGTTCCAGTGGGCACAGCATCAGGGAATTCTCTCTGACATCGTCTAGATTTCAGCTGGAACTGCGAAGGACCTGCAGTGGTGGTTAATGAACCGTTATTGAGTCAGAGGCAGACTCCTGTCCCTTCCTCAGCCAGACCTCACACTAGTGACAGACGTGTCATTCCTGGGATGGGGCCGCCATCTGGGAGAAGGGAGATCAGAGGACTCTGGTCTCCGGTGGAATCCAGACTCCACATCAACATGTTGGTGTGCAGGGCAAACTGACTAGTGTTGAAGGCATTTCTTCTCTCTATCAAGGGGAGGATAGTGCAGGTGTTCACAGACAACACCACAGCCATAGGCGACTGCAGCAAACAGGGCAGGTGGCGTCATGGACTTTTTATCAAGAGGCCCTGCGTCTCTGGACATGGCTGGAACAGCAGGGCATAACCCTGGTGGTTCAACACCTGGCAGGTTCTGTGAACCCCAGAACGGACAAACTCATCCATCAATGCCCAGTGGATCACGAGTGGCCTCTCCATTGGAAGGTGGTACAAGATCTCTGTCAGCAGTAGGGAGAGACTTGGTTAGATCTATTTACCTCCGTAGAGAACGTGCAATGTCAGCAGTTTTGCACGTTGGAGTTTCCAAGGCAGCACTCACTCAGCGATGCTTTTTGTTGAGAGTGGAGCTCAGGCCTTCTGTATGCCTTTCTGCCCATACCACTCCTGCCCAGAGTTCTCAAGAAGATCAAGATTGACCAGACCAAAGTAATCCTTGTGGTTCCCGCTTGGGCGTATAGAGTGTAGTATCCCGAGCTTCTGAAAATGAGCTTCGATCCTCTGATCAGGCTGCCCCTTAGGGAGAATCTTTTGTTGCAGCAGCCTGGGAGGATCCTCCACCCAAACCTGTCAACTCTGCACCTGCATGCGTGGAGATTGAGCGACGGCAGTTGATAGCCTTTTTTTTTTTTTCATCCCAGAGTCTCTAAGGTTATCTTAGCAGCCATGCATTCCTCCACAAAAATGGTGTACGCTGTTAAAGATGTGTAAGATATTGTGCAGAGAAGTCTATAGATCCTCTCTCTGCTTCTCTATCTGATATTCTTCTCTTTATTAATTTTCTGGCCCAACAGGGTTCCTCTCTGGGGACACTGAAGGGCTTTCTCTCTGCTCTTTCAGCATTTCTGCGGCTGCCTGATCAACCCTCTCTTTTGAAGTCCCTTAATGTAAATAGCTTTCTTAAAGGGCTTGTATATATGTTTCCCCCTGTGCCCTTCGTCATGACTCATTGGGATCTCAATCTAGTTCTCACATACCTCATGTGTGCTCCTTTCGAGCCTTTGCATAATTGTCACTTCTAGCTGTTCACCATCAAGATAGCAAGCCTTCTTAGTGGCAATACCATCTGCTGGGAGGGTGAGTGAGATACAGGCATTATCATCTAAGCTGCCATATCTTACAGTGTTTCCAGAAACTGTTGCTCTACACATCCATGCCTCTTTCCTCCCTACGGTGGTGAAACCATTCCATCTGGGTCAAACTGTCACCTTGCCCACCTTCTTTACTCCCCCACCTCCCTCTAAGGAAGAGGAGCAACTCCACCCGGACCCCAAAAGAGCGTTGTTGCTTTACCTTGACTGTACAAAAGTGTTCCGGGTGGACGACCAACTCTTTGTGGGGTATGTGGGAGCAAAGAAGGGTCGGTGCTGTACAGAAGTGGATCATTTTGCGCTGGGTCGTCCTCTGTATTAAGATCTGCTACGCCCTGTATAAACAGCAGCCTCCTGAGGGCTTGCGGACCCTTTTCACCAGGGGAAAAGCTGCGACCATGGCACTAGGACGTGGAGTCCCAGTCCTGGACATGTGCTCGGCAGAAACGGGGGCATAACTACACACTTTTGCCAAACACTACTGCCTGGACAGTCAGGTCTGGACAGACGGGCATTTCCCCATTTGGTCCTGCAGAACGTTCTAGTCTAAAAACATTGTCCGCAGCCCACCGCCAGGAGGATATGGCTTTGGTATCTAATCAAAGGTAAGTAATCTGTAGCTAGAAGTCTCTATCAGATCAACAAGTTACTTGCCTTCGATAACACATTATCTGGTAGAGACTCTACCTAGCTGTAGATTACTTACACCTACCCATGTCTCTCCACTCTGCAGACTTGATACTAGGGTTAGGATTATCCCTGTTTCAGGGCTCAAGTTTTGACACTCATTGAGTCAGTTGTTGTCATGGCTCTGTGCTTCTGGTGTGGAAAGTTATGCACCTGGGTGCGCCTATATAGGTGACTTTGATGTCACATCTAGCGCCAACGATGCCAACCACGCCACGGGGAGCCAAATGGAGCCACCTGATGGCACGTGCAAGGGGTATTGCTCAGCAAAAGTTTTCAGATCCAGCTTGACGTCTGGGAAAATAGGTAAGGAATGTGCAGCTAGATTGAGCCTCTACCAGATAATGCGTTCCCAAAGGTAAGTAACTTGCTCATTGACTACATTTGTGACGGAAATTGTACCTCTGTACCATTTACACATCACTTCAAAACAATCTTTTGAACTAAAAAAATTATTTAACTCGAAAAGAAATATTAAAAATATTTTATGTAAAATATTAATGTAAATCCATGTTATAGATTACCTTCAAATGTAGAACAATGTAAGAAAACTCCACAGCCGTATTAAATTAATATTGACTGAAAATCTTAATTAATAGATATATACTTTATTAATTTAGAACTATTTTCCTAAAGTTTAAATTAAAAACTAAATTCCCACATAAAGGAAAATAAATATTTTTTAATGTGCGTTAATTTCATTTTTTTCAAACAAAATCTATTATTACCTTTTTTAATTTACAAATAAATAATTCCAATATTTTATAACTAAATATTTACTATTTATATATTTTTAACATTATACTTTATACTTTTAAATATTTAAATTGTTTAGTGTAATTTAGGTTGATTTCCTGTGGGTTTCATTTAAATCCTTTCTCCATTATTTTCTGTAGAAGGATTTTGCAGCACCAGTGGTTGGCCATGTGTAGGTCTTGACCTATACCTCTGTGAATCAGGCCAGATGTTTGTGAATACCGAAAAGTAGTAAACTTACTTAAAAGTGTAAGTGACAGCTTTTGAGTCAGGCCTTCAGTGTATACAACTTAGAATAGTGTAGTTTGCACTGTGTCTTCCGCTGAATAAAGTGTGAGTAGTATGTACAGCACATCTGAACTTGAGTTTCAGCCCTACAATACAGCGATCTTGCTGGAATTTCATTTCACTTCTGCAGACACGTTTGCAGCCTAAAAAAACATAGCCTTAAACATCTGTTTGCTACAACGCACATTTCGTTTTATCTGTTAATCTCTGAACTCAAAATACCGTTAGCACGCAACACTCATAAAAATATGTAATGGTAATTTTGACAATTGATAGCAATTATTGTGAATCTTGGTGTGTTGATGGCTAATCAGTCTGACAGAGGTAGGAGCTCGTGGGGATTGTTCGTGTTTAACAATAGCCTTCGATTTTAAGGTGCCAATGCGGATGACCTCAGGCTGCTGGCAATGGAATTATTGACTCTTTAGCTTGTTTAAAATATGCACGGTGAGGAGTGATTCAAACGGGTTTTAAACATATATGGTAACAAACGAACGAAAGCCCATGCTTGTTTGTGAGACAAAAAACGGAAAGTTGGTAAGTCTGTTTCACCCAACCACACTGGGAAACATTGACATTAGTTTAAAGCAGACATTTTCCTGTACTGCTAGAGGTGGCCATAAAACTGAAAGTGTGTGGGGTATAAAAAACCCGAGTAGCCTCCTCCGGTGGCACCTGTTACTGAGTGTCTGAATTCCTGCGCTCCGGTTCCAACTCACATGCCTATTGGGTTACGGATCTAGCAGATTCCCATGTGCTGCGCTCGGCCCCCTGTCCTGCTGCCTTCCACGTGAGAAGGGTTTCAACTGCTGGTTGGACTAACCAGAGTGCTGAATCAGACGGAGCTGCTTAGAGCTAGCAGCAGCATTTTAGGAACCTGCACTGTGGTGCGGCACACATTAAGGGCCAGTGGAGTGCAGGGTGCAATGGCATACATGTTCCCGTTGACATGCCCCACTCTGCACCGTACAATTACATTTTACATGACTTTTCCAACATGCTTGCCCAATTTCAGGCTCTTTTCCACCTGCCTTATAGTTGGCTACCTAGTGCGACCAAGACCCCATACACCCCAGTGAGTCAACCTAAAGCCTCGTTTTAGGCTCTTAGTTTGTCACCCTCGGCGTTAACAATAGCAACAATCCCTTTACCTCCAGGGATGACATGTTAAATGATCTGGGTTGAACTCTGAAAATCCCCTACGGATTAAGGAATTACTGGTGGATTTATTATTCTGAAGTCCGATTCCACCAGCAAGTCCCCATCCCCCTCGCATTTTTGTCTGCAGATTCCTGCTGCTGAAAGCAGGTGAAATTGTAACAAATACACGCGGAGTCTTTGGTAACCAAGAGGGTTTACCGATGGACCCGGTGATATGGAAATACTTGACTCAACTGGAATAATGGGCCTTTCATGAACATCTTACTGTTTGGAGAGAAATACGCTTGCATTTGAAGTCTAGTTATTGTCATCTTTTCATTTTTTCTATTAAAGAATCTCCTTAACACTTGCATGAATTGGATGTAGTCGTAGAAGATTATTTTCATTCTAGTGTTAATTGCGTGGTCATACCAAATTATTGTACTTACAGGTTAGTTATCCAGCTTCCAAGTTTAACTGTCAAAAGAAAAACCTCCACAGTATCTTTAGGCAGACGCTCTGTCTGTGGGACAGCAACTCCAGATCTTTGCTGCTAGTTTATGTGGTGCTGCCCTCTTCAGATCATGGACTGTGTTCTTTAGGCCGTGGTTTTAGCCCTCAGCTTCAGGCATTGGTATGATCCTCATTCAGAAAATAACATCTGGTAACATTTATCTAAAGGACAACTGTCCGCATTTTCCACTGATTTGCATATGGCTGGGTCCAAACTGGAATGGCATGGGCAGCAAAAAAACGATGGATTTAGGCCCAGATCACTGTACTGGGGGTGAATGTTTGACAATGTTCAGCATTCCGTCCATCACTTCTTGTTTTTGCTTTGTCGCCCTAAGTGGGAAGGGTATGCCCAGACGTGGGTCCCATGCTTCCCATGCCACTGGATTCAAGCTAGCCTGGCTGATGAGGGGTGAAACCCCGAAACCGGTCCCAGGATGCTTGTTTCCAGTCCAGGGAAGACTTGGCCTAGCAGTTCAGGCTGGACTGTTCCCATGGGGAACAGGGTCAAGACTGATTTGCATATGGCTGGGTCCAAACTGGAATGGCATGGGCAGCAAAAAAACGATGGATTTAGGCCCAGATCACTGTACTGGGGGTGAATGTTTGACAATGTTCAGCATTCCGTCCATCACTTCTTGTTTTTGCTTTGTCGCCCTAAGTGGGAAGGGTATGCCCAGACGTGGGTCCCGTGCTTCCCATGCCACTGGATTCAAGCTAGCCTGGCTGATGAGGGGTGAAACCCCGAAACCGGTCCCAGGATGCTTGTTTCCAGTCCAGGGAAGACTTGGCCTAGCAGTTCGGGCTGGACTGTTCCCATGGGGAACAGGGTCAAGACTGATTTGCATATGGCTGGGTCCAAACTGGAATGGCATGGGCAGCAAAAAAACGATGGATTTAGGCCCAGATCACTGTACTGGGGGTGAATGTTTGACAATGTTCAGCATTCCGTCCAGCTACTTAAGAATGTTTGTGTTCTTCCAGCCACACCCAAGTAATGTCAATCACTTTCATTGGTTCGTGGGCTTGTCTTTTAAAATCCTCTTGCTTTCATTCGTGAAAAGCTTGCATACGTCATGCCTTTTCTGGTGTTTAACCCACCTACACAGCACCGGTAAACTACTGAAAACATACGAGGCTCCATGTTTTCAGCATGGTTTCCGTTCTACTTTATCTTTTTATTTTCCACGCAGCTCGATCGCTCTGAGGTTTACATAGCGCGATTGCGCTTTGTTTTTCCATTTTCAAGTTTATTGCGCCACATTTTACATAGCGTGATCGCGCTTAATGTTTTTTCTTTTAATTTGTGTGGCAAGAAACGTCCGGTTAGGAGTTTACAACGCTAATAGCTCTAACTTGAGCAAATGTGAGACCTGTTGCATTGCAAATGCTTGTCTATCTTGCTGTGGGAGGATAGTTGCTTAATTTATTCTCTGGTATTTAGGGCCATATTTATACTTTTTGACGCAAAACTGCGCTAACGCAGTTTTGCGGCAAAAAAATTAGCGCCGGCTAACGCTATTCTGAAGCGCCATGCGGGCGCCGTATTTATTGAATGGCGTTAGCCGGCGTTAGCCGACCGGCGCAGCCTGGTGTGCGTGAAAAAAAACCACGTACACCAGGCAGCGCCGGCGTAGGGAAAAATGGCGTTTGGGCGTCTAAGAATGGGGCAAGTCAGGCTGAGGCAAAAAAAACGTCTTAACCCGATTTGCGCCATTTTTTAACGACGCCCATCCCCCATTGAAATGACTCCTGTCTTAGCAAAGACAGGAGTCATGCCCCCTTGCCCAATGGCCATGCCCAGGGGACTTCTGTCCCCTGGGCATGGTCATTGGGCATAGTGGCATGTAGGGGGGCACAAATCAGGCCCCCCTATGCCACAAAATAAAATAAAAAAAATACTTACCTGGACTTACCTTAATGTCCCTGGGGTGGGTCCCTCCATCCTTGGGTGTCCTTCTGGGGTGGGCAAGGGTGGCAGGGGGTGTCCCTGGGGGCAGGGGAGGGCACCTCTGGGCTCATTCTGAGCCCACAGGTCCCTTAACGCCTGCCCTGACCCAGGCGCTAACATCCGGCGCAAATGCAGGTTTTTTAGACCCGCCCACTCCCGGGCGTCATTTTTGCCCGGGAGTATAAATACGACGCAATAGCATTGCAGTCATTTTTTAAGACGGGAACGCCTACCTTGCATATCATTAACGCAAGGAAGGTGTTCACGCAAAAAAATGACGCTAATTCCAGGAACTTTGGCGCTAGACGCGTCTAACGCCAAAGTATAAATATGGAGTTAGTTTTGCGTCGAAAAAAACGACGCAAATTCGGCGCAAACGGAGTATAAATATGCCCCTAAGTCTTTGCTGTCCCCAATTTTTCATCCTTGAAGGTTATCTTTGGATTAGTCCAGCTGGTGTTAAAATCACAGATGTTGTAGGTAGTTTGGCACACCTCCAAATTCACCAAGGTAGACAGGCAGTGTTTAAATCTAGTTATAGAGACTGTAGCTGTACTTTCTTAAAATGCTTTTTTGTCCTTATTATAATACCTCAGTTTTCTCTTAGGAGATCTTTATCGTTAATCATTAGCACTGAATAGTCCCACCCATTTTTGGGGATCTTGGAGCACATTTCCAAAGTAGCATTTTGAGTAACATCTTCGCCTTACTTCTGAAAGCCCAGGATGTACACATGACAAAAATGCATAATCTAGCTGCCTAATGAGGCTATATTGCCAATTTTATTACTTTTGATTAAAAGCTGGGCAAAATATATAAGGTCTTGAAATATCACTAAGAAAAGAAGAAAGGAAAAAAAGTGACATTTTTACATCCTTCATAATCCCTTGTTATTTTCTTCTCAACTGAATGAAAGGGAAGGACGGGGAAATGTATCTGTGATTCTGGGGGTTAATAATCCTGGATACACATAACAGGTGCAGTACACCTTGATTTATTTATTTCTTTGATAAACAACTCTTAATTGAGTTTTCAAAGCGAAAAACATCAAGGAAAGCACTTCAAGCATCGGGGGCCAGCATAATATTTTACGTAATCAGATTCTTCTCAGGTTTTATCATCCATGTACATTCATGGTGCAAGACATGCACGGCAGTGGGTTCATAACCCCAGAAGAAACTCATGGTAGCTGTCCCAACCATTTCCCCCACACCTTAGGTGGCTTGCGGGGGCAGCCCCGAGCTTCATAGACCTGCCTCTCTTGTCGCTCACACCAATCAACTCCTCATCCCCATCTCGAGAGGGTAGGTGGAGCAGTTAAATTCCAATCAGTTGCAATGTCTATTTTAGCCACCATCAAGGCCGTTCCTAAAAAGGTGCGGTCCTCTCGAGTGCCTCCCACACCATCCAGAACCCCCAACGTGATCTCCAATGGGGACAGCAGGATCTCCCAGCCCAATATTTCATTGAGTTAATTAAGTAGTGCAGTCCAGTATTGCCGGATTCATGGGCATAGCCAGGTCATGTGAAGAAATCCGCAGGGGCTCCCTCACATCTGGGACAGGTAGCGTCTGGGCAGAGCCCTGCCTGATGTAACCTAGCTGGTGAAAGGTAAGCCCTATATAGGTTGTATGTTTGTATCAGCCTTACCTGTGATGACATGGCTACAACTCTGGGCGCCATTAAGGGATCTCACCAGTCTTCCTCTTCCAGGGGACCTAACCATTGTTCTCCTCAGTTTCTAATGCGACTTAAATTGGCTGGGTTGTGATTAATCAACATTCAGTATATTTGGGACACTCTACCTTTCCCAGATGCCCCCATAAGGAGTTTGGCCTTGAGCGGACTATTCTCTGGGAAGGAGTCAGTGTGAGGTAGGTGTATGGAGGGGGCATGGCAGTGTTGGAAATATTTGTAAAATTGGGTGTGATAGGTGGTTTGTAGGTCCCCTAAAACTGAAATTATATGAAAACATAATGCTGTGCTTCACTCTTAGTAGACCTTGTCAGTGATCTGTAGCCATAGCCTAGTGGCAAAAAAGGAAAGGTTGCCTCTATCCATAATAATGATAATTTTTACGTAGTGCTTCTTACTCAATTCATGGCACTCGTTTTACTGATCTTGGAAGGGTGGAAGACTCACTATCTTCAGTAGAGGGATTTCAGTTTATAACCCTTACATGAACTCATTTGTAATTGGCAAGCATTCTACTCACTGGACTATCTATCTAGTGCTTTTCAACTATTAATCACTTACCAATGAAGACACACTGATAACCAAAAGGCATTCTCTTGGGTGCATGGAGCTCAACGCCAGGATACCCTCCCGGGTGATAGTGTGCTCTATAATTCTGCAGAACTTAATGTACCATACAATTCAGAAGATTAATTTAAATCTACATGAAGATACGACTTCTACATCTGGGCACAAAGTTATTACGTTTCTATGATGAGAGCTACTTCTAAGCAATGAAAATAGTCCGAAGCTACTAATGGCTTTCACCATGTTTGCAGTAGTGATCTGTAATAACAATAGTTGCTCCCGAGGAAATGTTGTTGTAAAATGTTTATTCGGATAAATACCGCAACAGCGCAGCACAAAAACGCTCCCTCGCCCACCTCCGTCTTCCGTCCTTTCCCGTATCTTCCAACCGTCTTTCTCTCGAATGTAGAATTCTCGACATACGCACGTATGTCGAGAATTCCATAACACAACATATCCACCCCCTTTGCAAACAATGAATGACATGCACAAATTCCTTATAACTTAAAAACTATGTACAAGATAAACATCAATAGTATAACTTAAAGACAACTTCACTCAACATAATCCCGTAAATAACTTGGTGGTTTACGAGATCTTAACCCTACTCTTTTGTTTTGAACAATTTCTTTACTCATATCTGTATGTGTCTCCAACTCTATCTCTTGTTGGCATTCGTTTTGTAAACAATCTCTCTCCTGTATACGCACTCTTCCTTTATCTAACATATCCTCATCACTCGTAAGTAGAAACCCACTATTTTCATCAGAAACCCATCTTTCAGAACCCAACTTCCTCCTTTCATTCCCATCCCTTTTGCAATACAGTGCTACTTTCCTCTTATTCCAACGTTCACCATTTTCCAAAACAACATGAAATTCATGTACATCTCTAACTAAGTAGGGTCCCCGAAATTTCATGCAACTATTTCCAGTATTCACTGCTCTAATTTTCACCAAATCTCCCTTCTTAATATTATTTTCCCAAAGAGGTCGTGATGTATCTCCATTCTTATGTATCACGTCTCTTTCCTCTAAAACTGAAACCAACCATGGTGGGTTAACTTTTGTACATGCTATCCTGCCTCTCATCCCCTCAAAAGGAATTTTACCTGTAACACTGTGCACTGTGGTGCGATACGCCCATACAAGGTCGTCTACCATGGTACGTATATTCTTACCACTTCTTACAGCCATGTTGATAACACCCTTTACCATCCGATTGCACCTCTCTACCATACCATTGGCCTGTGGATTGTACAATGCAGTGCGGGAATGATGTATTCCTGTCTGTTTAAGAAAATGTTCCATTTCATGGGAAACTAACTGTGTCCCATTATCCGTAATGAGTTTCGTTGGAAAACCTTCTTCATGAAATATTTCCTGCATTGTCCTAATAGTTGTTCTAGTAGTAATCTCTTTCAAAAATTTGACTGTCAACCATTTTGAATGCACATCAATCATCACTAAAACATATCTTAAGTCCCATGGAACACCATTCAAAGGTCCAATGAAATCCATGCACAATGTATGCCACACTATGCCAGGATCTGGTATGGATCCCAATAAAGCTTGTCTGCCCACTTTCAGTCTCTTTTCACTCTCCATACAATCAACGCACCTCTCAACCCAATTGCAAACTTCCCCATCAATCCCTGGCCACCAAAAATTTTCCTTTAGTCTTTTTTTCGTTAAAGTCTGCCCTAAATGGCCTTCGTGAGCCAACCAAAACAGTTTGTATCTCACACCTACCGGAGGAACAAACTTGTCACCCCTCACCACGATACTCTTAGTGAGAATAGACAATTCCTCTAGAATTTTTGCATAGGGTCGAACCTGAGGATTTAATGTACTCTCTCTCCTTTCTCCACTAATAATTAAATTAATAACGTCTCTCATCACCTCATCTTTCTCCATTTCCTCACACCACTCCTCACGGGACACCACACCCTGAGTGCATTCAAGCACGTCCTCAACACTTGCAACAGCACCTTCACTCTCATAGTCTTGTATGCGTTGTTTATCTACATCCTGCCAATTCAAAGGCAAACGAGATAGGCAATCCGCCTGAACATTACGCCATCCAGGAATATATTCAATGGTAAACTGATACTCCTGCAACTTTGCAGCTAATCTCGCCAGACGTGGAGACACTTTGTTGGCACCCCCAGGTAACAGCACCCTCAACAATGGTTTATGATCAGTGCGTAGCATTATCTTACGTCCCCAAATGTAAGTTCTGAAATACTCAATGCCCCATGATGCAGCCAATGTCTCTTTTTCAATGCCCGAGTAATTCCGTTCAGATTTGGTCAATGATCGTGACGCAAAAGGAACAGTCTCTTCTCCTTTATCAGAGGTTTGTGAAAGCACCGCTCCTATACCAATTGCACTCGCATCTACTGTTACAATAGACTTAGCTTCAAGGTTGAAAGGTACCAACACTTTAGCTTCACACATTTCTTTCTTTATGTTTTGAAAAGTTGACTCCTGATCATCCCTCCATTGGAACTTTTGCCCTTTTCGTAAAAGTTTTCTTATACTCTCCGTTTTATCAGCAAAATTCTTTATGAATTTGGAGTAGTACTCAATGAGACCCATGAATGATCTCAGCTGTTCTTTGTCCTGGGGGGATGGAACCTTTTCAATGGCATCCAACAGTTTCCTCATTGGTTTTACTCCATGTTCAGAGAGGGTATAACCCAAATACTCGATTTCTTCAACTAAAAATTTGCATTTTTCTTTTTTAAGTGTAAGACCAGCTCTCATAACTCTCTCTAATGCACACTTCAGTACTTGGTTATGTTTTTCCAACGTTTCACCGAAAATCAAGATATCATCTTGAAAGTACAGCACATTTTCAACCCCTTCAAACACATCATTCATTATTCTCTGAAATACACCTGCCGCAGAGGCCAAACCAAATGGCATCCTATTAAACTGATAAACCCCTTCCATAGTAATAAATGCTGTTAACTCTTTGGACTCCCCATGCAATTTGACTTGATGATACGCACTCCTACGATCTAACTTGGAAAAATATTTCCCCCCTCTCAGGAGTAAGACTAATTCGTTAATATTTGGTAATGGGTAATTATCTACTACTATATTCTGGTTAAGTGACCTGAGGTCGACACAGAATCTCAAAGACCCATCAGACTTACTCGTGATGACCACTGGAGAAATCCAGCTCGATGTTTCAGTACGTTCTATGATGCCCTCTTGTACCATGTCACCAATCATTTTCTTTACCTCATTCCTTGCCTTAATAGGAACTCTCCTCAATTTATGTTGTACCGGAACTGCATCTTTCTTCAACATTATTTTGTGCGTATACCCTTTAAGTGCCCCTACTTTATTGGTGAAGACTTCTTTATATTCCTCCAATATATTACCAACGCTATCATCCTGCAACGCCATGACCCTATCATCTGTCCTGGGATCCAATCTTATGTGTAAATCATACTGGTGATGCCAACCCAGAATTGGTGGACCATTAGTAGCCACATAAACCTTACCCTCAATTTGTCTCTCAGCAAAATTTATGTTGGCCAACATGTAACCAATTATATCTATTTTCTCACCCTGATAACCACCCGGATTGATATCCTTTGGTAGAAGACGCACACTGGGCCATTCTTTAACCATTAAGCTTTTGGGTATAATAGTGTATAGTGAACCAGAATCAATCATTAGGCGTACCTTTCTCCCACGTACTACAAAATTTGCCGTTGGTCTTGGAGGTCTATGTACACTTTTCACCTCCTGTCTAGTGTTCTCTATGGATAAAACTCTATCTACTTCTTCGACCTCCTCCATGTAATCTTGATGTATGGTACCCACTCTAGATTTTCCATTATTCTTACACATGCGTGCAAAATGCCCCTTTTTACCACATTTCATGCAATCCTTACCCAAAGCAAAGCATGATTTTGAATCTGCATTGTGAAACTTACTCCCACATCTCGTACATCCCTTACTATAAGACTTGTTGACAATGTTATTCTTATTCGCACCCTTGTACACACGCCCACCTTTTGTACTTGCCAAAACATCACTGCCTTCTTTTATAACACAAGTTGTATTTGTATCAGAACTACCATTGGACACACTCTCTTTCTTTTCCATCGCTCTCATACAATATTCAGATTGTTCAACAACTTTTGCTATATCGATAGCATCCTTCAACGACGGATTTTTGGCTGCCCATAATCTTTCTTGCATTTTTTTGCTATGACACTGAACAATTAATTGATCTCGTATTAATTCTTCGGTCATCGCACCAAATTGACATTTAGTGGATAACTCCCTCAGCCTTGTGACAAAATCATCAATACTCTCCTCTGATCTTTGTGGTTGGGTATAAAATGTATGCCTTGCCATGACAATGTTGACTTCTTTCGAGAACCTTTTTTCCAGTCTTTTCCTCGCCTCTTAATACACATCCATTTCCAATTGGCCTTCTTCTACTGGTGGTTGAGGTAAATATTTAAATATACGCTGACCTTCCTGACCTATAGTACTCAAAAGAATAGCTTTTTTCCTTGCAGGTCTCAAATCCTGGCCATCCAGTGCCACCAAATAATTTTCAAAAATGTCAATCCATTCACCCCAAGGAATGGGTGGATTACCTGGTTGTGCAAGAAACGGGGGAGGTGGTACTATACCTTGAGTGCTGGTAGCCATGGTGATTCACAATGTAAATATTGGACCTTTCCCTTTGTTGAATATAATATATATATTTTATAATACCAGCATTTATAATGACTTTATAATGTCTTCAAAACATAAATCTAAATGACATCAAATTTTGTTGATAGACAGTCACACTTTTGTGTATAATCTTGATGTCATTCAAGATTAAATTGTCTTCTTTTTAAAATGGAAATCTGAATTTTACTCCCAAAATATCCACCTGGTATATGAAATGCAATTTTGTACTCCCAAAATGGCTGCCACACCAATAGACGATGTAAAACCCGAATTTCTACTCTCAAGATGGCCGCCACGTTATAGGAAACAGGATTTATACTCCCAAGATGGCTGACACATTAATGTACCATTTGATCCAATGTATTTCCTACCCCCAAGATGGCCGCCACATCATTCCACGTTTTCTTTAAGGGCGGTAGGGGTTGTTTTCTTTGGGAATAAATCTTCAGCTTACTAGCCTCAGTGCTCCAAATAATTGCGCGTCGATCCTCCTTTCCTTCGTGTCCTCCGAACAAGGAAGTCACTTTTGCCAGTCACCACCAGGATCGCAGGTCCACTCTCGCGTTTCCGTGCCACGGTAATCTGAGGTGGAGGTAGGTGCTCGTCGCCAATGTAATAACGATAGTTGCTCCCGAGGAAATGTTGTTGTAAAATGTTTATTCGGATAAATACCGCAACAGCGCAGCACAAAAACGCTCCCTCGCCCACCCCCGTCTTCCGTCCTTTCCCGTATCTTCCAACCGTCTTTCTCTCGAATGTAGAATTCTCGACATACGCACGTATGTCGAGAATTCCATAACACAACATGATCATATCAGGTTAATTCACAATAATGACTTCACCTTGTAGGTTTGCTAGTAAGGACCACCCAGATACATGTTACAATATTGAGTGACAAAATATTGCCATGCCAAAATATCACAACCAAAATATCCCGACTAATACAATATCATGAAAGTATGTATATATAAGTATATGTATCTTTACTCTTCTTATAACCACATCTACATACTTTGAAGATACACATATTTTCAAGGTAAATAGAAGTATAGTCAGGAACATCAATACGATGAAACATACCTTACTCCAGTATTGGAACTTTCACAGATTCACATGATTGAATCCGTCCCCGTTGTCGAGATGGGAGTCCCCGGTGTAGTACATAAACTATGCCCAATTGCATATTATGCATTAAGGGCCAGATGTACAAAGCGTTTTGCATGGCGCAAACTGCGAAATTCACAGTTTGAGCCATGGAAAAACGCGCATCGCAATACACATTCCCATTTTGCGAGTCAGGATCCGACTCGCAAAATGGGAATGCGAGTCGCAAATAGGATGGGGTGTTCCCTTCCTATTTGCGATTCGCACCGCGATGCAGAATTGCTTTGTGACCGCGAACGTGGTCGCAAAGCAATTCGCAGTTAGCACCCATGTCATGTCGCAAAAGGACATCTTTAAATATGTTTGGAATTTTAATCATTTTGTTTTCAAACATCCACATACCAGTTTCTCAAAATATATATTTTTATCAAATATGCATGCAAGGAAAACTTTCTCTTTTCAGGAAAGAAATTAGTTTTTGCCTGATTTCATGCATGGTCCCTAATTGTAAGCTTGTGATTTCCCTAGTACAAATGCATCACATTGACAGATTCTGCTCCACCTGTCCAGGGATTAGCATTAAATGCCAGGGATACCCACCATAATGCAAAGATGCCTACATTAAGCCAAGGATGTCCATCATTGTGTCAGGGCCACAAATGTGCTGCGGCTACCCACCATAATTCTAAGTTACCACATCATGTCAGTCATGTACATTATTATTCCAAGGATGGCCATGATTATGTGATAGATGGCCATAATTAGGTCAAGCATAATCACAATATGGAAAGGATTGCTGCCATTATGTCATGATTAGTCCTAGGAAGCCTGCCATATGTCAAAATGTACCAATCTTTTACCAACGAAAAAATTATATCAGGAATAGTCATTATCGCGCCAGAGTTGAAACCCTTATATTGGAGGCACCATATACATTGGGTGTTCCCTCACACCAAGAATGGCTTCCAGGAAGGGAACATTTTATTCTTGGAGGGACACAACAATAGCCACATACAAAACATATGAATAATGATGCACATATGGACAGTGAAACATTTAAACAAATAAATATACAAATATGCACACCACTCCCACCATCTGTAAGAAACAAGGTCACCAGCTTTTCCATTCTTAATCCAGCCTCTGCCCTCTGTGGCTGCAGGGCTGCTAATGAACCTATCACATACATTCTGTCTCCAGCAGTCCCACACTCTAACATCTCGACCGTGGCTATTGCTGGCACTTCTTTTCTGGCTTAGTTTTCACTGGTCCTGCATGATCAATTGAGTGTGGCTTGCAAAGAAACCTATCTCCATGTAACTTTGCTAAATTGAGAGTGAAGGCAGAGGGTTATGATTGCAGCTACCACAGCCAGACACAGTGTATGTTTGTGTGTAAGCGTGTGGCCCTCCCATTGGTTTGGTTGGTGACCACTCCAAGGATATGGAGATGTGTAGTGTGGCAGCCTTCAAAATGGCAAGCCGTTCTAAATTATGTACCGTGCTGCATCTCAGGGAGCTACTTCCAGGGTACTGGCGAGCTACCAGTAGCTGCTAAGCTTTCCATTGGATACCCCAGCTTCTAAGTAATGTTTCACTAATGTTGTAACATTACTTACTTTCTTCCACTTGTTAAGACACCGAAATTCCTTGGGTTCAGTGCACTGCATTTTTATAATGTCTAGAAACTCAAAGGTTATGGATAAATGTCCAAGATCTCGATCATGATATCTTTATTAATATTCATAAACACTACAAAATCTGCCTGTGAGTAGGATCCCAGAACACTTTTTATAAATAGACTTATGTTTTTGCAAAAATCTTATATGCCTGCCGCATGTGAGGCAGCGGTTTCTTTTTTCAGCATATGACCAAACTGAAATTAAAGCGGGATATGAAGACAAACAAAATGATCAAGCCACGTTTTTATTCTTCTCTTCATATGTAAGCACCCATTATCAAATACAGTAGATATGGTCTTTTTCAATAATGTGCACACACAATTTCTCTCACACACATGCCTACACCACAATTTCTCTTATGTACACACACACCACAATTTTGGCAAACACGTTGGGCCTGATTCACAAAGGGCCTCTGCACTCATGGCAGAGGCCTCACAGTCATGGGGTAGTCTTCCCCTCATGGAGGAATCTCCGCTAAGAGGATTCTCATTGCAGAGATTTTTCCACAAGGGCAAAGACTCACCCATGGCTGTTGGGCCTCCGCCACAAGCACAGAGGCCCTTTGTGAATCAGGCCCACAGTGTTCACGCACAAACATATAAGAACATTGCAGTGGTATTAGGGATGGTGATAGCAGTAGTGGAGATGGTGATAAAATTAGTTATGGGGGTTATAGTCCTGGAGCTAGTGGTATGATGATAGTGGTAATACTGGTGATGACAGTAGTGTTGTTGACAGTGGTGAAGATGGTGAAACTGGTGGTGATTGTTGGAGAGTGGTGAGCACAAAAAGCTACTGGTTCAGGGCACTGAATTGTGAATTTAATTTTTGCTTTCCCTAGAGGTGAATTCTACCAACCCCCTGTTTAAATCCATTTATCTCTTATAATTGGGACACCTTTTTCTCCACCGTCAGTCCTTTGGAAGAATATGGGCACTGTAGAATATACCTTTTAGTCTCTCACCCAAACGTGCAAGAAGTATGCAACAATGCTGGGCTTCTGGATGAGAGGAAGGATCTTTTAAGGAGTTGATTTTGATCTGTTTAGTTTGGGTCCTCCATTATACATACAGCACTCGTGCAAAATGGTTCCTCTTCTTCACCCTGGAAGAAAGTCTGCTAAGTGACTGCCTTGCCTGGGCACCAAAAACCTTGTACCATTGTCCTGCTCACCTGAAAACCATATAGTGTACATACTAGCTATTATGACCTAATACCGCAAATAAATGCACCAACTTTGCCCACATAGTCATGCAGTGCTTCAGGTTTCAGGCAGAGGCCAGCAGAAGGTTCCAGTCTAGTTCCATTTGCAGCTGATCAGCTGGGTATTTCCAGGAAAAGCCCTCTTGCAGCCTGTGCCCTCCCTGGAGCCACACAGGACGTCAGTCATCTGACCTTTGGAGTCTACTTCTTTGTCCTTGGTACACGAGGTTCCAGCCATTCAAGGCTCATAATAGGTCAGAGACAACAGATCCAGTTCTCTTATGATGTTCCTCAGGTCCAGAAAGTATTTTGAAGTGGGTGCCTAGATGTGCCACCAGTGTGCCTGGCACTAGTGAGTTGGTGTGACTCCTGGCCCCTCCCTAATCAATGGGGTAAAAGTTCCCAGGCCCTGACCTACCTATTTGGGAAGTAGTTCATGTTTGCCTTACTGCAAACAAACCCACAATTCAATGTGTCAGGCAATTTTCAGGAAGGCAAAAGTCTTTGGCTACACTAAACTTGTGCTCTGAAGGCTGGGTGTGTATGGGGGGAGTGTATTTTGGTAATCCTAGTGTCTTCCAAAATATAAAACTAAACTACAGTTTGAGGCAGGCACTGTACTCACAAAAAACCCAGTGACAGAAGCCTGGTAAGACAGAAGCAGTGTCCTTTGACCAGGTAGGACATTCACAAGAATTGTCTTGTCATATGGTTCTCTCCCTTTCAAGAATGATTGAAGTGTTATATGTGCCTCAACAGTCCTGTTGAACAGGATTTGACACTGTGGTGTCAAAAAGGATTCCTACACCCCCCATCCTGCATATTCTGTGTAGTTTAGAGGAGTCATCTGTGACCATTTAGGCCAGCCTATGCTTTGCTTCTGGGAGGCATTTCGAACCCTTTTCACACCAATTCCAGGCTGAGCAGAGGTTAAGAGCTGGCAGAGATTAATAATAATTGGCTTTCTGACACTTCAGTAAATCTTAACTTTATAAAAGTTACTTCTCCTTAATATTCATTAAACATCTGACTTCACCATTCAATTATTTTTATCATAACTAATACAAATAGTATTTTCATTATTGTTTTAGCTAGTCCCCTTCCTGATATACAGTATTAGTATTTTAATCTGAATGCAGTGAAAGTAGATTGTAGGGCCTTGTCACTGTAGAGACATAGTAGTGTTAATTTTCCAGATGCTCTTCTTTTATATGCCGTGCACCCTATCTTGTGGGCTACAGGGCTTACCTTGTTCCTTCCACAATTGTGATTCTACGTTTTTAAAATTTCCAACTGAATTAAAAGGCTTACTGGGGTAATTTATTAATATTTAAAGTTTTTATTTCACCTGCCTCAAGGGGCTATTTTACCAGGTCGCACTGCAACTGTCTACACAGGATAGGTCTCAGGCCCTGTTTTCTTTGCCGCTGTTGTGAATGGCACAATAGGTGCTGAAGTTCACCTGTGGCACTTAACTTCCTCTGGCCCCCAGTACACTTTGTACACCAAATACTAGGAGTTTATAGGCAGGTTAAATATACCAGTTAAGAATAGATCTGGTCAACCATGTTTAAAGGGGAGTACCAGCACTTTACTACTGGTTAGGAGAGGTAGCGTACATAGAGTTCTAAAGGCAGTAAATATAAATAGAGTCCAGCAAGGGGTCTAAAATCTGGGGTGCCCATGCAAAAAAGGTAGCTTTCCTACAACGAGAAAACTATTTGGTTAACAAATAATTCCCCTGAGTGTTGTTTGAAATGCCATTCCATAGTAGATTTTTCAAAATATATCTTGGCACTTTAAATAGAAATATTAAAGTACTTGAGAAAATCCTCAAAAACCTATTCCAGCCATTCCCATTTCCAACATTTATATTTCTAATGGGGATTGAGGGTCATAGATTAAAGTTTGCCTTCCACAGTTGTGGCTCTACTTTTTTAAGTTTTCCAATCAAATTAAAAGATTGTACCTCAATAGCAGTAAGTGCAATTATAGGGATTTTGGCTATATCATCGTTCATTAGGGAAGAGCATCTCTTTTAACTTGGGCCCTGAAAAACTGGAGCAGGCCCATGCCCACAGAAATAGCTTTTGTTCTTTGGATTTTACAATAGCTGGACTAAGATAAATTATAAGTCATAGGTCACAGGTATATGTAGGTATTAACAGTCTCAAGACATTTATAGTTGAAATACCATTCTGCAGAGTGGCCAGTCCAGAAGCCCCCATGCTCCTTATCTTGTTTATTGACCAGTAAATTGTGTGTGTCAGCATACACAGCTAGTGTCTCTAATTGTCTTTGTAATAGAGCTGTGGTTAAACTTGTTAAAGCATATCAACACCATACATTAAAGTAGAAAATTCTTAACCTAATTTTGGAGGAATGAGATAGAATTATTTGTTTATGATTTGTTAGGTCTGGTAACTAAAGAGTAAAAGGTAAAGGTGTTAAAGTACAGGCATGTTTCAGACCAATTTGGATTGCAATCCTAGTGTAAATTTCATTTGCTGACCCCAATAGTATATTAACCCAGTTGTTGAAATGAAGGTTCATTACTGGTAACAAATGGTCAGAAATGCCTAATGCCATTAGTTTATGCAATAATGTTGATGGTCCACGCAACCAAATGCATTACTTAAGTTTACAAAATCAACGCATAATTTCATTTTTTTCTTACATATTTTTCGCTTAACGTTTGCAGACATAACACACTGTCAGTCTTTTAACATGACGAATGAAAGCCCAGTTGGTTAAGGTGTAGAAACTTATTATCAATTACCCAGTTCTCTAACTAAGACAAGATTTCTTTGGCAGATATTTGCCCTGGTACATTCAGTAAAGCAGTAGGTTGGTAGTTTGATGGATTCTATGTCCCTTTTTAAACAAAGCAGTGGCGTGACGTCTTTGCTAAACATATTTGAACCCATATAAGAAAAGTAAACTACAAGTGCATATTTATAACTTGAAACAGATTTTGAGTCTGGCAATATAATATCAGCTTGCAATAAAGCACAAATACCCCACTAACATGACCTTTAGGAAATGTCAGTGCTGGGCTGGAGCATACTATATAATAAGACATATCAAAATAATTTAGTAGCCAAGTTTCTTGCAATCAGATTATTGATATATTAGAAAGAAATGAAGCTAAAATCATCCCTTTTCACTAAACGTTCCAGTCCTACTATATTCCAACTAAGAAGATACCACTTTGTATTAGGAATACATTGTTTCACAGTATGAATTCCCTTAATAATCATGACTTATTCTTTATATCTGTAGATAAAGTCAGTACAATAACAGGCTCGATTTCCTCTGTTTATCTTGAACCCACGCAATGGGCCCAAATTTTTAAAAAGCCAAAGTAAATAAGATTGCCCGACTTCCCCTAGTCGAAAGCGTTGATTGAGGTACTACTCTTGGCATTGCATCCAACATATAACAACCTGGTCTGTAGCATTACTGCTGTAACCTATTACCTTTCAGGACTGTTATTGAAGATGAACATGAACTGGGTAACTGTGCTTTACTAATTCTATTAAAAATATTCACAAGTAGGGATGCCCATGAATTCCAAAATTGTCTGGCGGGGATACCAAACCCTAAGTGCATGATACAGAGTCTTGGAATGTGGCTGGATTCCAGCCTCACAATGAATCACCAGGCCAAGTATCTGGACGCTAATTGCTGTGGTGTCCTTCAACTTTTAAGAAAGGTACTTAATCTCCTTCCTTCTTCAGCAAGAAGATTAATCATCCAGACCCTCATTGTATCAGTACTTAATCTCCTTCCTTTTTCAGCCAGAAGATTAATCATCCACGCCCTCATTGTATCACTGATTGACTATGGTAATGCCCTGTACTTTGGCACCCGTCAATATGTGATCAAGAGGTTACAGGTTACTCAGAATGCCAATGCTCAGTTTCTCCTGAATCGTCCAACGCACCAATTGGCAAAGAAAGGCCTTGGAAGGACTACACTGGCTTTCTGTGAAGCAGCAAGTGCAGTTTAACGCTCTATGCGTTTTGCTGAGATCACTTCACAAGAGAGGCCCTTTTTTGCTGAGACCATTATCCACCCCATACATTCCTGGTAGATCGCTCAGATCCTCTTCAGCTTATTTGCTCCAGTTTCCCAGGACTAACAAATCATGGGGAGGCCGTTCACTCTCTCACCTGGCCCCCAAACTGTGGAATTCCCTCCCACTTGAACTGCACCAGCTGACAAATGAATTTTCTTTTTATAAAACCTTGAAAACCTGTTTTTTAGTTACTATCCAATCACAGTAGCATTATGGCTATTATTATGACTGTTCGAGCTCTGGGAGGCCTATGAGTAGCCACCTGCTCTACAAGAATCCTAGCATCGAACAGAAGGAAGACATCTCTTTATGGTATGAATAGCAGCATCACTAATAAGGGACATGACCCTGTTATTGGGCAATGTATTCATTTTGGGTTACTGCTTAGGGGGCCTATAGAATAAACCCAAGGATAAAGCCACAGTGTAACAGCTGTCCACATCAAAATGTTTATATTGAGCAAGAAAATTGCTAACAAATATGTGCTTTTTAATGTTTATAACCACACAACCCCCATTCATGGACGGACCCACACATGAGACCTTTCTTCCCAACTAAATCTGATTAGAATCATAAACATTAAAATTCAAGTTCCTAGATTGCTAGTAAATGACTTTATGCTTGTGTTGCTCACCATCTTCAACTGTGTCTGCATTCAGTTTATGGACATTAGCCAAAACTAAAACATAAGGACAAGCTCAGGGTTAGCAACTTATTATGGAGTACGCTCTGCTGGTGCACAGTAGCATTCTTATAAGATGTTGTACAATTATTTTGATTGTTTTGTTTGGTCACCCTAGAACAGAACTGCATTAAAACAGGAGCAGTAGTTCAGAACTTGATGGAAGAGATGAGTGAGTTGAACAAGCACAAACAGCAGATACTCAGGACCAATAAACAAAAGCAGCCTCGTGTTAGAAAGGGGCTCAACTGATATGTCCTTCACTCCCTGTTTCACCTTACGTTCAGTCCATTCCTCTATCACGGAGAGGTTCTAGCTTCTCTTTAAACATGGAGGAAATCCTTACAAATTTGATCCAATGAAAATGCTTCTGGAATGGAAGGATTAAATAAATTTGCAGTTAGAGGTATTCACACATTTATCCAGTAATTTAGGCATAGAAGTGACCCTTTGGGCGTAACCACAGGTGATACGAGTGGAGAGGTGGCAGTAGTTATAGAAATGGACAATGAGCATGGCTTATTAATTACATTTACGCTTCAACTAAACTTAAAGAAAACTCAGAAATTCACCAGTTAAAGTTAGCAGGGCTTACTATAAGTTGAGCCCCTGCCAGGCACTGCTTATGACTTTACATATTACATCACTCATGACACGTTTTATGACATCATTTATGGCATCTCAAATTACATCTTTGATGGCAGTGATGACACCATCCAATGAGTATGCTAGTTTGTCTTATATCTGTCATAATTGCAGGTAACTACAGTATTATTTTTCTACCTCATTTTTTACAGCCTGTGGCCAACTAATGGGTGTAAGTGTTTACAAAATGCATGTGCTTTTAATGTTCCTAGTGCATCATAGGTGTGCAAAGATATTGAACACATTCTAAATCTTTTCTTTGAAAAGTAACTCTGAAGCGCAATTTATCCCTACGGGTGGAAAAGTCTGTTGATCTGTTTTCCTGTCCGCATCACTGCAGGCAGGGAAACAGATCAAAGATCTGCTCCCAGTTGGTGGAAGCATTTTCAAAGCTCCCTTCCATCCGGGGCAGACTTTGTGTATTCTCCCACATTGCGGAAGATTCAAAAATGCTTTCATCAGGTGGAAGCATGTACAGGTTTCCCTATCCACTCCAGTGCGGCCAGGGAGCAGTTTCAAACTCCCTTCCATCGGAGCAGACTTTGGGGGTCATTCTGACCGCCTGGCGGTCACCGCCATTTGGCCGCTCCGCGGTCAAAAGACCGCGGAGGCCATTCTGGCTTTCCCGCTGGGCCGGCGGGCGCCCGCCAAAGGAGCGCCCGCCGGCCCAGCGGGAAAGGCCCTGCAACATAGAAGCCGGCTCCGAATGGAGCCGGCGGTGTTGCAGGGGTGCGACGGGTGCAGTTGCACCCGTCGCGATTTTCACTGTCTGCAATGCAGACAGTGAAAATCTTTCTGGGGCCCTGTTAGGGGGCCCCTGCACTGCCCATGCCAGTGGCATGGGCAGTGCAGGGGCCCCCAGGGGCCCTATGACACCCGTTCCCGCCATCCTGGTTCTGGCGTGAAAACCGCCAGAAACAGGCTGGCGGGAAGGGGGTCGGAATCCCCATGGTGGCGCTGGAGGATTCTCCCAGCCGGGGGTAATCTGGCGGGAAACCGCCGGACCCGGCTGGGCGACCGCGGCTCGGAATACAAGAGGAAGCACCGCCAGCCTGTTGGCGGTGCTTCCGTGGTCGTCGACACCGCCAGGGTCAGAATGACCCCCTTTGTGTTTTCTCCCGTGTGGCGGTAGATTAATAAACACTCCTGCCCGGTGGAACCATGCACAGGTTTCTCTGCCTACTCCAGTGTGGTCAGGGACATTTCTGTGTCCCTGGGGTGGGTTCCTCAGGACACAACTAGTGAGCCGGCCCGGGGGCATGGGGTCCTCCCCTTTAAAAGGTTTAGCAGCCCTTCTGGATGAATGGCCCCGGGTCTTTAGAGGCTTGGGGGGCTGTGCAGCCCCCGCCTATTTATTTTATTTTTCCGCCCTAGGGCTGTGCACCCCTACCCTATAAATTAAATAGATCAGCCCCATGGGATGCAGTCCCTCAGGCCTTTGAAGACTTGGGGAGGGGGTTGTGCAGCCCCTTTTCTTTTTTTTAGCATTTTGGCCCCAGGGTTGGGCTCGCTGGGGCCTATTATGGTTCAGGAAGGTGGGCTGTGAGCCCTCTCCCCTTATGTAATGCAGCACCAGAGTGGGCTCCCCAGGACCTATAATGGCTCTGAGAGCGGGGGCGTGAGCCACCCTCTACTTATGTAAACAATGCAGCCCTGGGGGGTGGGCTCCCAGGGCCTATATTTGAAGAACAAGGCCTCGGATGCCATTTTGGCACTTTAACCTTTTGCTGGGTCACGGCAACATTGCAGATTATTTTTAATTATGGCCCTGGGGGTATCCCTCTGGGTCCCCCCATGGGGCCTAGGGGGGCAGGATATCTCTACCCTGCCCTCTTACATTATTTGTTTTATTTACTTCAGGACAGGGGACTAAGTTTCCGAGTCCTGCAATGATTACCAGCAACATTTTTCTCATGTTTCTGGCAGCCAATTAGAGTGCTCGCTAACGCGGGAGTCAGATTCCAGCGGGAGCGAATTGGCCCAAAGGAAACAAAGCTCCCTGGGCCAATTGGAACACTCTGTTTTTAAATTGGTGCTCCCGCAGGAGTCTCTCAAACCTCTTGCGGACCCAACTGTCTGGATATAAAAATATTTTTGAACCTTAATTTCTCAAAAAGCACTGAATGGATTTACACCAAATCACAAAAAGTACAATCTGCGGACCAAGATCTAGCTTCCTGACAAGTTTGTTGTAATTCCGTTCAGTAGTTTTTGACGTAGTCCTGTCCAAATAAGTCTATAGAAAATGCATGGGGATTTTGTGTTTTGGGAACCCCTTTTATCTCGACATCCACTTGCCAGATCCCCCCATAACTTTTCATGCACAAACTAGGCAAAAAAGAAGTTATTTGGAAAGTTTTGTGGAATTTCGTCAAACTGTGCCAAAGTTATTAGCATCACAAAAAACGCATTTCCTATGGAACACTAACCTACCTATAACTGCCCAGTGGCAACCAGGGCACCCACTTTGAAATAATGTGTGCCTCGTGGAATGGGGTCGCCGGTGCCATAGGCTTGGGGAGGACTGAGTAACCCCTTTCCCCTTCAAAAGAGATACAGCCCTGAGGGTTGGGGTTCCCAGTGCTTGACGAGGCTCAGGGAGGGGAGCTGCATGGCCCCATCCCCTTTAAAATACATGGGGCCCAAGGGGATAGGGACCCCAGAGTTAATACATCTTGAGGAGGGGGCCACATGCCCCCCTTCCCCTTTAAAATACATAGGGCCCTAGCAAATGGGGCTGCAGGGTCTAATGAGGCTCAGGAAGTGGGGGTGTGTGGCTCCCCCTTTAAAAGGAAAAGGCACTGGAGATGGGGTCTCTAGAGCCTAATGATGTGCGTAGGGGAGCAACATGGCCCCCTTCCCTTTTTTATCGGTATGGTCCCGGGGGGTGGGCTCCCCGTGTCCTAATAAGGCTCAGGGAGGGGGGCTCCATGGCCCCCTCCCATTAGATATTTGGCCCCCGGGGGATGGGATCCCCAGAGGGCCAAGAAGACTTGGGGAGGGTGTCTCTTACCACCCTCCCACCCCCTATTTTGTATTGTATTTGGACCCCAGGTTGTGGTCCTCGGGCATATTAAGGCTCAGGGAGGGGGGCAGCACAACCTCATCCCCTCTTTAATTATATTTTGCCCTGGGATATAAATCAACAGTCACTAAACTACTGGAGTATTCACTGGGGTATTGGCCCAGGGGCCATATAAGGGCCGGGGAGGGGGCTGCACGGATCCCTCCCTTTAATATATATGTTTCGGCCCCTGGAGATGGGGTCCCTGGGGCCCAAATGCCAAGCCTATGCTGCACATGGCAAAGGCTGTGTGTGGCTGGCAGACTGCTTGGGGATTGGTCACAGTGCCCGAAAGCAGGCCAAGCCCTGTGATCAACCCACTCCCTCCGTCCCCACCCCCCCTGATATATACCATGGGTTTGGCTGCCTACGAGGATGTAGAAACGGGGTCTGGCTGCAACACAAGCCCTACGGCTAACTCCTGCCACGCACAGTGTGGGGTTGGCTGTCTCCAGAAGACTGCCTGCAGGGTGTTGGATGTAACTTCTGGCTTGCAGCCGGGCCCTCGGGCCAACCTCACATGGCAAAAGGCCGTGAGCAACATGCGGTTGACTGCCTGCAGGGATATTGGCTGCCTCTGGGTGAGTTGGCCACAGGGCCTGGCTGCAGCCAAACCCTACATCCAACACCCTACAGGCAGCCATCCGGAGACAGCCAACCTCACACCATGCACAGCTTTTGCTCAATCGAAGACAGTGCACAGCGTGGAGTTGGCTATCTGTGGGGGTTGGTTCTACGTATGGTAATAAGATATTACTTTAGGTTTTAAAAAAACTGGAAAATCAGTGAAAAAAGTGGAGCAGGCAGGTGAGTGGGTATGTGCATGGGTGCGTGAATGTGTGTCATTGATTTAAGATGCGCATAGGTGTCTGATGGATTTCACTGGTCTGTGAACATATGTGAAAGTAAGGGTCTGAGGGCGCGTTGATTGTGTAATGTGGGTTCATGATGTGCTTGGCTGGCTGATTGTATACATTATTAGCTTTTGCCTTGCAAGGGTGTCTACTGGCATGTGGGGCAATGTGATCATGTGTGTGTCTTTTTGATTGTCTTTTTAGATGTCTCATCACATCTGTAGGTGTCTGAATGGTTGTCAGTGTTTGATTGCATGCAAGGGTGTCTGGGTTCACGGGTGGAGACAGTACTTATTTTTATACATGGGTCTCAGGATGTTTTTCTGTGTTCTGTGTGTCGGTGTCTGTGGCATGCTCACATTTTTGATGTACATGATGTACATACGAGCATGTTCATGTATGTCGGTATCTGTTGGTGTGTGTATGTTTTAGGACATAGGATGATGTGTGAATTTGTAATGGTCCGTGTGTGTCTGGTGTTTGTGGCTATGTGAAGATAAGTGTTGATGTGTGAATAATGGTTCTTGTGCGCAGCTCTGTTTGTGTACATGGGTGTTTGAAAGAGTGATAGCATGTGTGGGTTTTTAACCCTCCCTTTGAGCCATTCTCGCATTCATCCACTCGCCAATCTACACACACACAAGATCACCAATCCACTTTTATTAAAAGCCAGACCACGTGGCTTTCTCAGTGCTTGTTCAAAATGTGTTTTATAACAGATGTCCGAGGCAAAGTGTCAGTTTTACGAATAGGACTGATGACATTAAACATTAACAGCAGGTTTGGTGAACTCTTTGTCAGCGCAGTGGGAATACCATCGGGTCCAGGAGCTCTAGTAGATTTAGTGTTTATTCTTAACCGTTTGAGAGGTGGTGTTTTCTATTAAATAGGCCGTAAAGTGACAAAGAGAAATAAGTGCCGGTGCCCTCCACCAGCAACCACCGGCTTAAATTAAGCACTGGTTGCAAGTCTGTTAGAGAAGAGAGTTCAGCCTTTTCTAGAGTCCTTGAACTTCCATTTCTAGGTATGAAGAGCTCTTTTTAGATCTAAGCAGCAACCTGTTGGCTTTGCATGTAGTTAGACCACAAGAGATGCTGACTTACCAGGCATTATCTCTCAAATCAAATCACCAAATTCGCTCTTTTGTTTATTCCTAGTAATCTGTGAAGTAGCGTTCAGGATTCCCTTTGATGAGTTACGTTACAGCCTAGAAGGGGAAACTCAGATCCCATCCATTGAATTATCCATCTTTGTCCTATTGTTCCTAAGTAGGTGCTTAAACACTGAGGAACCAGACAATTACACGTGCAGGGTGAGCACTCACATGCATTACCGTAAAAGGGCAAGCAAGTGGTTGGTGCCCTCCGAAGGAAGGACTGCAAACTCAACACACACACACACACACACTTAGAAAATGATGCCACATCAACTGCAGTCTGAGCAATTAAGGAGTGGCTGGATCCATGCAAGAAAGCGCTGCACACATGGTTTCAGAAGGACCGTTTAAAATAAACATCTGCGCCTTGACCATTTCTGAAAGTGACCGTAGGAAATATTCCTTCCCACTTACCTTAAAGTCATCTCCATCTCTTGTGCTCCAGTCACCACCAACAAAGATACGGCAGTAGGGTAGAAGGACTGTCTGCCTCAACGAGGCAGGTTTTGATTGCAGTTTTAATTAGTGCTGGCGGCTGGCACATATTGAAGGTCACAACTTGTTCTGAATGGTGTTTAGCACCAGTTGTAAAAAGAACCCCTGCTGCTCGCGGCGCTTCGGCTCCATGATTCTGGTCAGAATAGGCTCCCCTAGAAGTCTCCACTGAAAATGAACCACAACCACTGGGAGAGCCCCTGGAAGCCACTCCTCTTGGAGGGGAACTAAGACAGATGTGAATATAATCTCAGGCTTTCTGCGTGAGTCTAGCCTCTGTTAAAGCAGCGAATACTCCAGTAGGTTAGTGACTGCTGATTTCTACCTAACAGTACAGAATCAGGATTTTAGCACCACTCCAGTTGCTCTGAAAAGGGATTTAAACTGTTTTTAATCGTTTTCAGTTGCCCAGGGCAGGCTTCAGTTAGGAAATAAATGAGCCGGTGACAATGACATGTTAGACTCCTGATGCTAATTTCGCCTTATAAGGTAGGGGCCGGTTGTATTTTAGCTATCGTGTCCAACAAATAAAATAAATGACGAGCATGTGCTGTTGTGAAATTAGTGTATCTTTTCGAGAGTAAAGATCTTTATATGTACAACATTTCGCTGTGTTGATCTATTTCTCCTAATAATTTTGTTTATATCCGTGGCTGGTTCACATTCTAGGCTTCCAACTAGGGACCATTTTCTTACCGTTTGTAATTGTAGGACAAATGTGAAATTGATGTGAAAAAAATCATTTTGAAAATGTGACTTGCGCTATAAAGTGAAGTGAATAATTCACCCAAGACAACAACTTTGCAGCAGGCAGCTCTACCGCCCCTGTGTGTTGCACGAGCCCCTTACATCACAGGACGAGATGCCTCCTTATGTGGGATGACCAATGGACCAATGCTGCGTGTCCGGTGGCACCGCCGTTTTAAGGATCATCTATGTGAATTTCACGGCGTAGGCGCACCTAGGAGCTTACTTCCCAATCAGGCCTGGGTGAAACGTCATCTGTGCTTTCGAAATTCACACATTTCATGTATTATTGGTTAGACAGTATGCTGCTGGTGTAATTTTTGCTTAAACTAGTCTACTGTTGGTATATCATGTGAATTGTTTACACAATGTTATGCTCTCCTGAAAAACGTTACAGGAGATACAAGAAAAGCACATTTATTTCATGACATAATTTTGCTCTATTTTGCAAAATTCCCAAAAATGTTTTAACATTTTCTAAGAGTAAATTAGACAATTTCGCACACCCCTGCCGGCGTAACAACCTTTGAAGGGAAACGGGCAGCCTACTTTCCTGGCGTGCGTCCAAAAGAGTGAGAGCATCTGACTGGAGTTCTCCAGCAGAATAGACTTTAGCAGGCTCATCAGCTGTTCATCCCTTCCAGAGACCACGAGAAGGCACGAGTCACTTCACTGTCACTTTAGTAGAGCCCTAGACAAGCCAGGGAAGCATCAAGAAAACACATGCGATGTGTAGATAATGTCATCAAATCAACCGGTCAATTCATGTCATCATAGTGAGTTCAGCTCTAAAGAGTGCTTTCAGTGAGGCTTTGAGATCGGCGTCAGCACGTGGTTAAGAATGTGGCACACCCCAGAGCGCATCTATAAGTAACCAGAGCCACCCAGCCCTGAGGCAAACATGCCTCCTTGCACAGGTGCGCCACCCCGGCGGACCCCAGAGGCACTCCACCTAACACTTGCTTCTCTCCCCACTTCCCTACTTGTATTCCTTTCTTCTTCTTTTTTCGAGTGTTTGTTTCTTTCTGTTCCTCTTTCCTTTTTTCCTTTCCCATATTTTATTCTTTACCCCTGACTCCCCTCCCGTCTGCCTTTCCTTTCTCCTTTTTCCTTAATTCTGTTCCGCTCTTTAAGCCTTCCGTCCCTGCTGGTCTATCGCCTTCCTTCCGAATTCACTCCATCTTTCGTCATTGCCTTCTCACTATATAGCCCTTCTGCTTTCCCTCTGTGTCTTTCTCGCAGTCCCCTCTCTCTTACTCACCACTTGGATGTATTTTTAACCTGGAATGCGCTTTGCTCTGAGATTCTACCAGGGCTGCCGCGTCTTGGATTACATGACGCCCAGCTGGGGCTATGTTCAGTAAATATAGAACACCCAACAGCCAGATCCTCAGAACGCGCCATCTCCATTGTGCAGACCTGCCTCCATCTGTGGAAAGACTCTTTCCAGTATTAAAGCGCCAGCTTTGCTTTAAAATCTTTATTTCCGTATGGTGCAGTAGATTTGCGGGGCCTCAAATAGCGCAGGGGTTAGAGAACAGTGACTTGTCTGCTTCTAAGCCGTCACGCCCCTCTCCGAAAGACCTGAGGGATGATTGTCCACATTACTAAAAAGATCCACAAGGCATGTGTTACCTACTCCAGCAGGACCTAATTAATCCCTCTTCATTCTTTGATTGGCAACGTGGCTTTGCGAGTATGACGCCCACAACCTCATTCTCCATGTCCTCAAGTGTCCCACTTGATAATTATCACGTCTTAAAACCCTTATGACCAGATTTACAAGTCCCTAGCGCCTCCATGCACCACATTACTGTCATTCTTTTTTACGCTAATGTGGCTCAAGGAGGCAATTTTTGCCCCGCTATATTAACAAAGTGGCGCAATGCATGCATTGCACCATTTTGTGACTTCTTACGCCACTTTATGCCTGTGTCAAGCATAATATATACAAAATTTCTGACACTAGTGCAAGAAAGCGCCACAATAGTGTCAAAAATATAGATGCTATTGTCCTAACGTGCGCCATGGTACGCCATATTGCAAATATGGCGCAACCATAGTGACATTAGATGGCGGTAGGGGCACACAAGAAAAGTGGCGCATCAGGACCGACGTGCCACTTTCTGCCCCTTAGTTTAGACTCTTTGTCGACATAGACAATGTTTGGTATTCAGTACATTGTTAATTGAAGGAAGGGCTAGAAATAAGGGATTTATTCGTGTGTTTTCCGTGTCACCTGGTCAGAGACACCTCATATGCCTTTCTGCAAGGTTTTGTGCAGTCTTATAAAGCAGTTCTTACTAAAATTAGGGACAGCCGCTGCTCCACATGTATATTCCTTGCCTGTGCATACTTATTCTCAGAAGTCTCCAATCAAAGAGTAGGTTCCCCTGAGCTTCCTACACACCCCGATGCAGCAGAAGTCAGGAAGCGCCCTTCCCTCTGGAAAGTTTTGTTCCTCAGAAACTTAGTTATTCCATGATAACAAATGGGAATCTGCAATGCCTATATAAACACCTGTCTCAAATGTCTTTATAGTCGGTGACTTGTGATGCACTCAGACACGGATTATAAAGAAAAGACATCAGAACTAAACAGTAATAAGTTATTACAGTTAAGTTCTGATGTCACAATGCCTGCTGCCAGAGCCAGCAGCCAAGTTGAAAATCAGGGCAGGTCATGGAGCGTAATTGAAGCACCTCCTCAAAGCACCAAAACAGAAAGTTGTTTTCCTTTCTTCTGCTCTGATTTTTTTTAGCTTATAGTAACTAGCAGGAAGAACCTCTTTACTGTTTGCATGCCTTATATAATTTTAGAAAAGTTAGAATCTTTCTTCATGTTTCTGCACATTCTGAAATACTACATTGTTTTTAAAAAAAACTGACTTGGATTGAACTGTTTCTAATATCTTTTTTTGCAACAAATATCTAACAGGTTTTTGATGTCTTTAAGTTTGCACTTAAGATTCTATTTTTATTCTTAATGTTTGCAAACATGCTCTCTCTTTCATATGAAAGAGGTACACACCAAGGTACTTTATCCCTTTTTTATGTGTCCTGCATGAAAATCAGAAGACGATATAGCTAAGGTTTTCTCACTTGATTATAGAGCCAAAGATAAATTCTCTTGCTTCTTATACTCCTGTGGCCCTTTTTTACTTTTAATACCAAACACTCGTTGTTGGACCTGGCTTTTTTGACAGGGTCATCCCCAAACTTTTTGCCTCCTTCCTCCTATTTTTTCTGACCTGTTGTTGTTGGCTTTTGACCTCTCGGCACTTTACCACTGCTAACCAGTGCTAAAGTGCATATGCTCTCTGTGTAAATGGTACTATTGATTGGTTTATCCATGATTGGCTATTTAATTTACTTATAAGTCCCTAGTAGAGTGCACTATATGTGCCTAGGGCCTGTAGATTAAATGCTGCTAGTGGGCCTGCAGCACTGGTTGTGCCACCCACTTCAGTAGCCCCTTAACCCTGTCTCAGGCCTGCCATTGCAAGGCCTGTGTGTGCAGTTTCACTGCCACTTCGACTTGGCATTTAAAAGTACTTGCCAAGCCTAGAGCTCCCCTTTTTCTACATATAAGTCATCCCTAATGTGTGCCCTAGGTAACCCCTAGAGCAGGGTGCTGTGTAGGTAAAAGGCAGGACATGTACCTGTGTAGTTATATGTCCTGGTAGTGTAAAACTCCTAAATTCGTTTTTACACTACTGTGAGGCCTGCTCCCTTCATAGGCTAACATTGGGGCTGCCCTCATACACTGTTGAAGTGGCAGTTGCTGATCTGAAAGGAGCAGGAAGGTCATATTTAGTATGGCCAGAATGGTAATATAAAGTCCTGCTGACTGGTGAAGTCGGATTTAATATTACTATTCTAGAAATGCCACTTTTAGAAAGTGAGCATTTCTTTGCACTAAAATCTTGTTGTGCCCTTCAATCCACGTCTGGCTAGGTTTAGTTGACAGCTCCTTGTGCATTCACTCAGACACACCCCAAACACAGGGTACTCAGCCTCACTTGCATACATCTGCATTTTGAATGGGTCTTCCTGGGCTGGGAGGGTGGAGGGCCTGCCCTCACACAAAGGACTGCCACACCCCCTACTGGGACTCTGGCAGACAGGATTGAACTGAAAGGGGGCTTGGTGCATTTCTTGGACACTCTTTGAAGTCACCCCCACTTCAAAGGCACAACTTAGTATAAAACAGGGCCTCTGCCCTACCTCATCAGACACTTGCTGGAGAAGAAACCTGAACCAGAAACTACATCCTGCCAAGAAGAACTGCCTGGCTGCTCAAAGGACTCACCTGTCTGCTTTTCTACAAAGGACTGCTGCCTTGCTGTTGGCCTGCTGCCTTGCTGAACTCTTGTCTGGCTGTAAAAGTGCTCTCCAAGGGCTTGGATAGAGCTTGCCTCCTGTTCCCTGAAGTCTCAGGACCAAAAAGACTTCTCTCTTCCACTTGGACGCTCCGTGCGCCGAAATTTTCGACGCACAGCTTGTTCCGCGGCAAGAAAAACGCCGCACACCGACGCTGATCGACGCGATGCCTTCGAGACGACCGAAACTTTGACGCACGGCCTCGCAAGGACAACGCGCCCGACTTCCCGGGAGAAATCGACGCGACGCCTGCCGTGAGATCGAAACTTTGACGCACGGCCTCGCAAGGACAACGCCGCCCAACTTCCCAGGAGAAATCGACACGACGCCTGCTGTGAGATCAAAACTTTGACACACGGCCTCGCAAGGACAACGCCGCCCGACTCCCCAGGAGAAATCGACGTGACGCCTGCCGTGAGATCGAAACTTCGACGCACAGCCCCGCAGAACGACGCGCAGCCGGAAAACAAGCAGGAAAATCCACGCACAGACCCGGGACATCTGGTACTCCCCGCGAACCACAGAAAGAGACTGTCCGTGCGCCGGAAAACGACGCACGACTCCCCGCGTGGAAAATAACGACGCAAGTCCGTGTGTGCTGAGGAGAAATCGACGCACACACCAGATTTTCTACCAGAAACCAGGTACTTTGTGTTTGAAAGAGACTTTGTTTACTTTCTAAAGACTTAAGACACTTTATATCACTTTTCAGTGATATCTTTACAAATTCATATTGCAACTTTGATCGTTTTGACCTGAAGATACCCAGATAAATATTATATATTTTTCTAAACACTGTGTGGTGTATTTTTGTGGTGTTATGCTATGGTGTTGTATGATTTATTGCACAAATGCTTTACACATTGCCTTCTAAGTTAAGCCTGACTGCTCGTGCCAAGCTACCAGAGGGTGGGCACAGGCTGATTTTGGATTGTGTGTGACTTACCCTGACTAGAGTGAGGGTTCTTGTTTGGACAGAGGGCAACCTGACTGCCAACCAAAAACCCCATTTCTAACACTCGTTTATGTTAACTTTGAGCTATGGTATACATTACTTAGCAGAAAATGATGCTTGGCTTAAAAAAAAGCAAAAAAAAAAAAACATGTACAGGGCCAAGAACATTCCCTCATACTAACGGGCCTTTCTTCATTAAAGATGGAATATCACCTTGGGGTTATTGATTTGGGTATCCATGTCGAGGTCCATTCTAGGACAGATACACAATGAATTATTTAATTGAAAGTAAACATTGAATTTCTGTACACATGAGCACTGGGACTCGTGGTCCTCTTGACTCTCTAATCAACCAGTGAGTGTCTACATTGAGAGTGACATCCGATTCAGAATTCACATCACCCAGATAACCCAAGCTTCTTGGTCCCCACTCTTCAGAATCAACTTTACCCACCAGAAAAAGACTACCAGATCTCCAGCCTAATCCAGTCAGAGACACAGGGGGAGTCACTCTTTCAGTTTCCTCTCTGATTGTCAATTAAAGAGTTATTGAAGACAACTGAGTACTTATTCAAAAAGCATTGTAAGTACTGTCACATTGCCTGAAGCGTGGTCAGGCTGCGTTGAATCCTCGTGAAGGCCCCTATCCTAGGGGAACCCTGTGATTGCACCAAAAAATTATTTCTCTATGGCTGGATCAGTAAAGCTGAAAGTCAAACACACAGGAACCAGTGTGTTGAATCACAATGATATCGCAGTTCACATCAGAGTGCTCCATCCCTTCTACATTTTTAGCAGGAACACAAGCCACATGTCTTCACGACTCACCTGATCAGAGCAGGTAAGGAAACCCATAACCTCCTGAAGCAGGATGGTGCTAAAAGCCAACCCGAGAAGTCCATAAAGGAGGCACACCTTCTCTTAAAAGATATTCCTCATTCCTTCTCTTAGTTTTGGAATAGTATCCTCTTTCACTATGTTGTACATCATTTTGTCTACAACACACCGTAGCTTCTTCCAGAACCTAGGTTAGCACTACATAAATATCGTGAACCCAATAAAACATAAAGACATAATTTCTATGATAGTGTTGTAGGGAAGTAGAAGAAACCTGACTAGTTCATGTTGTTCTAGGTACATGTATTGTTTTGGTATGATGTCTCCTTCGCTCTGATAGGGGAAAACTATTGAGCCACTCTCCCCGCCATTAGTCCTGTGTTTCCACTCTGTGCGCTGCCTTTGTCATTGTCCAATCATTGACCTGCAAAAGTCAAAATGTCTTTGCTGCCACCCACTTGCTGATTTCGGTCCCTATCCCATCTTTTTCCTCATCTCACAAAGCCTACTCGTGGATGCTGTTAGTGTCAAGTCTGTTCCCAACCACACTTCCATTGCTGTATCTTCAAACTGCTGCCACCTCAAAGCACTTTTACCAACCATGCATGCCACAATGTGATTCTTTCTTCACCTCTCTCATGGTGCCCAGTCCCGTGAGCCACCTCAGTCTCAATGCCTCACCCAACTCCCTCCCCTCACACACTTGCAGCAGTCCTCACTCCTTTGCTTTGATTATCAACCTAAGCTAAGACACACATCCCAGATGGAGGTTTAGGAATGTGCGCTGAGCTCAATCCAGTCACCCGTCGATGAATGACATCTTTAGCGTCACCTCCGGTAAGCTATGTTCAGGTCAGCTGATCTGTGTTTCATTTTTAACCATTCCGTGCTCAGAATATTCCTTGTATTGGAAAGATTGAGGGTGGTTGGTATCTTTCAAATCACACTTCCCAGATCTATGAGCTAGGGTCAAAGTTTTGGACAGTTAAACCTCAGCATCTCGGCCTGTCCTTGCATGAAATGGACATATCACCTGAGTGCAAACTTGTGTACTTGATTCATCCTTTCATACCCAACGGAACCTTTTCCCCTGATATGACTGTGCCATAACCCCAGCTGCTTGTGTTCCAAACACCCTTCTTAGAAAGGGGAAGAAGTGTGAGTGGAAGATGACTTAAACACAAATTCAGACACAGCAGCACAGTCATTTCAGTGCAACCCCATGGGATTGTGGTAGATCACGTAGTCCTTGAATCTTTCATTTCCTTATCAGTCTTTATTTAGCAGTTACATATTGACCAATATTTACTGGAAGTCTCATTGAAACAATTACAACAGTTCAACTTTCAGGATGCTAATCTCTTGTGATCATGGTTTACGTCTTTCATTGATTCTAGTCAGAAAAACATAACTTTTTTGACAATCCTAGCCTCGTTTATTGAACATTTAGGGACACAATTATCAACATTTTGGGTCGCCCTTGCGCCACGCAAGGTGATGCAGATTGATGCAAAACCTAGATTCAGATTTACCAAGCCATGCAAGGCCACCCTAAGTGGCCTTGCGTGGCTTGATAAATCTGTGTAACTCAAGGCAGTGTAAGTTGCAACCTTGTGTGACACTGCATGGTGGGGGCATTATATGGCTAGAGTGTGGTTGTTCCCACGCATCCACCCATGGAGTTAGGTGCATCCCCATATTAAGTATGAGTCGTAGGCCTGGAAATGCGTCAGAATTGTAACCCTTCCCCTATAGGCGCAACAAGTAGAAATAAAGATTTGTTTACTCTTTCTGAGTGTGCTGCACAAGGAGAGGACACAAATGTGCCATACCTTGATAGATATGGCGCATTCCTGCCCTCTCCCTGTCACATAAGGCAGCTCAGCAAGTTGCCTTGCTACATTCTGTTGAGAGACATAATGATAAATTGGGGCCTCGTTCTTTTTTTGGCCATTGGCCGAGTTATGATATTTGTGGTGTTATTAGTATAAACTTTTATTTGAATGACTGCAGTCAGATGTGTGCACTCTAAAACATTCTTTTTATCCCTGCTTAATACCTGATGAAGGTCTATCAAGCACTTAAACTGACAATTATTATTTATTCTGATTAACAGTTTAAATTGTGATATTTATTATGGCTTTTTCTTTTGCTTTCTGTTATCAGTTCATCAACTGAGGAAGCAAAATTCATTTTATTCATATGTGTTGTGATGAGGTGAACTATTGTGGCCAAATTCACATATCTATTTATACTTATTACAGTTTTGATGATGTTTTATTGGTTTTATCAACAAAACGTTAGTGTGAGGACAGATACACTTTAAAGATGCTTGACGTTTTGTCATTTCATTAATATTCTTGGGTATCCCATTACTTTGTAAGACATTTTTACCAGGTTAATTCTAGCCCATTTGTAGTGACGTGCAGAAAGCACTGTTCCCCTTGTGAGGTTTGTCTCCTGTGGGCTTCCATTTTACAAAGACCAAGGAGTCATCTTCCCTCTCAGTCCTTCTTATTACAGACAATTCAGAAATGTTCTCACCTGTTCATGGCCGGACTGGCCATAACAGGCATCGGGCGTTTCCCCGAGAGGCTGGGGCCGTTTTTGCAGCTGTGGGAGCTGGTTTTCTGACTGGGGGCCAGTGTTGCAGGGGTGCGGCAATATCGACCCCCGTAACAAAAGCAGCTGCAAGCTCGCACTTGCAAACCCCACCCCCACCGGGAGGATGGTCTTACAAAATTGCCAGGACTAATTTGGGTTACCAGTCCAGCGCTGCACCTGTTGCACTTAAATGGATTGCTAATCTAGCGTGTGGATGGGTACCTGATTCTTTCTCATCTTTCTGAATAGCAATTATGAGGTGTATGAAAGGGACGTCCTCCTCCTATTTGCAATTTGGAAGAAATGTATGAATGGTTTGTGAAAGAAGATGCGGTCACAAAACACTGATGAGTTACTGACTGTAGGAAGGTAGCCTCTTTCTAGCCTTGTTACCCCCACCTTTGGCCTGTTTGTGAGTATATATCAGGGTGTTTTTACTGTCTCACTGGGATCCTGCTAGCCAGGGCCCAGTGCTCATAGTGAAAACCCTATGTTGTCAGTGTGTTTGATATGTGTCACTGGGATCCTGATAGCCAGGACCCCAGTGCTCAAATGTTTGTGGCCTATATGTGTTCCCTGTGTGGTGCCTAACTTTATCACTGAGGCTCTGCTAACCAGAACCTCAGTGTTTATGCTCTCTCTGCTTTTAAATTTGTCACTGCAGGCTAGTGACTAATTTGACCAATTCTGACTGGCACACTGGAACACCCTTATAATTCCCCAGTATAGGGTACCTAGGTACCCAGGGTATTGGGGTTCCAGGAGATCCCGATGGGCTGCAGCATTTCTTTTGCCACCCATAGGGAGCTCAGACAATTCTTACACAGGACTGCCACTGCAGCCTGAGTGAAATAACATCCACGTTATTTCACAGCCATTTTACACTGCACTTAAGTAACTTATAAGTCACCTATATGTCTAACCTCACTTATAGAAGGTTAGGTGCAAAGTTACTTAGTGTGTGGGCACCCTGGCACTAGCCAAAGTGCCCCCACATTGTTCAGGGCAAATTCCCCGGACTTTGTGAGTGCGGGGACACCATTACATGTGTGCACTACATATAGGTCAATACCTATATGTAGCGTCACCATGGTAACTCCGAGCATGGCCACGTAACATGTCTAGGATCATGGAATTGTCACCCCAATACCATTCCGGTCTCCAGCACAGAGCCCGGGTACTGCCAAACTAACTTTCCAGGGTCTCCACAGCAGCTACTGCTACTGCCAACCCCTCAGACAGGTTTCTGCCCCCCTGGGGCCTGGGCAGCCTGGTCCCAGGAAGGCAGAACAAAGGATTTCCTCTGAGAGAGGGTGTTACACCCTCTCCCTTTGGAAATAGGTGTGAAGGGGCTGGGAGGAGTAGCTTCTCCTGGCCTCTGGAAATGCTTTGAAGGGCACAGATAGTGCCCTCTCTGCATAAGCCAATCTACACCGGTTCAGGGATCCCCCCAGCCATGCTCTGGCACGAAACTGGACAAAGGAAATTGGAGTGACCACTCCCCTGACCAGCACATCCCAGGGGAGGTGCCCAGAGCTCCTCCAGTGTGTCCCAGACCTCTGCCATCTTGGATGCAGAGGTGTAAGGGCACAATGGACAGCTCTGAGTGGTCAGTGCCAGCAGGTGACGTCAGAGACCCCTCCTGATAGGTGCTTACCTTTCTCAGTAGCCAGTCCTCCTCTGTGGACTATTTAGGGTCTCTCCTGTGGACATCTCACCAGATAACGAATGCAAGAGCTCACCAGAGTTCCTCTGCACTTCCCTCTTTGACTTCGGCCAAGGATCGACTGCTGATTGCTCCAGATCGCCTGCATAACTGCAACAAAGTAGCAAGAAGACTACCAGCAACATTGTAGCGCCTCATCCTGCCGGCTTTCTTGACTTTTTCATGGTGGTGCATGCTCTGAGGGCTGTCTGCCTTCACCCTGCACCGGAAGCCAAGAAGAAATCTCCCGTGGGTCGACGGAATCTTCCCCCTGCCAACGCAGGCACCAAACTTCTGCATCACTGGTCCTGTGGGTCCCCTCTCATCTTGACGAGCGTGGTCCCTGGAACACAGGGGCGGGGGCCAAGTGTCTTCGACAGTCCAGTGGCCCTTCTGTCCAAATTTGGTGGAGGTAAGTCCTTGCCTCCCCACGCCAGACAGTAATCCTGTCTACTGCGTGAACTACAGCTGCTCGGGCTTCTGTGCACTTTTGCAAGACTTCCTTTGTGCACAGCCTAGCCCAGGTCCCCAGCACTCCGTCCTGCATTGCCTAACTCGTTGAGTTGGACTCTGACGTCGTGGGACCCTCCTTTGTGATTCTGAGTCAACTGCTGTCCTCAGATCTTCTAAGTGCCTGTTCAGGTGCTTCTGCGGGTGCTGCCTGCTTCTGAGTGGGCTCTCTGTATTGCTGAGCACCCCCTCTGTCTCCTCCTCCAAGGGACGACCTCCTGGTCCTTCCTGGGCCCTAGCAGCACCCAAAATCCTCAACCGCGACTCTTCCAGCTAGCAAGGCTTGTTTGCGGTCTTTCTGCGTGGAAACAACTCTGCTTCCTCCAGCACACCGTGGGACATCTTCTGACCAAAGGAGAAGTTACTGGCCCCTTCTGTTGTTGCAGAATCTTCGGCTTCTTCCACCCGGAGGCAGCCCTTTTGCACCTTCATCCAGGGTTTAGTGGGCTCCTGCCCCCCCGGACACTTGCGTGACTCTTGGACTTGGTCCCCTTCCTTTAGAGGTCCTCAGGTCCAGGAATCTGTCTTCAGTGTTTTGCAGTCAGTTGTTGTCTTTGCAGAATCCCCTATCTCGACTTTACTGTCTTTCTGGGGTAGTAGGGTAACTTTACTCCTACTTTTCAGGGTCTTGGAATGGGGTATCTTGGACACCCTTAGTGTTTTCTTACACTCCCAGCGACCCTCTACACACTACACTAGGCCTGGGGTCCATTCGTGGTTCGCATTCCACTTTTGGAGTATATGGTTTGTGTTGCCCCTAGGCCTATTTCTTCCTACTGCATTCTATTGTGTTCTACATTGTTTGCACTACTTTTCTAACTGTTACTTACCTGATTTTGGTTTATTTGCATATAATTTGTGTATATTACCTACTAAGGGAGTATATCCTCTGAGATACTTTTGGCATATTGTCACTAACATAAAGTACCTTTATTTTTAGGAACTCTGAGTATTGTGTTTTCTTATGATATAGTGCTAAATCATATAAGTGGTATGGTAGGAGCTTTGTATGTCTCCTAGTTCAGCATAAGCTGCTCTGCTATAGTTACCTCTATCAGCCTAAGCTGCTAGAACACCTCTATTCTACTAATAAGGGAGAACTGGACCTGGCACAAGGAGTAAGTACCACAAGGTACCCACTATAAGCCAGGCCAGCCTCCTACACTGACCCCCAAGTTCGGGTGGTAAATTGTTTTGCACAGAGATAGGTGTCCCATAGGGCTCCATCCCCCTTTGCGAATCATGTCACAGTGCTCCAGGGGAGTAGAGCTCCGCTGCATTAATTTCCAAATGGGAGACCTACTTTTTAAAGCAGCACCTATATCTTTAATGGAATGGGTTCTTTTTAGAAACAAGCTTTGCCAAAGTTGCGAGGTTTGACATTGGCTGTCAGCCTTTTGCCTTTGTCAATGCATATTTTCTTTTGTCAGTGTTTTTGCAAAACAGTTGTTGTGGAAACTGCTGGGCCATTTCTAATATTAAAAACCAGAAGTGGCCAAAAGCAAAAATATTCTCTAATCTCATAAAGAACACATTTCCATAGCAGTTCCTGGCACTAATTTACTTTTTGTGGATGTGCTCTTCGTGAAAGAACAGAATGCTCTCACTTACAGTGAAGGAAGCCAATGGCTGACCCTTTGCCCATGCTATATACTGAGGTGGGTGGAATAAAATTGTGACTGACAGAGAAAGTGAAACAGCAGACTGTTTGGCTTAATTTGGGCTTTTGGTTGAAGGTGTGGCCAGGTCCACCTGCAGTATTTTGGGGCACCAGGACGTATTTTTTATCACCAGACTTTGATCCGGAGGACGAAAGAAAAAAAACAAAAAAGCGTGACGAAGGAGGAAGAGAAATGCGCAAAATAGTGGCAAAGAGAGAAGGCAGGGATGAAAAAGAACCTGCAAGAGTGAAATAAAGAGGCTGGGACTGTAAATCAAAACTGTGTGGCTGTGATATTTGGCACCCGACCATGAGCTTCTCAGCAAAACTTTGGGACACAGCACATATTCTTTTACAAATTAAGCACTGCTGACACAACAACAGACCCAAGAATGAGGAGTGCCGGCTGAAGCTCCTATACATAGCTCCTATACATAAGTATGTCATATGTATAATTTTAGAAAAGATCTAAAAAATGTTTTATGTTTTGGAAACTAAATGCATGGGTAGTTTGCTGTCCCATGCAGGCCTCCATCTTTGAATTGGCAGCCATTCTTTCATAAGGGTTCACAAATTGCGACTTGCCTAATTAATATTATTAGGCTGGTCATTTTGTGACACCCAGCGAATAAACAATTTGCAGTGTGACCTGTTAGTACACAGATTGCATCACAAATTGCTTTTCCCTTTCACAAACCAGTCAGTGTGCATGGGCACATACAGGGGCACATTAGGCAGTCCTACAGGTCAGTGTATTAAAGAAGGGTTATACATACAGTAATTCAGCTTATTTTAGACAGTCAGGCGTGGAGGTGCACCCAAAGTGCTTCTCCTTTGCCTTTTGAGGTGAAGTAACCAGCCAATGAGGATGCAGTTTTTTCTGCAGCAGGTCACATGTTTCTGTCGTTGTTTAAAGCATTTTGATTCTTCTGAGGAAGGAGAGGAGTGGGGTGGAAGCTGACTACTAGGCCTCTTTTCTTCTGTAGTTCCAGCTACAGATTCTTCAAGTGGAGAGCTGTTCAGCGCATTGCTGATAAAGCAGTAGAGAGGCACTGGCAGCTGGCAGAGGCAGAATGAAGGAGCAGAAGAGGCGGCACAAAAGAGATGACTGAGCTTCTTCCTAACGATGTCCTTTTCCGGAAGACTCAAACCCTCCAAGTGGCGACAGATATGTACGCAAGGAAGAGTGGGTCAGATGTTGGACCACCTCAGGAACAAGTTGGCATTTCCTCCAGCTGAAATGCAGGATGATTATCCTTCAATATTTTACTCACATCAGGTCTGGCTCTTCTGCTTTACAAGAAGATTCAAGTCTTGGGAAGATTGGGAACATTTTGTTCTTCCCTGATTTATGTAGAAAAAGTACATGTTGGAGAATACTGATAATTCCTTGACACATGCATTAAATAGATTCTGTTTTGATAATTCTTACTGGAAGTATGTAGGTCAAACTTGCAGGCCATATGCCAGCACATGTAGTATTGTGAAATATTAAGGCTTCCGTCAAAGTCAGCAGGTTCTGGTAATAATTTAGCTTTAAGAACCGGCATACATTTGGAACAGCATCATTTTAGGTTCCCCCTTCTATGTATCATTTATGTGCATTTATTTGCACTAACACGAATCGTAGTAAGTTATCACTTCTTGGCATGTTGAGAAGTTATATTAGGAAACAATAATCAGTATAATCGTGCCTACTGGATGTACTTACATTTCAATAATAATCGTGTGATTGCTAAGAATTAATAACACTGTAATGTGCTTCCATTTCTGATTCTCAAATTAATTTAGCCTGACTCTGGGCCTTAGTCGAGCATTTCACAATTTAAGTTTGCCAGTGCTCTGTTTCTCTTTCTTCTGCATGTGTATTATTGGGATGCTCGATAGCTAGAGAATGGGCTATTGTAATGTATTAGTCTGATAGTGAGTCCTGGGAAGAGAAAGCTGACATGAAGGGATGACGGGGAAAGGAGCCTCCTGTACTGTGCTAAGAAGTTGCAATTCTCAAGGACGATCAAATGTCTACCTAATTGTGTGAGAGTGGGAATTTGAAAAGTCTACCTGTTCCCAGCAAATGCCGTTACAGGATTGATCTTGGACTGTGGGAGCAAGATATGGATGTTCTGGAACCTTTTACTGTGCTTTTAATTAGTGTTGCATAGTTAGTTAAGGGCAGACTTTGGGTTTGGTTTTCCTTTAGTGGAAATCTTTACGCAACACACTCTTTCATTTCCCCTGAACTTCTGCTAAGTTTCACAGAGTGCTGACATCTTCTTTCCTTCCTCCTTAGAAGTCTTCGACTCTCTCTTACTTTTAAATTCCACAGTGTGGGTTTCTTTATGTAACACATTAATTGGATATTTTGCATTCTTTACATATTATTTGATATTATCCTGTATTTCATTATACTTTCATTTAGAATACTTGAGCACGTGAATTATATGGATGTATTTGTATACTCTCTGAAACATTGCCAAATTTGCTGATTGATTACTGACTACTAACATGAGAAATACACTTTTATGGTTGATATACTGCCTCCTCTGTTGTCATTGTGATGCCTTTTGTATTCAGTGGAATTGAAATTTATTTCAAATGTTTGCTCCCTCTCAGTGCTTCATGTTGACAACCAAAGGTGCATGCGACCAAACCAGTGGGATGATTTTACCAAGAAATTGAGATTTGAATACCCCGCTCTATCATTCTTTACATATTATTTGATATTATCCTGTATTTCATAATACTTCCATTTAGAATACTTGAGCACGTGAATTTTATGGATGTATTTATATACTCTCTGAAACATTGCCAAATTTGCTGATTGATGACTGACTATTAACATGAGAAATAAACTTTTATGGTTGATATACTGCCTCCTCTGTTGTCATTGTGATGCCTTTTGTATTCAGTGGAATTGAAATGTATTTCCAGTGTTAGCTCCCTCTCAATGCTTCATGTCGACAACCGAAGGTGCATGCGAACAAACCAGTGGGATGATTTTACCAAGAAATTGAGATTTGAATACCCCGCTCTATCATATTCATCTTACACATCACAGTCTTTAGTCAAAGATTTTGATTTTCTGGAAAGAGTTATGCAGGAAGGAGAGGAATGTTCTGAATTCCTAGTTTAAATGGAGCAACAAGCTAGGTTCTTGTCATGTTGCTTGTGATGGTCTTTGAGTCTTCCATTTGGCAGCCTGGGTGAGGTTATGGTACGTCATCATATGTAACTCAAAGATTGTAAAGCTAAGAACAATATCCTCTCTCTTACAGATTCAGGCCCATATTTGAGAAAAAGTGGCACATCTGCTCTGATGCGCCACTTTTCTTAAGCCCCTCTACCGGCACTTAACAACACTGTGGTTGCACTGTATTTATATTATGGCACACCATGGGGGCCATTAGCACAATAGGTGCTTTGCTACACCTACACAAAAACTTTTACGCTAGTGCAGCAAAGTGCAAGGAGGCCCATTGGTTACTATGGAAACATAATTTTAACACCTGCTCTGAGGAGGCAAAAATGGCGCAGTGAAATCTTTTAAATTTCACTTCACCATTTTTGCAGGCCTCCCAGCACCGGAAGGCACCCCTTCCATAAGTTATGCCTGGCGCAGTCATAATGTGGTGCAATGCTTTATAGAGTGGCGCAGTGCATGCATTGCACCACTGTGTAAATATGACGTGGCAGAAAGCCACTTTAGCGCCGCCTTTAGCGTACAAAAAATTACACAGTGGTGGTGCTAAGGTGGCACTAAGGGCCCTTAAATATGCCCCTCTGTTCTCTGTAATAAAGCTTTGTGAGGACCAGTTGGACACATGGTGACTAAGACATTTAAAGAAAGGAAGCATAGTCACTTCTGCTTCCACTTCAAACTCACATGAGCAAGAGTCATCAAAGAATAGGAAGAAGCGCTACCAGCATTATGATTCAGAAAAGAAGCAGATCTCAACCAATTAGTAATCAGGGTTCGAAAAAATGGTGAGGTCCCACTAAGTAAATACAGTTTGTTTCTCAAAGTCAACTTGTCTTAAAACGTGTAACATTCATCAAGAAGGCTATAATAAATGTCAATGTTGCTCCAATTCCAGTTTTTTATTTAGAAAAGCAAACAACTCACAGAAGAAATGTAGACATTCATAAGTCCAAAAGAGTGTGTGAAAATTAGGCCAGCCAACACGTGTTTCGCCCCACAGGCGCGTAGGCCAGGGCTTTCTCAAGGCTGGGAAAGAAAAAGAGATGTCATAAGAATAGAGAATATAGTATGATAAAGTGTAGTTATATTAAAAAGTGTGAAGAGAAACCAAAGAAATGCCGAAGAATCCCAAGAGGTTCCAAAGAATAGGGACCCAAAGGCCGTGGAAAAAGTCATTCAAGTTATTCAAGTGTCCTTAAGAATAAATAAATAAAGATGATCAAGAGACAGTTGTGGAGTTACCAGGACTGACTAATTGTAAGGGAGAGCATGCAATTGGAAAAAGACGTTTTAGCATTACACTGAAAGATAGTAAAGTGATTGGAAGCAAAGATTGTGACTGTACAGGAAAAGAGAGACAACATACCATTTTTAATAAGGTGTATTCTGGTAGCAAAAACAGTCGATAGTTTAAGCACTAGTTCAGCAGTTAGCCTGAAACATAAGTATATACATATAACACCATATAGTTGTATGATTAAGGACACTTGTAACAGTCACTATTAACTAATATTCATTCATTAGCTCCTGTCCATCCTTATTCTACTACTTGCTTTTTCATTATCCGGCACAGGTTTCTTTTTGGCCTCTTTTGGATTTGAGAACCATGTCTTTGGACTGCATGACTTTTTCCACGGCCTTTGGGTCCCTATTCTTTGGAATCTCTTGGGATTCTTCGGTATTTCTTTGATTTCTCTTCCAGGGGATCCTCATCAATAGTCATAAACATTGAATATTCCCGCCCTCGTGCATACATAAAATACACACATATAAAGTATGAAATATGCACGAAAAAAATATATATATATATATAGCATTTTTAGTTGACAAATTTTCATACTAAACTCATATATACGTGTGTAAAACAGCAATGCAGACTATAATCAAAAAAAGGCTAAAATGCTTTATTTCTATGGAGTTTATATATATATATTTTTTTTAAACAGTCCTTTTCAAAATTACAATAAGAGAACAAAAACACTTTCCAAAGCCCCATAACTGGGCCTAGGGAAAGAAGCAGTAGCAACATCAGAGAAAAAAGAGAAAAAACTACATTGAAAACAATGGAGCATTCTTAGCCAATAGGCTGCATGCAGGTTAACACAGGAGAACCATAAAAATTCTGGCACCGTGCCTTTAAGACCCTGAGCACCTCCAGTATCCCACCATGCCTCAGGGGTGAAGGAAGGTGACAGTTGGTTCACAGTTAGGTCAGTTCTTTTTTCCGGCTTCTTCTGAGAGGATCTTGGAGCATTGAGCTCTCATTTTTTCTGAGTTTTTCTTAGGAAAATACTTAAAAACAGCGTTTTTTCTGCTTTCACTCGACATTTAACACCTTTGTCTGAGTCAAGATACTTTTTCCTGACTGAAAAATGCCTTCTCTGTTTGTGAAGTGCCCTTCCTGTGGGAAGAAGAAGGCCCAGTCAGATCCACACACTCTCTGCATTGTGTGCTTGCCTCAGAGTCACTGCCCTGACACTTGCAGACACTGCAAGAACATGTCAAAAAGGACTCTGAAGGACAGAGAGAAGATCAGACTTCATGGTCTTCATGAGAGGCAGAAGACATCGTACTCTTCACTTCCCAGGCAGCCAACAAGCCATTCTCAGGAGAGACAGGCTAGATCGACGTCAGCAGGTAGGAAGGTACCTGTTTGTTCCCCGTCGAGATCATCGCTGCCACTGTCACACCGCCATAGATCGCCGTCGACGGCGACCCGACCGACGTCGAAGGATACGACATCGAAGGAACATGGCCACCACAGGGGCAGATCTCTGTCGATGGTTACCCACCGATCGATGTCGAGCCAGCACCGGCGTGCCCATTCGCCATCGAAGGCCTCGCACCCCTCGACGACAAGGAAAACGACGTCGAAATCACCTCAACGGCGAGAGCGAAGACATCCGCTGTGACGTCGAGCAGGTCGCGGTCAAGGGATCGCCGGTCACCGCCGAGGCACTCGACGTTGAGACCAGAGCAACCCACGTCACTCCCTTCGACATCGTTGCAGATGTCGACGTCGACACAGGTTTTGCCTGTCTTGCAAGGAGAAGAGCGTCGGCTTCTGCCGGTGGATAAGACCACTCCAACATCTCCGGTGGTCTCCATAAGGAGTGGTTCATCTGGGCGGTCGAGAGCTGCATCGTCTGGGCATGTCTCGCCCATCAACTTGTCGCCAAGGTGGTTGGAGAGCCTTAATAGAACGACTGCCTCCCCAGACTCGCAGTACTCGAGGATGTACTCACCTTCGGCCTCTCTCCCGAGAACACCATCGCCAACAGCGCGGGCAGGACGGGCTCATTCTGCATCTCACCAGTCGGCCACGAGGCCTCGACGCGCTGCTACAGCATCTTGGAGCAGGTCACGCTCCCCGAGACGATCTAGATCACGGTCACACCATCGCAGATCTCCTTCTTGGTCATCGTCGGGGTCCTCAGTAAGAGAGTACTCCCCGACCTTAACGGATTCTCCACCAGCTAGAGTTTCCCCGGTGGACGATATTACAACCTTTAACGAGGTGCTTCTCAGGGGAGCACAAAATCTAAATATAGAGGTCCCGGAACCTTCGTCCTCCTCATCCGTGATCTTTGAAACCCTGCAACATAGAGCGGTTTCGAAGAAATTGCTACCGCTAGTGCCTGGTCTTTTACAACCAACCATGGACACCTTTTTAACACCAGCCACCCTCAGATCAGCTCCTGCTAGGATCTTGAAGAAATATATGGCACCTGAGCAAGATCCTTTGTTTCTCAGGACTGATCCACCGCTGGACTCGGTCATATTGGCCGCAGCCCGGAAGACACACTCAGTGGCATCATCCTCCACGGTTCCACCGGATAAAGAGAGTAGACACCTGGACTCTCTGGGGAGGAAGATGTGTGGCACGGCGGCTTCCATGATGAAGGTCTCCAGCGCTTCCGCACTCCTAGGCAGATATGACCTTTCACTCTGGGACTCACTGAGCAGGTTCGCAGAGAAATTGCCTAGGGAGGACAGGCAGGATTTTTAGGAGATCCTTCAGGAGGGGTGTCTGGTCTCCAATCAGGTCATCAGTGCAGCAGCAGATGGGGCAGACTTAGCTGCACATGGTTACGTGCATGGGGTTTGTGCAAGAAGGTCTTCCTGGCTGAGACTGACAGGATTGAAGCAGGAAGCGCAGCAGCGTATCCTAAACCTTCCGTTCAACGGAAACTCGCTTTTTGGAACCCATACAGATGAGGAGATGGCGCGTATGGTGACGGAAGTGGACACCATGAGAGCAGTGGGCCTAGATAGAAAAAAGGACTTCAGGCGAAGGTATAGACCTTACGACAGGTGCCCTTTTCAGCAGAGGGTTCAAACCCCTCATTGGTCCCAGAGGCCACAACAGAGACAAGGGCGCCCACTTTTCCAATCTCGTAAGACCACGAGAGACCGAGGGTCAAGCAGACCACAGCAGTCCACACCCAAAGCTCCGGCAAAGCAATGAGGACTCGCTTTCCTTAGCACTGTGCACCACTCCGGTGGGGAGAAGTATCACAGAGTTCATTCACGAGTGGTGTGCAATAACAGAAGACAAATGGGTGCTCAACATTGTGGAGAATGGGTACTCTCTTCTTTTCCGCCAATCTCCTCCTCACTTGCCACCAACCAAATGCAATCCGGCTCACATGAGTCTATTACGCAAAGAGGCGCACGCCCTTTTACGGAAAAAGGCAATAGAAAAAGTCTCAGTCGCGCATAGTGGGAAGGGAGTATACTCCCACTATTTTCTGGTAGCAAAAAAAGGTCGAGAAGGAGTTTTCAGACCGATTCTGGACTTACGACTACTGAACAAGTACATAAAAAAGCAAAAGTTCAGGATGCTGGCTCTCCACTAGATTTTCCCTCAGCTACATCGAGGAGACTGGATGTGCTCCATAGACCTGCAAGACACGTACTTTCATATCTTGATCATTCACAAACATCGGAAATTCTGACGCTTCCGGATAGCCTCCCAGCACTATCAGTTCAAGGTGCTTCCATTCGACCTGAAATCTGCCCCTCGCGTTTTCTCAAAATGCGTAGCAGCAGTAGCGGCGAATTTAAGGAAGCAAAAAATCTTCATTTACCCATACCTAGACGACTGGCTACTGAAAGCCTCCTCTCCGGAGCAGGCAAGAAGCCGTCAGGACATTGTGCTCAGTGTTTTCAGGTCTCTAGGTCTACAGGTCAACTACCAAAAGTCCACCCTGATTCCAACGCAAAATCTCCACTACCTGGGAGCAATACTGGATACAGAGCTCGTAAGAGTGTATCCTTTGGAGGAACAACTGTTATCAATAAAGAGAAAGTGTCAAGACCTTCTGAAGTCCGACGCACCTACGGCCCGTCAGGTGACATCTCTACTGGGCTCCATGGCCTCGTGCATTTTCATTGTCCCGAATGCCAGGCTACATATGAGGCCTCTTCAAGAGGCGCTGGAAAACAACTGGAACCAGAGCACAGGCCGCTGGGAGGACAGAATGCGACTTCCGATAGGAGCACGACAATCGTTGCAATGGTGGATGCACAGACCTCACCTGTCAGTAGGAGCTCCGTTTCACCAGTTAATCACGACCGACACTCTGGTAACGGATGCGTCGCTTCAGGGATGGGGAGCTCATCTGGGTTCCCTTCAAGCTCAGGGCCTGTGGTCCGACAACGAAAGAGAGTACCACATCAACCTGCTGGAGCTCAGAGCAGTCCATCTGGCTCTCAAGTCTTTTGCTCCATCGATTCAGGGGAAATCTCTTCTAGTGCAAACGGACAATACGACGACAATGTATTATCTGGACAGACAAGGAGGAACGAGATCCCTGCCCCTATCTCGGGAGTCTCAGGCCATCTGGCATTGGCTCTTAGCGAGAGGAATGTCGCTTACAGCAGTTCACCTACCAGGGCAACAAAATGTGGAGGCGGACTTCCTGAGCAGAAATCTCGAGGACGCCCACGATTGGGTCCTTCACGACGAGGTCGTCGAAGACATCTTCGCTCAGTGGGGTTGGCCTCATTTGGATCTCTTCGCAGACGAGGTAAACAGGAAATGCCCAGACTTCGCGTCCAGGTTCTACCATCCGGGATCTCGAGGAAATGCCCTGTTGATCGACTGGTCAGGGATATTTCTCTACGCTTTTCCACCGATCCCCCTCATACCTGCGGTGATCAACAAACTCTACAGATCCAGCACCAGAATGATTCTCATAGCCCCGCAATGGCCTCGTCAGTTCTGGTACACAGATCTCCTCAACCTATTGGAACAGCCTCACAGGAGGCTGCTGTGCAGACCGGATCTCCTTTGCAGGCTGGGAGGCAGGATACTTCACCCCAACCTTCCCTCTCTGAGCTTGACGGCATGGCTCCTGAATTCCTGCAGTATGGGCACCTAGGGCTCTCGCAGGAGTGCATGAACATCTTAAAGGAGTCCAGACGGCCTTCCACGCGGCGTTCTTACGCGTTCAAGTGGAAGAGGTTCTACATATGGTGTCGTCAGCGAGGTCAGAATCCTTTACTGGCTCAGGAGGAGGTCATACTGTCTTACCTACTCCATTTGGCAAAATCGGGTCTGCAAGTGTCATCTATTAAGATACATTTATCTGCCATTACAGCCTATCGTAACTCACCTTCTCAGGAATCCTTTTTTACAAGACCAGTAGTCAAGGATTTCTTAGAAGGTTTGAAAAAAGTTTTTCCACCTATTCGGAAACCCTCCCCTCCATGGGAGCTGAACATAGTACTATCGAAACTTATGGGCCCTCCTTTCGAACCTATACACAAAGCCTCTTTACAACACCTTACGTGGAAGACGGCTTTTCTGGTAGCTATTACTTCCGCGAGGAGGGTTAGTGAAATTCAGGCTTTGTCCTCCAAAGAACCATACACAGTCTTCCACGAGAATAAAGTGGTTCTACGAACTCACCCATCATTCTTACCGAAGGTGGTGTCAGATTTTCACATCAATCAGACTATTTCACTACCAACTTTTTTCCCCAATCCGGATACTCCAGCGGAGAAAGCTTTGCACTCCCTAGATTTGAAAAGAGTGCTGAAATTTTACTTGGACAAAACCAAACTAATTAGACAATCTAACAACTTATTTGTAAATTATGGTCATTTGAGAACAGGCGAGGCAGCCTTAAAACGAACCATATCTAGATGGATAGTTTCATGTATTGTTACTGCATATCAATTGGCTAATAAACAACTACTTGCTAGGCCTAAGGCGCATTCGACAAGAGGTAAGGCGGCTACGGCTGCCCTCCTTAATAATGTTCCAATCTCTGAAATTTGTAAGGCTGCTACATGGAAGTCTGTACATACATTTACTAGGCATTACTGTTTGGACTCAGATGCCAGAGCAGACGCCCAAGTTGGGCAAGCATCTCTGAGAAATTTGTTTGCATGATACATATCTATTCCTGCACTTCTATTAGGCAGTCCGCAGAGTTAAGGGATGGGCTTGCTAATCTATTCAATGTTTATGACTATTGATGAGGATCCCCTGGAAGAGAAGGATAAGTTACTTACCTGTAAATCCTAGTTCTCTTCCAGGGGTCTCCTCATCAAAGTCATAAACAACCCACCCTCCTCCCCGGACTCAAGTCTCCTAGAAGTGCAGGACACACTATCTTTCGAATCTGCTGCACAACTTGTCACCGTAAAAAAGTACTGACCTAACTGTGAACAAACTGTCACCTCTCCTTCACCCCTGAGGCATGGTGGGATACTGGAGGTGCTCAGGGTCTTAAAGGCACGGTGCCAGAATTTTTATGGTTTTCCTGTGTTAACCTGCATGCAGCCTATTGGCTAAGAATGCTCCATTGTTTTCAATGTAGTTTTTTCTCTTTTTTCTCTGATGTTGCTACTGCTTCTTTCCCTAGGCCCAGTTATGGGGCTTTGGAAAGTGTTTTTTTTTCTCTTATTGTAATTTTGAAAAGGACTGTTTAAAAAAAAACAAAAAAAAAACTCCATAGAAATAAAGCATTTTAGCCTTTTTATGATTATAGTCCATAAAATATCTAGAAGAAAGTACGAGTCTTTTGAAATTAGATGAGGTATGGAACAGGTCCCTACCCATCCCCATTTTCAATAAAGCAGTGAATAAAGTGAGTAAATTACAGAGCTGGCTAGAAGATAAGATCTCATTGACCAAAAGGGAGCATGGTTGGTTGATCCTTAACTCCTACAAAACATTTAAAGAATCACCACTTATGGCTGGCTCGTACTCACGGAAAATCAAGCAATCCTTTCTCAGACTTAGGCTGGGTGAAGTCCCTACTTTAGACCTCATGCCAAAATGGAAGAAGGAGCGGCAAGTAGACTCCCAGGAGTGCCGTCTCTGTCATCTAGCAGATGAAAACTTGATGCATGTTGTCTGCATTTGTCCAGCCTTGGCGGCCGAAAGGAGACTCTTGCTGAAAAAATAATTTAACGGCTTAAGAATTAGATCCTGCAGACAAGCACTAATTGCAGCTTTTAACCCTCAAAATACAATATTGAACATTAGGCTGGTTCAATTTTTGGAAATTTTCACTCATAAAACCACAGCCTCTCGAAATGACCAGATAGAGGGAGGGCGGAAACAATAGCGAAATCCCTATAACCCGCTTTTGAACATCCTAAAGAAGGGAAGGCTCCTATGTAGTCCACAGGGTTGCTTAGCTCGTGTCGTAATAAAGTCCGGTTTCAACAATCAGACGTAAGTAGGGGTAGATAAAACTGATAGAAGGCCTCTTCCCACTCTGTCCTATTTTTACCAATGCCTCATTGGTCTGCTACTGTTCTCCTTAAATTTCTCGGGGGAAGGACATTTCATATAGCTTTTCATTTTAAACACAGGATTTTATCTGGCGTTGTATTTATTTTACCCACAATAAGATTGTTCTGTTGTCCCATTATTAATACCTATAGCACTAGTATGTTCCTTTCTTAAAATATTTACATGGAAGGAAAATTCACTAACCATTTCACCTTAAGCTAAAGAACTGTAATTGCCTTTTTGCACTAAAATTGTTCTGTTAAATGTTTATGTGGAAGGAAAGTTTTATGGTTTTAATTAACTAATAAACTTGTGTTTTACTACACTGATTATAGTCTGCATTGCTGTTTTACACACGTATATATGAGTTTAGTATGAAAATTTGTCCACTAAAAATGCTATATATATATTTTTTTTGTGTGTGCATATTTCATACTTTATATGTGTGTATTTTATGTATGCTCTGGGGTCCCCGCACGAGGGCGGGAATATTCAATGTTTATGACTTTGATGAGGATACCCCTGGAAGAGAACTAGGATTTACAGGTAAGTAACTTATCCTTCTCTTCACACTTTTTAATATAACTACACTTTATCATACTATATTCTCTATTCTTATGACATCTCTTTTTCTTTCCCAGCCTTGAGAAAGCCCTGGCCTATGCGCCTGTGGGGCGAAACACGTGTTGGCTGGCCTAATTTTCACACACTCTTTTGGACTTATGAATGTCTACATTTCTCCAGTATTGTGGTATCTTTCATAGATTCACATGCTTGAATCATTTCCCGTCGTCGAAGTGGGAGTCCCACGGTACATAGAAAGCGTAATAGCATAAATAGATAAAGAAAAACCTTTTTTTTTTTCATTGTAGTCAATAGGAAAAAACACATTCAGTTTTGTAACTATCAGCCTCATTAGAAAAAGCCCAAACTTCAGCCAATCAGGCGAGACCACCCCTTTAGAATCCTCAGCACAGAGGCTCAGTCTCTCAGATTTTCTACCGCACGTCGTGTGTAAGGGAGTCTCCCTGAGCTCTGCTCAGTTTACTTTCTCTTCAAGAGATATTCTTCAGCTTTCACTTTTGTTTTTGCTGTAGTACTTCTTCCATCATGTCTACAGCAAGAAAAGGTTTGTTTAGACCTTGTGGTACCTGTGGAAAGTTAAGGCTTCATTGTGAGGACGCTCACAAGGAATGCATATACTGTCTCCATCCAGAGTATAAGGTCAAAGACTGTAAAATCTGCAGGACTTTTCCTAACAAGACTCTCAGAGACAGAGAAGCTAGGCTCCTACTTTGGATTCAGAAACGAAAAGCCAGAGAAGCTTTTTCTGAGGAGGATGACAGCGACACATCAGTGGCCTCAAAGAAGTGGAAAAAGTCTGTGGAGAGCTTCTCCCCCAAGAGCAGTAAGTCAGCCAAGAAGCTGCATGCATTTAAGGACAGACCTGAGGAACAGGCTTCAACATCCAGGGAACTTGGTGGTAAAGTTCGTTCAGAGCCATCTACACCTGCTACCTCCTCAAAGAAGCTCAAAAGATCTTCAAGTTCCCTACCACCGTCGACGACCAGGATATCCACACCGTCGACGAGCGCATCGTCGACAGCAGGTCTTCCTTCATCGACGCCCACGTTTACGGCTCCGTCGTCACCAATGATTGTTACCTCATCTCCGCTGTCATCTACGACTATAACGTCGGTGAGCTTAAAATACGGTCCCTCACCTGCTCACACCTTGAAGATCGCAAAGAAACCGTCAACGGGTAAGAAGATGAAGTCTCTATCGTCGACGCATTCATCGACGGGTAAGCTCCGGGGCTTTTCGTCGACGATCCCACTGGCGGAAGCAGCGACGGCGCGGCAATCGATTTTGCCCTCAGAGACGACTACTCCATCGACGACACACCCGTCGACGGCACCTCCGTCGACGACAGCCCCGTCGACGGAAACTTCATCGACATTGGCACCGTCGACGGCAACTCCGTCGACGCTCGCATCAGCGATGACGGCTCCACTAGCGACGGCTCTGTCGACGCCTACATCGTCGACGAGAACACCATCGACGAACGTACCGTCGACGGCTCAATTTCCTGATCCTATACCCAAGCATTTTGGAGCATCTCCTTACCTACCTCAGAGAATTCTGCCAATAAAAAGCAAGCCTTCTCACCTAGTAAAGTCACACCAGTACCTCCGCAGCATCTCTTTGCTGACGAGGAGGAGGAAGATGATGTATATTGGGATGGCGTTTTTTTCCCGGTGGCACGTAGCCGCTCAGAACTACGTATTAAATGTCAGGAGGAGGAAGAAGAGGAAAGTGACCAGCTTTATTTAGATCAGCAGAGGCAGAGTCACCTGCAACCTCAAGAGCAGCAGGAGCAGACGGTTCAGATGCCTGTTTCTTTGATAGCTAATCTACAGCAAATGATGCAGGACTATTATTCTAGATTTCCTCCACCTTGCTCCTCTACCCTGGTACAACCTCTGCATACGCCAATATCCACCCCTATTCGGCCATCGGAGTCTACGGAACCTATCCCAGGTCCTTCATCTGGACAGGATGTTGATCCACCTTCGTCAGAGGATGAGCAGGAAGAAGGTGAAATTCAGGACACTGACTCAATCATTCCAGAATGGGATGAATATCAGATTCAAACACCATCTCCTTCTACGCCTCCACCAGTCGACTCTCCACCGCAGGACATTGGTGGTTTTCATAGTGTGATGGAAAGAGCTGCAAAAAGATTTCAACTGCCAATAATATCAAAGCAATCAGACTGTTTCCTATATGACTTCAAAGAGGATACTAGGAAGTCAGTAAGAGCTATACCCATTGTTGACTTCATTTGGGAAGAGGGGCTTAAGGTCATGCAGACTCCATCTTCTATACCAGCAGTATTACAGAGACTTGAAAAGAAATATAAAGCACCGGACAATTCTCCAGCATGTTTGGTTAGTCACCCTAAGCCAGACTCGGTCATATCACAGGCAGCTCAGAGAAGGTCCAGAAATCCATCTTCATCTTTGACTGCCCCCCAGATAAAGAGGGACGACGGTTGGATTTGATTGGGAAAAAGTTCTCAACGATGGCGGCCACTACAGTCAGAGCAGCAAATTCCCTAGCAATCCTGGGAAGGTACGACCGTCAGATGTGGTCCGATATGTCGCAGTTTATAGATCTACTACCGGAAGATAGTAGAGCGGAAGCGCGCAAGATTTTACAGGAGGGTGAGAAGATCTCGGCTGAGATTATAGACTGTGCCATAGACGTCTCGTCTACAGGTTTCCGCCAGTTAGCCGGAGCAGCCGTACTCAGGCGTCAAGGGTGGCTGAAAGCTACATCGTTTAGACCAGAGGTACAATTGAAGATACTAGACATGCCCTATGATGGTGAGCTCTTGTTCGGCAAGCATGTAGATGATGCTTTGCAATCTATTAAAACAGACACCGAGACAGCCAGATCTCTGGGAACATTACAATACAAAAGACAGCCCTTTCGGGGAGCGTGAGGGAGAGGAAGCTTTTCTTATAGAGGCGGCGCACATCAATACCGTCAATACTCTTCTTACCAGGGACAGTTTCGTTCCACCTTTGGCCAGCAACAGCCACATACCTTTCGACAGCAGTCATCCACACATTTCAGACAGCAGGCGAGAGGAAAGTCGACTTATAAAGCCAAAGAGGCAGCAAGGAAACACTGACCTTCATCAGATGCCTGCATCCAACCCCTATACCAACACTCTAATAGGGGGCAGAATTTCCAAGTTCCTCCACCAGTGGTCCCAGATTACTTCAGACAAATGGGTGCTCGATATTGTCAACCGAGGACATACACTAGAATTCAATCAGCCTCCCCCTCATGTACCACCAAGAGGTCCCCCACCGGCCCATCTCAGCGAACTTCTGGTGCAGATTGCTATCTTAATGGAGAAGGGAGCAATAGAGATCATACCAAAGTACCAGAAGGGAACAGGTTTTTACTCCCGCTTCTTCCTTATACGGAAAAAGACAGGAGACTGGAGACCTATTTTAGATCTTCGTTCTCTCAACAAATACCTCAAGAAACAATCTTTTCGCATGATCTCCCTTCAAGACGTCCTACGCCTACTCACCTGGGGGGATTTTATGACATCCTTAGATCTCCAGGACGCATATTTCCACATTCCCATTCACCCCAGTCATCGGAAATTCTTACAATTCAGGGTTGCAGGCACTCATTACCAGTTCAGAGTGTTGCCCTTTGGCCTCAGATCGGCCCCAAGAGTGTTCACCAAGGTTTTGGCACCAGTTGCAGCCTACCTCAGGCAACTAGGGATTCAGGTGTTCCCGTACTTAGACGACTGGCTAATAAAAGCACAAACAACGACAAAAGCTGCCAGGGACACAAAGACATGTTTATCTCTCTTCGGGACACTAGGCTTAACAGTCAATTACCCCAAGTCTCATCTAGATCCTTCCCAGAACATCACCTTTTTAGGAGCCGTCTTGGACACAGTCCAAGCAAGAGCCTTTGCTTCGCACAACAGACGGAAGAGACTTCAAGATCTAGCAACACGTCTCAGCAGAAGAAGGTCCGCTTCTGTTCGGACTTACAAGTCTTTTCTGGGGATGCTTTCGTCTTGCATTCCATTGATAGAAAACTGTCATCTGCACATGAGAACACTTCAACAGCAATTAGACAATCAATGGAAACAAATAGAAGGATCTTTCGACGATGTAGTTCAAATAACCCCATCAGCAAAACAAGCTCTCAAATGGTGGAAGGATACCCCTCTCATCTCGGAAGGTCTCTCATTCCTGAAGGACAAGCCAGTGCATATTATAACAACAGATGCATCCTTAGAGGGATGGGGCGCACATTTACAGGATCTATCAGTGAGGGGGAAATGGTCCACTCAGGAGTCGACTCTTCACATAAACGTATTGGAGTTAAGAGCAGTTTCCTTGGCGCTCAAGTCCTTCCTCACCAACATCAGGGGTTCCTCAGTCTTGATAAGAACAGACAACACCACAGTCATGCATTACCTCAACAAACAGGGGGGTACAAGATCGCAGGCATTGTCACTAGAAACACAGAAACTGTGGCATTGGGTGATTCGGCATCAGATATCCATCAGAGCAGAACATCTCCCGGGGATCTCCAACACCTGGGCAGATGCCTTAAGCAGGACTCGAACCAGCTGCCACGAATGAGAACTCAATCAGACAGTTCTTGACCGCCTCTTTCGTCGTTGGGGCAAGCCCAGTCTGGACCTGTTTGCGACCAGAGACAACAAAAAATGCCAACACTTCGCAAGCTGGCGACCGCAAAAAGGATCAAAGGGGAATGTGTTTTTGATCAAATGGTCAGGGATTTATGCATACGCTTTCCCCCCGCTTCCACTGATCCCGAGACTTCTGCAGAAAATGAAGAGGGAGCCATGCCAGCTTCTATTGATTGCTCCCAAATGGCCACGCCAGTTTTGGTTCACAGAACTTCTATTACTCTCGGAGCAGCCTCACATACGGCTGAGAACACTACCGGACTTGTTAACAACGAATCAGGGGCAGGTCCGTCATCCCAACCCGACATCTCTTCGATTATCAGCCTGGCTCCTGAATTCTATGAATTTGACGGCCTAGATATCCCTTCAGACTACAGGGAGGTACTTGCCTGTGCCAGAGCTCAATCTACAAACAGGACGTATAAGTTCAAGTGGAAAAGGTTCTGCATATGGTGTTCAACTTCCAACGTTCATCCTCTAAAGTCCTCTCCTGAACAGATCCTTCCATATCTGTTGCATTTAGCTAAATCAGGCCTTTCCCATTCGTCTATCAGGGTCCACCTCGCTGCTATATCCCGTTTCCGACGAACATCACACTCACCATCTTTATGGTCACCCAGGATAATAAAGCAATTTCTAAAAGGCTTGTTCAGGATGTTCCCGCCGATTCACCGTCCCGCACCTCCGTGGCATTTAAATATTCTGCTCTCCCAATTAATGAAGCATCCGTTTGAGCCCATTCATAAGGCAGACCTGAAATATATTTCTTTGAAAACAGCCCTCCTTCTGGCCCTCACTTCAGCGAAGAGGGTTAGTGATATCCAGGCTTTCACAGTCTCACCACCTTTTCTCCAATTCAAATCAGAGGTGGTCATTCTAAGAACTAATCCAAAATGTATCCCCAAGGTTCCATCGACTTTTCATTTAAATGAGCTGGTGGTTCTGAGAACATTTTTTCCAAATCCGCAAACTCCAGCGGAGCGGGCATTACATTCTCTAGACATTAAACGATGTTTAAAATTCTATATACAAAGGACTAGCAGTTTCCGTAAATCTGAGCAACTGTTTATTAGTTATGGGCGGATCAATAAAGGCAAGGCCATTACTAAGCAGACCATAGCACGCTGGATCTCTTCTTCCATACAACTCTGCCACCAGTTAGCAGGGAAGCCGTTATCGTCCAATGTCAAAGCGCACTCCACTAGAGCGGTATCCACTTCGGCAGCTCTATTCGCAGGAGTCCCTCTTAACCAGATCTGCAGAGCGGCAACGTGGACACGTGCCCACACCTTCACCCAGCACTACTGCCTGGAAGCTACTGACAGGATGGATGCCGTGGTAGGACAAGCAGTGCTACGTAATTTATTTGCATAAGGTGAGCCAATAATCTCTTTACCCTTCATCCTCTATGTATTACCAGACTAATATTTTTTCATGTAGATATATCTATGTATATATGTATATATTCATGTATATAATCTTTTAGAAGGTTGATTAGCATAATTTAACTACCTATATGAGTCCATATAGGAAGAATTGTGAACAGACATGCTTCTGGTGTTCAGAACTCAACCATCTTTCTTACTGCTGACTACTCTGATTCAAGCATGTGAATCTATGAAAGATACCACAATACTGGAGAAGAAAATAAGTTACTTACCTGTAACTGTGGTTCTCCAGTATTGGTATCTTTCATAGATTCACATGTGACCCACCCTCCTCCCCATAGGGGCTCACCTCTTTTATTTTCTTGTAATCACTAGTGCGGAGAAATCTGAGAGACTGAGCCTTTGTGCTGAGGATTCTAAAGGGGTGGTCTCGCCTGATTGGCTGAAGTTTGGGCTTTTTCTAATGAGGCTGATAGTTACAAAACTGAATGTGTTTTTTCCTATTGACTAAAATGAAAAAAAAAAAAATATGAAAAAAAAAAGGTTTTCCTTTATCTATTTATTGCTTTCTATGTACCGTGGGACTCCCACTTCGACGACGGGGAATGATTCAAGCATGTGAATCTATGAAAGATACCAATACTGGAGAACCACAGTTACAGGTAAGTAACTTATTTTCTTCTTCTGCGAGTTGTTTGCTTTTCTAAATAAAAAACTGGAATTGGAGCAACATTGACATTTATTATAGCCTTCTTGATGAATGTTACACGTCTTAAGACAAGTTGACTTTGAGAAACAAACTGTATTTACTTGGTGGGACCTTACCATTTTTTCAAACCACGTTTTCCCATGGAGGACTAGGGTCCAATGTCCTCTGGTGAAGCTCCCACGCTTTACAGCATTAAAAGGCACTCCCACACAGGGAGATTGTGGTTTTGGACCCCCCTTTCTTCTCATTGGAGTAACCATTAGCTATCAGGTCAGAAATCTCAGGGCTCCTGGCTTGTAGGGTGCAAGGGGTTTCCGAGGACTGGTCAAAGGCCATATTCAAGACTTTGTGACAGTTCGGTAATCCGTTTCAGATCAATGGGTCTGGAAAATAGTGTTCAAAGGTTGTCTTATAGACTTGACATCCATCCCTGCTCCTGTTTCCAGAAGCAAGGTAAAAGAAGATATTTTGTTTTCAGGAATTTAAACTTGGTAAAAAAAAAAGAGAGTGATAATTCCAGTGCCCTCCAAAGACAGGACTCTATGGGTTTATTCCATTCTGTTTCTGGTGGAGAAGGTCACAAGTGGTTTTTGTGAAGACCTGGATTTGAAGATGCTAGGAGCTTGAGTGTAGATTTAGTTTCAAGCTGGACTGTTTCCAAAGGATAATCCCCTTGATCTACTAGGAGAACTCATAGCGACTGTAGTTCTCAGGATGTGTACACACGTATTCTATGGTAAAGAAAGCATCATCGGTTGCTTCATTTATTTTGCAGTTCTAGATCAACATTTCATTTTTCTGTTCTCTTCTTTGATCTAAAATCAGCACCCAGAGTTTTTACAAACATTCTGGATCAGAAAATTTGTCCTCTGCACAGTCTAGGGTTCATGACTCATTCTTCTCTGGGCAACCGGAAATCTCAGACTTCTCAGCATCAGCAAGAAGTGCTGTTTTGACTCCATTCTCATGGCTTTTACATAAACTGGGAGAAATTGAAAATGGTTCCATCACAGGATATGAAGTTCATGGGAGCTGATGGTGATTTTATCCACATCAAAGAGAGAGCAATCTTCAGACGCTTGTATCACTTCTTCTGAGTCAGAACTCTCAAAAAGTAAAATCATTCTTTCAGGCACAAAGAGAAATGGTGACCACATTATTAGTGGTTCCTTGGGCTATATTGCATCTGGGAATTCTATTTTGTTATCTGCTATCAGCATAGAATCCAGTTCTTGACAACTTTGAAATTTCAAATCAAGCTGGATCCTGCAGTTTGAAAGGAGTTTCAGAAGTGGCTGAATCCATATTGCCTCATGACAGAAACGACCCTGCTGCCAAAGCTCCATGATTATCTCTACGAATGCTAGCATTTATGATTGGGGAGTACCTCTGGAGACAGGCTCTTTACAGGGGTGGGGGAATATAAGTGCTTGGGCTCATATTTTGAACTGAAAGGAACACAGAAGCAAACAGAAGATCTTTAGGGTTTGCTGCCCAGCTTTGGGTTTAGCGGTCTACATTAGAACGTACAACTTGGCAGCAACCTCTTACTTAAATTGACAGGAGTGAACCCAATTTAACAGTTTAAGAAAAATTGGTACTCACATTTTTCACTAGGTCAAGCATCATGTTTTACCACTTACAATGACTCACATCAGGGGTGTGGACAGATCGACAGCAGATGGACTCAGAAGGACCTTTTTAAGAGTAGGAATTTTCATGGACATTTTCAGTTGCTGGGGTGCTAATCCTGGGCTTGTTTGTGATTAAGGAGAATGTCTTCATTCTAAGGGTTTGCTCCGGGGTGAGGGTTGGCTCCAGGGTAATGGTTGAGGGAGCTTGAGCAGTTGATGCTTTGTCCTGTTTATCCTGTTCTAAGCCTCCATTTCTTTTGCATTTCTTTCCCCTTTTTCTCATTTCACAGAGAGTGGGAGTGGGAGAAGACCTCAGTGATTCTGTTTAGTCCATCCTGGCCCTGCTAATCGTGTTTTCCTTTTCTTCACCAGAGGTGGAGGGTGCCAGAATGTGTATATCCAAGTGTTCCTACCATGTTATCTCCTATTGACTCACCTTTGCTCTATCCTTTACTCTTCTGGATTACTAAAATAATTGGCCATCTTTTCAGAGGTATTGCGTGGACCTCCAAATCTAGGAGATGAGGTGAATATTTCTTCTTATTCAAGGTGGATTTTCTTATGATTAGCTATTGCTTCTCTTTGCTTCCCATGGCTGCAATTAAGGTTTTCAGGGAGCACAGCATAGGAGTTTGAGCCTTGTACTTTAAGATTGCTAAAGGGTTTTTCAATTTTCTTCTCCACCAAAGAAGGTTCTGGTCACAGTTCCTATTTTTTTTAGTTCTGAGATCTTTGCAGGAGGCTAACTTTTGCATTCTGTACCCTTGGGATCTCTAGTTAGCAGTGGTTTGCAGCACCCTGTTCAAATAGGGACCCTCACTCGAGTCAGGGTAAGGGAACCACACAGCTAAGATAACCCCTGCTCACCCCCTTGGAAGCTTGGCACGAGCAGTTCGGCTTATCACCGAGGCAATGTGTAAAGTATTTGTACACACACACACACACACACACACAGTAACACAGAAAAAACACCACAAAAGTACTCCACACCAGTTTAGAAACATAGCCAATATTTATCTGAATAAAAGAAGACCAAAACAACAAATATCCAACATACACAAGCAAAGATATGAATTTTTAAGGTTGAATCGCAATAAAAGCAAGCCGGTAATGGAGTTGCACAGACTACAGGTACAGTACCTTGGAAAACGATGAGAAAGCAAAGACATTGAACAGAGTCTGGGAGGTGAGGCGTTGCTGGAGCCGGTGCGGCTTGGTTCCTTACTGCTACTGGGGAGGTACCGGGGCGGTGAGGCACTGGTTCCTTACTGCCAGGTACGGGAGGTGAGGCATTGGTTCCTTATGGTTTCAGGGGAGGTGATGTGGCATCCGTGGCTAGGCTTCAGTTCATTACGATCCGGCGGGGGTCGATGAATTCAGAAACTCTAGACATACGGTGTGGATTATGAGATGTCGTGATCACACCACAGGGCCACAGGTGCTGTGGCTTGGTCGGTGTCGGGTGTCCTGGATGTTGGGGACACAGCACTCAAGACTCATGCTGTGGCGGGACTTCAGATGCGTTGCAGTGGCATCGGGCCTGCGGCATCTGCTGCGGTTGTTGCACTCAGAGGGGACAATGGCTCCTGGTGAAGGCAGCAGTGCGGAGTCAGACAGTGGCGTTGGTTCCGAAGTCGCTCTGGAGTCGATGCACTTGGTTTCTTCTTGGTTTCACCAGAACTCCCTTCTAAGGGCCCATGAACTGGATTTGGCACCACTTGGCAAGTCAGGACTCTCAGCAAGAAAGTCCAGGTGCTGGCAGATGAAGTCTTTGATGTGCCTGAGACTTCTAACAGGAGGCAAGCTCAGTTCAAGCCCTTTGAGAACTTTGGAAAGCAGGATGTAGAAAGCAAATTCCAGTCCTTTCACTCCCAGGACAGAAGCAGCAAGCAGCAGCCCAGCACAGAAAAGCAACAGCTCTTCTTCCTGGCAGAATGTCCTCAGTCCAGAAGTATTCTGAACTAGTGGGGTCAGCAGTCCAATATTTATACTCATTTCTGCCTGTGAAGTAGACAAACTTCAAAGTAAAGTCTTTGTAGTGCACAAGGCCCTGCCTCTCCCTATAATGGCCCCAGACACGCTCCTGGAGGCCTTTCCAACATGCCCTTCCCAAGTACTCTTTGGAGGACAAGGATTTGGGGACCACATTACCGCACCCTTTGGACTAGCCAGTGTCCAGAAACAACAAAAACAGTGCCACCATTACTCCCACCTCTGATCTAGAACTCTCACTCCTTCACATCTCACCTTAGGTGCAAGATTCAGAAAGTCTTGCCTAGAATAGAATAGGCGGTGCTCCCCTATGTAGGAACCGGCAGTCTCCATGGCCCCTAGGCCCGGTTGAGCATGGACAGGCACAGACGGGCTTGACTTGGGCGTGCCCGCTGTGTGCATCTGCACCCCAGGAGGTTTAAATACCGGTGGCAGACACATCTGACACAAGGAAGTGTCAACAACTAGTCTGTTTCTTTTCCTGAGATGTAATAACATAGTGGCTCACTAAGATGGCTGCAGATGTTCCGAAAACTTGGGCTCTCACAGTCCCTTATCCCCGGAGGTCTAATGAACCCACAAAGTCCCCAGCAAGTCTATTTGGGCATAATTTGTTTGCGACTTATTGTTTTAATGTTTGAAATTTAAATTGTACAAATTGCTTGGGGATCCCGGCTTTCAGTAGAGATTTATTGGGGATCTGAAGGAGTCAGAAGATTGGGAACCACGGATGTAGGATATTGAATATTTGGCTGTGAATGAAGCATGTCTTCCAAAGCTGGGGAGTAACAAAGCTGGTGAGTAAAATAAAGAAGGCCTGATCAGCACGGCATTCTGCTTCTTCTCCTGTGAGGTCGGCAGTTCTCATGGTCTTTTGTTTACATCCAGTTATGCTGACAGTTCTCTTGACGCCGTATTTATGCCAATGATACAGGATTTCTCTCAGTGTCTTCTTTACATCCAGTGATGCTGACAGTTCTTGTTGGCTCTTTTTCACATTCAGCTGTGCTGACAGCCCTCTCTGCCTCTTATTTATGCCTGTGATATGGGCGTTCTCTCGATCTCTTGTTTGCATCCAGTGATGCTGACTTCTTATTGTCTCTTGTTTACATTCAGCTTTGCTGACAGCCCTCTCGGCCTCTTATTTATGCCTGTGATATGGGCGTTCTCGCGATCTCTTGTTTACATCCAGTGATGCTGACAGTTCTTATTGTCTCTTGTTTACATTCAGCTATGCTGACAGCCCTCTCGGCCTCTTATTTATGCCTGTGATATGAGAGTTCTCTCGATCTCTTGTTTACATCCAGTGATGCTGACAGTTCTTGTTGTCTCTTGTTTACATCCAGTTATGCTTACAGCACTCTCAGCCTCTTATTTATGCCCGTGATATGGGCGTTCTCTCGATCTCCTGTTTACATCCAGTGATGCTGACAGTTCTTGTTGTCTCTTGTTTACATCCAATGATGCTGACAGTTCTTGTTGTCTCTTGTTTACATCCAGTTATGCTGACAGCCCTCTCGGCCACTTATTTATGCCTGTGATATGGGCGTTCTCTCGATCTCTTTTTTACATCCAGTGATGCTGACAGTTCTTGTTGTCTCTTGTTTACATCCAGTGATGCTGACAGTTCTTCTTGTCTCTTGTTTACATCCAGTGATGCTGACAGTTCTTCTTGTCTCTTGTTTACATTCAGCTATGCTGACAGCCCTCTCGGCCTCTTATTTATGCCTGTGATATGGGCGTTTTCTCGATCTCTCGTTTACATCCAGTGATGCTGACAGTTCTTGTCTCTTGTTTACATCCAGTAATGCTGATAGTTTCTCGACCTCTTATTAATGCCCGTGATATGTGTGTTCTCTTGGTGTCTTCTTTACATCCAGTGATGCTGACAGTTGTCGTGGCCTCTTCTTTATATCCGGATCCCTTACTTCTTTGTTTACAGCCAGTGATGGCAGTTCTTTCGACCTCTTGTTTACATACAGTGATGTTGACATATCTCCCTGTCTCTTGTTTATATTGTTTGCTACAGAGCTGTCCCTCTGTGGGTGATTCTTAGTACAGGAAACGTTCTGTTGTGTTTTCAAGGATTCCTCCTTTTAATGATGCAACTCTGCAACACTGATGTTCTTTTATCACTTAAGTTAGACATCCCAGAGATTCAGATGTTAGCGTGCATGCTATATATTACTTCCATTGAAATAAAAAACAAAACAAAAATATCCCTGCCAGGTCATGCCTGCTGGACGAGGCAGGGAGCAGTGCCTCTTTCTTAGAGTCATAGTTTCCGAGAAGGATTGTGCCAGAGAATGCAGTGACAGGGTGGATCAGATCTCCTTTCTTCTGGCAGTGCCAAGGACAGCCCTGCAGAGTTCTCCTTTCTCCGATGTGACTGAGGGAGGGATAGCAATTTGACATGATCTTTGAGCTGCTTGACTTTCATGGGACACGTGTAATGGTACATCCTGATTCATTCTTGTAAGTGCATTGCCTTGTGCTTTCCTTCTTCCCTGCTTCCCTTGGGGTTCCTGGGGCAGCTTGAACCAAAGATGTGAGAGTGATACGGAGTGAAAGATTGGCACCTGAACACACACGCAGGGGCCTATGCTGTTAAATGTGCTTTTACAATAGAGGTCAAATTTAAGACCCTCATTATGAGTGGCTGGTGGTTGGACTGATTGTTATTGGACCCGATTGAATCTGACTCCGTTGGGTCTTAATTCATCTACTGCGATAAATACATTCTAATTATGAGTTTGACCCCTATAATGGGCTATTGGGCAAAGACGTGCACAGTTCGTTGCTTACCGTACCAAAATTTGCATGTCCTGGCATTTGTTGGGCCTTTTTCCTCCTCATAATTTTATCAGGTTTGACATATAGCTCACCAAAATCCTCGTGTTCTGATAAATACGGGGCATTTTTTTCCACCAATATTAATCATACAACTCATAATTGTGATATATGCGGTAACAGGATTTACCACATATATCTCAATTAACTAGACCACTCGTAATGAAAGCCTGTGAGTTTAAACTTGTGTCACCCTTCAAGTGAGTACAGTGTGTATTCTGACAGTGACCTAAATGTGTTAAACAAAGAGGTAAAGCAGCTGTCTAGAAGGCTTTTCATCTTATCAGAACTCTCTATGGCTTGGGAAATTAATGTGGTTTGTTCAAGACTAAGGTTTAAGGTGTTTGGTCAACTTATATATTGTCAGAATGAAAATGCCTGATACATAAAACATCGTTTCTGGTGGCACTTCTTGGATGATTCTAGTCCTTCTGGGAAAATAAAAGTCTGTAGTAATCAAATTGTATTTGCACAGTTTAGAAAGGACAGTAGCATTGACCACTGTATATGCCTTTCAGCGATATTTGGTATTTTTGAAGTCATTCCTGTTTATCATTTAAACTTGTAAGGACTTCTGTGGTGATCTTCTAGGTTTCTGCATCCAGCTTGGAATTCAAGCATTGTTATTCCTATTATTGTAAGGATGAGAATTATTATTTTTATTACTATAAGAATTATTATCGGTTAGAGACTTATAGCCGACGAATCCCTCACCTTTAAATATCCCCAGGCTTCAGAATGGATCCGAATGATTTTGAAGCAGTACCCCTGAGCGTCGGTAAGTGGCGTCATTTGGTTCCCCATCATCATCATCATTCATGCAGGAAGTGATGTGCACGATACCTGTATAGGCGCCACCTTGACGCATTGACGTCAGTTGTTTCCAGTTAGTGCCAGGTAGCATTGGTCCTGACTGAGCTACCCCACAGTCATTTTTTGACTGGCCCTTTTCGACTTTTTGTCAACCTTTATTCTGAGATTTCCTCTCCTGGTGTGAGGATGTCACCTGAGAAACCATGTGGTGTCTGTCACAGGCAAATGTTGGTGACAGACACCCACTTGGTGTGTTTGTGGTGCCTGGAGCTGGGACACAAAATCCAACATTCTTCAACTTCCTCGTCTCCACCGAAGTCATCCGGTGAGACTAGGGAGCATCGGCACTCCAGGCCGGCTGGATCGGCTCTGTGCATTCCTGAATTACTCAGAGACAGAAGGACTCCCATTGAACTAAATTAATTTTATGAGGACATCCACCTAATGTTTGGGTGGCACAGCCCTCTGAAACACCTTTAGGCCCAATGGGCATGTGATGGGCTAAAACTTGGACCACCCCAGCGGGTTGGCCTTAAACGCCAGCCCGGCTCCAAGATCCCACAGTGGATCTGGAGTGGAAATGCTAGTGAGATCGACATCTTCCCCTGTGCATGCTCCAGTGCTGACACCCCCGCCACCACCTATGCTCCTAGGTGGCCCCAGCCCTATCATCATTCCGGACTCCGACACAGAGCCAGATGGGTGTCTTCTGATTCTGTGTCCAGCCGACCAAATACATCCTCCCCGGATCGAAGCCAGTGCCTTGTTTAATGGATAGGCCTGGAGAGGGAGATGTATGGGAGGGGTCTATGGAACCTTATGGAGGGGATCTAGTTGAGAAGGACAACTAGTATGATGAACCGGGTGAGGCCAGTGGTTTAGACACCTCACCTAACACTGGCCTGGTTTCCCCTCCTCCTGTAGTTAGGGAGAAGGGGGGCTCTTTTGCTGGACCTTAACTTACCCCCGGTGGTAGTCAAAACTAACATTTTGACAGAAGTGATTCAGGCACAAGTTTCTCTCTTGGAGCCCTTATTCCCATTTAATTGGAGCCCTTATGGATGTCCTACTTGGGGCCTAGTTCACGTCCTGCACAGGGGCGCATGTGAATAGGATGATTGTCCGCAGCTGTTCCTTACCCAGCACCCCACCATGAGGAAAGCTTGGTGGTCTAAGCCTTTTCATCTATCATTAACACTGGCACATTCCCTACCACTGCACCGGATAGGATATCCAAGAGGCTGGACACCTTCCATCAGCCAGGGACTGCTGTCGGTGAATACCGCATGCCCATTGGGCTGTTATTCCCATACACAATGGGATTCGATTGCACAAGTGCTGTCTATGGTCCCGAAAGAGGCCTAGTCCATACTTTCTCAGGCTGTTGGCGATGGGAGAGATGCAGCCAAGTTCTCCATCAGATCTGGATTTGACACTCCTGACTCACTAGGCAGAGCGATTTTATCTTCGGTGGCCTTGCAGCACCATGCCTGGCTGAGAACTTCTGTTTTTTTAAAGGGAAGTCCAGGCTTCCCTCATGGACATGCCTTTTGATGACTCTTGAATATTTGGAGACAAGGCAGATTCAGCGCTGGAGCGCTTCAAGGACAGCAGAGCTATAGCCAGGTCCTTGGGCTTGTCTATGGCCCCTTGTCAACTCCAATCTGCCTTCTGCCCCTTATGTGGCTACGGATGAAGTCTCCATCTATTCTCATACCCTCCCAGCTACCATGCCCAGCAGGCTTTTCAGGCTTTTTGTGGCCAAGGGTGCAAGTCCCACAGACTTTGTGGGACAGGCGGCCAGCTGTCAGGTCAGTCCACCATCAGCCACTTCCTTCAAGCCTCTTTAGTGTGACCTCAGATCATCATAGGCACCCAGTGGGAGGTAGGATACGCCATCACCTCCTCCACTGGCAGACAGTAACATCAGACTGTTGGGTACAACAGATATTCCAAAGGGGCTACTCCCTCCTCTTTGTGACACTCCCTTCACCCATCCCAACTACTTATGATTGGCTGACGGAGGACCATCTCTCTTTGCTTTGACAAAAAGTGCCTGCTCTCTTTGCCAAGGGAGCCATAGACAGGATGGCTGCATCAGAAGTAGGTTGTGGTTGCTATTCCAACTCCTTTCTGGTGTCAAAGAAGGATGAAGAACTTTGTCCTATCCTGGATGTGCTCCTTCCCAACCTCTTCTTGAATAAGGAGAAATTCAAAATGCTCATGCACACCCACATTTTGTACTACCTGGAGACTAAATGGTAGTGCTAGACTTGCAGGATGCTTATTTTCACATCCCCGTTCTGTTCGCCCACAGGCGCTATCTAAGGTTCATGCTGGACCACGAACATTTCAGTCCGCGTCATTCCCCTTTGGCCTTACCAACACCCCTTGAGTGTTTACCAAGGTAATTGCGGTGGTCGCAGCTCATCTGCGGAGGACACGGATTTCAGACCTCGCCTACCTCGATGAATGGTTGTCAAAGGTGGGAGTGCCCCAGGCAGTCATCTCCCACCTTCAGATTTCAGCAAACATCCTGCACTTGCTGGGATTTACTATCATCATGCCAAAGTCACACTTGACTCCCTCTCAGACACTCACTTCCATTGGAGCTGTTCTGAACATGGTGCAGTTTCGGGCCAATCTTCCCAAGTAGGATATTGAGGCTTTGATACTGATGTCTCAGCCTCTGTCCTAAATTTCCATGAGATTGACTCCAAGGCTGTTGGGCCTCATGGTCTCCTGCATCCTGTTGGTGACACATGCCCGCTGGCAAATGCAGGCTCTACAATGGGACCTGAAAGCTTAGTAGGCACAGCATCAGGGAAACCTCTCTGAAATGGTCTAGATCTCAGAAGGGACTCTGAAGAACCTGCAGTGGTAGCTAACGAACCACGATTGCGTCAGTGGGAGCTTCAGGCTATGTGCTTAGCATTAAAAGTCTTTCTTCCTTTAATCAAGGGAAGGCTGGTGCAGGTGTTCCCGTACATCACAGCCGTGTAGTCCTGCAACAGACAGGGCGGGGTAGGGTTGTGGACCCTTTGTAAAGAGGTTCTTCACAAATGAACATGGCTGGCATGTCAGGACATTTCCCTGGTGGTTCAGCACCTGGTGTGCTCTCTTATGCGAGACAAATTCATCAGAAGATGCCTAGCGGATCACGAATGGCATCACCACTCAGAGGTGGTGCATTGTCTCTTTCAGCAGTGGGGAGAGCCTTGGTTACATCTGTTCACCACAGCTGAGAGCTCACAGTGTCAGCCGTTCTACCCACTGGAGGAGGCTGTCTCTCTCTGAGACTATTTTAATCTTAAGTGGAGCTCTGACACCCTGCATGCCTTTCCACCAATACCACTCCTGACCAGAGTTCTCAGGAAGATCTGGAAAAACAGGGCCAAAGTCATTCTTGTGGCTCCAGATTGGGCACAGTGTGTCTGGTATCCTGAGCTGTTGAACATGGTCATTGTTCCTCTGGTCATGGTGCCTCCTCAGGAGGATGTTTTTTGAGGATCTTCTGTCGCAACAACAGGGCAGGGTTCTGCACCCGAACCTGTGCACCCACCACCTCCATTTGTGGAGATCAAATGGTGGCAGTTGACAGCTTTTGAACTTCCTCCCGAAGTCTGTTATTCCGGCAGCCAGGTGATCTTCCACCAAGACAGTATATGCCTGCCTTTGGGAAATGTTTGTATCATGGTTTGCCTCCTCAATGTCGACCCCTTATCTGCATCTCTTTCAGAAGTTTGTGTGTTTGCTCTGTCTTTGGCCAAGCAGTGCTCTGCTTTGGGCACAGTTAAGGGTTACCTGTCTGCCATCTCAGCATTTTTGCAGTTGCTGGACCAACTTTCTCTTTTTAAGTCACCTTTTGTGGTTAAGTTTCTTAAAGGCCTTTAACAAATGTTTCCACCTAACCCCTTTATCATGCCTCAAAGGGGCCTCAACCTGGTCCTTGCATAACATTGACCAGGAGGGTCAGGAAACTACAAGTGCTCTTGGCGCACCCTCCTTATATGACCTTTTACCCAGACAAACTGGTCCTCTGACCATGTGCCTCTTTCCTTCCAAAGGTTTTCGCTCCTTTGCATGTAGGCCAGAACATCACGCTGGCTGCCTTCTTTGCTCTGCCTCATCCTGCATGCTGTGGTGGCACCTATATAGGAAAAGCATGTCCCCTCTGGGGTGGATAAATCTGGTGTGGAATTGAACGACGCCACCTACTGGTGCACAGGGGTACTGTTTGAAAATCTTCTGGATCCAGTATGGCGCTTAGGGATATTCAAAGGTAAGGAATCTGCGGATTGATGGAGTTAAGCGTTACCAAAGGTAAGTAACTTGTTCATTAAAAAGTTTTCTAGATAGTCGATCAATCCAACATTGAAAAAATATAGACTTTAAAAACACTGAACTAATGCCTTGCAAAGTGACATTCGTAAGTCCTCATCAGAACAACAGGGGTTTGAGTGGCAATACAGATTGAGTTTTGCAGGAGATTTCCGATCCTGTACTTGCCATTATTTGGCAACAAACTCGTAATTAGGGCTCATTTGGACTGCAGAGTCTTTATTGCTGGCAAACTGGTAGCTTCTTTTAATCAAACCTCTTTCCCCAGCAATGCTTTGTACTTTGTTGGAATCTTCACAAACATAGTTAATGTCTCCGAAAGTAGACCTATGTAGGATAGTCACCCACTAATTATGTAAGAGTGGCCTTTGTAGATTGAGTGAATGTAGAGCCTACAACAAATGTCTTGTCACGTGATGTAGACTAGCAGTGCCTCCTCAACTTGTTTCCTCAGATCGAAGTTGTCATACCGGATTTCACTCGTAGAACGCAAGGGACTATTCCATCCATGCCTTTATTTTTCAGCTGTGTAAAAGATGTTGCTTTCAACGCAATTTTTTTTTTTATTATTAGTACTTTCCTTGTGTGAACTTAAGCTGCCATCCTCTAGGAGGGCCTCAAGGGATCACAGTGGGGTGCCAGTACATGACCAAAAGAAGCATAATGCTGATAACAGGGTTTTGTGTAAGCTAAATAAAATGAGCAGCAGTAAACCCCTCCGTAATGGGCCATCACTAACATGTTTTGTCATTTATATCCAAGCTGGGAGTATGTGGCAGAAGTGGAGGTTCTCCAAATACACTTCTGAACCTCCACTTTTAATAATCAAACAGTGGATACTTTTATTAAGGCCTGCCTGACCAGAATAGTATGTCTGGCATCATGTATTTAAAAATTGCAAATTTAATTTAATTTAATAGAAAAATTGTGAAAAACTCGGGGATGGGGGGCAATGATTTTTTTCCACTGGGAGGGAGGGAGAGGTGCGCAATTACAACTGAAAAGTTTGAATACCACTGCTGTAGACGCGTCTCGTTTCACCTGTGTCTGGAGTATGAGGCCAATGACAGATCTGTTGTATATGAACAAATACTTCTCCTATCTACCTACCAGCTCCTTAGCAGGGTGAATAATAACGCATTGGATAACGGACTAAGAACTGGATGTCACCTTGCTTTGGGAGCAGCGTTAACTGTTCACCTTCAGAAGGAGCCTGGCTGTGGGGCAAATCCAAGCTATTACAAAGGCTAAAACCAATGGAAGGAACCTAGGAATAATGTCTGAGATATCTGAACCTAGGCACATTAGTTGCAAATTACTGTATAGTGCTTTGATGTATGCATATTTATATTTATATAGCGCTTACATTACCCAAAGGTGCTAGAGTGCTCTGCAATAGAAATAGACCATTACATAATGTTACATAATCCAAGATGTTGGTAACATTATATCAGGCACAAGATTACATTACCGCGCAAGATGGTTCAACCTAAGAGCAAGTTAGGAGATTGCAGCAGTCATTGCAATTAAGTAACAGGGTGTGGACTGGTGCCCGGTGCCCATTGGGGCCTAGTAAGTCGACGGAGCAGGGGATCTGTGCAAAGTGTAAATCGAAGAAATGAGAACCGGGGAGGTTAAGCTTCCTAAAAAGTATTTTTAAGAGAAGAGCTTTTTGCTGATATTTAAAGATATGCTTCGAGGTGGCGGGTGCGAAGATTGAGAGGTAAGGAGTTGCATACTTTGGTCACACTTCCTGAGAAGGCTTCAGTCACATGGCGTTCCTTTTTAAAGGTCAGCGGTTCTAGCCCACTGGCTAGTTCACTACTAGTGCCTTCTGTCGTTGTTGTTATCAATATTAGTACGTCTATGTACAAAAAAAACCTGTCAGTTATAACACATTTTAGGAAGTACTTCTGCCCGATCTTACACCTTCTATCAGTGTAAATTATAGTATTATTAAAATACTCATTTTGTTTACTTTGAAAGGATGCAAGTGTGGGCCAGCTTCCCTAGAATTCAAAGTGTGGAGGGGGGGGGGGGCTCCGGCCCCCTTCTAGCCCCCTCCGACTCTGTGCACGGGCGTCGGGGCCCTGGCCTAAGTGCTCCTGGCTGGGTCCGGAGCCTGAGCCCCCCCCTCCATGTATTTTAAAGGGAGGGCCCCTCAAGTTTCGTTATGCCACCGCGCTGCAGCAATTGACCTCCTTTATGTTTGCAAGTATATGGCAGACAGAAAGGTAGGGTTGACCCAGGAGGAACCCTGACAGCAGTGAAGGGGAGTCCCTCTCTGTCCCTGACGGTTTGGGACTGGACACAGCAACCATGAGCAGAGGGGCCAGTGACACAATGACTGCACAGTCATCATTCCTGAGCTTGAAAGGGGATGTCCTTTTCCTCACGCCACGCAAAATATCCACTACCAACCACACGGTTTAAGGAAAACTGTTTGTTGAGGCAGGATCAGGCGACATATGGCGAAATGTGATGTCGGTTGTCATAAAAGAAAGGTAACAGAAGAGAAATTTAGCTGGAGTGACATGTTTGTAAGGGCTGAGAATTAAGAAAGGTACGGGGAAAGATAGCCTGGTCCAAGTGCCGGCAGGATGGCTGGGAGACTGGTAGGGCAGCAACAAATGAAGTGTCAGGGACTCTGGCGAGGACTGGGGGCAGGGTAGAAAAAGTAAGCAGAATATTCGTTAGAGAACCGCTCAAGATCACACAGAGTCACAGGAGACAGGGGATCCAAGAGGAAGCTCTGCACAAGGGAACAAGAAAGTTAAGGCTCATAAAGAACAAGCACTCAAGTCAATTTGACACTATGACTCATTAACACACAGGACAGACTTGCAAGCCAAACACACGCATATATATATACATATATATATATATGGAAACATGAGATATGTTCCAATATAGTGAAAGTGATGCTTGCTCAGAGAGTATTAACTGAGCATGGACTGTGCCTTTTCAAACAACGATGGGATTCACTTTTACTTTTAGTCAAAATAATGAAGCCATTACAAGGACCAGAATTCCCACTGGGGGATAAAAGGAAGTGTAAGTAATATCGTTATTGCTAACAGACTTGACACCGTGATCAATGGCTGAAACTCATTGGTTTAGGATTGATTTTAATTAAATCTACTTGGAAATCTGAGGTTCACAAGAGTGCAGCGCTGATTTTTTGCTTATCTTTATTTGAGAATACTGGTCATACCCTAACGCTGGCACCAGCAGTTAGCTCGCTCCACTTCAGACTGCTTTGTTTTATATGTGACATTTATTGACTGCGCCTGACTTGAAGGAATTGTTGCAATCTAGAGTTTGCTGGAGTGTTAAACAAGGGACACACGTTTCCTGCATTTTTACTACACAATAAAGATGAGAACAGCCTGGAGGGACACGGACTTCAATATATGTCTGGTGTTTTCCTTGTAATATGAACGATGCCAGGGTCAGCCTCACAGGAGATAGTGAGAATATGACCCTGGCTAATATTTCACTCATGCCGATGTGACCCTGACAATAGAAGGGTCCGTGAACCTTGTGGAAATTTTGTCTGTTATACATAGCATTACAAACTGCTTTCTAAGAGAAACTCGCAGACACGCAACACGCATACACACACTCACTCACACTGGCATACACGCATTCATTCACACATGCATCCATTCATTCTCCCACACATCCGTACACACATTCACGCAGACACGCATTCACATGTCCATTTGTACACGCATTCTCACACATGCATACACCCACGCAAACAACACTACACACACTGTCGCATTCACACACACACTCACTCATTCATGCACAACCCCCCCACACACGCAACACCCCCACCCCTCCCCCCTGTCGGAAGCCCTACTTACTTGCATCCAGGGGGTCCTCTGGCAGGGAACAGGACGGGGCGCTGCTACCACCAGCAGTGCCCACCAGCAGAACACCGCCAGGCCGTATCATGTGTCATGATACGGCTGGCGGCGGTCTACTGGCATGGCGGTGCTGGTGGTAGCAGCGCCACCTTATCACCATCCGCCAGTATGGCCACAGCCAGATTTCTGCCATTCTTGTGGCGGAAGTCCGGCTGTGGTCATAATTTAGCGGACGGATGGTAGCCGCGGCGACAAACTTTTGGCGGCCATACCACCATTGTCATAATTAGGGCCTAAGTCTTCATAATATACTAAAATACTTAAAAGTTATTGTTGTTGAGTTCGTACTGAGCGTCTCTAATAGACATTAACTCCACTAGTAGAAAACATTTACCTTAAAATAACGAAAGTGGGATACGGTGCAGAAACTACAGAATGGTTCTCTTTTATGGTTCCCCTACACACTGCATGCATTAATGTGCATCATTACCTCAGTGCATGCTGGTGGAAGCATGGCATACTGTTTCTGCTTTATTCAAAGTGATGCTTAGGAACAAACATTGCTCAGGAGGTAAATTGCCTACATATGTCGGTCAGTCTCCCAAACATAAGAGTGTACAAGCAAACTGTAGTTGTGAATATTAAATTAGAAAATATGCACACAAAGCCAACTTCAGGTTCTCCCTTAACTGAGTCTGGGCAGGGCTACTGATTTTTCAGTATTAATTCTAATATGTTTGTTGTCACAAGAAAAAGTTTATTTGTCGGACATTATACTAGTGAAGCTCTTTGTTTCCCAGCTGTGCTCTTTTTTCCCCGATATTATTTTTATACAAAGAACCTGTGCTGTAATGAGGCAAACTGTGTTAATAATGCAAACTCTACGTATCCTGTAAACTTTGTAAAACTTGCAAACTCCTTGTACGTTATGATATCCTTAAACTACTGCACCCCCAATTGGCTCTCTCCTCCTTCCCACCAAGCTGGTGTAATATGCAGGAATCGATACGTCATAATTTCAAACGCTCTAATCACTCTGCAGCTCTGGGGCGAGGTTCAGCTAATAGGCAAACCTAAAAATCTTTAAAGAAAATAAAACACAATTCCCCTGAGATGATCACTGTTCACGCAGGCAACCTATACCACACACCGGTACCTATACCATCACCAACTTTCAAAACCCCCACTCACCACACACACCACCTATGTCCTGCACACCCACATAACCCACACATGACCTGCATACTACACCTCCACAAACATCTACACGGTTCCTCATAGACCAAAACCTACAGCCTAGCCAGTTCCTACACCCTATTTCAACATATACACAAAAACCTATCCCCTTTACCACCATTATCACCATTTACCCCTAGATCCTACAACCCCTTCAGCACCACCTACTCCTTATACGACCAGCCATACACTTAACTGTATTCCACATCACATTACCCACCTCAGACACCATAAATATAAATATGTATATTTCTGATGGATACAACTACCTGTGAATTCCTCACCTTATGAATTCTCCCAATGCGCCAGCATCTGATGGAAAATCTTCTTCCCAGCTCTCCACGTCGACAAGGACGTCGCAATTGCACGGCTCCACGCGACTCCGTCTGACGTCACGTGCCAATAAGAGGTCCTCACCGGCGTGCTGACGTCAGTTCCCTTTTTTTCTGTGCCTTCGACACTAACGTTTTTCTCCTAGCTCTTGCTACTGTTGAAGGTGTTCCATCTTGTTTCTGGTTACAGTCTTGTTTTTGGTTACAATGTCTCCTCCTAAGAGTCCTAGGAGTCGAGATTTAAGCTTTGTCGAGAGTGCTTGGGTCGCATGTTGGTCACTGACCCTCATGATGATTGCCTTTGGTGTTTAAGATCTGAGCATGACATCGAGAAGTGTGTATCCTGCCAGAGCATGAATCCAAAGGCGCTGAAGGAGAGAGAGGCCAAACACTTTTTGGCTAAGGTGAAGAAAGGACATATGAGCCATCATGGATCGTCTTATCACACTTTGTTGAAAAAGCATAATAAGCGATGTCGTCACGACTCTTGGGTGTTGTTCGGCTCGGAGCCGTTCAAGGTCCAGGTCTTCATCTAGACGGCGCTGTGCGACGTGGCAGGTTAGTCCTACTGTGACTCCACAGCCTCAAAGCCCTCAAAGCCCTCAGGCTTTTCTGGCGCCGTCGGTCTTCGAGGTGGTCGTACCTCCAGAGAGTCCTCGCTCTTCACCTGCGGCGCAGGATTCGGATGCTCAACCGGCGTAAGTGCTGCATGGAGACCAGCGGTATCCTGCCTTCCCGGCTCCGTGAGTGGATCCAGCGGCATTTTTAAATGCCATGTTTAGTATGTTTAATGCTATGGCCCCTGCTGGTGGACGGGCTGGTCCCACGGGTCCTTTGGCATTTACGTTGGGCTCCCCGACTCCTTACAAGGCAATGCAGTTTATGCCCTTTTATCCGGCTGAGGGTGCCGGTTCGCCGCCAATGACGTCGCATCAAAGACCTGCGGCGCCGATGACATCGCCTTATAGATCTGTGGCGCCGATGACATCACCTTATCAGTCGTGCCGATGACGGAGCCTCAGATGATCACGGCGCAGATGGGATGTGCTCCGGCGCCAGCTGGCTCCAGATTAGACCGTAGTCAGTCTTTGTCTGCTGGTCCTCATCTTTCAGTTCTGAAGCCGGTGTCATTGACGTCAGCTAATTGTATGTGGACGCCAAGGTTAGAGGCCAGGTTGAGGTCACGCAGAAAAGCTTTAAGACTTTTGGAGGAACAGGAGTACCAAAGGCAGCTGCTGGAGGAAGGAGAGATTGTGGAGCCTTAGGGGAAGATCAAGGACTTGACTCAGCCAGTGGGCTAGACACTTCCCTGGAATGGGATCTTTCTTCGCCAGGTGAGTTTAAGGAGGAAGTGGTCTCTTTCCATACTGTGGTCAGGAAGGCGGCAAATTTTTGGGATCTTCTGTTGCCTGCTGCGGGGGTCAAAACTAATATTCTAATTGAGGTCCTGCATCCTTCTTCGGCTTCAGCAGAACCATTGATCCCATTTAATGATGCTCTTACCTATCCTATCCTATCTTGGAAGTATGGAGGTATGGAGGAAGCCTGTGTCGCACCCAGCTGTCAAAAAATCTGTGGCAAGGAGGTATAGGGTGGCTCCTGGAGATATGGTATTTTTGTCAAAACATTCTACCTCGGAGAGTCTAGTTGTTCAAGCCTTATGTTCCACAAGGTCTGCACCAGGCTCCGTCCCTGTGATTCCGTCGGACAGGGAGTCCAAGAGGATGGAGCAGTCAGCAAAGAAGACTTTTTCTCCCTATAGTATGGCCCTCAAAGCAGCAAACGCTACCTGTGTATTAGGTAGATATGTGCACGCCCTGATGGACACAGCTAAGGCTATGGTGCCAGACCTGCCGCAGGAGATGCAAGGACAATTTGTTGAACTCCTCTCAGATGCTCAGGCAGCGGCTAAACAGATTATCCAGTCTGGTCTTGATTCTACAGATTTGGTGGCCAGGTGCGAAGAGTACCTCTATCGCTACCAGGAGGCATGCGTGGTTGAGGTCCTCTGGCTTTTCTTCGGATGTCCAGACTACTCTCTTGGACTTGCCTTTTGATGGGGAAAAGCTTTTTGGTGCTAAAGCTGACTCTGCCTTAGAGCACTTTAAGGACAGTAGTGCTACAGCAAAGTCTTTGGGCCTGCAGGCTTCCACTACTACCCCTTTCAGGTCCTTTCGAAGGTTCAGGGGGTTTTGGCGTGGAGCCATTTACTGTGGGAGACCTCAGTCCACAGTCCAACATCCTACCAGCCTCCTATATAGGTCCTTTAGAGGGCAGGGGAGGGTTCGGACAAGAGGGGCCACTCAGCAGCACCCTGCATCATCCTCTTCCTCTGGAGGACAACAACAAGGGAAGCAGCCCTAGTTTTCTGCCCATTTTCAGCCATACTTCTCCTGTAGGGGGAAGATTACATCTTTTTCTCCGCGAGTGGGGGTTAATCACATCAGACTCCTGGGTTCTAAACATTGTGAGGAAAGGATACGCTCTTCCTTTTCAGTAGTTTTCCCCTTGCATCCCTCCCCGTCCCTCGTTTTGTTCCGAAGAGCATCTCCTGTTGTTGCAGCAGGAGGTTCAAATCCTGTTATCAAAAGGTGCAGTGGAGTTGGTTCCAGAGCAGGAAAGGGGTAGGGTTGTTATTCGAGTTATTTCCTGATTCCCAAGAGGGATGGTTGATTGAGACCAATCCTGAACCTGAGTATTTTGAATTGGTTCCTCAAACAGGAGAAATTCAAGATGCTGACTCTAGCGCAGGTACTTCTGGTGTTTAACAAAGAGGACTGGATGGTGTCTGTCGACTTGCAGGATACTTACTTTCATATCCCTATTCTCAAGTCGCACAGGAAGTATCTCCGGTTTGTGGTGGGGTCGCAACACTACCAGTTTGCCGTCCTTCCGTTTGGTCTTACTTCAGCACCTTGAGTCTTCACGAAGGTGATGGCAGTGGGTGCAGCAAATCTCAGAAGGAAGGGAATATCGGTATTCCCTTACCTGGACGATTGGTTGATCATAGGTCTCCTGAGCTTGTGCTGCATCGCTTGCAAATGACAACTCAGTTGTTCTTCAGTCTGGGTTTTTCAATAAACGTGCCCAAGTCTCACCTGGAGCCCTGGTAGCACCTCCTGTTCATAGGGGCAATACTGGATATAACATTGAATTGAGCCTATCCTCCGCCTCAGCAGATTCAGGACATCCAGGCGTTGATTCCAATGTTTTAAAATGCAGCGGTTGTTCCAGTACTCAAGGTCCTACGCCTGCTCGGTCTGTTCGCTTCTTGCATTATGTTAGTCACTCATGCACGTTGGCACATGAGGGCTCTCCAATTGTGCCTTCGCAGGCAGTGGTTTCAACACAAAGGGGATCTCAAGGAGTCAATATCGATCTCCAGAGATGCTGCAGCGGATCTACGATGGTGGGCTGTGGACTGCAACTTTTCTCAAGGAAGGCCGTTTTTACTGCTGCCTCCGGTGGCCACGCTCATAACGGATGCTTCCACTCTAGGGTGGGGAGCTCATTTGGGGGACCTGGAGATCAAAGGTCGTTGGTCTCCAGTGGAATAGACTTTTCATATCAATCTGTTAGAATTCCGGGCGATACGTCTGGCTCTCAAGGCCTTCCTCCCATCCCTTCGCGGTCAGTCAGTTCAGGTCTTGATGGACAACAATACTGCGATGTGGTATATAAACAAGCTGGGAGGAGTGGGGTCGTACCTTCTCTGCAGAGAGGCTCTACGGCTCTGGTCCTGGGTTCAGGACCATCGGATTTTCTTGGTAGCGAATCATCTGGCCGGAGTGCTCAACGTATGTGCGGACACTCTCAGTCGACATTTCTCAGCCGATCACGAGTGGCGTCTCCATCCGGATCTGGTCCATCACATCTTTCAGATGTGGGATTCTCCACGGATAGATCTGTTTGCCACTCGGGAGAACGCGCACTGCCCGTCGTTCTGCAGCCTCCAGTATCCGGTGCAAGAAGCTTTGGGTGACACGTTTCAGATCTCTTGGTGCGACCAGTTGCTTTACGCATTTCCCCCCATGCCCTTGATTCCTCGGGGTCTGAGGAAGATTCGCCAAGATCAGGCTCAGGTCATTTTAATAGCTCCGGATTGGCCGAGACGAGAGTGGTATATGGACCTTCTCCAACTCTCACTGTGCCCTCCGCTCCGTCTCCCTCTCCCTCTCAGGGCAGATCTCCTCTCGCAGTCGCAGAGGCAGGTTCTACACCCCCACTTCCAGAGCCTGCACCTACATGCCTGGAGATTGAACGGAGCAATCTGAGTGCTTTCTCCCTCCCACCAGACGAAGTAGTGGATGTTATTTTATCGGCCGGGCGACACTCCACTAAGACTGTTTATGCCGGCAGGTGGGCAAAATTTGTAGCTTGGTGTGGAAACAAATTGATCCTTTGAGGGCCCATCTGTCTGATGTTCTGTTGTTTGCATTAGATTTAGCACAGAAGGGTTGTGCAGTTGCTACAGTTAAAGGCTATTTGGCGGCACTGTCAGCCTTTCTATGCTTTCCGGACCAACCCTCCTTGTTTAAATTACTTATTGTTATTAGGTTCTTCAAAGGTTTAACTAATAAATTTCCTCCCACTCCCTTTCTTATGCCTCAGTGGGATTTGAATCTGGTTTTAACTTTTTTAATGGGTTCACAGTTTGAACCCATGCATTCTTGTCCGTTAAGATTTTTAGTTCTTAAGACGGTTTTCCTGATAGCTATTACATCGACTAGGCGTGTCAGTGAGCTTCAGGCTCTTAGTGTTAAACCTCCATTTACTTTATTCTTTCCTGATAAAGTGGTGCTGAAAACCAGGGCTGCTTTCCTACCTAAAGTTGTCACTCCTTTCCATATGGGGCAGACCATTACCCTTCCATCTTCCTACCCTCCTCACCCCTCGAAGGAGGAAGAGGGGCTCCATCGTTTGGACCCCAGAAGGTCTCTCAGTTTTTATATTGAGAGGACAAAGGACTTTCGCTTGGAAGACCAGCAATTCGTGGGATATGTAGGAAAGAGGAAGAACAGAGCGGTCCATAAAAGAGCTATATCCAGGTGGGTCATTCTTTGTATCAAGGTTTGTTACTCGTTGGTAAAGAAGGTTCCCCCTGGGGGTATTAGAGCCCATTCGACCAGGGCTAAGTCTGCCACTTCTGCCCTGGCTAGAGGGGTTCCGGTGGTGGATATTTGCAAGGCAGCAACTTTGGCATCCCTTCTCACCTTCGCAAAGCATTATTGCTTGGACTCGAAGGTTAGGAGGGACGGCCATTTTGCACGTTCTGTATTGCAGGATTTCTTGGTGTAACCAGTCAGGCACCCACCTGTGCGGTACTGCTTTGGGACTCTATTCATAAGGTGAGGAATCCACAGGTAGTTGTATCCATCAGAAGAACAAGTTACTTACATTCGGTAACGCTTTTTCTGGTGGATACATTAGCTACCTGTGGATTCCTCACAGTCCCACCCGCCCCCCCAATTGCCTGTCTGGTCATACCAAGAGTTTTGTTTTACAGGGGTATGTATGTTTTGGTAATTATATGTATATATAAATGATGGTTATAATTGTATTACATCATTATAGTTGTATGTGTGTGTTAGTTTGAACTATTGTGAGGTCGGCTTTCACCTATTCGACTCAAAGGCACGTAAAAAATGGGTGAAACTGACGTCAGCACGCCGGCGAGGACCTCTTATTGGCACGGTGACGTCAGACGGAGTTGCGTGGAGCCGTGCAATTGTGACGTCCTCATCGACGTGGAGAGCTCAGAAGAAGATTTTCCATTGAATGCTGGCGCATTGGGAGAATTCATAAGGTGAGGAATCCACAGGTAGCTAATGTATCCACTGGAAAAAGCTTTACCGAAGGTAAGTAACTTGTTCATATGGTATATTACCACTTACATTTTACTGCAGTGTACACCTCACACCACTAACACCACACCATACACTACCTTCAACATCCACCATGCTTTATAGTCTAACCCTACACTGCCATATTCTCCCAGCACCATCACTAATATTCCAGATACTCTCCACACCTACACAACTGCCTTCATCACAAACTACTCCATAAACCCTAGACCAGCCTCTGCGTCTTACAACACCACAGCACGTACACCCACCACCACCATAAGTGCCAACCTACTCTCTACTTCCACCACTTACACCATGAACTAATCCACTACTTCACTATCTACACCTCAGCCTGCAACCTGCATTTTCCAGCACAATAGTTCCTGTGCTTCATTCCTGGATACAAATTTCTCCTTTCTCCTGTGGAACCTGTAGCCTTCTGCAGTGCTTCTCTGGCATCTACAATGGTACTTTTTCAACACTACAGACTACAGTCATTACCACTTACACTTATACTAACATCTCTGACTACCGCACCAACTAAATCCTACTCCAGATATATCCACCACCACCACCTGTACCCTATATCATTACCATCACCCTACACTACTACCACAGACCAGCCAACTTTAAAAAAAATCTCACAGTGTGAAAGAAGAGGCTTGGAGGGGGTGAGGTCTGGGGAGTGAGTTAGTATCGTACCTACTCTTTGAACTGGGATAATGATAATAGTATGCTTCAAAGAACAGTGTTCTTTCGGTTAGTTTAGTCAAGTAGAAGCTATTAAAATCTTTTCTTATAGAAAAGTATACACCAACGTTATTATACCATTTACATTCTGTGACTCTATAAAAAATAAATAAGTGTCAGTTTACAGTGCAGCCAAGATAAAATAATGTGACCATAAACCTGCTAGGTATTCACACTAATGAAGGAAAATTAACAGCAATTAAAGGCAGTTAAATAAGGAAAATGGAAGGAAGCCATAAAAAATGATGTACTATTGCATTCGAGAAAGTAGATCCAGCTGAACGAACAAAAAACAAATTCAGGGACTTCACTGTGTACAGAAAGGTCAGTGCATGCTGGGAGAGAACCACAAGTTAAGTGACTGCTATCTAGGCCGGATGCATGAAAATGTTTAGCATTTGCAAACCCTCCCGTTCTGTAAATAAGAGGGTTTGCAAATGTTAAAAGCCTTTTTCTAATATATTAAACCCAATTAGTTATTCAGAAAAGGTTTTCAGAACTGCTATATGGGTTTAGAAATGGATACCAAATCGCTATTCGGAAGAGTTGTGTTATGGGCATCTCTCTCAAACCAGAATCCTGGTCACAAATCATTGAAAAGTTACTGAGTCCCAAGTTGGGGTAGAAACACATTTATCAAAGGAAAGGTGTCCCCTCTACTTCCATTTCTTTTTGTCAGTTGCGGTTAATGCTTCAGGGGACAGGCAATGGTGCCAGGGACCACTGTCAACTCTCACTGAAAGTTTTTTTTTAAAGAAAACTTTTTTTAAAGCACACCAGTTTCTTAACAGAAATTGGACTGCCTTTTTGTAAAGAAAAAACAATCACAGACCTGGTGGTCTGCTGATCCTTGCACGCCACCATCCGTGTGCTTGTGCCCCGTTGGAGCAATTTTCGACTCACCTAATGAATATTGCAATCCACTCCAATTCCTATTTTTGTCAACCAGCCTTTTAGTACATTGGTTAGCTCACAAAATCAGATTGGATTGGTAAAAGGTTTCTGCATATTTTGTGACCACCTTTTGCAAAGCAATCTTAGTATATATGAGAGAAGCTGCAGTGCTGCCGCTGTGTAAGTTAGGGATGCTACAGCCACAGCTACTGTCTCTTTCAATGCCTGGATAATGTCTCATGCAGCTGATCAATGATTTAAACATACCCCTCTGTGATACTTAAATACTGGTCATTAACACTCCCTCAATATTTCCGAACGCCAGCGAGGTAAACAGCCAGATCCTAAATAAAAGTGTGGACAATTAATACAACCCCCCACACCAGGGTCAGCCGTGATCTATGAGTTTAGCAGAGGTTGACAAACTGAAGCAAGAAGACTTTGCAGGCAGCATTGGAAATTTAAGCCTGAATATTTGTGCAAAGACGGATCAATTACAGCACCGACAGCGTCTACCAACGTGCAGACACATTAATCTCAAGGCAACAGTATTTTTGTTTCAGACATCCAAGGAAATATTTTATTACAGAATATGTGTGTCAGACGATTGTATGTGATTTTCACATAAATCAAACATGAAAAAAAGTTCTGATTAATTTATCTCATGATCCATTGTTGACATTTTTTTCTTTTAGAATTGCTTGCTGAGAACCATTCTTCAAGAAACCTTTGTTTTTTTATGTTTGATTTTCATTTTGTGGCTTGCAAGAACAGGTTCACCCCTTGCCCCCTCTGATTTTCAAGGGGGTGGTTCTCCTCTTCCCTCTTCTCCTCTGCCTTCTTAATCCCCTGCCTTCAGTGCCGCTTGTGCTGCCCATCTCCCACTTGCCCCTTTCGTTTTGTTGATTCTAGCTACTTACCCCAGCCCAGCTAAGTTTCTCTCATCTTCTACACCCTCCTCCTTTACCTTTCTTCAACTAGTTAGTCAGTTGCCTCTTCTCCAAAATAGTTTCGTCATTCTGATTGTGTCAGGTTGACTTCCTTCGTTTTGAAAATTTTCAAAATGATGGTTTTCCACCTTAGACGCACACTAGTAATCAAAGCCACCAAGCATTGCAAAGCTTCCGCCTTGTGAGTCTGCTTCAGTAACAGGCCTATAGATGCTCGCTCTTTCCCTATTGATTTGTTCCTTTGGGTTCTCATTTGTGGCTTCTACAGACACACCCAGCTGCCAGTCAAGAGCAAACTTCTTCAGACCCATATTAAACCACGGGACTGTGTGAGCACAGCATCCACTTGGATGAATGCTAACGAACTGATAACTTCATGATGAAAAGACGGAAGCCCTTGCCCTTAATAACAACCTCAACATATTTTCTAGAACAATCATGTCAATAAAATTACTTCAATCTGTTTCTTTAACATCAAAGTATTTATGAAAGTCATTTATGTTCTTTCTACCGATCTATATCAACGCATCATTCAATCTCTAATACTTTCTCAGTTGGAATTCTGCAACTCCCTTCTTTTATTTTTTTTCTCCTAGCTTCATTTTAAATGTATGCAACTGTTCCACAATTGTGTCGCCCATCTCAACTTTAACCTTCCTATAGGTTTGCCCATCTCTGATCATCTAGTGTTCCTACTTGGTTTCCCATTACTGATCATATTGTCTTTAAAACTCTCTGCATCTGCCATTCTGCACTTCACAAAATTGTCCCTTCCTATCTCCAGAATAGTTTGGTCCATTGACTTTCCAAAAGACTGCTGCATTCCACTCCTTTCTGCTTCAGTGCCTTTGCATCTCATAAGCTTGAACTGAAGGGCAATCCTTTTCCTCCCTGGCCCCTAAACATTGGAAAGGACTGACATTTTTCCTGCGCTCTGTTGTTGATCATTTCACAGTTTGTCATCAACTTAGAACCTTTTAATTGCAATCAGTCATGCTTTACTTGACAGTCCTCTTCACCCCATCCCTCAGTCCCAGGACACCCCTCGAGGTAACAGTGCGCTTTACAAGTATTTAAATAAATAGCTCATATCCTTTCAATGGCTTCTGGATCAGTTCATGTTAAAGATTTCTTATTTATTTCTAGCATTTTTAGAATCCATGCTGACCCCACAGGGACAATGAACAAGAGGATCACCTAATGGTACAGGAGGTGCACGCTAAAAGGCAGAAACATATTCATGTTCAGCTGACTGACAATGAGATGGAGGGCTTGCAGATACGAGTTTAAAACTGGAAAGAAATGACAAATTAATTTAAATACTGGAGGATTGAGACTATCATTTTCAAGATTGTCCTTTCATTCTTATTCATGTACCCTTCCACGTTCATTACCAAGGTCAGCCTCTCCATAAGGACATTTGGGACTGTGCCTTACTAGCCATGGGTAGGGAGAGGATGAGATTGGCAGACAGGGCTGCTGCACTTCTCCTGCCATGAAAATACCTTGTGGATTGGCGGTCATCAATTCTTTCCAAAGCCTTCTCCTTCGTCAACAAAGGAGACTTTCCTATCTCCTGGAAAAGAAGCCTAATAGTACCAGTCAACTGAAAAAGGTAAAACATTGATCTTGGCCTGCTATAGACCAATTAGACTTATAGATATGCACTGTAAAATGTTCACAAAGTTAATTGTGAAGGACATAAATGATTGGGTCAAGGAGAATGACATTCTTAATCTCATAAAGGACAACTACAGGAACATACAATAATAGGCCGGGCTTTAAATCTTCAGCTCAAAATTCTCCATCAATTGACAGACGCCTTTGCATGCCACATTCCTAGATTTTTCTCAAGTATTCGGCCTAATCAATTGAAAGCTACTTTGTACTTAGCTAAATAACATGGGACTTCCATGGCCCCCCTTGAGATCTATGACAGCCCTAAAGTTCATATTGGTGTGAGTCTAAACAGCCCTAGAACACGAGGCTTCACTGCAAAATGAGGGTTCAAACAAGGCTACATCCTGGTCCCACTCCTATTTTACCTTTATTCAAACCATGTGTGCACCGAACTCATAGGTGCCACCTAAGACCACAAGACTGCACACAATCTAAACATCCCTTTTCTTTCCTATGTAACAGAATCATTATTGTTGGCACAAAATGCCATGCATCTACAGTTATCTAAAATGGAAGAAAACTGTGCCCAAAATTTCCTTCAAAATCATCTGTCAAATTCCAAGAAAATGATGGTGCTGCTGGTCGCCTCGTGCACCTCTTCCTGGTCCCAGCAGTCCCAGCAGCTTCAGAGACTCCCTGGGCAATCCCAGTGCTGCTCTCATGCGATTACAAAGCATAAGAGCAGCATGAGGATTAGCCTGAATGGGCTGGTTTACCGCTCGCTCAGACTCAGGGAGTCTGCGCTTTTTCTCAACCAAGCTATCAAATACAGCTGGGTTGGAGAAACCTAAGTGTGCATGTCTGTTTGGCCGGTCTAAGATGTCCAGCCAAACAGACATGTGCACTTAAGGGCACACACTACTCCACTCCACTCCACTCCTTCTCCTCTCCCATGGAATGCCTTCCTGACGCAGTGTAAGGCAACATAGCGACTTGCGCTGCGTTGCCTTACACCATATCTACAAGGCCATGAAAAGCCACGAAAGGTGGCTTTGCGTGGCTTTGTTGATATGGACCTGCACAATGCGCCGTCGGTGCATCACAATAAGTGACACACCGGCGGCGTTGGGGGGCCTTGTAAATAATCTCAGAGTGTTTGGGATTACAACACGACACCACTAAATGGGTAAGTGTGCGCTTATGCACACTAATGCCTTAAAGGAAAGCCAGGCCAAACCTTTCTTTTCTAAAGCGTTTGTTGTTTTCAGGGCCAAGATCTGTGCTCCTAAACGTCAAACTGAAGTTTCTAGCATGTTCTTCCTATTCCTCCCAGCCAGCTGCTTTTACTCTGGTGATGTTAAATTGTCTCTTCTGACTGGTGCGCCCTGCAGCCTCCTCCGGCCGCCCGCATCTGCCGTTAGTTTGCATGGTTCACTCGTTATTGGTTTCACTGCCGCATGGACTTTTCCCTCAAACTATTGGTTCCTGCTGCTAAGGCATCTGTCTCAGCTACCACGGCTTCCATCAATAAATGTGAGGGAATGAAGTCCCGCCCTGCTTCAGAAAGTCTAGCAGTCACCTTATTTACAACACAAGAGCCCAAATTTACCGGATATATGGGAGACTATTAGCGCAATTACATTTACACTGAAGAGCTCCTCTGAGGACGCGGTTTACCAAAGCAATTATCCTGTGTTCACTCGTCATCTGTGCAAATCTCAGGGCCACATCACAACGCGCAAGCTTTGTGATGTGCACCTTGCTTCTGAATAGACAGACATGCCTTCCGAAGTATTTATGGTCCTCGGTCACTGTGCAGCGACGGAAGCACTGGTTATTGACGGTGGGATGCTGCCACCCAGCGTCCACACAGAGCACGCCCAGAACATCTGCAATGCTGCCAGTATCTGCACCAGTTTACTTGTTTATGGCTCTCTGGGACTGGAACATATTCAGTAGTACGTCCAACCGGTTATAGCATGGGTACTCACAAACATTTTTCCGGGGCCAACATTTTGGTCTATGATGTGACGATGGCCTCATTGATGCCACCAGGGTGGCACTCAGAAGGAGAAAGTTCCAGGGAGTGGTGCCAGTAAAGTGGGTGTACTGGAAGCAAAACACATAACAGCTGCAAACTAGAATTAATCCCAGCTTCCCCACTTTATGGAATTGTGTGATCCTAGGCAATTGTTTTGTTCCACTTTCCCTTTTTTCTTCAATATCACATACAAAAGCATGTCAAAATACATGACTTCACGATGTGGAATGTGCAAAACCTTCCCCTGTGTTTGATTTAATGAACTATAATGTTTGTGTATAACAGGAACCCAACCCACAGGGTGCACTTAACAGCTGACATGCATCTTAGCTCACTATTGACACTTGTCAGGCTGGGGGAAAAACAAATGTAAATTCATGTTTAAAAACTTACTTAAAAAAAAAAAAGGTCTCAATGTACTGATAAAATGTGATGAATGACGGTGGAACGGTTTTATATGTTAATGAAATACGTTTTTTTTCTGAATTTTGAGTGGATTTAATCATATTTTTACAATATTGCTTTAAAAATAAAGGTGTTTCTAAAGATACACAGTGCAGGATAACCTAGTTGCTTCCTTTCTTTAATTTCAGTTAACCTTTACATAAATGCTTGCTTGTTTATTTAATTTCTTGCTCAATGTTAGCGCTGATTCAGCCCGCTGCTGCTTTTGACTTTGGGGCCGCATGTAAAGGTCAGGGGGGCCGCATGCGGCCCCGGGCCGTACTTTGAGTATCAGTGGGTTATAGTAACACAGTCTGCCTGACATGCAATGTATCGTTGCGGAAGGGGGCTTGGAAAATAATTAACGTATTGAAAAATACATCATAGAAATATGAAGTATTGCAAACAGCCGAACCGTTACACTCCCCAGGCATAGCACTAAAGGTAATAATGGCAGTTCAAACACCTGGGGGTTTCATTTCATGTGGCCTGTCAACTCTTTTTGTTTATTTCTCCACCGTGCCCCTTTTCAAGTAGACCTTCGGCCATACTCTACTTGAAGGGATGGGTGGAAAATGAAATGTTATACAGATCCCCCAACACACAGCTTATTCGTCCATACTCTTTCCGTTTAGAGAGATCTGACAACGTCACACCAGGCTCCCATACACAATATTTTTTATATTTAGTTGGTGAACTACCTGTGCACTCGTCAGAAACAACACTTGCAGAGTAAGTGCTCTTTGGTAATAACGAACCAAAACTAGTGAAAAGAAAAACACTCTCAGCATGGAGTATCAATTACATGTTAGTTGTAAAGAAAATGCAAACATTTTGTTTCTAAAAGGCACCTTTTTTTAAAATATACATATTTGCCATCAAATACAAATATGTTATTTGAAATAAGCAATATTAATCTCCCCAAAGAAGAGTGTGCCATTTTCTTGAATAAAACAGTATTTTTGCTCAATAATAGCAGCTTTTTTTGTGTAGTAAATAATTGTTTGGTCCACCATAGCTCGGTAGTTCTCATCGATTATGCACAACTAACACCACGTATGGACTGATTCTTGCTTCCATGAATATTTACCGTCATCAGATCCCATGCACGTTAATCGGATGGCAGAGATTTCTACCACCATAATGGCTCTGACTAGCCAAAATGATCTCAAGAATTCCCACAGTATATTGTTAGAAATACCCACAGTATGTCACAAATGGTACACTATTAATCCAAGAAGAGCACAAATCTTCCAAAGAATGGCCACTGTATTCTTTAATTCATTTTTATATGCTGCTGACCTAGCCCCAAGAACAATAAAATGCTTTAAAAGGAACAAAATAATATACAATATTATAGATTATGGCGACTAAGCTGTAATAATAGTACAGTTGAGCATGATGCAATTAAATGCCGAGTGGATATATGTCAAGTATGAGTCTCTGTCACATTTAGCATAGCTAAAATGTAGTCACAGTCAAATCTGGGCATCCCATATGCCATTATTGCCAACATGTTGTCAGGAAAGCCAGCGAAATTGGATGTGTGGATATTATGCCCGGGGTAGCCAGAATGTCATCAGGAATGCTCAATACAGGTCTACGATAGGATAATATACCAGGAATACCGGATTGTTAGAAACCAGAAGAACGGTCACCCATGCCCTCGTCAGCACCAAACTGGACTACGGCAACGCCCTCTACGCGGGGACCACAGCCAAGCTTCAGAGAAAACTCCAGCGCAATCAGAACGCCGCCGCACATCTCATCCTCAACGTACCTTGCCACGAGCACATCTCCGCCCACCTCATATCCCTACACTGGCTGCCCATCAACAAAAAGATCGTCTTCAAAATCCTAATCCACGCTCACAAAGCGCTCCACGACACCGGACCGGCCTACCTCAATGAACGACTTAACTTCCACATCCCGACCCGCCAGCTCCGCTCCGCCGACCTCGCTCTCGCAACAGTCCCCCGCATCCAACGCACCACCTCCGGCGGAAGATCCTTCTCCCACCTCGCCGCAAAAACCTGGAACTCCCTCCCCACCAACCTACGCAAGAACCAGGACCTCCTAGCCTTCAGAAAGCGCCTCAAAACATGGCTCGAGCAGTAGCACTCACCCCCCCATCCCCCACCCCCAGCGCCTTGAGACCCTACCAGGTGAGTAGCGCACTTAACAAATTATTGATTGATTGATTGATGGTATGAATGCCTTCAGCATGTCAAATGGGGTCACTAGATTATGCCAGCAGAGCTAAAATATTGTGGTGAATGCCCCCAGCATATAAAGGAAAGACCAATATTAAGGCCAGGAATACCTTACCACTATATACTAGGGCACATGCCAAAGGCACCCTTAATCTGCCAGGTTCATGCCAGCTGGCTGTCACCCTCTCAAATAGCACTCACCTATGGAGAGAAAAAATCATCCATACACATTCATCATTCACGCAAACATGCCTGATTACTTATATGCACATGCATTTGTGCACACATTGTGACTCTTGGCTCATTCCCCTGCCACGTTCTTGCTGAATGGTAATAGTGGTCCATGTTTCTGGCAGGGCAGCTCTTTGGATTCCTTCTAGCTTCCCAGTATTTTTGGTAATGGAAAGAGGGAGCTGCATAGCCCAGTGCTAAGCAGCTGGGTGCACCTCTTTGTCATGAGGAAGCCTAGTGCCTACATAGAGTAGGCTGAGGCTGCAGGAAGGCTGAGGGTACAGCGTATAGGATGGGCAGCCAGATATGGGAGGAGGAAGTAGTGAGGGCAGGGACGCTCACAGAGAGCAATGGCTGAGTTGTTCTTTGTCCCTCCCATATCCCACCTCCTGATCTCATCTAAAAGGTCAGTCAGTGAGTGGACGCGGTGGTCACTTGGAGACTCAGCTGTGATGGTGATAGGCACAGGGTGAGAGGCTATCGTGCTGTGAGTTAGAAAAGACTGGATTTTTGGCATTAGGATTGAGCATCATTCCCTTTTTTCCTTGATGACCCAACCAATAACTTGTAAATCATCAATAGCAACATGCATTTTGCCAATAATAGATCTGTTTTGAAATTTTATTTCTGCAATTAAAAAATCCAATCATAACAATTTCTTTACCACCAAAACTGTATACTTTTACGTCACTAGGTTCAAACTTTTGTCACTCTAGTTTTTATTTTTTTTAAAACTGATTTGAGAATATGGTGTATGGTGACCCAAAATCTGCCATAACCTTCTCTAATGTTTCATCAACAGAAATTTCACACTCTGGTGGTACTTAAAGTTGTGTGTCAAAACCAACAATATCAATTAATTTACTTGCAGAATTCTTCTTTGTTTCATCATTCAGCATGTTTGCATTATTATCTTAAATAATATTATCTTTATCGTTCACCTGTTTCTCTTTTATACACAATATCATATGTTCTTCCATACCCTCTTCAGCCTCTGAATATTCCATTACTGCAGAAATTCTGCTAAATGTAACAGATCTGCTCACATTACCCAAATGACCTATTTTTTGCATTTAAATCACTCTTTACCTTTCGCAGGACATAATTTAAATAGTGCGGCAAGTGTCTTTGAACCACATCTGTCACAAACAACATTTAAACCATTGTTACTACAGACATTATAACTTGTACCTTGTTTATTCATATTGACTTGTTTCTCTTTGTTCACTTTTCCCATTGTACTACTATTTTTTCATTTTCATGTACTGATAATGCTGCAACATCTTTGTTAATAATATCTATTTATTGTTTTAAATTACTTTATAGTACATTCTACACTTTTAGTCATGTCAATTGCTTCTTTTAATGTAGGATTGGGTTAAGTAATTGTTTTTGTATTTTCTTATTAGAACAAAATATTATTAACTGATCTATAATTTAGGTGTTTATTGTTGTTCCAAAATCACAACCCACAGCCAAAATTCTTAATGCCGATACATATGAATCAACTGATTCATTTAATAGCTGATGTGGAGTAAAAAACCTGTATCTTTCCATTACTATATGAGGTTCTTCTGAAAATATTTTTTAAGTCTCTCTACTGCCTCTGAAAAACAATCATAATCTCTGGAATCTATACCTGGAGGTGGTAACATCGGTGGTAAATGATCAAACATCTCTTCAGTTTCAAAACCTGTGTGACTCAAACGAATCCCCATTTATTGCTAACATATAATTTTTGAAATGTCAGAACCATTTTCCCACTTCATAGTAGGCTCATTCGATGAATTTAGAAAAGATGGAGGTGGATTTCCACATGTAACATTCATTTTTGTTGCAAAATATATTGTTTTTCCTAACAATGATGTGACAGTCACCAATCGTTATAAAACGTTTATAGGTGTGCCAATCACCTTAAACTGATGTGGCACAATGAATAGTGTGCCAATCACCGTAGATGCTATGTGATGTAATTATAGATGAAAATTGCAGTTTTATACTTAAATCTGTCCACAATCGAACTGATATATAATTTTAGGTGTGCCAATCACTGTATTTGGTATGGCACAAAAAGTGGTGTGGCAATCACCGTATTTAATGTGGTGCAGTAATTGGTGCCAATCACCATTAATATTATGTAGATTGAAATTTTCCTGCCACCAGATGATTATTAAAATTATATATTTTTTTGTCTTTAAATCGCTCACTGCGCTAACCGTTGGGAAGTTAATCTATCTTTAATGATTGAAACCGCTTTTAAAGCGCTGCATCATTCACATTCAAGATGGCCACAGGGATTGAACTGACAAAGTGTCAGTTATTTGAAAACGGACACACCATGCACAACATGCGCACACATGCACATTATCTCCACGCTGTGTTCCTCACCACTTCGACATCGCTTCAATACTGGTGACCGCCCGCCTACTGCTCAGGGAAATCCCCACATGATACTCAGCAGTGTTGAACCGCCAGTCGACGCTGCGGCGATCGTGGTCACAGACCAGCCAACCGCAGTCTCGACTAACAGCAGCAGATGCCATCTTCCGGGTGAGTGCTCCACACAGTACGATTGTTGCCAAATTGTAGTAAGAGAAACATACACCAACACAGAAGAAAGTACTCAAGCATCCAGTTTATTGGAGCACGCACACAGCTGACAATTTCCAACCGTATAGAATATTATAATGCTTCTATAAACTGACCAATCATGTAGCAGAGAATATCAAATGTTAAAGATACAAACATTCCAACCCTAAGTCATAGCATGAGTAAAGTATTCACACTATGACACAGTACTATATGTTCAGAGTTCAGCACCTCCTTGAGTCAGCCTTGAACTGCTTTGCCTAGTTACTTTTAGAAACAAGCACCAGAAAGCAATTTGGCATGTGCAAAGGCCCAATTTGCGATTCAGTAACTTATTACTGATACAAAAATTGGGTTTGTGAGTCAGTATTAGGAAGGGGCGCATTGCGGGTGTCACTTCCTAATACCGAATTGTAGTAGTATGTGTGAATGTTTTGCGACCAAAATCTGCATGTTACTGCCTACTTCATGTAGGTTATAACCCATTTAAAATGGGAAGGGATCCCCAAAGCACCCCTTTCTCTTTGTGAATGGATGTAAAAATATTTTTAAAAGCAGGCAGGCACGGACTACTGCCTACTCTTAAAAAATGAAAAGAGAACTTTTCATTTTTATTTTTGAAACAAGAAATAGTACAAACCTGGCACAAGGAGATGAACTTTGGTGTCTTTGAACCACAGCTTTTACTGAATGCCAAGTCACTTGGATTCACCCTGGACCTCAACCTCACCCTCAAGGGACACACTGCCAGAAAACAGACAGCTTGGTACCAGCTCTTTCTTCTAAAGAAAAGGAATCTGTTTCTTCCAGAAAGAGACTCCAGAACTACTGTTCAAGCCCTTGTCCTGTCGCATCTGGGTAGTGTTAATGTCCTGCTCAATGTCTTCCCATATTCCACACTTGCCCTCGTACGGGCATCCTATACTCCATAGCACGTCTCATCAAGGGTCTGAAGAAATATAATCTCATCATTCTCAGAATCCCATTGGTTAATCCCTTGCCAAACACTATTGAAAGGGACTTTACATTGTGAGCTCTTTGACAAATGCAGTAGGAACGGATTTTACATTGTGAGACCCCTTCCAAACACCACAGGGAGGGACTTTACATTTTAAACAATGTAACAAATACCTTAAGAAAGTTTTTTGCATTTGCTAGCTCCTTGTCAAATTTGATAGTGAGGTGTTCAGTACAGCAGTGCTTAATTTGCAAATAAAAATGTGCCGGTGCCCAAAGCCCTCCTCTTAAACACGTGGTTGCTGCAATTAAATGTGGGAATACAGAACACTGAGGCAGTGTAATCCTGAAGCCATCTCGGGCCTCTTTAATCAATTTACAGACACTCCTTGACCCTCCAGCTCACTCCTGCAGCTTTCTGCTTTCTCCCATTGTGACGCTTTTTTGTTTTTCACTTCCACCGTCTTTCCCATATGTGTCTTTTGCCCACAGTAAATGTTTGAGGCCGAAAAGTAAATGCCGGCCCTGAAAAATAAGTGCTAGTGCTCTGCACTGTAAACAACAAGCACCAATTAATTACATTTGCAGTTGCCTCCTGTAATATTTCTTTAGTTTATGTGATTACATCCTGGTTATTCTGCAAGGCCTCTATAGGAGAGGAGTCATATTTGTAATTCCAATTGAAATCTTTGTCATTTTGACTATAGCATTTAGCCATGTGTGAATTAAAGAAAGTTTACTTTTTCTAGAAAAATACTGGCTTATTGAGTGTTACTGTTGAGCTGTGCTGTATTCCTACCTGAGTCAGACTTGGGCTTCTCTGTCTAGGTGTTCAAAGGGCCACTTGGTCCCCAGTTAGAGGGTCTGTGTGAAGGAGGTCCCTAACAATCTGCCTTGAAAGACCCTATTGACACAACTGGGGGTAGTAACTTCTGACTGCTCTGCTTTCAAATATAATAAGGAGGGTTTTTATATTATGAGCTTTCTGATAAATGCAATAGTACAGGGTTTAGTACAGATCCCTTTTAAGTCTGGAAACAGTAAGGGGCATAGTTATACTCTGTTTGCACCAAATTTGCGTCATTTGTTTTTTTTACGCAAATCCGGAGCAAACTTAACTCCATATTTATATTTTGACAATAGAACCGTCTACGGTCAAAATATAGGAGTTAATGCCCTTTTTTTTACCGTGGACACCTACCTTGCGTCAATGAGATGCAAGGTAGGTGTTCCCGGGCAAAAAATGCTTCTAAGGCATTTGCGCCTTATTTATCATCTCGTGCAGAAATGACGCACGAGAGAAGGAGGGCCTTAAACAATGGCACTAAGCGTGCAAATTGTCACCTTTTACCACTTAGCTAATGGGAACACACTAGTTGTACCAGGCTGGTAGCCCCTAGCGATATTTCCTTGGTGCACTTACTTTGCTCCCTGCGATTCTGTGAACACATTTAGAAGGGGTTTCAATTTGCAATGCCCCTTGACATCTTTTAATTATTTCTAATTTTGTGCACAATATTTAATTGTGTATTCATTAGAACACTTTTCCCTTTTTAAAGAAGCATTGACTTGCCATATTATTATTGTCATCTGTGTGCTTTGCTGAGGTTTGATTGCATAGCCCACATTACTTCCTTAAGTGAGCCTTGGACTGCTTTGCCTCATTTCCCTGAGATTCAAGTTCTAAGAGGGGTACTTGCTGCTCAGTTTGAAGGGCCACGTTAAATAACTGGGGCTCAGTAACTACACTCTTGCCTGGGATGTCTGATTCAGATTTCTCAATTACAATAAGAAGAGGTTTCCATTGTGAACTCTGATAAATACAGTGGGAGTGGATTTTACATTATGAACTCCTTTCCAGACACCATAAGAAGGAATGTTATATTTTGTGGCAAATACAATAGGAAGATGTTTTGCATTGTGTATTCTGCAAAATGCATTAAGATGGATTTGTCAACCCTGAAAAATACAATGGGTACGAGGTTTACAATACGAACTTTCTGACAGTTCCAATAAGAAGGAATTTTACACTGTGAACTCTGACAAATGCACCAGAAAGTGGTATTGCCACGGTGAACTCTGGCAAATACAACAGGAAGAAATTTACATTGTGAATTTTAGGACAGAAACCATAGGAAGAGGCTGTACTTTTTTAATCATCTGACGCATGCAATTGGAAGGGGATATACCAAAGGTGTAGTAATCACCCATTATACCAGATTAAGCGGAGGTGATACAGGAGCAGATTACATTGTTTTATGACCCTTAACTTTTACCTCAGGCTTCCAGCTCATCTCACGTTAGGAAAAACAAATAAATTGGGCAAGAATAAACTACAATAACTCAACTGTGCGGTGGGGACCAAATGAAAAGCTTAGCATGGCCTAAAATTGTGACAGAGAGAAAGAAAAATGATTAAGATGGCACCTAAGAAAAGGTGAGTTAGAGGCAAATAGGTGAGACAGCATAAAGGAAAGAAATTAAAATACAAATAACAAAGGAATGAAAAACAATTAAGGAAATAGGGTGCAGAAGACCATGGAGAATAAGGAAAAAGATGTAAAAGAAGAAAAAGGAAGGAAGACGAAAGAAAGAAGAAAAAAGCACAGAGAAAAAGAAACGGCAGGAACAATGAAATAAACAAATACATCAGAGCAATAGAAGGAAGAGAAGGAAAGCAGAAAAATATTTTGAAATAACAAATAAGAATTTAGAGATGAAAGGATGGGCGACTGGAGGAAAGACGAGAAAAAAGAATTAACAAACAGAAGGAATATAAAAAGAAAATAGGTGCGAAGGAACGTCATGAGCATGATAAGAATAAAAGGAATGAAGAAAGAAAGTTAGGAAAAGGTCAGATGGAATGAGAAGAATAGACAGAAGGAAAGAAAGATGGAAAGGCAATGAAAGGGGAGACAACAAAAAGAAGGAAGGGAAGCAGCATAAAAAGAAAGCAGAAAGATAGAAAGGATGAATGAGAGAAATAAGCCAGTACTGGTAAATATATCGTTTTTGGCCGAATTCCTTTTAATTTTTTTCTGTAATATTTACAATTTTGCACCATTTTCTGAAAATATTCCCCAGGGGTAAAATGCCCACGGCACTTCATAGTAAGGGCAAGGATCACTCACTTTCCTCATATATTTTTGTCAGAGTAGGGGGTATTTTATTTTTCTGGCTACCCCTTGGGATATACATTATGTACTCTCTGAAATGTGTGAAGAGGTTTGCTGGGACAGGACTATCCCTTGATGGGGTATAGATGTTTCTTCCTACATGTGACCCTCACCTTCTGCTGCTCTGATGTCTACACAGAGGTCTAGTCCTGTCTCTTGACATGAGTGAAGCCGTGGACCTGTGTCACTGGAGTGAAGGCATACTGGCCCAGTCGTGCAAAGTTCTGCTTCTACGCACTAACCAAGATGCTTGTGCTAACATCCATAGTTCATGCTATGCATGTGTGTGTATGTGGCCTGCATGGTGCATATAGTGTGCTTTTGAGTTAGCCAGTTTAATGGAGACCTGCCACCTGCCAGTTCCATTTTGAAAGACCCTTGCCTATACACAAGAGGAGGTGAGATGGTTTTACCAGACAATGGAAGTGTATTGCTGACATTTCTAAAGCTGGAGGGTCAGGCAGTGAAATGGAGGAAGAGGAGACAGATTTTTTCTTTACAAATTTAATTAGGTCCTTTTGCTAAGAGGAGCTGCTGATTAATCTTCCTCAGCAGAAAGCCCACTAGATACCAGGAATATTTTAGGAAAATTATTTGGAAGGGGGATGGGCAACACATCCTGGCATAGACTCAAGCCCCCACCCCTAAGTGGGCATGATTGTCTTTCTGCTCTCCCAGGAGGCAGATTGCAGACCTGCCAACTAGTGATTTTTTTCTGCTGTGTGAGGAGGGGGCGTGGCCATGAAGCGGCCGGGGCTTAGGGCAGAGCACAGCCTGAGACACATCTAAATTCACAGCCCCCCCCACGACACCCTCTTTGTGATGACAGATAGGAAATTTAGGGGTTTGCCTGTAATCTACTTCTCGGGTTTAATAAACCAACAGGGATTTTACAGTGGGAGAACAAAAGTGGTGGGGCATCTCACCCTGGCATTGACCCATTCCCCCACATCAAAAAGGACAGCAAAGGCTTTCTGCCTTCTGTAAATAGGGGATTTGGCTCCTGGGGGAGGGCAGAAAGCCCAGTAAACACAACGAATTTTGAAGTAGCGCGAACCAAAAAAAAGTGGAGCATTACTCTGGCATTGGACTATAACCCTAGCACAGAAGGGGCAATAGTGTCTTTCTGCCCATCCCCATCCTACCGCCTGTGGGGTTTCACACATAATCGACCCCCTCGGTGATTCAGGAGTAGAAAGGCCAGTAGACACCAGGAACTTTGCAGTGGGGCAAAAAAATCCCGCTGTGGCATTGAGCAATACCACTCCCAAAAGCGTCAACAAAATCCTTCTCCTCCCCAAGTGGATATTGGAGAGTTGGCCTCCAATCTGCCCCTAGCAGGGTTCGGAAAGCCAACTGGATGCCAGGAGATTTGTTAAAGAAATAATGGGCCATCCTGACCTCAAGACCCACCCCTTCCCTAGGGCCCAAACATCTTTCTAATGCATCACCAGCCCCATGGCAAGCAACAGGAAATTTCGATTTTTTGGATGCAGTTTTTACATATGGGCCAGCAGAATGGAGGTGAATCCATATTTTGTCTCACTTGCATGCTGAATGGTTGAACGGTTTGGGCTTCGGGGTAAGCTGACAACCAGGAAACTCTACTAAACCCAGACATTTCTAAAGCCTAGACACCCAGGAGAATCCAGGGTGATCGGGCTTGTGTAAGTTGCTCAGCTTTTTTTTTTTTACCAAGAAGGACTTGGAAACCTCAAACTTTGGCTAAAGCGTGCATTTTTCTCACATTCCTGGGGAATCTATAAATTTCCTGCCTATTTCCCTGGGGGATGGCAAAGGCAGTTAACTTGACAAAGTCGAAAAGCCTTGTGTTTTCCAATCGGCCCAGACAGGAGCATGGCTGTTTTTTTTAAATTAAAGTTCGCAGGACCTCAAATTGCCATACAGCATCTCAAAGACTATGGGTGCAGTTTATATTTATTGAACACATTGCTCCTGGGATATTTCTTTAGGGTATACAAATGTCATCCTGGTTAATCTGCAGGGCCTTAATGGGAGGAGATCAGATTTGTAATTCCACAGGAAATCCTTTTCTGTTTTATCTGTGAGGCGCCTAAAGGAGGGGTTCCAATTTATAATTCCACCTCAAAGTATATTATTTAAATTTGGTGTGCATTAAAGTAGTTTTCTTTGTTAAAGCAAAACATTGGTTGGAGATTGATTTATTGAGTTATTTTGTGTGTTGCTGGGTTTCTAGGGAACGCACTAAGCCTGAGCTGGGGCCTTAAATTTCAATCAAAGCCCTCCTCAGCAGCAGGAGCAGCCCTGCTTTTGCGCCAGGAGGCGCTATTTAAGCCGGCACCACTCCCGCTGAGTGGGACGCACCAAACCTGAGTGGCGGCCTTGCACTTCAATCACCACATTCCACAGTGGCAGTGGGTAGCTGCACCAGCCCTGCTTTTGCGCCAGGAGGCACTATTTAAGCCAGCCCCACTTACGCTTCGCCGGGCGCACCCGGGTGCAAGCCCCAGCGACCCTGAATGGGACTGGGCCACCAGCAGCCCTCAGAGAACCAGGCTATGAACGCTATTAATTCAGAGATTGAGAACGTGAAGGAAAGACTAGAGGTAGCCAGCAGGTTGCTACCACTTTCCAATAATGATGATTCTTCATATAAACCTGGGCAACTAGATGGAGCTTTATGTATTGAAGGGGAAGGAGCCCCAAACAAAGCCAACACTAACCCCAAAAAACAATGTTCGTTTATAGGCGACTTAGATTCCGCTGTCCTATCGCAGGGGCTGCAGATTTATGCAGGGAAATCTTCTGCTGTTGCTTCAGGTTCCCTCCTACTAAAAGGAAAAAGGGCAATCCTCGTCTGACACGAACTTCCAAAGCTCATACAGATAAACGCCATGAGCCAGCATCCCGCAGGGATAAAAATGTGCATTCTGACCCCGGAAATACCTTGCGCATGTGCAACCTATCCCGGTGAAAGATACCAGCCACAGAATTATGGGATCATTATCCAGCTAGAAGGGGTTCTGGTCACTGCCTTGAGTCCCATTGTGGCTGCACTTCATAATATTGATCAGTCCCTAACAGAACTCCTTAAGAACAGTGAAACCAAATCAGATTTTGTTCCAACGAGCCTGGAGCACCATCTAGGACTGTCAGCAGCAACTTACTCTCTACAGCTATAAGTGGAGTACATAGAGTGCACTCGGTCGGCACAAAAGAAGGAAGTAGGAGATTGTATTGTAATTAACCTCCATGACACACAATTAGTGGGTATATCTTGCATGACCTGCCCTGAACCCGGGAACATTCAACTGGGATTCAAATAGTACCATTACAGTACTTTTATACAGGGAGTGCAGAATTATTAGGCAAATGAGTATTTTGACCACATCATCCTCTTTATGCATGTTGTCTTACTCCAAGCTGTATAGGCTCGAAAGTCTACTACCAATTAAGCATATTAGGTGATGTGCATCTCTTTAATGAGAAGGGGTGTGGTCTAATGACATCAACACCCTATATCAGGTGTGCATAATTATTAGGCAACTTCCTTTCCTTTGGCAAAATGGGTCAAAAGAAGGACTTGACAGGCTCAGAAAAGTAAAAAATAGTGAGATATCTTGCAGAGGGATGCAGCACTCTTAAAATTGCAAAGCTTCTGAAGCGTGATCATCGAACAATCAAGCGTTTCATTCAAAATAGTCAACAGGGTCGCAAGAAGCGTGTGGAAAAACCAAGGCGCAAAATAACTGCCCATGAAATGAGAAAAGTCAAGCGTGCAGCTGCCACGATGCCACTTGCCACCAGTTTGGCCATATTTCAGAGCTGCAACATCACTGGAGTGCCCAAAAGCACAAGGTGTGCAATACTCAGAGACATGGCCAAGGTAAGAAAGGCTGAAAGACGACCACCACTGAACAAGACACACAAGCTGAAATGTCAAGACTGGGCCAAGAAATATCTCAAGACTGATTTTTCTAAGGTTTTATGGACTGATGAAATGAGAGTGAGTCTTGATGGGCCAGATGGATGGGCCCGTGGCTGGATTGGTAAAGGGCAGAGAGCTCCAGTCCGACTCAGACGCCAGCAAGGTGGAGGTGGAGTACTGGTTTGGGCTGGTATCATCAAAGATGAGCTTGAGGGGCTTTTTCGGGTTGAGGATGGAGTCAAGCTCAACTCCCAGTCCTACTGGCAGTTCCTGGAAGACACCTTCTTCAAGCAGTGGTACAGGAAGAAGTCTGCATCCTTCAAGAAAAACATGATTCTCATGCAGGACAACGCTCCATCACACGCGTCCAAGTACTCCACAGCGTGGCTGGCAAGAAAGGGTATAAAAGAAGGAAATCTAATGACATGGCCTCCTTGTTCACCTGATCTGAACCCCATTGAGAACCTGTGGTCCATCATCAAATGTGAGATTTACAAGGAGGGAAAACAGTACACCTCTCTGAACAGTGTCTGGGAGGCTGTGGTTGCTGCTGCACGCAATGTTGATGGTGAACAGATCAAAACACTGACAGAATCCATGGATGGCAGGCTTTTGAGTGTCCTTGCAAAGAAAGGTGGCTATATTGGTCACTGATTTGTTTTTGTTTTGTTTTTGAATGTCAGAAATGTATATTTGTGAATGTTGAGATGTTATATTGGTTTCACTGGTAATAATAAATAATTGAAATGGGTGTATATTGTTTTTTGTTAAGTTGCCTAATAATTATGCACAGTAATAGTCACCTGCACACACAGATATCCCCCTAACATAGCTAAAACTAAAAACAAACTAAAAACTACTTCCAAAAATATTCAGCTTTGATATTAATGAGTTTTTTGGGTTCATTGAGAACATGGTTGTTGTTCAATAATAAAATTAATCCTCAAAAATACAACTTGCCTAATAATTCTGCGCTCCCTGTAGATCTGGGCCGGACCAGCCCCTTACTCGGCCAACTTTCAACTCTGAGAGAGCCCTGTCGTTTAACATTCCACACATGCAATCGTTTCTCCATCCTTGAGGAGGTTGACTGACTGACTTGTGACCAAGGGGGTCACAGCACTCCGGAATTACCGGCTGCGATCACAGGATCCATTGAGACTCGTTTTTCTGCGGCAAAGCAGGCTACCCACTCACAAATAATTATTACTGAAAATTTGAAGGGCCTAATTATTGCCAATCTTTGTAGGAGGCTGGACTGGCTTGTAGTGAGTACCAAGGGGTACTTGCACCTTGCACCAGGCCCAGTTATCCCTTATTAGTGTATAGGGTGTCTAGCAGCTTAGGCTGATAGATAATGGTAGCTTAGCAGAGCAGCTTAGGCTGAACTAGGAGACGTGTGAAGCTACTACAGTACCACTTAGTGTCATATGCACAATATCATAAGAAAACACCATACACAGTTATACTAAAAATAAAGGTACTTTATTTTTATGACAATATGCCAAAGTATCTTAGAGTGTACCCTCAGTGAGAGGATAGGAAATATACACAAGATATATATACACAATACCAAAAATATGCAGTATAGTCTTAGAAAACAGTGCAAACAATGTATAGTTACAATAGGATGCAATGGGGAAACATAGGGATAGGGGCAACACAAACCATATACTCCAAAAGTGGAATGCGAACCACGAATGGACCCCAAACCTATGTGACCTTGTAGAGGGTCGCTGGGACTATTAGAAAATAGTGAGAGTTAGGAAAATAACCCTCCCCAAGACCCTGAAAAGTGAGTGCAAAGTGCACTAAAGTTCCCCTAAGGACAAAGTAGTCGTGTTAGAGGAATAATGCAGGAAAGACACAAACCAGCAATGCAACAACTGTGGATTTCCAATCTAGGGTACCTGTGGAACAAGGGGACCAAGTCCAAAAGTCACAAGCAAGTCGGAGATGGGCAGATGCCCAGGAAATGCCAGCTGCGGGTGCAAAGAAGCTTCGACTGGACAGAAGAAGCTGAGGTTTCTGCAGGAACGAAAAGGGCTAGAGACTTCCCCTTTGGTGGACGGATCCCTCCCGCCGTGGAGAGTCGTGCAGAAGTGTTTTCCCGCTGAAAGAACGCCAACAAGCCTTGCTAGCTGCAAATCGTGCGTTTGGCATTTTTGGACGCTGCTGGGGCCCAGGAGGGACCAGGAGGTCGCAAATTGGACCTGAAGAGAGAGGGGACGTCGAGCAAGACAAAGAGCCCTCACTGAAGCAGGTAGCACCCGGAGAAGTGCCAGAACCAGGCACTACGAGGATGCGTGAAACGGTGCTCGCCGAAGTTGCACAAAGGAGTCCCACGTCGCCGGAGACCAACTTAGAAAGTCGTGCAATGCAGGTTAGAGTGCCGTGGACCCAGGCTTGGCTGTGCACAAAGGATTTCCGCCGGAAGTGCATAGGGGCCGGAGTAGCTGCAAAGTCGCGGTTCCCAGCAATGCAGCCCAGCGAGGTGAGGCAAGGACTTACCTCCACCAAACTTGGGCTGAAGAGTCACTGGACTGTGGGGGTCACTTGGACAGAGTCGCTGGATTCGAGGGACCTCGCTCGTCGTGCTGAGAGGAGACCCAAGGGACCGGTAATGCAGCTTTTTGGTGCCTGCGGTTGCAGGGGGAAGATTCCGTCGACCCACAGGAGATTTCTTCGGAGCTTCTGGTGCAGAGAGGAGGCAGGCTACCCCCACAGCATGCACAAGCAGGAAAACAGTCGAGAAGGCGGCAGGATCAGCGTTACAGAGTTGCAGTAGTCGTCTTTGCTACTATGTTGCAGGTTTGCAGGCTTCCAGCGCGGTCAGCAGTCGTTTCCTTATCAGAAGGTGAAGAGAGAGATGCAGAGGAACTCGGATGAGCTCTTGCATTCGTTATCTAAAGTTTCCCCAGAGACAGAGACCCTAAATAGCCAGAAAAGAGGGTTTGGCTACCTAGGAGAGAGGATAGGCTACTAACACCTGAAGGAGCCTATCAGCAGGAGTCTCTGACGTCACCTGGTGGCACTGGCCACTCAGAGCAGTCCAGTGTGCCAGCAGCACCTCTGTTTCCAAGATGGCAGAGGTCTGGAGCACACTGGAGGAGCTCTGGACACCTCCCAGGGGAGGTGCAGGTCAGGGGAGTGGTCACTCCCCTTTCCTTTGTCCAGTTTCGCGCCAGAGCAGGGGCTAAGGGGTCCCTGAACCGGTGTAGACTGGCTTATGCAGAATTGGGCACATCTGTGCCCAAGAAAGCATTTCCAGAGGCTGGGGGAGGCTACTCCTCCCCTGCCTTCACACCATTTTCCAAAGGGAGAGGGTGTCACACCCTCTCTCAGAGGAAGTTCTTTGTTCTGCCATCCTGGGCCAGGCCTGGCTGGACCCCAGGAGGGCAGCTGCCTGTCTGAGGGGTTGGCAGCAGCAGCAGCTGCAGTGAAACCCCAGGAAGGGCAGTTTGGCAGTACCAGGGTCTGTGCTACAGACCACTGGGATCATGGGATTGTGCCAACTATGCCATGATGGCATAGAGGGGGCAATTCCATGATCATAGACATGTTACCTGGCCATATTCGGAGTTACCATTGTGAAGCTACATATAGGTAGTGACCTATATGTAGTGCACGCGTGTAATGGTGTCCCCGCACTCACAAAGTTCAGGGAATTGGCTCTGAACAATGTGGGGGCACCTTGGCTAGTGCCAGGGTGCCCTCACACTAAGTAACTTTGCACCCAACCTTTACCAGGTAAAGGTTAGACATATAGGTGACTTATAAGTTACTTAAGTGCAGTGTAAAATGGCTGTGAAATAACGTGGACGTTATTTCACTCAGGCTGCAGTGGCAGGCCTGTGTAAGAATTGTCAGAGCTCCTTATGGGTGGCAAAAGAAATGCTGCAGCCCATAGGGATCTCCTGGAACCCCAATACCCTGGGTACCTCAGTACCATATACTAGGGAATTATAAGGGTGTTCCAGTAAGCCAATGTAAATTGGTAAAAATGGTCACTAGCCTGTTAGTGACAATTTGGAAAGAAATGAGAGAGCATAACCACTGAGGTTCTGATTAGCAGAGCCTCAGTGAGACAGTTAGTCACTACACAGGTAACACATTCAGGCACACTTATGAGCACTGGGGCCCTGGGTTACCAGGGTCCCAGTGACACATACAACTAAAACAACATATATACAGTGAAAAATGGGGGTAACATGCCAGGCAAGATGGTACTTTCCTACAATCTTTACCTAAGGTGGGAGCTTTGAAGTCAGACAATCCTGATCGGCCATTTATCACCAGTAGTGTTGGTGATGGGGAACTCTTGTGTTCCCTGAATAACATTCCCAGGGAGCCCAAGTATGTGGATGGACGTTGCGACCATGACCCGAAGGTGGCAGGTGGTTTGACCCCTTACACTTTTACATGGAATTTGAGTCTCTTATCCTGTAACGTTGCTGGAGTCACAAATAAATCTAATGACAATAATTTGGTAAATGTTAACTAACTGTCAAATTGTTTGTCTACAAGAGACCTGGTTGCACACTGATTTTTCATCTAACTGATTATTACATGTTTTGTACCCTCACTGCTCCCTCATCTTCAAGGCGCCACAGTGGTGGCCTCATAATATTAATTAGTGTTACCATGCCAGCTAAAATAGTAAAATATATTTGGAGTGAGCTTGTTTTGCATATCTTTAGCAGGGGCACCTCTTGTTGTTTAAATCAATTTTTTTGCATGTTTCTCCAGTATTGGATCTTTCATAGATTCACATGCTTGAATCATCCCCGTCGTCGAGGTGGGAGCCTCACGGTAGCTTCAAATACATATAGCAGTAAGTCTTACACACTAGGCCCTAATGGCCCAAATAGGCACTTTTATAGCCTATCCATGTTGTTTTTAAAAAAGACCCAATCCTGAGCCATAGCCAATCAGGCGTCAACACACTCTAGAATACTCCCAACAGAGGCTCTTTCCCTCAGATTTTCTACCACACGTCGTGTGAAGGGAGCATCCCTGAGCTCTGCTCAGTTTACTTTCTGACAGGATTATTTCTCTCAGAGAACCCGGCTTTGTAGTGAACAATATGTCTCAACAGACTAAGAAAATTATTTTCAGAGATTGTGGCAGTTGTGGGAAGAAGAGACTGCATGTTGATGATCCCCACAAGAAATGCATCTACTGCCTGCATCAAGATCACAAGGTGAGAGACTGTAAGATCTGTCACACCTTCAGTCAAAAAACCCTCAAGGACCGTGAGGGTAGGCTTTTGTTGTGGCTACAAAGACAGAAAGCCATGGAAAACCCGTCTTCAGATGAGAGTGAGACCTCATCTCATACTTCTCACTCCTTAAAAAGACCTGGAGAGAAAGGAAGACTACCTGAAGAGCCACCGAAGAAAGTGGCTAAAAAGACAAAATATACATCTGTGGAGAAGCAAAAGCACCAAGAGACTGCTACCTCAGGATCAGAGACCCACTCAAAACTCTTGAAAAATGTTCGCTCAGAGCCTACTACGCCTGTAGGAAAAAAGACACCCACAAGAAGTGCCTCTCTGTCCCTGTTGCCGGTAAAGGACCCGGTAAGACTTTTCTCAGATGCTGCCAAAAAAGGCCAGTCGACGACGACCCCGTCGACTACTGTGTCGACGGTCACGGCGTCGACAGTGACGTCGACGTTTACGACGGCAGTGTCTCTGATGATAATTGCTTTGTCGCCGCTATCATCAGCGACGATCATCACCGCAAAAATTTATAAAAAGGCATCGTCGATGAAGACATAGTCGACAACGGAAGCATCGTTGGTCCATCCGTCGACAAGGGCACTACTGTTGACAAAACACCTGTTGATGAGGTTGAAGAAGGCACCGTCGGCGAGCACACCAGCGACTACGGCACCGTCGATGAGGGAACCGTCAACGACAAAAACTGAACTGTCAACGACAATATTGGGGACTTCGTCGGTGCAACTGTCGGCGATGATATCATCTTCTGGAGATTTGATGGTGCAGCAGGATTTGGCAAGATTCCTCCCTCTTTCTTTTATCACCATGGGGGATAAAACATTGCCGATTCTTCCAAGGCATACTTCTCCGAGCAAGGTGTTGCCATACCCTCCACAGCATCTCCAAGATGATGACGAGGACATTTATTCTCAAGAGGACGGAATGTTTGGCGCAACCAGTAGTCCATCGCAGCTGCATGTAAAATGCCAGGACTTGGATGAGGAGGATGAAGGGCAGGAACAGCCCAAATATTCGTCAACTACATTCCAGCAGGATCCATCATACCCAGCAGTGGAGGCAGAAACTTCCTTTCCCATGCCTAGATCATTAGTATCAGATCTCCAGTGTATGTTAAAGGATTACTATCGAAGGTTTCCACCGTCGTCGCCTGTAACTCCATCCAGGCCTTACAGCCAGCAGACGCCTCTGCAAACTCCTATGACCAGTCACCCGGGAACGCCACACAGAAGCGTTCCATTTGTTCACCAACCACAGGATGATCGTTTCTCTACAGATGACAAGAGGGAAGAAGGTGAGATAATGGAGGCAGCTCCTAGTGAATGGGATGACTACCTCATCCCCACACCATCACCACCGCCAGCAGGGCCGGTTGATTCACCCCCTGAAGACATAGAGGGCTTTCATACTTTGATGGAGAGAGCGGCCAAGAGATTTGACTTGCCCATTATCTCTCAGAAAACAGATTGTTCCGTATGTGACTTCAAAGAGCCTTCAAAGACATCAGTGAGGGCTATCCTGATAGTGGATTTCCTATGGCAGGAGGGGTCGAAGGCGATTAAAAATCTGGCAACAGTGCCTTCCCAAATGCCGAGGCTGGAAAAGAAAAACAAAGCCCCTGATAACACCTCGGCCTGCTTGGTGTTGCAACCGAAACCGGATTCAGTAATATCTCAAGCGGCGCATCGGCGCTCTAAGAACCCTTTGGCACCTATTGCATCGCCTCCAGACAGGGACGGAAGGAGGTTGGACAATATTGGGAAGAGATTTTCCTCAGTGGCGGCGATTACGCTCCTTGCCCATTTTGGGACTGTATGATCGCCAGATGTGGGCGGACATATGGCAAGCTGGAAGCAAGGAAGGTGCTGCAGGAGGGTGAGTGAATTGCGGCCGAGATCATTGACTGCGCAATCGACATTTCATTGTCAGGTTTCCGACAACTCGCAGGAGCAGCAGTCTTGCGTAGGCAGGGGTACTCTGGAGTTCATACAGAGACCACCGAACATCCCTGCGTCAGGCCCACCACCTCCACGATTAAAGCAACTCCTCAGGTAAGTGTATGTGATGCTGCGCAAAGGGGCAATAGAACTGGTCCCTGCTCCTCACAGGAACATGGGGTTCTATTCACGCTTCTTTCTGGTAAAGAAACCTTCAGGAGACTGGCGCCCCATTCTGGGCTTAAGACCATTGAAAAGGTTCCTGAAGAAGCAGTCGTTCAGGATGGTAACGCTGCAGGACATCTTGCGCCTCTTAAATACCGGAGATCACATGACATCCCTAGACCTCCAGGATGCGTATTTCTATATCCCAATACACCGCAACCATCGGAAATTCTTCACGTTCAAGGTGGCTGGTATGCATCTACAGTTTCGGGTCCTTTCCTTCGGTTTGAAATCAGCCCCCAGAATTTTTACGAGAATGCTGGCTCCAGTGGCAGCGCACCTACGCCAGCTGGGCATGCAGGTGTTTCCCTATTTCTACGACTGGCTCATCAAAGCATGCTCAAGGGCTCAGGTGGGACGCCACACAACCGCCTGCCTCCAGTTGTTCGAAGATCTCGGACTTACCATCAATTACCAAAAGTCACACGTTCGCCCCACACAGAAATCGAGTTTCTGGGGAGCGGTACTGGACACTGTCCGCAGCAAGGCGTACCTGTCTCAGGAAAGAAAACACAGGCTGAACACCCTGGCCCGCAAGCTCTCGACAAAAACGTGCGTTTCAGTTTGCACCTACAAGTCATTACTGGGAATGATTTTGTCATGCATTCCGCTGATCCCATATTGCAGACTGCATATGTGACCCCTACAGGAGCAGTTGGACGCTCAGTGGCTTCAGGTACAGGGCTCGTTCGAGGACAAAATTCTCTTCACATCGGCAATGCGGACTGCCATGTCTTGGTGGGTATCACCGACCAACTTGTCCAGCGGTCTCACGTTTCTTCATCAGGTGCCCCACTACATAGTGACAATGGATGCCTCCCTTGAAGGGTGGGGTGCCCACCTTCAGGATCTACAGATTAGCGGGTGACTCGAAAAGACAAACAGCTCCACATAAACCAGCGGGAGCTCAAGGCGATAGATTTGGCTCTAAAAGCCTTTTTACCAAGGCTTCAAAACTCAAATGTTTTGATCAGGAGGGACAATGCTACGAGCATGTTTTATCTAAACAAGCAGGGTGGCACAAGGTCTCGCAACAGGCTCAGAACGTCTGGAAATGGGCCATAGCAAACAACATTTCTCTGAGGGTGGAGCACGTGCCAGAAAATACCAACATCCTAGCAGACACCCTGAGCAGGGCGATTATCCCATACCACGAGTGGGAATTAAACCAGGAGGTTCTCAACCAACTGTTCCGGTTAACCCACACTTTTAATTATAGGGATGTTTTGCGTCACCTTCTTAAGTCGAGCCTAGGCAGTGCGCATGCGCTGTCTGCAAGACATGCTATATTCAGGCTATCAGCTTTAACCATGCCACTATTGCCATTCATTCTTTGTTGTGCTTGTCTTAAACGCTTCCTTTTTATTGGTGCATTTTTCTAAATGTCCCTACTTTGTGTGCTTAGTTTCCTCCCAGGCGATTTCACTAAGAGAGCATTTTTGTTGGACATCACACTAGGTTCAAGCTTCCTCCTGTTGTTAAAGCGTGTGATGATTCCTCCTCCTGTCTGAGCATTGCAGCCTTGGTGTTCTTTGGTTGTACATAGAAATGTACTCAAACCACACCAGTGAAAACGCCGTGTTTAGAAAGGTTTCTCCGGCAGACACACATTCATCCACTTTCAGTCTTCCTCATTCTAAAGTCCTCTAAACAGTGCTGCAGCTGCTTCTGTGGTGCCAGTGGTAGATCCACATTCTTAATCAGATAGGCAGTGCTACTAGGTGCTTATCTGGTCCAGTCGGTAATTCCTCATTCTCAGTCCTCTAGACAATGCTGCATGATGCTTCTCTGGTTCCATCGGTAATTCCTCATTCTAAGTCCTGTAGGGAGTGCTGCTAGCTGCTTCTCTAGTCCCAGTGGTAATTCCTCATTCTTAGTCCTGCAGACAATGCTGCAGCTGCTTCTCTGGTCCGGTGGTAATTCCTCATAGGGAGCTGATTCTTGTCAGTGCCTTTCATTTAGTATTCTTTAACTTGGCTGATTAACTCTACTATTATGAGTTGACCAGAGAGGTATCTCTTGGGAAAAACTGGACCAGGACCTGACAGAGGAGTTTCTGGGTCTGTGGTGAGCTGCTACTGCACCCTTCTCCAGTCATTCTCTAGCTGGAAGGGGCAGCAAACACTCACCCTTGGTGTCCCCTCTACTTCTGCCCATCTTCTCTGCCTCCCTCCCTGCCTTGCACATCAAAGGCCAAAACAGAACCCATATCTATTTAGCCCTTGCTCCAAACTGGTGGTAAGTGGATGCAGACGTGGGCCCATTATATTTATATACCCAGAACTGGGAAAAACACTTGGAACAGGACATGAAAACTCCCTGTTTCTGCTGTTATTCCTCATTACAAAGAAAATAACTTGCAGTCCCTGTATTTTGGTGTGAGAATTCCGGTATTCTTGCACCAAAATATGGGAAAGTTGTAATGAGGGCCTAAATTGTGCTTTTGTGTTCTGATTTCAATGTTTATCTTGTGTTAATAATAAAATACTTTCTTTACACAGTGAACACTCTTTGTTAGACCTTTTAATGGATGTATGTCTCAGTGCTCTGATTAGTGTTTTTTCTGATTTAACCCAGTGCTATCTTGAAGGACGCACAAGACCATCAGGATATGGCGGTCTAGTTTCCCAAGCTAGGTGTCTGGGGTGGGTGTCTATTTAAAGGCTGCTGATCTTTTGGCACGTGCCCTGGATATGCCATATGTGGCCCAGTAGTGCTTTAGCCCACCTGCACCCATCTATGCTATGATATCCAATACCTGATCAGCTATCCTCATCACGGTCATGTCCTGAATGGTATCTCCTAAGGCTAGGCAGCTTTGAGTCTTCCTGCATGCAACCTACTTTTGTTACAGTGGTCGTTTCCCATTGCTGATTCTAGCACTGTTTTTTACCAGCATCCTCCTAAGCTATTATTTTGTTTTCAATGACGTATTGCATTGCAACCTCTGCATCTGCTACGTCAGATGCTGGGGGTGAAGGTTAGAGACAGGGAAACGGAGCGGAGGTGTTTGGTGGGCTGATGGAAGTTCAGGCGGTGATTTAAGTAAACAGTCTTCAGTTGTGCAGGGCCTTGTATTAGTGGGTCAGGAACTTGAACTGGCATCTTTTCTGTATAGGGAGCCAGTGGAGTACACTGAGGTGGGGGTGATGTGGGTTTGTCTAGTGAGATCCAAGACGAGTCTGACTGCGGCATTCTGTATGATGTGTAATCAGAGGAGGAGGTTAGCTGTGATCCCTGCCTAGAGAGCTTTGCTGTAGTCTGTTCAGCTGGAGATGAGGGTCTGGGTGATAGTTCATCTTGAGCTTTGGGCTATCCGTTTGAATATCTTACCAAGCATGCGAAGGATGAAGGAGGAGACAGAATTGACCTGAATCTTCATGGTTAGCTTGTCCGGAATGATGGCTAGGTTCCTAGTGTGGTCAGGGTGGGTGTGTGTAGGCTTGAGATCTGAGGGCTGTCATAGTGTTATTTTAGCACTTTGCATGAACATATATTCTTTTAGCTCTGGACCTGTGGCCTGTGCCCTTTTACCTAGTTCATTTCATGTATTCTTTTTATTATTTTAGCGAGGCTTCATTTTAGTGGAAATGTTTTATTATTTTTATCAGCTGTTCTTCCACGCAGAATTAGTTATTCGTAGTTTTACACAACATTTTATCTTGTGCTCAGCCCAAGGCTGTGTGTGAAAATTTACAGATTATCACTAGACCTGGGCAGAGTTAGCAGAATTCTGCTATGCGTAACTCTGCGAAGTGCTGAAAAAATTTCGTCACACTCTGTGGAGTTCCGCGAGCATCGAAGTGCTGTAATTCTCGCAGCTTGCACTGATTTTTAGCACCAAAATGTTGTCCCGCACTGCAAAATCAGCTCAAACAGCACCATGCGCAGCACAAGAGGACGGTGCTTCTTTCTGCCTCTCGAGTATATTTTCTACACGAGTGGCAGCTTTCTCAAAGCGAGCGGCAGGTTTCTCAACGCGAGTGGTAGCGACCTGCTGTGACCGTCCGTATTGAGAAATCTCACCGGGAGGTGGTCTAGCATGTGATTTTTCTTGCTCGCCAACCTAACATTGGCAAACCACGAGAGAAGAAAAACTCCGCTTTGCAGAGTTTTTTGGAACTCCGCAGAGCAGAGCCGAATTCATCACCAACCCCTATTTATCATGTCAGGGCTGTTCTCAGAACAACAACACATTTTGTTATTAAAAAAACACGCTGCCCCAAACCAGGTTAGACGGGACATTCCAGCCATCCTTTACTTGCTGTAACATGTCGCAGCTCTGCTGACCTTGGCCTTGTATCTCCATCCACTTGGGGAAACTGTCAGCAGACCAAAACACACCCCCTACTTATTATTCAGGTATAGGGATGGGGCTTCCTTGCAGAGACTAGTGCAGAGAGATTAGGGCTAACACTGCTACTGCTCTCATGTAGATTTTAGAATGTTGGGACTTTTTATCTGTTTCACTTTCCTGGTCACAATAAAAATAGTGTTGTGTTTCCTCTTCCTAATAATCACAATTCATGCCTTTTTACATGGAACGCAGTTGCATTACTAAATGTATTGAACCAAATCCTGCTTCTGTTTGTCTGTGAATGTATGAGGCTTGTGTAACTGAGAGAAAGGAGTAAGATCTGTTCCACCACTACTTCTATGAGAGGTCAGAAAGTGTCATGCAACAGGCTGCCACAAATCACCTTGGCCTTTTGGGTTTGGGTGAGGTGCTGCTAGCTAGCCGAAAAGATTAGGCTGACAGCTACAGACTGTTGTGGGATAGACTCAGGACCCTACACACGGTGGTGCTGCTGCCGTAAACCAGCAGTCTCGTCCCCATGACAAGAGTCCTAAAACAGGACCACCAGGATGCCCTCATGTCTAAAATCTTATACCATAATATTCAATTAAATTAAATAGAAAAACATTCGTATAAATATGCATATATACAAAATATATACATATAAATAATATACAAATATACCATAACAAAAATATATACATATATAGAAATAGAAATATATATATATATATATATATATATATATATATATATATATATATATATATATATATATATATAACACAAGCATGCATAACATCTGCATCAGTATAAACAAATCAATGACTTACAGGAGCTCACCCAAGGAAATCTTGGTAAGACCAGACAGGCAACGGGGAGGCGGGAGGGACCGTGAGGAATCCACAGGTAGCTAGTGTATTGTAGGAAGTTGGCTCTGTATGTGCTATTTCAAAGTAAGGAATAGCATGCACAGAGTCCAAGGGTTCCCCTTAGAGGTAAGATAGTGGCAAAAAGAGATAATACTAATGCTCTATTTTGTGGTAGTGTGGTCGAGCAGTAGGCTTATCCAAGGAGTAGTGTTAAGCATTTGTTGTACATACACACAGACAATAAATGAGGTACACACACTCAGAGCCAAATCCAGCCAATAGGTTTTGTTATAGAAAAATATCTTTTCTTAGTTTATTTTAAGAACCACAGGTTCAAATTCTACATGTAATATCTCATTCGAAAGGTATTGCAGGTAAGTACTTTAGGAACTTCAAATCATCAAAATTGCATGTATACTTTTCAAGTTATTCACAAATAGCTGTTTTAAAAGTGGACACAGTGCAATTTTCACAGTTCCTAGGGGAGGTAAGTATTTGTTAGGTTAACCAGGTAAGTAAGACACTTACAGGGCTCAGTTCTTGGTCCAAGGTAGCCCACCGTTGGGGGTTCAGAGCAACCCCAAAGTCACCACACCAGCAGCTCAGGGCCGGTCAGGTGCAGAGTTCAAAGTGGTGCCCAAAACACATAGGCTAGAATGGAGAGAAGGGGGTGCCCCGGTTCCGGTCTGCTTGCAGGTAAGTACCCGCGTCTTCGGAGGGCAGACCAGGGGGGGTTTTGTAGGGCACCGGGGGGGACACAAGTCCACACAGAAATTTCACCCTCAGCGGCGCGGGGGCGGCCGGGTGCAGTGTAGAAACAAGCGTCGGGTTCGCAATGTTAGTCTATGAGAGATCTCGGGATCTCTTCAGCGCTGCAGGCAGGCAAGGGGGGGGTTCCTCGGGGAAACCTCCACTTGGGCAAGGGAGAGGGACTCCTGGGGGTCACTTCTCCAGTGAAAGTCCGGTCCTTCAGGTCCTGGGGGCTGCGGGTGCAGGTGCAGGGTCTCTCCCAGGCGTCGGGACTTTAGGTTCAAAGAGTCGCGGTCAGGGGAAGCCTCGGGATTCCCTCTGCAGGCGGCGCTGTGGGGGCTCAGGGGGGACAGGTTTTGGTACTCACAGTATCAGAGTAGTCCTGGGGTCCCTCCTGAGGTGTCGGATCTCCACCAGCCGAGTCGGGGTCGCCGGGTGCAGTGTTGCAAGTCTCACGCTTCTTGCGGGGAGCTTGCAGGGTTCTTTAAAGCTGCTGGAAACAAAGTTGCAGCTTTTCTTGGAGCAGGTCCGCTGTCCTCGGGAGTTTCTTGTCTTTTCGAAGCAGGGGCAGTCCTCAGAGGAGGTCGAGGTCGCTGGTCCCTTTGGAAGGCGTCGCTGGAGCAGGATCTTTGGAAGGCAGGAGACAGGCCGGTGAGTTTCTGGAGCCAAGGCAGTTGTCGTCTTCTGGTCTTCCGCTGCAGGGGTTTTCAGCTGGGCAGTCCTTCTTCTTGTAGTTGCAGGAATCTAATTTTCTAGGGTTCAGGGTAGCCCTTAAATACTAAATTTAAGGGCGTGTTTAGGTCTGGGGGGTTAGTAGCCAATGGCTACTAGCCCTGAGGGTGGGTACACCCTCTTTGTGCCTCCTCCCAAGGGGAGGGGGTCACAATCCTAACCCTATTGGGGGAATCCTCCATCTGCAAGATGGAGGATTTCTAAAAGTTAGAGTCACTTCAGCTCAGGACACCTTAGGGGCTGTCCTGACTGGCCAGTGACTCCTCCTTGTTTTTCTCATTATTTTCTCCGGCCTTGCCGCCAAAAGTGGGGCCTGGCTGGAGGGGGCGGGCAACTCCACTAGCTGGAGTGTCCTGCTGGGTTGGCACAAAGGAGGTGAGCCTTTGAGGCTCACCGCCAGGTGTGACAATTCCTGCCTGGGGGAGGTGTTAGCATCTCCACCCAGTGCAGGCTTTGTTACTGGCCTCAGAGTGACAAAGGCACTCTCCCCATGGGGCCAGCAACATGTCTCGGTTTGTGGCAGGCTGCTAAAACTAGTCAGCCTACACAGATAGTCGGTTAAGTTTCAGGGGGCACCTCTAAGGTGCCCTCTGTGGTGTATTTTACAATAAAATGTACACTGGCATCAGTGTGCATTTATTGTGCTGAGAAGTTTGATACCAAACTTCCCAGTTTTCAGTGTAGCCATTATGGTGCTGTGGAGTTCGTGTTTGACAGACTCCCAGACCATATACTCTTATGGCTACCCTGCACTTACAATGTCTAAGGTTTTGTTTAGACACTGTAGGGGTACCATGCTCATGCACTGGTACCCTCACCTATGGTATAGTGCACCCTGCCTTAGGGCTGTAAGGCCTGCTAGAGGGGTGGCTTACCTATACTGCATAGGCAGTGAGAGGCTGGCATGGCACCCTGAGGGGAGTGCCATGTCGACTTACTCGTTTTGTCCTCACTAGCACACACAAGCTGGCAAGCAGTGTGTCTGTGCTGAGTGAGAGGTCTCCAGGGTGGCATAAGACATGCTGCAGCCCTTAGAGGCCTTCCTTGGCATCAGGGCCCTTGGTACTAGAAGTACCAGTTACAAGGGACTTATCTGGATGCCAGGGTCTGCCAATTGTGGATACAAAAGTACAGGTTAGGGAAAGAACACTGGTGCTGGGGCCTGGTTAGCAGGCCTCAGCACACTTTCAATTGTAAACATAGCATCAGCAAAGGCAAAAAGTCAGGGGGCAACCATGCCAAGGAGGCATTTCCTTACACAACCCCCCCCCCAAACGAAAGAGGATGAGACTAACCTTTCCCAAGAGAGTCTTCATTTTCTAAGTGGAAGAACCTGGAAAGGCCATCTGCATTGGCATGGGCAGTCCCAGGTCTGTGTTCCACTATAAAGTCCATTCCCTGTAGGGATATGGACCACCTCAACAGTTTAGGATTTTCACCTTTCATTTGCATCAGCCATTTGAGAGGTCTGTGATCAGTTTGAACTAGGAAGTGAGTCCCAAAGAGGTATGGTCTCAGCTTCTTCAGGGACCAAACCACAGCAAAGGCCTCCCTCTCAATGGCACTCCAACGCTGCTCCCTGGGGAGTAACCTCCTGCTAATGAAAGCAACAGGCTGGTCAAGGCCATCATCATTTGTTTGGGACAAAACTGCCCCTATCCCATGTTCAGAGGCATCAGTCTGCACAATGAACTGCTTAGAATAATCTGGAGCTTTTAGAACTGGTGCTGAGCACATTGCCTGTTTCAGGGTGTCAAAGGCCTGTTGGCATTCCACAGTCCAGTTTACTTTCTTGGGCATTTTCTTGGAGGTGAGTTCAGTGAGGGCTGTCACAATGGATCCATATCCCTTCACAAACCTCCTGTAATACCCAGTCAAGCCAAGGAATGCCCTGACTTGAGTCTGGGTTTTTGGAGCTACCCAGTCCAGAATAGTCTGGATCTTGGGTTGGAGTGGCTGAACTTGGCCTCCACCTACAAGGTGGCCCAAGTAAACCACAGTTCCCTGCCCTATCTGGCATTTGGATGCCTTGATAGAGAGGCCTGCAGATTGCAGAGCCTTCAAAACCTTCTTCAGGTGGACCAGGTGATCCTGCCAGGTGGAGCTAAAGACAGCAATATCATCAAGATAAGCTGTGCTAAAGGACTCCAAGCCAGCAAGGACTTGATTCACCAACCTTTGGAAGGTGGCAGGGGCATTCTTTAAACCAAAGGGCATAACAGTAAACTGATAATGCCCATCAGGTGTGGAGAATGCTGTTTTCTCTTTTGCTCCAGGTGCCATTTTTATTTGCCAGTACCCTGCTGTCAAGTCAAAGGTACTTAAGAATTTGGCAGCACCTAATTTATCTATGAGCTCATCAGCTCTTGGAATTGGATGAGCATCTGTCTTGGTGACAGAATTGAGCCCTCTGTAGTCCACACAAAACCTCATCTCTTTCTTTCCATCTTTGGTGTGAGGTTTGGGGACTAAGACCACTGGGCTAGCCCAGGGGCTGTCAGAGCGCTCAATTACTCCCAATTCCAGCATCTTGTGGACTTCCACCTTGATGCTTTCCTTAACATGGTCAGATTGTCTAAAGATTTTGTTCTTGACAGGCATGCTGTCTCCTGTGTCCACATCATGGGTACACAGGTGTGTCTGACCAGGGGTTAAGGAGAAGAGTTCAGGAAACTGTTGTAGGACTCTCCTACAATCAGCTTGCTGTTGGCCAGAGAGGGTGTCTGAGTAGATCACTCCATCTACTGTGCCATCTTTTGGGTCTGATGACAGAAGATCAGGGAGAGGTTCACTCTCTGCCTCCTGATCCTCATCTGTTACCATCAACAGATTGACATCAGCCCTGTCGTGGAAGAGCTTAAGGCGGTTTACATGGATCACCCTCTTGGGGCTCCTGCTTGTGCCCAGGTCCACCAGGTAGGTGACCTGACTCTTCCTTTCTAGTACTGGGTAAGGGCCACTCCATTTGTCCTGGAGTGCCCTGGGAGCCACAGGCTCCAGAACCCAGACTTTCTGCCCTGGTTGGAACTCAACCAGTGCAGCCTTTTGGTCATACCAAAACTTCTGGAGCTGTTGGCTGGCCTCAAGGTTTTTGGTTGCCTTTTCCATGTACTCTGCCATTCTAGAGCGAAGGCCAAGTACATAGTCCACTATGTCCTGTTTAGGCTCATGGAGAGGTCTCTCCCAGCCTTCTTTAACAAGGGCAAGTGGTCCCCTTACAGGATGACCAAACAGAAGTTCAAAGGGTGAGAATCCTACTCCCTTCTGTGGCACCTCTCTGTAAGCGAAAAGCAGACATGGCAAGAGGACATCCCATCTCCTTTTGAGCTTTTCTGGGAGCCCCATGATCATGCCTTTTAATGTCTTGTTGAATCTCTCAACCAAGCCATTAGTTTGTGGATGGTATGGTGTAGTGAATTTATAAGTCACTCCACACTCATTCCACATGTGCTTTAGGTATGCTGACATGAAGTTGGTACCTCTGTCAGACACCACCTCCTTAGGGAAACCCACTCTGGTAAAGATACCAATGAGGGCCTTGGCTACTGCAGGGGCAGTAGTCGACCTAAGGGGAATAGCTTCAGGATACCTGGTAGCATGATCCACTACTACCAGGATGTACATATTTCCTGAGGCTGTGGGAGGTTCCAGTGGACCAACTATGTCCACACCCACTCTTTCAAAGGGCACCCCCACCACTGGAAGTGGAATGAGGGGGGCCTTTGGATGTCCACCTGTCTTACCACTGGCTTGACAGGTGGGGCAGGAGAGGCAAAACTCCTTAACCATGTTGGACATATTGGGCCAGTAGAAGTGGTTGACTAACCTCTCCCACGTCTTGGTTTGTCCCAAATGTCCAGCAAGGGGAATGTCATGGGCCAATGTTAGGATGAACTTCCTGAACAGCTGAGGCACTACCACTCTCCTAGTGGCACCAGGTTTGGGGTCTCTGGCCTCAGTGTACAGGAGTCCATCCTCCCAATAGACCCTATGCGTTCCATTTTTCTTGCCTTTGGACTCTTCAGCAGCTTGCTGCCTAAGGCCTTCAAGAGAGGGACAGGTTTCTTGTCCCTTACACAGCTCCTCCCTTGAGGGTCCCCCTGGGCCTAAGAGCTCAACCTGATAAGGTTCAAGCTCCAAAGGCTCAGTTCCCTCAGAGGGCAGAACTTCTTCCTGAGAAGAGAGGTTCCCTTTCTTTTGCTGTGTTGTAGTTGGTTTCCCAACTGACTTTCCTGTTCTCTTGGTAGGCTGGGCCATTCTTCCAGACTCCAGCTCTACTTGTTCACCCTGTGCCTTGCACTGTGCTCTTGTTTTTACACACACCAGTTCAGGGATACCCAGCATTGCTGCATGGGTTTTTAGTTCTACCTCAGCCCATGCTGAGGACTCCAGGTCATTTCCAAGCAGACAGTCCACTGGGATATTTGAGGAGACCACCACCTGTTTCAGGCCATTGACCCCTCCCCATTCTAAAGTAACCATTGCCATGGGATGTACTTTTCTCTGATTGTCAGCGTTGGTGACTGTGTAAGTTTTTCCAGTCAGGTATTGGCCAGGGGAAACCAGTTTCTCTGTCACCATGGTGACACTGGCACCTGTATCCCTCAGGCCCTCTATTCTAGTCCCATTAATTAAGAGTTGCTGTCTGTATTTTTGCATGTTAGGCGGCCAGACAGCTAGTGTGGCTAAATCCACCCCACCCTCAGAAACTAGAATAGCTTCAGTGTGGACCCTGATTTGCTCTGGGCACACTGTTGATCCCACTTGGAGACTAGCCATACCAGTGTTACCTGGATGGGAGTTTGGAGTGGAACCTTTCTTGGGACAGGCCTTGTCTCCAGTTTGGTGTCCATGCTGTTTACAGCTATGACACCAGGCCTTTTTGGGATCAAAGTTTTTACCCTTGTACCCATTGTTTTGTGAAGAGGCTCTGGGCCCACCCTCCTGTGCAGGTTTTTGGGGGCCTGTAGAAGACTCTTTACTATTTTTAGTTTTGGTTGTCTCATCACCCTTCCCCTGGGGAGTCTTTGTGACCCCTTTCTTTTGGTCACCCCCTGTTGAAGTCTTGGACACCCTTGTCTTGACCCAATGGTCCGCCTTCTTTCCCAATTCTTGGGGAGAAATTGGTCCTAGGTCTACCAGATGCTGATGCAGTTTATCATTGAAACAATTACTTAACAGGTGTTCTTTCACAAATAAATTGTACAGCCCATCATAATTACTTACACCACTGCCTTGAATCCAACCATCTAGTGTTTTCACTGAGTAGTCAACAAAGTCAACCCAGGTCTGGCTCGAGGATTTTTGAGCCCCCCTGAACCTAATCCTGTACTCCTCAGTGGAGAATCCAAAGCCCTCAATCAGGGTACCCTTCATGAGGTCATAAGATTCTGCATCTTTTCCAGAGAGTGTGAGGAGTCTATCCCTACACTTTCCAGTGAACATTTCCCAAAGGAGAGCACCCCAGTGAGATCTGTTCACTTTTCTGGTTACACAAGCCCTCTCAAAAGCTGTGAACCACTTGGTGATGTCATCACCATCTTCAAATTTTGTCACAATCCCTTTAGGGATTTTTAACATGTCAGGAGAATCTCTGACCCTATTTATATTGCTGCCACCATTGATGGGTCCTAGGCCCATCTCTTGTCTTTCCCTTTCTATGGCTAGGAGCTGTCTCTCTAAAGTAAATCTTTTGGCCATCCTGGCTAACAGGAGGTCATCTTCACTGAGAGCATCCTCAGTGATTTCAGAAATGTGGGACCCTCCTGTGAGGGACTCACTATTTCTGACTAACACAGTTGGAGACAGGACTTGAGGGGTCCTGTTCTCCCTATTTAGGACTGGAGGAGGGACATTGGCCTCCAAGTCACTAATTTCTTCCTCTGTGATGTCATCATCAGAGGGGTTGGCTTTTTCAAACTCTGCCAACAGCTCCTGGAGCTGAATTTTGGTAGGTCTGGAGCCAATGGTTATTTTTTTGATATTACAGAGAGACCTTAGCTCCCTCATCTTAAGATGGAGGTAAGGTGTGGTGTCGAGTTCCACCACATTCATCTCTGTATCAGACATTATTTTGCTAAAAGTTGGAAGACTTTTTAAAGAATCTAAAGCTGTTTCTAGAATCTAATTTCAAACCTTTAACAAACTTTTAAACTCTAAAAGACAATGCTAAACAGGGACTTAACACACAAGGCCCTAGCAGGACTTTTAAGAATTTAGAAAAATTTCAAATTGCAAAAATGAATTTCTAATGACAATTTTGGAATTTGTCGTGTGATCAGGTATTGGCTGAGTAGTCCAGCAAATGCAAAGTCTTGTACCCCACCGCTGATCCACCAATGTAGGAAGTTGGCTCTGTATGTGCTATTTCAAAGTAAGGAATAGCATGCACAGAGTCCAAGGGTTCCCCTTAGAGGTAAGATAGTGGCAAAAAGAGATAATACTAATGCTCTATTTTGTGGTAGTGTGGTCGAGCAGTAGGCTTATCCAAGGAGTAGTGTTAAGCATTTGTTGTACATACACACAGACAATAAATGAGGTACACACACTCAGAGCCAAATCCAGCCAATAGGTTTTGTTATAGAAAAATATCTTTTCTTAGTTTATTTTAAGAACCACAGGTTCAAATTCTACATGTAATATCTCATTCGAAAGGTATTGCAGGTAAGTACTTTAGGAACTTCAAATCATCAAAATTGCATGTATACTTTTCAAGTTATTCACAAATAGCTGTTTTAAAAGTGGACACTTAGTGCAATTTTCACAGTTCCTAGGGGAGGTAAGTATTTGTTAGGTTAACCAGGTAAGTAAGACACTTACAGGGCTCAGTTCTTGGTCCAAGGTAGCCCACCGTTGGGGGTTCAGAGCAACCCCAAAGTCACCACACCAGCAGCTCAGGGCCGGTCAGGTGCAGAGTTCAAAGTGGTGCCCAAAACACATAGGCTAGAATGGAGAGAAGGGGGTGCCCCGGTTCCGGTCTGCTTGCAGGTAAGTACCCGCGTCTTCGGAGGGCAGACCAGGGGGGGGTTTGTAGGGCACCGGGGGGGACACAAGTCCACACAGAAATTTCACCCTCAGCGGCACGGGGGCGGACGGGTGCAGTGTAGAAACAAGCGTCGGGTTCGCAATGTTAGTCTATGAGAGATCTCGGGATCTCTTCAGCGCTGCAGGCAGGCAAGGGGGGGGTTCCTCGGGGAAACCTCCACTTGGGCAAGGGAGAGGGACTCCTGGGGGTCACTTCTCCAGTGAAAGTCCGGTCCTTCAGGTCCTGGGGGCTGCGGGTGCAGGGTCTCTCCCAGGCGTCGGGACTTTAGGTTCAAAGAGTCGCGGTCAGGGGAAGCCTCGGGATTCCCTCTGCAGGCGGCGCTGTGGGGGCTCAGGGGGGACAGGTTTTGGTACTCACAGTATCAGAGTAGTCCTGGGGTCCCTCCTGAGGTGTCGGATCTCCACCAGCCGAGTCGGGGTCGCCGGGTGCAGTGTTGCAAGTCTCACGCTTCTTGCGGGGAGCTTGCAGGGTTCTTTAAAGCTGCTGGAAACAAAGTTGCAGCTTTTCTTGGAGCAGGTCCGCTGTCCTCGGGAGTTTCTTGTCTTTTCGAAGCAGGGGCAGTCCTCAGAGGAGGTCGAGGTCGCTGGTCCCTTTGGAAGGCGTCGCTGGAGCAGGATCTTTGGAAGGCAGGAGACAGGCCGGTGAGTTTCTGGAGCCAAGGCAGTTGTCGTCTTCTGGTCTTCCGCTGCAGGGGTTTTCAGCTGGGCAGTCCTTCTTCTTGTAGTTGCAGGAATCTAATTTTCTAGGGTTCAGGGTAGCCCTTAAATACTAAATTTAAGGGCGTGTTTAGGTCTGGGGGGTTAGTAGCCAATGGCTACTAGCCCTGAGGGTGGTTACACCCTCTTTGTGCCTCCTCCCAAGGGGAGGGGGTCACAATCCTAACCCTATTGGGGGAATCCTCCATCTGCAAGATGGAGGATTTCTAAAAGTTAGAGTCACTTCAGCTCAGGACACCTTAGGGGCTGTCCTGACTGGCCAGTGACTCCTCCTTGTTTTTCTCATTATTTTCTCCGGCCTTGCCGCCAAAAGTGGGGCCTGGCCGGAGGGGGCGGGCAACTCCACTAGCTGGAGTGTCCTGCTGGGTTGGCACAAAGGAGGTGAGCCTTTGAGGCTCACCGCCAGGTGTGACAATTCCTGCCTGGGGGAGGTGTTAGCATCTCCACCCAGTGCAGGCTTTGTTACTGGCCTCAGAGTGACAAAGGCACTCTCCCCATGGGGCCAGCAACATGTCTCGGTTTGTGGCAGGCTGCTAAAACTAGTCAGCCTACACAGATAGTCGGTTAAGTTTCAGGGGGCACCTCTAAGGTGCCCTCTGTGGTGTATTTTACAATAAAATGTACACTGGCATCAGTGTGCATTTATTGTGCTGAGAAGTTTGATACCAAACTTCCCAGTTTTCAGTGTAGCCATTATGGTGCTGTGGAGTTCGTGTTTGACAGACTCCCAGACCATATACTCTTATGGCTACCCTGCACTTACAATGTCTAAGGTTTTGTTTAGACACTGTAGGGGTACCATGCTCATGCACTGGTACCCTCACCTATGGTATAGTGCACCCTGCCTTAGGGCTGTAAGGCCTGCTAGAGGGGTGGCTTACCTATACTGCATAGGCAGTGAGAGGCTGGCATGGCACCCTGAGGGGAGTGCCATGTCGACTTACTCGTTTTGTCCTCACTAGCACACACAAGCTGGCAAGCAGTGTGTCTGTGCTGAGTGAGAGGTCTCCAGGGTGGCATAAGACATGCTGCAGCCCTTAGAGGCCTTCCTTGGCATCAGGGCCCTTGGTACTAGAAGTACCAGTTACAAGGGACTTATCTGGATGCCAGGGTCTGCCAATTGTGGATACAAAAGTACAGGTTAGGGAAAGAACACTGGTGCTGGGGCCTGGTTAGCAGGCCTCAGCACACTTTCAATTGTAAACATAGCATCAGCAAAGGCAAAAAGTCAGGGGGCAACCATGCCAAGGAGGCATTTCCTTACATGTATCCACCAGAAAAGGTGTTACCGAAGGTAAGTAACTTGTTCTTCTGATGGATACAACTACATGTGGATTCCTCACTCATTGAATAGAGTCCCAAAGCAGTACCACACTCGGTGGAGGGTGCCTGAATGGTCAAACCAAGAAATCCTGCAGCACCGACTGCAAAATGGACATCCCTCCTCACCTCCGAATCCAAGCAATAATGCTTCGCAAAAGTGTGGAGGGATGACCAAGTTGCGGCTTTGCAGATGTCAACCACAGGAACACCTCTAGCTAGAGCCGAAGAGGCCGACTTAGCTCTGCTGGAATGAGCTCTTATTCCATCAGGGGGTTCCTTCTTTGCAAGAGAGTAACACAGCTTAATGCAAAGAATGACCCACCTGGAGAGTGTTCTCTTGTGGACTGCCTTTCCTTTACTCTTTCCCACGTACCCGATGAAGAGTTGATCTTCCAATCTGAACTCCTTTGTTCTGTCGACGAAGAAGCTCAGTGCTCAGATTGGCGACATCTGTCATGTAGTTGTGGAAGTTGGTCCTTGGTGTTGGTGGTGTCTTTGGAGAGGGAGAGAATGAGGTGTGTGACATCAGTGTAGGATATGAGTTTGAGTCTGTGGGTTTTGACGATGCTGGCCAGAGGTGCCATATAGGTGTTGAAGAGGGTGGGGCTGAGCGAGGATCCTTGGGGAACTCCGTAGATGATTTCCTTGGGAGATGAAGGGGGGAAGATTGACCTTTTCGTTAAATATGGTGCAAGTACATGATTGTGCCTACACAAACAATCAGATAGATTATCCAGGGCTGACAAAGTCACATCCCTGGCCTCAGAGCCCTGCCATACCTCAGGGCCTCTGTACTTGTGACACACTGGGGAGTCACTGCTAAAGGTAGCCTTCACTCCTGCAGTGCCTGGGGCTACACGCCATTCAGCCTTTGTCCCTCACCCTTTCCCCGCTCACACAGAGTTTGAATATATAGAGCTGCCTTGCTGTCTGAAAGGCAGTGCCACATTTACCCACTCGAGGGAGCCATATATTAAACAATTGTGTTAGCACACAAGGAACGATCAGTATATTTATGGACTTAGACTGACAGAAAGCAATACAGATGTTGACTCTAACTAAGTGAATATTAATCATTGCATGTAAAAAAAGCAAAACATGTTTGTCTCTTGTATGCCTTAAATAATGAGTATTTCCATATATATATTATCCCATAATGGAATGGAAGAGAGAGGGAGAGAGAGACTGCCATTGCAATGGTCTCTCCACGCAATTACTTCACAGAGTCAGACTAGCAAAATATTTGGGACAAATGTTATAGTTATGTTTGGATGCAGAGTAGAGCATAGTCACTTCTGGCCTTATGGCCTAGGTCTTGTGCTGTCACTCAGTAAGCTGAAGGTTCGAATCCTAGTATTGCTTGGAAGTGTGTTTGTTTACTAATGTTTTGACTGTTAAACCTTCCTAGTGATGGAACATTCACGTTTCTTTCCAATCACATGCATGGCCTGACTGTCATAGGTATGTCTGGAAGCATCATAGTAAGGAGTCACCTATGGCCTAAAGGTTAAGATCACAGATCCTCACACTGAACATTGAGGGTTGTGCCCGTGTTCGTTTTCCTTTGTTAATTTCTTTTAAACTTCAAAAGTTTAAGGTTCATACTGAAAGATGAGTTCATACTGAAAGGTGATCTCACTTTTAATTGACAAATACATTTATCTTTTCAATTTGTCCAGAAAAATCTCATTTGAAAGACATCAGCCAACAAAGCCTAAAAAACTCTCTATCTCTCCCCCCTCACTCTCTTTCTCTCTTTCAATCAATTTTTCCCACTCACAGATCCACTCGGACTCTTACGCACCCACTCACAGACTCTCCTACACCAACTCATACACCCACTGAAACCCTCAAGCACCCACTCACAGACCCACACAGACACTGATGCACCCACTCACAGACTCACTAAGACACTGACACACCTATTCACCCCCAGACAGACACTCTCACAGCCAATCTCGCACCCAGATATACCCTGTCACACCTATTCTCACACCCAGAGAGACAGGCCGTGGCCAACTCCTGCTGAGCACAGCCAAAGGCATTGTGCAGCATGTGGTTGGGTGGTTGCCTAGAGGCCACACCCTGGGGACAACCCCTGCTGTGCACAGCCAAAAGCTGTGGGTGGCGGTGTTTGTAATAACGTATGGTAATGAAAATTACTCTACATTAAAAAACACGGAAATTCACTGAAGAAACCAAAGGTTACAGGGACGTTATAGTTAGGAAACAGAATTTTAAAAAATAGAAATTCACTTAAAAAAACAAAGGTTACAGGGATGTTACTGTTAGCCTCACAGTTAAACGTACAAAATCATAGAAATTCACCTGTTATAGTTAGAGTTATGTCAAGTAACTATAATTCGTGCCCTGAGGTAATTATAACTCGCGCCCTCGCCATGCACTGCTAATTACCCCACAAATTACGGTACTCATGACATCGTTGATAACACCATTGATAATATCAAAGTAATATTTCCAGTAACATTTTTGATGAAAAACCTGAATGTGCCATGAATATTTTAATATGTTGATATGACTGTAATGCTTAGAACAGCCCCTAGAGGACACAAGAATAAAAATAACATTTGGAATAAACATGGTTATGTAACTATATAGTTAGCCTCTAGGGGACATAACCACACAAAAAGAAAATGGCAATAAATAATGCAGTGTAACCATATATTTAGTCCTTAGAGGGCATAGTGGATTAGATATTTTCAGTGGTAGCAGGCATGTATCAATGATATTACAAACAAGGCCCTTAAAACAAAAGATATTCTCAGCTATAAAACAAAAGTTCTAGCCATGAGAAAGCTTAAACGACACTGAATGTTGGGAGGGGTTATTTTGTGGGCCCTACTAACCTAGGTGCATATTTAAGAACAGTGGTGCTGCAGACAACGCAGCACCAATTTTCGTGCTCCTTTTACTGCCCCGCTACCCCCACCATGTGTGCGCTGTATTTAATATACAGCGCACGGTGGCGCAGGGTAGGGAGCAGTAGCGTCATTTTTTATGATGCTATTGATGTACTCTGCAGGAGTAGCCCCAAAACGTTGGGGCTACTCCTGCAGAGTACATAGGGACCCATTGTAAACAATGGTGTGCCCCTTTTAACCCCTGCTCTGAGCAGGCGTTAAAAGTGCTGGAAAAAAAGGACGCAAGGAAATCTTTTAGATTTCCTTGCACCATTTTTTAGACTCCCGTAACAGGGGAATGCCCCCTTTGCATACATTAGGCCTAGCGCAGGCAAAATGTAGCGCAAAGGGGTACAAAGTGGTGCAATGTATGCATTGCGCCACTTTGTAAATATGGCGTGGGGATTTTGGCCATCTAACAAAAAACATTTGCGTAAACAAAAATGACGCTAATGTGTTGTTAGATGGTGCTAGGGTAGTGGTTCCCAACCTTTTCATTTGTGTGGACCCCAATTTTATCATTACTGGAACCCGGGGACCCCTGCTGAATCATTATTGGAATATGGGGATCCCCCGCCACCCACTGAGTCATTACTAAAATCTGGGGACCCAATCTGTTGATATTATGTAATTTTCTAAGCAGTCGCAGACCCCCTGAGGAGACTTCGCAGACCCCGAGGGGTCCCCGGACCACAGGTTGGGTACCACATGCTGGGGGATCTTAAATATGCCCCCTAGTGGGGGGACCCAGAGATAATGTAGACAGAGAGCGTTTTTAAGGTGGTCCCATTGCCCTAGGACCACCACAGACTGAGTTATGAGCAAAAATGTTTTGTTAAAGTAATGCCCTGAGGTGCATTATGGGACACATTTTTTGTGCTGCGAATACTGTAGTAGGTTGAGTGCAATGCTAAAAAAAACCTCTAGAAAACACCACAATAAAAATAGCATTTGGAAGAAACATGGTCATGTAACCATACAGTCAGCACTTACAGCGAATAAACTTAGAGCATTACACATTTTCAAAGTTTATTGCAGTGATATTATATTCAAGGCCCATAAATTATAACATCTCTCAGCTGTAAAACAAAAGTTCCAGCCATGAAAGAGCTTAAAAAGGTAAGGAATGGTGGTAGGGGTTATTATTTTTGGAGTCCCCACTAACATAGTGTGGGAACCCAGAGTTGAAGTAGACAGAAAGAGCACATTGTGGTCAATGTTTTGAAGATGGTCCCATTTGTCCTAGGACAAGCACAGGCTGAGTTATGAGCAAAAATGTTTTGTAAAAGTAATGCCCCGCAAAGCATCATGGGGTGAGTTTCCACCGAGTCCAGTGAATATTGTAGTATTTTCTGTACTTCTTGGCAGAGAGAGCTGCTTTGCTTTGAGGATTTCGGTTTTACGTAAAACATTTACCAATTTCAAGTGTTTTAAGGGGAAGACCACAAGAAATTACTCCAATTAGGTAAGAGTGAACAATGTGACCAGCGCTCCAATACCGCCGTTCACACTGTTGTGCCTGTTATCATTGTGAGCACATTGGCCGCCATGCAGCATGAAGGGGAGAGACAAAAAAAATAGCTCACCCACGCTGATGTATATCAGCAATCGTGCAATAATCCATGTAACGGAAGTCTATAAGGCATGACAAAAACAGCCTTAAGGCAGGACAAATGTAAAGCATTTACCAATGACATCAAGTGATTTTTGGAAGGCAAGCCTACGAACGAGTGAAAGTGATGGGCATGACATGGACGTGGTTAAAAGCCCACAACAATACTTACAACAGGTGAAAGTGCTTGCGTGTTCAACCTAAAAACTAAGGTTAAAGCTTAATTGTAGTTAGGAAAACTTATTTTGCCTATAGAAAGCAAGTTTAAACTACACAAGCTTTAAAAATTCTAAAGTTACAATTATAACTTTCATTTACAATTTTTCCACCACCTCCAAATTATTATAAGTAGTGGACCTCGTTACACACTCTTTTCACCTTGCTAATCAGACAACGCTAACTATAACTATATATGGGCCTTAGTGTTCTACAGTAAAGTGGAGGAGAATGTTGTAAAGTCTATTGCATAGACTGGATTATTGTAGATTGGAATGGAGTGCAGTAGAGTAGAGTCTATTAGTGCATCGTACAGTATAGTAAAGTGTTATATAGTGTAGTGGCATGGTGTCTCATATAGTCAAGTCAAGTATTATAGCCTGGAGCAGCAAGTTGTACAATGGAATGGCATGTCAAGCAGTAGAGCAGAGTATCATAGACTCTCAAAGAATGGAGTAGAGTGTTTTAGAGTGGAGTAGGGTGAAGATAAGTGCCATAGAGTGAAGTATTTTCAAGTGGAATGTCGTAGAGTACAGTGGAGTAGAGTGGAGTGCTGTGTCATATAGTGGAATGGCTTATCGTAGAAAGAAGTTGGGTGGCTTATCGTTGAATATCACACAGTGCAGTACAGTGGTATAGACTGGATGGACATAGAGTGAACCAGAGTGGAATAGAGGGTAGTACAGTGTTGTAAAATGGAGTTGTATAAAGTGGAGTAGAGTGTTGGGCAGTGTAGCGGTGTAGAGCACATTATAGTACTGTGGTGTAGCGTGGAATAACGTGTAGTGCAGTGGTGTGTCATAGACCTTAGTGCCTTGGAGTGCAGGGAAGTAAAATGTCATAATTTGGAGGATTGTGTTGCACAGTAGAGTTTAGTTAGGTGTCGTACAGCCAGTGGCGGCTGGCAGCTTTAGGAGGGAGAGGGTCGGCGGGGCACACACACACACACACACTCATTCTTTCACACACAGACACGCAATCACGCACATCCATTAACAACACTCATACCATTCAAACATGCATGCACGCCCCAAACATTAATTTTAAAACATCACACACACTCATTCTTTCACACACGCACGCACATCCATTAACAACATTCATACCATTCAAACATGCATGCACGCACCAAACATTCAATTTGAAACATCACACACATACACACACACACACAGACACACTTACCTTCGGCCTCCAGGTCCCAGGAGGGTTGGGACTGCTGCCTTCCCTCATTGGCTGTCCTTGGGTCAGCCAATGAGGGAAGGCAGCAGTCCCAGCCTCATCACAGAGTGGGATGGGGTCAGTGAGACTGCTGACCCCACCCCACTCTGTGACGAAGTGTCACTGATTGACACTCGCCCTGGGCACTTCATGGCTTAAACTGAAGGGCCCAGGGAGAGTGTCAATTGGTGACGCTTTCCTCGTCACCCAGGGGAGGGCCTCGAGGCACCTTTGCTGGGCCGAGGAGGTCACGCCCATAGGAGCTGTGATCTCCTCAGCCCAGCAAAATTCAGCTCAGGCAGCCTGGAGTCTGCGCAAATCGCGCATGTCTGCTCCTGGCTGCCTGACCTGAACATGAAGAGTGTCTGTCAGGCTAACATTTGTTCAGCCTGACAGACACTCTTCATGGGGGGCAAAAGGTGGGGGGGGTGGCCCCTCTGCCCTAAAGGACGGGCCGCCACTGCGCACAGCTTTGGAAGTCATGTAGACTACAGTAGAGTTAGATACAGTCTAGATGAATTTTGTAAAGTGGAGTGGTGTACGGAACAGTGTAGTGTTGTAGAGTATGATGAAGTGGATTGTCATACAGTGTTTTAGAGTACAATGCCATTGAGTGGCGTAGAGTTGAGTGGTGTACATTGGAGTAGTGGAGTACTGTGTCAGAGTAGAATGGAGTAAAGTGAGGTGCAGTGGCATACAAGGAGTTGCGTACAGTGTTGTATAGTGGACTAGTGTATCATAGAGTAGAGTGGAGTAGAGTGTTGTACAGTGGCATACAGTATACTACAGTATACTACAGTGTTGTACAGTGGAGTGAAGGGGTTTAGACAGGGGTGAAGTGTCGGAGAGTGGCATACAGTGTAGTAGACTGTTGCAGAGTGGATTTGCATTGAGTACAGTTGTGTGTGAAACAGTGGAGCTACCTAGAGTGGATTGTTCTTTAGTAGTGTAGCGATCAAATCTAGTACAGTAGAGTCGAGTGGATTGGTGTAACATAGTTTGGAGTAAAGTACAATAGAGTGTATTGGTGTGCCGTAGAGTGGAGTGGAGTGTACTAGCATAGCATAGTTTGTAAACTGTTATAAATTGGAGTAGGTTCTTGTAGAGTGGAGTGCTGTGTTGTATAGAAAAGTGTTGCATAGTGGAATTAAGAATTGCACATTGTAGTGTACAGGCATAGAATGGGGTATAGAGTTGGACAGTGGAGTGTATGGGGATAGAGTGGAGTAGAATGTCATAAAGTGCCGTTAAGGTAAGTAGTAGTTCCCTACCTATTACCACTTCAACTAAGTGGTAATAGAGAAATATATTTATATTTATATATTTTTTAATACATTTACGCTCATGTACTGCTGTAGTTATACAACATTTTGTGAAATGTTCTACTTTTAGTAGGATTGTGCTACATATGAAGCCCAAAGGGAATGAAAACCAATTATTGTTGTTATAAAAATCAAGATGATTCTTTTTTTCCCTAATGCCCAATTATCAGGCCCTCCAAGTAGTAGTTTGTGTAGCTTACTGCCAGGTTACTTTTCCATTTTGTTTCATAGGAGGACATAAGGAAGAGTGTTTTTGTTTGACTTGTTGGGCACAGTTTTATTCTGTGAGCTAGAGAGCATGCAAAGAAAACTTCTGTAGAGTAAGATGTATTTTATTTGTTAGGTATTTGTTTATAGATTTTAGTTAGCATGTGCCAATAGAGGGGTCTTTCAGTTGTTCATGTAGTAAATCTGAATCTTTACATATGCAGCATAGTTATTTTTGGGCTTCCTTGCTACTTAGTAAGATATCACTAAGTTGAAAAGTCTTTAACTTAAGACATACTTACTCTGCTTACCTGTTGTATTCAAACGAATCATCTGTCTACCCTAATATCTAAAGCTGCCAAATTTCAGCAAAATCCAACTGGCCATTTTACGTTACGTGAAGTACAAAAGTCTATATAAAATGCATTGGATTTCAAGCACGTTTTGGGACCGCCCCCTTTTTTCTTTGCACCCTCTTGACCAGCCGCCGCAGAACTTTCAGTACTCCGTGAATGAAACAGGGGCAGCAGGTCAGTAAAGTTTCACAGATATTTGTCAAACGGGTGAAAAGTCATTAAGGGACAAATATCCAAAAAATCAATTTCTGTGGTCACCCTAACTATAACTACAGAGTGCGCACTGCCACTTTGTAACACTATATATATAGTTTCTTTTTTTCTATCGCCTGATGTTTCAGATGAGCCCGCTAGTCTATTCTGTGGTTATGATTATGAATAAAGATCCCCTGAAGGGGAAAAAAGTTACTTGCCTGTAATCCAAGTTCTTCTTCAGTGGAATCTATGTTGAAATCATAAGCAAGCCTTTCTCTTCCCTGCTGGAGTATAAGGCACATGAATTCTCTGATCCCATGTCTCCAGGCAAAAAAAGAACTGGTGCAGCCCACACTAACAGGGCAAAAAGGGGGCCCAGTAGAGCCTGCTTCCTTAAAGGAACAGGGTCAATTTTCCGGCCTCTGTGGACTGCAGTCTATCTAGATTCCCTGCTCTTCTTTTCTTGTACTTTTTCTTCAAAAAAAAGATTTCTGCAAGGGTTTTTCTTCTCACTTTTCTTCTAGTTGTGACTTTTTAACTTAAAATATGGCTTCTTTCTTAGGAAAAAAAAAAAATATTGGCAATTGTTTTGTTTCGAATTTTTGAAAGAAAATGTGGCTTTTTGAGAAGAATAGTATATATTTAAAATTTTACATGATCGTGTGCACGAACCGAAGAAAAGCGTAGTACTTATGATTATAACTGAAGATTCCCTGAAGGAGACCTATGAACCACACCACTGATTATACGGGAAGTAGAAAATATTACAAGGAGCACTGACGCTTTTTACCCTCAATATAGGAGATATTGCTACTTGAAAAGTAGTGGGTACACCAGGTAGTGCCGACCACCCCTACAACGGAACAAGCAGAAGTCTACGGTTTACACAGGAGACATATTTAGTGTTCAGACATCTGTGAAAGCGAAGAAACACCCGGCCCGAGCGCCAATGAGTCTCAGAGTCAAGTCAGAGTGACGCCCTGAGGTGGAGGCTTCCACTGAGCAGAGACATCAAAACATGCTTTCAAGAACGATTGGCAGGACATCGATCAGCAGGGTCAGCACGCCTTTGCTGACCCTGCTTTTCTAATTTTGAAAAAATGCTGTCTATTACTCATCCCGTTCTCCTAATTGGAAGCTTTCCTTTGGACACACAGCACTTTCTGCTAAGTGAACAGTGCCAGCATTCTTTGTCCCAAATGTCTCTGTTTTTCCAGCCTTGTTAGTGGATTACCACAACAGTCGTATAATTCATAACTGCCATTAATTTATTTTGTAGATCCAGACAGTAATGAGCGATACACTAGAAGCTGAATAAACAAACCAGGCCAAGCTGTGAGCATCATCATCCATCTTTTAGTTGCAGATATGGAATGGCAAGCATAGGTTTTCTGAGCAAGACCCAATCGCAGTGGGAGGCACCTGTGCCCCGCGATGTAACACTGAGCCTATTAGCATTGTTACATCCACACCCAACAAGCTCAGCTTTGAAAGATAATCATTCAGTACTTAATTTGTAAATAAAAAGGTGCCGGTTCCCAATGCCCTCCTCTTAAACAGGCGGCTGCTGCGGTTAAATGTCCGAGCACAGAATACTGAGGCAGCGTACTCCGGAAGCCATCTCAGGCCTCTTCAATCCATTTACAGCCACTACCTGCCCCTTCAGCGCACTCTTGCAGCTTTCTCCCATTGTGACGCTTTTTCGTTTTTCTCTTCCTCCGTCTTTCCCATATGTGTCTTTTGCTCGCAGCAAATGCTTGAGGCAGAAGTAAGCGCCGGGCCTCAAAATTAAGTACCGGTGCTCAGCACCGGAAACAACAAGTACAAATTAAGCACTGTGATCATTGCTATGCAAAAACAACATTTTTATTTTCATGCCCTGAATTCACTATATAATCGTTGTCAGACTGTTGGGGCAGCCGAGGGACAAGCATGGTCTACTGGCCACAGCCACGGGGGCTGGGCTGCTTCTCTGATGTCCCGGGGTCAATAATACTGTGTTGTGCAAACTGGCAAAGTACAACTCCAATCGGGCCTGACTGTCAGTGGTAGCGATAGCGAGCAGTCACAGGCTGCTCCGGGGAAGAGGGTGTGGGGGGCCCTTTGGCGCTGCGTTACCTAACAATTCCGCATTCTCCCAGGAGTGGAATAAATGATTGTCCAAGACCATGCTTTACTTTCTAAAACAAATATATGTTAATACAGTTTGAAACTAATTACCACATATGCAGTAGTGGTCAGATGCCTCAACCTGTCAAACCCTGGCTCACCTCGCTCCTAGCCCAAGCGGTTTGCTCTTGTCCCTCTTACAAACTATTAGTGCCGGACTTCTAATCGCAGATTTGTCACATTAGAATATATCTGCAGGCTCCAGTCTGGATATGGAGATTGTTTCAATGCACTCGCCACTAGTGCTCACTGTGCAGTTCCAGGTTAGCTGCATACTACCACGCAAGTGACAGAGCAGAGTCACATATAAGCGCCATCTCTACGCACTGACATGAGTTCTGTTCTTTCCTCACCTTCTAACCCAGAACCAGAGCACCCTTCTGACTTATCAGTTCCAACTGTTTTCAAACTTTTCTACCTTGTGCTATTTAACCATGTTCCCACCTACAGCCACAGAATTCAAATCATGCTGCAACTGCACTAAGCACATCTCCGCCATATAGAGCGACTCACGCTGTGCCTTTGGTGCCTGGGCTGAGGACTTGACTCATACCCACGTGACAAATGTGCCCTAATGCACCAGGAGCTGAAGTTGTATATCACAGGCCTCATATAGATCCCTCTCCCACTCCAAGTTGAGGGCCCGATTCGGGGGCCGTTCCATTACTGCTCTACTTTCTGCTCAGAGTCCTCCAGTAAGTCAGAGTCAAAATCCAAACTCAAGCATAAAAAAGCACAGAGTGACTCAACCCTATTCTGCCACTCTGACTTCAAAGAGAAGGCATCAGGGAGTGAAGCTGTCAGTTGAACTCCATCAAGATCACCGGCCTCGAAGCAGTCCATGGGCATGCCGGCCACGGAGTCAGCTGCTCAATTGATTCCAACAGCCCGAGTCTACCGTGCCGACATTGACCCCTGTGCAGACCGAGGCCTTCAGAGGGGTATGCTGATTATTTTCAGTGTGCTTCGGGCTCCCTCTGACACTCATTTGGCCCCCATGGAACTTCAGGGCAGGTCCCTCCTTGGCACTATCAGCCCCCCTTAGCCCTGTTAATGGGCTCATACTGACTACAGTACAGACATCAACTCTGGCCCCACACCAGTACTCAACGCTGGTGCGATGTCACCAGTGCTGGAGGATGGTCCAGTGCTGACACCCATGTCTGATCCTGAAGTGGCATCATACAGAGCTCGACCGATGAGATTACAACGGTGTAACCTGTTACCATTATCTCTGACTCATCCTGTATGTGTACTGAGTAGCATCTATCAACACAGGCTCAGTTTTATTTTTAGCTCTGACTTTGATCTCATACCAGAGCAGCTTCTACCCACAGGAAATTGATGACGATGACACTGGTGCTCCCCCCTCAGTAGACTGATTATGCTTTATGCCTTGACTTACAGAACTCCAGTGTACTTGAGACGTCCTGGGATATCGGCTTATCACATGGGCCACCAATGGAAGAAAGTGACATCTTTTCAGTTGTGTCTCGGAGGGCAGCTGAGGTGCTAGAGTTACAGCTGCTCCTTATTGAGGATAAAACACATTTTATGAGCGACATTCTACAGGCTAGGCCAACACAATCTGAGCCTTTATTTCTTTTTAATGATATTATCACAGCTACTTGGCTGCCTACTTGATTGAAACCATATTCTTGCCTGTCTTTGTACAGACAAGTGGCCAGGCGTCATAGGCTGGCATCTGATGACCAGGGTTTTCTCACTGAGCACCCCATTTCAGAGAGCCTAATTGTACAGACTTCAACCAGTAAGATGAATCCTAACTCATTTCCAACCACTCCAATAGATAGCAAATCCAAAAGTGTTGATGCCTTTGGCTAATGTATATTTTCTTTCACCAGTCTGGCACTGGAATCCTTAAACACAGTATATCTATTGGGCCAGTGCACACAAATGCCATTTGGTACATGGCCAGTGAGATCTTGCTGGCAATCCTGGAAGATTTTAGGACATTCTAGAATAGACATGCTTGGCAGGACCCTGCCATGTAGGTTACACAAGGAGGTCTGAATACCATGGATTGACTTGGCAGGGCAGTTGGTACTGGTGTTGTCTTTTGTAGATATGAAGGTACGACTGAATGAGGTCTACTGAATTTTCTGGTCTTATACAAGCTTCCTTAATGGACATGCCCTTCAATAGGTCTCACCTCTCTAGAGAGAAAGTGGACACTTATTTAGAATGCTTTGAACACAACAGAACTACTGCACATTCCTTTCGTCTGTGTCTGCTAAACCCTGCTAACGAATTACGCTCCAGTTCTGGAAATGTACTGGCTATTCTAAAGGGCTGGTGTATGGGTAGAGGCAGCCTTCTGTTGCAATGTGCGGACCAGCAGTGGCAACAGCCGTCAAACTCCTGCCCTGCTCTGACATCCAAACTGCTTCAGTTTTCCCTTAGATATGCATGCCAGCGGGAGGCAGAATACAGCACTTTCTCCTGGGTTGGCGATCCATTATGTCCAACAGAGAGGACTTGCAAATTCTTCAACTTGTTCAAAAAAGCTGTGCTGTGCCTTTTCTCTCCTTCCCCCCTCACCCAGTATTCCTCCCATTCCAGAATGGATTTCACAAGTGCATCTGTCCGTCCTCCTACAGGAGGTACTCTTGCTGCTCTCAAAGGGTGCCATTGAGATGGTGCTGGACTAAGAATAGATAGGGGTTGTTACTATAGCTATTTCCTCATCCTGGAAAAGAACAAGGATTTCAGTTCTATTCTGGACCTTGGACTCCTGAATGCCTTGCTAAGGAAGGACATATCAAAATTACTCACATTTCAGGGCACAAGGTTTCACATTCCTCTTGGCAAGTAGGCTAAGGTCGGACCACAATCTTCTCAGGCCAAGCAGCACACAGGAAGGATACTGCCTTGTTGAATGTAGTGGTGTAGGTAGACCACTATTGCTGTTTTGCAGTGTAGGTAGACCTCAATTGCTGCTCAGGTCAGTCATGATTGTCATCTTGATCATAACAGCGCAGGTCAGCCGGAATAGTTTTTTTGCTCACAGAGGCACATGTCAATTGTAAATTTGGGCTTCCACCCTGGAACTGTGAATAAGCAAGTCCGCTACTAAGTGGCAATTGGGGCATGCTGTCCTCCATGCTCTTCCACTGGTGGAACCCACCAGCACCAGGGTCTTGCTTCACCAGGCTCCTCCCAGGCAGTCATTACTCCTTCAGGGGTGGCACGCTCCTTCCTTCCCTCACTCAGTCAGCAGATTGCCGTGTAGGTGGTTCAAATTAGAAGTACAGCTTCTTCCAGCAAGGGCAAGACTCGTGATGTCTCCTCACCTCTGGGAGTCTGGCTGTCAAGTAGACACCAGCTGTGGTTGGACAGCAGTCCTCTGAGCACTCTGTGAGCACTTCCTTCCTACGTCATAAAGAACTTGAAAATGGAGCAACAAATGGGTCAGTGGTTCCCTCTTTTATTCAGTTAAAGAGACAAGAGAAGTGGATTCACTGTTTGCAGTTTCAGAGCCAGTTTAAGGTGACCCTCCTTTCAAGTCTTCTCCCTAGGTTGCTCTTCAGACACAGCCTTTATGTAAAGTGATGCTCCCTCCTCACAGAAGGGTAGTCTCTGGCCTGGAGCCCCCCCTCTACAGAGACAAAAACTGATGTGTGCTTTCTGTATGTGCCTGCCATCACCCATCCAGAAAAGTGACCAAAAGAAAGACAAAATGCTGCTTGAACAACTGAAACTGCAATCTCACGCTTCACTCCATTTTCAGGCATGTCACCAATACACTACCACCGTGTAGGAAAATAACCTCACCTTTATCTTGTGCACAAGGGCAGTGCAGCCACATCCAAAAAGTACCCAAAAGGTCTCTGTTAAGCAGGCATGTAAAATGAAGGCCATTGTAATACATACACTTGGTATGTTGGTGCTAGGATCTAGGTTAGGGCACAGAGCAGAAATTTGCAAGATTGGACAAGTAGGCCTCCTGTCCAGTGACACAGGAAAAAGGGTCTTGTCACAACTATGGATTATAAAACACAGTATACTGCCACTATCACTATGTACTAAACCCATAACAGGGACAGCAGTCCACTGTCACTGCAGGAAAGGCATGCGTAATGCATCTTTCCTGGTCAGAGGACAGGTCCAGGGCCTCATTCATGACTCGAGACAGGCATAGGACTAGGCGCATATACTCGATTAGTGTGATATTAGAGCCAAAAATCGAAAACCAGGATGTTAGATCCACACAGTTGGACACTCAGGGCAGAGGAACACAACTGAACATCATGCAGGTGACATTTTCACCTCAACTGTCACCCAGAAATACATTTAGAAAATAGATTGCTTGAGGTTACTGTAGAAAGAAAAAAACACCTAAACCCCATTCTCTCTCCCAATCTTCCCTCCTTCCCTCTTTCCCTCTGTCTTACTTTTCTTTTTCCTTACTTCTAGTTTGAAGTAAGCAGGTTTATCTGAAAGTCATAATCTTAGAACCTCCCATCAGTAGAGGAAGAGTGCACTAGGAGAAACGGAATCAGAAACTCGTGAATCGACTCGTTATGCACATTGGACCTGAAAGGATTGTATCCATTTTATCCATATGTAAATGTGTGTTACAAATTCACTAAACATCCTCTAAAAGCATTTTTTCATTTGTAAGCGCTTAGAAATTATTGGCTTGTATAACTGAAGTATCTTCCTCTTGTTCTTGATGAAGTAGAAACCAAGGGCCATATGTAGCAAAGGTTTTTACCCATTCTGTGTCCATGGGAAAAAGTGTTCGTACATATGGCCCCAAGTTTCTAGCTGGGTTTGATGTTGCTCTGTGTTCCACCGGCAAAGACATCAGAGAGCCCCATTTATGTGCCTATTTGTTAGCCAAATAGAAGAAAAAGACCTTGACTTTAGCACGTAAATACAAAACATTTGTTTTAAACTCTAAGGTTCTTTAGGACGAAAATAGCTGTCTAGACTTACTTTCATCCCAGTTATGATTTCATTACCTCCTCGTGAGTTTCTTCATAGCAATCATAATGATTGAAGTGCCTCTTCCCTAAAGATAGCCCTCTTGCACATCGGTTCGATTTCAACCCTAGTCCTACTACTATTGTCGACTTTCCCATAAGACCCCTCCCGCCTGCAGACACAACCTCCTTGTTTCTGTCTGATTGGTAATATTTATGTTTTAAGTTATTCGGGCATTGTATTGGGGGTTACAGCACAGGTAAGGGAGGTGTAGCATTCCAGGAAAAAACCCAGCTAGAGGAGGACCGTTTTTTTGGCAGAGTACACTACACCTCAGACAGATGCTTTACTCGTTCCTGATGTCATCTAAAGTGTGATGCTAAAATAATGGAACGATCTGGTCTAATTTCTGAGATTTCTTATGAAAATATATAAATTCAACATCCTTCTTGGCATTGGAGGAATACTAACTTTCAGATGTGGTGGACAGAAAGGTTAAACCTGCTTGTAAAAGGGGATACTCCGTGGCAAATTTTGCTCTGAGGGTTATGACATATGCCACATATGTGGTGACAGGTGACACAGGAGTACAAGACACTAATCCCGGCATCAGAGGAACTATGATCCCATCTTCACTGGTGGCTAAAAGAGTCAAACCTAAAAAGGGAAATATTTTTTCCAATCTCGAAGCGCTCTGGTAGTAACATCAAATGCAAGTTCGGGCGGAGTGAACAACTCTCGAAGGGTTGGAAGAGAAAGAGTGAATAGCCTGTAGCAGAACTATCTCATACATCAATTTGGAAGTTATTGATGGCTGTGTGTCGTGCTGTTTAGAGGTTTGCTCCTCATGTCGATAGTTCCACCTTATTGATCAAGACCGACAGTCAGATAGTGAAGTCCTATTTGAAAAGGTAAGTAGAATGAGCAACAGGGTCTTGGCCAGAATTACCACAAAGACCTTTTCATTTGCAGAAAATCACCTGTTAACTCTGAGGGCAACATATATCGGGTGGGGTGAAGAACATTCAAGCAGACAGACTACCATATACCAACATCAATTTCATTTCAACAAAATCCTCATTCATTTCAGGTGATACTGGAAATCTTTGGAATGCCATGGTCTGTTTTTTGGCATCTATGAACAGTGTTTTTTTCTGCCGCTCTTTTGAGCAGAAACCTGGTGCCAGATGTTTGGGAAGTAGATCTGATGTTGACCAAATGGCCATAAGGAACGCGTTTTGTATTTCCACAAACACTTCACCTTCCAAAGGTCCGGTAAAAGATTAAGAGGGAGAAGGGGGAGGTAATACTTTCATCGTCTGTGCTTTCCACTGATCAACCACTTGGCAAAATGGCAGTTTCTTCAATCAATCAATCAATCATTACATTTATAAAGCGCACTATGTACCCGTCAGGGTTTCGAGGCGCTGGGGGGGGGGGTGAGCTGTTAGCGGTCGAAAAGCCAGGTCTTGAGGAGTCTCCTGAAGGTGAGGAGGTCCTGGGTCTGGCGTAGTGAGGTGGGGAGAGAGTTCCAGGTCTTGGCGGCGAGGAAGGAGAAGGATCTGCCGCCGGAGGTCTTGCGCTGGATCCTGGGGACGATGGCGAGGGCGAGATTGGCAGAGCGGAGTTGACGAGTGGGGGCGTAAAAGTTGAGTCTGGAGTTGAGGTAGGTAGGTCCGGTGTTGTGTAGAGCCTTGTGAGCGTGGGTGAGGAGTTTAAAGGTGATCCTCTTGTCCACGGGGAGCCAGTGGAGGTCCTTCAGGTGAGGGGAGATGTGACATCGGCGGGGTATGTCGAGGATCAGGCGGGCAGATGCATTTTGGATACGCTGGAGTCGTTTGATGTCTTTTGTTGGGATGCCTGTGTAGAGTGCGTTGCCGTAGTCAAGTCTGCTACTGACGAGGGCTTGGGTCACCGTCTTTCTGGTTCCTGTTGGGATCCACTTGAAAATTCTGCGGAGCATTCGAAGGGTGTTGAAGCAGGAAGAGGAGACGGCGCTGACCTGTTTGGACATGGTGAGGGCGGAGTCCAGGATGAAGCCGAGGTTTCTTGCATGGCTGGCTGGGGTGGGTGGGGGACCGAAGTCGGTGGGCCACCAGGAGTCGTTCCAGGCCGAAGGGGTGCGCCCGAGGATGAGGACTTCCGTCTTGTCGGAGTTGAGCTTCAGACGGCTGTCGTTCATCCAGTCGGCGATGGCTTTTAGTCCCTCGTGGAGGTTGGTTTTGGCGGTGAGTGGGTCTTTGGTCAGGGAGAGGACGAGCTGGGTGTCGTCGGCGTAGGAGATGATGCTGAGGTGATGTTGGCGGGCCAGTTTAGCGAGGGGGGCCATGTAGACATTGAACAACGTAGGGCTGAGGGAGGAGCCTTGGGGGACGCCGCAGATGAGGTTGGTGGCTTTGGAGCGGAAAGGGGAGAGTCGTACTCTCTGGGTTCTGTCGGAGAGGAAGGATGAGATCCAGTTGAGGGTTTTATCTTGGATGCCGGCTTCATGGAGGCGGGTCAGTAGGGTGCGGTGGCAGACTGTGTCAAAAGCGGCAGATAGGTCGAGGAGGATGAGGGCCGAGGTTTCGCTGTTGTCCATTTGAGTTCTGATGTCATCTGTGGCGGCGAGGAGTGCAGTCTCGGTGCTGTGGTTTCGTCTGAAACCGGATTGAGAGGGGTCTAGGATGGAGTTGTCTTCGAGGAAGAGGGCGAGCTGTGTGTTGACGATCTTCTCGATGACTTTTGCTGGAAAAGGGAGGAGAGAGATCGGTCGGAAGTTTTTGAGGTCGTTGGGGTCAGCCTTGGGTTTCTTGAGAAGGGGTTGGATTTCTGCGTGTTTCCAGCTGTCTGGGAAGGTGGCGGAGTCGAAGGAGAGGTTGATGATCTTGCAGAGTTTGGGGGCGATGATGGCGTTGGCTTTGTTGAACACGTGATGTGGGCATGGGTCCGTGGGGGAGCCTGAGTGGATGGTGTTCATGGTTGTCATTGTTTCGGTGTTGTCCACGTGGGTCCAGGCGGTGAGGCGGCAGGCGTCTGTGGAGATGTCAGGGGTGGGGTCTGGCGGCGGAGTGGTGTTGAAGCTGTCGTGGATGGTTGTGATTTTCTGGTGGAAGAAGGTGGAGAGGTCGTCGCAGAGTTTCTGGGAGGGCGGGATGTCGTTGGAGTTGGCGTTGGGGTTTGAGAGTTCCTTTACGATGCCGAAGAGTTCTTTGCAGTCGTGGGCGTTGTTGTTGATGCGTTCAGTGAAGTGGGCGCGTTTGGCGACTCGGATCCGTTGGTGGTGTTCACGGTTGGCGTCTTTGAGGGAGGCGAGGTTGTCGGGTGTGCGCTCTAAGATCCACTTCTTCTTGAGCTTCTGGCAGCGGCTTTTGGAGGCGGTCAGTTCGTCTGTGAACCAGGCTGGTTTTTTCTTTCCTTGGTTGGCGGTGGGTTTCTTGAGTGGGGCTAAGGTGTTGGCGCAGTCGAGGATCCATTGATGGAGGTTGATGGCGGCAGTGCTCGGGTCGGTTGAGTCGGGTGGTGGGTTTTTGACGAGGGTGCTGGTTAGTTGGTCTTGGGTGATTTTTCCCCAGCGGCGGTGAGGAGGTAGGGGGATGCGGTGGTGTTCGGTGATTTTCGTATAGGAAAAGTGGACGCAGTGATGGTCGGTCCAGTGGAGTTGGGAGGTGTGGCTGAAAGAGATGTGGTTGCTTGAGGTGAAGAGGGGGTCAAGAGTGTGTCCGGCGATGTGGGTGGGAGTGTTGACCAGTTGACGGAGTCCGAGGTTGAGGAGGTTGGAGGTCAGTGATGCTGTGTTGACGTCGTTGTTATTTTCCAGATGGTAGTTTAGATCTCCCAGGAGGATGTAGTCTGGGGAAGCGAGGGCGTGGGTGCTCGCGAGGTTGGCGATGGTGTCGCTGAAGGGGGCTCTTGGTCCTGGAGGGCGGTATATGAGGGTTCCTCTGAGGGTCGTGTTGGGGTCCGTGTGGATCTGGAAGTGGAGGTGTTCGGCTGTCTTGAGGGTGTCGTCCGTGTGGGTGTGGATTTTGAGGGTAGATTTGTGGGCGATGGCTATTCCGCCGCCGATTCCGTTGGTTCGATCTCTTCTGGTGATTTTGTATCCCTCCGGTATGGCGATTGCGATGTCCGGGGCCGAGGAGTCGTTCCACCAGGTTTCGGTCAGGAAGGCCACGTCAGGGGCGGTGGTGTCGAGTAAGTCCCAGAGTTCGATGGCGTGTTTTCGTGCAGAGCGTGTGTTGATGAGGATGCAGTTCAGGTGGTTGGTGTTGGAAGTTCTTGTTGTTGGCTTCGCCGTTCTGTCGCAGGAGAAGTTGCAGGTGCGGCAGGAGAAGGGTCCTTTTGTGTGCTTCGGGGTTGCAAGGAAGCACTCTGCGGAGGGGCCGGGGTTGAGTGCGCGGAGTTCGTTGGTTGAGTAGCGGACGCGGGGGCTGCGGGGGGTGCGGGGACCAGGGGGGGGGTGGCGCTGGGCGCGGTCCAGGCGCAGACGGGCGCAGACGGGCTTGCCTCTGGCACGCCAGCGGCGCGGACGCGCAGCGCCAGCCATTAAGAAGGGAGGGGGGAGGGAGGAGCAGCTGGGAGGCGGGAGGGAGCGGCGAATGGGGGCGCGAGGGGGGCGGGGCCGCAGGGAGGCAGCGGCAGGGATTGGAGAGCAGGGGGAGCGCACAAGGGGCAAAAGGCACAAAAAACGAGCGAAATTAAAGGCAGTCACAATATGAAAACACACAGTATGAAATACAGTAATGGCACAGTACACGATCGGGGAAACAGCAATCAGAGGGGCACAACGGGGGCAGAAGCGCCGGAGGCGAGGCGCAGAAAAATGAGAAAAACAACTTACAGGACGGCGGAAAGCGGCACACGGGTCAAGTGAAGCAAGTCAGAGCCCACTAGACCCCAGGGATGAGGCGCAGGAGGATGCCTGCGGGTGGAGGAGGGCCTCGAACACGCAAACAGCAGCGTGGTCGGGGGACAGAGGCAGGAGGCAGCAGGTTGGTGCTGCGGTCGTGGGGGCGAGCTCAGGACCTGAAACAGGTCAGAGGTCGCTCACTCGCGACGCGCAGCGCCAGCCATTAAGAAGGGAGGGGGGAGGGAGGAACAGCTGGGAGGCGGGAGGCGGGAGGCGGGAGGGAGCGGCGAATGGGGGCGCGAGGGGGGCGGGGCCGCAGGGAGGCAGCGGCAGGGATCGGAGAGCAGGGGGAGCGCACAAGGGGCAAAAGGCACAAAAAACTAGCGAAATTAAAGGCAGTCACAATATGAAAACACACAGTATGAAATACAGTAATGGCACAGTACACGATCGGGGAAACAGCAATCAGAGGGGCACAACGGGGGCAGAAGCGCCGGAGGCGAGGCGCAGAAAAATGAGAAAAACAACTTACAGGACGGCGGAAAGCGGCACACGGGTCAAGTGAAGCTAGTCAGAGCCCACTAGACCCCAGGGATGAGGCGCAGGAGGATGCCTGCGGGTGGAGGAGGGCCTCGAACACGCAAACAGCAGCGTGGTCGGGGGACAGAGGCAGGAGGCAGCAGGTTGGTGCTGCGGTCGTGGGGGGCGAGCTCAGGACCTGAAACAGGTCAGAGGTCGCTCACTCGCGACGCGCAGCGCCAGCCATTAAGAAGGGAGGGGGGAGGGAGGAGCAGCTGGGAGGTGGGAGGGAGCGGCGAATGGGGGCGCGAGGGGGGCGGGGCCGCAGGGAGGCAGCGGCAGGGATCGGAGAGCAGGGGGAGCGCACAAGGGGCAAAAGGCACAAAAAACGAGCGAAATTAAAGGCAGTCACAATATGAAAACACACAGTATGAAATACAGTAATGGCACAGTACACGATCGGGGAAACAGCAATCAGAGGGGCACAACGGGGGCAGAAGCGCCGGAGGCGAGGCGCAGAAAAATGAGAAAAACAACTTACAGGACGGCGGAAAGCGGCACACGGGTCAAATGAAGCTAGTCAGAGCCCACTAGACCCCAGGGATGAGGCGCAGGAGGATGCCTGCGGGTGGAGGAGGGCCTCGAACACGCAAACAGCAGCGTGGTCGGGGGACAGAGGCAGGAGGCAGCAGGTTGGTGCTGCGGTCGTGGGGGGCGAGCTCAGGACCTGAAACAGGTCAGAGGTCGCTCACTCGCAACGCGCAGCGCCAGCCATTAAGAAGGGAGGGGGGAGGGAGGAGCAGCTTCATTTCCCTTTACATCCTCCACACCCTTCAGTTTCCAGCCTTGACTCTGATACAACTGAAATTGCTGCATCTCACAGAATGGAAATTGAACTGCTAGCTCACCAGTAGGTAGGTTGCTATAAGGAAGTTGCAATTAACATTTAGGCTTGTAGGAACCTGTCAACACACACGACTTATTCACAGCATTTTGAGATTTAGTGCTGTGATAAGGGTTTTGAAGCAAAGTTATGTGACCATTTTCCATTACTGGACTTTTAAGGGATTTTTTTTATTCGGGTTACCCCCCTCTACTTCGTCTGTCCAATGGGTGGCAATTAAAGGCTTCAAAGAGGCAACTGGGGATATTTCCAAGGCCATTCCGCTAGTAATCAAAAGTTATTGTGCTTCTGGGTCTACATGAGAAACCGTTTGAATCCTTGGATACAGCAGATATTTCTTCATCCTATGTTAAAACCTAAGGTCAAAAACTATTTTCCTTTTTCAAGGGAAGTTGTGCTACCAGTACTTGAGATCTGTAGGAGCTGGCCTGGTGTGTGGTGGGTACCTAAGTGTAGGAAAGTACCATCTTGCCTGGCATGTTACCCCCATATTTCACTGTATATATGTTGTTTTAGTCTATGTGTCACTGGCCAGGCAGGGCCCCTGTGCTCATAAGTATGTGCCCTGTATGTGTTCCCTGTGTGATGCCTAACTGTCTCACTGAGGCTCTGCTAACCAGAACCTCAGTGGTTATGCTCTCTCTGCTTTCCAAATTTGTCACTAACAGGCTAGTGACTAAATTTACCAATTCACATTGGCATACTGGTACACCCATATAATTCCCTAGTATATGGTACTGAGGTACCCAGGGTATTGGGGTTCCAGGAGATCCCTATGGGCTGCAGCATTTCTTTTGCCACCCATAGGGAGCTCTGACAATTCTTACACAGGCCTGCCAGTGCAGCCTGGGTGAAATAACGTCCACGTTATTTCATAGCCATTTTACACTGCACTTAAGTAACTTATAAGTCACCTATATGTCTAACCTTCACCTGGTGAAGGTTGGGTTCAAAGTTACTTAGTGTGTGGGCACCCTGGCACTAGCCAAGGTGCCCCCACATCGTTCAGGGTAAATTCCCCGGACTTTGTGAGTGCGGGGACACCATTACACACGTGCACTATACATAGGTCACTACCTATGTGTAGCGTCACAATGGTAACTCTGAACATGGCCATGTAACATGTCTAAGATCATGGAATTGTCACCCCAATACCATTCTGGTATTGGGGGTGACAATTCCATGATCCCCCGGGTCTCTAGCATAGTAACCGGGTACTGCCAAACTGCCTTTCTGGGTCTACACTGCAGCTGCTGCCAACCCCTCAGACAGGTCTCTGCCTTCCTGGGGTCCAGGCATCCCTGGCCCAGGAAGGCAGAACAAAGGACTTCCTCTGATAGAGGGTGTAACACCCTCTCCCTTTGGAAATAGGTGTGAGGGCTGGGGAGGAGTAGCCTCCCCCAGCCTCTGGAAATGCTTTGATGGGCACAGATGGTGCCCATCTCTGCATAAGCCAGTCTACACCGGTTCAGGGATCCCCCAGCCCTGCTCTGGCGCGAAACTGGAGAAAGGAAAGGGGAGTGACCACTCCCCTGACCTGCACCTCACAGGGGAGGTGCCCAGAGCTCCTCCAGTGTGTCCCAGACCTCTGCCATCTTGGAAACAGAGGTGTTGGGGGCACACTGGACTGCTCTGAGTGGCCAGTGCCAGCAGGTGACATCAGAGGCTCCTTCTGATAGGCTCTTACCTCTCTTGGTAGCCAATCCTCCTTCCTTGGTAGCCAAACCTCCTTTTCTGGCTATTTAGGGTCTCTGCTTTGGGGAATTCTTCAGATAACGAATGCAAGAGCTCACCAGAATTCCTCTGCATCTCCCTCTTCACCTTCTACCAAAGGATCGACCGGTGACTGCTCAGGACGCCTGCAAAACCGCAACAAAGTAGCAAGACGACTACTAGCAACATTGTAGCACCTCATCCTGCCGGCTTTCTCTACTGTTTCCAGGTGGTACATGCTCTGGGGGTAGCCTGCCTTCACCCTGCACCAGAAGCTCTGAAGAAATCTCCCCTGGGTCGACGGAATCTTCCCCCTGCTAAAGCAGGCATCAAAAGACTGCATCACTGGTCCTCTGGGTCCCCTCTCCGCCTGACGAGCCTGGTCCCTGGAACTCAACAACTCTGTCCAAGGGACTCCCACAGTCCAGTGACTCTCCAGTCCAAGTTTGGTGGAGGTAAGTCCTTGCCCCTCCACGATGGACTGCATTGCTGGGTACCGCGTGATTTGCAGCTGCTCCGGCTCCTGTGCACTCTTCCAGGATTTCCTTCATGCACAGCCAAGCCTGGGTCCCCGGCACTACGTCCTGCAGTGCACAACCTTCTGAGTTGTCCTCCGGCGTCGTGGGACTCCCTTTTGTGACTTCGGGTGGACTCCGGTTCACTTTTCTTCTAAGTGCCTGTTCAGGTACTTTTGCGGGTGCTGCTTGCTTCTGTGAGGGCTCCCTGAGTTGCTGGGTGCCCCCTGTGTCTCCTCCTCCAAGTGGCGATATCCTGGTCCCTCCTGGGCCACAGCAGCACCCAAAAACCTGTACAGCGACCCTTGCAGCTAGCAAGGCTTGTTTACGGTCTTTCTGCGTGGGAACACCTCTGCAAGCTTCATTGCGACGTGGGACTTCCATCCTCCAAAGGAGAAGTTCCTAGTCCTCTTCTTTCTTGCAGAATTCCAAGCTTCTTCCAACCCATGGCAGCTTCCTTGGACCCTCAGCTGGCATTTCCTGGGCTCCTGCCCACTCGCGACACTGTCACGACTATTGGACTTGGTCCCCTTGTCTTACAGGTACTCAGGTCTGGAAATCCACTGTTGTTGCATTGCTGGTGTTTGTTCTTCTTGCAGAATCCCCCAATCACGACTTCTGTGCTCTCTGGGGGTAGTAGGTGCACTTTACACCTACCTTTCAGGGTCTTGGGGTGGGCTATTTTTCTAACCCTCACTGTTTTCTTACAGTCCCAGCGACCCTATACAAGCTCACATAGGTTTGGGGTCCATTCGTGGTTCGCATTCCACTTTTGGAGTATATGGTTTGTGTCACCCCTATACCTATGTGCTCCTATTGCAGTCTATTGTAATTCTATACTGTTTGCATTACTTTTCTTGCTATTACTTACCTAATTTTGATTTGTCTACATATATCTTGTGTATATAACTTATCCTCATACTGAGGGTACTCACTGAGATACTTTTGGCATATTGTCCTAAAAATAAAGTACCTTTATTTTTAGTAACTCTGTGTATTGTGTTTTCTTATGATATTGTGCATATGACACCAGTGGTATAGTAGGAGCTTTACATGTCTCCTAGTTCAGCCTAAGCTGCTTTGCCATAGCTACCTTCTATCAGCCTAAGCTGCTAGAAACACCTCTTCTACACTAATAAGGGATAACTGGACCTGGCACAACGTGCAAGTACCTCTAGTACCCACTACAAGCCAGGCCAGCCTCCTACACTAAGGTACTTACACCTTATACCAGATCCAGTTATCCCCTATTAGTAAGGTGTAGTCAGTGTCTAGGAAGCCAGGCTCTCTAGAGGTAGCTATGGATGAGCAGCCAAGGCTCATCTAGGAGACATGCAGAGCTCATGCATTGCCACTGTAGTCACACGGCACTCACACACGTGAAAGAAAACACTCACGGGGTTATTCTAACTTTGGAGGAGGTGTTAATCCGTCCCAAAAGTGACGGAAAAGTGACGGATTTACCACCAGCCGTATTACGAGTCCATTATATCCTATGGAACTCGTAATACGGCTGGTGGTATATCCGTCACTTTACCGTCACTTTTGGGACGGATTAACACTCCTCCAAAGTTAGAATAACCCCCTCAGTGTTACAAAAATAAAGGTACTTTATTTTAGTGACACAATTACCAAAAAGTACTAGAGAGGCAAACCTCCGGTGGGAGGTAAGGAACACACTAGATATGTACACTAGTAATCAGAACTAGGCATATAAATTGTTAGAAAACAGTGCAAAATAGCAATAGACAGTAGTGACCCTAGGGGGAGCCTAAACGATATACTTAAAAAAATGGAATGCACATGCAGGACCCCCACCTAGGTAAGTGGAGTGTGTAGAGGTGAGCGGGGGAACTAGGAAACCCCAAAGGTAAGTACCACAGTGCCCCCCCAGGGACAAAGAAGAAAGAAGAAAGTTACTGGATTTTCCCCAAACCACCCAAAAGGAAGAAAAAAAAGATAATGCAACACCCAGACAAGACCAGCTGTGGGTTTCTGAAGAGGAAGACCTGTGGAAGAAGAGGACCAAGTCCAGAAGTCACAGGAGAGTCCAGTGGGGGCAGGAGCCACTACCCACCCAGCTTTGGTTGCAGGAGTTAGTAACAGTAGAGAGAAGAAGGTCAGCAATGCACCCTGGAGTTGATAAAGAGTTGCTGGAGGATGCAGTCGACATCCCACGACTGATGGATGATTGGAGTCGGTCAGTGGTGCGGAAAAGCTACCCTCAAGCCTTGGCAAAGGCAGAAGTCGTGGTAAAGCAAAAGTGGAGCTGCTGTGGAGCAGCAAGGTCAGGAGGACTCAACCCTCAGGGGATTCATAGGGGGACGGTCAGCAAGGTAGAGAGTCCACAGAAGAAGAGGCAGCCCCCACAGGAGACCCAATGGAAGAGTAACCAGGAGTCGCAGAGGAGCCCCCGCAGAACAACTGGAGAAGGGCCCCACGCCACAGGAGAAGCATGCAGAGGGCTGTGCATCGCAGGAAGGAGTTTTAGGGCTGGGGCTATACGGAGCATGAATATCTCTTGGAGGAGATGCCAACAGACCTTGGTAGCTGCAAGAGATGCAGTGCACGGGGGTACTGTCCTGCGTGGGAAGGCAAGGGCTTTCTTCCACCACCAGAAAGATTACTCCAGACCATCACCCGTGATGCAGGATCCATTCAGCTCAGGATGAGAGGAGATCCACGCAGCCTCCTTCACTCCAAGGAAGATTCCTTCTTCCTTCTCATGCAGGGTGAAGCCTTGCTGTCCTCAGAGGATGCACAGCTGGGGAAATGTTGCAGAAGCTGGAAGGAGCAGTGTAAACAATGTTGCAAGTATAGTCTTCGTCGTGGATGCAGATTGTCGGGTCCTGTAGAGTCCAGTCGCAATTCCAGTGGCTAGAATTCAAAGTAGAGGTTGCAGAGAAGTCCTGCTGGAATCTTACAAGCCGAATCTGAGGACCCACCCAAGAGGGAGACCCTAAATGGCCCTGAAAGGGGGATAGGTCACCTTACCAGTTGACCACCTACCACGAGGGGGCTCTGGCTTCATCTGCCTGACCTGGCCACTCAGAGGCTCCCAGAGGCCCCTGCCTACCTTGGATTCAAGATGGCAGAACCTAGGGACCATATGGAGGAGCTCTGGGAACCACCCCAGTGATGGTGATGGACAGGGGAGTGGTCACTCCCCTTTTCATTGTCCCGTTTCGCTCCAGAGCAGGGTAATGGGTGTCCCTGAACCTGTGTGGATTGGCTCGAGCACAGAGGGCCCCAAATGTGCCCTTCAAAGCATACCAGTGGCTGGGGGAGGCTACTGCTCCCAAGCCATGTAACACCTATGTCCAAAGGGAGAGGGCGTTACTCCCCTCTCCCAAAGGAAATCCTTTGTCTTGCTTTCCTGGGCTTGAGCTGTTCAAGCAGCAGAAGGGCAGAAACCTGTCTGAGTGGTGGCAGCAGGATGCACTACCCGGAAAACCCCAGGAGGCTGGTAGGAGCAATACTGGGGGTCCTCTAAGGAGCCCCCAGAGTGCATGAAATCATACTTCCAATACTGGCATCAGTATTGGTGTATGATTCTGACATGTTTGATACCAAATATGCCCAGATTCGGAGTTACTATTATGTTACTGAACATAGGTAGTGACCTATGTCCAATACACGCATACAATGGTGTCTCCGCACTCACGAATTCTGGGAAAATGGAACTGGAGTTTGTGGGTGTACCTTGGCTACTGCCCTCATATACAGGTACTTGCACAATGCCCTCTGGGCTAGAAGGGCCTACCATAGGGGTGACTTACAGTGACCTGGTGCAGTGACCTGTAGTAAAAAGGGAGCATGCACCCTTTCATGCAGGATGCAATGGCAGGCCTGCGGATACACTTTGCATGGGCTCCCCATGGGTGGCACAATACATGCTGCAGCCCATGGGGATCCCCTGATACCCCAATGCCCTGGGTACCATATACTAGGGACTTACATGAGGGCACCAGTATACTAATAATGTGAGGTGTATGTGGTTCCAAGTTTAAAGGGAGAGAGCATAATCACTGGGGTCCTGGTTAGTAGGATCCCAGTGAACACAGTCAAACACACTGGCAACAGGCAGAAAATGGGGGTAACCATGCCAAGAAAGAGGATACTTTCCCACAAGAACCATTCAGAAGCTATTATCACTCCATCAATAGAAACTAAAACGGCATTATTGATCTACTTACAAAAAACAAAAGGCTTAGTTTCCACTAATGCTGTGTGACATACAGTGCTCTGACTAAGAAGAAAGTCACAATGGAGACTCTGAGTGGATGGGTCAAGCAGGCAGAGAATTTGCAAGGTCTCTGCACCAGGTCAGCCTGTTCTTCCTGAGCCGAATCAGCGGAGGTATGTAGTTCAGCCACATGTCCTTGATTAACACATTTGTGCCACCCTACAGGCTTAACCTAAATAAGGATGATTCTTTGAATTTTGCTAGATGTGTTCTGCAAGTTGCAATGAAGTAATTGTATGTTAAAAAAGGAGAAATGGGTAAATAAATGACAATGGAAAATTGTATCTGATAAATACGTCTACCTGCAGATTCCTTACTTTAGGACAGTGGTTACCCACCTTATAACTTCTGTGGACCCCCACCTTATAATTACTGGATTCTGGGGACCCCCCACTGACTCATTATTGGATTCTTGGGTCCCTCCAATGAGATATTACTGAAAGCTGTTGACCTAATTTGTTAATATTATTTAATTTTTTAAGTAGTCGCGGCCCCCTGAGAAGACTTTGCGGACCCCATGGGTCACCGGACCACATGTTGTGAACCACCGCTGTAAAGAATTCCCCAGGTGTCAGATTTGATCAAGAAACCTTTCAAGCAGTACCTCTGTGTGCCTGTAGGTGATGTCAATCGGCTCCACATCATGCCGGAAGTGATGTGTGCGGTGACTCTCACCTCAGCATGCGGACATCAGTTCTTTTCTTTCTGTATCAGTCTGGAGAGAGCTAACTCTGTTCACTTTTTGTACAACTTTTTTCAACATTTTGTCAAGCCTTTTTCAACACCTTGTCTCCCAATGTGTGTAGGGATGTCTGCCCCTAAAAAACAGTGGGGTATTAGTCCCGTGGTTCCTGTCTCAGACAGATGTCTTTGACAGACCTCCACATCTGGCATCCCTTTGGTGTTTGAAGCCGGACCACGACTCCAAGACTTGTGAGGACTGCCGCACCATGAACCCCCAAGATGCTGAGGGAGCACTCTCTGAAGCTCCTGGTAGCCTGACACGAGATGCCTCCATGACTCTCTGGTTCTGGTCATGAGAAATGTCCCAGGCCCTTCGCGAAGTTGTTCCAGGTGCTCGCCATTGCACTTAAAGTCGTCTTGTAAGTCCCAGGCGAAGTCCCAAAAAATCTAAGAAGTTGAAGCGTTCTTTGACTGCACAGCGCTGGGCCATGTCATCGGATAAGGCACGGGAACGACATCACTCTATGCCCCGCTCCCATGTGTCTGCCTCTGAATCCATGCTGTGCCTCCCTGAGTTTTCTAGAGCTGGCATGACCTCCTCAGACTCAACTCAGAGAAATGTATGAGGTCGTGCACCTCATTTGTGGTCAGGACAACCCCTCTGGAGTGCCTTTGGACCCAATGAGTTTGGTGGGTTCCCCCAATGCATTACCGTAGGTGGGCCTACCCTGGATTCAGTTCTGACTTGGGAACATTTTCAATCGCATGACTTTGACCTGCCTTGGAGCCTGTTCCAGTGACATTGTTCCCAGTGTTGCCGATATCCCCTGGTGGCGGCATCTTATAAACGTACCCAACTCTGATAGGGAACCGCATCAGCATTGTCTGTTGTCGACTCTGGCTGGGACTAAACCTTCCAAGTCAGAGCCACGGTCTGCTTTTTTCAACAGCCATGGGGAGGTGTATGATTGGGGAAGATCTGAGAAGTCTTATGGTTACCCCAATCTCCCCTCCCCTTGACAGGCCGAAGATAACTGGCATGAGGTAATGTCAGATGCCAGTGTTCTGGACTTATCCCCAGACGCTGCATAGTTTCTCCTAGTGTGGTTACAGAGAAACGGGGCTTCATTCGCCCAGGCAGTCTTCTCTCACCTCCAGACTATAGTGGACCTCCTGCATTCACTAGAATTCACTATAAATGTGCTCAAGTCACACCTGAATCCTTCTCAATCGCTTTCTTTCATCAGGGCTGTTCTGGATACAGTGCAGTTTCAGAGGAGTCCAGGAAATTCAGGCTATGATTCTGATGTTTCAGCCTCTAGCCTGGATTGCGGTGAGACTGACTCCAAGGCTGCTCAGTCTCATGGCCTCCTGCATACTGCTGGTAACAAATGTCTGCTTGGCATATGCGGGCTCTGCGTTGGGACCTGAAGTACCAGTGGGTACATCAGCAGGGGTATATCTGACCTGGTCCAGCAACTGGAGGGAACTGCAAAAGATCTGAAGTGGTGGCTGACCAACCACGATGGGGTCAGTGGCAGACCCTTGTCTCTTCCCCACAGGGTCAATGGCAGACACTTGTCCCTTCTCCTCCCTGAGCTGACTATGACAGATGTGTCACTCCTGGGCTGGGGCAACCATGTGGAGATCAGAGGACTCTGGTCTCTGGTGGAGTCTAAGCTCCACATAAATCTGGTGGAGCTGAGAAGTACCCAACTGTCATTAAAAGCATTTCTTCCTTCCATCAAGGGAAAGCTAGTTCAGGTGTTCACAAACAACACCACCGCCATGTGGTATTGCAACAAGCAGGGTGAATGGGGTTGTGGACCATTTGTCAAGAGGCTCTGAGTCTCTGGATGTAGCTGGAACGTCAGGGCATTTCCCTTGTGGTACAATATTTGGCAGGCTCTCTGAACACCAGCATGGACAAACTCAGCCATCAGTGGCTAGCAGGTCATGAGTGGCGTTTCCATCTGGAGGTGGTGCAAGGTCTCTTCAGAGATTGGGGAGAACCTTGGTTAGATCTGTTCACCACTGCTGAGAACACATGTCAGCACTTTTGCATCTGGATTTTTCAAGGCAACTCTCACTCTGACATGTATTTCTTCTCGATAGAGGCCTCCTGTACACTTTTCTGCTGATATTACTTGTGCCCAGTGTTTTCAAGCAGATCAGGAATGACCAAGCCCAGGTCATTCTTGTGGCTTCAGATGGGACACACAGAGTATGGTATCCTGAACTGAGCATGAACATTGGTCCACCGATCAGGCTGCTGCTTGGGGAGGATCTACTGTTGCACCAATTGGGCAGGGTCTTGCACCCAAACCCCCTCACCACCTTCATGCATGGAGATTGAGCACTGGTATATAACAGTTTTTGATCTCCCTGCAGAAGTCTGATGTCATTCTGCCAGCAGACACCTCTCAACAAAGACAGTATTCACCTGTTGTTGGGACAAATTTGTGGCTTGATGTGCCTCCAAAAATGTTGACCCCCTTTCTGCACCCTCGTCTGAGGTTGTGTTGTTTGTCCTCTTGTTAGCCTGCCAAGGTTTTTGCTCTCGGCATTGTTGAAAAGTACCTATTGGCCATATCTGCATTCTTGCAGTCGCTGGCCCAGCCCTCCCTTTTCAAGTCACCTGTTATGACTACAACATAAGTTCCTTCCAAAACCCTCCATTATGCCCCAATGAGACCCGAACCTTTTTTTTATCTTCCTCATTTGCTCACCCCTTGAGCCCTTGCACATTTTGCCCTCAATGCCTGATGATCATAAAAACAGACTTTTTAGCTGCCATTACATCAGCCAGGAGGGATAGTGAACTGTAGGAACTTTCTGTGCATTCTCCTTACACAACTTTTTCCCCAGGCATTCTGGTTTTGAGAACGCGTGCCTCTATCCTGTCAAAAGTGGTAACACCTTTTCACGTAGGCAAGATCATCACATTGCCTATTTTTGCTCTCTGCATACTTCCAAACAGCAGGAGAGACTCCATTGCCTGGACCGAAAAAGAGCATTGTCATTCTACATTGATGATACCAGAGAGTTCCAGTGGACCGTCAACTCATCATTGGATTCGTCAGAGCAAGGAAAGGAAAGACTGGTCAGAAATGTACCATTTCAGGATGGATAGTACTCTGCATTAAAATCTGCTACACCCTGGCCAATAAGAAGCCCACTGAGAGCTTGTGGGCTCATTTCACCTGCTTTAGCTTGCAGAGTCCATGTCCTGGACTTCTGACAGGCTGCAACCTGGGCATCTCTACACACGTTCACAAAGCACCACTGCCTGGACAGTCAGGTTGGTTGCGACGGGCACTTTGCAGGCTCGGTCTTCTAGGACTTCAAGGTCTAAAACTGTTTGCAGACCCACCTCCAGAGATGTATTGCTTGGGTATCTATCAGCCGCAACCTGTCCTAATGGGCTAAGAGGCCACACCCCTCACCTTTTGCCCAACAACAAAAGTGTCTGTCAGGCTGAGCAAAGATCAGCCTGACAGACACTTTATTTCAGGTCAGGCAGTCAGGTGCCAGGAGCTAGACATGTGCTAAATGCACAGACTCCTGGTTGCTTGAGCTTAACTTTGCTGGGCTGAAGATGTCACAGGTTCTGTGGGTATGACCTCTTCAGCCTGGCATAGTGCCTCGAGGCCCTTCCTTTCATGATGAGGGCGAGTGTCACTGATTGCCTCAGACCTGTGAGCTTCAGTTTTAAGCCCTGAAGTGCCCAGGGCTGAATGTCAATCACTGGCACCTCTTCGCAGAGTGGGCTGGTGTCAGCAACTCTCACTGACCCCATTCCATTCTCTGACGTGATAAGGACTGCTGCCTCTCCTCATTGAGTGACATAAAGTCAGCCAGTGTGGGAAGGCAGCAGTCCCAACCCTCCTGTGTCCTCCGAGGCAGAGCTGTACAGGTATGATTGTTTTTTATTAATGTTGGTGCATTTGAGCGTGTATGTATGAATATTTGGGAGTGAGTGTTGTGAATGAAAGTGTGTGTGCTTGTGTGCATGTGTGAATGCATGGGTGTGAGTCAGTGTGTTTGTGTGCGAGTGTGTTCCGTCCGCCTCCTCCCTGCTAAAATTACCAGCCGCTTCTGGTATCTATTCTAATGTACGGAATCTGCGGATAGAAGTCTCTGTCAGATGAACGAGTTACTTGCCTTCAGTAACGCTTTATCTGGTATAGACTCTAACTATCCACAGATTCCTTACCAACCCTCCCACTCTCCCTGCTCGCTGAATGTATTTCTTCATATAGGGAAAGCCTTATGAGTTCCCTAGTGTCTGCACACTGGTCTGCACAGATCGGCAACCTTTGTGGCTCCACGTTTCTGGCATGGAAATGTTGCAAAAAGTAACATATCAGTGTGCTGGGGTGGTGCTAATATAGTCCCTGCGCATGTCACTTCTGGCGCTAACAACGCCGACATTGAGCCAGTCGACGCCACGTATCGGCAACTAGAGGTATTACTCTAAAAGTTTCCTGATCCAGTCTGACACATAGGGGATAATCTAAGGTAAGGAATTTGTGGCTAAGAGTCTCTACCAGATAATGCGTTACCAAAGGTAAGTTACTTGTTCATTGGGGCCTTTGGGGCTTTTTTATATCCTCAATCATTATGACTTGGACGAGGAGCAATGATGATGAGGTAATGAACCAATTACTTACCAGTAAGCTTATTTTCTTTGAATCAATTGCTTCTCGTCCCTGTGCGCATCCCCACCTTCTGTCCTATATAAGACATAGCTACAGTTTTGCTTGTGAAAACAGGATGGAGAAAGAGGTCTTATGGAAAAGTCTGAAATAGGAGTAGTACCAAGTTTGAAGTACTCAAATTGACATGTAAACTCATTTGTTATGACTGGGACAAGGAGTGCTTGATTTGGAGTAATAAAGGTCACCAATAAGCACAAGGTTCATGAAGAATCCTGTGCAGCATGTACAAACATGTAAAAGCAACATGATGGAGCCGGACTGATGCCTTGTGTGCTTTAAAAAAAGCGCTCACCTGGAAACCTTAAATTAATATTCCGACAATCATGCTGCGAGGAACTTCAGCCTTGGATCTACCTAGTCGCACTAACCTAAAAAATGGCAAAGACGATGAGCGGAGAGGGTTGTGGCTGGAGGAAGAGTTGAGACTCTGTTTTCACTAGGGAGTAAAGCGGCTTGGACCGATGTCAAACAGAAACAACTACTGGGGCAGAAGATTAGGAGGCTGCAGCGTGCGCTGGGTGGTAGAGAACCAACCAACAGCTGGAAGACAGAAAGTAAGTCTCCACCAACACAACCGGGCATTCCAGACTCAGGGCTCCACTGACGGAACCAATGCAGACCCCCTCTTTTGGGGCCCAGGCAAAGAGCTAACATGCCAGGCATAAAACCTGCCCTCCTCTCACGAGACGGGCCTCTCTTCGAGAGTTTTGCTTCCATCCAGCGGAGGTATTGATTGAAGCCGTTAGTGTGAACTGGACTGGTTTATTGGCAGATTCTGTGAGTGATTAGTCTCTGTTCTCCTGGCATGGCTCTGAATCCATCACCAGAGGCGTGTATGTAATACAGGAGGTGTGCCTCACATCTCAACCGCTGCAGAGCTAGACTTCTCCCTGTCTTACGGAATATATGTTTGATTTAAACGCTGCTCTGACGCTTTAACGGATGAATGCAATAACATGACATAGAAAATTCAAATAGGATTACACCATAACATTCACAAGGATGGGTATACAACATAAAACAAGCATTTGCAATGCAATCGGTCTCGTGTTTGCTCGAGTAAGAGTTATTTGTGTTGTAAATTCTGAACTAGACATTTCTTGCCATATAAATTGAAAATAAAAAGGGAAACAGAAGTTCGCTCTTAGTCAAACGTATTATCGGCAAAAATGCAATTATCTATGTAACAGCGTCGATGTGATGCAAAGCTCTTGACTACTGCCCAGCGAGATCGCGCTGCGTTGGAAATAAATAGAAAAAGTAGTCCAGAAGCCATACGGAAAACATGGAGCTTGTATGTTTTTAGTAGTTTGCCGGTGCGCTCGAGGAGGGCTAAACACCGGAAAAGACATGGCGTATGCATGCCTTCCACTAATGAAAGCAAGTGAATTTTAAAAGGCAAGCCCACAAGCCAACCAAACTCCTGGGCGTGCGGTGGGCGCAGTTACAAGCCACAGAGAGATTACAGCGGCAACAGAGCGCTTTGCGCTCAACCCTAAAAAATAATGGAATCAGAAACGGGAATTTTAGGAACATTCAATTGCCATATTATGAGCTTGATCCCTTATTTTTCTATAGGGAACGCATGAATATTAATGTACAAGGCACTTTTACATGTAATTTTCAAGCTTTCTCATCATACTCACTATCCATCTTCCTCACCCCGATGGTAAATTATGACAGATGTATGTATGTACATGGCTTTCTGTTTTTAATAATTAAGTTTGTTAGGATTTTCGTAAAAATACTGCCCATTCGTGAACACATGAACAGAGCAGGTACTGGGTCCAGGCGCCCCGTGTAACATAGAACATTCTGAGAACAGCTGTCAGCATTGTACATCAGGGTACAGTCAGCATCAGTAATGGTATGTCTATAGCGCGAACCAAGCCGAAAGGCGGTGGAGCGCTGTACATGGTAAACAATTCAACGAGTGATACTGCAGGAGGCTGGTTTGTGGGCGGTTCCTGCATTGGAAGTAGGCGCAGGGCTGCCGAGTTTGCAGTCTTTTTATGTATGAGATTTCTCTGTTTGTAGTGTGCTAATGTGTGATATTTCTTAGTGCTAGGTGTGACTCTTTGAGTGACACTGTATTGCAAACGTAGTCAGTGACCCAAGAAGTAAAATATCATTCACTGGGGCAGCATTTTCGCCATCGCAGAGTATGTGCCTCAGCAGCAAAAATGATTCCAGTGCATCCTTTGTAGTTCACCCTGCAAGCACTACCTGGTAACATTTCCCTGTACGACACCTGCCACCAGTGGCGGCCCGTCCTTTAGGGTGGGGGGGCCACGCCCCCCCCCCCCACCTTTTGCCCCTCATGAAGAGTGTCTGTCAGGCTGAACAAAGGTCAGCCTGACAGACACTCTCCATGTTCAGCTCAGGCAGCCAGGAGCAGACATGCGCGATTTGCGCACACTCCTGGCTGCCTGAGCTGAACTTAGCTGGGCTGAGGAGGCCACAGCGCCTATGGGCGTGACCTCCTCGGCTCAGCAAAGGTGCCTCGAGGCCCTCCCCTGGGTGACGAGGAAAGCTCTCCCTGGGCGCTTCAGGTTTAAGCCCTGAAGTGCCCAGGGCGAGTGTCAATCAGTGACACCTCGTCACAGAGTGGGGTGGGGTCAGCAGTCTCACTGACCCCATCCCACTCTGTGACGAGGCTGGGACTGCTGCCTTACCTCATTGGCTGACCTGAGGTTCCCTCAGCCAATGAGGGAAGGCTGCAGTCCCAACCCTCCTGGGACCTGGAGGCTGAAGGTAAGTGTGTGTGTGTGTGTGTGATGTTTTAAATTGAATATTTGGTGCGCGCATGCATGTTTGAGTGCTATGAGTGTTGTTAATGGATGTGCGTGCGTGTGAAAGAATGAGTGTGTGCGATCTTTTAAAATTAATGTTTGGTGCGTGCGTTTATGTTTGAATGGTATGAGTGTTGTTAATGGATGTGCGTGTGTGTCTGTGTGTGAAAGAATGAGTGTGTGTGTGTGTGTGTGTGTGTATCCCGCCCGCCCCCCTCACTCCTAAAGCTGCCGACCGCCACTGCCTGCCACCATCACCCACCCAGTAAAACACGTTTGCAGTGTCTTTCCACAGCTGCCACCATCACCCACCCAGTAAAACACGTGTGCAGTGTCTTTCCTCAGCTGCCACCATCGCCCACCCAGTAAAACACGTGTGCAGTGTCTTTCCCCACCTGCCACCATCACCCACCTAGTAAAGCACATCTTTCCCACCACCACCATGTGCAGTGTCTTTCCTCAGCTACCAACATGCCCCACCTACCACCATCACCCACCTAGTAAAGCACCTGTGCAGTGTCTTTTCCCACTACCACTACCATCACCCACTTAGTAAAGCATGTGCCCAATTTCTTGCCCCACCTGCCACCATCACCCACCTAGTAAAACATGCATGCAGTGTCTTGCCCCACCTGCCACCATCACCCACCTGGTAAAACATGCATGCAGTGGCCTTCCCTACCTACCACCATCACCCACCTAGTATAACACACATGCAGTGTCTTATCCCACCTGCCACCATCACCCACTAGTAAAACATGCATGCAGTGTCTTTTCCCCCCTGCCACCTTCACCCACCTAGTAAAACACATGTTCAGTGTCTTGCCCCACTCGCCATCACCCACCCAGTAAAACACGCATTCAGTGTCTTTTCCCCCCTGCCACCTTCACCCACTAGTAAAACATGCATGCACTGCCTTTCCCCACCAGCCACCTTCACCCACTAATAAAACATGCATGCAGTGCCTTTCCCCAGCCACCACAATCACCCACTAGTAAAACACGCATAAAGTGCCTTTCCCCACCCCACACCATCACCACTAGTAAAAACACCCATGCAGTGTCTTTCCCAACCTGCCACCATCACCCACCTAGTAAAACATGTGTGCAGTGTCTTTCCCTACCCGCCAGAATCACCCACTAGTAAAACATGCATGCAGTGTCTTTTCCCCCCTGACACCTTCACCCACCTAGTAAAACACATGTTCAGTGTCTTGCCCCATCCTCCACCATCACCCACCTAGTAAAACACGCATGCAGTGCCTTTCCCTACCTGCCAACATCTCCCACCTAGTATAACACACATGCAGTGTCTTTTCCCCCCTGACACTTTCACCCACCTAGTAAAACACATGTTCGGTGTCTTGCCCCACCAGCCATCACCCACCTAGTTCAACACGCATGCAGTGTCTTTTCCCCACTGCCACCTTCACCCACTAGTAAAACATGCATGCACTGCCGGCTTTTCCCCATCTGCCACCTTCACCCACTAATAAATCATGCATGCAGTGCCTTCCCCAGCCGCCACAATCACCCACTAGTAAAACACGCATAAAGTGCCTTTCCCCACCATCACCACTATTAAAACACTCATGCAGTGCCTTTCCCAACCTGCCACCATCACCCACGTAGTAAAACATGCGTGCAGTGTCTTTCCCTACCTGCCAGTATCACCCACTAGTATAACACATGTTTAGTGTCTTGCCCCACCCGCCATCACCCACCGAGTAAAACATACATGCAGTGTCTTTCCCCACCCGCCACCATTACCCACCTAGTAAAACATGCGTGCAGTGTCTTTCCCCACCGGCCACCATCACCCACTAGTAAAACATGCATGTAGTGCCTTTACCCACCCGACACCACCATCACCCACTAGTAAAACATGCATGCAGTTCCTTTACCCACCTGCCACTATCACCCACCTAGTAAAACATGCGTGCAGTGTCTTTTCCCACCGCCACAATTGCCCACTAGTAAAACATGCATGCAGTGCCTTTACCCAGCTGCCGCCATCACCCACCCAGTAAAACATGCATGCAGTGTCTTTCCCCACCGGCCACCATCACCCACTAGTAAAACATGCGTGCAGTGCCTTTACCCACCCGCCACCATCACCCACTAGTAAAACATGCATGCAGTGCCTTTACCCACCCGCCACCATCACCCACTAGTAAAACATGCGTGCAGTGCCTTTACCCACCTGCCGCCTTCACCCACCTGGTAAAACATGCGTGCAGTGTCTTTCCCTACCCGCCAGTATCACCCACTAGTAAAACATGCATGCAGTGTCTTTTCCCCCCTGACACCTTCACCCACCTAGTAAAACACATTTTCAGTGTCTTGCCCCATCCTCCACCATCACCCACCTAGTAAAACACGCATGCAGTGCCTTTCCCCACCTGCCACCATCTCCCACCTAGTATAACACACATGCAGTGTCTTTTCCCCCCTGACACCTTCACCCACCTAGTAAAACACATGTTCGGTGTCTTGCCCCACCCGCCATCACCCACCTAGTTAAACATGCATGCAGTGTCTTTTCCCCACTCCCACCTTCACCCACTAGTAAAACATGCATGCACTGCCGGCTTTTCCCCATCTGCCACCTTCACCCACTAATAAATCATGCATGCAGTGCCTTCCCCAGCCGCCACAATCACCCACTAGTAAAACACGCATAAAGTGCCTTTCCCCACCCCCACCATCACCACTAGTAAAACACCCATGCAGTGTCTTTCCCCACCTGCCACCATCACCCACCTAGTAAAACATGCGTGCAGTGTCTTTCCCTACCCGCCAGTATCACCCACTAGTATAACACATGTTCAGTGTCTTGCCCCACCCGCCATCACCCACCGAGTAAAACACCCATGCAGTGTCTTTCCACACCTGCCACCATCACCCACCTAGTAAAACATGCGTGCAGTGTCTTTCCCTACCCGCCAGTATCACCCACTAGTAAAACATGCATGCCACCATCACCCACCTAGCAAAACACATGTTCAGTGTCTTGCCCCATCCTCCACCATCACCCACCTAGTAAAACACGCATGCAGTGCCTTTCCCCACCTGCCACCATCACCCACCTAGTAAAACACATGTTCAGTGTCTTGCCCCACCCGCCACCATCACCCACCTAGTAAAAGTGCGCCTGCAGTGTCTTTCCCCACCCTCCACCATCACCCACCTAGTAAAAGTACACCTGCAGTGTCTTTCCCCACCCTCCACCATCACCACTAGTAAAACATGCACCGTGCTTCGTTAACCAGCAGTGCGTTATTTAATAGCACTTGATTCAACAGGCTGTATAGGAACTCGTAGTAAATGTGCAAGGTACACAAAAACTAGGAATAGCTTACATGAATACATCTCTGGAAAATAGTCATTGCAGTTGGTCATTTCATGCGTAATGAGTATCAAAAAATGATGACGTTACTAGTAGACTGGTAATTGCATGCTACATTTTGTTTCCTTTTTAGAAGCACATGTTCTAAAGAAGTAAAAATAGTTGAATGGGCATTAGGAGAATTGTTAATTAATGTTTATTCTGAAAACCGTCAACAAACTTCAGGAATAATCTTCTAAAACTGTGCATAGCTACGAGTCAGAAAGGACCTTCATGTTGGGGCAGCAAGGAACAACACACTTGCTCACATGCCTTAATTGAGCAGTGAGGCAGTCAGCCTACACTAGTGTCGGGCTGGTAGTGGTGTTGACTGTTACAACGGGTGGGTAACCCTGCAAAAAGGGCCAGGGCCAACTTTGACTGTGTTTATCACAAGCACACACATCTCTCTTTATGAGCTGAAAATAGAATGTACTGTTTTTGGAATCAGATATGAGGGTCTGCACCATCTTTGAAGCTCAGAATAGGCTTTCATTATTAATGTGCTACAGCTATTATAGTGCTTAGAAGTAGTAAATGAGGGTGTTTTTTTACTGTTCAAGTTAGTCATAAACCTTCTTCCTACCTCAATGTTTGTATTAATGTGGTTCAAATTCATCCTGTATTCCCTAGAATAGGGTTTTAGTTTAAATACAGTGCAAATAAATAAAAAAAACAAATTCATTCCTCAGGTTAAAAGCTAGTAATTTTAGCTTGCCTGGCCTATTTGGCAAGTAGTTGGTTAATCTCCTGCTATCTGTGCTAAGATCTAAGCCCCTTGTACCAGACACTGAGAAGAAAATGACTTACTGAGTAAACAATGTTTGTTGTAAATAGGCGTATCGCCGCCCGATAGCCCGCAATCCCCAGAGATAAACAAATGGGCCTAAGCCAACGCCGCCCTATGTCGCAGTACCCTGGACATACAATGACAATATGGTTCACTGTCTGAGGCACAGATTTACAAATAGAGCATGAGGCGAGTATGTCGCCTTCACGCCATGATCTGCAGAAAGCATTCAGCGGTAAGCAACCATATCTAAAACGCAAGTAAAGGCTTTTTGCCCGTGGGGGAGTTATAGTACTAAAAAGTCTTTAAACTTCGGTACAGGTTTGAACCCCAGAAACATTTCAGTTAGATGGCCCTATTTGGCCCTTGATTGTTGATGCACCAACATATGGTGCCAAAAAGCCGTCTTTACAACCTGTTTGTCTCATTTACAGATTTGGTCAGGATGCTCCTAAAGTGCCTCGAGCACCAACTTCTTGCACCAGGTATGAATAAAACTCAGCCAAGGAACTTTTAGGGCGAAGTCCAGTCTTAGCAGATGGCCTAGACAGGCGCTATATGGGGCCAGTTCTGGGGTAGACCAAATGCGAACCCATTAGAGAAGGGGTTTTAGCTGAACAAGGTCAGTAACCCTATTGATACCCAAATCATAGCACAAGGGAATAAGCGGTGTGCTAGCTGGGACAGCCACTAGGGCCCTAAAGAAATTATTTTTGGTGACCGCTAAGCTGTGTGACTTACTATACCTCCAGATTTCAGCTCCGTAAATAGAGGCATTCATGGCCTTAACATAATAAGCCTTGAGGGCAGGTAAAATAGAACAAGTCATAGTTGCTCTAAACAATAGGCAAAATGGCATTTGACCTGTGCGACAACATCAGGGAACTCTTTAAAATTTAGGGGTCCCACTTAAACTTGTCCGACAGGGTGATACCTAAATAATCGAAACATGACACCCTTTCGAGGTTTACGTTGCCCACCCTAACACTCTTCCTTCTTGCAGGGCACCTGCCAAAGACCATGTATTTTGTCTTTGCAGTTTATCTCCAATCCTCCTTTGTCTCAGAATGACCCACACCTGGTAAAGAGATTTTGAAGCAACATGGGGGATTTAGTAATTAGCAACGAGTCACCCGCGAACAGAGGGATTGGAATTTTCCCTCCATATATACATATCTATGGTGGGAGAGTCACTGATACATTGCCCAAGGTACTCGGCAACATCATTCATCTAAAGATTGTCTTATTTGCTTACCTGCCTTCATGCTTCTCAAACAGAGCAGCCTAGATTGCTCTTGATCACTATAGTATCATAAATCAGCATACAGCAAACTGTTGGACCACAGTTGCCATGGACGCGGGCAGATGTCCTAATGCCCCTCGGAGGCAAACCCCTATCCCCCTGCTCTTAGAGGCTTGTGCACCTGCCTTGCAGTATTATTGGGTAGTTGTGTATAGATGGTTCCAGGGGGCAGGTAATTAGGAGGTCAGTGAAGGTGGGCTTGGTGAGGCTTGTGCAAGAGTAGTGTGCCTATGGGTAAAGAGCACTGTGCCAAGGTTCTTGACTGTCTGCAGCACCAAGACCGTCCCGCTGCTACAGTCATCTGCCACAGTTCCTCACAATTTGTGCTACTGCATCTTTTGCCACAACTTGACAAGCAAACTCAACCACCAGAACAATGATTTATACTAAAACTAAACAAAACACTAAGCTAAGAGAATTAGCCATCTCAGTGCCCACCGAGCAAACCAGAGGGTAATTGTGACCTAAAAGAGGTAATCAAAAAGTGCCCCAAGTCAACCTTGAAGTGATCCGGCAGGAGTCACGACCCGTGGCCATGGGTCCAGCAGGTCTTTACTTGAGTGTCAGCCGAAAAAGCAACACCATGAAAATCAACCAGCAGAAACCGGCCAATTGTAACCACATTGTGGTATTTTCTCATTTGCTTTTCTTCAGTTCCTGACCATGAGAAAGATCTGTCTGAGAAAGCTGTTCCGAAGGGCAGTGCCTTAGGCAATCAGTACTATCTATAATTCACACATTGCTTTCCCAGACTGCAGCTGCTAGAATTACCACAATTACATTGCAAACAGCAGTTTCTGACTCGCAGCCTGTTGACACCTCATCCTTCCCCCTATGTACAAAATAGTTTGGACATTACCCCTCCAATTAACAAGGCTCAACAATGGACTTCACCGAGCCGCAAAGTGTGCCAAAAAGGCTTAGGTGAACAACTTTCTGTTGATTTAGGTAAGCATGTTATCCATCCTACTGCTTTTAATGTGTTGCAATCAAATCTCTACCAGTTGCAGGGATACTAGTACTGATGAAGCAAGTCAGACTTCTTGTGCCAATCAAATTGTAACGGTCAAGAATCAACTAAAAACATCTGCAGCAGTACACAAGGCCCAAGAGTATGGGCTTGAGTGCTTGAGGAAAGCTTTCTGCCAGCTGCATTATAAAATCTACCCAGATAACTGGGCATATCTGAAAAGAAAAGTCAATTGTTGCCTAGTCAGAGATGCTTCCATTCTAGATCTGGTGGCAGTGCTGCTAGTGGGGAGGAAAACGTCACTTCCGAACTGGATGAGGAGGTACTTGACCTAGTGAACACTTATCATGGGCCACTTGTATCTGACAATGCTTGCTTAAATAGCGCTCTGAAGTCGGCAACTTCAGCAAACCTAACAACTTGACCCATAGAAGTCAATGAGGCTACGCATTCTCCGACGACTTCACAACTAGCACAACCGATCCTTGTCACATGCATACTATGTGTAGCACATTGGACATCATGGCAAATACTTTAACATCCCATTTGATTATCAAATCAAAGTCCTTTGCAAAATTTCCTCAAGTATTGCAGCGATAGATTCGCAAATGCATGCCAATGAAGACACTGTAAAGAAATTGCTTAAACACAATATTTTCATAAGAGAGATAAGAAATTGTTCTGCAATTGTCAGAAAGCTATCTGAGGTCCCAGAAGGTATTAGCTCTATGCTGACAGGCTGCAAAAGGAATTTTAATGGAGGAGAAGGTGGAACAGAAAGCCTGGATAATAATGCATCCTGCACGATTATGCCAACCAGTCCCCCTCTACTAGATCAACAAGTCCTAACACCCCCCCCCCCCCCATGTGGTCCTGTTGAATTTATGAGCAGTTCATGTTCTAATTACAATTCATCTAGGTTCTCCAGCTGTTCAGCAGAACCCCCAAAAAGGAGGTAAATTCATAGAAAATGCCTTTAAAAATATCTTTAGAAAACCTCAATAAAGAAGCAGTTACACCACTTGGCAGTCTAAATAACTTAAGACCAGCTGACTGCTGAAGAGGTGGCAACCCTATGAAGAGGGGTGGCGAGCTCAAAGTAATGCGCAAAAAAAGAAGCGCAGCAGTCAACTTCTCCAGCCAATGTCAGTGCGAGGTCCCCTCCGGTAATCCAGACATAAAATTACACCAATGCCAGTCAGGAGCACTCCCATGTATTGAGATTTCCTACTTGCCCTAGATCACCGTCAAAGCAATTGTGCTCTGCACCACTAGTGACGCGGTGTCTGCTAACGTTTCTGCTGCCACTGGGCCCTTGTGCCCAGGACAATATAGCACCTGATCAAATGGCGCTAATGTTATTTTAGTTCTTCTTCAGTGATTTACAGAGCTAAGTGTTCTTCAGTATCTGGCAGTTCACAGCTTCAGCACTTTGCTCTTTGCACGGCCACGGGTACTGGGAAGCACCTGCACCTTGTCATCTAGTTTACATCTGGAATTGTTGATCGTTTTAAGTAATTCTAAGGGCGGCTTATAAATTCTATTGAAGCGAAGTTATTTTATGGTAGTGTATGAATTGCGATATGTTGCCTTGGTGCATTTTTATGACTTGCGTTTGTGTTGTATATTGTATGGTAAACTGAAACAATAACGTCGGTTTGATTTACCTGTTTGCAGTAACGGGACCACATGAAACAATGTGCACTTGATTTGGTCACACCTATCACTTTTTATTAACTAGTTAGGGCTTGACGTTCATGAAAGGGGAATTCAGGAGCTGAGCCGAGAGGAAACATAATAATTGACAGTATTTCTCAAGCCACTAACACATTTGCAGTCTGACATTTCTAACAGCATTGTCAGACTAATTTGCAACACCACTGACATCAGGATCACACCCCCTGCAGACTAGCAGTCACAAACTACTAGCAACACTCTCATACTGCTCTTGGGCACTCACAACCTGTTGGATGAGTCAGAATGGAAGCATTCAAGTACTTTCAGCAATAAGTCAGATCTGTTGGTTTTCACAGTGTTTTTTCAAATTCAAAGGTGTAGGAGGCTGGTTCCTATGTAGTGTGCAAAACCAGGCACACTGTATAGATGGTATGGGCAACCACACACTAGTTTACAGAGGTAAAAATTAGAGCACATGATACTCTAATTTTTATGGTATCTTGGTCAAGCAGTTAGGCTAATCTTGGAGAAATGCAAAGCATTTACTGTGCTCACAGTATAAATAAAGCGGGACACACACTCCAAAAAATAACTCGAAACCAATTTACAAAAATATTTCTGGTTTTTATAAAATGTTTAAGACCAAGATTATCAAAATCGGGTAACTACTTTTTAAGTTATTAATTTTTAAAATTTTAGAAAATGTCTCAGGTCTGTGCGTAATTACGCACCTTTGGAATCAATGGAGAAATAGTTTTAAAATGCATATCAAATCAGGCAATGCGTTTATCAATGTCTCCTTTTGCAGGTAGGTCGAGGCCATCGGTGGCCCTGTAGACCAGCTGGAGAAGTTTGGGTGGTTTCCGATTTGGGCTGGAGCAGTTAGGAAAGTTGTGAGAGCTGGTGCAAGGCCACTGGGGAGGATCACTTGGAAAATCACTGCACAGGTTGACCTCAAGGCAAGTCCGGTGGGTCCCCTTCGAGTGTCAAGGTTGCAAGGGGAGGGGGACCCTTAGAACACAGCTGGATCTTCAGTGTAGGACATAAGGAGGCAGGGTGCAAAGCGAATCAGTGAGCCAGAAGCTGTGCACAAAGGTTCCCTTGGAAGCAGGAGGTAGGTCACTTTGAGGGTCACTTGCATGTCAGCAGGGGCACTCTGGTGAGAGGTTCTGATGTTTTCTAAAGTCCCTCGACTTGGGCTTCCTCCTGGTCGTTTTTCTGTACGGAGTGGGCTGTCCTTGGTGTAGGAGGCTGGCCTGGTTTGTAGTGGGTACCTAAGGTCCTTACACCTTTTGCCAGGTCTGGTTATCCCTTATTAGTGAAATGTAGTCAGTGTCTAGAAGCCAGGCTCTCTAGGGATAGTGTGGATGAACAGCCAAGGCCTAACTAGGAGACATGCAAATTGCATGCAATACCACTGTAGTCACACAGTACTCACACACTTGAAAGAAAATACTCAGTGTTACAAAAATAAAGGTACTTTATTTTGGTGACACAAATGCCAAACATACCATAGAGACTATACTTAGGAGGTAAGTAATACACAAATTATATACACGAGTATGCAAAAATAGCTGTAAAACAATTAGAAAACAATGCAAATAGTGAAAATCACAGTAGGTAGAAATGGGCCTGGGGAACACAAACCATATACTAAGAAAGTGGAATGCAAAAGTCGGTTTCCCACCTATGCAAGTGTAGTGTGTAGAGGGGCACTGGGAGTATTAGAAAACACCAAAGGTAAGTAATAGAAGCCACCCCAGAGCCCAGGAAAGCAGGAGTAAATCACAGTAACTTTCCTAGAACACAAGAAAGAAGATTATGCAAGAACCAGAAGAGACTGCAAGACACCAACAATGGATTCCTGGACTTGAAGACCTGTGGAAGAAGGGGACCAAGTCCAAGAAGCACTGAAGAGTCCAGGAAGAACAGGATCCCCTGCTAACCCGGATTAAGGTGCAAAAGAAAAACCACTGGTGAAGATCAATAGTCATTACTGCACCCAAGAAGACGGATGCGGGTTCCTAGTTAGTGCAGATGATGTCCCACACCGGTTGGATGATAGCAGTCCAGTTTGCATTGCTGGATTCCGCCAACAAGCCTTGGCACACGCAGAGCTCGCGGTTAACAGAAAATGGCACTGCCCGGGACCAGGAGGGACCTGGTGGACTCTAGCCAGGAGAGGGAGTCAGAGAGGATTCTCAGCAACTCAGAGAGCCCTCAGAAGACCAGGCAGCACTCACAGGAGTCCCATAGCACGGGGACAAAGAAGGTGTAAAAGGGGGCTCATGCAGCACTACACAAAGGGATCTCACTCCGCCGGAGAACAACTCAGTAAGCTGTGCATCGTAGGAAGGGGTGCTGGGGGCTGCAGCGGCACAGTGCACAAAGAACTTCGTGGAAGGATGCCAACAAGCCTTGGCAACTGCAAAACATGCGGTGTATGTGGGTACTGTCTTGCCTGGGGATGCAAGCTCTTACCTCCACCAAAGTTGGACGTAGGACGTCGGGACTACTTCAGTCCACCACCCGTGATGCTGGATCCACGCACTTCGTCAGGAGAGGGAACCCAAGCTACTGGTTGTCGCTGCAGAGTGGTGCTTGCTGAAGCAGGGAAGTGACTCCTTCACCTCAAGGGAAATTCCTTCGTTTTTATGGTTCAGACTGAAGACAGGCAGTACTCGAAGGATGAACGACCTGGAAATAGTTGCATTTGCTGGCAGGAGCTGAAGATACAATGTTGCAGAAGTCGTCTTTGCTTCTATGTTGCGGTTTGTAGAGTTCCTGGAGGGACCAGATGCAGTTTCTTCTGTAAGAAGGTGAAGTAAAGGATGCAGTCTTGCATTCCGAATCTGAAGAACCGCCCAAGAGAGAGACCCTCAATAGCCCTGAAAGGGGGATTGGTCAGCTACACAGGTAAGCATCTATCAGGGGAGGGCTCTGACATCACCTGCGGGCACTGGCCACTCAGATGCTTCCAGAGTTCCCTGCTAACTTGGAATCCAAGATGGCAAAACCCAGGGACCCTCTGGTCCGGGGTGGTGCTGGAGGAGCTCTGAGCACCACACCTGGGGTGGCGATGGACAGGGGAGAGGTCAGTCCCCTTTCATTTGTCCAGTTATGCACTAGAGCAGGGTCTGGGGGTCCCCAAACCACTGTAGACTGGATTATGCAAGGAGGGCACCATCTGTGCCCTTCAAAGCATTACCAGAAGCTCTGGGAGGCTACCCCTCCCATGCCTGGAACACCTATTTCCAAAAGGAGAGGGTGTAATACCCCTCTCCCAAAGGAAATCCTTTGTCTGCCTTCCTGGGCTCGAGCTGCTTCAGCAATAGGAGGGCAGAAAGCTGCCTGAGAGGTGGCAGCAGCTGGGGCTGCCTGGAAAACCTCAGAAGGGTGTAATGGCAGTCTGGGGTCCTCTAAGGAGCCCCCAGAGTGCATGGGATCATACAACCAATGCTTGCAAAAGCCTTAGGGTATGATTCCAACATGTTTGATACCAAACATGGCCATATTCGGAGTTACCATTGTGAAGCTGGACATAGGTAGTGACCTATGTACAGTGAATGCATAAAATGGCGTCCCTGCACTCACGAAGTACGGGAAAATGGCCCTGGATGATGTGGGGGCACCTCTGCTAGTTCAGGGGTGCCCTCACACACAGGTACTCTGCACCCAGCCTTCAGGATTGGAAGGCCTGGCATATGGGTGACTTATAAGTGACCTGGGACATATCGGTGACTTATAAGTGACCTGGTGCAGTGTAAATGGCAGTGAAAGGGTGCATGCACCTTTTCTTACAGGCTGCAATGGCAGTCCTGTAGAAGCCTTTGCATGGACTCCCTATGGATGGCAAAAGAAATGCTGCAGCCCATAGGGAACTCCAGTGCCCTGGATACCTAGGTACCATATACTAGGGACTTATAAGGGGTGACCAGTATGCCAATTTTGCATGAAATACTGGGTTACCAGTATGCAGTGACAACATTTAGAGGAGAGAGAGCGTAATCACTGGGGTGCTGGTTAGCAGGATCCCAGTGAACACAGTCAAACACACTGACATCAGGCAGAAAATGGGGGTAACATGCCAAAAATAGGGTACTTTCCTGCACTGGGTGTCTGACGTGGAGTGACCAGTACCTGGGGATAATGCACGGTTTGGCCACTGTAGGTCACAGTGCCACCAAACTTGGCACACTAGTAGGTTTTGTCCTCGTGGTCCATTCAATAAAAATTGGTCTGGCTGTGGTACCAGGTTCCTTGGTCAGCACCTGGTCAGTGAACTGGACTTCATGGGTCTTTTAGTCTTTGGTATAGGAGAGTGATGCCTTCACGCTGAAGGGAGATCATCAGTGATTTTTAGAAGAGTGGAGGTGCTAGGGGGGTTTGTGGAGTCTGTCTGATGTCCGAGCAACACCTCAGTGGCGATTGTCGAATCCTAGTTGCAGCAGGCAGGGTTTGGCGCCTTCTTCTTAGTGCACTAGGGCTTCAGTTCTCGAGCCTTGGGTCTTCTTTGTTGGTGGTCTTTTTGTGTCCTTGGAATCTGAATCTCTAGTCTAGGAGAGCCCACTACATACTGTATTTAGTGGGCATTTAGGGGAGTACCTAGTAGTGACCAGTGGATCATCTACCCTAGGGCGGTTACACCAACTAAGTGACCTCTTCCTGTGGGCAGGGGTCACTTTCTTACACCTGATTGGCTATTTTCCTTCCATGCAAGATGGAGGAAAATGAAATGGAGGGGCCACCTTGCATTCATCACCTTAGGGGTGGTGCAAGCTGGGACTGACCACTCCTTCTGTCTTTTTTTATGTTTTCCCGCCGTTGCTCCTGCCAAAAGTGGGGGTTTGCTATGGGGGGGGGGAGGATCTGCTGCTAGCAGCAGGCTTGGGGGTCAAGTTTCAAAGGCGGTAAGCCCTTTAAAGCTCGCTAGCAGGGCAATGCACATTCCTGAGGAGGGACATGTGACACCTCTACCCACGAAGGGCTTTGTTCTGGGGCTCAAAGAGCTGAAGCTCTCACCCCAGGGTTCCAGAATTTTGTCTGGTGGTGGCAGGCTGGTTGTGACTGAACAGCAACCATGCATGTGTAGTTAGCTTATGCAGGGGGCACCTTTAAGGTGACCCCTGGGTATGTTTTAAAATAAATCCAATACTTGTTTGGATTTATCATTCTGAGTTGTTTGATACCAAACAACCCATGGTTCAGAGTGGCCATCATGGAGCTGTGAAACTCGTACTGACCATTGTCCAGCACATGTATTTAAAATGGCTGCTCTGTTCACTTACTATGTCCCAGGTTTGGCAAGGACACAGTAGGGGCATATTTCTCATGCATCTATGCCCACACATACTATGTACTGCACTCTGCCTTAGGGCTGGAAGGCCTGCCAGAGGGGTGACTTACCTATATTGCATTCAGTGTATAGTGGAGAGGGCACAGGGTCATGGTTGCTCTGTGTCATGTTGAGTTTTCATTTTAGGATTGCACCAGACACTCAGCCTGCAATAGCAGTGCTGTGTGCATCTGGATGCATGGCCCTAGAGGGTGGCACAATCTGTGCTGCTGTTCTTAGGGGCCTGTCCATAGTCCCCATGCCCTGAGTACCTAAGTACCTTTTCCTAGGGACTTATAGTGGCAGCCAAAGGTGTTGCCAATTGTTCCAATGCATCACAACAGTTTTGGGAGAGAGATATGGCCCAGGAAACCTGGTTAGCAGGGGCCCTGGGCACTAACACATTTGAGACCACATAAAATACCAGGCAAAAAGTGGGGACTAACCATGCCAAAAGAAGCCTTTTCTCACAAAGGGAAATAGCGAAGCATGGCATACACACAGGAGTGGTGTCAAGCTGCTTGTCACATACTGTATTAAGAGAGCAGTAGTAGCAGATCCTGGTTTCACGAAAGAAAGATTTGTCATGCATAGGCTTTCTTAAAGATGAAATGAAAACACCGGCCATTTCTCAAATGTATCTACTGTGACTATTTTGTGTGCATTTTACGTCTCACCACTTAGAAAACAAATGCCTTTTCTGATTCCTCCAATGGCACCCTTCTATAGAGGACTGCTTAACTCTGTCTACACTGCCTGATTAGTAAATGAGCCCTATCCCCACCTTCAGTGTTGTCGGAGCCACCACGCTGCTTTATTAGAGAGGTCTTTTTCTAAGACAGCGGGGGGCAAACCTTACAAAGCTGCCCCAGGTGTTACAAAACACTTGCACAGAAAAAACAAACACATCTATGGCTTTATTGGTGGTTTTTATTGTCTCCCACAATTCCCAGGCAGAGTATGACTTTTTTGGGCTTATTTAATGGGAGCTCTGATGACTCTATCATCTGGTACCGTGCTGACAAGCATCCCTTTCCCCGCACCCAGAGGTGAGTGGTCCTCTACTTCCTTCTTTATCCGTCTCTCCTCTTCCTTCCTTCACTCACTGATTCACTGATGCTGAACCTCCTCCCTCACTCCCAGGAATGAGTGGTCCTTTCCCTTCTTCTCTAGGCATCTCTTCCCTTCCTTCATTCACTCACTGTTTCACTCATGCTGAGCCTGTGAGAAAGTAGCCTCTTTCTAGCCTTGTTACCCCCACTTTTGGCCTGTTTTGTGAGTGTATGCCAGGGTGTTTTCACTGTCTCACTGGGATCCTGCTAGCCAGGGCCCAGTGCTCATAGTGAAAACCCTATGTTTTCAGTATGTTTGTTATGTGTCACTGGGACCCTGCTAGTCAGGACCCCAGTGCTCATAAGTTTGTGGCCTATATGTGTGTGTTCCCTGTGTAGTGCCTAACTGTCTCACTGAGGCTCTGCTAACCAGAACCTCAGTGGTTATGCTCTCTCATTTCTTTCCAAATTGTCACTAACAGGCTAATGACCATTTTTACCAATTTACATTGGCTTACTGGAACACCCTTATAATTCCCTACTATATGGTACTGAGGTACCCAGGGTATTGGGGTTCCAGGAGATCCCTATGGGCTGCAGCATTTCTTTTGCCACCCATAGGGAGCTCTGACAATTCTTACACAGGCCTGCCACTGCAGCCTGAGTGAAATAACGTACACGTTATTTCACAGCCATTTTACACTGTACTTAAGTAACTTATAAGTCACCTATATGTCTAACCTTTACCTGGTAAAGGTTAGGTGCAAAGTTACTTAGTGTGAGGGCACCCTGGCACTAGCCAAGGTGCCCCCACATTGTTCAGAGCCAATTCCCTGAACTTTGTGAGAGCGGGGACACCATTACACGCGTGCACTACATATAGGTCACTACCTATATGTAGCTTCACAATGGTAACTCCGAATATGGCCATGTAACATGTCTATGATCATGGAATTGCCCCCTCTATACCATCCTGGCATAGTTGGCACAATCCCATGATCCCAGTGGTCTGTAGCACAGACCCTGGTACTGCCAAACTGCCCTTCCTGGGGTTCACTGCAGCTGCTGCTGCTGCCAACCCCTCAGACAGGCATCTGCCCTCCTGGGGTCCAGCCAGGCCTGGCCCAGGATGGCAGAACAAAGAACTTCCTCTGAGAGAGGGTGTGACACCCTCTCCCTTTGGAAAATGGTGTGAAGGCAGGGGAGGAGTAGCCTCCCCCAGCCTCTGGAAATGCTTTGTTGGGCACAGATGTGTCCAATTCTGCATAAGCCAGTCTACACCGGTTCAGGGGACCCCTTAGCCCTGCTCTGGCGCGAAACTGGACAAAGGAAAGGGGAGTGACCACTCCCCTGACCTGCACCTCCCCTGGGAGGTGTCCAGAGCTCCTCCAGTGTGCTCCAGACCTCTGCCATCTTGGAAACAGAGGTGCTGCTGGCACACTGGACTGCTCTGAGTGGCCAGTGCCACCAGGTGACGTCAGAGACTCCTTGTGATAGGCTCCTTCAGGTGTTGCTAGCCTATCCTCTCTCCTAGGTAGCCAAACCCTCTTTTCTGGCTATTTAGGGTCTCTGTCTCTGGGGAAACTTTAGATAACGAATGCAAGAGCTTATCCGAGTTCCTCTGCATCTCTCTCTTCACCTTCTGCCAAGGAATCGACTGCTGACCGCGCTGGAAGCCTGCAAACCTGCAACATAGTAGCAAAGACGACTACTGCAACTCTGTAACGCTGATCCTGCCGCCTTCTCAACTGTTTTCCTGCTTGTGCATGCTGTGGGGGTAGTCTGCCTCCTCTCTGCACCAGAAGCTCCGAGGAAATCTCCCGTGGGTCGACGGAATCTTCCCCCTGCAACCGCAGGCACCAAAAAGCTGCATTACCGGTCCCTTGGGTCTCCTCTCAGCACGACGAGCGAGGTCCCTCGAATCCAGCGACTCTGTCCAAGTGACCCCCACAGTCCAGTGACTCTTCAGTCCAAGTTTGGTGGAGGTAAGTCCTTGCCTCACCTCGCTGGGCTGCATTGCTGGGAACCGCAACTTTTGCAGCTACTCCGGCCCCTGTGCACTTCCGGCGGAAATCCTTTGTGCACAGCCAAGCCTGGGTCCACGGCACTCTAACCTGCATTGCACGACTTTCTAAGTTGGTCTCCGGCGACGTGGGACTCCTTTGTGCAACTTCGGCGAGCACCGTTTCACGCATCCTCGTAGTGCCTGTTTCTGGCACTTCTCCGGGTGCTACCGGCTTCAGAGAGGGCTCCTTGTCTTGCTCGACGTCCCCTCTCTCTGCTGGTCCAATTTGCGACTTCCTGGTCCCTCCTGGGCCTCAGCAGCGTCCAAAAACGCTAACCGCACGATTTGCAGCTAGCAAGGCTTGTTGGCGTTCTTTCGGCGGAAAAACACTTCTGCACGACTCTCCACGGCGAGAGGGATCCGTCCACCAAAGGGGAAGTCTCTAGCCCTTTTCGTTCCTGCAGAAACCTCAGCTTCTTCTGTCCAGTAGAAGCTTCTTTGCACCCGCAGCTGGCATTTCCTGGGCATTTGCCCATCTCTGACTTGCTTGTGACTTTTGGACTTGGTCCCCTTGTTCCACAGGTACCCTAGATTGGAAATCCACAGTTGTTGCATTGTTGGGTTGTGTCTTTCCTGCATTATTCCTCGAACACGACTTCTTTGTCCTTAGGGGAACTTTAGTGCACTTTGCACTCACTTTTCAGGGTCTTGGGGAGGGTTATTTTTCTAACTCTCACTATTTTCTAATAGTCCCAGCGACCCTCTACAAGGTCACATAGGTTTGGGGTCCATTCGTGGTTCGCATTCCACTTTTGGAGTATATGGTTTGTGTTGCCCCTATCCCTATGTTTCCCCATTGCATCCTATTGTAACTATACATTGTTTGCACTGTTTTCTAAGACTATACTGCATATTTTTGCTATTGTGTATATATATCTTGTGTATATTTCCTATCCTCTCACTGAGGGTACACTCTAAGATACTTTGGCATATTGTCATAAAAATAAAGTACCTTTATTTTTAGTATAACTGTGTATTGTGTTTTCTTATGATATTGTGCATATGACACTAAGTGGTACTGTAGTAGCTTCACACGTCTCCTAGTTCAGCCTAAGCTGCTCTGCTAAGCTACCATTATCTATCAGCCTAAGCTGCTAGACACCCTATACACTAATAAGGGATAACTGGGCCTGGTGCAAGGTGCAAGTACCCCTTGGTACTCACTACAAGCCAGTCCAGCCTCCTACAGAGCCCCCCCACCCCCTCCCAGGAATGAGTGGTCCTCTACCTTCTCTATCCGTATCTCCCTTTCTTCCTCCACTCACTGATTCACTGATGCTGAGCCTCCTCCCCCGCTCCCAGGGGTGAGTGGTCCTCACCCCTGTTCTCTCTTCCTTCCTCCACTCACTGCTTCACTGATGCTGAGCCTCCACCCCCAATCCCAGGGAGGAGTTGTCCTCCTACTTCTTCTCTATCCGTCTCTCCTCTTCCTTCCTCCACTCCCTGATTCACTGATGCTGAACCCCCTCCCAGGCAGGAGTGGTCCTATCCCTTCTTCTCTGTCCGTCTCTCCTTCCTTCTCCTACTCACTGATGCTGAGCCCCCCTCCCAGGGAGTGGTCCTATCCCTTCTTCTCTGTCCGTCTCTCCTTCATTCTCCTACTCACTGATGCTGAGCCCCCCTCCCAGGGAGGAGTGGTCCTCTCCCGTCTTCTCTGTCCGTCTCTCCCCTTCCTTCCTCCACTCACTCATGTTGAGCCCCCTCCTCCCATGTTCCCTCTTCACTCTGCTTCGTCCTCCTCTTTCTGCACCACTCGCCCGAGCGCTCTTCTCTCTGATACTTCGGCAGCTCTGCCCTGGTTTCTCCCCGATGCCCTGCCCCCCGTCTATCTTCCCCTCTACATTTTCTCTTGTACGTCAAAGCCGTCGCTTCCTTGCCCGCTCTCAGTGATGTTCCTTCAGCCTCTTGCTACCCTCTCAGTGGTGGTGCGTCCTACCCCCGTCACTGATGCTCTGGTACTCTGGTACCTCCTACCCTGTCAGTGGTGCTTTGTAGCACCCTGTCACTGATGCTCTGGTACTCTGGTACCTCCTTTCTCTCGGTGGTGCTTTGTCCCACCCGTCACTGATGCTGTGGTACCTCCTCCCCTATCATTGGTGCTTTGTCCCACTCCATCACTGATGTTCTGGTACTCAGGTACCTCCTCCCCTGTCATTGGTGCTTTGCCCCACCCCGTCACCGATGCTCTGGTACTCTGGTACCTCCTTTCCTCTCAGTGGTGCTTTGCCCCACCCCGTCACTGATACTCGGATACTATGGTACCTCCTCCCCTGTCAGTGGTGCTTTGCCCCACCCCGTCACTGATACTCGGGTACTCTGGTACTCTGGTACTCCTTCCCTCTCAGTGGTGCTTTGTCCCACCCCGTCACTGATACTCGGGTACTCTGGTACCTCCTCCCCTCTCAGTGGTGCTTTGCCTCACCCCGTCACTGATACTCGGGTACTCTGGTACCTCCTCCCCTCTCAGTGGTGCTTGACCCACCCCGTCACTGACGCTCTGGTACCGCCTTTCCTGTCAGTGGTGCTTTGTCCCACCACGTCACTGATGCTCTGGTACCTCCTCCCCCGTCATTGGTGCTTTGCCCACCCAGTCACTGATGCTCTGGTACTCTGGTACCTCCTTTCCTCTCAGTGGTGGTTTGTCCCACCCCGTCACTGATGCTCTGATAGTCGCCCCCCCCCCCTCTCTTCTTCTCTCTTCCGCTTTGACCCCCAGCCTGTCCACGATGATCTGCCCGACACTTCTCCCCTGGCACTGAAACTCTGCCCGCCCCGGGTACGGTCGGATTTACTCTGCTCTCTGAGTGCGCTGTGGCCCGATGGCTACTACTGGCCTGCTGGGTTTAGTGTGTGTACTGACCCCTCCGTCTCTTGGTGCTCAGGCCGGGTTGGCCTTCAGGGCGCCCAGGAAGAGCCCGACCCCAGGGTGGGTTTCATGGCCGGCGGGCTGGTGTTTATTGGTGATTTCCCTGGTATCCCCTCCCACATTGCCCGCAGAAAGTACAACTCCATGCTGCCTTCCATGCCCTGCAGCACTCTTATACAGCGGCTCGAAACCAAGCCGGATCCAACCCCGTCTTTAGGGGCACTTCTATTGTGGTACAGCCGGGGCTACTTTCTGTCGGAACGCGAACCTGTTGGTACTTGCGAGGCCCCCTCGTCCCGCGCAGAGATAACCTTGAGTGGCCCTTCTCTCCCGCTTCTGTCACACCCTGCCCTCCCCCACCCGTCCCCCTCTCGGTGATGGATGGATCGCATACACCTTCCACCATCTCCCCGTCACCCGCTGCCTCTCATGCTGCGCTCTTCATCTTCTCTCTCTGGTGCCCTCGGCATCCCGCTGCCCTCCAGTGATGATCCTGTCCCCTCCCTCTCTGGTGCGCTTCCGACCCCCACTGCCTCCTTCATGCCCCTACTTCCCTCACTCTGGACGTCTCGCTTCCGCACAGAGAGATGGATGCTCTGACCCCGCCCCCAGCACCCGCTCCCTCCGCTTCCTTCTCCCTCTCACTGATGCTCTGGTCCTCCCCTCCCAATCTCTGATGTGCACCGGATCTCCCCTCCTGTCCCTCCCCCGTCAAGTCATGCCCTGCCCACCTCGCCTCCCTCATCACTCACAATCTGCAGCTCCTCATCTAGGAGCCCCTCAGTGGTGTGAGGCCCAGCTCCCACCCTGGCTCCCTCTCCCTGCCCACCTCCGGTTTCTCTTTGATGTCATTGTGTAGCCGTGGAAGGGGTCCCGGCAGAGCACTCTTCAGCGACGGAGGTGCCCTGCTCGGGTGCAGAAAAGAGCCCCCACCAGCACCCTCCCGTGAGGCGGCCTTGCTCTCAGCGGGGATCGTCAGATGTGGTGATGGTGCCGGTGCCCACCGCTCCAGGTAGCCCTTCAGTCCCTGCCACCGCGCGTGCCTGAGCTCTGCCCATCCACTTCTCCTCCCGCCGCGGTGGCGTGGGGCCGGGTGCCCCCGGTGTCTGGAGCCGGAGGTGAGACGGGTCCGGTGCCCACCCCCGGGAGCCCCACGATGAAGAAAATCTGGGTGAAGAAACGCTTCCAGGTAAGGGGCGATACCAGGGGGTAAAAGGGACATGATATTTGCATGCCGACCTCCAGGAAAGTCTATGTACCCAGCAGGGCCTGCGCAAGGTATCTACCTACCTATCACGAGGGAAGTTCCCCCGCCGGCCCCCCAGGACTGGGCCCCCTCCTGCCGCAAGGGAGGGACAAATACCAAGAAGGGCCCGTACCCGTCACAGGGAGACCACGACATCTACCACTAGGGGAAGCATCTAGCTGCCTCCAGGGAATGACACCTACCTACTACATCTGAAGTCCACCCCCCGTCTACAGCGTGCCCACTGTTGTAACCACCTGCCTCAAGGGTAGAGCCCACAAATACCATCATGAAATGTCAGATACTGATCACTGCCTGCCCACTACACCACTAACATCTCACTAAGAAAGGCATCTAAATGCCACCTCCCTGCCATCAGTGAAGGGGACATGTCTAACACAGCCATGATATCCAACAACCTGCCACAAGGGAAGGGCATCTCCTACGTCCACAGCCTGCCCATGATATATTGTATTAGGAATACATCCACATGATATGAGGAAAGTATATATTCCTACCACCAGAGCAGGGCACCTAATTACCATCACAAGCCAAGCTACCGTCATCAGCTGCCCACTGTATCTCTTGGTACATTATCTACATACCAGTAGGGAAGGGCACGTCCCTGCCATTATGGAAGATCACCTACCTGCTACCACCTGCCCACTGTATCTTGCACTAGGGAAGGGCATCTCCCTGGCATCAATGCCCTCCTGCTCCCAAAACCCAGCTACCTCTCCTATCAGTCGTTGATCTATGCATGCTTTTCACCGTGTTCGGCGCTCGGCTGCCTTTTGGCTTGGTCTATGCTATATAAGCACCACACATATAATAGATAACATCATACATATGTACATTCACCTACTTAGGACAATCTGCCCACTGTATCTACCAGTAGGGACGTCATCAGCAGGCCACCAGAACATCTACCTTCCACCATGAAATGGCAGTTAGTGTTGACAGACGAAGACATCTGCGTACCACCAGTGTACTGCCATTTGTTAAATTTTGTTTTGACCAATGACTTTGTGTTTCACCACTGCGCATATTAGTTGCTCAATGTTCACATTGTATGTTTTGTTCAGTTTAGCCGCCTATGGGCTTTGACATGGCATTAGCCATTACTTTCTGTATTCAGTTGAGCCGCCTATGGGCTTTGACATTGCATTAGCCATTACATTCTGTATTCTGCCTATTGGCTTTGACATGCTGTATCCAGTCTAGCCGCCTATTGGCTTTGACATTGCATTCCTATTGGCTTTGACATGCTGTATTCAATTTAGCTGCCTATTGACTTTGACATGCTATTAGATATTCTGCCTATGGGCTTTGACATGATATTATATATTGCATTTTGTATTCAGCTTAACTGCCTATTGGCTTTGACATGATATTATACATTACATTTTGTATTTAGCTCAGCTGCCTATTGGCTTTGACATATTATACATTGTATTTTGTATTCAGCTCAGCTGCCTATGGGCTTTTGACATGATATAAGACATTGCATTTTGTATTCAGCTTAGATGCCTATTGGCTTTGACATGACACTAGACATTGCATTTGATATTTAGGTTAGCTGCCTATTGCCTTTAACATGACATTGCATTTGATACTTAGGTTAGCTGCCTATTGCCTTTAACGTGGAGTTAGATCTTGCAGTTGAGAATCCAAGCTGTGTTTTTGCACCAGAGAACCAAGATGTTTTTCTCACAGTAGACTAGACATGATAAGAGAGAGTACATGGGTGTTGTTTTCTTCGCTTGAGCTTGGGAACAGGAGTAGTCTTGGAGACCTGGCCAGTCTCCAAAGGGCTTGCTCAGTTTCCCAGGTCTGAGAGGAGGGGGCACACCTTTGTAACAAATGTAACAGGCTGCAGAGGGTCAGATTCGAATCTGCCGGACCTCGTGCTGGAGCTTGGCGCCAGCTGCCAGCAATCCCGTGTGGGTAGATGAATCTCTTTCTCGCGGCTGACAGGGGTCATCAGCTTGCAGACCTTAGAAAGATGAAGCTGTAGATAGTTCCCACACGGTGAAGTATTTGTTTTGCTTTGCATTCAATATCTTATAAATATAACCTGCTGTGTATATTGCAAACTGATGTATTTTGTTTGATTAACGCGGACTTGAAAGCTACTAATTCGTCATTCATAAATATTGTGGTTGGGGAAGAATTAACAACAATAAAAGTCTTCTTTGACCTCAGAAGTGCATTTCTGTTGTGTTAATTCTTCCCCAACCACAATATTTATGAATGACGAATTAGTAGCTTTCAAGTCTGCGTTAATCAAACAAAATACATCAGTTTGCAATATACACAGCAGGTTATATTTATAAGATATTGAATGCAAAGCAAAACAAATACTTCACCGTGCGGGAACTATCTACAGCTTCATCTTTCTAAGGTCTGCAAGCTGATGACCCCTGTCAGCCGCGAGAAAGAGATTCATCTACCCACACGGGATTGCTGCCAGCTGGCGCCAAGCTCCAGCACGAGGTCCGGCAGATTCGAATCTGACCCTCTGCAGCCTGTTACATTCGTTACAAAGGTGTGCCCCCTCCTCTCAGACCTGGGAAACTGAGCAAGCCCTTTGGAGACTGGCCAGGTCTCCAAGACTACTCCTGTTCCCAAGCTCAAGCGAAGAAAACAACACCCATGTACTCTCTCTTATCATGTCTAGTCTACTGTGAGAAAAACATCTTGGTTCTCTGGTGCAAAAACACAGCTTGGATTCTCAACTGCAAGATCTAACTCCACGTTAAAGGCAATAGGCAGCTAACCTAAGTATCAAATGCAATGTCATGTTAAAGGCAATAGGCAGCTAACCTAAATATCAAATGCAATGTCTAGTGTCATGTCAAAGCCAATAGGCATCTAAGCTGAATACAAAATGCAATGTCTTATATCATGTCAAAAGCCCATAGGCAGCTGAGCTGAATACAAAATGCAATGTATAATATGTCAAAGCCAATAGGCAGCTGAGCTGAATACAAAATGTAATGTATAATATCATGTCAAAGCCAATAGGCAGTTAAGCTGAATACAAAATGCAATATATAATATCATGTCAAAGCCCATAGGCATAATATCTAATAGCATGTCAAAGTCAATAGGCAGCTAAATTGAATACAGCATGTCAAAGCCAATAGGAATGCAATGTCAAAGCCAATAGGCGGCTAGACTGGATACAGCATGTCAAAGCCAATAGGCAGAATACAGAATGTAATGGCTAATGCAATGTCAAAGCCCATAGGCGGCTCAACTGAATACAGAAAGTAATGGCTAATGCCATGTCAAAGCCCATAGGCGGCTAAACTGAACAAAACATACAATGTGAACATTGAGCAACTAATATGCGCAGTGGTGAAACACAAAGTCATTGGTCAAAACAAAATTTAACAAATGGCAGTACATTCCGCCCTTTGACCAATGAATTTTTGTTTCACATATCTCTTGTTTCAAACAAAAACAAAAAAACATCAGCACAAAAAAAAAAAACATTATCAGCAAGTCACATTTGAATGATCAAAACAATCCCTGTAAAGCAATAGAAGTGAATTAACACATTGATTTCATAACCTTTCACATCAGATACATCTATACAGAAAAGACTGGGCAATTTTTATACTCTGAGTGAGTCTCTAATTCAACAGTGTTAGCAATTTGATATGGCATGATTTCTGCTCATGTAAAGGTGCACGGTCCACCTGAAAGGTTTGCTGGAAGATAAGCAAAAGTCAGAGTTCCATACGAGAAGGGGAAAAAAAAAAAACCACAGCTTAGTTCCAGTGGAAGAATGCAATCAAACAAGTTGAACTTGAACTGAAGGCGCAGTTTGCGCAAAATGGATCCATGGTGCTGGCACTTTACTCAGCCAGGTTCAGGTTGGGGGTTCGGTCCCTTCCCCGACCCCACACGCACACACCGGAAGGGGGACCACACAGCACACTCAGGGACAGTGGCGAAACGTGGTAGGACCTGCAAAAGAAACAAGTATGACTTTTCTTGCAAATAACATTTTTCATTTAAACTGCACCCTTCCTCTTTCTTTCCCTGTTTTATAATCAGCAGGACGTTTTTGGGGCCCTTTGTTATAATTTCTGCAGGTTTTGGAGGATCACTTGGGGCTTCAGCCCACACACCAGCACTGAGGTTTTTATCTGCTTCACCACAGCTTCCCTTTTCTTGCACTGTCAGAAGGGCTGGGGCAGACTCCTTCTTTAACAAACCTCCATTCACTGCACTTTTGTCAATTTGGGCCATTCTGTCTCCAATTTGTATGAATGAATCAGATTCTTTTCTAGGTATCAACATAATTTCGATTTTTCCTTGGTAATTTGCAGCAATCACTCTCCCTAAAACCTGATCAATTTGCCATTTCTGTTCTGGTAACTTTCCTCTCCCCAACTGCTCTGTGACTGCTTGCATGACAGATTGCTTTTGTGCGTGCTGCACAGTTTTGATCAAATCTAGGGGAATGTGCATCTCTCTCATCTCTGCCCACCTGTAAGTGGCTTTTTCTCTCAGCTGTTCACATTTCTGGGGCACCCACTTAGCCATCCCCACTAAGGCAGAATTCTGGGTGAACACTTCTCTCTCTGAATTTTTCTCATTAACATCTGCAAGGTAATTGAACCAGTTAGGTGCTAAAACATTAGCAATGAACCAAAAATCAGCGTAAAAATGACACATCTCACGTAGCTCTTGCTTTAAAATCTGACACACATTATACAACTCCATTCCTTCTCCTGTGCCAGAAAACAACATTTCAGTCAATGAATCATTAGTAAAACAAACATGCTTTTTATCTTCAGTAGACACGAGTTCAAATGGTGCACACAACTTCATTGATAACTCTGTTACCTGTGGTACTCTAGCCCTGTCTTGCAAGTACCAGATCCATTGTATGATTCTAGCTAGGGGCACTATTTTCTTTCCTTGTTCTTGAGTTACATGTACATAAGTATTTCCTTCTTGCACTGCGCAGAAACCTGAAGTCTGCATTATTTCATTTGCCAAATCACAAGCGCGCAGCTGCATATAATTTTTCACAGTGACCATATACAAAAGTGTTAGGATTTCACTCAAATGAGGGCTATTCTTTTTCCAAAAATCAAACAAGCTAATGAAAGTCGGCTCTTGCTCTAAAATCTTTCGTTTTACTTGTGCATTTTGCAACGGTAACTCGTAAATCACATTCTGGTCTCTCTCGTCCGTGTTATCAGTTAAGGCTCACACGAAAACTCAGTGCAGCTCGGAGCTGTCTTAACCCCCTCATTACTGGAATGGGACAAGAAAGATTCTTCTAAAACAGCAGTTTTATAACTTTCAGTCTTATTTCGAATTATTGTATCCTGGCTAATTTGCTCACGTAAATTCCTATTTTCATGTTCCAACTGCCTACATTTCTCCTGCATTTCTCTGTAAGCAGATAAAGGTATCCAGACCTTTCTGTCATCATTACTTCCAAAAGACACTTTTTCTACATATGTACAACAGAAATTATTTCTCAAAACACTATCTGTAATTCCCCAAACAGAAAACAATTCACAGTTTTTCCGAGCACCATCTGGCAGTTTACCAACACATGCATTCTCAGACATGGTCTGCCGTGCTACTGTGATTCTCCAAAAAAAAACAATTTCTGTAATTCTCCAAACAACAAAAACAATTACACTTTTAAAGTGTGCACTTAGAAATCTACCAACTCGTCAACACCCTCTTAATCACCTCTTAATGACCGACCCCACTTCTGGTACCAATTGTAGTGCTTTCCTCTTATCTAGTTTCTAAAGCACTAACATAACACAACAGAAATGCACTTCTGAGGTCAAAGAAGACTTTTATTGTTGTTAATTCTTCCCCAACCACAATATTTATGAATGACGAATTAGTAGCTTTCAAGTCCGCGTTAATCAAACAAAATACATCAGTTTGCAATATACACAGCAGGTTATATTTATAAGATATTGAATGCAAAGCAAAACAAATACTTCACCGTGCGGGAACTATCTACAGCTTCATCTTTCTAAGGTCTGCAAGCTGATGACCCCTGTCAGCCGCGAGAAAGAGATTCATCTACCCACACGGGATTGCTGGCAGCTGGCGCCAAGCTCCAGCACGAGGTCTGGCAGATTCGAATCTGACCCTCTGCATCCTGTTACATTCGTTACAAAGGTGTGCCCCCTCCTCTCAGACCTGGGAAACTGAGCAAGCCCTTTGGAGACTGGCCAGGTCTCCAAGACTACTCCTGTTCCCAAGCTCAAGCGAAGAAAACAACACCCATGTACTCTCTCTTATCATGTCTAGTCTACTGTGAGAAAAACATCTTGGTTCTCTGGTGCAAAAACACAGCTTGGATTCTCAACTGCAAGATCTAACTCCACGTTAAAGGCAATAGGCAGCTAACCTAAGTATCAAATGCAATGTCATGTTAAAGGCAATAGGCAGCTAACCTAAATATCAAATGCAATGTCTAGTGTCATGTCAAAGCCAATAGGCATCTAAGCTGAATACAAAATGCAATGTCTTATATCATGTCAAAAGCCCATAGGCAGCTGAGCTGAATACAAAATGCAATGTATAATATGTCAAAGCCAATAGGCAGCTGAGCTGAATACAAAATGTAATGTATAATATCATGTCAAAGCCAATAGGCAGTTAAGCTGAATACAAAATGCAATATATAATATCATGTCAAAGCCCATAGGCAGAATATCTAATAGCATGTCAAAGTCAATAGGCAGCTAAATTGAATACAGCATGTCAAAGCCAATAGGAATGCAATGTCAAAGCCAATAGGCGGCTAGACTGGATACAGCATGTCAAAGCCAATAGGCAGAATACAGAATGTAATGGCTAATGCAATGTCAAAGCCCATAGGCGGCTCAACTGAATACAGAAAGTAATGGCTAATGCCATGTCAAAGCCCATAGGCGGCTAAACTGAACAAAACATACAATGTGAACATTGAGCAACTAATATGCGCAGTGGTGAAACACAAAGTCATTGGTCAAAACAAAATTTAACAAATGGCAGTACACACCAGTGAAGAGTATCTCTCTAATAGCAGGGAAGAACAGCAACCAATCTCAACCAGCCACTGGCAGATACTGCTGAGGAAGACCACTTATGTACCACCACGTAAAACCACCTCTCATTCACAGTTTTTCCATTATAGATACTACTAAACTAAAGAGAGGCATCTACATACCTCCTTGAAAGAACAGTACCCTCACAGCAGGGAAGGGCACATGTCTACCACAACCTTCCGACAATATTTACCACAAGAGAAGGCATGTAGCTGCCACAAGAGAAGGATATCTGCCTACTACTACAGAAGGCTATCATTCACAGCCTGCCCACAGCATCTTTTCCTGGGAAGACACCTACATGCAGGCAGAGAAGTATATCTCTCTACCACCAGGGAAAGACACCTACCTCCCACCACCTGCCCACAGTATCTTTCACTAGGAATGGCATCTACGTAACATCAGACATCACACTTACCACTGTGGAAGAAAACATGTCTTCCACACCGTACAAAAAAATATCTACCTCTAAGAAAGGCACCTGCTTGCTAGTTTGTCATCAGGAAATAACTCTTACCTACCGTAATCTGCCCACAGTATCTACCAGTAGGGAAGTATCTACCCGCCATTATGGAACCCACTAACTATAGTGAAAATCCACCTAGCAACTACAACATGCCACTAGTAAAGGCTCTGCTTGCAACCAAGGAAGGGCATCTACCTGTCATCAGGGGTAACCACCTACATACCACCAAGGAATATCACCTATCAATGACAGCCTAACTCTACCTACCATAAAATAGGCAAACCTGCCTAAAATTATAGGATTAAGCAGATAAAAAATTGTAAGTGTGCACTATACAAAAACGATACAGAAACCTAATACTATGAAAGGGCACCTATCACCAGTGCAGGGTGACCATCCACCAGGGAAGTCCACTTACACATGCCTTGTGAAGGACACCTTCTTAAGTATCACTAAGGGAAGTTACCTACCTACCTACCACCGGGGTTGGTCATTTAACTATCATCAAGTAAAGACACTCGTCGTTCTACTGCCAGGTTAAAGCACCATATTTCCATCCTCAAGGAAAGCCTACTTACCCTGCTACCATCAAAGAACAGGCAGCACTCAGGAAATAGACACTGCTACCCATTATGAGGGAAGATTATTTTACATCAAGAAAGCACACCTGCCACCATTACATCTGCCAACTGTCAAGAGCATATCCTGGATATCTAATGAGGCCCCATACTTGTCACCAGGAAATAGCCTCTAGTTGGCTATCAGTCAGCACATTTGCATAGGAACCACCAAAGAAGAGCAGCTGGCTTCTGCCTGCCGGTGGAGAAGGCTACTTTCCTAATTTATGCATATAACCAGGAAACAACGTCTACGTACCTTTAAATATGGCAACTCACCTACCATCAAGGAAGGCTACTAACATAACACTTGGGAATGGGCAGCTGATTATCAAAGGAGGTAGGACATCTACTTGCCTACAACCAGAAAAGGTCACCAACTTACTGCCAGAGGAGGGCATTTACCCACCACTATGAAAAGCCTCTCCCTTCCACCAGGGCATGGCACCAGATAATCTGCTGTCTGGGAAAGCTACCTACCAACCACCCAGGCTGAAAATCTGCTTCCAGCTATGGTTATCTACAGCTACATGCCTAACACCATGAAGGATTCCCATCTATTAACAGGAAAAGGAGTTACGTCTACCATCAGGGAGAGGTAAAAAAATGCCTGTCACTAGGGAAGGACACTAACCTCTTTGCCATTAGCAAATTCCAGTTACCTACTAGTAGTGTGATATGCAGGTATATAACTTCACTGGAAACACCAATTTCCAGTTGTGAAGAGAATCTACCTGCTGCTGAATAAAGGGCCTCAAGAAACAGCAAGGGAGGAGCACCTAACTACATATCTACCGCAAGGTAAGAGCATCTAGTTACCACATCTACCAACAGGCAATAATTTCTCGATACCTGCAATTAGGGCAGGACGCCCACCAATCACCAGAGAATGGAAAATAGCAAATAGCATGGAATAGCTCCTTAATACTGTCACTGGGGAAGGGTGGTTACTTCTTCTTATGAAATGGTCCAACTTGCCTACATCTAACTAACACCAGAAGGGGTACTTACCTATTACCAGGAAGGCAACCTATCTAGCATCAAGTAATGCTGGTCAGATTCCACTGGAGAATGGAACTACCATACCACTATGGGATGCCACCTACCTACCCATACAGAATGACATTCACCTATCTATCTTCAGCCAAGAGAAGACACCCACTTATCTGCAGAGAAGGCGTCCTACATACCAGTTGGGAAGGCATTGGCACTTACCACCATTGAATTACACCCACATGCCATCAGGGAACTGAACCTCCCTACAACCACGGAGGTGTGTCCATCAGGAGACATCACCTAACTCCCACTTCTTCCCTAAGAAAGCCTATCAACTACTCAGGAAGGACATACACTTACCAGCAGGTAAGGACACTTGCCTACCATGAGGGAAAGGCACTGACACTAACCACCTACCACAAGGGAGGGACTCCTACCTACTACCATGAAATGGTAACTTCCTTCAACTAGAGAAGAGCACCCACCTTCTAGCAGGGAAGAAAACCTACCTCCTACCAGGAAAGAACCCATTTGCCACCAGGGAATGCTACCTTCTTACCACAAAGTAATGGCATTTATTGACCACCAGTATAGGGCTCCAATCCACATACCATACCATAAGGGAATGGTTTCCACTTATCACCAGACAATGGCTCTTATTTGTCAGAAGGGAATGACATGTATCTACCAGAAGTAAGTTGACATACCTGCCACTAGTAAAGAGCTGTTACCCACTGCCATGCCTTCCTTGTGTGCAGCCCACATTCATTTTCTTTGGGTGCTGCCATGTAGCTCTCCTATGTGTTGCACAAGGCATGACCTGCAGCCCTGCTCCCTATGTAGAAAATATGTGGTATGGCCTGCAGACACGACCTTCATGCATTCCACTGTGGATCCGTGGATCTAAACAATCAATATTTCCGTACTCTAAGTAGCATGGGTGTTCCAAAAGATTGTAGTCCCACCCACTGCATTGCAGGTCTGTAAGTTGTTTTGGCCTTTTTTTCAATCCCAAGATAATATTTCCCTAGACATTTATACCATACTCTTGCACAACCATGCAGCGGTGCACAACAACTTTGGGCCTGATTTAGATATTGGGAGACAAGTTACTCTGTCAAAACGGTGGCAGCTATCTTGTCTGCCGAAATCTAAATCCCAATGTATCCTATATCTAGTGTTCCGTATATGACCAAAGTGGATGGACATGGAACAGCCATAGGAATGTTTAGTTTTGCTGCACCTCGAACTAGAACTTTTTGAAAGGTGTTGATATCATCCACCGGTGAGGAACGAGGTTGAGGTGAGTCCGATAATGTGGGTGAATAGTCTCTGTTGGATGATGGAGAATCTCCATGGTAGCGTCGGTAGCAACGCAATCTTGATCTTTTTCGTAATCTGTGATGGTAGTGTCTTGACCTTATTGATGAACGGCCAGATGCATGATGGTCATGATGGGAATGGTGGCGTGATCTAAGCCTAGTCTGGGAGCTGGAGTGGTGCTAGGCACTTGCAGCACCAGAGGAGGTGGCGGTATAGATGCTGGGAGAACTGAAGAAGCGGGTAGCACTGGAGTAAGACCTTGAGGTGAAGGCCAGCAGAGGAGAGGTGGTGGGAGATGGAAAGGTGACAAAGGGAGGAGCACCAGCAAAAGAGAAACATCTCTGGAATGCTGCGACTCAGATGAGAAATAGATCCTCCTTAATATTGTAGATTCCTGCTTCCTCGATGTTGAGGGACTCTTCAATGTCGATCTCTCTCTCCAACGTCTAGGTATCGACGTTGAGTGGGACCTCAATGTCAAACTGCAATGTTGGCACTTCCTTCACTGTGACGGCGAGTCCAACAACGTTAATTTACTCCTCAATGTTGGGTGCCGAGCAACAGGAGTCCTCAATGTTGTGCGGCATTGTTTGTGCGACATCGAGCCAGTCTTCGACGGTGAACATATCAACGCTATTCCTCCTCTCAACATCGATGAGACAGAAATTGTTTTCTTCCTGAAAACCGCCTCTCAGACCTTCTACGCCCACTGGAGGCTGAGGGAAGAGCTCTGGTGGAAGACTGACCTTCCCCTCACTCAGAGTTCCCACTGGCTTCTTGCTGGTGTCATCTCTATGCTCTTCCTTGAAGGCAATTTTTCTTCCTGTCACACCGGGTATGCCTGGAAAATGACTTTCAGATGTTACAAGAGGCAGGAAGGTGTGAAGACGGCAGACAGATGATACAGACATCATGTTTTGACCTTTTTTCTGTCACAGCGTGGGCATTTGTCAAACAGAGAAGGCATTTTTTCAGGGAAAAATGCCTTAATTCCTGTCAGAAAAATAGACAAATCAAGAAGGTCAAGTCAAAAGACGTAGAGTGAAACAGTTGTCACTGATATTTTCGCTCAGTTTTTGAAGAAAAATAACTAAAAAAAAGGTTGCGCTCAATGCTCCAGGATCCTGTCAACAGGAGCCGGAAAAAAGAACCAAGCTAACTGCCTCTCTCTAGGCATAATGGGATACTGGAGGGCCAGCTGTTCTTAAAGACACAGGCCCTCATTCTGACCTTGGCGGTCGGCGGAGAGGCGGCGGTCGGACCGCAAACAGACCGGCGGTATAAAAAATGGCATTCTGACCGCGGCGGTCACCGCCGCGACCGACCGCCACTTCCCCACTCCGACAGCCACGGCGGTCATGACCGACGGGCTGGAGTCTGCGCACTCCGGTCCGGCGGTCGACCCAAGACCGCCAACGGTATCATGACCCTGCTTACCGCCGCGGTTTCTGGCGGTCGGGAACCGCCATGCGAACCATGGCGGTAGGCACTATCGGGGCCAGGGAATTCCTTCCCTGGCACTGATAGGGGTCTCCCCCACCCCCCACTGCCCCCCCGAGTCCTCCCCCCACAGCCTCCACCCCCCTGCAACCCCCCAGAGGTGGTACGAACCCCCTCCCCACCCCCACCCCGACATGCACATACACGCACCCCGACATGCACACACCCCCAACATGCACATATACACACCCCTACACACACACATACACAACGGGGACACATACCCGCACACATACATGCCGACATGCGCACCCGCCGAACTACACACAGTGCCCATAGGCACAGCAGCACTCCCCGCCCGCATGCACGCACTCACACACCCCCTCTACACACTCACACGCACACCCCCATGCACGCACACATCACACAACACCCCCCCCACCCCCTCCCCTCACGGACGATCAACTTACCTTGTGCGTTGGTCCTCCGGGAGGTGACAGGAGCCATGGGGAGGTGACCGCCAACAGAAGACTGCCACACAGAAATGTGGGTCGTAATTCTGTGGGCGGTGTTCTGCTGGCGTGGTGGTGGAGGTTGACCAGTCTCCACTTTCCCGCCGACCGCCAGTGTGGCTGCTGGCGGTTTTCCGGCGGAACACTCCCAGCGGTCAGAATGCGCACAGCGGCATACCGCCGCGGTCGGCGGTCTTCACCGCGGCGGTAACTCGGCGGTCTTGCGAAAAGACCGCCAAGGTCAGAATGACCCCCACAGTCTCCTTTTTCTTCATTTATAATGGCAGCCTATGGGCTACACTGCCCTGCACTCCTTCATCCTTATTCTGCATTACAAAAAGGTTTGTGAAGGATTTTTTCTGCTACATTTTTCAACTTATTCATGCATTTGAATGCTTGTGCCTTCACAATTTGTCCTTTTATTTAAAGCAAACAAGATGAAGAATTTCGGACACTGTTGCCTTTCCTTTGGGCTGCATATTGACATTCTTAAGTGACTGTGCAGGCCTTCCTGAAGTAAGGCGAACATTAACACTTGAGAAGATATGTTGGAAAATGTGCTCCTGGGTCCCGCGAGCGGGCAGAACTATTCAACGCTTATGATTATCATGGAAATACCCTTAAGAGAGACTAGAGTTACAGGTAAGAAACTATTCCTAATTGTGCTACAGGGATCACCACTTCATTTTTTGGCTTGTAATCTGATGAGCACATTTTTACATTCTTTGCAAAGAGTGAATTTCCATTTTCCAGATGCTATTAACCTTAACCCTTCATCAGTACCACTATGTTCCTTGCACAGGGGACGAGCCTTGGCTATACCCTGCACCTCATAGCAGGTAGTACTGGTTCATACTGGTCAGTTGTGTCTCTTAGACTTTGAAATTTGATATTACATCACTACCACAATTTTGAGAGGGCGAGTCTAGCAAACGAGTAGTAGACTTTCCTCTTTGGAGATTCAGGGTAGGTTGCTTCTTTACTGAGAAAATTTAGTAAGAAAATAATGTCAAATGGGGCATTTCATAACACAGGTTTCCTCTAGATTGGCCCAAAATCCAGAGATTTAGAAGAGGCAACCATTAAATGTTTCAATGGCTTTAAGGAGTATTGGCAAACATTACCCTCCTCAGAAATGTAAACTCACTTTTCCCAGTCCAGCACAATTTTCCCTAAGTAAAATTGGAGTAAAAACCAATATGTGTTCCTTACAGTAAAGGGGATCTGCTTGCAAGGCGGTGTTGTCTATAGGGTTTCACAGTTGTACAGAATCTTTTGCCTCATCTTTTATCATGCCACTTTCAGGTAGATTCTCGGCTATATGTTACAACTCTTATGGTATGTCTGAGAATCTGCTTGGATAAAGTAGAGTTGAAAAATCAGACACAATGCAAGGTTCACAATCACAGGCCATAAAATGCTCTAGGCAGATCTGACAGGCTCATACAGAAATTCTAATTCTCAGTTACAAAGATCGAGGTCTACAGTTTATGTTATAAGATTACACAAGGAGGTTTCCATCAGCGCCACAATCAGACATTCAAATGGCGCCTCCTCCATCGATGCCTGCCACTCCAGTGCCACAACCTAGATCATCTCCTAGATCGGCCAGAAGTACCACGCAAAGGTCTTTCATGCAGGTTGCTGACTCGTCAGATGAAGAGAGGGAAGAAGGAGAATTGCAGACAGCTCGGATTGGGACAACTATATATTGCCGACACCCTCATTTCCATCGCCTACTCCGGTGAATTCTCCCCCAGGAGATATTCGGGGTTTCCATTATCTGCTTGAGAGGGCGGCAAAGAGATTTGCAATACCCATGCCATCCAAACGGATGGAGGGTTTTTTATATGACTTCAAGGAGCCGTATCAGAGTGTGCGCTCCATAAAAGTAGTAGGCTACATCTGGGAGGAAGGTCTCAAAGTGATGAGAAATCCAGCTACGGTGATGGCAGTCTTGCCTAGGTTGGACAAAAAAATATAAGGCCCCAGAGGACGCCCCGGCGTGTCTAGCTAGTCACCCGAAGCCGGACTCTGTTATAACCCAGGCAGCGCAGAGGCGTTCCAAAAATCCATCAACGCCACTTTCAGCTCCTCCAGACAAAGAGGGGAGAAGACTGGACAACATCAGGAAGCATTTCTCTTCCATGTCTGGTCTAATAGTGAGGGCAGCGAATTCATTGGCAGTCCTGGGGAGGTATGACAGACAGCTGTGGGCTGATATTGCCCCGTATCTGGACCACCTCTCAGAAGACTCTAAGGCGGAGGTGAAGAAAATCCTCTTGGAGGGAGCGCGCACCTCGGCTGAGGTGATAGACTGCGCTATGGATATTGCAACAACAGCCTTTCTGCAGCTAGTCGGTGGAGCAGTGCTGCGGTATCAGGGCTGGCTTAGGGCAACTTTCTTTCGTCCAGAGGTTCAGAATAAGGTGTTGGACCTTCCTTTTGATGGAGAGGCTTTGTTCAGCAAACATGTGGATGAGGCCTTGCAAGCCATCAAATCAGACACGGACACTGCAAGGTCCTTAGGGACACTTCAATTTAAGAGGATACCTTTTTGTGCCTCCATAGGTCGAGGAGTCAAATCAAGGGGTTTTTTGTTACCCCTCTTATGCTACACAGCAGTTTCAGCCTCAATACACCCAAAGGCAACCACCTCAGGCATCTATTTCAGACCCCCTCCTCTGGGAAGACCGCGTCAGGGCAAAGAGGCAGCCAGATGTCAGTGACAGGTTTCAGGCTCCGGCTACAACCTTACCACAGAGCCGAAGGAGAGGGGGAAAGATATCACACTTCTATCATAAGTTAGAAAAAATAACATCAGATCAGTGGTTTTTAAAGATTGTTCAATTTGGCCATACTTTAGCGTTCATTCAACGCCCACCATCTTGTCCTCCTCATACCTTCTTGCAGAAGCATCTAAAACAACTCCGGCTGGAGGTCGTGACCAAGCTCAGAAAGGGAGCGATAGAGAGGGTTCCTTCTTTAGAGAAAGGCAAATGTTTTTACTCCCGTTTCTTTCTGGTGTACAAAATCTGGGAATCTTGGCGTCCCATTCTAGATCTCAGGGACCTAAACAAGTACCTCAAACGCCAAACCTTTCGCATGGTCACATTGCAAGATATTCTTCTCCGCATGAACCACAGAGATTATATGACGTCGCTGGATCTATAGGACGCGTACTTTCATATTCAGATTTCTCCTGCCCACAGAAAATATCTCAGTTTTGTGGTAGCCAGCAGCAATTTCCAATTCAAAGTTCTTCCATTCGGCCTGAAGTCCGCCCCCAGAATCTTTACAGAGTGCCTAGCTCCGGTAGCGGCTTTCTTGAGAAAGAAAAAAATGCCAATTTTTCCCTACTTAGACGATTGGCTAATAAAGGCGCAGTCGTCTCAAGCAGCTCACAACTCAACAACGGCTTGCATAGCATTATTCGATGAGCTGGGTCTCACTCTGAATCAGAACAAGTCAAACATCTTGCCAACAAGAGTGACGACCTTTTTAGGAGCAAAAATCAACACCATCAAAGACAGAGCTTTCCCGTCAATGGGGAGACAAGCAAAACTTGTTTACCTAGCAAGCAGAGTACAAAGAAAAAAGTCTCTTTCTGTACTCACCTACCAATCACTTCTGGGGATGATGTCTTGCATACAGTTAGTCCCCTTTTGCCGACTAAGAATGCGTCCCCTGCAGGCAGAATTAGATCTTCAGTGGATACAGAAGGAGAACTCGTTTGACGATCTAATCACAGTAACTCCTAGGATGGTTCAGGCGCTCCATTGGTGGAAAGACCAGGAAAACATTGCAGTCGGTCTTCCTTTCCTACTGCCCCGGCATCCGTTAGTCATCACCACGGATGCTTCCCTAGAGGGTTGGGGAGCGCATCTTCAAGATCTTCAGATCAGTGGAAAGTGGAGCAACTCCTTCCGAAAATATCACATCAACTTCCTGGGGTTGAGAGCAGTCTCCCTGGCCCTGCAGGCTTTCCTCCCGAGAATAAAGCACTTAGCAGTTCTCATAAGGACTGACAATACTGCAGGATTGCATTATTTTAACAAGCAAGGGGGAACGAAGACTCTCCTCCTATCTCAGGAATCACAGACTATTTGGGATTGGGCCATTTGCAATGGCATCAGTGTACGAGCAGAACAAACCAGGAAGGCAGAACGAGACAGCAGACACTCTCAGCAGACTGACTTCCTCCTGTCACGAATGGGAGCTGAACCAGGAGGTGCTCGACCAGGTCTTCAGGAGGTGGAGGAAACCCAAACTGGATCTTTTTGCAACCCCGCAGAACACCAAATGCTGCTATAATGCAGGTTGGGTTCACAATCCGGGCTCTTGGGGAAATGCGTTTTCGATGGCATGGTGCAGAATATTTGCCCATGCTTTTCCACCCATTCCTCTAATCTCAAGAGTACTTGCAAAGATCAAACAGGAGCATTGCAAGCTCAGCCTGATAGCTCCATTCTTGCCCGCCAACATTAGTTCTCAGAACTCCTCCTGTTCTCTGAGGTGACACACATTCCGCTGAAAGTTTCACCACAGCTCTTGACAAGGAACAGGGGCCAGATTTTACATCCAGACCCCAAATCACTCAAATTATCGGCCTGGCTCCTGAACACAATGAGTTCGCCCATTTAAACATTCGCCCTGAGTGTCGGGATATTTTGGCAAAAGCCAGAGCAGATAGCACCAACAAATCGTACTCTTTAAAATGGAAGAGATTTTGTTTGTGGTGTCAGAAGGAGCAGATTGATCCGCTGCTATCACCGCCAGAGCGAATATTGCCCTATCTCCTCCATCTGGAATCCACGGGCTTGGCGCATGCATCCATCAGGATGCACTTGGCGGCTATATCTTGCTTCAGACGTTCTCCGACGTCACCATCTCTGCGGTCTTCTAGATTAATCAAACAATTCCTACAAGGACTCTTTTGAGTTTTTCCGCCGGTAAGGCCTCCTCCACCGTCTGGGCAACTCAACACGGTTCTCTCTCAGCTTATGAAACACCCATTTGAATCAATACACAGAGCAGATCTGAAGCATTGATCATGAAAAGTGGCTTTGTTACTAGCCCTTAGTTCTTCTAGGCGGGTCATTGAGATCCCGGCGTTGACTATTCAGGAGCCTTTCCTCCAATTTAAACAGGATAGAGTGATACTTCGTATGAACCCCAAGTTTGTTCCAAAGGTGCCATCGGACTTTCATATTAACCAACCTGTGGTTTTGAAATCTTTCATTCCGAACCCAACATCTCCGGCAGATAGAGCTGTGCACTCATTGGACATCAAAAGAAATCTCAAATTTTACTTGGAACGAACTAAGAATTTTAAAAGTCTACTCAATTATTTGTTGCATATAGTGCCCCTAGGAAGGGACAGGTCCTTTCCAGAAGTATAACCAGTTGGATAGTAGCTGCTATAAACGTTTGCCACCAAGCACCTGGAAAGCTTTTACAATCCTCAGTAAGGGCTCATTCTACGAGGACTGTCTCAGCGTCCATGGCACTGTTTGCAGGTGTACCCCTGCAAGACATTTACAGAGCAGCCACCTGGAAGACTATTCACACGTTTATGAAACACTATTGTCTGGATGCCATCCCTAAGGGAGATGTAGCGGGTGTTCAGGCAGTACTGCGACATCTGTTCCAGTAATGGTGAGCTCACATCGCCTCCCTCCATCCTTTCTTTTTCTGTTACACACATTGCATGGTTTAAGTTTTCTATGTTTTATTTGCATATGTTCTTTTTTCATAACATATAAGTATGTGTAGAAATTAATGATATTATATATATGGAAGGTAATGTTTTCATGCTATTAAGAACAGCTCAGTAATCTCTCATTGATTTGAACAATGTAGATTCAAGGCAGTGTGCTATGAATACTGCTTTATAGTCTGATTCAAGCATGTGAATCTATGAAAGTTCCAATACTGGAGTAAGAAAATAAGTTACTTACCTGTAACTATAGTTCTCCAGTATTGGAATCTTTCATAGATTCACATGCGACCCATCCGTCTCCCGGGGGAAGCTCACCTTCAATATTGCTGGTTCAACCGTTGACTTGCGCACTAGTGCTTAGAAAATCTGAGGTGCTGGAGCTTCCCTCAGGAGGGTTGTAGAGGGTGGGGCACTCTGATTGGCTGAGGCTCAAGTTTGGTCCTTTTTACATAAGGACTTGGACAGATTGCTAAAATGTAGAGTTTTCATGTTATACCTGTTATGTCTTTCGGACATTGTCTTTTCTAAGGTACCGGGGACTTCCATCTCGTCGACAGGGAATGATTCAAGCATGTGAATCTATGAAAGATTCCAATACTGGAGAACTATAGTTACAGGTAAATAACTTATTTTCATACATGATTAGAGCAGGTACCACCCTCCTTCAGGAGGTTAGCAACATCACTAAATGATGGCTCCTCAAGAGGGGATTAATAGGTTAATGGATAAGTAACAAAACCATAGGCTGATCAAACCTGCCTGTACTCACCAAGCGGTACCACACCGAAAAGTAAGAAGGTTCGTTGTCCCCAACTTTTGCAATGTTTAAAATGCAACTTGATGTTTTACAAGATAATTAGCACAGAAACATAAACAAGTAGCCAACAAAGATGGTAACAACATGGAAAGTCGAATGAGTATGAAAATAAAAAGGAAATAAGCATAACAATGTATCTGGTAACTTGATGTTTTAAATTCTGTAAAGAATCAAAATTTGGACACATAAACATTAAAACAATAAAACAGATAAAAGATAAGACCGCTTATAATAAACTTCCATGGACATCCCTCATTACAAATAGATTTATCAATATGGATGATGTATTTCCTCTACACTGTTCATGCATGAAAACATTTCAGTAGGTGCAAAGGGACCAAAATGGGCAGGATGTCGCCTGAACTCAGAATGAATCATCACTCAAATAATCAGCTTTAAATATACTTCAGAAATCCGCTCATTTATTTGAAAACTTTAGATTGCCAGTTTCTGAAAACTGGAACATTTCACTACGAAATACACGTTTGCGTTTTGGCTAAATAAGATCATTTATTCAACATGACCTTATTTTCATTAAAAAAATATTTTCATCCTTAAGATTTTCATTTTTAGTAAATACATTTCTGGTCCACAAATAGTTCTTTATTTTCACCTAGCGCTCACATTTACTACTGTCACACATGGTGAGTCTTCTGTTCATGCTTTTTATTATCAGCCTCAAATATCACGACTCGGCGAGCAGATGTTTCGAGGCGTGAGAAGTGATGGGGCAATACCAGAGACAGACAGAAAGTGTCCAAGAATGCCCACATTCATTCTTTCTTTCTTTCTCCCTCTCTTTCTTTCTTTCTTTCTTTCTTTCTTTCTTTCTTTCTTTCTTTCTTTCTTTCCTTCTTTCTTTCTTTCTTTATTTCTTTCTTTATTTCTTTCTTTCTTTCTTTCCTCTTCACCCCCACCCCATCTCGCAACTTATCTGGCCAAGCCCGGTGATACTGCTGACTGTTCTCCGGTTCTTTCCCCGCCTCCGCTGATGTGCAGGATCAGGGCCGCAGTAGAGACAAGTGGAAATTGTCAATGAATTACAGCTTCCGCTTGTTTTGCCCACGTTCTTGTCTGTTCTGAATTGACGAATAGGCAAAAATATTTCCGAAGTTCAACTATGTCAACCTAAGTCTGATCTTGGAGTGTGGTGGAGGAAGTTACATTAGGTTCCAAAAATGGATTTCCCCTGGACATTTTGGTAAAAAGAGAATGAATGCTGGCCGAAAGCCCTGGCCATCAGGCAGAGAGGACAGTTCCTCTGGGTACACCGTTTGATGAGCACTTGGGTACTGGTCATAGACTGCGGCTGAACGACACACCCAGTGTCAAGTATCTACTAGACATAGCTGCAGGCCATCACTAGGGCCAGGTGTACTGAGGCCTGGACACGAGCTGCACCACGTCCTGTGTACAGAGGATGCTAAGCACAACTGCAGACTGTTGAGAGGGCAATGTGGCTATAGAGACTGGGCACAATGTGTGGCCTCAATTTTAATTACTCCTTTGACACGAGGACTCATAAGCAAATAGTAGTTCAAATACTTTATTCTCTGGTGGGCTAGGAATCATTCAAGGGCTTCAGGTTGCCTGGCTGGTATTTTTACTAGAGGGCTAGATGTCGTGCATGCTTTAATTTCCGTGCCAGGTGCTTGTCTTAAGAACCACTAACACTCTCAGATTCCAGTTTGGGTAGGAGGCTGACAGATTAACTGGAGGACCAGGTATGCTTTGTAGATTCCTTGAATGACATGCTATATTTTACATGTTTCAGTTTGTCTGACAGGCAGAGTTCCAAGTATCCATTTCAGTGATAAGGTTATGAGCAGGATAGGGTGATATTGCTGAAGACAATGCTTAAAGACAATGCTTGAATCCTGTTGTATTGAGCACAGTCTGTGAAGGACAGGTTGCTTGCTGTCTTGGACACACAGCCGGTGCATGGTATTAGCCTCTTCTCATTCACACGTATATGGGACGCAGCATGCATCTTGCTGCCCTAAATAGACAATCATGGGTCCCTGCATATTGAACAAAAAGCCTGGTTTGGCATGAATCCCTGGCACATAGTCCAGTCAAACCTCGAAACCCTGGCTTCCTAACTTTCTCCAAGAGTGGGGTTCTTTTCGAGGGCTTGAAGGATAGTGTTTCTGCTGCGATGGATGCCAGTTTGGGGATTCACCTGGCTGGACAGTCCTCCATTAGTTTGTTTCTCTTGGATCCCCCCTAGAGTTAGCTTCTTTTCAGTGCTGTCCTTTGTTTGGGTTCTCCCTTTTTGCATCTACTGATTGCGTTCTCATTTATGACCTTCACTGTTAAGGTTCATTTTAATACCTTCTACTTTCATGGCTGTCTCTTGGGGTTCTCTTGACTGGCTGCGGTAATGGGGAACTCCTGTACAGCGTCAAGTGTTGGGGTTCTCTTTTGTGGCCTCAAGGGTTGAAGTTCACTTTTCTCACCAGGATGCTCCTCTGAGAAGTTGCTACTTTATAAAGCTGTGGGTCAGGCCGTGGAAGTATTGTTACCAAGATCAGTGGGGTGGGGTGGTCCTGGTGGGTTCATCATGGACCTTGGTCCTGGTTGGAGACAGGAGGCAAACCTAGGGTTGCCACCCCTTAATCAAGTGAGATCTGACCTTTCTCCAGACCACACACTATAGTCCACAACAAGGTAGGTGCTCTCTCTGGTGCTTCACCTGAACATGGCATGGGTCCCTGTGAGGCTTGTGGCTTTCAGGGCCAGGGTGGCCCTTTCTTCCACCTGGTATTTCCCCTAGAAACTGGTGGCTTTAGAACAGATCCACCGAACCCAAAAATGTCAGACCTGGACAGGTGTGACCATCGGTGGGCCCTTACCATTGGCTTAGAAAAAGGCTCCCGCATCCCCTAGGGGGAGGGAGGGGTGAGCTGCAGGGGGCACCTCAACACAGTACTCAAGCCTGAGAGCCCCTGAGTCCGGAGAAGGGCCCCTCCATGTAGTTTGCAGGGGGACCCCCTCAAGTTTTTTTATGCCCTACCCTTGCCACCTTCGTGGTATTGCCTACCTCTGTTTTTATATGCTCTTTTCAAGTTCTTGTGAGGCACACACAGAAGTGAAAAGCTGCACCTGCTTCACCTTCAGACGCATGTACCTTAGTAACATCCTTCACCGGGGCTGGTCCAGCAGTGTTCTAGGGAGACCAGGGGCAGTGAAGAAAGAGGTACACATCCTATACAGGGGCTTCTTCCCTGTCCTCCCATTTCTCATCTTACTCCCGGATGCTTCCTTGATGTCCAGAGCGATGCAAATTCGTGTGGGTAATTAGCATGTGTGTTTATATTGTGTGCACAGTAGCGGTGGCCCCATTGTATTGGTGCGTCCCTGCATGGACTTGGTGTACGCGCTGGCGAGCGTGTATTTGCATCTGAACTCTGTGTTTATTATGTGTGCATGTGTCTTTGAGTCTGTCCGAGGCATGCATGTTTGTGTGCGCGTGTCCGATCTGGCTGTCCCTGTATGTCTGTGCATTTGTTGTCTTTTGGGTGCTGATATCTTTGCATGTCCTCATGGTTCTTAAAGCGCGCGCGTGCGTCTGCAGTGTACTTCTCCATAGCAACGGCCTCTCCTTATGTCTTTTCTTAATTTGTCCTCCGGCTCCGTCGCCCACTATTCTCCATCCCTCTCACTATATTTGATTTTCCCTTTAAACGCCCTTGCTTCTCGATATTTATTCTTCCGTTTCGTCACTACGCTTCCATTCTTCTAGCCTCTTCTCTCTAGTTCTTCTCTTCCGCTTCGCCACACTCCAGCCTTCCTTGTCCCCGCCGTCTCCTCCGTTTCTCGCTGTAACGTTATTGCTCTCTGTTAAATGTCTTCCATGCTTTATCCGCGGATCCCCTTAAAGGTCCCTGTCAGTTTGATTTCTAGCGAGCTCTTGCCTTGCAGTGGGAGTGGGTGCAGCCGGGTGTGGTGTCCTTGACTGCCCAGGAGCTTATTTCCCTCCTAGAAGGCACAATGGCCGGTTCTCACGAGCACTCCTTCCACTTCCTCCACCACCCTTGACCACACCAGTATTCCTTTCAATCAAGAACACTATACTTTGTTATTTGTACTGCAGCTTTATTTTTGATGGTGTAAGTTGACGACCTAACTCCTACATGTGGTCTTCAATGCACCCTAGTCCATCTTCTCCTTCACCTTCTTCTAGCCTGCTCCTCAGCCCTGTTTCTCCACCTGCCTCTCAGTCTTGTCCTTAACTAGCTCCAAAGCCATCTCATGTGCCTTCTCTAGCATCTCTTCCTTCGTCTGCACTTAAGTCCGCTCTTCGTGTCCTCTTTAATGTTCTCCTCAAACTATCCCCATTTTCCTAACCATGTTTCTCCGCTGTATCTGGGTCAGCTTGTGTATTCCTCTGACAGGCTTGGTTATTTCCATTTCACTGAACGTGCTTCACACAGGGGTTAAAGGGTAGGCAGGTTGGGAGCTCAGAGGGTTCAATCTTTTCTGAGGTTGGCAGCTTTAACATAAGATGCAGGCTTTGGAGGCCTGTCATCTGATCAGTCTTCAAAGACTACAACATCTGCATCCTCTCAGGGTTAGTAAACTATCTTGTAAGGCACATCTACCTCCCTTCTTTCAAAGCCTCACGCCTGTACCCATAATTATTGCTTTCTAGTTTGTACAAGAGACATCACCTACTTTCTAACCTCATTTACACAGTACTATGACATAATACCGCAATAAAAGTATTACAACACTTAAATATTGCAAAAGAAAATGAGAACCAAAATCTCATGTTTACATACTTTGGCCCTCATTATGAGTTTGGCGGGCAGCTTTTGCCACACTTTCGGACAGAAAACTACCACTCTGGTTTTCCACCTGCTGGCCCTATTATGAGTTTCCCGCTGGGCCAGTCGGCGGAAACAGCATTTCTACCCACTGGCCCATTTGGCAACAGGCCATAACATTGACGCCGGATCGTAATCGAGCCGGTGGCAATGTTGCGGTGCATCAAGTGGGACAGAACCCGTCGCGCTTTTCACTGCCTGTAATTCAGGCAGTGAAAAGCACAACAGAGCTGTCCATGGTGGCCCTTGCACTGCCCATGCCAAGTGCAGGGGCCCCCATGGCCCCCGGGCACCCCGTCTCCGCCAGCCTTTGCATGGCAGTGGAGCCGCCATGCAAAAGCCGGCAGAGAGGGGACTCGAAATCCGGAGGACAGCTTCCCTGGCGGATTAAGACTGCCGGCACCGCCAGGCTGTTAACCGGCTGCAACCCAGCGGTCATAATATGGAGGCCGGACCACTGCTTTGGCGGCGGTCCAACCGCCATTGCGAGTCTGGCAGTCCCAGGACCACCAGACTCGTAATGAGGCCCTTTGTATGTGAACTACAAAAATATTGAACACCAGAATAGCGTCAAAAACATGTAGGTTGATTTTACTTTATATAGCATTATATTTAAACAAATGTAGATATTACATTTTAAAATTATATACTTAAAAGAAGCAGATATGATGTTAAAAAAGAATATAAATATTGAAAAGTAGATATGTTAATTTTTTTGTGAAAACATTACTTAAACAGTGAATAAAAATAAATGGCATTAACAGATTTAGTAATAACTTTAATACAAAAAATTATTATACATGTGTGTATACATTTATAGCAAATTATATAAAAATAAAATTAAAAAAGAATATCCTAAAAAAGAAAATATATAATTAAAATAAAATATTATTTACTTCTATAATTAATTTAAAACTATTTTAAAAAACAATACAAAATGTACTACCACTCCTAACTAAGCACTTGTACGGAAAATGTTAGAGTTTGGAGGTGTTACATATATTATTTTTACTCCAACGTAAGCAGAAATAGGCTACTTTTGGACTTTGCGGGTGTCAGATTTACTAGTCCCACTCCAACATAAGCAAAAGTATGCAAGGTGTTGGATTTTGGAGGGGTTAGATTTACTAATCACACTCAAATCGGAGAAAGAGTTGAGAAAGTGTTGGGCTTTAGAGGTGTCAGTTTTACTATTCCCACTGCAATCTGGGCAGCAGTAGGGAATGTGTTGGCCTGTAGGAGAATCACATTTACTATTCCTACTCGTTTTTTAAAATTAAACATATTAATAATAGTCAAAAATATTAACATTTTAATATAGCCTTGAAATATTATATTTAATCATTAAATATATAAAAAACAATAAAAAAATAGAAATGTTATGTCACAATTTAAACAAAAAAATATATAAAAATTACCGCCTTACCCCCCAAAAATCTCAAAAGCAATTGAAATTAAAAAAAATGTAATATTAAATTAATTAAATTAAATTAAATTACTACAATAAATACATATAGAATTAATTATCACAATTTAATAAAAATACAATCAGCCAATTCATTAATCAAAAATTAAAAATCAATTAAAATAACAATCAGTCAGGTAATTTAAGGCCTTATTTAGATTTCGGCGGAAGGGTTTCTCAATCACGACTATGACGGACATCCCACTAGCCAAAATCTAATTCCCATTGTTTCCTTACGAGGTTTAGGTTTTGTCGGACGGGATATCTGTAATTGTTGTGACAGAGTAACCCCTCCACCGAAATCTAAATCAGGCCCTAAGTTACACTACTCAAGAGTTGACTCTTTCCTTCATAACCACCTTTTTCAAACAACTATGAACTGCATATGCCTATGTGGATAAATATTTTTTCAGATTATATGTATATTTCTATTTATTTATAGCTTCTTTGGAAAATATGTATTGCTACTATGTCATAACAATAAAATACACACACACTCTTTATACCTTTCTGACTAAGTATTTTTTACCCATGTTTCTAATTATGTATTGTATGTGCATATGTGTGTGTGTGTGTGTGTGTGTATATATATATATATATATATATATACATATATATATATATACATATGTGTATATATATATATGTGTGTATGTGTATATGTTTCTGTGCTTGGCATGTTCGTGGATCATTGCATGGCTCCTGTTTTTTTTTGGGTTGTTATATTAGATATCTATGAATTCCTGCTCTCATCTTATCACACTTATCTACTCATCACTCTTATGTCATGTCTCTATCAAACTATCCTCCATTCTCACTCTGACTCATCCCAAATCTCTTCTACCACTTTCATCTCCTAAATATCTCTGCCTAAGCTCTTCCCTCCACATCTAACTCACCAAACCTCACTCTACCTCTGTGACCTCCCACACAACCCTACTAAATTCTCCTGCATTCATCTCACCCTGCTACTATGCTCCCCCTAACCCTTCCACATACTCTTCCCCCTCCACCCCCCTTTGCTCATCCCAAGCCTTTGGGTTGAGTAAATGAAGGATATACTCCCAATTAACACCTCTGGATTTATTTCCTCCTCCACCCGTCCATTACTCCAGTCTAACTAACAAACTCTCATATCCGCGGCTCAAATTAACTCATAATAATACTAAAACTGTACTCATTATTTAACGATACTAATTCTTGTTGGGTTCCGGAGTAGCGTGCTACTCATCGAAAAGCGCTTCGACGCCTCGTCAGGGGTAGTAAGCGCTATATAAATACGATTACATTTACAATTACAATTACAATTACACAAATAATTATATACAAAATACTTATACATTAAAAATAATATTGTAACTTCCCACCCTAATCCCCTTCAAGCCCTTCAACCTGCTAATAAATTAACAATTTCTAATTAAATTTTTAAAAACTCATGTGCAATTTTTCATATTATTCTAAAACAAATTAAAGACAACTATTATTACTATATTAACAGTTTATAGTAGAAAAACGATTAAAATTGATCAGACTAATGAAAAAGGATATTTTGTATAACTAAATTGGAGAAAAATATATTGTATATAACTGTGTTGAATTTTTTTTTTTAAAAGAACGATATTCTTACCTTTGATATTAAGGCCCACAGTATTTTTGTGATTACGGTATTCCAGCCACCATATTCATGATCCACAATATTTTTTCTAAAACATTTTGGTGAAACACCTATTTACACATGTATACTATACTGTCATTTGAAGTGGCCAAGAGATGCAGTGAACGTACTATTGATCACATTCATCTTATTTAGTGATGTTACCATATGTGTCATTTAATATTGCTGTGTTACATCACAGCACGGAAATAACATTATTTTTACCACTGGATTTTTTTGCTAGCAATATGTTTGGCAAATAAATGTGGGAAAACTCAATTAAAGTATTTTTTTTCCTTTATGTATGTTTGTCAATAGAGCAGACTGTCTGCAAAAATGTGTCCTGTACATTCCGGGTATAGTGACATAATTACTGCCTCCTCAGTAGCAGCACACATTTAAGTGGCGTTTCTAAATAAAGGCCTTTTATTTACCAAAATTGCGATACCCAAATCCAAGCAATGTAGATAAATTGCACAATGTTCAAAAACATTTTAAACTGGTCAGCGATTACCTTCTTCATTGATTATATAAACATCACATTTTTAGATGTCATTGCTTAACAACATCAGATTAGGCTCTGGACCCATATGTAATCATTTGAGGACTAAAAAAACAAAATAAATGTTTCACCTGTTTTCATAGGTCCAGACAGGCCTTCTTGGACAGGCAGCAGAAGGTTCGAACAATAATAATAAACCATTTTAAAATGCAAATCAGTTCCTGGGGGTGATGTCCAGGCACTAGTATATACAAATTCACATCTAAGCCTTCTACTTTGCTTTCTACAATAAGTCCTCTAAACTCATTTCACCAAGGGAGGTGATCCTACACTCAGACGAGTTCTAGTAAATCAGTCCCTGGAGAGCATTAAGCCTTTCTGAGGGAAGGAGTGCCATCATTCGGATCAATCCATGCCACACATGACAGCCAATCTTACCCGGCCCCAAACCTTAGCATTCACAATGAGATCCAAGACTTACCAGGGGCGGCGGGCGGAGGGGCCTTGCACTCCACCTGGAAGAAGGATTCTTTGCATCCAGTATCTCTTATTCAATTAGTCCATTTGATCACTTTCTCTAATTACTCTTTTTTACTATTTTGAGATCTCCACTGCTCGTTTTGATACCCTAATGGCCAGGACGGCTGTGTCAAATACTTTATTGGATGATAAATTATTGGTTGTCTTCTCTGGTGTGTTTGCAGAGAATTTAGCATAGTGCATAAGACTCAGCCCTCAGCTGCAACTTTGCTCTTTCTGTGGCGTTCTTCAGGGTCCCCATAAGCCGCGCTACCAACAGCAAGACGATCTGAACTCTGAATCACCTGTAACTGCCAAAACAGAACAATATTGGTTATCCAACTGATGGCTGGTGTTTTATTTCACTTTTTTTTAATGTTTCATACAGAGTGCGCGGTACCTGAGACTGGCATCAACCCCCCGCATAGACTGTAAACAAAACTGCTTGCAGCCACAACTGCAGTTGTGGAATTTGCTCGCATATATTTCTATTTCTCTTGCACCCCTGTCAGGTTCTGCTGTTGCTAGTTGATCTGGTTTTAAGACCTGCTGGTGCTTTGCCCTGTGTAACTCTTCTACAGATTCCTTGTGCAATGCTGTTCTTTCTGTTATAGGGGCATCAGCATGATCAATGCACCTTTGCCATGGTCCATGAAAGCATGAGGCACATGTAAACTCCCGTAGAGGGGAAGAGACCAGCGCAAGCAACAATGTCACCATTTGTGTCTTTTCGAGAACAAGGTCATTTGTGACAGCCAATTCCAGTTGCGTTCAGTGAGCCATGTGCATGTCCTGCCTTGGCAGCCTTTCAGACAGAACAGTTCTTGTATACCTTCTCATCTGTCAAGTGGTGTTTGAGGGGTTGAAGTATACACACATAGTAAGGCTGTAAACTTAAATCTTTGTATATTTGTAATTTAGAAACACACCAGGCCCTCTGTACATGGCTACAACATCCCTAGTGACACCCAGATGGGGCAACCATCCCTGGCGAGAGGTGACCCTTCACGCTTTATAAGTCATCTAATTGTGGACAGAGTGGACTGATATTCATTCTAATCAGCACTAACCCCGCAGGAGGAGCTAACCAACCAGGTTATTTGAACAGTATCACTTCAGGTTGTTGCAGAATACAAATTCAGTGCTTTTGTAATACATTCGAACTCTGGGCCCCATTACGAGGCTGGTGGTCTTGAGACCGCCAGCCTTGTGGTGGGGGTCAGGACTGCCACTGCTGTGGCAGTCCTACTGCCACATTAAGTTCCTGGAGGTCAGACCGCCAGGATTCTACTGTCTCTGCTGGAATTGGTGATCCCGACAGGTTGACAGCAGGTGGAGATCACAATCAGCAGCACAGCCCTGCTGATTACGACCTCGTTCTGCACAGCCTTTTCATGCTGGTTTTCACCCATCAGGCTAGTGGGAAACTTGTAATGGGTCCGGCGGGTAAGTCACCAGTGGGGCGGCAACCTCCCAGCCGGAAGTTCGGCGGACGGGTCTCCCCGTCCACCAAACTCTAAATGAGGCCCTCTGTCAATGACTAATGACTAGATGGTAGGCAGCTTTTCATTCCCTGCATATTCCATGCTGAGACAAAAGAGTCCCCGAGAGTTAAAACCTGATTGCACTACATGATATGACATGAGCACACCAATCCTGCCCTTTCAAGCGCTGTGGAAAGGAATCTGTTGGGCTTCATGAAGTGGTGCACTCTGTGGAATCTTGTGAGTTCTAACAGGCGACTGACACCAAGGCACAAAGACAGGCTTACATCCTTACATCGGGATCATTATATCTCACCCCTGTCTTTATTCTGGGAGTTCTTCACATCTCAGGGAAGTCATTAAATTAATGCTTGAATTTATCAAGCATATATACTTGATAAAATAATTTAGATTAGGCAGAAGTTAGTATTATTTAATAGCAACAAAATAATTCATTTAAAACTAATTTTGAAAGTAATTATTCAGAAAACTAAGATATTAATTAAATGTAATCAATAAAAATGATTCAAGTGAAAGTAAACTTCATTTTAATTTAATACTGAACTATTGCATTCAATGGATTTTAAGGTACAGTTTCAAGATAATACATTTACAAATGTATAATTAATTGTATATTTTTTAAACACAAAAGACAAATAATACACGATGTAAACTTTCAAATAAAATAATACTTTAAATAATTGAATATATATGTGCTGGCATCAATGTGTGTATACATATATATTTATATAATGTTATGCATGGATAAACAAAGAGGTGAAGTGTTTACACTACCCCTGTATCATGTAGAGGAGCTTACACCGTGGGTCCCCGTGCTCACGAGAACAAAGCACATTCCTCATTAAAGATACTGAGAGTACTGTACATTGACACCTTCCCAAGAGTAAATCTCCTTGCAGCATCAGCATGTAACCCATGTCTATAAAGCCAGGCTGAGATGCAGGCTTCTGTTCTGTCACAACAGGGCGTCTGGGGGGAGCTAAAAGCAAAACCGCAGATATTCCTTCTTACCTCGCGAGCTAGAATGGATAATTCATGCCCATTTGTTTCATTAACTAACTGTTAGACTTTAAATATATGTTTTATGAATACATTTCTTGTACTGTAAAGGGTGTAACCAATGGATGACATAATTGTATGTTTCTAACATACTGTTTCACTTCATGTCCCATGAAAGGCAGCAGGTATAGAGCTGAGCACATACTGTACAGGAAGGAAAGCAGGCAGCACATGTACATAACAGTGGGTGGTTTGTGCTGGTTCTCATCGAGACAAGACATGCCTTAGATATCCCTCCTCCCTGCAGTTTTACGATAATATGTCAGTATTCTCAGAGGGAATCATTCACCTGTATATTTACTTGTTTGTATACTCACTATACTTTTTTGCTATTCCCCAGATCTAAGTGTAGAGTTACACCTCGGTGAGAATTTATATGTCTCCGTCCCCCTCAAATCAGGGAATGTAACCTTCTGCGGCAGGGTGTACTAGTGTAAAGTTACTCTTTGTAAAAGTAGGTGTAGATTTCACCACAGTAGCAGAGATCTTACTATGGGAAAGTGCAGGAAAAATGAATAATGTTTTGGATTACGCCTGAACATATGATGTCACACTCAGCATATGGGATTTAATTGAGGATTTGGATCCATACCTACCTATATGGCATGTCACTGAGCATACAAGGCTATAGCAGATTATTTGAAGCAATCTCTGGGCATATGGGTGAACCTAAATTTTGGAATTATCTAGCATTTCTATGGCGCATAGGTTCATTTGTGTTCGGCGGTCTGAAAACCTGAAAAGACATGTTTTTTATAGACTTTCTTAAAGCAAGATGGTTTTGTAATTTGCTACCAAAACGGAGAGTGAGTTCAGATGCTTACTGACGTCGACTGAGGGGTCTAGTATTGTTGAAGTGACGCACTTTAAGTTGTTGAGATTTGTTGGAACACAGGCTGTTTCAAGGGAAGAGGGTCTGAAATGCCTTTTGGAGGAATCTGGTCTGATTCCCTGTAGCGCTCAGTGCATTACGCTCAATGCCTTTACGGCCACCGTGCAATAAACTGGAAGACAGGGCAGAGTCAAAAGAGCTCGAGTAATGTGATTCCAAGGTTAAAGTTTTGGACCTATCGAGTTTGCATTGGAAGAATATTGTGCTCCTAGGGGACTTCCTGTCACATAATCTAGGTGAGAAAGAACAAAGAGGCTTTGACTCTGTGGGGGAAATCTAGTAAGGACAAAGTTTAGTTCAGATTCTAGGCATATGCATGCAGGATTCTATCGCAGCATCTATGTGGGGTTCAAGAGTAAAGCCTGGTCGAGGGCGGTCTATAGGCTTTTTCCTGTTCCTTTGCATGAACTCAGCGGTGGACCTGTCCAACATCTGCAGCCCGGCTATTACATTTTGGTCCACTCACAGTTTCCACACCTGGGAATTTCTGTTCTATCTCGGTTCAGTTTGAGTAGGTTGGCAGTGATCCTATCTTCAACATCCATCAAACAACATTCCAGCAGTATAGGCGCTGAGTAATAGTGACCTTGAAACTTGAGTATGATCTTAGTGTACCGGGTAATACCAAAGGACCAAACCAATTCTGCCAGAGGGCTGAGCTATTTGAGTGGCAAAGAACCTCAGTAATCAGCCAGTAGGTTTTAAAGGTGCACTGGGGCATTGAGATGATGCGATACATAACTTTTTCCAGGAAGACGGCAACCCAACCCAAAGCTTTTTAGGAACATCCACATTCTGGAGTCTGCTCTGTGCCGTTGGGTGATGCACAGCATTGACTACAGCTGAGCACTACTAACCTGTTGGCATCTCCTGTTCTCGTGTTCTTTCTCACAACGGGGATTGATTGTATCCCACTGAAGCATATCTTGCTATACCTGGGCGTAAGGGGCTATGTTTGCCCCTCTAGACGACATGTGGCTACAGTGGTGCTTTTGAGCCAGTAATTGGGCGGTTGTAGCTGTGCCTGTTTGTAAATGTTAACAATCACATGTGAGGCTGTGATGGGACAGCTGAGTTTATAATTGGACATTTGATGTCCGAGATTTGGCATTATATGGCTGTGGCTGGATAGTCACTGGTTGTACGTTGGCATTAGATGGCTGTGCCTGGGTGTCCACTGGTTGTACTTTGGCAGTAGATGGCTGTGCCTGGGTAGCCACTGGTTGTACTTTGGCATTAGATGGCTGTGCCTTGGTATTCACTGGTTGTACTTTGGCATCAGATGGCTGTACCTGGGTACTCACTGATTGCATTTTGACATTAGATGACTGTGCCTGGGTACTGGCTGGTTGTACCTTGGTATCAGATGGCTGTGCCTGGGCATCGAATGGTTGTAGTTTGGCATTATATGGGTGTGTCTGGGTATCCACTGGTTGTACTTTGGCATTAGATGACTGTGCCTGGGGATTCACTGGTTGGACTTTGGCGTTAGATGGCTGTGCCTGGGTATCGAATGGTTGTATTATGACATGGTATGGGTGTCTTTAGCAACACAAAATGACGCTGGACGGAGTGCTGAAACTTTTCAAACACTCACACCCAGTCACAGATCTGGGTTTAATCCATTGTTCTTTTGCTCACCATGTCACTCCAGTGTGGACACACCATATGCAAATTAGTCTTGACCCTATTCTCTATGGGAAAAGTCCATCCTGAACTGCCAGGCCAGGTCCTCCCTGGGCCAGAAATAAGCATCCTGGGACCGGTTTCAGGGTATCATCCTTCATCAGCCAGGCTAGCTTGAATCCAGTGCTACTGTGAGCACGGGACCCACGTCTTCCTATACCCTTCCCACTAAGGGCAACTTTAGCAGGACAAAATGATGATGGCTAGAATGCTAAAACTTTTCAAACACTCATCCACCGTCATAGGTCTGGGTTTAATCCACTGTTCTTTTGTTCACCATGCCACCCCAGTTTGGAACCAGTCATATGCAAATCGGTCTTAATCCTGATCCCCATGGGAACAATCCAGACCCAAACTGCCAGGCCAGGTTCTCCCTGGACTGGAAACAAGCATCCTGGGACCAGTTTTAGGGTATCACCCTTCATCACCCAGGCTAGTTTGAATCTGGTGGCACGGTAAGCACAGGACCCACGCCTGGGCATACCCTTCCCACTTAGGGCGACTTTAGCAAAACAATATGATGAGGGACGGTGTGCTGAAACTTTTCAAACACCCACCCTCAGTCACAGATCAAGTCATCCTAAGTGGCCAGGGTACGCCCAGACATCAGTTTCTTTCTCACTGTGCCACTGGTCTCAAGCTAGCCTGGCTGGTGAGGAGTGATACCCCGAAACCGGCCCCAGAATGCTTGTTTCTGCTCCAGGAAGAACCTGTCCTGGCAGTTTAGGTGGACTGTTCCCAAGAGGAACAGGGTCAAGACTAATTTGCATGTGACTGGGTCCATACTGGGGTGGCATGTTCGACAAAAGAATGATGCATTAAACCCAGATCTGTGACTCAGGGTGAGTGTTTAAAAATGTTCAGCACTCCGGCCTTCATCCTTTTGTGTAGTTAAAGTCACCCTAAGTAGCCAGGGTATGCCCAGATGTGGGTCTCTTGCTCTCTGTGCTACTGGTTTCAAGCTAGCCTGGCTGATGAGGGGTGATACGCTGAAGTTGCTCCCAGGATACTTGTTTCCAGTCCATGAAGGACCTGTCCTGGTAGTTTGGGCTGGACTGTTCCTATGAGGAACTGGGTCAAGACTGGGTGGCAAGGAGGGCAAAAGAACAATGGATTTAAACCTAGACTGGGGGTGAGCATTTGAAAAGTTTCTGCACTCTGTTCATCATTCTTTTGTGCAGATAAAGTTGCTCTAAGTGACCAGCGTATGCCCACACGAGTCCCTTGCTCACTGATGAGGGGTGAAACCCCAAAACCAGTCCCAGGATGCTTGTTTCCGGTCCAGGGAGGACCTCGTCTGACAGTTCGGGCTAGACTGTTCCCACAGGGAACAGGGTCAAGACTGATTTGCATATGGCTGGGTCCAAACTGGGGTGGCATGTTGGACAAAAGAACAATGGGTTAAACCCAGATCTGTGACTCAGGGTGAGTGTTTGAAAGGTTTCAGCACTCCGTCCATCGTCCTTTTGAGTAGCTAATGTCACTCAAAGTGACCAGTGTATGCCCAGACCTGGGTCTCCTGCTCACTGTGCTACTGGTTTCTAGCTAGCCTGGCTGATGAGAGATGATACCCAGAAACCACTCCCAGGATGCTTGTTTCCAGTCTATGAAAGACCTGGCCTGGCAGTTCAGGTGGACTGTTTCCATGGGGAACAGGGTCAAGACTGATTTGTATATGCTTGGGTCCAGACCGGGTGGTATGGTAGGCAAAAGAACGATGGATTAAATTCAGATCTGTGATTGGGGGTGAGTGTTTGAAAAGTTTCAGCACTCCGTTCATCATCCTTTTGTGTAGATAAAGTCACCCTAAGTGGCCACGTTATGCCCAGATATGACTCCCTTGCTCACTGTGCCACTGGATTCAAGCTAGCCTGGCTGAGGAGGAGTGATACCTCAAACCTGGTCCCAGGATTCTTGTTTCTGGTTGAGGAAGGACCTGGCCTGGCAGTTCAGGCTGGACTGTTCCCATGGGGAACTGGATCAAGACTGATTTGCATATGGCTTGGTCCAAACTGTGGTGTCATGGTGGGCTAAAAAATGACGGATTAAATCCAGATCTGTGACTGGGGCAAGTGCTTGAAAAGTTTCAACACTCCTTGCTTCATCCTTTTGTGTAGCTAAAGTTGCCCTAAGTGACCAGGGTATGCCCAGAAGTGGGCCCCTTGCTCACTGTGCCACTGGTTTCAAGCTAGCCCAGCTGCTGATGGGTGATACCCAAAACCAGTTCCAGAATGCTTGTTTTCAGTCCAGGGAGGACCTGGCCTGGCAGTTTAGACTGGACTGTTCCCATGGGTATCAGGGTGGGTCCAAACTGGGGTGGCATGGTTGGCAAAAAAAATGGATTAAACCCAGATCTGTGTGACTGGGGGTGAGTGTTTGGAAAGTTTCAGCACTCCGTCCTTCGTTCTTTTGTGTAGCATTGTATGGGTGTGCCTGAGTGTTCACTGGTTGTACTTTACATTCGATGGTTGTGGCTGGGTATCCAGTGGTTGTACTTCAGCATTAGATGGCTGTAACTGGGTATTCACTGGTTGTACTTCAGCAATTCAGGTTGTGCCTGACTACAGGATGATGGTTTTTTGGCAGTAGATGGAGGTGCCTGGGTATCCATTGGTTGTACTTTGGCAGTAGATGGCTGTGGCTGGGTATTCACTGGTTGTACTTTGGCAGTAGATGGCTATGGCTGGGTATTCACTGGTTGTACTTTGGCAGTAGATGGCTGTGGCTGGGTATTCACTGGTTGTACTTCAGCAATAGATGGCTGTGCCTGACTACAGGATGGTGTTTTTTTGGCAGTAGATGGGGGTGCCTGTAGGAGAATCAAAGTTACTATTCCTACTCTTTTTTTAAATTAAACATATTAATAATAGTCAAAAATATTAACATTTTAATATATCCTTCAAATATTACATTTAATCATTAAATATATAAAAAAACAATTTAAAAACATAGAAATGCTCTATCCACTGGTTGTGCTTTGGCATTAGATGGCTGTGGCTGGGTGTTCACGGGTTGTACTTTGGCATTCGATGGCTGTGCCTGAGTACTGGATGGCTGTTTTTGTCAGTTGATGGGGTGCTTGGGTATCCGCTGGTTGTGCTGTGGCATTAGATGGTTTGTGCCTAGGTACTGGGTGCCTGTACTTTGGCATCAGATGGCTGTGCCTGTTTATTACCTGGTTGTACTTTGGCATTAGATGGCTGTGGCTGGGTATCCGATGGCTACGCTTCTAATGAAGGATGACTCTGCCTCTGTCTGGAGTGTAACCATAGCACCATATAATTCATTATCTCTATAATATTGCCAGTTCCTGTAATGCTAGGGAGATAAAATGTCAAGCGATTTCACTTTGTGTCACGTCCCCAGGGCTAAAGAGCATGTGATGTCACTCCACGGTGATGTCACTCGAGTCTAACGGTGTGTGAAGTCCTTTCCTATGCTGTGAACATTGTGGTGAATTGACGTCCATGCTTGAATTATCGGAAGCCACTAATTCCATATTCTGTCTTCTTTGCAGAAAGCGGGACACTCTCGGCGGTCCTTTGGACGCTTCACTCATGGTGCGTTGGATTATAGTCATCTGTAACCTTTCACTTCTTACCCAGAACATTTACTTTTTTGTGCCACTTCCGTCACCTGTTTGGCCCGTGATGCCTGCTCCCCCGTCTCCCTCCCATCCCACTGTTGTCTCACTGTGCTCTTTTCATCCGCCTCCTACTCAGCCACCCTCTTCGTTTCACCTGCATCTGCATTGGCCTCCACGGGCTTGCATTTCTTTATGTGACACAGTTCAGTTTCTACACTAAAGGAACATTATTTGTGTTTTTTCATGAGCATGTTCAGTGTTCCAAGAGGCAGGGAGAGGTCGGCATATTCAGGGCTCTGAAGTGGTAAGGACACAAGGTGCATTAGTTCTGCTAATATTTGGCCAATGCTTCACAAAGTCGTTCATCCGAGGTCCATCTTTCCTCTTGTTGACTCATTCCTATTAGTCTGTTGACTTTGACCTCCAGAATTAGACGAGTTGCTCCGGGTGAGATCTCTAAAAGTGGATTTAAAGCACAGTTTCCGAACACTGTTAGTAACAGATGTACCATCGTCTAATTGAATAGTGCTTTCTGAACCTCGGAAAGATGAAGCTTGTTTGTCACTAAGTGAATTCGAACTTGTGACCGTGAGATTGACACTTTGACCTCTGGAGCAAAGCCTTAACACATTGAGCCATTTTACCCGCTAATGTGCCAATAGGTTGCACTGCATTCTAGATTGAGCTTTTTAAACATTGTGCAAAGCACTGCTCTTGAGCTTGCTGCTCCCTGTCACTATGTTTACTCACTTTGATGTCTTCACGTCGCACATCCCCAGTATCTCTTTTCTGCTTGGTGACCTTCACTACGGAGGAAGGTGACATTCTCTATAGTGGGGTCAGCTGCGCTATTCACAGGGGTAGCTTCTGTTGGTGCAGTCGGTGCTGTGCCACCAGGACCCAGAGACCCGAGACCCCCACTTAATCCTGATCATGGCTCTCTTTTACAGTTTAAACAGCGGCCAGGTGGCCCATTTCCTTCATTGCACAAGGGCCCAGGACACCTCGTGAGTGGATATAGGATAGATTCACCTGTGTGTGTGATTTGAGAACACCTCGCCCAGTGGATTTAGTGTAGCTTCACTAATATGTGTGATTTGAGAACACCTCGCCCAGTGGATTTAGTGTAGATTCACTAATATGTGTGATTTGAGAACACCTCGCCCAGTGGATTTAGTGTAGATTCACTAATATGTGTGATTTGAGAACACCTCGCCCAGTGGATTTAGTGTAGATTCACTAATATGTGTGATTTGAGAACACCTCGCCCAGTGAATTTAGTGTAGATTCACTTATATGTGTGATTTGAGAACACCTCGCCCAGTGGATTTAGTGTAGATTCACTAATATGTGTGATTTGAGAACACCTCGCCCAGTGAATTTAGTGTAGATTCACTTATATGTGTGATCCAAGAACACCTCGGCCAATGGATATTGAACAGATTCACCTATGTGTGTGATTTGAGAACACCTCAGCCAGTGGACATAGAATAGATTCACCGACGTGTGTGATCCGAGAACACCTCGGCCAGTGGATATAGAATAGATTCATCTACATTTGTGACCTGAGAACACTTCAGCCAGTAGATATAGAATAGATTCACCTACATGTGTGATCCGAGAACACTTTTTCAATGGTCAGATTCCAATTTAATAGTTAAAGTTTAAACAGAAACCCTGTAACCACATGTTCTGCTTTTGTAGGTGGGACCAAAGGCTGGAATCTTTCAAGGACAGTACGGTTCTTCACCTCTCTGACTAATCTGAAGGTTAGAGTGTCCTTTATGCTCCTGAAGGTTTTCTATACCAAACCCTTGTTCCTCGATAATGAAAAGCTCAGCATCGACCTATGTCTAGATGTTGATCCACTTAATCTGTTACGGATTATTGCAGTGGCCTCAAGTATCTTCTGAGACCTTTGCTGCTGAATTCTTGACAAAGGCTCTCAATGATGAATGCTGCTGAAAGTGACAGTGGTGCCATAGCTTCGAAGGACATGGCTGTAAGTGTGGATTTGGAATCAGGATAGCCTTTCCAATCTTCTGGGCTGACCAGGGACCCTTGTTCAGGAATAATAGTAGCTCTTCCTGATGTGCAGTTCTCAGGGAAACCCAGTTTTGCTTTCAAGCATATTTTTCTTTTTCCTTCACAACTGAAAAAGTCAATAGAGAAGTGATTTGTTCCTGTAATGCCTACAAATATCAGAGACAGTCTGTATGATATAGTTGAGAATGAAGGAGGAGGCAAAACTTGAAGATTGCACCTCACCTCTTCCAGAAGGAAGATGAAAGATGACTGAAGACACGGAGTGATGAGAAAACACCATTAACATTGAACCACTCTAGAGAAGTGATGCACAAAGTCACACCTGGGCTGAGGATCTTCACTCCACAGATGGGAAATTGACTGTTATGAATTGCTCTATTAGAAAACAAAGGGATTTTCTAATTTGTTTAAAAAAAGAGAAAATGTTGCTTTTCAAAAAGTTCTCTTGAACGATGGTCCGGAGATTCTGCACATAGCTCGTGATATTCCATGTTCAGAAATTCAGTGATTATTCATGTAATGGAAAACAGACCTTTCCTACTAAGACGTGACATATATGTGTTGGTTTTCGGCACATGCGTTTTTAGGGGAGTCATATCATTTGCTGGAGTTCCTCTAAGAGCCGATGTCCTCTGATCTCACCTATTGGATATGCCACAACAGTTTATATGTTCCTTGAGTTAGAGTCCGTTCCTTGACAGATACTGTAAAATGCTTTCCATGATGGACTCATCAGAAAACCTGTCATGACAGTCACGCTCATTTGTCATTCTTATTGTTTTATGGAGGGAAGGAGAATTTGTAACTGATAATACTTAACAGCTGTTTGATGTTTCTCTCTCTCTCCTGCTGCTCCTATGGAAGCGAAGTTTTCCGTTCCTGCAGGAAACAAAGTTACGGTAGGAGTCCCCCCTATCACTGTCTACTTTGGCCCACAGTGTCATATTTAACCTCTGTTTCAATGTTTTGGTTGTGCCCCATCATGCAGTTATGGTGGTCTTCCCATGATGGAGACATATTCCTGTCCCTATGAGAGTGCTATTGTGGTCCCCATGGTGGTGTTGTGGTGATTCCTATGATGGTGCTAAAGTGACCTGTCTGTAATGGTGACTTACAGATCACCCCTTGACCATGCTGTAATAATCCCACAGAAATGTATCTCCCCCACCCCAGTAATGGTACTTTAGTGATCCCCAGTTTGTGTGATAGCGAATTCCAGATAATGTTGTCATCTTGAACTTTTTTAATAGTACCTTCTTGATTCCCCTGTAATTGCACCATGGCACACCCTGCATGATAATGTCTTAATGAATGGAGAGTGATGGGATACATGCACAGAGATAACATACTCAACAGGCACACTGAATGAGGGCTGCAAGCGGGCCGTGGTGGGGGAGGCAGGAGATGGCAGTGCAATGCTCGGCACTGGTAATTATGCAGACTGTAATTGTGTTTAGAAGCTTAATAAAAAAATCTAATAAAAAAAAAATTGCATATGATGGTGCTATTGGAATTCCTGCTTATGGTGTCATGGTGATTCTTCTCTGATGGTGCCGTAACTATCCTCCTGTTAGTACCTTGGTGATCTGTTATGATAATTCTTAACTATACCTCATTTGTCATGCTGTTACACCCATGAAGGTGCAATTGCTGTAGTGAAGCCCCTATGATGTCGCCCCAGTGATCCCCTTAGTGAGCCATGATGGTAACAAAATGATCCAAATATGGTATTTATAATATTTCTTTAAGAATCCTGTAAGAGAGGCATTGTGGTTTGACTGTATCTGTAGTGATTGTCATGATTGTGTCATCGTAATCTACTGAAATGCTGTCATGCTGGTACTCCTATGATGGTGCTTTAGTGATGCTCCTGGTATGGTACCCTAGCAACTACTCTGGGATTGTTCTTTAATGGTTGATAGTGCCACAATTGTCTTTACATGATTGGGCTCACCCTACTGTAATACGGTGAAGCAGTGGCTGACTCTAGCATGGTGCAGGTCCATCTCTTGTCTGAATTATCCCGAGTACTTCTTGACAGATGCTAACTGGCATGCCCTTGCCTGGGTTATACACACTCATCCTAAGACAGCTATGATTAGATTCAGATGATCTGACTGGAAATTACAGCAACTGCATGGCCAAAATCCAGAATAGTTTCAAATTCTCCTCTGAGACATATCTTTTGAGTAATCAGCCAGTTCAAGGCAGCTTCATCGATTATTGATGGATTTAGAAAGCTTTCACTTTTATCAGAAAAAAACATACTTTCTTTTCAAGGATGTTTTGAGTGTCTTAGTGTGGTCTCATTACACTACAGTATCATTTGATCAATTACAGTTTTGGGTTTCATGAATGAAATGCAATATTAACAGTGTGAAAGGTGTCATGGAGGATCCTATGATTAAATCATGCATTAGAACATTGGAATGTTGGGAGCTCTTTTGGTGGCATGAGTGTGGCAAAGAGCCACTAATGGTTTCATATATACTACGTTCCTAACATGCCAATGCTCGTTTTATTGTTGCTCTCTTTTTGAGAGCATTTTAGCCACGGTGAGTAGAAGGTTCTGACAACTATATAGGCCTTTTGCCTACTACTTTCCTGCCATTAAAAACTCTCTCTCCCTTATAAAGTCCTCAAATGAAACTAGTGTCTATATTAGTCAGGCAGACAGTCCTTAATAACCATTATTGCCCTTAGTAGTGAGTGTGCTATAGTACTGTAATGTAGCAGTATACCCCACTTCAGAGGGCTTTTGATGACAAATATACCCTAAGACTCTAGAGCCCAGTGCCAGGTCATTAAAGACCCTCTATTCAAGTTGTAGGACAGAGTGCAGATGAGGGTCTAAAACAAAGGAAAAAGCCTCTAATGACTGGTATATGCTGAGACGGAAGGGCTCTAGTGCTGCTAGAACATTCCACTCAATGAGGGTAGAATGTTGTAAATTGAACAGGGAGAAAAATAAAGAAAGCGTTGGATTTTCAGAGAAGTTCTATATCAGTGAATATTGACTTCAATATGACTCCCAATATTCCAGTTCTCTAATGTAGTGTACTAACTCACTGCATAGAAAATAACACATATTGTATGCATATCGTACCACATAGCATTTCAACATTAAACGATTGGTGTGTTGAGTATTATAAGAGCAGCTCATACAGTGTACACCAATCTCTTCACTTTTATGAACAGCTCTCATGATTTCTGCAACACAGTTTAATTTCTAGAGGTTTTGTTTCTTGAGTATGCAGCCATATTTGTGCAAAACACCTGGGCAGATTCAGGAATTAGGAAGACCAGTGCCTCAGATCTGCCCACCAAACAAACATCGTGCAAATCCACTACTCACCAAGGCAATTTATACTTTGTGCTTAGCTCAGCATATCATCACAGACATGCACCATTAGACTTTAATTGAGATACAGAATCCAGACAGCTTCTGATTCCTTCTTAGTGAAACTTGGAGTGTGCAGACTGCTGCCTTTCTGCCACTTTTGAGACTCATGAATATTGATGCAGTGTCACTGGAGAACATCAGGTATTTATTCACAAGGCCAAAGGCTCATCTGATTGGTTCATGTTCATTTGGTCACATCCTTTGTTGTCCAGGTTTGCACAAACGTGACATTCTTCTCACTGGAAAGGATAAATCCTTCTCCAATATGTTGCTCCTGATGTAGATGAATGATTGGATTCTTTCCCTGTGCTATAGCTATAAATCTAGTCACTGGTGCCTAGTCTAGTCCAGTGCCAGCTATTGCAGTATTCCTACTGCCTATGGGTCTGACACCAGATCAGAAGGCAAGGAATAGCTTTTATTGTTCAACCTTTTTCCAGAAGTTGTCTTCTCACATACTTCTTTACAAATGTATTTGGTTTTCAAGTTTCGAGTTTGGAATGTAATAGACTCGGAACTTAGAATCTGCTCTCTTTTTCTTTAACAGTGAAGTAAGTAGTGCCTGTTTCAGTCTTCTAAGTCGTATTTTATTGGCATTTAAAAGATTAGTCAAGGGTGTGTTTAAAGATAAATTCCTTTATACACAAGTCTGTGCAAGGCTGCACCAGCAATGTTGAGGCCTTTACTGGGCACTGTTGATGTAGGAGGCTGGCTCTCTATGTGGTGTGCAAAGCTAGGCACACTGTGCAGGGAGTCCTGGCAACCACACATTGGTTTACAGGGGTAAAAACTAGACCACCCATTGCTCTAATCTTTATTGTAGCTCGGTCATGCAGTTAGGCCAATCTTGGAGAAGTGCAAAGGATTTCTTGTACTCACTACATCAATCTTGCAACTCACACGCTCAAAGGAATAACTCAAGACCAATTTATAAAAACATACTTCAGATTGTTATATACATTGTAAGACCAAGATCATCAATATTGGTTAAGTACTTTTTGAGATATGAATTTTTGAAGTTTAATAAAAATAGTCTTTCTCTGCGTAAATACGCACCATAGGAATCAATGGAGGATAACCTGTAAAATACATTTATAATCATACAGTCGGTTTATCAAGTTCTTTTGCAGGTTGGTCGAGGTCATCAGTGGGCACACTGTGCCAGCAGATGCAGGTCGGGTGGCTCCCGGTTCTGGCAGAAGCAGCGGGAAGGAGTCTCTGGAGCTGGTGCAGGGCCACTGCGAGGGACCACTGGGAAAAGCACTGCACAAGTAAATTTAAAGTTGAATCCTGGGGGTCCCCTTGGAGTGTCGAAGTTGCAAAGGGTGGGGGATCCTTAGAACACAGAAGGTTCTTCAGTGCAGGACAAAGGTTGGCCAGGTGCAGATCGAATCAGTGATCCAGGAGCTGTGCACAATGGTGCCCTCAGAAGGCAGGACAACCGGGGCACTCTGGCAGGAGTCCAAGTTGTTTCTAAAGTCCCTCGACTGGAGCTTCCTCCTGGTCCTTTCTCAGTCCTGAGTAGACTGTTTTTCAGGATGTCTGTAGCTTGGTGACCAATACCCACGGTACTGGTGCGATTCAGCCGCTAGAGGGCACAGTACCACAAACGTGGCACACTGGCAGGGTTTGTACTTGCGGTCATTGGTGTGGAGTTTGGTCTGGCGGCAGAGTCTTAAGTTAGCAGCCGGTCAGGGAAGTGGACTTCACTTGCTTGTTGGTTCTTGTTGGTTTTCAAGTGGTACCTCCACTCTGAAGGGAGTTCTCTTGCAATTTGCAAATCTTGGAGGTCCTCTGGGGTTTCTTTAGAGTTGCCCAATTATCCAGCAACTCCTCAGTGGTGATTGTCAGGTCCTGGGTTCAGCAGGCAAGGTATGGCACCTTTTCTCTGTGTAGCAGGTCCACAGTTCTCGTACCTTCAGATCTTCTTGTTGCTGGTCTTCTTCAGTCCATCAAATCTGGTCTCTTGGCCTAGGGATGCCCAATAAATACTGTATTTAGTGGGTGTTTTAGGAGGAACCTGGTAGTGACCAATGGATCATCTGCCTTCGGGTGGCTACACCCACTAAGTGACCACTTCCGGTGGGCAGAGGTCATGTCCCCATACCTGATTGGCTATTTTCCTTTCATTCAAGATGTAGAAAAATGAAATGGAAAGTCCACCTCGCATGCAACACCTTGGAGGTGGTGCATGTTAGGTAGGGCCACTCCTCTTGCCCTAGGTTTGAATTTCCTGTCGTTGCTCCTGCCAAAAGTGGGGGTTTGCAACAAGGCAGCCATCTGCTGCCAGCAGTAGGCCTGGAGGTAGTGCTTCAAAGGTGGTAAGCCCTTTGAAGCTCACCAAAAGGGCAGTGCACATTCCTGAGGGAGTGGGGGGATAGCACCTCCACCCAGGAAGGGCTTCATTCTGTATCCCTGAGGGCTGAAGCCCTCACTCAAGGGGTACAGATTTGTGTTTTGAAGTGGCAGGCTGGTTTGGACCAGTCAGCAACCATGACAGGGTAGTTAGCTTTTGCAGGGGGCACCTCTAAAGTGAGCCCTGAGTTCATTTTATAATAAATCCAATTCTGTACCAGTTTGGATTTACCAGGGTTGAGAGGTGCCATCATGTTGCTGTGAAACTCGTATTGACCAGTGTCCAGCACATGCATTAAAATGGCTGATCTGTTTACTCCCTATGCCCCATGTTTGGCAAGGACACAGAGGGGCATATTGCTCATGAAACTATGCCCTGACACACATACAGTGTGGTGCACCCTGCCTTCGGGCTGGAAGGCCTGCCAGAGGGGTGCCTTGACCATAGTGCATGCAGTGTATAGTGGACAGGGCACACAGCCCTGGATGCATGGCCCTAGTGGGTGGCACAATCAGTGCTGCTGCTCTCAGGGGCCTACCCTTGGTACCTCATGCCCTGAGTACCTAGGCACCATTTACTAGCGGCTTATAGTGGCAGCTAAAGGTATTGCCAATTGTGCCAATGCATCACAACAGTTTAGGGAAAGAGCTCTGCCCCAGGGAACCTGGTTAGCAGGGGCCCTGGGCACTAACAACTTTTAGGCTACATCATATACCAGGCAAAAAGTGGGGGCTAACCATATCAAAAAGAGGCATTTTCTCACAGTTGAGTCCCTACTTTGTCATTTTTTTAAAGTTTTGCACAGGTGAAGGCTGCATCCAAGGGAGGTGTAAAATTGTTTGCACAAACCTTTTTCTGGTTTGTTTGTTAAGATTTCTCCTATTTTTGTTATTTTTGGTTCCAATAATAAGAGGTCGGACGTATAAAAAGACAGGGTGCAATTAGTCACAAATTGTGCACTGACATTTTGCTGCCAGTCTATAATTTTGCAATGGGACTTAAGTAGACCTAATTAATTGTGTGTAATAGTTTGTAACCTCGCAAAATCTCCAGTTGCTGAGTGTCATTAAATAATCTGTGAAATCATTATTACTCCAGTATTGGAACTTCCATAGATTCACATGCTTGAATCCTTCCCCGTCGACGAAATGGGAGTCCTCGGTACCTTAGAAAAGCAGTGTCCTAATAGAGACATTGTGAGAAAGAAGCCTCTTTCTAGAAACCGCTTTCTAGCATGGCTACCCCCATTCTTGGCCTGTTTGTGAGTGTTTGTCAGTGTGTTACTGTCACACTGGGGTTTTGCCTGTCTCACTGGGGTCCTGCTAGCCAGGACCCCCAGTACCCATAGTTTATGGCCTACATGTGTTGTCAGTATGCTTGTCAGAACTCCAGTGCTTATGTTCTCTCTACTTACCAAATTTGTCACTACACTTTAGTGACTCCATATTCCAATTCTGATTGGAACACTGGACCCCCCTTATAAGTCCCTAGTATATGGTACCTAGGTACCCAGGGTATTGGGGTTCCAGGGGATCCCTATGGGCTGCAGCATTTCTTTTGCCACCCATAAGGAGCTCATACAAACCTTTCTTCAGGACTGCCACTGCAGCCTGAGTGAAATAGTGCACACACTATTTCACAGCCATTTTACAACGCACTAAGTAACTTATAAGTCACCTATGTGTCTAACCTTCATTTACTGAAGGCTAGCTGCAAAGTTGCTGTGTGTGAGAGCACCCCTGGCACTAGCAAAGGGGCCCCCACGTCATCCAGGGCCAATTTCCGGACTTCGTGAGTGCGGGACACCATTATAAGCGTGCACTACATATATTCACAATGATAACTCCTAATATGGCCATGTGAGGTGTCTAAGATTATGCAGTTGACCCCCCCCAATCTAAATCTGGTATTGGGGGGGCAATCCCATGCACCCTGGGGGCTCCACCATGGACCCCCAGTACTGCCAAAGCAGCTCTTTGAGGTTTCCACTGCAGCCCCAGCTGCTGCCACCTCACAGACAGGTTTCTGCCCTCCTGGTGATTGAACAGCTCAATCCCAGGAAGGCAGAACAATGCATTTCATTTAGGAGAGGGGTGTTACACCCTATCCTATTGGACATAGGTGTTACAGGCATGGGAAGGGTAGCCTTCCAGAACCTCTGGAAATCCTTTGAAGGGCACAAACAGTGCACTCCTTGCATAATCTAGTCTACACCAGTTCAGGGACCCCCAGTCCCTGTTCTGGTGCGAAACTGGACAAAGGAAAGGGAAGTGACCACTCCCCTGTCCATCGCCACCCCAGGGTTGGTGCCCAGAGCTCCTCCTGAGTGTCCCTGGAGTTATCAATCTTGGATTCCAAGGTGTGGGACCCTCTGGAGACCCCTGAGTGTCCAGTGCCAGCAGGTGATGTTGGAGACCCCTCCTGATAGGTGCATACCTGGGTAGGTAGCCAATCCCCCTCTCAGGGCTATTTAGGGTCTCTCCTCTGGATGTTTCCTCAGATTCGGTTTGCAAGATTCCTCCAGGACTCCTCTGCATCCTCTGCTTCAGCTTCTGACCGTCAGATCAGCCACAGACTGCTGCAGGAACCACTGTAACTGCAACAAAGTATCCAGAACGACTCCTGAGAGCTTCAATTTCAGCTTCAGACAGCATTTGCAACAGTTTCCAAGGTGTGCACGCTATGAAGACTGCCTGTCTTCACCCTGCACAGAAGAGTGCAGAGTCACTTCCCTGCTTCAGCAGGCACCCTTCTGCGACAACAACCGGTATTCTGGGACTCCTCTCCTGACGATGAGCATGCACCCTGGAACACAGGTGGTGGACCAAAGTGACCCAGGCTGTCCACAGGTCCAGCTGTCCAAATTTGGTGGTGGTAAGAGCTTGCCTCCCCGTGCTGCGACAGTACCCCTGTGCACCATGTCTTCTGCAGCTCCTTGGGCTTCTGTGCACTTCTTCCAAAAGTTCTTCGTGCACAGCATCACCCAGGTCCCCAGCACTCCATCCTACGACGCACAGCTCCCTGAGTTGTTCTCCGGCGGCATGGGACCTTCCGGTGTCATGCTGCGACGACCGCACTTTGCATTTTCTTTGTCCCCATGTTATGGGACTCCCGTAGATGCTGCCTGGTGTTCTGAGGGCTTTCTGAAGTGCTGAGAGCCCCCTCTGTCTCCTCAGTCCAAGCTGAGACCCCCAGGTCCCTCCTGGGTCCAGGCAGCTCCTCTGTGACGCAAACCTCGTACTTGCTTGAACCAAGGCTTGTTGGAGGAATCCAGTGACGCAAACAGCCTGTATCCAACAACTCAACATGAGACATCTCCTGCACCAAGCAGGAACCCGCAGCCATCTTCTTCTTTGGTGCACTTCTGTACTTTTCTTCTGACCGGAGAATCCACTTTTGCACCTTCCTCTAGGTTGGCAGGGGCTCCTGTCCTTCCTGGACCCTTATTCAACTTTTGGACTTGGCCTCCTCCCTCCACAGGTCTTCAGGTCCAGGAATTCATTGTTTGTTGCTTGCAGTCTTGCTTGGTTCTTGCAAAATCCTTTATCACGACCTGTAGAGTATCCTGAGGAAACTTGCTGTACTTTACTCCAGCTTTCTTGGGCTCTGGGGTGGGGTACTTTACTTACCTTTAGTATTTTCCTACAGTACCAGTGCCCCTCTACACACTACACTTGCCTGGGTGGGAATTCGACATTTGCATTCCATTGCCCATTGCAATCTATTGTATTTTCTACTGTTTGCACTATTCTATGACTGTTTACTTACCTGATTTTGGTTACTAGTGTATATATTGTGTATAAAACCTACCTCCAGAAGGAGTATTGCTTCTAAGATATTTTGGCCTTGTGTCACTAAAATAAAGTACCTTTATTTGTTTATAACACTGAGTATTGTATTTTATTGTGTATAAGTACTGTGAAACTATAGTGGTATTTCAGGAGCTCTCCATGTCTCCTAGTTCAGCCTAAGCTGCACTGCTACAGCTACAGCTACCTCTAGACAGCCTAAGCTGCTACAACACTGTCTACAGTTCAGTAGTAAGGGATAACTGGACCTGGTATGAGGTGTAAGTATCTTGGGTACCCACTACAAACCAGACCAGCCTCCTACAGACATACATTGTAGGACATAGGACCTTAGTTTAGTATCATATCACAGTAATTGTTTTTAAAAGGACCTTTAGAGTCAACCACCCTTTAGAACCCACCTGAGAGAAGCTGCCTTCCCTCAGATTTTCCACCACACTGCTTGCTAAGCAGTCTCCTCTGAGCTCTGCTCGGTTTTCTTCCAGTCACAGTAGCTTCAGAAGCACTGCCTCTTCATTTTCATTCTTCTACTTCATAAAAAACCATTTTCTACAAATTGGTGCTTCATCCTGACAACCAATATGTCAGAGACACCAAAAAAGGGGCTGTTTAGACCTTGTTTCACATGCAACAAGAACTGTACATATTGTCTCTACCCAGAACACGAGACTAGAGACTGCAAGGTATGTTGCACGTTTTCTACAAAAACTTTAAAATGCTATGAGGGAAGACTTCTTCATTGACAGCAAAAATCCAAATCCTGAGAAAACCCTGACTGTGAGGAAGAAAGCAAAACCTAATTGACTGCATCTTCTAGAACACCAGTGAAACATGCTAGAGAGGCTCCAGTCTCACCTACCTCGTCAGAACCTTCTAAGAAGGCATCCAAATAAATCTGCTCAGGGCTCTGTAAAACATCACAGTTTCTCAAAATCGCCTTTAAAAATTTGCCATACTGCCACAAAAGGATCCAAAGAAGTCAGGTCTCTCCTCTAAATCTACACATAAATTGACTTCAGAGCCTTCAATGCCACCAACTAAGGTAAAACATTCCTTCAGAAATCCAGCTTCCTCACCGTTGATGGGTGCAGAGTCGACAGTATCTCCATCGACGAGGACATGGGCAACGGCGCTGTCTTCACACTATCCTATGACTTCTACGGTCACCACCATCACAATGTCGACGGCGGCATCCTGCACGTTGATGAAGTTATTGTCGACAACACAGCCTTCGTTGCCATCGACGATACCCATTGCATCATCATCAATGCACTTGCCGATGACAGTAATCCCATGTATGCTCTTGTCAACAATACGTCCATCGATGTCCTCGTCAACAACGCTCCCATCGTCATTCTTGTCATCTACGCTCCCATCGACGCTCCCGCCGATGGGGCTCTCGATGACGCCTCCATCGATGACAGGGCTGCCTACAATTGATTTAGCAATGAAGGATTCCACTAAATCATCAACAATTGAAGCACCAACGGCAACGCAAAGACCCACCACCCTGCCTCTATCCAAAACAACAACACCATTGACAACCCAAATAACACTGAAATCTATTAAACATACACAACTAACGCGATCTATAACATCACCAAGCAGTGTGTCAACACGCTTGCCATCCCACCTGCTAGATGCCAATGAGAATGGCCTTTATGGAGCTGCAAGGAGTCCATCTGAGCTGCATGCCAAATATCAAGGCTACTCTGAGGAAGAAGAGTATTATAATCAGCAACACTACTCACAAGAACTTCATCAACCTCAACAGTACCAACAAGACATGATATGTGTTCCGTCAGTCCTTATTCTGATCTAAAATCAATGTTAGCAGATTATAGATCACATTCCCTCCAGTAGCTACTCCATCACAGCAAGCTCCAGCCTCTGCAGACTCTAGCCCACCCAAACGCTTCCTCCTCAGCCACAAGGTTTGTCTATAACACCAATCTCACACTGTTCTCGACTGGTGGTGCCACTACATGACCCTACATCCTTTGAAGAAGAGAGAGAAGGTGAAATTCAGACACATAAAGATAAATGGGATGACTGCATCTTGCTCACACCAGCAGACCCAACGCCAGCTACAGTTGAGTCACCTCCAGAAGACATAGGAGGTTTCCACAACCTCTTAGAAAGAGCGACCACACAATTAAAACTGTTAATGCCTGCAACACAACAGGACTGTTTACTTTATGACTTCAGAGAGCCCTTTCAGAAAACTGGAAGGGCCATTCTCATTATTGATTATTTGTGGAGCCAGGGCTTAAAGATCATGGTAATCCAGCTCCAGTACCTGCATTATTGACCAAACTGGACAAGAAAATGCAGAGCTCCAGAAAATGCTCTTGCTCTCCTAACAGGTCAACCTAAACTTGATTCAGTCATCTCACAGGCAGCACAGCGCAGATCAAGAAACCCCTCCACACCTCTGACAGCACCACCTGATAAAGACGGCAGACATCTTGATAACATAGGCCAGTATTTTTTGGCAATGTCCACCTTGCCTGTCAGAGCTGCAAATCTCTTGGCACTCCTCGGCAGATATGACAGACAGTTATGGTTGGATATATCCCAATATTTGGATGAACTTCCCAAAATCGTCAGAGGGGAAGCAAAGAAGCTGTTGCTGGAAGGCCAACGTTCTTCCTCTGAAATTATTGACTGTACCTTAGACATTGCCTCTACTGGATTTAGACAGCTGGCAGGAGTGGCAGTACTACACCTACTGGACTTACCATATGATGGAGAGGCTTTGTTTGGTAAGCATGTGGATAAGGCTCTCCAAACTATCATGTCGGACACAGACACTGCTCGGTCGCAAGGTAGATTGCAGTACAGGAAAGTGCCTCTTCGCAGTGCTAGAGGAAAAGGCCAACACTCTTTTCATGGAGGATATCACTAGTATCGCTATCTAGCATACTTATGCAGTACGCAACAGATCCGGTCTCAGTAGCATCAGAGCCAGCCACCAGTGGCTGCATACAATTAACCTCCTCCAAAAGGAAAGTCTACAAGACAAGTTAAGAATACCTCCCTCAGACAATGACTGCAACCAGGAACCGGCTACCTCAATTTCTCCCTAATCCAAGGTACCAGAGAGAACTACAGACTACCTACCTCGATGGAGGCAGATAACGACAGACCCGTGGGTCCTGGACATAGTTCAATTTGGACATCGTCTAGACTTTGTACAAAGACCACATCTAACATCATCTCAGCCGGGGATGCCAAAACATATACGCCTGCTCAAATTAGAAGTAAAGGCCATGTTGCAAAAAGGGGCAATAGAAAGCGTTCCCTCCCCTAAAAGGTATAAGGTTTCTATTCCTGTTTCTTTCTAATCCGAAAGAAGTTACAGCAATGGAGACCAATTCTCAATTTGAGATAACTCAACAAGAAACAACCATTTCACATGGTCACACTCCAAGATATTTTGCAGCTCCTAAACAAGGCAGATTACATGTCCTCTCTAGACCTCCAAGGTGCCTATTTTCACATGGCCATCCACCTGAGGCACATAAAATTCCTACAGTTTGTGATGGCCGACAATCACTTCCAATTCACGGTCTTACCCTTTGGTCTAAACTCTGCTCCCCGCATTTTCACCAAATGCCCGGCAGCAGTTGCAGCTTAGCTCAGGCAATAGCTGCATCAAATCTTTTCGACTGGTTGGGGAAAGTCTCAACCAAATAATCCGCAAAGGTGTCCACCATAGCTACTTTTTATCTTTTTATAGAGCTAGGACTTACTCTCAACACTGTCTAATCAGTGCTCCACCCATCACAGAGAATAATCTTCTTGGGAGCCATACTGGATACCAGTCTCAATATAACCTACCCTACACTCGAGAGACAGAAAAAACTATCAACCCTAGTAAGACAACTGCAAAAATAACAACGGATGCATCCCTAGATAGTTGGGGAGCTTACCTCCAGGACCTTCAGGCCAGTTGCAAGTGGCTTCCTTAACACCGGGACCTTCACATAAATCTTCTCGAGTTAAGGGCAGTATACCTGGCACTGCAAGCCTTCCTTCCCAGGATCAAACATTCTACAGTGCCTGTCAGAACAGACAACACAACAACAATGCACTATTTAAACAAACAGGGAGGAACTTGATCTCGCCTACTGTCTCATGGGGCTCAGCTAATCTGGAGCTGGTGTATCCACCACACAGTGTACCAGAAGGCAGAACACGTGCCAGGACACCAGAACGCCAAAGCAGACACCCTAAGCAGGATGGGGACCACTTCTCACAAGTGGTAATTGGACCAGAGAACGCTAGACTCCACCTTTCTCAGGTGGGACAAGCCGAGTCTGGATCTCTTTGTGACCCCACAGAATGCCAAATGGCAGTTCTTTGCATCTGGGGTCGTGAGGGGATGCCTTTTCAATTGCATGCTCTGGCATATTTGCTTATGCCTTTCCCTCAATTCCTCTCCTTCCAATGGTGCGCAACAAAATGAAAACCGATCCCTCTCAGATCATACTAATATACCCTGCATGGATGCCTCAGCACTGGTACACAGAGCTTCTCCTACTGTCAGTACATACTCCTCTGAGACTCAAGCCAATCCCATCTTTACTGACGATGAGCCAGGGACAAGTTCAGCATCTGGATCCCAGCTCCCTCAGTATGTCAGCCTGACTCCTGAATTCCAAGAATTTGATCATCTGAATATTCCAAAGACTGCAAAGACATATGCTGTCAGATAGTCCTAATAAAACATACCGCCTGAAGTGGAAGAGGTTCTGTCTGTGGTGTGCAACTGCTAAAGTGCATCTCATCTCCTCATCTCTAGAACAGATCTTTCCCCTACCTTTTGCATTGTGCAAAATCGGGATTGGCACATACTTCCCTTAAGGTGCACCTTACTGCTATTTCCCGTTTTAGAAGATCATCGGATAGACCATGTTTGTAGTCTGTCAGGTTCATTAAGCAATTTCTCAAGCGAATATTCAGAGCTTTTCCGCGAGTCAGAGCCCCTCCTCTGACATGGCAACTTAACATCGTATTGGGACAATTGATGAAAGCTCTATTTGAGCCCATCCACAGATCAGACTTGAAGTATCTTTCCTGGAAGGTGGCTCTACTCCTCGCACTAACGTCTGCACTTAAGGTTAGGGAGATTCAGGCTTTTACCATCCAACAACAATCCCTCCAATTCAGGGAAGATGAGAGTCATTTTACATACTAATCCAAAATCCATTCCTAGAGTCCCCTCGGTCTTTCATTTCCATGGGCCTGTAATCCTTAAATCATTGCTTCCAACTCCTCAGACTGCAGCCGAGCGAGCCTCCACTCGTTAGATCCCAAAAGATGCATCAAGTTCTACTTAGACACGACTAAACCCTTCCAGAAATCAAACTAGCTCTTTGTAGCCTACAGTGCACCTAGGAAGGGTTGACCTGTAACAAAACAGCGCATATCTAGATGGATTTCCAGTGCTATTGTTTATTGCCATCAAAAGGTGGGCCGACCTTTGAACTCTGCATTGCATGCACATTCCACAAGGGCAATCTCCACGTCCATGGCATTGTTTGCAGGAGTTTTGTTGCCCGACATCTGCTGTGTAACAACATGGAAACATGCACACACCTTCAATTAACACTACTGAAGTCCTGGGAGATGCAGCAGTGGGACATGCATCGCTAAGACATCTCTTTCAATAAAGGGGAGCCTTTTCCACTCTCCCAGCTGCCTCATACCCCTTGTTATGCACAATTCTCTCTATAGCCTCATAACCTCTGTTTCTTTCTTATGTTACTTTGTTAATCTCACTACATGTGTATATATGTATATATATATATACATATATATATATACATATATATATATATATATATAGTGAGATTAACAAAGTAACATAGGAAAGATGCAGAGGTTATGAGGCTATAGGCTGTTTGACAGCGGGACCTATATATATCTTTCCTATGTCACTATATGTGTGTATATGTATATATATTTTTTTTTGTAACATTTCTTTATTATTTCAAAGTGACATACATGGTGGAGTACCACTGAAACGACCATTCAGGTTCATAGAGAAGAGAAAAGGGAGAAATACCTTTTATCATTAACAGAGAGTTACATATACAACTTCAACTTTGAACTATAAACTGTATCATGTGGTGGCCAAACCGCAGCCACGCCAGGGAGGCTGGGGGGGGCGCATGCAATAGTATTAAGAAAGTGGGGGGGCGTGCATTATAGGCATTTGTTATGCAAGTGTGTTAGTGATTGGGGGTATAACATAAGTATTTCAAATCGGAGATGGGATGAGCCAGGTCATAATAGATAGGGTCAAGGGGATGTCCAGGAGCACTTTTACACTGGTACATTAGCGGCGCCCTCTTTCACGTGGGAACAGCGGCATTCGCAATAGTCACTCAGAGAGCAAAATTAAATCCGGGCTGGCAAATAACCAGCCCATCTCGATGTCTATAGGAGATCTAAGGTGGGCGAGTGTCGTCCCTGACCTCCATCTTGACTATAAAGGCGTCCCATATGTCTGAGCCGCCCTGCACTAGTCCTTTATATTGTAAACTGCGCAGTGTCTGAGCCTCAGCCTGAGACTGCTGTAGTAATATCCGTAGTCACCCATCCTGATTAGGGGCATGTGGTGCCTTCCAATTAATGGCTATTTGTCGTTTGAAAACTATGTATGCCAGATCGACAAACCTATGTAGTTTCTTATCCTTGCTGCAGCGACGTCTTAATCCCAGTAGGCAAGATTCGGGAGTCGTTGCAAAGCGTGGGTGGTGATGTCAGACACCTTGTCGGAGATGTGTCGCCAAGCCACAGCCAACGGGGGACAACTCCACACCATGTGGTAAAAATCCGCCAGTGGGTGCGCGCATCGGGGGCAAGCTGGATCCGAAGCAGGGAACATGCGTTTTATATGGAGGGGGGGCAAGTAGGAGCAGTGTATGTAGTTAAATTGGGTGTAGCGTTTCGGGAAACAGTTTTAACAGAGGAGAGCGCAGACGACCACGCCGCCGAGGATAGGGGGGCAGGCAACGTCTCGTCCCAGCGAGACTTTGCATGTTCTAGGTCCAGGAGGGCGTCCAGCAGGAGCATGGAGTACAATCGTGACACCGCTCTCCCAGCACCGCCCATTGAAAGGAGTAGAGTGAGGATCTGCGACTTAGGAGGTTCAACGCCTCCCAGACCCTACGAGGTGTGAAGGAGATGTCATATAGCGCAGTATGCCAAAAAGTTACTGGCCGGTATTTTTGTGTGGGACAATAATTAGTCGAATGTTAGTAGTGTGCCCTCGGAGTAAAAATCTCCAGTCGTGACAAGGCTGGCAGCCTTCCACAAGGACATATTATGGTGCGCCAACAAGGACCGTGCTTCAGGTAGAAGTGTCAAGGGGTATATGGGGGAATATGGTATGCGAGGTCCCCTGCCATGGACATAGCGTAGCCAGCCTGACTTTGCAGTAGTCAATACAGTATTGCCATGTAGAGGAGAGGAGGATTTGTCTGACAGCCAGGTCAGTAATGGTGTCGGAGCCAAGGCACTAAGCAGGACCGATTTTTCACCCAAAGAATGATCGCCCAGGCAATCTGCTGGCCACTGCAGCTGGGCTGCAGCATAATACATTTCAAAATTGGGAACACCCAGTCCGCCCCCATTCTGTGGTTGTTGAATCATAGACGAGGCCACACGGTGTCTGTCTTTACCTCACACAAAGTCAGTCAAAATGCCCTGTAGTGTCTTAAAGAATGCGCGTGGTAAAACAAGTGGGAGCGCTGCAAAGTAGTAGAGTAGGCAAGGTAGGATGATCATCTTTTGTGATAGAAACCCTGCCCATAGGGGACAGGGGAAGCGTTCCCAGGAGCGAAGGGCTCTGTCAAATTGCCCTCCCTAAGGTCCTCGAGAGAGTGGTACATCTGTATGCCCAAGTATTTAAAGGTGGTATGACACCATGGCAGTTGATAATTCGGTAATGCCGACTGGAGTTACGAAGGCACTGGAGATAGGGGTAAAATACAAGATTTGGACTTATTTACCCGCAGGCCGGAAATGTCTGCGTAGGAGTCCAAGGTCTCCAATACCTGACACATGGACGTTGTGTGATCGAGTAGATAAGTCAAAGCGTTGTCCGCATACAAGGAGATTATATGAAATGTATGTAGCTCTGGGATACCCCAACATTGTGCTTGTTGTCTAAGGTGAACGGCCAAGGGCTCCATAGCTATGGCGAACAACAAAGGGCACAAGGGGCATCCCTGTCTGGTGCCCCTGGAGATGGGGAATGGGTCTGAGATAATTTGCCCCGTCTTGACGCAGGCCGACGGATTAGAGTAAAGGATCTTGATCCTTGTTATAAATCCTGCGCTGAGCCCCATCGTAGCGAGTGATTGAAAAAGGAAATCCCAACTCAGCATATCGAACGCTTTTTCTATGTCTAGTGACACGGCAACTTTGCTGCTGGTGGGAGTTGGATCGGTTCGGTGTAGTATAGATCTTTTATACAGGGATTGTAGGCTCCCATGTATTATAGGCCTGATTAAGGTTTAACCACAACAGAAACATTCACTTGACACACAATTGTATTAGGAGAAATAGATATCATGTAACAGGCATCAATCAATATCAATGCATAAAGTATGAAATTATCCTTGAGAGCTATAAAGTTATCCAAGGCGAGAAATAATAGAGTTCAAATGAAAAAAATATTTACAAAGAACTGTCATGCATACTATACAAGTATTTCACAGAAGTAGCATGAGGATGTATATTAACACAAACACCTCTTCTACCCTAGCAGTCATTTCCCATACAGCAGACTACAATAAGACCATTTGAAATCTATATGTGAACGTATGTATGTATATGGTATTTCTATAGCGCAAATTTAGCCAAAAGGCAGAGGAGTGACGATGCAATGTCAAGGACAAGCCTAAAGACAATGAATGACAGGAGAGGTAGCTGGTTTTTGGACTACTAATGAAAATGACAATACAACTGTAGATAATGGCCCAATACGAAAGAGGAAACTTCAACAAATGTTAGGCTTTCACCCGAAAGAAGCAGACTTGCAACTGACCTGGTGCGGAAAGTGAAAGCACTGGTCTTCAACCAAAACATATAGTTACTTTTTGATGTGAATAATCTTGCACTAGAGATTCTAATTGTATTCATATATTTGCAAACATACTATTTATTTCACAGAAAGGGCAAAATACTTAGGAATTAGGCTACTTTTGAGAAAGATGATGGTGTGGCCAGTGCTTTAAATGGGCCGGTACTCTCCGGTACTGAGTACCTGCACTTTTTTTTTTTATCGAGGGAGAGTACCGGCATATCTCAAGAAAAACGTAATACTTTTAATTGGAGAGTACCGGCACTTCTCAGAAACAAGCAGGTACTCTGGTACAGAGTACCTGCACTTCTATTTTTCCATTTAAAGCACTGGGTGTGGCCATGTGTTATAAGGAGTAGAGCGTCCCTGCTGTCTGTTATGAGGCTACTGCAAGTCAGTTCAGAGTTCCATGACACTGTGAAAAAACTCTTACAACACACAGGGTTCGAGCCTGTTAAGGCTCACGGGGAAGGGATGAAATTACAAAATACAAAGAAAGAAAACAATAAGGAAAGTGCACTCAACAAAAAGACCAAAATCCTCAAACATATGAAGTCTTCTTCATTTTAATTTCTTTTGTTCTATAAAAACAGCCAACACGTTTTGTTCAAAGAAAATGAACTCCTTCAGGGCTTTTATATATACAAAAATATAGAATCAAAAACTTTACATCATACAATACAACACTTACAAAGGCATGTTAAAAGCACTACAAACAAGTGGTAGGTACCATCATATCCTCCAAAGCCATTAATAACACGAAACCACACAACTGGAGATCATGTGCGGGCGGCCCTACTATAAAGAGGGCCCCACACAATTACCCCATGTGCCATAAAGCATGTTATTGATGCACCTTTTCGTTATTCTTTCCCCTGATATGTCTTTGCCTTGCAGCAGTATCACTCAATGGCCTAACTAATAGTTCCCAGAAGTCAGTAGTTCAAATTTCCTATGTGGCAAAGAGGCAAGAGAAATGCTCTGTGTTGATCAGACGCTCCTCCACATTCTATATGCTCACAGCCAAAGTGTTTTGACTTCTTTGTCATGGGACATGCAAATATGCAAGGTCATACATTATGCTTTTGGGAATGGACATTGTGCGTACAAAATAAGGAGATTTTCTGTTATTAGTACATAAAGGAAAATACTTTAATATTGTACTAATAAGTTTAAATTTTGTGCACATACCCAGTAGTGTCATAAAATTCAAAGTACTTGTGCACTGTAGATACAAAAAAAGTGCACAGTCAGTGAGGTATGAGCATGCATCCTACACCTCACCCTAGGCAGCTGAGTTGACGGTACTAATCTATATAGGATGAAATGGATCATGTGTCATGGGGGAAGAGAAAATAGAAAGGCCTGGTTGGTATGCATAATTCACAAACCCAGATACTTTTGTGTTTTATTGTATATTTTTAATGTGCATGTCCTTTAGGCTCTAGGTGGCTGAGACTCATACTACATGCACCATTGGTTATTAAGTTGAGAAGGTTCCTCAGTTTAGGGTAGAATGTGCCATGGGGCGCTGAAGGAAAGATCGAGCCACCTATTTGGTGTACCGAAACCAACAAACGCAATATTTGCAAGTGTCCAGTGATGGATTACTCAGGGTGCAGTATAGTTTAAACATTTACCGCACCTTGAATAATCCATCATAGTAAATAAGACAAAATCTCCTTACTTATGAAGCACATGTCCATTACCAAAGGCATAGCGCCCTGCTGATGATCTCACATATTTCTGTGTGCCACAACTAGGTCAAAATTAGTTGGCTGTCAACATATAGAATGTGGATAGTGTTGGATCAACACAAAACATTCCCTTGCCTGTTTGTCACATAGAACACGTGTACTGTTGGCTTTTGGGAAATATCAAGTAGGCAGCCCTCACCCCCAGGACCACATTCTTTAAATCCTTAAGAAAAACATTGCTTATAATTTTTTCTCTGTGATTGAGTCTTGTCACTTTTTAGTTGTGCTTGTTATGCTTTGCAGGATATTTATAATTAAACTTCCGTGGAGTGTTTCATAAGTAATGAATGGATTGAAAATTATGAAAGAAATATACTTGTTTGCACATTGCTTTAATATCATGTGTAGATTAATATTTAATCTGTGGCAAGTGGGGTTTTTCACTTTTTCTGTCCTATGAAGGAACTCAGCCTTAGGCATCGCTCCTCTATGTAGTCACAGAACACCTCTGTGACTTACAATATCCTCATAATGTGCGGTGGGGGGTACTCTATTCAATGTATCGTGAAATGCAGGTTTAATTATTTCTCTGATAGACGGCTAGGGTTGGCTTTGTTTGGCTTTTCTTTGGTTCCCCTTGTAAGCAGAGCATTGGCACACACATAATCTTGCTAATTTATCTTGTATTGGATTTTTCCTTATCATCCTGGCTTTTGATAGGAGGTACTATGAGTGGCAGCCATATTGGAATCGGATACATTATGTGGAATTCAGTTGTGGGTGTCGTATCTGTTGCTATCATTATCAATGTCACAAAAGTTTCACCCAATAGCGTTTGGATGCTTTGTCTTCAGTACATGTTTCAGCTGTTTACACTCGGCTTCTAGTTGGCGTTAGACTCTTGGTGCTCTCCTACGATGGTGGATGTGTTCGAGTTCCCTCCTCCGCTGGCTCAGGCACTCAAGCTTTTTCCGTCACAGTGCATTATCCTCTGCCGAAAAAGCAATCAATTCCCTCCTCACGACCGCTTTCAGGGCATCCCGAAGGGTGGTTACAGATGTCAGGCGTGTCATTGAGCTTCAGGTAGGTGTTCAGCACCTCAGTGATTTGGGTAACCACCTGGGGGCATTGCAATAGTGTGTCCCTTCTCCGCCACAGGCGTGCCAAGCGGCGTGTAACTGAAGACTTCCATGTTATCAAAATCACTGCGTGATTTAAGAGAGAGCACGATTCAATCTCCACCGTCTTAACCAAAGACTGAAGGTTTCTGGAAGCCAGAAAGTAGTCAATGCATGCGTATGTTTTGTGCGTGTTGGAATAGAACATGTAGACTTTTGAGGCAAGAGTGTATTGACAGAAATGGTGAGTCATCCAGTGACTTATCATCTTGAAACAATGTGGGTTAGTACAGGAGATAAAGTGAGCTTTCCCATGCATCTGAGGAAGCAGTAGGACCTATGTGAGGATATTTGACCACTTCCGCGGGGACCAGACCTGAAGGGGGTGGTCAGTGTCTTTATGAGGCAAAGTGTCCAGACCACTTGCATACTGCAGGGTTAGATATTGCACAATATCAGATGAAGGGGATGGCAGCGAATTGGTTGCTTCACTGTTATCATTGGTATCCTGTTGCACTGATTCTGGTGTCTATAATGGGTCAGCAGTGTAATCCCAAGCTAAGCAGTGAAAGGTACCACGGTGCCTAGAGGCATTGCAGATGGAACAGATACCCCAGAACATCTCCATCATTGCGTGAAGGAAAAAAGCTGGATCAGCAACAACATCGATCGTGATAGTCAATGCAAGCATGAGCCACAAAAATATTGGTCTTGTGCGTTTTTTGTTTTTAAATAATGCTTTAGTGTTACAGCACAGCATCAGATAGTTGTAAACACGGTGCATTAGATATAGCTGCACACTTAGGCCCATATTATACTTTTTTAGCGCCGCATTTGCGTCATTTTTTAACGCAAAAGCGGTGCAAACTTGCAAAATACAATTGTATTTTGCACGTTTGCGCCGTTTTTGCATCAAAAAGAGGCACAAATGCGGTGCTAAAAAACTATAAATACGGGCCTTAGTGTTTACAATACTCAAGGTATAGGAAAAACGTTTGAAAGTTTTTCAATGGTTTGTAGACTTCATAAAAAGAGATGTCTGACTTACCAATTCACTATTCATCTTAACTACTACAGGGCCACAAACAGCTATGAACATTGGTTTGACCTACTCCATACTCCTAAATAGAATACTTTAATAATCGCTACAATATCGTATGTTGTGCAATGAGTCTCATCCTGTGCGTCTATTGAAAGAAAAGAAGTGGATTTCAGATGTGTGTGGGCCTGGTATGCAACTTGTCTGCATATGATTGGAGTTGCTCATTACAGCCAATTGCATTTTAGATAAATATAACGGCCAAGTGTGCACATTTTCTGACTGTATTAGGGATGCCTTTCACCCATATTGGCAGTTCCATCTGAGGATCAAGAGGTACATCTTTATCAATCGTCAAGGAAAGAGAAGCTATTACCTCTCGCCTGCAGCTCTGAACCCAGTGCAACAGCAGGCCAGATGTAGAAAGCCCACCTCAGGTGTCCCACATCAAGCATATTTGGAAGCCTCCCTGGGCCTACATTTTCACATACTCCTAGGGGTATGAAAAAGTCTTTGCAGAAACTTAAAATAAATAATACTGAGGCTTTTACTTGGACATAGCATACCTGTTTAAGTGCAACAGAATTTTAAATTCTCTTCAGTGATTTCATCATTGAGTTCCGTTCCTTTTTATCCTGGAGGTGAGACAAATAAGTGGAGCACCTCCCTGTATAGATCTGTACAGCAGCACTATTAAACATCTTGACAGCTGTGAGCTGTTTTACCATTTTGACAATAGGAGGCACAAGAGGGAAGGTGGTGAAACTTAGTCTTACATGCTATTTGAAGACTATAAAAAAAATAAGACATCAAGGAGTGTGTGGTTTGCTTTTTCAGTGATACCACTGAGAGTAATAAAACTACCCTTGTTATTTACATCCCTCCACTTCAAGAAGTCAAGAGATTGCAGTTGAGTTAGTGCTTTCTTCTCAGTCTTGCTCAATCAGGATTGAAAGGCAGTAGTACAGCAGGTGAGTAAAGCAAGTCTAGATTAATTGTGTCAATGGTCGCTGAATGTCAAGGAAATATACATGCACACCTGAGACTGAAGGAGTGCAGGAGCTACGTTATATAGTTCCATCGCTATATGTAGCCTCTAGGGTGACGGATGAAACCAACAGTCGCAAAGTGTGCCTGTGCAAACAGATAATACACTTCAAAATTGGAAGCCTCAAATTAACTCTGATGAAATGCCAATATCCCCACTTAGGTCTGTGGTGCTTGCCAGCCCATGCCAATTTTACCATCAAGGACCTGATGAGTGTTAGGAAAAAGGCCTTAGTGGGGAAAAGGGGATGTTCCAAGTAGTAACTTTGGAAAAACCGTCATATTTATTAATTCCCAGTAAGCAACAGTGGGAGAGTGGATCACAAATTAACTTGATGCTTTAAGTTAGTATGATGGCACCATGGTTCTTGCAAATAATTACATCTCTATTGCAGCTGGCCTAGATCCCCAACTATCTGGCCAAGCCCTTGCACCATTCCAGGGACAATTCTAGTGAAAAATGTATCCTGCGAGGTGTAAAAGTTTCAGTGATTTACTTAAATTCACACTAATCCCTCAAATGACACCAATTGTTATAAATTCAGACATTAACGGGTTATAGGTTATTTGGGGTTCCCGCAGTTACTGAGTCATAGTATCGGTGTAGAGAGAAATGTGAATGATACATTCTATATATGAGTGCATATTCCCAGTTATGTTGTCTAAGTTTTGTGTCCAGTGGCACCACTTTGATTGCAAAGATCAAAGGGGATATGGAACATCCCTGCTCAGTGCCTCAGAAAACTGCTACTGGAGAGAATATTAACCCATTGACTCTAATACGAGTTACAGGACCACAGTACAGCTACCTAATCCAGTCTACAAAGAATTAGACATGTAATTTCTACTGAGGGTGGTAAATAATTGCTCACATTCTTAAGAATCTAACTTTTTGGCAGCATCAAGGAGCATTGCATCTGTGTCTAGGGGCGTCTCTTGGTGGTGAAGAACAGTAAAACATGCATGCAAGTTATGCACAGTTGACCTGCCTGGAATGAACATGGCCTGGTCAGGGAGGTTTGAGAAGGAGGGGGAATTAGACGGTTTGCTATACATTTAGCATGTATTTTAGTGCCACATTTTATGCAGGATAGTGGTCTGAGGGCTCTCATTTGTTGGCTGGTTCCCCAATTTGTAATGAAGTGACTAGAAGCGCTCTGTCATTGATGGTTGGAGCATGTGTTTATTTCATGATATTTATTTCCGAAGGTGATGGTTACTGCTCATCTAAGGAGCTCAGGGATCTCCTTAACCCGGTACCAGGATGACTGGCTACTTCAAGCAAGCTTGCAGTAGGTGGTGTTGTGTCAAGGCAACAGCAGTGCTACTGTTCAACAGGCCCAAGTCACACCTACAGCTCTCTCACTGTCTCCTATTCGTTCTGAGCATGACATCGTTTCAGGCATTCCCTCCTCCCCAGAGAATCCGAGACATTCAAGATATGATTCCAATGTTTCAGGTTGGAAGTTTGATCCTAGTCCTACAGTTTATCTGACTGCTAGGACGTCTGGCTTCCAGCATCCTCCTGGACAGATTTGCAAGCTGGCATATAAGGTCTGTGCAGTGGTGCCTCCATAGGTAGTGGTTCCAGCATGGGGGAGATCTGTTGGATTCCATTATGATCTCCCAAGATACTGTAAAAGACCTGACATGGTGGTCAGCTGAGGAGCATCTGTCTCCTGGGATGTCTTTCTTCCCTCCACCGTGACTATGGTGGTGACAGATGCATCCACCCTTGGGTGGGGTGTTCATTTGGTGGAACTGGAGATCAGAGGCTTCTGGTTCCCAGAAGTACGGCACATCAACCTGCTAGAGCTAACGGCAATGTGTCTTGTGCTCAAGGCCTTCCTTCCTTCCATATGTGCTAACTATATCCAGATCTTGTTAGTAAATATATGACCTCACTCTGGTACAGCAGCAAACAGGGGGACTATAGTTCACCTGCTCTGTCTGGAGGTGCTGAAACCATGGGAGTGGGCACACCAGCAGGGGATTGGACTAGTTGTCAATCATCTGTCCGGATCTCTGAATACCAGGACCGACAGCCTGAGTTGGTGTCATCATATCAACCACATGTTGCACCTCCATCCAAAGGTGGTACAATACATCTTTGCCCTGTGATTCATCTCTCAGGTGAATCTGTCTGGCTGTCACAGCAATACTCATTGCCCACAGCTCTGTGCTCTCCAGTTTCCGCAGCAGCGATCTTTGGGTATGTATTTTCTTTCCACTTCACTACGTGTTTACTTCCATACCCTTGATTCCTCGGGTTCTGGGAAGGCTTACCAGGACTAGGTTCAAGCCTTCATTGCCTGAGACTGGCCAGGAAGAGTATGGTACATTGACGTCTGCGCCACTTCCGGTCTCCCCCTCTGTCCTTCTCCAGGGCTGAGCTACTCTGGCAGTCAGAGTGCAAGGTCCTGCCCCACAACCTCAAGAGCCTCATCTTCGTGCCTGGAGATTGAGTGGGAGTACCTGGGCTTCCTCCCCCTGCCAACGAAGGTAGTTGACATACTGTTGTCAGCTCAGGTTGCAATCTACCTTGAGAGGTGGAATAGATTTGTCACTTGGTGTGCAGTGCTGAATGTGAATCCCTTAAAAGGCATATCTATCCAAGGTCCTTCTCTTTGTGCTCTCATTGGCCCAGCAGCACTGTGCAGTGGACACTATCAAGGGATACATTCTAGCCTTATCAGCATTGCTCTGCTTTCCTGTTCAGCCATTCATTTTCAAAGCCCTTTCATGATGAAATTTATGAAGGGACTGACAAATACGTTCCCACCCGCTACCTTTGTTATGTCCCACAGAAACTTGAATCACTTTTTGATTTTTTTTATGGGTTCTCATTTCGAGCCCCGCCATTGTTGTCAGTTGAGATTGTTGCCATTTAAAACAGTTTTACTTGTAACCATTACCTCAGTGAGGTGTGCCAGTGAGTTGCACACACTTAAGATCCATTCGCCATACATGTTGTTCTTTCTGGACTTACTGGTCCTCTGAATTAAAGCAGCTTTCCTTCCTAAGTTGGTGACCCATTTCCATCTTGGCAATCCATTACCCTTGCTGCCTTGTACAGTCTGCCTCAACTCACCAAGGAATGAGGAGAGATTATACTGATTGAACCTCAGAAGGGTCATTAGTTTTCACAAGAACCGCACCAAGGAGATCAGGTCTAACTACCGGCTCTTTATAGTTTACAGTCAGTAAGAAAGGTTTTATTGTTTATATGTGATTTTTTTATTAATAATTTTTTCTGTTTTGTGATTGTTGTCATATTGGGTTTCAATCATATGGGCTTGTATTATTAAATTAATACTACTAGATTCCTTTACTTTGAGATTGATCATTTGAGAGATTGATTATTTGAGTTAGTGTGGTGATTGCCTTTTCCCCTTGGGGAATTTGATTGATTCACTGTGTTACGGTGCCCTGTCCCCTTGGGGTAATAGAGACAGGAGGGCCCTCTCTCTCTTTCTCTTAGTAAGAAAGGCAAGCTAGTTAAGAAAGGACTTTTTCCCACTAGACAATCCTTTGTCTAAATATGTGTTAGAGAACCACCACAGGGTTTCCAGGACCATTAACAAAGCCTTCTACCTTAGCATTGACCAGGGGTGTGGCTGTGGCTTCTGTCACTCAGAAGCACGGGTCTCCTGTCACTCCTTCATTCAGCATCATTGTTTGGATTCAGACATAAGAAGAGATGGTCATTTGTCTTGCTCTGTGCACCAAAATCTCCTCATCTGTTCGTTTCTTCATACCCACCACCTGAGAAGAGTACTGCTTAGGAACCTATGGAATAGGTGAGGAATATACAGTAGAAGGATTCCTCAGAAGAAAAAGATTGTTGTATTTGGTAATCATATTTTTGGTGGTTTTCTACCTGCATATTTCTCACCGATGCCTCCCAGCTCTCCATGCTGACGGGCAGTTATAGGTCATACTATAAATGTTCTAATCTAAATTATTGGACTGAATGTTTCTGCATGTCTCCAAGGATGCAGGAAAAATGGCTGATAAACTGATGTTGGTGCACCTAGGTGGGTACTTCATGGTTCCATTCACATCAATGTAGCACAACTTTAAGCCAGCCAGCACTCCTTTCCAACCGTGGAAAGCTATGGAAAATTGTCTTGATCTAGTCTGGTGCCAGGGTATATTCGAAAGGTGAGAAATCTGCAGGTGCATATATAATCCCCCTGAAAGATTCGTTACTGAAGGAAAGTAACATTTATTTTTACACTGCAACACAATTTTGTGCACATATTCTCTTCTACTCACCCAAACAGCATTGTATTCTCCAAAGCTTCCTCACAGAGTAAGTGGACACTTCAGAGATTATATGCACATGGCTGGACTGAGTGATTTGATGAAGGAGAGGATTGTACTTTTTTGTACACTGATGTGACAGCCATTGTCTTTCAGCACTCCAGGAATAGATCAATCTTATGGATGCTGTGCTTGACGTAATTCCACATGATCTGAATATCAGTACATTTAATCACCATGTTCTAGTTCAAGCAGTTTGAAGGAGAAATACTTGTGACTTCATGTGTGTCACACACCTTCGGTCCCATAGAGCCAGTCACACTATGACTGCACTAAGGATGGAGTGCTCAAATAGCTGCATGTTTACCTTTCTGGAGTGGTTGCATGGCTAGGTCCCACCCCTACTTTGGGCTGTTGAAGTTTTTGTTATCAGTTCTCTAGGTTTCTACTAAGGATGCTCAGAGCAAAGCATATGGTGCCTAGTTCCCATTATGTGCCAAATTTGATGGTAGTCTAAATGTGCTGCAATTATAAAACATTGTCTATGCTGCTCAGTGTACTACTGATTTATATCAAATACACGCCAAGAACTTGTATACTGAAGATATTTTACATGCATTGTGGAACTCATGTGGGGAGGATTTATTTGCCCAGTTAGGGAGAACCTTTGTGGGTAATGTCACCTTGAGTGAGAAGAGGAGTCAGAAAGTTCATGGCCCACACCTGGCTTCTGTGGCGACAGATTACGGGTTAATAGTAGTGGCCATAAGATTGCCAAGTTACGTCCTTGATAGGAGGGCACAAGAGCACTTCTCTTTTTTCAGCAATGAACACACAAAAACACTGTGCAGATTTAAGGAATAGCCTTCTTTGCCTTGGGTTTTACCAGTAGTGCACTTGTCAGCAATGTTATGCCATCAGCTTGTCTGTAACATAATCATAAACGTGCATGCCATGGTCATGACGCTATTCTCACTCTGTCCTGGCCTCCTTTCTTTTCTCCAGACTCCGAGACGGGTGAAGATGAAGCGGTGGAACCCCAGGGTGAGGAGATGGATGCACAAGGAAACCGTGCCTTCGACCTTCCATCAGGTGAGCGTTGACCTACAAACACCTAGCTTACCTGCGCCAGTTTACATGTTTCATGACCACATTCCTCATCCTCATATGATCACCACCTGCCTCAAATGCCTCAAGCTAGTAAATGTTCCCTATCCATACTCAGCTGTCCCATTCTCAGAGGATGGGGTGACCTCCACCCATCTCACCTGCTCACACCTAGTCCCAAGTTCCCTGTCCCTGCTTCTCCAGCCTCATCTCAAATGCAGTTGAGAGTACTAAAAATGCCACCTGCTTTTACCTGTTGTAATGTTCGTTATCCACATCCATCAGTAGGCACACAGGCTCCCAAACATTAGATTTTTCAGATTTGCATCTTTTAAAACAGTGGTTCCCAACCTTTTCACTTCTGTGGACCCCCATTTTAGCATAACTGGAACTCGGGGACCCCCACTGAATCTTTTTTGGAACCCGGGGACCCCCACTAAGTCATTACTGAAAGCTGGGGACCTATTCTGTTAATATTATTTAATTTTCTACGCCGTCTCGGACCCCCTGAAGAGGCTTCGCGGACCCCCAGGAGTCCCCGGACCACAGGTTGGGAACCACTGCTTTAAAATATTCCCAGTTTACTTACCGCATTATTTGAAAATGCACATCTTATATCCATCTGAATATGGATATCCATCTCAAGGTTTCTACCCCATGTTGTGTGAAGGGAACATTGTTGTCAGCATTTGCCACTGCTACGTAGGTGTGGATATTTGTAAAGTGCAAACCTAGCCAAGGGCAACAAACAACTATACAGGGCAGGCAACCATGTTCACGATCAACAATGGTTTATAGATGTAAGGCAGTTGGACTACTCATCAGTTAAGAATAAGGAGCTTGTTAAGGTTTTGATATTTACTGCACTTTAAAAGGTGAGCCATCAAATCTTTCCTGAATTGGAAGAGGATATGGGTTGGTCTGATGCGCACAGGGATGTTGTTCTAGATTATGGGTGCATAGATAGAAAAGGCCTGTTTTTTCTTTATGTCTTTGCCTCCATTCTGGTGAAGTCCTGGCTATGCTTACTGCGGGGGTGCTGGACTCTGCTAGAGATGGTTTTTTTTCATCAAGGTAGGAAGGCGACTGGATGCCATTCATACTGTGATTGTAGATCAAAGAGCTGGTTTTGAAGAGGATGCAGGCTACATGAGTCAGTAGATTTCATTCAAAATTAGGGTGATGTGGTTATATGTCACCAGACTCTTGATGAAGAATGCCACATCATGTAGAAAGGAGAATCAGTGGAAAACATTGGCAACAAATCCCATTTTAGTTGTCAGTGTGTGTAAATGAGGGTGTGATAATCATTAGTGTTGAAAGCAGCTGAGAGGTCCAGAAGGATCAGGAGGCATGGGTCATGTTTGTGGTTAGAAGGACGTTATCTACTACATGTATCACTGCTGCAATGTGATCTGAAGTCTGATTAGCTGTCGTGAAAAGGATGACTGACTTATGTGTTATTGAAGGTGAGTGTAGATTATTTTTCAGTAGTCTCACCAATGAAAGGTAGATGGGCAGCGCCAGCCCCATTCTAATTTCCAATGCCTCGGACTTGGAAGTGCATCAATAAGTGCCAAATTATTCACTGAAAGGGCCTATTGGTCCTAGGTAACCTTGTACTGAATAGCTAGAAATGGGGGTAAAATGAGAGGGGTCACTGGACCCTTTAGAATACCAGTTATGCACTCAATGTTCTATGGACTGGTGTGAGGAACTGGGAGATGCCAGTGGGCTGGACACATCTCCAGATACTGGTTTGTTTTCTCCCCCTACCATGGCCATGGAGGAGGGAGCATCCTTTGCAATGCAGGTGAAGAGGGCAGCAGAGGTCCTCAACCTCAAACTACCCACTGTGGTGGTCAAGACTAACATCTTGATGGAAGTGCTTCAGCCAGGAGCTTCCTCTTCAGAACCCCTGCTCCCTTTCAATGAAGCAGTTACTGATGTCCTGCTGGGAGCCTGGTCCAAGCCCAGCACAGGGGCTTCTGTGAACAGGACAATTGCCCACCGCCATCGCCCCACATCAGGAGACCCAAGTTTCCTCAACCAGCACCCCACCTCTGAGAGCTTGGTAGTCCAAGCCTCAACCTCCCACTGCGCGTTCCCTCCCTCTCACCTGGAGAAGAAATCCCAGAGACTGGACACATTAGGCAAGAAAATGTTTCCCTCTGCCAGCTTGGCATTGAAGTCGGTTAACACTGCATGTCTTTTGGACCGACATTCCCACACACTGTGGGACATGGTTGTGCAAGTGCTGCCACAGGTTCCAGAGGAGGCCCGGGCCATCATCTCCGAAGTGGTCAAGGATGGGAGAGATGCAGCCAAGTTCACCATTAGGTGTGGTTTGGATACGACTGACTCACTGGGCAGAGCGGTTTCATCGACTGTTGCAGTTCGACGTCATGCCTGGTTGAAAACATCTGGCTTTTTGGGGGATGTCCAGGCAAACCTTATAGACATGCCCTTCGAGTGTACCCATCTCTTCGGAGAGAAGGTAGGGTCAGCGCTGTAGCGCTTCAAGGACTCGTGGGCTACGACCAAGCCTTTGGGCCTCTCAGTGGCCCCATATCCCCAGTCTGCTTTTTGCCCCTTTTTTGGATACAGAAGAGACGTGCCACTGTGCCAACCCTATGCCAGCCACCAACCTACACAAGCACCCCAAGCTATGAGTTGGTGCAGTGGATACCGGCCCCATGGGTCAGGTAGCCAGAGGTCTGCCACAGCCACCAATCCCCAGCAGCTGCAGCCTCCAAGCCCTCTTACTATGACCCTAAAAGATCATGGGTGTCTAGTTGGTGGGATAATCCTTCATCTTCACCACTGGCAGTCCACTTGGAGGGGCTTTTCTCTCCCTTTTGAATCCTCCCCTATTCCTCCAACACATGATCGCCTTATGGAGGATCTTCTATTGTTGCTGTCCGGGGAAGTCATGGCTCTGTTGTCCAAGGGAGCCATAGAGAGGGCTCCTAAATCAGAAGTAGGCAGTGGTTGCTATCCCCGCTACTTTCTGATACCCAAAAAGAAATTAAAGATGCTCACTTCGGCTCAGGTCTTGTCTGCCCTTGACAGAGGAGACTGGATGGTAGCATTGGATTTGCCGGATGCTTATTTCCACATTCCAACCCTGCCTCCTCCCAGACCTGCGGTTCAAGTTAGGCCATGAGCACTTTCAGTTCACTGTGCTCAACTCTTTACCAGTGCCCCTCCGGTGTTCACCAAGGTGATGGCGGTGGTTGCATCTCATCTGCGGAGATTAGGGGCCCCAGTCTTCCCCTGTCCCGACGACTGGCTGCTCAAGGTGGGTTTTCCCCAGGTTGTCTTCTCCCATGAACTCCAGACTAAGGGTGGGTGGAGTTCACAGAGTTGTACTCTGCTGAATTCCACCGGGTTGGCTAAAAACTCAGTGGAATTCCACGGTGGTACTCATGCGGTGAAATGCTGCCTGCCCTACCACCTCCCTGGCCTGAATGCGCCTAATCTCAGAAGCGCTAAACAGAGTTGGTCCTGTCTAACCAGGCCCAACCCTGCTTAGCGCTTCCAAGATTGTGCGCATTCAGGCCAGGGTGTATGCTGTATGCCCCTCTTGTGCCCACTGGCCTGGAGCCTGCTGCTTTCAACCACACCTGCACACTCCCTGTCTTGCACCAGCTTTGCAGTTGCTTCCTCTGCATTTACACACAGCATCAGATCACCCTTTCTTTAGGGCCCAGCACTAGCAGCAGCAAACCAGCTCACCACCAGCAGCCTGGTATTTTCACAAAATGCCTAGCCTAGCTTGCCACTGGGCTCAGAGGCACTGTTTCAGGCCTCACACATCTCTATCTGGCGGGGGCTGCCGGATGACCACTCAGCAGCTGATGCTCCCCCTGTCTCCAGCTCTCCATGCTAGCCTCAGCAACGTACGCCATAACACCACTTCCTTTCCGAGGGACTCTGGGGAGACATGTTCTTTTCAAGTGGAGCTCTGACTGCAAGTTTCCTTTTTTCAAGTCAGAGACCCCCCCTCATCTGCAAATACTGTCCATGCCCAGTGCCAACCCACCTGTGCACGTAGGAAAGAAAGTGAAACCAGACTGGGTCCAGGGTCCCCATGGCCGGCAGCCTGAGTTTCTGCCTCCCTCTTCCGGGCTGCTCAGTACAGTGACAGGAGAGAGGTCTGGATATGGACCTGGCTTCGGTTCAGCCCCTCAGCAACAGCTCCACACCTCCATTCGGTAGAAAGTAAAGCTTGTCGTAGGGCAAATGTTGCCTTCATTTTGGGCTAAGTGTAAAGTGCAGCCCAGTTATGGGCAACACAGCGCAAGCACAGAGTGTGCTTGCAATGTGTTGGCCATAACTGGGCTGCTGCACATGCCGGTGAGCCCCGCTCTGCTGCTGGGTCTAGTGGACTTTTTGGCCAAACTCCGTGCTCCAAGCGGAACACGGAGTGCCAAAAACTCTGTTAACTCCGCCAGTGGAGTAGAGCTCATCACCCACCCTAATCCAGACTTTGGCGGACATACTGCATTTGCTGGGGTTCACTATAAATGTGCCACAGTCACACCTAGCTCTGTCTCAGATGCTCCCTTTCATCTGAGCAATTCTGTACATAGTGCAGTTTGGGCTTATCCTCCTAAGCAGAAACTCCAGGATATTCATACTGTGATACCGATGCTTCAACCTTTATCCTGGATTTCAGTGAGAATGTCTCTGAGACTGCAGGACCTCATGTCCTCCTACATCCTTCTGGTAAATCATTCCAGATGGCATATGTGGGCTCTGCAGTGGGTCCTGAAGTTCCAGCGGGTGCAGTATCAAGGGAATCTCTCCAACATGGTCCAGATCTCAGAGGGAACAGCTAAAGACCTGCAGTGGTGGTTAACAAACCATGACTGGGTCAGTGGCAGACTCCTCTCCCTTCCCCAACCAGGTGGCACACTGGTGACAGAGGTGTCACTCCTGCGATGGGGCAGCCATGTGGGAGAGGTGGAGATCAGAGGTCTCTGGTCTCCAGCAAATCCGGACCCCCACATCAACTTGCACGAGCTCCGAGCAAACCGGCTAGCATTGAAAGCATTTCTTCCCTCTGTCAAGTTCACAGATAACACAGTTCCATGTGGTAGTGCTATAAGCAGGGAGGGGTGTCAAAAGACTCTGCGTCTCTGGTCATGGCTGAAACAGCTGGCAGGTTCTCTGAATGCCAGGGCAGACAAACTCAGCTGTTGATGCCTAGCGGATCACGAGTGGTGTCTTCATTCGGAGGAAGCATAAGTTCTCTTTCAGCAGTGGGAAGAACTTTAGTTAGATGTTTGCGTCTGAAGATAGTGTGCAATGTCAGCAGTTTTGTACGCTGGAGTTTCCAAGGTGGCTATCACTTGGAGACGCTTTTTGTCTTGAGTGGAGCTTAGGCCTTATGCACACATTTCTGCCCACACCACTTCTGCCCAGAGGTCTCAAGAAGATCAAGAATGATGGGTCCCAAGTCATCCGGACTGGGCAAGGAGACTCTGTTATCTGAGAATGAGTATTAATCCTCCAATCAGGCTGCCCCTTCAGGAAGATCTTCTGTTGAAGCAGCAAGGGAGGGTTCTCCACCCAAGCCTGTCAACTCTCCGCCTTCTGTTGCAGAGATTGATTGGCAACAGGGGACAACCTTCGACCTTCCTTCTGAAGTATGTAACGTTATTCTGACAGCCAGGCGTCACTCCACCAAGACGATATACACCTGTTGATGGCAAAAGTTTGCACTATATTCTGCCTCTCTCTTTGACATTCTTCTCTTCATTCTTACCCTTGCTCAACAGGGCTCTTAAGGGCTAGCTCTCTGCTGTCTGTCTTCCTGCAGCTGCCTGACCAACCCTCTTTATTTAAGTTGTCTATTGTAAATAGGTTTCTGAAAGGGCTTATACATATGTTTCCCCATTCACCCTTTAATTTGTCATCAAAGGTAAGTATCTTGTTTGTTGAGTGGACAGTAGGATCTGAGAGCGGGTTAGTGTTGTTCTTGATTATCCTTAAGAGTATTCTGCTTCTCTTGGTGTAGTATTTGGCTTTGACCGATTTGGTGAGTTGTTTGCATATTGAGTGGGACTATTTTAGAAATGTGAAGTCATTAGGGACTCTAGATTACCGCCATTTCCTTCTCTGTTTGTGAGTGATTCTCTTGGTGTCATAGGGGTATTGTAAAGACCAGAGTGAGAGTAGTCAATGGAGAAGCATTCGAAGGAGTGGAATGTCTTTATTTCCTGCTTAAAATGGAATTCCTGCGTGGACAGGACATAATGCAGGATGATAGGGAAGTCGAGGTTGCTGGTCCAATCCAGGAATATGAAAAGGTTTCTGTGAATCACATCAGATATTGGGAGTGCCAAGTCCATTGGGGATGTGTCTTTGGTATTGGTTGGGTGGCTGGCAATCATTATCAAGTTGATTTTGTTCAGGCATTTCAATAGGGTGTTTCTTGTTTTCTTTGTGCTTGAACCGTCATGGAGGTTGAAGTCTCCGAGCAGGGTGGTGTGTGATGTTCAGTGGAAGAGGTGCTAAATGTCTTCATTTCAGCCCCCCTCCCCAAGCCTCATTAGACCCTGGGTACTCCATCCCCAGGGCCTTCAGTATTTTAAAGGGGAGGGAGGACACAGGACCTCCCTCCCCAAGCCTCATTAGGCTCTGTGGACCCCATCACCCTGGGCCACATTTTTATGTAAAGGAGAAGGGGTAGCATGGCCTCCCTCCCGGAACCTCATTGGGCCCGTTGGACCCTATCATCCAGGGCCTTAACTATTTTAAAGGGAAGGGGGGCCATGTGGCTCCCCTTCCCCGAGTCTCATTAGGTCCTGGGGACCAAATCCCCCAGGGCCTCAGCTATTTTAAATGGGAGGGAAGCCAAGTGACCCCCTCCGTGAGCCCCATTAGGCCCTGGGGACACAATCCCCCAAGGTCTTAGTTTTATAAAGGGGAAGGGGGCTGAATGGCCATGTCCCTGAGCCTTATTAGGCCCTGTGACTCCATATCCCAGGGCCTTCATTATTTTAAATGGGGGCACGCGACCCTCCCTCTCTGAGCCTTATTAGGCCCTGTTGTTCCCATTTCCTAGCGCCATAACTATTTTAAAGTGGAGGAGAGTCATGTGGCTCACCTCTCCCCAATTAATTTAAAGGTGAGGGGCCACACGGCCCCATCCCTGGGACTATTCCGGCCCAAGGATCACATTCCCTAGGGCACAATGTGATAATTAAAGTGAAGGGAGCTGGGTGGCCCCTTCCCCAAGACTTAAAGAGGCCTTGGGGTTCCCATCCCCCAATGCCTCACCTTATAATAGGTAGATGCCCTCGTGCCCACTAAGGGCACCCACCTTACACTTGTTGAGTGTCGACCCAGGGTCACCGCGGCACCCATGCAGCTCTTTGCATGCAGCAGCAGCCTACATTGCTATTAATGCTGCTCCTTCTGGGTGGGTGCAATATCTTGATCAGTTTCCCTGTCCGCATCAGTGTGGGCAGGGAAACAAATCTCAAGGCTGCTCCCAGATGGCAGAAGCATTCTCAAACCTCCCAACTGCTTGGAGCAGGATTTGTGTTTCCTGGGAGTTCTGAAAATGCTCCTGCTAGGTGGGAGCAAACACAAGTTTCCCTGCCCTCTCCGGTACAGCAAGGGAAACTGCTGTGTCCCAGAGGTGGGCTCCCCTGGAAACAGCAAGTGGGGTCCTCAGGCCAGTAAAAGCTCAGGGAGGGGGGCTGCATGCCATCTCCCCTTTTTGGCATATGTAAGCTCTAGCAGTAGGCTCCCTGGGGCCTATAATGGCTGTTGGAGGGGGGCCTTGTGGCCCTCTCCTCTAACTTATTACATTGGACCCAGAGGGATGGGGTTCCCAGGGCTGAAAATGGCCTGGGAGGGGGCCGCATGCCCACAATCCTTACGTAATGCGGTCCTGGGTTTGGGATCCCTGGGGCCTGTAATGGCTTGGGAGAGGAGCCAACTGCGCCCCTTCCCATAAATAAACAATGCTTCTGGGTTCGGTGTATAATTGAAGAATGCAGCCCTATATGAAATTGCTGATTTGTTTTATATTTTGGCCTCAGTGGAGGGTCCTTCTGGGCTCTCCCCATTGGGACTACGGGGGCAAGGTATCCCTGCCCTTCTCCTTTATTTTACTTTATTTTTGAACTTTAGGACAGGGGACTAAGTCTCTGAGTCTTGTAATAGCTGCCAGCAAAGTTTTTCTGATGTTGCAGACAGCCAATCAAAGCACTGGCGCTCATGAGAGCAATTTAGCCGAAGAGAAATAAAGCTCTCTGGCCAATTAGAACACTCTATTTTTTAAGTGGCACCTCCACAAGAGTCTCTCAAGCCTCTCACAGACCCAACTGTTCAGATATACAAATATTTTTTAACATTGATTTCTCAAACACTACTGAACAGTTTTACACCCAGATCACATCACACAAAGTACAGTCTGCGGACCAAGAACTAGCTTCCTGCTAAATTTAGTGTAATTCTGATTAGCAGTTTTTGCAGTAGCGCTCCTTAAAGAAGTCTATGGAAAATGCATGGGGATTTTGCATTTTGGGACCCTAACTTTTTTCTCTGCCTCCACTTGATGAATCACTCAAACACTTACCATGCACAAACTAGTCAAAACCTTTTGGAATGTTTTGCAGAGATTCAGCAAAATGGGACCAAACGTATTAGCAACACAAAAAACTATTTTCTTATGGAACAGATTGCCTACTTATAACTGGCCAGTGGTGACTGCCACTTGGTAATATATATTATAGTTAGGTGAAAATAACAGTTTAATTTAAAAACAGTGAAATTTACCAGGAGAAGTTAACTAAACTAACTATAACTCATGCATCCACCCTGCACAGTGTTGTCATAGTGATGCCATTTTAGGTGTGTAGGAAATTAGGGTTTTTGGTTGAGGGGCGGAAACCCCACTCAGGCAACATCCACAATCCTTGTTAGATTAAACCAAAAAGTCACTAAATTAACCTACGTTTAACCCTCTGGTACCTCCGCACAAAAGCAGTCAGGATTAATTTAGAGGCAATGTGTAAAGTATTTATGCAGCACACAAACAGTAATAAAAAGTGAAAACACAGCACAAGAAAAATCCCAAACCAATTTAGACAAGTATAATATATTTTAATAAATAAAATGGAACCCGAACAACAAAATTTGAATCAATCTGATCAGTAGAACCAGGAATATACAATTTCAATGTTTTAAGTAAATATAGTGCCTAAAAGCACAAAGCACCCCTTGTGGTCATTTGGTTGTGCTAAACCGGGCCTAAAGTCAAAAGCTCAGGGCGACCACAATGGAGCATGGGACGGAAACAGGGACCAGTTTAGTTCCACTGAAAAAAAGTTTTCAAAGGCCAGTGCAAAGAGTTCCTTTTGATGTAGAGGAGGCCTCAAAGGACAGGTAAAACATTGCAAATGTCATCACTGTAGTGCGAAGAGCAGGCACAGTGTCACGGACGGTTGTTGCTGGAGATTCGCATTTACAGTGATCACGGGCTGACCTTGCTGTGGTGTGAAGTGTGAAGTGCAGATCTCGCATTGCGGTCACTGTAGATACAAGAATTGGGTTCACAAGCCCCAAAATCAGAACCATTCAGAATCACGTGACCCAGGATACTGGCAGAAGACGCAATAGTTAGAGCAAGAAAATGTTGACTTCCTAAAAATGACGTTTTCAGAATTGAGACTTGGAATCTAACTATGCCATTAAAGAGGATTTTAAATTACAATTAATTTGAGTCTAAACAGCATATCTCCATCTGCTCCCAGTCCAAATGTATAGCTTTTTAAATTTAATAAACTAGGCCAGTGTTAGCCAATGGGAGAGTTAGGCCTTCCAGCAGTGGAAAAAACTACTTCAGGGGTTGGTAACTCATTTTTAGTCAATGGAAGGGACAGGCCTCACAGCATTGGAAAAGTGACTTTAGAAGTTCTTCCCTGCTAGGACATGTAAAACGTAAACACACATCCTACTTTTTAAATACAGTGCAACCTGTCCTATGAGCCTTCATAGGCTACCTTAGGGGTGACATATGTAATCAAAAGGAAGGTTTAGGCCTGGCAAAAGGTTTATTTTGCCAGGTCAAAATGGCAGTTTAAAACTGCACTACAGGCTGCAGTGGAAGGCCAGAGACATGTTTAGAGTGCTACTTTAGTGGGGGGCACAATGAGTGCTGCAGGCCCACTCGTAGCATTTATTGTACAGGGCCTTGGTATATGCAGTACTACTTTAATAGGTGCATACAGGTAAGTTAAATGTGCCTATTAGGTCACAGAGTCCTAAAGCCAACAAAAAACAATTCGGTAAAACAGGAGGAGTGAAGACAACATTTTTGTGGGAATACCACACCAATAATGTCAGGCCTAACAAGATGTCATCAGTGATGTTATGAATAATGTCAGAGAACATGTCATAAGTGATATAATATGTGAAGGCGTAAGCAGTGCATGGCAAGGGCATGAAATATAACTACTTCAGTTAACTATAAATAGTGAATTTCAGTTTTTTTAGGTCAAAATGTTATGCTTAAACTCACATTTTCACCTACCTATAAAGTGACTTTAACCTTTGTTTTTTCAGTGAATTTCAAAGGTTTAAAAAAAAAATGTAAAGTAAGATATGATTTCCATACATAACTAAGATATCATTTTAACCTTTGTTTTTTCAGTGAATTTATGCCAACCCCAACCACATGTAGCTTGGGGTTTGCTGCTGGACCTGGCCTGTGGCCAGGCCATATGCCCATCCCCCTGCAAACTGCCAAAGCCCACAATATATGGCCTTTGGATTGTTGTAGAATCCCGTTATAGTAACAAGACTGCTATAATTTGGGCAGCAGGACCGCCAAGTTTGGGTTATTGAGTCTGATCCCACACCATGTGACAGCTATCTGCCTAACCCTTCCGGCTAGCCTGCAGCACCTCACCAGTACCAAAGGTAAGAGTGATTTGTGGCTGCCTATCGCTTGATACTCGGGCCCTCATTAAGAGGCTGGCGGTCATAAGACCGCCAGCCTCGCCGTGGAGGTCCTACAGCCACGGAGCCAACACTAAGGACTGTCACGTTACGAGTTATGAGGCTTGGCAGATGCCAAGCATCCACAACTCTGCCTGGCCCGCCAGTGTGGCTGGCGGTGAGCACCTCCAACCCGGGGACAGGCCTCAGCCTGCCATCCGGATTATGAGGCTGCAAACCGACAGGCTTTCCGTGGCGGTCACCCCGCCACCAAAACCCTGGCGGTCATGCACCCTGCGACAGGAATCTTCATTCCTATCGCCGGCATACACATACACACATGTCTCCACACATGCACACATCCCCCCACTTGTCCACACACAAACCTCCACACTTTTGGGTGTGTGCAGTGTGGTTTAGCCACAAAGCCAACCACCTGTACACTGCCAATGCACCACAGATACTTACGCCCTCTTTTTAAAATGGTTTTCCAATCCTGGAGCCAGTGTGGGCCCCTGTGCTCCAGCGTGACTCTTGTAGGAGCAAGTTGGTCACACTGCCGCATGTGGGAGTCCCACAGGATACTGCAGCCCAAAAATAATTTTTTATCAAATTTGGTCCCGGAGGCCCCCCACAAGGTCAAGAGGGTGAGGGTGCCCATAACATGTCCCCTTATTCCTTACTTGTTGCTCATTTTCAGGACATGGCATCCACAACATTTCTGTTTATGTTGCAGCCAGCCAATCAGAATGCAAGCTCCCTCTTGAGTCACAGGAGCCTATTTCAGCCAATCAGATCTCTGTCTTATTTGTAGTTGCCTGCCTGCAGAACTCCTGCAACATCCCTCAAACCCAACCGTCCACATATCTAGAAGTTGTGAACCTTACCTTCTCAAAAAATGCTGAATGGATTCACACCAAATCACCAAAATCATGCTTTCTGGGTAAAGATCTAGGCGGTCATTCTGACCGCGGCGGGCGGCAGTCGCCGCCCGCCATGCGGTTACCGCCGAATGACCGCACCACGGTCAAAAGACCGCGGCGGTCATTCCAACTTTCCCGCTGGGCCGGCGGGCGACCGCCAAAAGGCCGCCCGCGGCCCAGCGGGAAAGCCCCTGCAACGAGGAAGCCGGCTCCGAATGGAGCCGGCGGAGTTGCAGGGGTGCGATGGGTGCAGTGGCACCCGTCGCGATTTTCACTGTCTGCAAAGCAGACAGTGAAAATCTTTGTGGGGCCCTGTTAGGGGGCCCCTGCACTGCCCATGCCAGTTGCATGGGCAGTGCAGGGGCCCCCAGGGGCCCCACGGCACCCGTTCACGCCATCCTGGTTCTGGCGGTGGACACCGCCAGAAACAGGCTGGCGGGAAGGGGGTCGGAATCCCCATGGCGGTGCTGCAAGCAGCGCCGCCATGGAGGATTCCCTGGGCCAGGGGAAAACCGGCGGGAAACCGCCGGTTCCCCTTTTCTGACCGCGGCTTTACCGCCGCGGTCAGAATAGCCCAGGAAGCACCGCCAGCCTGTTGGCGGTGCTTCCGCCACCCTCCGCCATGGCGGTCATGGACCGCCAGGGTCAGAATGACCCCCCTAGTGTTCTGCCAAATTTGGTGTAATTCTGCTCACCTGTTTTGGCTGTAGCGGTGTCTAAAATTCCCTATGGAAATTGCATGGGGACTTTGCATTTTGGGGCCCTCCATTTTTCTTGGCCCCTGCTTGACGGATCCCAAAACTTTCTAGGAAGGACCTGAGATGTCCAAACATTTTTTTGGAAACTGTTGTACAGATTATTCTTGGGGTGCCAGACTTATTAGCAAACTAAAAGTCCATTTCCTATGGTAACTAGATTCTAACTTTAACTACACATTGGTGTCTGCCACTGTGAAACAGATATGAAAATGAAGAGCCCTACAATGCAGAACCAGGACTATATGTAGGTAACCTTTTCTTTCCTTACCCATAAATCATTTGGAGCTTTGACACAACTGTCCTGTTCATTATTCTCTATGAGAATCCGAACAAACAATATGACTTTCATCATCAGAAAACTGGATGCTCCGCCACTGAGTGAATAAGGTAGAGCATGTGCCAGATCTAGTTGACATGCTAAGGGTACCCTCATCAGTGACAGAAATACATTGCATAATTGGGAATTGGATGATTGAGGACGTCAGTGGGATTTCGGCACCACCTGTGGAACACACCCAACTCACCTTAATCTCATGGAACACGGTCAAAAGATGCCATTGCTTTACTATAAGCGACACAAAAACACAGGGAACTACATGAAGTGCTCAGGCATTTATCCATATACCAGCTTCCTGATTGCCATATTGTGCCCCAAGATGAAAAGAAGAGCTGAAACATTATGATAATAGCTCTATCTGTTGCAACACAGTTTTGCTACATAGATGTCCAGCCTGCTTAAATGTAAAGCCCATTTTAGTTCATTCATCCAGCACTGCTGATGGAGCATGGATAGGATGTCATCTACAACAACAAGGTGATGGATGGAATGCTTGAAACAGCGGTTTCTAATATGGGTCACATGGTAAAATTTCACACAAAGAATGTAAGGTGGTGCCAGGAGAATGGGAAAACAACCTTTACTAGTCACAAAAATAATAACTGTTTTCAGCAGAACATGGTATTTGATTAGTTAATCCCCCAAAAGCCAAAACGCACGGTTTGTCAGCATCACTGATGTGCATTTTCTGCAGGTATTGTTAGCCTGAGACAGAAAACATTTATCAAGCAGGTTAAGTACACTTAATACGGGCACAATGTGTTTAAAGGTTTTCATATAGACAATAAAGATATAAAGACATAAAGATAGTTATCCAGTTTTGGATCTTTCATAGATTCACATGCTTGAATCATTCCCCATAGCCGAAGTGGTAGACCCACAGTACCTTAAGAAAGCAGTGTGCACGAACCATAATAGACCATAATGGCAGTAGGTCATCAGTATAACAACCTATCTATGTCATTTTTTAAAAATGGACCAAACTTGACCTATGACCAATCAGGCACTAGCACCCTCTAGAATACTCGCAAGAGAGGCTCTTTCCCTCAGATCTTCTACCACGTGTTGTGTGAAAGGAGTCTCCATGAGCTCTGCTCATTTTTCCTGTGAAAACCAGTTTTTCTACAGCTACAATGTCTGATTTATCAAAAAAAGGTCTCTTTTGTTCCTGCAAATCCTGTGGAAGAAAAGGCTGCACGTGGATGACCCAGATAGAGACTGTCTGTATTGCCTGTACCCTCAACATCAGATGAAGTAGTGTAAGATCTGTTGAACCTTTGCTTCCAAATCTCTGAGGGACAGAGAGGGAAGACTACTTCTATGGCTGCAGAGGTCCAGATCTCCATTCTCTGCAGACCCACTGTCTACATTCCTGTCATTTACAAAACCACCGCTGACAACATCATTGTCAACCGCACCATCAACGAGGCCACCATCGGCGATACCACCATCGACATCACCACTGTCAACAAAACCATTGTCAAAGACAGTACTGTCGTCGACGGGGAGAGGTATTACTGCCACAATATACCATTGCCACCTCTGTTTAGTGTCAACTGATCCTGCAGCTACTATCCCGATCACCAAGGCCACAAGAAATACCCTGCATCCTCCAAAGAAAAGTTTTGTTCCTGCTGCCTAGCCACCTATTGGACTGGGAGGAATCTGAAGACAAGGGACCCTTTGGGGATGCACACAGTCCCTCAGAACTTAATATTAAATATTAGGTTGATGATGACGAGCATGACCAGCAGGATTATGAGTCATACTGTACCATGCATGGGAAACATCATGAACATTGCGCGTATCCCCAACCAAGATATGATACTGTACAGATGCCAACATCCCTTATCTATGATTTTCAGACCATACTCCAAGGCTACAAGCACAGATTTCCAGATGCCACCCAGGATCAGCAGCAGGAGCCTCTGCAACCTCAAACTATTTCTCCGGCCACACCGAGGAACATTCCTCTTCCTCCAGCAACACCTAAGCTGACACTAGCCTCAACAGTAGCTGCACCTCCCAGGGAGGATGATACCTACTCAGAGGAAGATAGGGAAGAGGGAGAGATACAGCAGCGGCTCCTCCATTAGGGCGGAGGAGCTTCGCCCCACCAGCAGCAGCAGCTGCAAGCCTTTTCAAGAAAATGATAATAAACTGTGTTTAACTGTGTTTATTATCGTTTTCTTGGAAAAGGGGCGGGCATTGGGGTGACGGGCACTTGAGGGGAGTGCACAGAGCACTCCCCTCAGAGTGCATGTGTGTTTGGTCGCCTGTCTCGGACCGGCCAAACAAACATGTGCAGTAGGCTCTCTCCAGCCCGGCACTGGGTGCTCCCAGCCAATCCTAACGCTGCTTTGAGCAGCATCAGGATTGGCGGCAGGGCAGGCTGAGAGCCTATGCCTGGAGCAGCGAGGGACAGAAGAGCAGCGCGGCGGCAACTCAGAAGGTACGTTTTTTTTTTTATTAAAGTTCCCCCCACCCCTTTAGAGGTCAACTAGCCACATCTGGAGAAATCATTGTTCCCCAAAACTTTCACACGGTGAGTGGAATGACTATTTAGCCCCTACTCCATCTTCTCCACCTCCTCATCCATCAGACTCTCCCCCTGAGGACATGGGGGTTTCCACAACTTGATGGACAGAGCTGCAACACTTTTTCACCTGTAAACTTCTGTTTCTCAGTCAGACTGCTTTCTTCATGATTTTAAGGAGCAGGCCAGAAAATCAGTAAGAGCTATCCCTATTATTGACTACATTGGGAGCAACGGAATCAACATTATGAAAATCCAGCTACTGTTCCACCAGTACCACCTCGCCTGGATAAAAAGATACAAAGCTACGGAAGATTCCTCGGCTTGCCTAATTGGTCATCCGAAACCTGACTCAGTTGTTTCCCAGGCTGATCAAATGTGTTCTAACAACTCTTACATTCCCATATCTGCTCCACTAGACAAGGAAGGCAAACGACTAGAAAATGTAGGAAAGAGGTTCTCCATTATGTCAGCTATCACCGTCTGTGCATCCAAAACCCTAGCAATTCTAGGGCGTTATGACTGGCAGATGTGGTCAGATGTTAGCAGCTTCATTGACCTCATCCCAGAGGATAAGAGATCTGAGGCGAGGAAGATACTACAGGAAGGTGAGCGTACTTCTTAGGAAATCAATGATTGTGCCCTGAACATTGCCACCATAGGTTTTCGCCCGTTAGCTGGAGCAGCAGTTTTACGCTGCCAAGGATGGTTGAAGGCCACATCATTCTGACCAGTAGTCCAATCTAAACTCTTGGACATGGCCTACAATGGCGAATCTTTATTTGGCAAACACACAGACAACGCATTATTAGCAATAAAGACGGACACTGCCAGGTCGCTCGGCACTTTGCAATTAAAAAAATTGCCCTTTGGAGGTGCCAGAGGGGGAGGTTTTTTTTCATACAGAGGTGGTTACCAGCTACCACATCCATCGCAGTCTCAATACAGGCCTCCCTATCATCAGGCCTATTGCCAGCCACCCGCCTCACAACAAGATTCCCAAGTCACAACAGCCTGTCTTACACTATTTTGCAGTATAGGCCTCATGGTAAACCACCAAAAATCGTCCACCATACCAACGCAAAAGATAACTCATCCACCATACCAATGCAAAAGACGACCCTTCAGGGTGCAAATTTCAACACAATCGAGAACAAAGCTTATTTTTCAGAAGACAGAGAACAAGGGTTATCCTGTCCTGTCTCCCAAAATCTCCAAAAGAAAGTCCATTCCTGTGAGACTCTTCAAGTCTCCTAGGCTCGTAGGGATGATTTCTTCGACAAAAAACTTAGGGCCTGATTACAACTTTGGAGGAGGTGTTAATCCGTCCCAAAAGTTACGGTAAAGTGACGGATTTACCACCAGCCGTATTACGAGTCCATTATATCCTATGGAACTCGAAATACGGCTGGTGGTATATCCGTCACATTTGGGACGGATTAACACCTCCTCCAAAGTTGTAATCAGGCCCTTAGTACCTCTAGCATGACTAAGGATGAGACCATTACAGGAGGAGCTCCAGAACCAGTGGATCCAGCCTCAAGAATCCTTTGAGACTTGATCAGTATTACCTCAAGGATGATAGAACCATTACAGTGATGGACTGACATAAATCACATCTCTAAAGGGTTATGATTTCTGCCCTCAGTTCCAGACTTCATCATTATAACTGACGCTTCCCTGGAAGGCTGGGGCGGTAATTTGCAGGAAATGTGGATCCAAGGACAATGGTCCAACCACCAGAAACTGATGCACATCAATCTCTTGGAATTAAAAGCAATATTCCTCACGCTTCAGGCATTTCTGCCTCCGTGCTGGTCCATATAGACAACACCACCAGCATGTTTTACATCAACAAACAGGGAGGAACATGATCTCTGTCCCTTTCTCAAGAAGCGCAGGCTCTTTGGAATTAGCTCACAATACACAAAATCTCACTGAGGGCAGAGCACATGTCTGGTGTGAACAATACCACAGAAACCCTGAGCAGAACAGACAGCAGTTTCTACAATTGGGAACTGGATCCGCAAGAAGTGGACACGATCTTCTTGTGCTGGGGCAAGCCGGCGTTAGATCTCTTTGCAATGGACAAGAACGCCAAATGCCAGTTCTACACCAGTCAATACCCACTCCCGGGGTCTTAAGGGAATGCCCTTTCCATGCGATGGCCCTGTATCTTTGCTTATGCTTTTCCCCCTTCCCATTGCTTCCAGAATTCTCAGAAATATGAAAGCAGAGCACGGCCAACTCATCCTGGTAGCTCACAGGTGGCTCAGACAACATTGGTTTACGGAGATGATTCTGTTATCCATGACCGATCCCATTCGTCTTCCTAGGACACAAGCCCTTCTGAGGAGGAACCAGAGCCAAATCTTACACCCAGAGCCAGCCTCTCTCCAATTGCATGCATGGCTCCTGAGTTCTATGAGTTTCAAAACATGACCAGCCATCAGGAATAAGAGATATACTATCCAGTGCACCGGCCAAAAGTACAAGCAAGACTTACAGACTGAAGTGGAAAAGGTTCTGTACTTGGTACCAGGAACAACTTGCACCTGTTTTAAGCCTCTCCTGAACAGATCATACCTTATCTTCTCTCACTGGCCAAGTCTAGCCTTGTTCATGCCTCAATTAAAGTTCACCTTGCTGCAACGTCAAGATACAGGCGTTCCATGCAAACTGCATGTAAAGAAATGGCTCCCTGTTGCAGTTACCCCCCACTTTTTGCCTGATACTGATGCTGACTTGACTGAGAAGTGTGCTGGGACCCTGCTAACCAGGCCCCAGCACCAGTGTTCTTTCACCTAAAATGTACCATTGTCTCCACAATTGGCACAACCCTGGCACCCAGGTAAGTCCCTTGTAACTGGTACCCCTGGTACCAAGGGCCCTGATGCCAGGGAAGGTCTCTAAGGGCTGCAGCATGTCTTATGCCACCCTAGGGACCCCTCACTCAGCACAGACACACTGCTTGCCAGCTTGTGTGTGCTGGTGGGGAGAAAATGACTAAGTCGACATGGCACTCACCTCAGGGTGCCATGCCAACCTCACACTGCTTGTGGCATAGGTAAGTCACCCCTATAGCAGGCCTTACAGCCCTAAGGCAGGGTGCACTATACCACAGGTGAGGGCATAGGTGCATGAGCACTATGCCCCTACAGTGTCTAAGCAAAACCTTAGACATTGTAAGTGCAGGGTAGCCATAAGAGTATATGGTCTGAGAGTCTGTCAAAAACGAACTCCACAGCTCCATAATGGCTACACTGAATACTGGGAAGTTTAGTACCAAACTTCTCAGAATAATAAACCCACACTGATGCCAGTGTTGGATTTATAAAAAAAAATGCACACAGAGGGCATCTTAGAGATGCCCCCTGTATTTTACCCAATTGTTCAGTGCAGGACTGACTGGTTTCTGCCAGCCTGCTGCTGAGAGACGAGTTTCTGACCCCATGCGGTGAGAGCCTTTGTGCTCTCTGAGGACAGAAACAAAGCCTGCTCTGGGTGGAGGTGCTTCACACCTCCCCACAGCAGGAACTGTAACATCTAGCAGTGAGCTTCAAAGGCTCAAGCTTCGTGTTACAATGCCCCAGGGCACTCCAGCTAGTGGAGATGCCCGCCCCCTGGACCCAGCCCCCACTTTTGGCGGCAAGTCCAGGAGAGATAATGAGAAAAACAAGGAGGAGTCACTGGCCAGTCAGGACAGCCCCTAAGGTGTCCTGAGCTGAGGTGACTCTGACTTTTAGAAATCCTCCATCTTGTAGAAGGAGGATTCCCCCAATAGGAATAGGGATGTGCCCCCCTCCCCTCAGGGAGGAGGCACAAAGAGGGTGTACCCACCCTCAAGGACAGTAGCCATTGGCTACTGCCCTCCCAGACCTAAACACACCCCTAAATTCAGTATTTAGGGGCTCCCCAGAACCTAGGAACTCAGATTCCTGCAACTTACAGAAGAAAAGGACTGCTGAGCGGAAAACCCCTGCAGAAGAAGAAAGAAGACACCAACTGCTTTGGCCCCAGTCCTACTGGCCTGTCTCCTGCCTTCCAAAGAAACCTGCTCCAGCGACGCTTTCCCCAGGACCAGCGACCTCTGAATCCTCAGAGGACTGCCCTGCTTCCAAGAGACCAAGAAACTCCCGAGAACAGCTGCCCTGTTCAACAAAGACTGCAACTTTGTATCCAGAGGAGCAGATTTAAAGACCCCTGGAATCCCCGCAAGAAGCGTGAGACTTGCAACAGTGCACCCGGCGACCCCGACTCGACTGGTGGAGAAACAACACCTCAGGGAGGACCCTCCGGCGACTCTGAGACTGTGAGTAACCAAAGTTGTCCCCCCTGACTCCCCACAGCGACGCCTGCAGAGGGAATCCCGAGGCTCCCCCTGACCGCGACTGCCTGACTCTAAGATCCAGACGCCTGGAAAAGACCCTGCACCCGCAGCCCCCAGGACCTGAAGGATCGGAACTCCAGTGCAGGAGTGACCCCCAGGAGGCCCTCTCCCTTGCCCAGGTGGTGGCTGCCCCGAGGAGCCCCCCCCTTGCCTGCCTGCATCGCTGAAGAGACCACTTGGTCTCCCATTGATTCCTATTACAAACCCGACGTGTGTTTGCACACTGCACCCGGCCGCCCCCGTGCTGCTGAGGGTGTACTTCCTGTGCTAACTTGTGTCCCCCCCGGTGCCCTACAAAACCCCCCTGGTCTGCCCTCCGAAGACGCGGGTACTTACCTGCTGGCAGACTGGAACCGGGGCACCCCCTTCTCTCCATTGAAGCCTATGCGTTTTGGGCACCACTTTGAACTCTGCACCTGACCGGCCCTGAGCTGCTGGTGTGGTGACTTTGGGGTTGCTCTGAACCCCCAACGGTGGGCTACCTTGGACCCCAATTTGAACCCCGTAGGTGGTTTGCTTACCTGCAAGAACTAACATTACTTTACCTCCCCCAGGAACTGTGAAAATTGCACTGTGTCCACTTTTAAAACAGCTTATTGTGTTTTATGTAAAAAGTATATATGCTATTGTGATTATTCAAAGTTCCTAGAGTACTCACCTGCAATACCTTTCAAATGAGATATTACATGTAGAATTTGAACCTGTGGTTCTTAAAATAAACTAAGGAAATATATTTTTCTATAACAAAACCTATTGGCCTGGATTTGTCTCTGAGTGTGTGTTCCTCATTTATTGCCTGTGTGTGTGTACAACAAATGCTTAACACTACTCCTTTGATAAGCCTACTGCTCGACCACACTACCACAAAATAGAGCATTAGTATTATCTCACTATCTTACCTCTAAGGGGAACCCTTGGACTCTGTGCATACTATTCCTTACTTTAAATAGTGCATACAGAACCAACTTCCTACACTGCATCACTCTGCTCCACAAGAGTTATCAAGCAGTTTATGAAAGAGTTATACAGAACGTTTCCTCCTGCGCAACCACCTCCCCTGGAATGGGTTCTCAACGTCGTCCTCTCGCAATTGATGAAATCCCCATTCAAACCAATTCATAAGGTTGAATTGAAATTTCTTATATGGAAGGCCGCAATTTTACTTGCTCTCACATCCACCAGAGGAGTCAGCGCCATACAAACCTTTACAGTTCAAGATCCCTTTCTGCACTTCACAGACAAATGTGTCCTTCCCAGAACAAATCCGAGGTTCATTCCGAAGGTTCCTTCCTATTAGCATTTTATTAAACCGGTCATACTACAAAAATTTTTTCCAAATCCGTCTACACCAGCTGAAAGAACTCTTCACACATCATTGGACATCAAATGCTGTCTGAAGTTCTGCTTCCACTGCACCAAACAGACTCGTAGAACGGATCATCTGCTACTCTTTTATAATCAGGGACATCAAGGAACAGCTGTGACAAAAACCACAGTAGCACGGTAGATCTCAGCAACCATTCAGTTTTGCCACTCTAAAGCTGGCAGACCACTGACCAGAATGGCTAAGGTGCACTCTGCAAGTGCAGTGTCCACTTCAGCTGCTCTCTTCACAGGCATCCCACTGGAAAAAAATATGCCGGGCTGCAACATGGAAGAACACTCATTCCTTTACGCAGCACTACTGCCTTGAGTCAGCACAACACAGTGATTCAGCCGAAGGACAGGCTGTTTTGCACCATGTGTTTAATTAAGGCGAGCCTCTTTTTTATTAGAAAGTTTTATTCATGTTATTTCTTGTTTTAATTATATTTGTTTATCCATATTTTCAAGTATGGATATTTACAATTTCGAATATATTTCCATTCATGTTGATGATGGTACTTTCTATCCTACTTATGCATATAAAACATATATGGTTTATTTACTATTTTAAAATGTTTTTCCCTTTACCCACCATCCACTAAGGTAGGGTTGTTGCAGTTGCCTGTAATACTGCTTGCTATTCTGATTCAAGCATGCAAATCTATGAATGATTCTATACTAGATAAGAAAATAAGTTACTTACTTATACCACAGTTATCCAGTATTGTTATCTTTCATAGATTCACATGCGACCCACTCTCCTCCACTTACTGGCTCCCCAAATATTTGAGAATACCCTTCACTCTTGTGGTTGAAAATCTGAGGGAAAAAGCCTCTCTTGGGAGTACTTAAGAGGGTGCTAGCGCCTGATTGGTCATAGGTCAAGTTTGGTCTTTTTTGTTAAAAAAACATAGGCTGTTAAAATGATGGCCTACTGCCATTATAGTCTATTATGGTTCTTGCATACTGCTTTCCTAAGGTACTGTGGGACTCACACTTCGACGACGGGGAATGATTCAAGCATGTGAATCTTTGAAAGATACCATTACTGGATAACTGCAGATACAGATAAGTAGCTTATTTTCTTCTCCCTGTTATGCCACACTGTAGAAGCAGTAGCATTTTGACACATTCCCCTGCTTATAAGTCTTTGTAAATATGGGAATGTGCTATAACCCTTGTGGGGAGGCATGGGAACGCCCCTGCTCTGACCATTGAACGCCTTCCCAACATAAGGTACCACAAGCCAGCTCTGCCCGCTGCCTTGCATTACTTTGTATTTGTTAAACCACTCAAAGTGGCTTTGAATGACTTAGTAAATAACAAAAATGATTTTGTGTCAGGGCTGTGCCACAAAAGTGACACAGCCCTGACGCAAAAGTTTAGTAAATATGCCCCTCATTATCTATATATCTTTAAGGCACCAGCATTGAGTGGCACTTTGCAAGAACATCAGTGCCTAGTTGGTCAGAACACTCTTCAATGTGTTCAATAGAATAAACATATATTTTCAAGGTAGCACAAGCAAGAATAACAGCTGGAGATCATCCTTAAAGTTTTATTCTTGAAAAGATTCCTTACTCACTCTTGAGGGCTTGAGGCAACAGGGCTCAACCCAAGCAGCAGGTGAAGCCTCCGGGGATCACCTTATCTACTGGGAGAATGATCTCCTTTACAGTGAGCCTAGGGTTCTGGGTACTGGGGCAGTACGTGTGCTGGTGGTCCTCTAGTGTTACCGGGCCTTTCTACTGGGCCTGACTCACGACATGCCCCTGTCCGGACATTTAGGGCAAGGCCTTTGCCAGGCTTGTCACCCACTTTTATTGGCCCCAAATTTGGACAGCCTCAGATACATTCTGTAGGTACTGTCCCACCTGCCAGGCCAGTGGGAAGACACAGAAAAAGCTAAAGGCTCCCCTGATCCCACTTTCTGTCATTGGCACCCCCTTTGAAAGGGTGGGCATCAACATCATTGGTCCATTGGACCCCAAAACTGCCCTAGGCAACATGTTTATCCTGGTTTTGGTGGACCATGCCACCCACCACCCAGAGGCAATACCTCTGAGGCCGGTGACTGCACCAGTGATGACCAGAACTCTGATGGGGATCTTTACCCATGTTGGGTTCCCCAAGGAAATAGTGTCTGACAGAGGCACTAACTTCATGTCTGCATACATGAAGTCCATGTGGGATGTGTGTGGTGTAATCTACAAATTCACCTCACCCTAACATCCTCAATCCAATGGTCTCATTGGGAGATTTAACAAGACCTTGAAGGGCCTGATCACAGGCCTGCCTGAAGCCATGTGGCATAAGTGGGACGTCATCTTACCATGCCTTCTCTTTGCTTATAGAGAGGTACCCCAGAAGGGGTTAGGGTTCACTGCCATTGAGCTCCTCCACAGGTACCCTGTTAGGGGACCCTTAAGCATTGTCAGGGAGGGGTGGGCGAAAGCTCCCAGGAAACCCCCCCAGGATGCGGTCAGCTACATGTTGGCTCTCTGCAACCAGATGCACCGCTTCTGGAAAAAAGGCCAAGAACAACCTCGAGGCCAGTCAAGAGGATATGAAATGCTGGTATGACCAGAAGGCTACTCTGGTGGAGTTTCATTCTGGAGACAAAGTGTGGGTTATGGAACCAGTAGAGCCCAGAGCTCTCCAGGATCACTGGACTGGTCCATATGAGATCGAGGAGCGTAAGGGGGAGGCAACTTACTTAGTTGATCTCCAGTCCCCAAGCAACCCCCTAAGGGTGCTCCATGTCAACAGACTGAAGTCTCATTTAGAGAGGTCTGAAGGCAGCATGCTCCTGGTGACAGATGAGGGTGTGGAGAAGGAGAGTGAACCTCTCCCCGACCTCCTGTCTGCACAGGAGGGTGATGGGTTAGTGGAGGGTGTCAGTCTCTCTGACTCCCTGACCCTGGACCAGCGAGGTGACTGTTACCAGTTATTGGAGCAGTACTCCTCTCTGTTTTCCCTCATGCCTGGACTCACACACCTGTTTGTCCTCGACATTGACACGGGAGACAGTCACCCTTGAAGAACAAAATTTACCGGTTGTCAGACAGGGTGAAGGCCAGCATCAAGAATGCAGTTGCGAAGATGCTAGCTCTAGGGATGATAGAGACCTGCAGCAGTCCCTGGTTCAGCCCTGTGGTGCTGGTACAAAGGCTGCCCCACTGGGCGCCAAACCAAAACTTTGGTTCTGCGTGGATTACCGGGGTCTCAACTCCATCACCAAAACTGATGCACACCCCATTCCCCAAGCTGATGAGCTCATTGACTGGCTAGGCGCTACCAAATTCCTCAGTACTTTTGATTTGACATCAGGGTACTGGCAGATTGCCTTGACGGAGGGGTCAAAAGAGAGGTCTGCATTTTTGTAGGAAAGTGCCCTCTTTCATAGCATGGTTACGCCCATTTTCTGCCTGTTGTCAGTGTGTTTGACTGTTTTCACTGGGATCTGGCTAACCAGGACCCCAGTGATTATGCTCTCTCCCTTCTAACTTGATAACTGTACCTTTTTCTTCCCACAATTGGCATACTGGTCCCCCCATGTAAGTCCCTAGTATATGGTACGTAGGTACCCAGGGCATTGGGATACCAGGGGATCCCTATGGGCTGCAGCAGTTATTCTGCCACTCATAGGAAGCGCATGCAAAGAGTTCTGCAGGCCTGCCATTGCAGTCTGCGTGAAACGGGTGCACGCACCCGTTTTCACTAAAGGTCACTGCACCAGGTCACTGTAAGTCACCCCTATGGTAGGCCCTCTCAACCCAGAGGGCAGGGTGCAGGTACTTGTGTGTGAGGGCACCTCTGCTCTAGCAGAGGTGCCCCCACAAACTCCAGATCCATTTTCCTGTGAGTGTGGGGACGTAATTTTACGTGTTTACTAGACTACCTATGTCCAGCTACATAATGGTAACTGGGAATGTTTGGTATCAAACATGCCAGAATCATACCACAATACTGTTGCAAGTGTTGGAAGTATGATTCCATGCACTCTGGGGGCTCCTTAGAGGACCCCCAGCATTGCTACAACCAGCCTTACAGGGTTTTCTGAGCAGCCCAAGCTGCTGTCACCCCTCAGACAGGTTTCGGCCCTCCTGCTGCTTGATCTGATCAGGCCCAGGAGGGCATAACAAAGGATTTCCTTTGGGAGAGGGAGGTAGCACTCTCTCCCTTCGGAAATATGTGTGACTTGCTTGGGAGGGGCAGCCTCCTCAAGCCAATAGTATGCCTCGAAGGGCACATTTGGTGCCCTTCGTGCATAAACCAGTCCACACTGTTTCAGGGACCCCTTGTCTCTGCTCTGGCCCGAAACTAGACAATGGAAAGGGGACTGTCCACTCCCCTGTCCATCTACACCTCTGTGGTGGTGCTCAGAGCTCCTCCAGAGGGTCCCTGGGTTCTGCCATCTTGTTTCCAAGGTTGGCAGGGAACTCTGGGAGCATCTGAGTGGCGAGTCCACACAGGTGATATCAGTGCCCCTCCTGACAGGTTCTTACCTAGCTAGGTGACCAATCCCCCTTTCAAGGCTATTTAGGGTCTGTCTTTCAGATTCGGCTTGCAAGATTCCAGCAGTACTCCTCTGCAACCTCCACTTCAACTTCTGGCCACTGGAACCGCGACTGGACCCTCCAGGAACCGACAAGGCTGCAATTCACGAAGAAGACTATTCTGCAACTTTGTTTCCACAGCTCCTGCCAGCTTTGCAACATTTTCCTGGCTGTGAATCCTCAGAAGACAGCAACTTTTCAGCCTGCACAAGAAGAAGGAATCTCCCTTGGGTTGAAGGAGTCACTCTCCTGGATTCGCAGGCACCTGCTGCGACGACGACTGGCTGCATGGCTCTCCTCCTATCCTAAGCTCCATGGATCCTGCATCACAGTTGGTGGTCCAGAGTAGTCCTCTTGGTCCTCTGTGCCAGCGGTCCAACTTTGGTAGAGGTAAGCCTTTGCTTTCCCACGTAGGACAGTACCCCCGTGCACCGCGTTTCTTGCAGCTCCCAAGGCTTGTTTGCATCTCCTCCAAGGGATCTTCAGGTGACTTGTAGCTCCAGTCCCCAGCACTCCTTCCTGCGACGCACAACCCTCTGCATGGTTCTCCTGCGGCATGGGATCCCTTCCTGTAGTGCTGTCTGGGCTCCCTCTGCAACTTCTGTGTCCCCGTCCAGTGGGACTCCTGTGGGTGCTGCCTCTGCTCCTGTGGACTCTTCATGTTGCTGAGGGTCTCCTGTGACTCCCCCTCCTGGTTTGAGTCCTCCTAGGCCATGCTGGTCCCCGGCAGCACCACTTTTCACTAACCACAAATTTTCTGCCTGCTGGCCCAGCGGGGAACAGCCTACAACATTGACGCGGCCTCATAATAGAGCTGGCGGCAATGCTGTAGTGCATAGGGTGCACCAGCACCCATTGCAATGTTCACTGCAAAACAGACAATGAACATTGCGACGGGGCTGGGCAGGGGGGCCCCTGCACTGCCCTGCTCATGGCGGTGCTACCGCCGTGTGTAAGCCGGCGGAAAGGGGCGTCATAATCCCCAAAGCGGCATTGCTTTTAGCACAGCAGTTTAGTACCACGAGTCCCTCCTGTGAAGGAGAAATGGCAGTGCTGGCGGTAACACCGCTCCACGACCGCCATGATCATAATGTGGTGGTCAGACCACCGTCAAAGCAGTTGGACCACCACTTTGGTGGCGGTCAGACTGCCATTGCAACCCTGTCGGCCTGAAGACTGCCAGGGTCGGAATCAGGCACTCAGTCACATCTGCATTCATCTGCATATTGAATGGTGTAGGAGGCTGGACTGGCTTGTAGTGAGTACCAAGGGGTACTTACACCTTGCACCAGGCCCAGGTATCCCTTATTAGTGTATAGGGGTGTCTAGCAGCTTAGGCTGATAGAAAATGGTAGCTTAGCAGAGCAGCTTAGGCTGAACTAGGAGACGAGTGAAGCTCCTACAGTACCACTAGTGTCACTTGCACAATATCGTAAGAAAACACAATACACAGATATACTAAAAATAAAGGTAATTTATTTTTTATGACAATATGCCAAAAGTATCTCAGTGAGTACCCTCAGTATGAGGATAGCAAATATACACAAGATATATGTACACAAGACCAAAAATATGCAGTATAGCAATAGAAAACAGTGCAAACAATGTATAGTTACAATAGGATGCAATGGGGCACATAGGGATAGGGGCAACACAAACCATATACTCCAAAAGTGGAATGCGAACCACGAATGGACCCCAAACCTATGTGACCTTGTAGAGGGTCGCTGGGACTGTAAGGAAACAGTGAGGGTTAGAAAAATAGCCCACCCCAAGACCCTGAAAAGTGAGTGCAAAGTGCACTGAAGTTCCCCAAAGAGCACAGAAGTCGTGATAGGGGAATTCTGCAGAAAAGACCAACACCAGCAATGCAACAACGATGGATTTCCAGACGAGAGTACCTGTGTAACAAGGGGACCAAGTCCAAAAGTCACGATCAAGTCGAGAGTGGGCAGATGCCCAGGAAATGCCAGCTGTGGGTGCAAAGAAGCAGCTACTGGACAGTAGATGCTGAGGATTCTGCAAGAACGACAAGGGCTAGAAACTTCCCCTTTGGAGGATGGATGTCCCACGTCTTGAAGAGTCGTGCAGAAGTGTTTTCCTGAAGAAAGACCGCAAACAAGCCTTGCTAGCTACAAAGCTCGCGGTTAGGGTTTTTGGATGCTGCTGCGGCCCAGGAGGGACCAGGATGTCGCCAATTGCGTGAGGGGACAGAGGGGGTGTCCAGCAAGACAAGGAGCCCTCTCAGAAGCAGGCAGCACCCGCAGAAGTGCCGGAACAGGCACTACGAAGTGGTGTGAAACGGTGCTCACCCGAAGTTGCACAAGAGAGTCCCACGCCGCCGGAGGACAACTCAGGAGGTCGTGCAATGCAGATTAGAGTGCCGTGGACCCAGGCTTGGCTGTGCACAAAGGAAATCTTGGAAAAGTGCACAGGAGCCGGAGTAGCTGCAAAAGACGCGGTTCCCAGCAATGCAGTCTGGCGTGGGGAGGCAAGGACTTACCTCCACCAAACTTTGACTGAAGAGTCACTGGACTGTGGGAGTCACTTGGACAGAGTTGCTGAGTTCAAGGGACCTCGCTCGTCGTGCTGAGAGGAGACCCAGAGGACCGGTAATGCAGTTCTTTGGTGCCTGCGGTTGCAGGGGGAAGATTCCGTCGACCCACAGGAGATTTCTTCGTAGCTTCTAGTGCAGAGAGGAGGCAGACTACCCCCACAGCATGCACCACCAGGAAAACAGTCGAGAAGGCGGCAGGATCAGCGCTACAGTGTTGCAGTAGTCGTCTTTGCTACTTTGTTGCAGTTTTGCAGGCTTCCAGCGCGGTCAGCAGTCGATTCCTTGGCAGAAGGTGAAGAGAAAGATGCAGAGGAACTCTGATGAGCTCTTGCATTCGTTATCTAAGGAATTCCCCAAAGCAGAGACCCTAAATAGCCAGAAAAGAGGGTTTGGCTACTTAGGAGAGAGGATAGGCTAGCAACACCTGAAGGAGCCTATCAGAAGGAGTCTCTGACGTCACCTGCTGGCCCTGGCCACTCAGAGCAGTCCAGTGTGCCAGCAGCACCTCTGTTTCCAAGATGGCAGAGGTCTGGAGCACACTGGAGGAGCTCTGGGCACCTCCCAGGGGAGGTGCAGTTCAGGGGAGTGGTCACTCCCCTTTCCTTTGTCCAGTTGCGCGCCAGAGCAGGGCTGAGGGGTCCCTGAACCGGTGTAGACTGGCTTATGCAGAAATGGGCACCATCTGTGCCCATGAAAGCATTTCCAGAGGCTGGGGAGGCTACTCCTCCCCTGCCTTAACACCTTTTTCCAAAGGGAGAGGGTGTAACACCCTCTCTCTGAGGAAGTCCTTTGTTCTGCCTTCCTGGGCTAAGCCTGGCTGGACCCCAGGAGGGCAGAAACCTGTCTGAGGCGTTGGCAGCAGCAGCAGCTGCAGTGAAACCCCTGAAAAGGCAGTTTGGCAGTACCCGGGTCTGTGCTAGAGACCCGTGGGATCATGGGATTGTGCCAACAATGCCAGGATGGCATAGAGGGGGCAATTCCATGATCATAGACATGTTACATGGCCATATTCGGAGTTACCATTGTGAAGCTACACATAGGTAGTGACCTATGTGTAGTGCACGCGTGTAATGGTGTCCCCGCACTCACAAAGTCCGGGGAATTTGACCTGAACCATGTGGGGGCACCTTGGCTAGTGCCAGGGTGCCCACACACTAAGTAACTTAGCACCCAACCTTTACCAGGTAAAGGTTAGACATATAGGTGACTTATAAGTTACTTAAGTGCAGTGGTAAATGGCTGTGAAATAGCGTGGACGTTATTTCACTCAGGCTGCAGTGGAAGGCCTGTGTAAGAATTGTCAGAGCTCGCTATGGGTTGCAAAAGAAATGCAGCAGCCCATAGGGATCCCCTGGAACCCCAATACCCTGGGTACCTCAGTACCATATACTAGGGAATTATAAGGGTGTTCCAGTATGCCAATGTAAATTGGTGAAATTGGTCACTAGCCTGTTAGTGACAATTTTGAAAGAAATGAGAGAGCATAACCACTGAGGTTCTGGATAGCAGAGCCTCAGTGAGACAGTTAGTCATAACACAGGTAACACATACAGGGCACACTTATGAGCACTGGGGCCCTGGCTGGCAGGGTCCCAGTGACACATACAACTAAAACAACATATATACAGTGAAAAATGGGGGTAACATGCCAGGCAAGATGGTACTTTCCTACACAACCCCGCCCCAAACGAAGGACAATAAGACTAGCCATGACCTGATGAGTCTTCATTGTCTAAGTGGAAATATCTGGAGAGTCCATCTGCATTGGAGTGGGTACTCCCAGGTCTATGTTCCACTGTATAATCCATTCCCTGTAGGGATATGGACCACCTCAACAATTTAGGGTTTTCACCTTTCATTTGTTTTAGCCAAAGTAGAGGTTTGTGGTCTGTCTGAACAATGAAGTGGGTGCCAAACAGGTATGGCCTCAACTTCTTCAGTGCCCAGACCACAGCAAAGGCCTCCCTCTCTATGGCAGACCAACGCTTTTCTCTAGGGGTCAACCTCCTGCTGATAAAAGCAACAGGTTGATCCTGGCCCTCAGAATTAAGTTGTGATAAGACTGCCCCTACCCCTAATTCAGATGCATCAGTTTGGACAATTAATTTCTTGGAGTAACAGGGGCTTTTCAGGACAGGTGCAGAGCACATGGCCTGCTTCAGCTCCTCAAAAGCTTTCTGACAGTTTGCTGTCCATAATACCTTTTTAGGCATCTTTTTGGATGTGAGGTCATTAGGAGGGGCTGCAATGGAGCCATAGTTCTTTATGAACCTCCTATAGTACCCAGTGAGGCCTAAAAAGGCTCTCACCTGAGTCTGAGTAGTAGGGGGAACCCAATCTATAATAGTTTGGATTTTCCCCTGAAGTGGTGCAATCTGTTCTCCACCTACCAGGTGTCCCAGATGAACCACTTTCCCCTGCCCTATCTGGCACTATGAAGCCTTGATAGTGAGGCCTGCCTTTTGCAGGACCTCCAAGACTTTTCATAGGTGGACCAGGTGATCATCCCAGCTGGAGCTAAAGACAGCTATATCATCTAGATATGCTGCACTAAAAGCTTCCAGCTCTTGCAGGACTGTGTTCACCAACCTTTGAAAAGTGGCAGGTGCATTTTTCAATCCAAAAGGCATTACTGTGAATTGGTAATGGCCTCCAATGGTTGAAAGTGCAGTTTTTGCTTTTGCATCTTCTGATAATTTGATCTGCCAATACCCTGCAGTCAAATCAAAAGTGCTTAGATACTTGGCAGATGCCAGTGTATCTATGAGCTCATCTGCCCTGGGTATAGGGTGAGCATCAGTTTTGGTTACCTGGTTGAGACCTCTGTAGTCAACACAAAACCGCATTTCCTTCTTTCCATCCTTGGAATGAGGTTTTGGTACAAGTACCACAGGAGAGGCCCATGGACTTTCAGAGTGCTCAACCACTCCCAGTTCAAGCATTTTCTGCACCTCTTGCTTTATGCAGTCTCTGACATGGTCAGGCTGCCTACAGATTTTACTTTTGACAGGCAAGCTGTCTCCAGTATCTATAGTGTGCTCACACCAAGAAGTGGTACCTGGCACAGTAGAGAAGAGTTCAGAAAACTGACCCAGGAGATTTATGCAGTGGTCTTTCTGCTCAGCAGTAAGACAATCTGCCAAAACTACACCTTCCACTAGAGCATCTTGTTCTGTGGAAGACAAAAGATCAGGGAGAGGGTCACTCTCTTCTTCCTGTCCCTCATCAGTTGCCATGAGCAGGGTGAGATCAGCCCTGTCATAGTAGGGTTTCAGGCGATTGACATGGAGCACCCTAAGGGGACTCCTGGCAGTGCCTAAGTCAACTAAGTAGGTGACTTTACCCTTCTTTTCAACAATTATGTGGGGTCCACTCCATTTATCTTGGAGTGCTCTTGGGGCCACAGGCTCCAAGACCCACACTTTCTGCCCTGGTTGGTACTGAACCAAAACAGCCTTCTGGTCATGCCATTGCTTTTGGAGCTCTTGGCTGGCCGGAAGGTTTTTACTGGCCTTTTTCATGTACTCAGCCATCCTTGATCTGAGGCCAAGTACATAGTCCACTATGTCTTGCTTTGGAGCTTTTAAAGGTTGTTCCCAACCCTCCTTAACAAGTGTTAGAGGACCTCTCACAGGGTGACCAAATAGGAGTTCAAAGGGGCTGAAGCCCACTCCTTTCTGGGGTACCTCCCTGTAAGCAAAAAAGAGGCAAGGTAAGAGGATATCCCATCTCCTGCGGAGTTTTTCAGGGAGTCCCATAATCATGCCTTTGAGAGTTTTGTTAAATCTCTCCACCAGTCCATTTGTTTGTGGATGATAGGGTGTAGTGAACTTGTATGTCACACCACACTCCTTCCACATGGCCTTTACGTAAGCAGAGTAGTGGTAGTGGTAGTGGTAGGAGGCTTGGTGCTTTTCTTTGGGCAACTGTGATCTGTTGTCCAATGGCCTTTTATTTTACATAAATAGCACCATGGTTTCTTTTCTTTGTTTTGATTTGAAGAGGATTTGGGCCCACCACCCCCACCAGAGTGTTTTTGTGGGCCTGATGAAGACTCATTTTTAGATTTGTCCCCACCCTTGTCAGAAGACTTACCATACTTCTTCTTGCCATCTTTGTCGCCCCCTGTATGAACTTTTCTGTTCACCCTTGTTCTGACCCATTTGGCTGCCTTCTTTCCCAATTCTTGGGGAGAGGTCAGATCAGAGTCCACCAGGTACTGGTGCAACAAATCAGACACACAATTATTAAGAATATGCTCTCTCAAGATTAAGTTATACAGGCTTTCATAATCAGTAACTTTACTGCCATGTAACCACCCCTCCAAGGCCTTCACTGAATGGTCAACAAAGTCTACCCAGTCTTGTGAAGACTCCTTTTTGGTTTCTCTGAACTTCATCCTGTACTGTTCAGTGGTTAAGCCATAACCATCTAGGAGTGCATTCTTAAGAACGTTGAAATTATTGGCATCACTTTCTGTCACAGTAAGGAGCCTATCCCTACCCTTTCCACTAAATGATAGCCATAGGATAGCAGCCCACTGCCTTTGAGGGACATCCTGTACAACACAGGCCCTCTCAAGTGCAGAAAACCACTTGTTAATGTCATCCCCCTCCTTATAAGGGGGAACTATCTTGTGAAGATTCCTAGAATCATGCATGCTCTCTTGCAGGATGACTATTGGGAATACTGCTGCTGCCACCATGGGTTTCAACACCCAATTTCTGTCTTTCTCTTTCTATCTCCAAGGACTGCCTATCTAAATCCAGCTGTTGCTTCTTGAGCTTCAGCCTGGATTGTTCCACTCTCAATCTATTGAGCTCCCTTTCTAACATTCTGTCATCAGGGTGGGTGGGAGAGGCATGTCTAGAAACAGAAGTATGCTGAGAATGAACAGAAGGAGACCTGGCCCTAACAGATGGCACTCTAACAGCCTGGCTAACAGAAACAGCACTTCTACTATGATGAGAAGGAATACTCTTACTGTGATGTGAGGCAACACTATTACTGTGATGTGACTCTACATCAGTACCAGCTATGCTAGTGGGCAGGCTAGGAAGTTTTCCTTCTAAATCTTTTGCTAGGGGTGCCCCAGGGTCAGATTGGGAACCATCAGCTAACTTTTCAACAGAAGTGCCACCTCTGGCCTTATCCTGTTCAACAAGCATATTAACCAACCGTTCTCTAGAGGGATTCTTCCCTACACTTAAACCTCTTTCTATGCAGAGACTCCTTGCTCCTTTCCAGCTAAGGTGATCATAAGCAAGTTTGGACAGATCAACAGTTTGGCCTGTGCCAGACATTTTAGAAAGTGTTTAAGTGATAGAAAAAGTGAGAAAAAGTTTTTCAGAACTTTTTGAAAGACAGAAAAAAAAACTTTTAAAACTTTTTAAAAACTTTTTAGAAAGTTTAGAGGTACTTTTCAGCACTAAGCAAAGAAGTGAAAGGAGAAAAGCAAAACTTTTTGGTTAGGTGTACATACACTGAACTTGTTTTGTATATTTTTCTCTTATGAAAAGTACAATGACAAAAGTGGTAAGTAGTTGCAAAGTACTTATCCCACCGCTGCACAACCAATGTAGGAGGCTGGACTGGCTTGTAGTGAGTACCAAGGGGTACTTACACCTTGCACCAGGCCCAGGTATCCCTTATTAGTGTATAGGGGTGTCTAGCAGCTTAGGCTGATAGAAAATGGTAGCTTAGCAGAGCAGCTTAGGCTGAACTAGAAGACGAGTGAAGCTCCTACAGTACCACTAGTGTCACTTGCACAATATCATAAGAAAACACAATACACAGATATACTAAAAATAAAGGTACTTTATTTTTTATGACAATATGCCAAAAGTATCTCAGTGAGTACCCTCAGTATGAGGATAGCAAATATACACAAGATATATGTACACAAGACCAAAAATATGCAGTATAGCAATAGAAAACAGTGCAAACAATGTATAGTTACAATAGGATGCAATGGGGGCACATAGGGATAGGGGCAACACAAACCATATACTCCAAAAGTGGAATGCGAACCACGAATGGACCCCAAACCTATGTGACCTTGTAGAGGGTCCCTGGGACTGTAAGGAAACAGTGAGGGTTAGAAAAATAGCCCACCCCAAGACCCTGAAAAGTGAGTGCAAAGTGCACTGAAGTTCCCCAAAGAGCACAGAAGTCGTGATAGGGGAATTCTGCAGGAAAGACCAACACCAGCAATGCAACAACGATGGATTTCCAGACGAGAGTACCTGTGTAACAAGGGGACCAAGTCCAAAAGTCACGATCAAGTCGAGAGTGGGCAGATGCCCAGGAAATGCCAGCTGTGGGTGCAAAGAAGCTGCTACTGGACAGTAGAAGCTGAGGATTCTGCAAGAACGACAAGGGCTAGAAACTTCCCCTTTGGAGGATGGATGTCCCACGTCGTGAAGAGTCGTGCAGAAGTGTTTTCCTGAAGAAAGACCGCAAACAAGCCTTGCTAGCTGCAAAGCTCGCGGTTAGGGTTTTTGGATGCTGCTGTGGCCCAGGCGGGACCAGGATGTCGCCAATTGTGTGAGGGGACAGAGGGGCCGTCCAGCAAGACAAAGAGCCCTCTCAGAAGCAGGCAGCACCCGCAGCAGTGCCGGAACAGGCACTACGAAGTGGCGTGAAACGGTGCTCACCCGAAGTTGCACAAGAGAGTCCCACGCCGCCGGAAGACAACTCAGGAGGTCGTGCAATGCAGGTTAGAGTGCCGTGGACCCAGGCTTGGCTGTGCACAAAGGAAATCCTGGAAAAGTGCACAGGAGCCGGAGTAGCTGCAAAAGACGCGGTTCCCAGCAATGCAGTCTGGCGTGGGGAGGCAAGGACTTACCTCCACCAAACTTGGACTGAAGAGTCACTGGACTGTGGGAGTCACTTGGACAGAGTTGCTGAGTTCAAGGGACCTCGCTCGTCGTGCTGAGAGGAGACCCAGAGGACCAGTAATGCAGTTCTTTGGTGCCTGCGGTTGCAGGGGGAAGATTCCGTCGACCCACGGGAGATTTCTTTGGAGCTTCTAGTGCAGAGAGGAGGCAGACTACCCCCACAGCATGCACCACCAGGAAAACAGTCAAGAAGGCGGCAGGATCAGCGCTACAGTGTCGCAGTAGTCATCTTTGCTACTTTGTTGCAGTTTTGCAGGCTTCCAGCACGGTCAGCAGTCGATTCCTTGGCAGAAGGTGAAGAGAGAGATGCAGAGGAACTCTGATGAGCTCTTGCATTCGTTATCTAAGGAATTCCCCAAAGCAGAGACCCTAAATAGCCAGAAAAGAGGGTTTGGCTTCTTAGGAGAGAGGATAGGCTAGCAACACCTGAAGGAGCCTATCAGAAGGAGTCTCTGACGTCACCTGCTGGCCCTGGCCACTCAGAGCAGTCCAGTGTGCCAGCAGCACCTCTGTTTCCAAGATGGCAGAGGTCTGGAGCACACTGGAGGAGCTCTGGGCACCTCCCAGGGGAGGTGCAGTTCAGGGGAGTGGTCACTCCCCTTTCCTTTGTCCAGTTTTGCGCCAGAGCAGGGCTGAGGGGTCCCTGAACCGGTGTAGACTGGCTTATGCAGAAATGGGCACCATCTGTGCCCATGAAAGCATTTCCAGAGGCTGGGGGAGGCTACTCCTCCCCTGCCTTAAAACCTTTTTCCAAAGGGAGAGGGTGTAACACCCTCTCTCTGAGGAAGTCCTTTGTTCTGCCTTCCTGGGCCAAGCCTGGCTGGACCCCCGGAGGGCAGAAACCTGTCTGAGGGGTTGGCAGCAGCAGCAGCTGCAGTGAAACCCCTGAAAAGGCAGTTTGGCAGTACCCGGGTCTGTGCTAGAGACCCGTGGGATCATGGGATTGTGCCAACAATGCCAGGATGGCATAGAGGGGGCAATTCCATGATCATAGACATGTTACATGGCCATATTCGGAGTTACCATTGTGAAGCTACACATAGGTAGTGACCTATGTGTAGTGCACACGTGTAATGGTGTCCCCGCACACACAAAGTCCGGGGAATTTGCTCTGAACCATGTGGGGGCACCTTGGCTAGTGCCAGGGTGCCCACACACTAAGTAACTTAGCACCCAACCTTTACCAGGTAAAGGTTAGACATATAGGTGACTTATAAGTTACTTAAGTGCAGTGGTAAATGGCTGTGAAATAACGTGGACGTTATTTCACTCAGGCTGCAGTGGCAGGCCTGTGTAAAAATTGTCAGAGCTCCCTATGGGTGGCAAAAGAAATGCTGCAGCCCATAGGGATCCCCTGGAACCCCAATACCCTGGGTACCTCAGTACCATATACTAGGGAATTATAAGGGTGTTCCAGTATGTCAATGTAAATTGGTGAAATTGGTCACTAGCCTGTTAGTGACAATTTGGAAAGAAATGAGAGAGCATAACCACTGAGGTTCTGGATAGCAGAGCATCAGTGAGACAGTTAGTCATAACACAGGTAACACATACAGGGCACACTTATGAGCACTGGGGCCCTGGCTGGCAGGGTCCCAGTGACACATACAACTAAAACAACATATATACAGTGAAAAATGGGGGTAACATGCCAGGCAAGATGGTACTTTCCTACAAATGGGTCTTCCTGGGCTGGAAGGGTGGAGGGCCTGACACTTACATTTCAAAGGCTAGTGGTCTGCCCTCACACAAAAGACTGATAACCCCCCACAGGGTCCCTGGCAGAAAGGACTGGGCTGAAAAGGGAACTTCTGCACTTCAAAACCACTCTTTGAAGTCTCTCCCACTCCAAATGCATTTTTGGGTATATAAACTGGGTCTCTGACCCCATCATCTCAGTCACTTCTGGATCTACACCTGAACTCTGTCAGAGGAGCTGCCTGGCTGACCAAAGGACTCATCTGGCCTCCTTTGCTGAAAAGGACAGCTGCCCTCTGACTTTGCTGGAAGGGCTATACCTTCCCCAAAAGTGATCCCCAAGGGCTTGGATTGAACTTGCCTCCTCTTCTGAAGCCTCAGAGCCAACAAAGACGTCACCAGCTAGCTTTTAGCTAGTTTTCCGACTGCAGTGTCTCTGAAATGACTTCACCGACACCAGCGATGCCACAGCCTGCTCCCGCTACGTGGACCTAGCTGCATGCAACGACCAGGGGCTGCGATGCAAGTCCGAGGCTGCTGCGACTCCGCTGACATCACTTAGGGTATCCGTGACACTGCAAAGTCGACACATCACGTCTTGAGGGCCTGGGACCAGTGATCCCGCCGGGTCACAAGCAATCGACGCATCGCGGATGACAAATGCATCATCTGACCCTGCATCCGGATGGAACCGATGCCACACCTCCACCTGCTTCACAGCACGGAACCTATGCCTCTTTCCTCGAAAGCCGTAAGAGACTGACTCAGCACTGACTCCTGCAACGCCACTTTCCGACTCCGTGCAACACCCCTGTTCTTTGTTTTCTAAATGTACTGTACCTGGGGGTCCGTGTGACTCCGTGACCAGCACCGGTGGTGTCAGATTGGTGAGAACGACTCTATCAATGACGCCGCAATAGTCCCAGTTGGGGCCACATGTCAGATACTTTTATCTCTCGTGTGGGGGGAAACAAAACATGTCCACAACACGTAACGACCTTCGAGACCGAGATTGCGTAGGCAATTCCGGGTCGCATGCCGCAACAACTTTGATCGTTCAGTACCACATAACTTCCATTGGAAAGTACATGAAATACCAGGTGAATCTGAATCAAGGGGACCGGAGTACCCTTCAGAAAACAGGCCAAATTTGCAACTCCGCATAATTAATCTTTAAAAATGCGTATCTTTGCTTGTGTACATTGGATTTTCATTGTTTCAACAGTATTTTGTTCAGATAAATATTCTCTATTTTCTCTTAACCTGTGTGGTGTCTTTTCGTGGTATTTTCACTGCGTTATTGTATAAGTTCTGCACAAATACTTTACACATTGCCTTCTAAGCTAAGCCTGATTGCTCAGTGCCAAGCTACTGGAGGGTGAGCATAGGGCAATTTGGATTGCGCTGTGACTTATCCTGACTAGGATTGTGGTCCCTACTTGAACAAGGGTGTATACCTCTGCCAACTAGAGACCCCATTTCTAACAGCCACCATGTGTCAGACTGTCATACGTACCAGTGTTGATAATTATGGGCAGGTGCCCTGCACAAAAAAACACTGGCTCAAACTAAGCACTGGAATTACTACTGGAGGTATTTGAAAGTGACCAATAGCCCTGATGCAAGATCTAACATGAACTGCCTTACAGATGCTTAAGCACACAGTGACTACCTCTTGGGCACTCCTCTGGGGTAGCAGTGTGAGCGTTGTACCTTAAAGTTACGATGATATTTAGCTACTGCCTGCCTGCCCATTCTCTTTTCAGTGTGGTTTCTTAGAAGGTTTGTCAGTTAAAACGAAAAATTAGATGTGTTTTAAAATCTCTAAAAAAGATAAAGTGCTTTAAAAAAGGCATTTACATGTATTGTTTCTGTACAAATTGTGGTTGCCCAGCATGAAGATTTCTTCCTTTCAGTATGTTTACCTTACTAGACTCGGAGACAGGGAAGGGGGTCATAGTCCACTACGTGGCCTGTGTTCTTCTTAGTTGATGCCGGTTCCTTAGTGGTCAGAGCGACGAAGCCCACCTCAGCCATACTGCACTTTACTTGCTAGCCCCGAGGCATGTTTCCAGGCTTTCCCACCTGTAGCTCTTTTGGTAATTACTTTCCTGCTCTATAAAGGATGAAGTTAGAAATTCACAGCCAGTGCAGCACTAAAGGGATTATCTCCAATGTGAAATAAATTCATACATGTCCATTAGTGTCCCTTCATTAAATACCTCATCTTTTTCCTTTTCTTAGTGTGATGCCCTTTATTTGACGGACATGCCTAGATGTGGGTCTAATGTTCACTGTTCAATAGGTATCAAATTATACCTCACTGATGAGGACTAAGTAGGCTTACAGTGGCTTGAGCTTGCTTGTGTTCCCCACTAGACTAGACCTAGTGTGGCAGTTCAGCTGCAGCCCTACTACTGGAACAGGGTCAGAACTGATTTACAAATGGCTGGTCTTTGTTTAAAGTAGCACAGTGGGCAAAAACAATATGGCATGCACTCTGAGTAATTATGAGTGGCTAAGATTAATTCAGGCGTTCTGCTCATTACCTTTCTATTTCTACTTAATGCCTGGTATTACAGGTATATTTCTTAGCCCAAAACATTTAGCCCGATGTACTTATATAATCCATATCATTACATTTAAGATACACCCGGAGAACATAAAGTCCTTAACAATGGGCTTTGAAACATAGATCCATTTATTGAGAGAGATGAAATTCAGGGGTTCAGCATCAAATATATGTTCCACAGGCAGAAAGCAGCTGACACCTATTTCGTCTATGACGACTTTTTCAAGGGTGCAAGTTGAAATATTGCCATGGAAACCAAGGTGAGGAATACAGAATCCAAGAAATATGTTGTAACGATTCAGTTTACGAGAGAGTCCTAATAAGTAATTAGAAACCCCTGATGTTACATATTAAGGTAAATCACTTGGATAGTTTTGAAAAATGTGTTGAAGCGGAAGCCCTGATGAGTCCCCCGCAGTATTCGGACAAGCCTTAGCGCCATGTGCATATTTGCATCTTGAAGGAATCTAAAAAGGATGTATGTAACAAGTAGCATCCATCATTATGCCCAGACTACTGCACCATCTGTCTAATAAATACTGTTATGTGTAAAATTCTATGAGGAAATTCACACCTCGCAAATAATCTAAATGCAAGTACATCTGTGAAATTGGCAATATATGAGAATTGTTCTACATTTGCACATAAATTAAAACATTATTTTGTATTAGTTTCCAAATCTGCCTACGCCAACAGAGAAGGCACATTGGCCCTCATTACGACCCTGGCGGGCGGGGGAGAAGTGGCGGTAATACCGCCAACAGGCCGGCAGAAAAAAAAAATGGAATTATGACCATGGCGATTACAGCCATGGTCATCCGCCACTTCTCCGCTCCGACCGCCGGGGCGGCCATCACCAGACCACCGGCGGTATCAGGACTCTGCATACCGCCATGGATTTCGGGTGGTTTGGAACCGCCACGTAATCCATGGCGGTAGGCACTATCAGTGCCAAGGAATTCCTTCCCTGGTACTGATAGGGGTCCCCCCCAACCACCCCCCAAATGTGGCAGGACCCCCCTCCCCACCCCACCCCCAACATCAACATACACACCCCCCTACACGCACACATACACTACAACAACACATACCCGCACACATACAAACAGACATGCACACAGACCGACCCGCACACATTGCCTTACAGTGTTCAAAAGTCTGTACCTTACCATCAACAATCAAAAGTTACATATCCATCTCACAACAAGGTTGAATTTCTTGAGAGCACTGCTGGATACCACACAAAACAAAGCATTTCCATCCCGGGACAGACAGCAAAAAATCTGCCAGGTGGCTCAAAGGCTCTCTGCAAAAAAGTAAGTTTCAGTACGGACGTACAAGTCATTCATGGGAATGGTTTCTTCATGCATTCCAGACAGAATTGCTGACTACGTATGTGGCCACTTCAAGAGGAGCTAGACAAACAGAGGCTCTAGGTAAATGGTTCCTTCGAAGATCAGATTTAGATCACATCAGAGATAAAAACTGCCATGTCATGGTGGATAAAACTGTCAAATATGTTATGTGAACCTCTGCCTTTGTACATTACAATCTTTCTGTAGATTTACTTATTGGAGGTTAAGGGTTGTGCATGGCATAAATGTAGTATGTCCTACTTTAATTTTTAATCTTATTTTTAAAGTAGATTTCGGTCTGTTATTGTTTTTTTACATTTTTTTATTGGTTTATTTTCTTTTGTCTTTTCTTTTTTGCTTTCTTAGCTGTGATTAATTTTTACTAGTACATGATTTGTATTATGATTTTCTGCCAGCCCGAGATTGGGCATATTTTATTTCAATCCAATTCTAGTAGTGGTTTACAAATTAAAGATGGCGCCTGTGTCGGACTTTAAGTCCGTTCTCACTATCTGTAGAGGAGCGTCCGAGTGGACTCTATGAATAGATTTCCCCTCTGGTGGGCGGTTTCGACTTGATTAATTAGTTACAGAAGCACAGGTTTTGGTATTTATTTTTTAGACAGCCCGTGAAGGGGCATATTTCATTTTCTATCGATGTACAGCTGTGATTTACTACTCAAAGATGGAGCCGGTGCTGGCGTTTAAGTCCGCTTTTTATTTTCATGTGAGGAGCGTCCGAGTGGACGCTATAAGTGGAGTTCCCCCCGGATTGCCGGTTTCGATTTGACGAACTGGTACACAGAAACGCCGCTTAATGATCTGAACGCGGTTTTCTTACTAATGTGATTTTGTGACTGATAGGTGAGTGTTGGCTTTCTGTATACCGGTTACTGGTTTTAGCCTTGAACACAGCGAGTCAGCTTTGTAATATGGAACTGAGGATGTAGCTTGCAGCTTTTTACCTTATTAACTTCACTTTATTTACCTTTATTTAGATTGCTCTACACGTTACGGTGTTTGAGTACTAAGCAAACATTTGTTATAGCAAAATAAGGTTATGTTGGGCCTTATGGCTTTACAATTTTTCCAAAGTTTAGTCATTAATTTTCAGTTTCATATTAAGATGTGCGAATTGATTAGGTTTTATAGTGGGTCATTATTATTATTTTCTAGATATTCAGACTTTTCTGATGAGTTTTTTGATTCTTTGTGAAAGGTATGTATTGTTGTTACTTCAGGTCATTCTATAAGGTATTAGGGTTTTTTTATTGGCACTCGGGGTGTAATTGGCATTACTTGGTGTGTTTTTTACTTTTTCAGTTTTGATCACTTGGGACGGCTTTAGATTATTCAAAATTGAGGACATGCACATTTATATCATGACAATCACTTGATCACAAATCTGTTTTACATGATTTCTTGGAGACGGTTTGTCTCATATTATAGATTTAAGCTTTTTAATGGTGACCTTCAGTCCTTCTCTATGAGTTATCTTTATGTCACATAAAGTCACGAATTGCAATAGTTTTGTTCTCACAAATATCACGGTGAAAAAGGTTTGAATCTTACAATGGGATGAGTGTATACTATAACTATAGTCACTGTTTACTGTTTAAATTTTCTTCAGCCCTGATGAAGTCTTTGAGACTAATAGTCTCATAGGACGAAACACGTGTTGGCTGTTGATTCAATATGGATATTGTTTCCAAGGACGGCTATTGTTGCTCTGATGGACTTCCTATCTCAAGATTAAATTGATTTCTGTTTTTCTCACGAATCCCGGTCCGACTGCTAATTTGTTGCTATCTGCACTAAACAATAATTCTGGACTAAAAACATGTATGAAGGATTGAGCTTCGATTCATGAGTGCCCTGACATTTGTTTATTACTATTTGGTTTCCATTGGAAACATTAGAGGAGAGAGGAAGATCCTCTTGCCGGGAGCACCATGCCAAAGATTTTGATTCGCTCTGGTTGTGTTGATTCACTGTGAGCCCCTAATTCCAATGACTGTCTTCCTAATTGCTAAAAGCAATCAAGCTTGCACTCAGAGCATTCTTGCCAAAAATTCAGAAGTCAACAGTTCTCATAAGAACGGACAACACCACAAGTATGTTCTATCTGAACAAACAGAGAGGAATAAAATCATTAGCACTATCTCATCAGGCCCTAGAAAATCAAGTTTCTGATGGATACAACTTCCTGTGGATTCCTCACCTAATGAATTCTCCCCATGCGCAGCATTCAACGGAAACTTCTCTCTCTCTAGCTCTGCACGTCGGCGAGGACGTCACAATTGCTCAACTCCACGCGGCTCTGTGTGGCGTCATCGTGGCAATAAGAGGTGCCGTGCTGATGTCAGTTCCCTTTTTTCCGTGCCTTCGATAAAGGTTACTTTTCTGTTACCTGTATCGTTAGCTCTTCGGAAGGGATACTTTGTGTATTTCCAGGATGTCAGCTCAGAAAAAGTCGGTTTCAAGCCCTGCAAGGAATATGGAGGTCACATGTCTGTGACTGATCCGCACAACGATTGTCTTTGGTGCCTCAGTTCCGATCACGACGTCCAAGAATGGGGATCCTGCCTAAAGATGAATCCGAAGGCATTGAAGGAACGCGAGGCGAAGCTTTTCTTGGCGAGGTCCAAGAAGGAGAGGAAGCGCCACCATCGGTCCTCTTCTGGAAAGTCATCCCATAAGAAGCGACTCCCGACATCGGTCCAGAAGTCGGTCGGCGTCGAGGTCTCCATCGTCCCTGCGCCGCAAGTCTTGGGAAGTGAGACCGACGGTGTCCCCTCAACCTGCGACCCCGCAGACATCCCCGGCGCCATCAGTCTTTGAAGTCGTGGAGCCTCAAAGTCATCTGTTTTCGCCGGTGCATCCTCAGCCTGAAGAGTCCAGCCTGGCGCCGGCACCGGCTCCACAGGCTTATCCTTCGTTCCCGGCTCCGGGTACAGATCCTGCGGCATTCCTTAATGCCATGTTTCAGATTTTTCAAAATATGGCTCGGGGAGGTGGTGCGTCGGCTGGCCCCACTGGTCCCCTGGCTTTCAATCTCGGCTTTCCGGCTCCATATAAACCGACGCCGTTTATGCCATTTTGTTCGGCTGGAGATTAAAGTCAGGCCCCTGTGCCGACAGTGCAGCTCTCGACGTCGAGGAAGAGACCTTCAACGCCGGTGTCGGATGTGATGGAGCCGAGAGGTCGGATGTCGGCATCGGATGCGGGTGCCTTCTCCATGGCGCCGATGGATCCATCTGCGGCGTCGGGTGGATCCGGAGAACCTGTCATGATGCCTTCCCGGCGCCATTCACCGACGTCGCTCTGCTCCATGTCGACGCCGGGGATCGAGGCCAAGTTGAGGTCACGTCGAAAGGCCCTTAGACTTTTAGAGGAGAGGGAATATCAGCAGCAATTCCTCGAAGAAGGGGAGATCACTGATCCCCAGGGTGACTTCCCTGGGTTGGACACAGCAAGTGGTCTTGATACCTTTCCAGAGTATGACCTGGCCTCTCCTGGTGAATATACAGAGGAGGCAGCCTCTTACCACTCTGTTATTAGGAAGGCCGCAGCATTTCTGGATCTTCCTTTACCGACGGCACAGGTGAAGACCAACCTTTTGACTGAGGTTTTGCATCCTGCTACAGCCATAGCGGATCCTCTTCTACCATTTAATGAAGCCCTGATGGATCTGATCGAAGAGGTTTGGAAGAAGCCTGTTTCCTCTTCGGCTGTTAGTTGGTCGGTGGCCAGGTGTTATAGATTTGCGCCTGGGGACCCGGAGTTTTTATCAAAACACCCTTCACCAGAGAGCTTGGTGGTGCAAGCATCCTGTTCTTCGAGGTCGGTCCCTGGTTCGTTTCCGGGAGTACCATCGGACCGGGAATCCAAACAGATGGACCAATCGGCCAGGAAGGTGTTTTCTAAAATCTGCCAATGCAACATGTATTCTGGGCTGGTATATCCATGCCAGACTGTACTTCCGGTCATACCCCAGGACTTGCGTAGTCTTCTTTCCGACGCTTAGGCGACGGCTACGCAGGTTATTCAGACAGGGCTGGATACCACGGACTCTCTTGCAAGAGCCATGGGGACTTCCGTTGCCTCCAGACGGCATGCGTGGTTACGCATGCTCGGATTTTCGACCGATGTCCAATTTACGTTGCTGGATCTGCCCTTTGATGGGGCAAAACTGTTTGGTTCAAAGGCGGACTCTGCGCTAGAGCGCTTTAAAGATTATAGGGCCACAGCTAGATCTTTGGGTCTGCAGGCTGCTTCTACCCCATTTCGATCTTTTAGATGGCTGGGTGTTTTTGGAAGAGGTGCTTCCTTTTGTGGGAGATCACAGCAGCCGGGGCAGCAGTCCTCCAGCCTCCCTTATCGCTCATACAGGGGTTGGGGTAGAGTCCACACAAGAGGTGCCACCCAGCAGCAGCACCCTTCCTCTTCCTCTTCCTCTGGGGGGTTACCTCAAGGAAAGCAGCCCTAGTCCTCTTGCCATTGTTTCTCATACCTCTATGGTAGGGGGGAGGCTTTCACTTTTTCTCCCCATATGGGAGTCCATAACAACAGACTCTTGGGTCATCAGTTTGGTGAGAAGAGGTGACGCCCTTCCCTTTTGGGAGATTCCTCCTCCCTTCCCTCCCCGTCCTTCCTTTTGTTCAGAAGATCATCTCCTTCTGTTACAACAGGAGGTTCTCTCCCTATTATTGAAGGGTGCAGTGGAGTTGGTTCCAGAGCAAGAAAGGGGTCAGGGGTGTTATTCCAGGTACTTCCTGATCCCCAAGAAGGATGGTCGTCTGAGGCCTATTTTGGACCTGAGGATTTTGAATTGGTTCCTCAAACAGGAGAAATTCAAAATGCTGACTCTATCACAGGTGCTTTTGGCGTTGGACAAGGAGGATTGGATGGTGTTGGTCGACTTGCAGGATGCTTATTTTCACATTTTCACATTCCCATTCTCAAGTCGCACAGGAAGTATCTCCAGTTTGTGGTAGGATTGCAGCACTACCAGTTTGCGGTCCTTCCTTTTGGTCTTACTTCCGCACCACTCGTCTTCATGAAGGTGATGCTGGTTGTTGCAGCACACCTCAGGTGGAAGGGAGTAGCAGTATTCCCTTACCTGGACGATTGGTTGATCAAAGCCGAGTCTCCGTGGCTTGTGTTGCGTCATCTGCAGCTGACAACCCAGTTGTTATTCAGTCTGGGTTTTTCAATAAATGTGCCCAAGTCTCACCTAGAGCCCTCTCAACGTCTCCTGTTCATAGGGGCAGTACTGGATACGACATTGAATCGAGCCTTTCCTCCACCACAGCGGATACGGGATATTCAGGCGTTGGTTCCAATGTCTCAAGAAGGAGCGGTAGCTCCGGTCCTCAAGGTCCTTCGTTTGCTCAGTCTGTTTGCTTCTTGCATTCTATTGGTCACGCATGCACGCTGGCATATGAGGGCTCTTCAGTGGTGCCTCCGCAAGCAGTGATTTCAACACAGAAGAGATCTCAGGGAATCAATAAGGATCTCCTGAGACACTGCAGCGGACCTCCGATGGTGGGCTGTGGAAGGCAACCTTTCTCAAGGGAAGCCGTTCTCGCAGCCAACTCCGGTGGCCATGGTGATAATGGATGCCTCCACCTTAGGGTGGGGAGCTCATCTGGAGGATCTGGAGATCAAAGGTCGTTGGTCTCCAGTAGAGCAGAGGTTTCATATCAATCTGCTGGAGCTGCGGGCGATTCATTTGGCCCTCAAGGCCTTCCTCCCTTCCCTTCGCGGTCAGTCAGTTCAGATTCTGATGGACAACACGACCGCGATGTGGTATATCAACAAACGGGGGTGTAGGGTCGTTCCTTCTTTGCAGAGAGGCTCTGCGACTCTGGTCCTGGGCTCGGGATCATCGGCTTTGTGTAGTGGCAAACCATTTGGCCGGGGTCCTAAACGTACGTGCGGACAAACTCACTCGCTTCTTCTCGGACGACCACGAGTGGCGTCTGCATCCGGATCTAGGGCCAGATGTAGCAAAAATAAAAATTGCGACTCGCATTTTGCGAGTTGATGCGACTCGCAAAATGCGAGTAGCAAATTGGAATGCCAGAAAAAAAAGCGATCCGATTTTGCGACTCTCAGCCGGACTCGCAACGCTGTGTGCGAGTCCGCAGTTTGCGAGGTCGCTGTTTGCGAGTGTGCAAAAACGAACTCGCAATTAGCGAGTGGGTGTAGCAAATTGCGAATACCTTCAAAATTGCTTGCAGATGCAGCAGAACACTCCAGAAAGCATACCAGAACACTCTGGAAACACTTCCTGGCACATGATGATGGCATCACAGCCAGGAAGTTAACAAATACACCTGGGAGGAGGGCTCAACAGTGAGCAGTGTCTCTGCCACTCACAGTAGGGTGCTGAGGAATGGTAGGCACAGCACCATGGACGCAGCAGGGACCAGCCAGGCTGGCAGGAGGGGCAGGAGATCATAGATAACAGCCAGGACAGATTAATGTGTCACATGGCGTTAATGTGCCACATGACTGGTTGGCATTTTCCTGCCCATGGACAATTTCAACTTGTATATAGTTTCTTCATGACATTAATAAAACAGTTATTTTTGTTCCACTTAACAAATGGTTAATAGGTGAGTATGGTGGGAGTTGACACGTACCGTCCAAAATATTGCGTTGCAATGTGGTCCCGTCTCAGTCTGCCTTGATTAGCTAGACTCCTATCCCCATGATGGCGATGTGGTTGTTCTTGCTCTTCATCATCAGGATCTGGGTCTGCAGGGGTGAGAGGTAGCCCACGTCGGGTGGCTATGTTGTGGAGGATGGCGCATGGGACCACAGTTTTGAAAGCGGTAATGGGGGTGTATTGGAGGGCGCCTCCACTGCGGTGGAGGCATGTGAATCTTGCCTTCAGCAGTCCGAAGGTGCGCTCGATCAGGTTCCTGGTCCTCTTATGCGCACTGTTGTATTGCCTCTCTGATTCAGTTCTGGGTGTTAAAAACGGAGTCATGATCCAAGGCCTGAGAGCATATGCACTGTCACCTGTTGGGCACAAAAGTACACGGTTAGGAAGTCCAGATTGTCGTGCACAGTGACCTGTGTGTATGTCTGCAAGTGTCTGTGGCTCTACCTAGGAGGTAACCGTCTCCAAATTCCCCACGTTCCAGGCGTTGATGTATCCCACTATGCCTAAAAATGTATGAGTCATGGGTACTGCCAGGAAACTTAGCTACGATGTCCGTGATGACATAATGGGCATCACAAACAACCTGTATGTTGAGTGAGTGGGTACACTTCCTGTTGCGGAAAATGTGTTCCAGATTAGCAGGGGGGGATATTTGAATGTGTGTCCCATCTACACACCCTATGACATGAGGAAAGTGGACAATGCGGTAAAAGTCCAGCTTGGTGCTGTTAATTTCTGCCTCATTCCTTGGTAAGTATATGAAGTGAGACATGTGCGTGACTAAGGCATCTAGGAATGCCCTGAGGAACCTTGACACTGCACTTTGGGATACCCCACCTGCCACGGCAATGACCCCCTGATAGCTCCCTGAGGCCAAGAGGTGCAGTGCGCATAGTACTTGCACATGCGTAGGGATTGCGCAGCCACGCAGAGTCTTGTGTTCTAGCTGTGGTTTCAGTAAATCTATTAATTCTAGAATGGCTGCGCTGCTAAGGCGGTATTTGTCATAGATCTCCACTTCAGTTTGCTGAAAAAGAGTCTGCCTGGTTCTATATATCTTCTCCTGTCTGTGGCCCCTCCTCCTCCTCTGCTGGGCTGCGTAGACTCTCCTCCTCACTGCTATCAGGTATATCTCCGCCATCTTGAGTAACCCAGATGCCTTCTGGGTCCCCTTTTATACTTTGGTAATGGTTACCACCTGCTCTGAGTTAGTGGTAAATGGGACATGCAAACTGGCCTTTTTGCGACTAGTCGCAATTTGCGAGTTGCAATTGCATAAGGTTTGCGACTCGCAAATTGCGACTTGCAATTTGCGGGTCGCAAAATGGGGTCGCACCGGATGCGACTCGCAAACGGGTCCCATCGCTTTTTGCGAGTCGGAAATGGGCTTTTTGCATCCCATTTCCAATTTTGCACTGTCGCAAATTGCGAATCGGCCCGTTTGCGAGTCGCAATCGTTTGCTACATCTGGCCCCTAGTTCTTTACATCTTTCGGATGTGGGGTTCTCCCCGTATAGACCTCTTTGCCACTCAAGAGAACGTGCATTGTCCGTCATTCTGCAGCCTTCAGTATCCGATGCAAGGAGCGTTGGGGGACGCGTTTCAGATGTCCTGGTGCGGCCAGTTGCTTTATGCGTTTCCTCCCATACCCTTGATTCCTCGGGTTTTGAGGAAGATTCGCCAAGACCGGGCCCAAGTCATTCTGATAGCTCCGGATTGGCCATGAAGGGTGTGGTATGCAGACCTTCTCCGACTCTCACTGTACCTGCCGCTCCGTCTCCCTCTCAGGGGCAGGTTCTACACCCCCACCTCCAGAGCCTGCACCTTCATGCCTGGAGATTGAATGGGGCAACCTGAGTTCCTTTTCTCTCCCACCGGAAGTGGTGGACGTTCTTTTATCGGCCAGGCGACACTCCACCAAGTGGGTCTATGCAAGTAGGTGGGCTAATTTTGTTAGTTGGTGTGGAGAGAAGAAAATTGATCCCTTAAATGCCCATCTTTCTGATATTTTATTGTTTGCATTGTCATTGGCTCAGCATGGTTGTGCTATGGCCACGGTTAAGGGCTATCTTTCGGCCCTTTCGGCTTTTTTATATCTTCCAGATCAGCCCTCTCTATTCAAATCTCCTTTGGTTGTTCGATTTTTGAGGGGGCTTACTAATAAATTTCCTCCCAGGCCTTTTATTATGCCGCAGTGGGACTTGAATTTGGTGTTGACTTTTTTGATGGGTTCCCCCTTTGAGCCACTTCATTCCTGCCCATTAAGATATTTGTTTTTCAAGACTGTGTTTTTGGTGGCCATCACATCGGCTAGATGTGTTAGCGAACTGCAGGCTCTTTCTGCTCACCCACCTTTCACCACTTTTTATAAGGACAAGGTGGTTTTGAGGACCAGGGCGGCTTTCCTCCCCAAGGTGGTGTCTCCATTTCACTTGGGACAATCAATAACTCTCTCGACGTTCTACCCTCCTCCGCATCCATCTAAGGAGGAGGAAAGACTCCATCGTCTGGACCTTAAGAGGGCTCTTAGTTTTTATGTCGACAGGACGAGAGAGTTCCGGTTGGATGAACAGCTCTTTATCGGATATGTGGGGAAGAGGAAGGGGAAGGCCGTCCACAAGAGAACGCTCTCCGGGTGTGTCGTTCTTTGTATTAAAATATGTTACTCATTGGCAAAGAAGGATCCTCCTGAGGGGATCAGGGCTCATTCCACCAGGGCCAAGTCAACCTCATCGGCTTTGGTCAGAGGTGTTCCGAGGGTGGACATCTGCAAGGCTGCAACTTGGTCTTCCCTCCACACCTTTGTGAAGCATTATTGTTAGGATGCGGAGGTGCGGAGGGATGGCCATTTTGCGTGGTCGGTGCTGCAGGATTTCCTGGTTTGACCAGACGGACACCCTCCTCTGAGGTGGTACTGCTTTGGGACTCTATTCATTAGGTGAGGAATCCACAGGTAGTTGTATCCATCAGAAGAGCAAGTTACTTACCTTCGGTAACGCTTTTTCTGGTGGATACATTAGCTACCTGTGGATTCCTCACGGTTCCTCCCGCCTCCCCGTTGTCTGTCTGGTCATACCAGGATCGCCTTGGGTGTGCACTTCAGTGCTTAAGTTTCAATGTTTCTACATATGTATATATGTTTATAGTTCTAATTCAACTTATTTTCAAGTTTGCAAACCATTCATGTTGGTATGTGCCCTTTTTCAAAGAATTGTGTAAAGGTTTTTAGATGAAGATTCTCTATAAAGTTTATTCTTGTTAATCTTAAAGGGTGTACATTGTCGATGTTCTTTATATGTTTCAAAGGCACGTCAAAAATGGCGTGAACTGACGTCAGCACGGCGGCGAGGACCTCTTATTGCCATGCAGCACCTAGTGTGACCCCCTGACCTGCTTTGGACCAGGAGTACACTTCGGCTCCACCAGCCTGCCGTGTCGTATTTGGTTTTTCGTTTTTCATACTGTTTTAGTGCTGCGCTATGTATTTGCGCTTTAATCGTGCCCGTTTTCTTTTCCGGCTCTCGCCGGTTCCTCTAAACCCAGCCGCTGCATCCCCTGCAGCCCCGCTCCCTCACGCCTCCATTGGACACTCCCTCCCACCTCCCGCCTCCCAGCTGCTCCTCCCTCCCACCTCCTCTTTTTAATGGCGGGGTTACCGTGCGGCCGCGCCGCTGGCGCGCCAGAGGCAAGCCCGTCTGCGCCCGTCCGCGCCCAGAGCCCGTCCCCCTGGTACACGCTTCTCCAACCCCCCCCAAGCACCACTACTACTCCACAGAACTCATTGCTCTCAACCCAGGCCAGCACCCCGCCTGCACCCAGGCCAACCCCAAACACACACACGGACCTTTCACATACCACTCATGCCATTTCTCCTGCACTCACACCAACACCAGCAACACCAACAAGCACCACAACAACACCAAACCACGCAATCACCACAACTGCATCCTCCCTAACACCTGCTCCATCCACAAGCACGCCCTCGAGCTTTGGAACTTGCTCACCACAAAATCTCCTGATATCGCCTTCCTCACTGAAACATGGATGAACTCCTCATCAGAACCCGACATCGTCATAGCCATCCCAGAAGGTTACAAAATCACCCGTAGAGACCGCACCAACAAACCAGTAGGAGGTATCGCCATAATACACAAAAACTCCATCAAAATTTCCACCAACGACACCCTAGACAACGCAGAACACCTACACTTTCAAGTACACATCAACGCCAACAACACCCTTAGAGGAACCCTCATCTACAGACCACCAGGACCCCGCCCCCCATTCTGTGACACCATTGCCGATACCATCAGCTCCCACGCCCTCACCTCCACAGACTACATACTGCTTGGTGACCTCAACTTTCACCTGGAAAGCACCCATGACTGCAACTCCACGGCCCTGCTGGACAACCTCACAAACCTTGGCCTCAAGCAACAGGTCACCTCACCCACCCACTCAGCGGGACACACGCTAGACGCCATCTTCACCTCCAGCAGCCACATCACCTTCACTCACACCAATGAACTCCACTGGACTGACCACCACTGCGTCCACTTCTCCTTCATGAAACCCACCACCAACAACACACTACACCCTACCCCAAGTGGAATAAGATCTCCAAAGAACACCTGATCTCCAACCTCGCACAAGCTCCACCCCCCATTACCAATGACCCCAACACCTCCGTCCTTAACCTCACACAATGGCTAGAAACTTGTGCAGACTCCCTCGCCCCTTTGAAAACAAACAACACCCGCACCATCAGCACCGCCCCCTGGTTCACCACAGAACTTCAGTCTTCCAAACAAGAATGCCGAAAAATTGTGAAAGCCTGGTGCCAAGAACCCTCAATGAGCAACTTCTCTGCCCTCAAAACAGCCATGCGCCACCACCAACTCATCCGAACCACCAAACGGTCCTTCTACCAAAGAACACAAAGACAACAACTCACGCAACAGCAAAGAACTCTTTGCCATCATCAAAGAACTCACCAAACCCAAATCCTGCACCATCGACCCTCCACACTCTCAAGACCTCTGCAACTCCCTCTCCAACTACTTCCACCGCAAAATCGCAGACGTACACGACAGCTTCACATCATCAGCACCCACCATCACCACCACCGATACAACCAACACCACAACACCCTGCCGCACCAACTTACTGAACACTTGGACCCCCACCAATGACGAAGAAATCGGCAAAACCATGAACTCCATCCACTCAGGCTCCCCAACAGACCTTTGTCCCCACCACATTTTCAATAAGGCCAGCCAAATCATCGCTCCCCAGCTCCGGGCCGTCATCAACAGTTCCTTTGACACAGCAACCTTCCCAGATATTTGGAAGCATGCCGAAGTCAACGCTCTTCTCAAAAAACCCAAAGCAGACCCTGAGGACCTCACAAACTACTGACTCATTTCTTTTCTCCCCTTCCCCGCAAAAGTCGTTGAGAAGATAGTAAACGTAAAACTGTCTCGCTTCCTGAAGAGAACAACATACTCGACGTCTCCCAGTCTGGATTCCGCAAGAACCACAGCACTGAGACCACCCTCATCGCCTGCACAGACGAAATCAGGACCAGAGCGGACAAGGGCGAGAGGGTCGCCCTCATTCTCCTAGACCTCTCTGCAGATTTTGACACTGTATGCCACCAAACCCTCCGCTCACGCCTTTTCGAAGCCGGAATTCACCACAAAGCCCTGGACTGGCTCACCTCCTTCCTCTCCGAAAGAAACCAAAGAGTTCACCTCCCTCCTTTCTGGTCTACAGCCACCAAGATCATCTGGGGGGTCCCCCAAAGATCCTCCCTCAGCCCCACCCTCTTCAACATCTACATGGCTCCTCTCGCCAAAATCCTCCGCCCCCACTGCATCACCATAATTTCATACGCTGACGACACCCAGCTCATCATCTCCCTCACTAGGAACCCAGCCACCGCCAAGAATAACCTGCACGCCAGACTCCTTGACATCGCCAAATGGATGATAGCTAGCCACCTCAAATTGAACTCAGTCAAAACAGAGATCATCATCTTTGGCCCCAACAAGACAGCATGGAATGACTCCTGGTGGCCCACCACCCTCGGACCACCCCTAACACCCACGCACGCAACCTTGGCATCATACTGGACTCGTCTCGCTCCATGACCAGCAAATCAACGCCATATCATCCTCCTGCTTCAACACCCTTCACATGCTACGCAAGACTTTCAAATGGATCCCTTTAGAAACAAGAAAAACAGTCACCCACGCCCTCATAAGCAGCAGACTGGACTACGGCAACGCCCTCTACGCAGGGACCACAGCCAAGCTTCAAAGAAAACTCCAGTGAATCCAGAACGCAGCCGCATGCCTCATCCTCAACCTCCCTCGCCACGCACAAATATCTACCCACCTCAGATCCCTACACTGGCTGCCCATCAACAAAAGGATCATTTTCAAAATCCTTGTCCGTGCTCACAAAGCCCTCCACGACACTGGACCGGCCTACCTCAACAAACAAGTCAACTTCCACATACCAACTCTCCAGCTCCGCTCTGCCGACCTCGCCCTCGCTACAGTCCCCTGCATCCAACGCACCTCCTCCGGCGGCAGATCCTTTTCCCGCCTCGCCGCCAAGACCTGGAACTCCCTCCCCACCAACCTACGCAAGACCCAGGACCTCCTAACCTTCAGAGGGCACCTAAAAACATGGCTTTTCGAGCAGTAAACACCCCCCACCTCTCCTCCCAGTGCCTTGAGACCCTATCGGGTGAGTAGTGCGCTTAAGAAATTATTTGATTGATTGATTGATTGATAGATCTTTTTACCACAAGCAAAAACAAGAAATGCCCATATTATGCAAGTTGGCATCCCCAAAAAGGGTCGTGGGGAAATGCCTTTTGATGAGATGGTCAGGAATTTATGCCTACGCTTTTCCCCCGGTTCCTATGATCCCCAGCAAAATTAAAATAGAGGGATGCCGTCTCTTCCTTATAGCACCCAAATCGCCCAGAGACAGTTCTGGTTCACAGAACTCCTTCTGTACTCGGAACGGCTACATGTTCAGCTCAGACAGTCGTCAGCCTTGCTCATCATGAACCAGTGCCAAGACAGACATCTGGACCCATCATCTCTACACTTATCAGTCTGGCTCCTGAATTCAATGAATTTTCCAGCTTAAACATTGCACCAGAATGCAGATAAATACTAGCAAAAGCCAGGGCCGATACTACCAATAGGACCTATACGTTTAAATGGAAGCACTTCTACTTGTGGTGTGTCACTTCAGGAATCCACCCCTTGACATCGCAGCTGAAGCAGATACTCCCTTATCTGCTTCACTTAGCAAAATCCACTTTCTTAATCATCAATAAGAGTACATTTGGCAGCAATTTCAAGATTCTGACGTTCTCAAGATGGCCTCTCCTTATGGTATTTCAGAATTGTAAAGCAATTCCTCAGATGTCTTTTTAGAGCATACCCTCTGGTCCAAAAACCTCCACCATTAAGGCTCTTAAATGTAGTGCTAGGACAACTCATGAAGCTGCCACTTGAGCATATTTGCAATTCAGAATTGAAGTTCCTTACTTGGTAGACATCGCTTTTACTAGCTCTCACATCAGCAAAAGGGGTGTGTGACAATCAAGCCTTTACCATCAAAGACCCTTTTCTACAGCTCACTCCAAACAGTGTTATACCTCAAATAAATCCAAACTATATACCGACGGTGCCATCAGATTTCCATCTGAATGAGCAAGTAATCTTATGAACGTTTTTCCAAATCCGCAAACAGTTGCAGAGAATATTCTACTTTCACTGGATGTAAAGAGATCTCTAACATTCTATCTACAAAGAACTCACCTAATATGAAAAACAAACCAACAGTTCGAAGCATATTGAAATGCAAAGAAGGGTTGCGCTGTATGAAAACAGACCATCGCCAGATGGATTGGATTGTCTATACAGTTTTGTCATTCTCAGGCTGGAAAGCCCTTACGGAGCAAATTTAAAGCCCATTCCACCAGAGTTATAGCCACATCCTAGCTCCATTTGTTGGAGTGCCTATACAACATATCTGCCGGGCAGCAACGTGGTTCAGTAGATACACGTTTGTGATGCACTATTGCCTGGATGAAGCCTACAAAATGGATACAGCTGTCGGGCAAGCAGTGTTAAGACATCTATTCCACTAAAGTGAGCCTCTATTTTTCCCACCTTCGACTTAATAGATAAATTATAAATTCTTGACTAATAATATTGTTATTATTATTTCTACGGTTATTAGTGTTAACTATGATGATTATTATTATTATTATTTATTATTATTATTGTTATTATTATGATTTAAGTTATTGTCAAGATGAAACTTACTGCTCGCTATTCTTACTCAAGCATGTGAATCTATGAAAGATCCAATACTGGAGAAGAAAATTGGTTACTTACCTGTAACTATGGTTCTCCAGTACTGGTATCCTTCATAGGTTCACATGCTTCCCACCCTTCTCCCCTTAGAGCCTCCACTCAAATATGAAAATATGTACTTCACACTCGTATTAGAAAATCTGAGGGACTCAGCCTCTGTTGGGAGTGTTCTAGAGAATGCTGTTGCCTTATTGGTTGTAGTTGAAGTTTGGTTCTTTTTTTTTAAAAAGTACATGTATAGGCTATATCAGTGACTGCCTAATGCCATTAAGGCCTTGGGTAGTTCACCTACTGCTATGTATATTTAAAGGTACTGTGGGACGAAACGACGGGGAGTATTCAAGCATGTGAATGTATGAAAAATACCAATACTGTAGAACCATAGTTACAGGTAAGTAACCAATTTTCTTACAAATAAATGCCTTTTCTATTTTTACTTCTTCGGCCCTTTTGTTTGTTCTGATATTTTTGTACAGCTACCTGTTGCATGTACTGCAGATAAGATGTTTGATGTGTATCTTCTGTCTTGTTTCCTATTCTAGGAGAGTCAGGCACCATTGTGGGCAGCTCCCTGACTACGACGCCGAGCACACTGGTGGGCACCTGTCTGACAGATGAACATTCAGATTGGTCGGGCAGCCAGCAGACAGTGGTAGAGACGGATGTTGGTGGCAGGACGACAACAGGAGGACCCTACTACTATCCTGGCACAGGGAGACCAATGGACATCTTGTCCCGGAACCCAAGGCAAGCGCTTCTTCAGGCCTCCAACGGCACGGAGATCAGGCACCTGGGGGTGGAGCCTTTGATACGGGCATCTCGTGCAAATCTGGTGGGCACAAGCTGGGGGTCAGAGGATAGTCTATCAGTGGCAAGCGATGCATACGGGAGTGCCTTCAGCCTATACCGAGGGAGGGCGTTTTCAATCCACATGTAAGTAGCTATTCCGTCCCCTCCAACAGGATGTCACAGCCTATCACTCCATTCCCTAGTTTTTTGAGCACCCTTCCATTTTTTATCTTATTTTTGTTATTTCTTGCTTACATTTCAGCATTTTTTTGCTCCTGGTCTGAGGTCACTCTCTTCCAGTACATAGAGAAGGTATTTTGCTTTCCTGACTTAAATACTCAGCCTTAACTTGTGAAAATGCGGCACAGAAAGACATCAAGAAAGTGATTGAGAGAGGCGTAGATGAAGGATGCTGTTGCAGAAGAGAGTGAGAGGAGGATGGTGTAAGGACAGGAGATGCATAATGGCTCTAATTAGGAAGGGAAATACATACATTTGGGAGGGGGGGCTGGGCAAAGAGAGCAAGGTAAACTGCAATAAGAACCATCCTGTTTCGTCATCATGTGATGATCTGCAGATTCTTAACCACATGGATTCTGCACACTAGTATGAAAAAGTTGTCTGCCGATTCTTAAACCTTAAATTCTGCATTCTAGTGAAGAAGATTTGTCTACCATTGTATAGAATACAGCACAGAGTCAGCCTTCACTCATGATTAGATGGTCTTCTTGTCAATCTCAGTTCCCAGCTTATTATTGGTGTCTTTCCACCTCATGCACCTTATGGAGTATAGTTTGTTTGTTCTTACTTTTGTTTGGCTTGAGCAGAGCCTTCTACTGCTGGTGTCAATGGAACTACTTTTTCTGTGTTTTGTCATTACTTCTTTAGTACTCCATAGGAGCGTATTTCTTGGTTTCCAGAGAGTTCTTGCTGTCCTTATTTTGATCCCTCATAACTCTCTCCATCTGTCCCTACATCCCTCCTGTTGCTTCCCGGGAGTGTGCTAGATGACTTGGTGATGCCCTAGATGGTTTCCTTATGGTGTCTCAATTCTGACACCCTCCCTGCTGATGTTCTGCAGTGACATGTCTGATGCTGGACAACAGCCTTAGTGATGCCCTGAATGTTATCATGTTTCAAAAGCCACATTTACTTTGCCTTATTTCAGAAATGCCAGGAGGCATATTTGACACAAATGTTACATTTTGCAACCTTAAAATGGGCTACATTGCCAATTATATTGAACCACTTTAAACCTTGGAAGAAAAAAGGCTTACATTTTTGTAAGTCAATAGGAAGGCTGACAAATTAACGTTTAAAAGCTCCCTCCAGAAACTCTTTACTTCTTTTTAAACTAAGAGAAAGGGAAATATATGACAATGTAGCTGAACAGGCTGCAGTACTGGAAACAATGAGAATAGGAAACTGCACCTTTAAGGCCACTTTGAACTCCACTCATGCCCTGCTGGTGGCACATACTCAGATCTTTTTTCTCACTCCTGCTCACAAGATCCTGGAGCAGAGCTCTGCCTTTTGAAGGTTTTTTATTTCAAATGTTTTTTAATCTGTTGCTTTATAAAGTTATTCACTCAATACCCTCCTCGTCAATAGTCATAAGCCCTGAATATTCCTGGACATGTGCGGGGACCCTGGACCATATATGAAATATATAAATATATATAATATACATATATATGTATCGCATATCTCTTTATACATCTATGCAGCATATAATAAAGGCTAAAAATGCCTAATTTCATGTCAAAATCAAATGCCAATACTGTTGCCAGTAATGCCTTAGAGGACTCCCACATTTGCTCCTACCAGCTTTTTGGGATTTTCTGGGCAGCCCACACTGCTATCACCCCTCAGACTGGTTTCTGCCCTTCTGCTGCCTGATCAGCTCAAGCCCAGGAAGGAAGAACAAGGGATTTCTTATGGGAGAGGGGGGTAACACCCTCTCCCTCTGGAAATAGGTGTTACATGGCTTGGGAGGGGTAGCCTTCCCAAGCCACTGGTATGCTTTGAAGGGCACATTTGGTGCCCTCAGTACATAAACTAGTCTGCACTGGTTCAGGGACCTCCAGTCCTGCTCTGGCGCAAAAATGGACAATGGAAAGGGGAGTGACCACTCCCCTGTCCATCACCACCCCTGGTTGGTGCCGAGCGCTCCTCCAGATGGCCCTTTGATTCTGCCATCTTGAATCCAAGGTGGGCAGAGGGAGCATCTGATTGGCCGGGTCAGGGAGGTGACATCACAGCCCCCTTCTGATAGGTGGTCATCTGCTTAGGTGACCAATCCCCCTTCCAGGGCTATTTAGGGTCTCCCTTTTGGGTGGGTCCTCAGATTCAACATGCAACACTCCAGCAGGAATCCTCCGCATCGTCTATTTCTGGCCACTGAAACCACCACTGGACTCCACAGGAACCTACAATCTGCAGCTACAGCGACAACTCTGCTCTGCAACATTGTTTCTCCGGCTCCTTCCAGCAACTCCAACATTTCCCTGGCTGTGAATCCTCTGAGGGCAGCAAGTCTTTAACCTGCACAAAAAGCAAGAAGGAATCTCCCTTTGAGTGAAGGAGCCACTTCCCTGCATCCGCAGGCACCAACTGTAACGATGACTGGGTGGATCTCCTCTCATCCTGAGCTGCTTGGATCCTGCATCACTGGTGGTGGTCTGGAGTGGTCCCCTTAGTCCTCTCTGCCAGCTATCCAACTTTGGTGAAGGTAAGCCCTTGCCTTCCCATGCAGTACAGTACCCCCAGATACCAAGGCTTGTTGGCATCTTCTTCAAGGGATCTTAAGGCTCCGTGTAGCCCTAGCCTCCCGCACGCTCCCCTGTGACACACAGCCCTCTGCGTGCTTCTCCTGCGACATGGGACCTCTCCTCAGGTCTGCTGCATGGGCCTCTTTGGGACTCCTGGGCTCCTTGCTTGTGGGTCTTTTGTGGGGGCTGCCTCATCTTCTTTGGACTTTCTGCACTGCTGAGGGTCACCTGGGGCTCCCCCGTAAGTTGAGTCCCCCTTGGACCTTCCTGGTTCCCGGCAGTTTCACTTTTCCACCAACCGCCAAATTTGCCTTTGCCAACGCATGTTGGTGGTTTTTCCACACCATAGACTGATTGCAATCCTTCATCCGGCGTAGGATGTCGACTGCATCACCCAGAAACTCTTCATCTGCTCCAGTGCTGCATTGGTACCGTCTTCGTCTCACCATCGTCAAACTCCTGCATCCACAGACGGGTGGGTAGTGGCTCCTGCCACCACCGGACACTCCAGTGTGAACTGGACTTGGTCCACTTCTTTTCCCGGTCTTCCTCTTCCACGATCCACCTTTGGTTTCTTGCAGTCTTGTCTGGGTCTTGCAATCTCTTTCTCTGAAGTCCTTTAGGTTAGTTTGGGGAGAACGAGTAACTTACCTCTTTCCTTCTGGTCGCTGTGGGGCACTCTGGTACTTACCTTAGGGGTTTCCTAGTTCCTCCAGCTCCCCTCTACCGATTCCAATTCCTTGGTTGGGGACCCAACCTTCACATTCCACTTATCTGATAGAGACTTATAGCTGCCGATTCCTTACCGTAGAATTTACTGGCGTCAGCTTTGAATCTTGAATTTTTTTCTGAACGGTACCCTGCGTGTGCCATCGGATGGCATCGTTCGGCTCCACGTGGCATTGTTGGAGCCGTCTGTGACATCACGGTCACCTTTAAAGGCACCACCCCGGCATGCATAAGTCAGTTCTTTTCCTTCCACGCGGGTTAAGCGCAGGTCTGGATTTGAGCTACCCGCTGCCTTTTTTGGCAGGCCTTTTTTCTACCTTTTTGTCAAAGCTTTTTCAAGTCTGTGCGAGAATGTCATTGAGGAAGACGGGTTTCAAGCCATGTAGTGCATGTCATCGCACCACTTCAGTGATGGACCCCCATCAGGTATGTTTTTGGTTCCTCGACAGAGACCATGATTCGAAGTTGTGTTCTGAAGGCTTATCCATTGCCCCGAAAGCTTTGAGAGAGCAGTCTCTGAATTTGATGGCGGCCTGGCAGTCGACTTCGGTTGGCACGACTCCTAGGAGGTCACGCTACCGATGGATGAGGAGGTCAGGGTACAGCTCCAGGTGCATTTAGTCCTCTTTGTCACACTCGAGGTCCTCTGGGCACTCGGGGAAGAGGCACAAAAAGAAAGAGAAGTCCAAGTGGACTTTGACTTCGCCATGCCCGTCGGCCAACAAGGCATCTCGGGAATGTCGACATTCCAGGAACCCATTCCGCAGAACCAATGCCAGGGAAATGGAGCGACCACCGCTCAGATCAAAGAGCTTTACAATACCATGTGCCTCGTATTTGGCGTGCCTTTGGGCCCCACGGATTCCACGATGCCGGCTTCGTCTCCGTTGGGGACTCCTGGACCCGATATCTGATCTGGAACAATGCCAAATGCACACAGTTGGCCTCCTCTGGCGTCGTTCCCGGAGTCGACACTCCCTGCTCCGCTGGCACCCAACTGGTGGTGCGAGCCCTATCCTCATTCCAGATGATCCGGAGCTGAAACGATGTCCTATGATGCCGATTCCAACTTCAGCGGTGCAGATAGGGGCCAGATCAGTGCCTGAGGGTTATTGTGATCAGCCAAGTATAGGTGAGAAATGGGAGGTGTCTCATAACCCTTTATAATATGGTTTGGAGCATATGAACTGGTATGAGGAACTAGGGAAAGCCAGTGGACTGGATACTTCTCCAGATACTGGCATGCTCTCACCTCCTACTGTGGCTTTGGAGGAGGAAGCTTCATATGCTATGGTGGTGCATAGGGCAGCTGAGGTCTTGGACCTAGATTTGCCTACAGTGCCAGTCAGGACTAACCTCCTGACTGAGGTGCTTCAGCCGGGGGTTTCCACATTGGAACCAATGTTACCTTTAACGAAGCCCTCACTGATGTCCTGTTGGGGACGTGGTCCAAATCCAGCACAGGGGCTCCTGTAAATAGGACAATTGGCCACCGCCATAGACCAGCTCCTAACAATCCTAGTTTCCTCACCCAACACCCCACCCTGGAGAGCTTGGTGGTCCAGGCCTCCACTTCCCATGGTGCCTTCCTTTCCACTCCCCCGGATTGGGAATCCAAAAGGCTGAATCAGCTTGGTAAGAAAATGTTTTCTTCCTCCAGGCTGGCATTGAGGTCTGTAAACACCTCATGCCTATTGGGCCGTTTTCCCCATACTTTAGGGGATACAGTGGCACAGGTGCTGCCCCAGGTCCTGGAGGGTGTGCGGGACACTCTCTCACAAGCTGTTAAAGTTAGTAGAGATGCAACAAAGTTTACAATACAGTGTAGACATGACCGACTTTCTGGGCAGGGCGATTTCGATGGTGGCCCTTCGTTGCCACGCCTGGCTCTGTATGTTGGCTTTTCGTTGGATGTCCAAGCAAACCTTATGGACATCCCTTTCGATGGCTCGTGCCTATTTGGAGAGAAGGCAGACTCAGCACTTGAGCGGTTCAAGGACTCTCGGGCTACGGCCAGATCATCCTTGGGCCCCTTGGCCCGCTCACCAACAGTCTGCCTTTCGCCCCTTTTGAGGCTTCGGAAGGGGTGGTGTGGTACCATGCACAAGTCAGTCACCATCCTCCGTCAACTCACCATCCAGTGCGAGAACAAGTTTGTGGTACCTTCAGGCTTAGAGGGTCTAGCCAGAGGTCGGCCACCACCCAGCCCCCCTCCTCCACAGCGCTCAAGTCCTCCTAGTATGATTCTGCATGACACTCATGCCCAGTTGGGGGGAGGATTCAATTTCATCTCCCTCACTGTCGGTCCATAACATCTGACAAATGGGTCTTGCAGATCATAGAGAAGGGCTATTCCCTTCCCTTCCAGTCTTTCACTCCCTCTATGCTTCCATTAAAAGAACGGCTGATGTAAGATCATTTAGTCTTGCTCCGCAAGGAAGTTGCAGCTCTCTTGGCCAAGGGAGCCATAGAAAGGGTCCCAATGTCAGAAGTAGGCAGTTGTTAATATTCCCGCTATTTTCTGATTCCCAAAAAGAACAAAGGTCTTCGCCCTGTTCTGGATTTGCGGGACGTATATCTCTTCCTCAAAAAGGAGAAATTCAAAATACTCACTGTTGCTCAGGTCTTGTCTGCCATTGACCAAGGAGATTGGATAGTAGCGCTGGACTTGCAGGATGAGTATTTTCACATCCCCATCCTGCCTGCCCACAGGCTCTACATGCGGTTGAAGGTGGGCCGCAAACACTTCCAGTTTATCGTGCCCACCTTCTGTCTCATCAGTGCCTCTCAGGTGTTCACAAAAGTGATGGCAGTGGTAACAGCTTATCTGCCCAGGTTAGGGATTTCAGCCCTCCCCTACCTTGATGACTGGCTGTTGAAGGCTCCTGGCCCTTGGCTCTCGTCATCCATCCTCAGACTACGGCAAACCTCCTGCATTCCCTGGGGTTCACTATAAACGTGCTGAAGTCCCACCTGACTCCCTCTCAGAAGCTCCCTTTCATTGGAGCTGTTCTTGACACAGTGCAGTTTCGGGCTTATTCTCCTGAGCAGCGAGTCCAAGATATTCAGGTTATGATACCGATGTTTCAGCCTCTATCCTGGATTTCGTAGAGACAGACTCTGAGGCTGCTGGGCCTCATGGCCTCCTGCATCCTGCTAGTCAAACATGCCAGATGACATATAAGGGCTCGGCAGTGAGACCTGAAGTTCCAGTGGGCACAGCATCAGGGGAATCTCACCAACATGGTTCAGATCTCGGAAGGAACTGCACAAGACCTGCAGTGTTGTTTAGTGAACAGCGATTGGGTCAGAGGCAGACTTCTCTCCCTTCCCCAACCAGTTCTCATAGTAGTGACAGATGCATCACTTCTGGGATGGGGGTGACCATCTGGGAGAGGTGGAGTTCAGAGGCCTCTGGTATGTGGTGGAATCCGGACTCCATATCAGCTTGCTGGAGCTCCAGGTGATCTGACTGGCATTAAAAGCTTTTCTTCCTGTTGTAAAAGGGAAGATGGTGCAGGTGTTCACAGACAACACTACTGCAATGTGGTACTGCAGCAAGCAAGGCGGTGTGTGTTTGTGGACCTTTTGTCAAGAGGATATGGCTGGAACAGCAGGGCATAACCCTGGTGGTTCAACACCTGGCAGGTTCTCTGAATGCCAGGGCGGACAAACTCAGCCGTCGATGCCTAGTGGATCATGAATTGTGTCTCCACCCAGGGGTGGCGCAAGGACTCTTTCAGCAGTGGGGAGAGCCTTGGTTAGATCTGTTTGCCTCCGCAGAGAGCACGCAAAGTCAGCAGTATTGCGCGTTGGAGTTTCCAAGGCAGCAATCACTCGGTTATACTTTTCGGCGCAAGTGGAGTTCAGGCCTCTTGTATGCCTTTCCGCCCATACCACGTCTGCCCCGAGTTCTCAAGAAGATCAACAATGACCAGGCCCAAGTAATCTTAGTGGCTGTGGACTGAGCATGGAGAGTCTGGTATCCCGAGCTTCTGAAAATGAGCATTGATCCTCCGATCAGGCTGCCCCTTCAGGAGGATCTTCTTTCGCAGCAGCAGGGGAAGGTTCTCCACCCAAAAATGTCAACTTTGCACCTTTATGCGTGGAGATTGAGCGGTGGCAGTTGATGGCTTTTGACCTTCCTCCTGAAGTCTGTAAAGTTATTTTGGGAGCCAGGCGTCCCTCCACTAAAACAGTATACGCCTGCTTTTGGAAACGCTTTGTATATTATTGTGCAGAAAGATCTATTGATCCTCTTTCTGCTTCTCGTTCTAATATCCTTCTCTTTATACTATTCCTTACGCAGCAAGATTCTGCCTTGGGTACTCTCAAGGGCTATCTTTCCGCCTTATCAGCATTTCTTTGTCTGCCTGATCAGCCTTCACTTTTTAAGTCTCCTGTTTTACATAGATTTCATAGGTTTCCCCCTACGCCCTTTGTTATACCTCAATGGGACTTAAATCTTGTCCTCACATTTCTTCACTGCCGAGCCCTTATGCAACTGTCCCTTCTGGCTGCTCACCATCAAGACAGTCTTCTTAGTGGCAATAACATCTGCCAGGAGGGTGAGTGAGATGTAGGCTTTTTCATCAAAGCAACCATATCTCACTATGTTCCCAGGCAAAGTGGTTCTCAGAACACGTGCCTCTTTCCTACCCAAGGTGGTGACCCCATTTTATCTGGATCAGAGCATCACCCTGCCCACCTTCTTTGCTACACTGCATCCCTCTAAGGAAGAGCAGAGACTCCACCGACTGGACCCAAAATGAGCATTGTTGTTCTACCTTGACCGACTGGACCCAAAATGAGCATTGTTGTTCTACCTTGACCACTCTAAAGAATTGATGACCAACTCTTTGTGGGGTACAGGGGAGCAAAGAAGGATTGGGCAGTGCAGAAACAAACCATTTTGCACTGAGTCGTTCTCTGCATTAAAATCTGCTACTCATTGGCCAAGAAGCAGCCTCCTGAGGGCTCAATCCACTAGAGGCAAGGCTGCTACTACTGCACTAGCACAAGGTGTTCCAGTCCTGGATATCTGTCAGGCAGCAACGCGGGCATCCTTGCACATGTTTGCAAAACACTACTGCCTGGATAATCAGATCTGGAGAGATGGACACTTTGCCCATTCGGTCCTACAGGACTTTTTAGTGTGAGAAAATATATCCGCAGCCCACCACCAGGAGGTTATGGCTTAGGTATCTGTTCTAAGGTAAGGAATCTGCGGCTTGAGGTCTCTATCAGATGAACACGTTACTTGCCTTCAGGAACTCATTATCTGGTAGATACTCTATCTAGCTGCAGATTCCTTATACCCACCCATGCCTCTGCGCTCTGCGGATTTGTCTAATAGGGTTTTTCCCTTTCAGGGCCCTCGTTTTTGCACAGATGGACTGTTGGTTCTATCCATGACTGCGCTTCTGGCGTGTAAGTTCTTGGGTAAAACAACTGATGTACGCGCACGGGGTACTTTTATAGACGACTGTGACGTCACAGATGGCTCCAACGATGCCACACAGATCCGAACGATGCCACCTGATGGCACGTGCAGGGTACCGCTTAGCAAAACATTCTGAATTCTAAGCTGAAGCCAGGAAATTCTAAGGTAAGGAATCTGCAGCTAGATAGAGTTTCTACCAGATAATGTTTACCAAAGATAATTAACTTGTTCTTTTAGTATATGGTTTGGTCACCCCTAGGCCTTTAGTATTGCCTACTGCTTTTCACTGTTTTCAATTGCTTTTATGCCTATTTCTGATTGCTACTGCATATACAATAGTGTGTTTACTTACCTCCTATTGGAGAATTGTAGTATTTCTGTCACTAAAATAAAGTACCTTTATTTTTGTAACACTATGTGGTTCTTTCATGTGTGTAAGTGCTGTGTGACTATAAGTGGTATTGCACGAGCTCTGCATGTCTCCTAGATAAGCCTTGGCTACTCATCAACAGCTACCTCTAGAGATCCTGGCTTCTAGACACTGCCTACACTTCACTGATAAGGTGATACCTTGACCTGGTAGAAGGTGATAATACCATAGGTATCCACCACACACCAGGCCAGCTTCCTACAATAACCATATAGACCAATGAGGCCGAGTTTCTTTGTAAGGTTATGGAACTTTGAAGTGACATGCAATATCCTTAGCATGTACATCAGAGGGCACTTTATTCCATATAATACATGGCCACACCATCACCTTTCCCACAAACCACTTAAACCTTTGGTGCATAGCTCTTTCCTATGAAAGAATGAGCATGTTTGCAAACATGAAGTGTCAAAATAAAACCTCTAATGCAAAATGAAACTCATCAAAAATCTGTTAAATATTTGCTGCAAACAAATATTAGAAACAATTCAATACAAGTCAGTATAAAAAAAAGCAGCAGTAGCTCTCAACATGTAGAAACATGCAGAAAGATTCTAGCTTTTATCTATCAAAGGAGTGCAAACAGAATCTCTCTGCCTTTTATTGTAAGCTATTAAAATAGAGTAGAAGGAACAAAAAGTAATGTTCTGTTTTTGTTACTTTACACAGCTGCCTCAACTGTGCTTCTTGGCCTGCCTTTCTCCTCAGCTGCTGACTCTGGCAGCAGGCATTGTGACATCGAACTTGACTTTATACATGGTGACTGGGCGCAACACAAGATCTCTGATTATAAAGGAATTATAGACTGCTGCTTATACAAGGATTAAAGAATCACATGTATTGTATTAGTATATCCATCACATTCTGTATGAAATATTTTTTTAGGACTACATTTTTGTTGTCGATTTCTGACATACAACCATCCTTTTCCAATCACTTGACAATCAGACTCATTCTTTTTGTTTTTAGAATCCTTCTTTGTGAAAACTCTCTACTAGCTAAACAACATCAGCGAGAAGCCTTTCAATCTATGTTTATATTCTTACCTATATTCACTATCTGCTTCCCAGACATGCAAGTATTCAGTGTTAATTGGCAAACCTTTGTTCTTAGTAGATGGCAAGAGCCACTCTATAAAACGTAGAGGAGAATATATGATAGATTCCATGCTTCTTCTTTCATGAAAGGAGCACTTCCATAAAACATTTCTGAACTTGATAGCTCAGTACCTCAGGTGCTGGCCTATAGATATCGCAGACTTTCCAAGAAAAGATATGCTGAGCATGTGAGGGCAGGTGCTAAAAAAGAATCTGTCTATCATCCACTGCTGTAAAGTATTGTGAGTGTAGTTTCATCATCAGGGGTGTAAGGCAGACCCCTGCATCTCCAGTGGCACAGAGGGGCCCTCCAAACATTCCCTTTAATTCCAGGGTCAATGAATATCTGTGAGATATGGAAGACTCGGGGCCACATAACATTCTGCAGTGGTGCCTCATCATTTTGTGTTGCACTTGGTCAGTGTGTGAGTATGTACATTCTCATCATGTGTTGAAAGGTATATTTGATGGTAATGATTACTGTAGGGGTACAGTCCCCTTTTTTTAAACTTGAAATCATGTTGAATTGGTTGTGACTGGAACACTGTAGGAAGGCGAGATTGTATGTAGAATTAAGTTGTAGACAGCAGGGTATTGTTGCTTCCTCACATCCATGTTTGCTTGAATCTTCATGATAAACAGATGTCAAATGTTATCTCTTACTGGTTATGGCAGGATAGGGCTGAAGATCTGTGTGTTGTACTGGAGTATGGGCTGATTTGGTGGGAGTGCCTTGTAGATGGTAGGGGTGTTGCTGTCTGTTTTGTCATGGAATGTATGTTGGGGATTCCATTTCTGGCACGTTTGGAATGCATCTCTTAATTTTGCAGTGGGAAATGCACCAAATGCTTTTTAAAGCCTGTCCAACTGTTGCAACCTAGCTGTGGTAGCCATGTTGACTAAAATACAGCATTGTGGAAATGTACTACCAAATCCAGATGTAGAAAGTATGTTGGACTTGTTGCATTTCTTTCTATTTCAAGTTGTATCGAAGGTGCACTGAATTTTGTAGCACCTTATGATGAGACAAATTAATGAATTTAGTTTTAGAAGACCATTATAACAACGGGGATCTGCAACACAAGACATAAAAAGTATTATACAAGATGAATCCTGAGTTTTTAGATTCACAGAAAGCTATTTTATTTGCAGCCACGCTAGAGGAGACTCTTTTATTCCCTAAACTGTACGTAAGATGCTGATACTGTGAGCTCATTCCTAATGGCTGTGTCTATACCTGAGAAATAGTACTCAAGTGTTTTTATTTTACCAGCCTGAAGTTTGGGTAGTGGTTTAGTTTTGCTTGGTTTCTCTCAGCTCTGAAGATCGAAAATATTTGAGAACTGAAGTGAGTGGCAGGGCAATGCAGGTGACCTTCAAGACTAGCGCTGCTATCCATGGAATTCCCTGATGGAAGTGGTAATGTGATTGCCCTTCCACTTGCCTGAGCATTACGGGTCTGTAGAATGGTGATGCCATCATGGGTTATGAATGCCAATAACAAAAGCATTATTTATGCCAACCCTTAAACAACAAAACCCTGAACTGTATGTGAAATGTAGGGTTAAATAGGCCAAATGCAATAAAGCTAATGATTTGATAGTAATTTTAATAAAATGTGAGTGCCTAGGCAGATGTGCTTTAAGTATGAAACACTTGACTTCAGTGTTAACACAAGTGATAACCTTCTGAGGCTAGATGGTCTTGCAGCTAATGTTCATTATGGTTGAGCACATTGATAACCAAGGGCCTCATCCGCTACTAGATGGTCCTAAGTGAAGAATGCAGTTCAGCTAGTGTCTCAGTGAGTTTATTGCATGTTCAAATGGTTAAGATGCAGGGTTGCATTCGCCTCCTCTTGTACTGGAAGATACCGTTTTGCACCATTCTCCCCATTCCTTGTTATTTTTTTCGCATGCCACTAGTAGCTCTCCTTTTACCACCATCTTTTTCATTTTAATTTTAGTTTGTTCCACCAGATCATGGATTGGCTTTTATCCCTAAACTGTTCTTTTTGTTTTCATTGCAAATTGTTTTATTCGATGGTACATATTATGTATGTTCTGATTTTATATGTTATGTGTGTAGAAAGCCATAGAGACCACTGGATACAAATGACTCAATATTCTTGCCACAGATCCGGCATTCTATGGGTGTGTGTATCTCAACTAGTCACTGTCTCTAGAGGTATGTATAAGGCTGATGTATTAAAATAATTCAGATATATTTCCTCTTCCACTCTTCTACAGTATTTAAATACCTAAGGTATCAACGTGGTAGTATTTGATTTGGTTCCCGGTTTTATAACCGCTAAAATTCCTTGGGGCGTCTTGGCACTGCTACTGATTAGAAGAGGGTAGAAAACGGACCAAAACCTTACTGACTAAAAAGCCAGGTCTTGAGAAGCTTCCTGAAAGACAGTAAATCTGAGCAACACTTTAGGTTCAGAGGGAGCTGCTTCCAAAGTTCAGTCATCCTCAGAAAGAGGCTCCTCCCCCCACCAAGTTACTTGCTTAGCTTTAGGTAGGACTAAGTACTTGGCTGACAATGATCTAAGTGTCTGGAATGGAGTATACCACACAAATCTATCCCGGAGCAATGTTGTCAAGATACTTAAACGCAATACCAGGATCCTTAAACAGTAACCTGTTGGCCACTGGGAGCCAGTGAAGCGTAATCAATGCCTGCGACACGGATTGATATTTCGGTATGCGTAACAGAAGCCGAGCTGCCGCATTCTGCAACATCTGGAGTCTATTTAAGAGTCATTTTTGGATGCAGAGAAATAGGTCATTACAATAATCCAATTTGGAAAAGGCCAGAATGGTAATCACAGTTTTTTGAAGATCCAGTGGAATAAAAGGGATGATTTCTCTGATTGTTTTATTGTGAAGAATAACAAGGAGGCTAGAGAATTGACCTGATGTTCAAACGTAAGCCTGACATTAAAAAAAATCCCCAAATTTCTCTTTTTCTTGACTGGTGAGGGGAGAGACCCCAATTCTTGAGGCCACCAATTAGGTGACCGGAAAGATCTGTCCCTACCCAGAAGAAGAACCTCATTTTTTCTAGAGTTGAGCTTTAAACAATTTTGCCTCATGCAATTATCCATTTGTGAGATACAGGAGCTAAATCTCAGGGCAGTGTCTGCTAAATTGGATAATACTGATACCACAATCTAGGTATCATCGGCATATGACACTACAGAGAAATCAAAGGATTTGATGAGTCTCACCAGGAGAGTAATAGAAAGATTGAAAAGCATAGGGCTCAACGATGAGCCTGTTGCACTCCACATGGCAGACAAAATGGATCTGAGGAGAACTATTCCAGAGCCACCTGTTGGTCTCTTTCAGTGAGGAAGAATTTGATCAGATTAAGAGAAAGACCTCCAATTCCCATCTCAGAGAGCCAATAGATCAGAATGGTGTGATTGGCCGTATCAAAGGATTCTGAGAAGTCAAGTAATATTAGTGCGGCCTTGCCACCTTCATCTACTATAGACCTTAGTTCCTCTGATGCAACAATTGGCACTGTTTCTATGCTGTGTGACCTTCTAAACCCATGTTGGGTAGTATCCATCAGATTGTTAGCGACAATAAAGTGTGAATCCAAATTGATTTTTTTTAATAGAGGTAGAATGGAAGCCTTTTCCAGACACAAGGAAAATATCCAAAATGTATTATGTCATTAAAAATCAATATCAGTTGTTTTGACAGAATATCTGGAACTAGATGTGCAATGTTTGGGGGCAGGGATTCAAAGGCGATCCAGACTTTGTCAATTTTAACAGGCTGCAGACCTGCTCGGTACTAAGTGGTGTAAACTAATTATATGTAGCCAGTGAGAATTGAAGGTTGCTGCTCGGCGAGGATTTGGATGATGACTGACAATTAATTTCAGAAGTGTTAAAAACCTCCTCTACTTTTGTCTGGAAGAAATTGGCAAACGTATTACAAAATGCTTGACTGCATTTTTTATGGTTAAGCGCAGGCAGCTTTGCCGAATTTTTCAGTTTTAAAAAGGTCTTGCAGAGAATTGTTGGATTGCATGATTTCATTAATGTAATATTTGGATTTTTCCTCTAAAAGGAGCTTTTTATATTTTGCAATAGAAAGCTTGTAGTTTTCTCTATCTTGGGGATTGTAGTTATATCTCCACACCAACTCTTTTCTTTTCCATTCTTGTTTCATGGCTTTTAAGCTCTTTGAAAACCACGGATCTGACTAATTTTTTCTACAATTAGTCAGGAATTTTTCAGGGGCTAAAAGGTTAACTGCCCTCCTTATCCATGTAGCATAATAGTGTACCGTTATATTTAAATACGACCTAATGCTACCCTTAGGTTCTAATAGTGAATCAGATAGGGCCGAATGTAGAGCTTCTGCCAAACCCTTCTCCTAATACTTGGAGAATTGGGTGCCCTGCTGCATGAGTTTTGGGCATGCTAATACTAAACATCACTGCTTTTTGATCTGACCATAACAACCGTAGGATACCCACTACTTGAAGATCTTTGCTACTGGAAAACATACCTTCTCTCGTAGGGGATTTCCATGATAGTCATAAGCATTGAATAGTTCCGCGCGCCTGCGGGGACCCCGGAGCACTGTTGTGAAGTATATTCTTAAGTGCAAATACCAACCCTTTGAAAAAAGGTTTGTCAAAAAACACTTAAGAATAACACTGTGCAGCCTATGTGAACAGCTACACAGGCCAAATTGTTAAAAGAAAAAACAGTTATAGTGTAAATTCACGATTAAACATCTATTTATTTTATAAATATATTAACAAATACATTCTCATATTTTATTTACACCTCTCATGAGAATAAAACAATGCAGGGCAGTGTAGCCCATAGGCTGCCATTATACAGAATGAAAATAGAGCTGTGCCTATAAGAAAGTAAAGTCTTCCTGTTTCCCATCATGCACAGCGAAAGGCAGTTGCCTCAGTTCTTTTTTTCCGGCTCCTTCTGACAGGACCCTGAAGCATTGAGCTCTACCTCACAAAGTTTTTTGTGACAGAAATTCATTTAAAATCTTTTGAATTTCAATTTCACTCGACGTTTTTTAACATTGAGTGATCATTTCCTACTAGTTTCTGTTAAATTCTGACAGAATTTTGAGGTTTTTCTAGTTTAGAAATGCCTTCACTTTTTGACAAATGTCCCTCTTGTGGCAGAAAAAAGGCTAAAACATATCCACATAGGGTCTGCATAATTTGTCTTCCATCCAGCCACAAACCAGAGTCGTGTGACATCTGTAAAACCTTCTCCAGAAGAACTCTTCGTGATAGAGAGAAAATCCGACTTCAGGCGAGAGAGGACAGAAGAAAAAGTGGCCGTTCCACCACAGAGCGAGGAGAAGGTCAGGCTTCTACCAGGGCTCAATCTGTTTCCTCTATAACTCCTACCAGACCTGCTGAAAAACGGCACAGGTCTCCGACGACGTCGAGGGCGTCGACGTCGAAACAGGGAACGGCGCCAACATGTTCGCCGTCGAGGAGTGGGTCGCCGGCGAGGAAAAGACATCGCTCGCCGTCGACAACCATTTCGCCGTCGAGACGACGTGGACACACGGTGTCGAAAGGATCTGGATCGCCGTCGACACGGCGAGGACGATCTACGTCGAGGAGATCCGAGTCAGGCTTGCCGTCGACACGGCGAGGACGATCGACGTCGAGAGAGTGTACTCGCCGTCGGAGACGTTCGCCGTCACCACAACGACGTCGAGGGTCGTCGTCGAGGGGTTCTCCACGGCGAGAGGAATCGACGTCCAGAAGTCGCCGTCACCGCTCTTCGACGTCGAGGAGTGTGTCGACGTCGAGACGACAATCAAAGAGGCCTAGAAGGGTTTATACAACATCGGAATCCTCGGCCTCACTTATTCTGCTCCCAGCGTCTCCACAGCTCTCGCCTCGGCAGTCGCCGTTGCCACAGACACCGGTAACACCTACGGCTCCTCTTCCGGCTCCTCCTTCAGAGCCTGTTCCAAGGACTCCAACGCGATCTGTCAGGCGTTCTGGACATTCTTCTAGACGTTCTTCTTCCTCTCGGCACCATCGTCATGAATCACAGAGATCTCAGCATTCACATCATAGACATTCTTCTTCGTCTACACGGGACTACTCTCCAACTCTATCGGGCTCACCGTCCCCGAGAGTGTCCCCCATAGATGATGTGAATACATTCCAGGAGGTCTTGGTGCGAGGGGCAACCAAACTGAATATCCCGCTGGCGGTGCCAGCTCCATCGACGTCAGTAATCTTCGAGCCCTTACATCACAGGACATCTTCAAGACCTTTGCTTCCACTGGTTCCGGGTCTTATTGAACCGGCAATGGACATTTTTCTTACACCGTCCGCAACAAAGTCTGCTCCTTCCAGACTTATTAAAAAATACCGTCCACCAGAACAAGATCCTCTATTCTTGAGGTCGGACCCAGTACCGGACTCGGTGGTTATAGTGGCAGCAAAGAAATTGCATTCTACGTCACCGTCTTCCTCTTCACCTCCAGATAAAGAGAGCAGAAAGATCGATGCTGCAGGACGAAAAGTATGCTCTACTGCATCCATCACCATGAAAGCAGCCAGTGCCACTGCTCTATTAGGGAGATATGATCGATCCCTCTGGGACTCTGTACTGCAGTTTGCGGAGCATCTTCCTAAGGACAAAAGGGAAGATTTCCTGGAGGTCGTGGGAGAGGGAGCTATGGTTTCTAACCAAGTTATAAGTGCTGCGGCGGATTCTTCGATACTATCCGCACATAACTATGCTCACGGAATAGCACTCAGGAGACATGCATGGCTGCGACTTACATCGCTTAAACCTGAAGCACAGCAGAGAATACAAAATCTACCTTTCTCAGGCTCCACTTTGTTCGGCTCTCATGCCGATGACGAGATGGCCAGGATGAAGTCTGAGCTGGATACCCTGAAAGCAGTAGGCATGGAACGACCGAAAGAACAGCGAAAGGTATTCCGCCCATATCAACGAAGACTGTTCACCCACAGGTATCAGACTCCACATTGGATGTCTTCACGTCCCCAGCAACAGCAACAGCAACAGCAGCAGCATCATAGGGGTTTCTCCACACAACGAAGGTCGACAAGGGGTCATTCAACACCTCAAACTCAGGCAACTCGACAGGCTCCCGCGTCGAAGCCCTGAATCTTCGCTTCCCCCTCCTCCGTTACCCACTCCGGTAGGGGGAAGTATCTCAAATCATCTGGACGAGTGGCTACGCATCACAACAGACGCCTGGGTATTGAATATTGTGAGACATGGTTACGTTCTCAGATTCACCAGCGCTCCACCATCTGTTCCACCCAAAACAACCAGCCGACACCTCGAAGCTCTTCAGTTAGAAGTCACCATTCTATTACAAAAAAGAGCCATAGAACCCGTCCCGATCAGCCAACAAGGGAAGGGGATTTATTCGAGGTATTTCCTTGTGCCCAAAAAAGACAAGCAAGAGTTTCGTCCCATTTTAGATCTAAGGACAGCAAACAAGTGGATTCGCAAAGAGAAATTCAGGATGCTATCCTTGCACCAAATTTACCCACATCTTCGTCAGGGCGACTGGCTCTGTGCAATAGACCTTTGCGACGCTTACTTTCATATTCCGGTGACCAAGAAACATCGAAAATTCCTAAGGTTCACCGTCGGAAAACGTCATTACCAATTTGCGGTTCTGCCCTTCGGCCTCAAATCAGCGCCGAGGACTTTTTCCAAATGCATGGCGGTGGTAGCCGCCCACTTGAGGAAACATCGAATATTTGTCTACCCCTATCTAGACGATTGGCTCATAAAGGCCTCCAGTTATCTAGAGGCACAACAACATTTCAAATGGACTCTACAGCTGTTGCAGAGGTTAGGTCTTCAAGTAAATCTCCTGAAATCCACAGCAACACCTGTTCAGAGGTTGCATTACTTAGGGGCCATTATAGATACCAATCTAGGAAAGGTGTTTCCTTCGGAGGAACGACGATTATCGATTCTCCAAAAGTGCAAACAACTGCAAGAGACTCCGCAGACCACTGCAAGAGTAATAGCTTCTCTACTGGGCTCGATGGCGTCTTGTATCCATCTCGTTCCCAATGCTCGCCTCCATATGAGACCATTACAGGAAAACCTGGAGGATCAATGGAGTCAACTAATGAACGAATGGGAGAGCAAAGTCCTCCTTTCTCCCCACGCCCTACAGTCCCTCAAATGGTGGTGTCTACCCGACAATCTCTTGGTGGGGATTCCGTTCCAACATCGGCCTCCAGCTCAAACCATCGTAACAGATGCGTCACTGCTCGGATGGGGAGCGCACATGGAACATCTTCGAGTCCAAGGCAAGTGGTCACAGAAAGAGAGTCTCTATCATATCAACCTGCTGGAGCTTCGCGCAGTCCACCTTGCGCTCAAAGCTTTCCTTCCCTCTCTGAGAGCGGAAACTCTCCTTCTCCAGACGGACAACGTGGCCACTATGTACTACGTAAACAAACAAGGAGGCACCAGGTCCAGGATTCTATCCAGAGAGGCTCAGACAATCTGGCATTGGCTTCTAGCCAGGAACATGTCGCTAGTAGCAACTCACCTGCCGGGCATCCAAAATGTTCAAGCGGATGCTCTCAGCCGCGTAATGGACGAGAACCACGAGTGGGTTCTACACAACGACGTCGTTCATTCCATTTTCCCACTATGGGGTACCCCCTCTATAGATCTATTCGCAACCCCAGAAAACAAAAAATGCCAAAACTTCGCCTCCAGATATTACCATCCAGGGACACTGGGGAATGCCCTGTGGATAAGCTGGTCAGGAGCATTTCTTTACGCCTTTCCGCCGCTTCCCCTGATTCCGGCGGTCCTCCAGAAGTTATCCAATGCTCAGTCCAAAATGATCCTGATTGCTCCGGAATGGCCATGCCAATGGTGGTTCCCAGACCTTCTTCACCGGTCACTCAAACCACACATCAGGCTCCCTTATCGTCCGGACCTGCTCACGAAGTTCAGAGGGCAGATGTCCCATCCCAACCTCTCATCGTTGAGTTTGGCAGCATGGCTCCTGAGCTAGTGCAATATGGACACTTGAACTTACCTCAGGATTGTATGGAAAGAATCAAAGCGCCCTTCCACACGATCCACTTATGCAAGCAAGTGGAAGAGATTCTGCATGTGGTGCTTAGGCAACAACATTGACCCGATATCCTGCGGAGGAGTCTATTCTGCCATACTTGTTAAGTTTGGCAAAATCGGGCTTACAATTGTCATCAATAAAGGTACATTTGGCGGCTCTAACAGCATACAGAAAGAGCCCCTCACAAACTTCCTTTTTTCGAATCCCAGTTATTAAGGACTTCCTGGAGGGTTTAAAAAAGGTTTTTCCTCCCATTAGAAGACCATCTCCTCCATGGGAACTGAATGTTGTCCTATCGCGTCTGATGCTACCTCCATTCGAGCCAATACATAAGGCATCACTTCAGCATCTCACATGGAAAACTGCTTTTCTAGTGGCAATCACTTCAGCGCATAGGGTCAGCGAAATCCAGGCCCTTTGCGCTCAAGAACCTTACACGGTTTTTCATTCTGCGAAAGTGGTAATGAGAACTCATCCAAAATTTTTACCTAAGGTAGTCTCCGACTTCCATGTGAACCAAACAATTTCATTACCGACTTTCTTTCAAAATCCAACTACTCCTGCTGAGAGAACTCTGCACTCTCTGGATGTAAAGAGAGTCTTGAAATTTTACTTGGACAGGACAAAAAGCTTACGGAAATCACAACAGCTTTTTATTAACTATGGCCCAGTTAGAACAGGGTTGGGCACGTCTAAACAATCTTTATCCAGGTGGATTGTTTCATGTATAATGTTATGTTATCAGTTAGCAAATAAATCCCTTTGTGGTAGGCCAAAAGCCCACTCTACTAGAGGGAAGGCAGCTACTACAGCATTGATGAGAAATGTCCCTTTGGCAGAAATATGCAAGGCTGCCACTTGGAAGTCGGTCCATACCTTTACTAAGCATTACTGCCTTGACACAGACGCTAGGGCAGATGCGCAGGTTGGACAGGCCTTGCTCAAGAATTTATTTGCATGATTCATGTTTTCTCAGTATTCTTCTGTCTACTCCACTGCGGTTATGGGGATGGGCTTGCTACTCTATTCAATGCTTATGACTATACATGGAAATCCCCTACGAGAGAAGGAATGGTTTCTTACCTGTAACTCCAGTTCTCTCGTAGGGGTATTTCCATGATAGTCATAATCAACCCTCCTCCCCGGTGGAGTTGACATAGAACATGAATATTATCGAGGTTGGTACTCCAACAAATGTTTTGTTTCTTCAGGTCAGGTTACAAGCCTCCAAAAAAGAACTGAGGCAACTGCCTTTCGCTGTGCATGATGGGAAACAGGAAGACTTTACTTTCTTAAAGGCACAGCTCTATTTTCATTCTGTATAATGGCAGCCTATGGGCTACACTGCCCTGCATTGTTTTATTCTCATGAGAGGTGTAAATAAAATATGAGAATGTATTTGTTAATATATTTATAAAATAAATAGACGTTTAATCGTGAATTTACACTATAACTGTTTTTTCTTTTAACAATTTGGCCTGTGTAGCTGTTCACATAGGCTGCACAGTGTTATTCTTAAGTGTTTTTTGACAAACCTTTTTTCAAAGGGTTGGTATTTGCACTTAAGAATATACTTCACAACAGTGCTCCGGGGTCCCCACAGGCGCGCGGAACTATTCAATGCTTATGACTATCATGGAAATACCCCTACGAGAGAACTGGAGTTACAGGTAAGAAACCATTCCATCCAGTGTGTGGCCTGCCGAGTGTGTCGTTGTTTGATCAATTGATGGAGTCCTAAGCTAGCCATTGTATCAAACAATGTGACAGTATCTTTGTTCTCAATGTTTTCCAAATGATAGTTGAAATCCCCAGGATAGTAAAATAAACAGCACTGATGCTCGTTTCCAGTAATGGACTAAGATGAGATATAAAAGAGGCCGTAGCTCGATAGACCAATAGAACTCTAAACATATAGGGCCTGATTCTGACCCTGGCGGTTGACTACCGCCAGGGCAGAGTGCCGCGGATGCACCGCCAACAGGCTGGCGGTGCATCCATGGGCATTCCGACCGCGGCGGTACAGCCGCGGTCAGAAACGGGAAACCGGCGGTGTCCCGCCGGTTTCCCGCTTCCCTAGGGAATCCTCCCGACCCCCTTACCGCCAGCCTGGTTCTGGCGGTTTTGACCGCCAGAACCTGGCTGGCGGTAACGGGTGTCGTGGGGCCCCTGGGGGCCCCTGCAGTGCCCATGCCAATGGCATGGGCACTGCAGGGGCCCCCTAACAGGGCCCCACCAAGATTTTCAGTGTCTGCCAAGCAGACACTGAAAATCGCGACGGGTGCAACTGCACCCGTCGCACCCCTTCCACTCCGCCGGCTCCATTCGGAGCCGGCATCCTCATGGAAGAGGGTTTCCCGCTGGGCTGGCGGGCGGCCTTCTGGCGGTCGCCCGCCAGCCCAGCGGGAAACTCAGAATTACCGCGGCGGTCTTTTGACCGCGCAGCGGTATTCTGACGGCGGGACTTTGGCGGGCGGCCTCTGCCGCCCGCCAAAGTCAGAATGACCCCCATAATGTTTAGTGCATTCTAGCTGAAAACTGAGAGGTTCATACTGGTCATTACTAACAACTGAAGAGCAACAAGCAGGTATGTTACTGCGAGTTACAATGGCAAGTCTGTCTCCCTTTCTGCGAGATCTATCTACTCTCGCAATTGTGTAACCACTTGGGATAGCCTGAACCAAATCCAGGTCAAAGGTAACATCCTCCCAGGTTTCAGTGTTAAAGACTATGGGCCTGGTTACAAGTTTGGCAGTCTGAAAACCCTACTGCCAGACCCCTGGTGAGGAGACTGCCACAGAGCTGACAGTCTCCCCACTGGCCCCATTATGAGATTTCCACTGGGCTGACTGGCAGAAACTAAGGTTTTGGCCAGTAAGCCCAGTGGAAAACGTGCAGCGGCATTGGACTAGACTCCACATGGACAGTGTGCATTCTGACGGTGCTGGGGAGGGGGACTCCTGCACTTGTTTTCCACCAGCCTTTTCAAAAGACTGCCAGAGAACATGATTGTAATCAGCACGGCGGCGCTGTTTCCACCTCGCCATAGCGGAGATGGAGGTCTTTTGGCGGCACTGACCACCAATCTTGTAATATGGCGGTTGGATCGCCACAGCTGTGGTTGTCCGACCTCCACTGCAAGTCTAGCACTTTTTGGAGTGCCAAACTCGTAATCGGGCCGTATGTATGGGCTGTATGGCTCGAGGATTTCTAAACTATTTAGTTTGTGTTTGATTAGAGACCTAGCTTTCATCAAAATGCGATTAAAAGTTTGGCTAGAGATGGTACTGGATAGAGGATTTGGTCTTACCATATGTAACAAATGGATTTTGGGCTTGGGGAGAGACCAATCGCAATTGGCACACTAAGCTGAATCCAAATCAGCATGCAGCGCAAAAGTAATGCAAGCCACGTTTTTGCTTCCCGGGTTGGGGGCCACAATCTCCTCCCTGGAGTACTGTATAGTGTTCAGTTGTTTTGGTGTGAATGGACCAGGGGTCCCGGTGTTGGCGCGGTCCAGGCACGGATGGGTGCAGATGGGCTTGCCTTTTGCATGCCTATGGCCTGCAGCACGGTCACGCCAGCCTGCACATTTATGGTGCCTCCCCTGCATAGACTAGTGCAGCAACCAAACAAAAATGGTGGTCCCGTTCTGACAGCGTGATACTGTCTGCCGTACAAAGTGCGAAAATAAAAGCAAGTTTTGAATTTTGAAAAAATATTACCAGCATTATTCGCAATTATAGAATACCTCAGTTCTCCCTTCTTCTTCCCAAGGCAGAGCTGCATGGTCGCGTCAGCCTGCACATTTATGGTGCCTCCCCCATAAAGACTAGTGTGGCGACCAGACACAAATGTCAGTCTTGTTCTGTCAGGCAGGTACCGTCTATGCCATATGTGGTTTCATAACTTTTCCCACATTCTTGCGGAGATATTTAGAAGATCTCAGGTGCAGACAGTCAACTTTATTGGTAGTTCTCATCTTAACTCTCTCTAACATGTCTTTAGCCTCTATGAAATCCCTTCCTCAGACGTGGACACTTGCACTAGGTGGCTGTAGGTGAGGCCTCACAAATGATATATACTGTGAAAACCTACACCCCAGTTTACAGTTCATTAAATCTCTAGTTTGCACCCAAAAAATCCCATGAATGTCTGCATTGCTTTGAGAAACTATTTTAAGTAGTTCATGCCTTTATATCTAGTAACTCTAGGATCCTTCATTTGTGTGAGGGCTTCCATTAACCAGCCCACACCGGTGCGTCATTGCACATTTTGTTCCAAACATGAATCATGATTTTTCACTTTTACTGACTCTCATCTGTCACCTCTCTGATCTCTCTTTGAGGTTTGCTAAAAACCCTGAAATTGTTTCTGCTTCTTCTGGGACATATTTGGCTTTTACCTGCAAAGAAACGAACTTTCTCTTCTTGCCTTAGTGCTGATGATAAAGGTAATGATGAGGATATGCCTTGTTACCAACCCACAAGATAGACACTGTCTGTTACCTATAGTCTATTCACTGTACAGGTTGACTCTTGTATAAAAAAATCTTATTAGGTTTGACTTCCCGTCTCTTTTGCTCAACTCCTTTTATACCTCACCTTTCACCAGTGAGCAGTTAAATGAGATTAGTAGTGGAGCGTGAAAAATACCTACGCTCCCTTAATATCCGACGGTATGCATCCTATTGGACATGTTTCCTTATCCATCTTTTGTGTTTCTGGTTCCGGCCTTCATTAAATATTTGAATCTATGTCCTGTCCTTTTGCAATGTGTCATTCTACTGTAGCCATATTTCATTCTGTAATAAATAGTTTGCAAAAGTATTTTGGGCAATATTTGAGCTCTTCCCTTCTACAGCCACCTCTTTTTCCCCTTCTTCATTCAGTCGTACAATTCCATCTTTGCGCTTCCTCATATCACCAGTGCATCTTACTTATTTGGAGATCTGTGCTACTTTTCTTTCATTTATATTAGCTCTTTCTGATCCCTTTCCTACATTTGATTTTATATATATTATTCCCTGTCTTTCTTCCTCTAGATTTCTTTGTCCTGTTTAAAATCCATCTCCACCAGCCACTTGTTTACAACCAAAAGTGGATGAACTCACTGAGAGTTCATGTCAGGCATTCTAGTTTCGCCTCTAAGGAGTCTTCATGCTAGTATTTGATCTCATGCCCTGACTGGGAACTGAGAACAGAATATAGATATTACTTTCATCCCCTGAACTCTATTGAAAGCAAAGAGTGATTTCTGTTCAAGGTGTCTTCAGCAGATGCCAACTATCTCAGCCCCAATATAACTCTGCTATCTGAGCAGTATACATTGTCCAGTATATATACTTTAGGCTCTCTGGGCTAAACAGCACAGGACATTTCTCACCCGACAGGTGCTATTGTTGGTCAATGATGTTTGCGTGGAAATAATGTGGTTTCAATTAGAATAGGGCAAGAATGTGTTTGTTTTGGATGTGTCATTTACTTGAGTGCTCCCTTTGCATCAGAATTAAAATGCAGAAAACACTAACAGGTTTATTTTAAAATAGTGCACAATTTTACTTAATTTCCCTTCAATAACGGATTTCTAATAGACTTTGACCTGCAGTTGGACCTCGCATTCTTGCCCTCAGTGTAGCCTTCACAACATTCTTCCACTTACGTATAACCGAAGGCCACTAGATTGCCAAATATTAAACTACATATATTTATTACATCTCTACATTATAGATCTGATATAATAAAATAGATTAGTTGTTCATCAGTAAATGCGCCAGAATTATTTACTGCATCATCAGTGGCAGAACGTAAATCTGTCTTTCCATTTGTCTGTCTGTTTCAAATAGTGGACTCTTTGAGTCAATTTTATAATGTCTTGCATCAGATGTAACATGTTTTGTTTTCTGATTACAGCAGTATCCCTGAAGGGGGGTTTAAAAGTGACCACAGCAACGGAAGTATGACCAGCATCTCCTTCAGAAGTGCAACCGACTCCCCAAAATCTGACATGCAGCAGTCCCTCTCCAGACCACCACTTCTTCCACCCCCTTCTCCAAGAATTGGACATCGTTCCTCTTCGAGCACTGGAGTTTCCAACCAGCACACCCTTCGAGGCCCTGCACCACCCTCTGTCACTCCATTAACACCCCGCAAGAAGGTAGTGATGCCCTCAGAGTATGTAGACACTGTACCTGAGGAGTTTGAAGAGAAAGTTAAGAAGCCTAAGTCCTCTGGTTATTCCCAAGCTAGTACACAGGATTCCCGTCCCCAGACACCACAAAGCGAAGCGTCCAGTCGTGTGTCTGTTCTCAGACCTTCCCCTAAATTAATCCGCTCTGGCTCCAAGATTTTTGATAAACTGAAGTACCTGGAGGAAAGAAGAAAGAGCCTGGACCAGACTGATAGCCCACTGCCAGTTCATACCTGGCTTCCCCTCAGGAAAGCACGCTCCTTTGACCAGCCTGAAATGGACATCCACCAATGTGCTTTGGCCTCCTCGCGGGAGGATCTCAGGGACGACTTCAGGGATGGTGTAAGGTCTGAAATGGGAGGCATAAACCTGAGGAGAGCTGCTTTCAAACAGAAGACATCTTCTTTTGATGAGAGGGGAAGGTATGCCACCCGACTCTACGATATTGAAAACAAATTCTCTGAAGAGCTAACCCGTATCAAAAAAACGGTTTCTAAGCAGCAGCTGATGAGGTCACAAGAATTTGTAAAAAGTGGTATTGTGAGAGCTCCTTCCCCTAAAGCATCAACCAGGCCTCCTGATATTCAGGTCCCTGAAAAGATCAAAGCTGATGTATTAAAACCAGTGGACATAAATGTAGTTCAGGAAATCTATCCTTTGGAGACAAAGGTCATGCTAGAAAAGCATGAGCTCCATCAGCAAGAGTCTCCATCTGTATCTGTGGAAGAAACTGCGGCTGGTCTGCAGAAGACAGCAACCCATAACAGTGTGATGCGAAAGCCCTTGGTGCGGAGCTGTGCCACCGTGAACCTAGCAGCAGAGCTGAAAAGGCCACAAATCAATGAAAAAGCAATCGAAGGTCAGGAACTTTGTCAGGAAGCAATGGATGAAGGCACTACTGTTAAAGTGATTTTACCAGAGACATTGGACATAAAGAAGGCCCTGATTTTACCAGAAACATCGGACATAAAGAAGGCAACAGACTCAAGCCTCTCCCCTGAATTTCCCACACATCCTGTTGAGAAAAGAGACTATAGTTCACTGTCCCAAGCAGCATCCCAAGATCAGGCCTCCTTTTCTGAGGTTAGGACTAGTAAGCAAATAAGTGAGATTAAAGCGGTTCCAGAGTTGAGGACTTCCACAGCTCGCCTCGAGCCTGCAGCTGCAAAAGCACAATGTCCACCGACTGTGGCTGTTGCTCCAGGTGAACTGGACAGGAAAAAAGATCAAGTGAGGTTCTTACCATGGGCCGCACCAAACATGGATATCACTCCCCTTCCGGCATCGCACAGTCGGAAGGGGCATGATATAAGGACTAGGGAAACAGAAAAGAAGTCCGGGAAAGTCTCAAAGAAAGAAAGCAGTTCGGCATCAGGAGAGAACAGAACAAGAGCCAAAGGAAAAGGACGAAGGATCCGACCAACCTCTCCAGAACTAGGTATGATGAGTTTGTTGTTTGCTTGCTTGAGAAATCAAATTATTTAATAGATGAAATGTCTTATTATGGCATAGACTGATTTTCCTTAACATGTGGCTTAGCTTAAATTCTCATATTTATATATGAAAGAATGCAGGTACGTATGTGGTATTTAAATAGCGCAAACAAAGCCTAAAGATTGCAGAACCTGTACAGAGTTAGAAGCACAGACACAGATGTAAAAGGGGGTAGCTGGTTTGTGGACAATTACTGCACCTTGAGCTAATGTTCTTTAAGAAGCTCTTTTCTATATTTGAGCAGGGGTTGGGAACTCTTGGTGGTGTGGGTTATCATTCCAGGCCCAGGAGCATAGATGGAGAAGGCCTGTTACTTGTTTTTAATTTCAATTAATTCTTTGTCTCCAGTCTGACTGTGTCCTGGCGGTCGGTGTGCTGAAAGTCACCATAGATGGTGAAATGTATGCAGAGGTAGGCAGTGTGTCGCTCATGATGGCTTTGTAGATTGTGCACCTAGGTTTGTAGGTGGTGGAGATAAGAAAGGGAGCCCGTGGAGTTTCATAAGTGGATGTGTGGATTATTATTGCATTATAACATAATTCTCTTTCAAGAAGTGAGTCTACAGTATGCCTGGGCAAAATGTACTTGTCGAGTGTTACATTTTCTGGGGGTAACCCACCTTTCCCCGCCCCATAGCGGTGCCGTGGTTGAATTTTGACTGCCCCCTGAGAGTCTTAGGATATACCAGAAGAACACATCATATGGTGCCCAACATTAGGTACAAAATGATACTTCCTCTAGGGGTAACCCCCCAGAATTGTATATGTCAGATTCTGAACCCCTTTGTGCAAGGTGTAGGAAGCTGGCTCTGTATATACTATATCAAAATGAGATATAGGTCCTCATTACGACATTGGTGGCAAATGGCGCCTACCGCCACGGCGACGGCCGCCAACATACCGTCGCCATGGCTACTGACCGTCCATGCCATTATGACCGTAGAGGGAATACCGCCAGAAGGCTGGCGGAATTCCGTCGACTGTCATGGCGGCGGACGGTGCTTCGCCATCAAAACACCGCCTACCGTATCATGTTCCCGTCTCCTCCCGGAAGACCCCCTGCAAGCAGGTAAGTCGGGTTCTCCAAAAGGAGAGGGGCTTGGGGGGTGTTGTGTGAGTGTGTGGGGGTGTGTGTGAGTGTGTGTGAATGCGTGCATGCATGTGTAATGTGTGTGCATGAGTGGGTGTGAGTGTACGTGCATGTTGTGTCATGTGATTGCGTGTGTGCCTGGATGTATGTGGTGCTGTGAGTTTGTATAAATGTATGAACGCGTGGGTGAATGTGTGTATGCGTGTGTGTATAGGTGTATATTTATGTGCATGTATGTGTGTAAATGTGCCAAGGTTCGGGAGGGGGATGACCCTGGGGGTGCGGGGGACACCCCTCTCAGTGCCAGGGAAGGAACACCCTGGCACTGATAGTGCCTGTCACCATGGTTTCAGTCGCAGTACTGAAACCATGGCGGTTGGCGGGGTCATAATGCCATGGGCAGCCTAGTGACGGCCGCTGGGCTGGAGACTGTAGTCTCAAGCCCGGTGGTCGTTACCACCATGACGGTCGGTGTGGTACACTGGCGATTTGGCTTTGGCCAAACCGCCAATGTCATAATAGTGGAGGTAGGTACCGCCAGCCTGTTGGCGGGAATACCTCCACTATTCCAACAACCGCCAGGGTTGTATGAGGCCCATAGTGTGCACAGAGTCCAGGGGTTCCCCAGAGGCTTGACAGAGGCAAAAATAGATAATACTAATGCTCTATTTGTGGTAGTGTGGTCGAGCAGTTAGGCTTATCAGAGGGTAGTGTTAAGCATTTGTTGTACATACACAAGCAATAGAAGAAACACACACTCAATGACTTAACTCCAGAGCAATAGGATTTTATATTGAAAAATATCTTTTGTTCATTTATTTCTAGGACCACAAGATTCAGTTTGCAGGTAAGTACATAAAATGAAAGGCACTTTGCATCGATATAATAAAGACTTTGAATGGAATCGACAGCGTCTACAGTTTTCTTTAAAATGGTAAAAAGCTACTTTAAAAGTGGACACTGCAATTTTTAACAGTTCCTATGGAAGAAAAGATAGTTCAGTTTTACAGGCAAGTATTCAGTTTACAGTTCCGACCCTCAGATTTTAGATAGTCCGTCATTGGGGGTTCAAGTTAACCCCAAATACCCACCACCAGCAACAGGAGGCCGGTCGGGTGCGGAGGTCAAAGAGGAACCAAATTAACGTGGGCTCCTATGGAGACGGGGGTACTCGGAATCCAGTCACTCAGCAGGAAAGTACCCGTGACTCGGACAGCAGACTAGGGTGGTTCAAGAGAACACTGGAGGGGCCCCAAGTAGGCACCAAACAGCACCAAGCACGCACCCTCAGCTGCACTAGGGTGGCAGGGTGCAGGGTGCAAACAGGGAGTCAGGTTTTGAATGCAACTCTATGAGGGGGTCCCAGGGGTTACTCTGAGGCTGCAGACAAGGTCCAGTGGGCTTCTCAGGCAAACCCCGGCTGGACAGGTAAGAGGGCCACCTGCTGGTCGATGCTGTGCTGGGGGTCAATTTCTCCCAGGCCTGGGGGCTGCAGGTGCAGTGTGTCCTTTAGGTGCTGGATATCTTCGTCTGGGGCTCACGGTCAGGGGGTCCTCTGGATTCCCTCTGCAGACATCGTCGTGGAGGTTTGAAGGGGTCGACTCAGGTTGGGCTCGTGTTCCCAATCGCCTGGGGACCCTTTCTTGCTGGGTGGACCACCTGGACATGGGCTGTGGGCGTCGGGTGCACAGGGGTCAGGACTCACACATCTGGAGTGAGGTGGGAGTCCTTAGCTGTAGGTTTCTTTTGGACAGAGTCGCTGTTCTCTGGAGTTCTTGGTCCTTTTGGGTGTAGGACAGTCCTCTGGAGTTGGCAGAGGTCTCTGGGCCTGCTGGTCTTTTTGCAGGTTTTCTGAAGCAGGAGACAGGCCGGTAGGGCTGGGGCCAAAGCAGTTGTCGTCTTCCTTCTTCTCTGCTGGGCTTTCAGCTTAGTAGTCCTTCTTCTTTTTGTTAGGTCGCCAGGAATCCTGTGAGCTGGGTTCAAGGAGGCCCTTAAATCCTAGATTTAGGGGCGTTTTCGGGTTCAGAGGGCAGTAGCCAATGGCTACTCTCCCTGAGGGTGGCTACACCCACCTTTTGCCCACTCCTTTTGGGGAGGGGGACACAAATCTAATCCTATTGGTCCCTGTCTTCCAAACCAAGATGGATGATTCTACAGGGAGGGGTCACCTCAGCTCTGGACACCTTAGGGGTGGTCCTGGCTAAAGTGGTCACTCCTCCCTGTTTTTCCTTAATTTTCCCACCAGACTTGCCTCCAAAAGTGGGGCTTTGTCCGGGGGGGGGAGGACGGAGGGAGCAGGCATCTCCACTAGCTGGAGTGCCCGGGGGTACTGTAATTTGAGGCTTGAGCCTTTGAGGCTCACCGCCAGGTGTTACAGTTCCTGCAGGGGGAGGTGTGAAGCACTTCCACCCAGTACAGTACAGTACAGCACAAAGGCACTCACTCCATGTGGTCAGAAACTCATCTGAAAGTGGCAGGCTGGCATAGACCGGTCAGTCCTACACTAGCAGCTGGGCTAACATACAGGGGGCATCTCTAAGATGCCCTCTGTGTGCATTTGTCAATAAATCCCACACTAGCATCAGTGTGGGTGTATTGTGCTGAGAAGTTTGATACCAAACTTCCCAGTATTCAGTGAAGCCATTATGGTGCTGTGGAGTTTGTAATAATAATAACAAACTCCCAGACCATATACTCAATATGGCTACACTCCACTTACAATGTCTAAGAATGGACATAGACACTGTAGGGGCATATTGCTCATGCATCTATGCCCTCACCTGTGGTGTAGTGCACCCTGCCTTAGGGCTGTAAGGCCTGCTAGAGGGGTGACTTACCTATGCCACAGGCAGTGGTTTGTGGGCATAGCAACCTGAGAGGTGTGTCATGTTGACCTTGTCTTTTTCTCCCGACCAGCGCACACAAGCTGCAAGGCAGTGTGCATGGGCTGGGTGAGGGGTCCCCCAGGGTAGCATAATACATGCTACAGCCCTTAGAAACCTTCCCTGGCCACAGGGCCCTTGGTACCATGGCTACCTTTTACAAGGGACTTAACTGTGTACCAGGGCTGTGCCAATTGTGGAAACAAAGGTACTGTTTTAGGGAAAGAACACTGGATAGCAGGGTCCCAGGACACTTTCAATCAAAGTTGGCATCAACACTAGTCAAAAAGTGGGGGGTAGCCATGCCAACAGTGGCACTTTCCTACACAAGGACTTGCCAATACGAATTTGAAATTCAGTTGGACTGCTACCCAAACACATCCCATTAAGCAATACAATATAGGAACAGCTTCCTGACTATAGTCAGTCCCACAAGATAAGGTAAGAGACATATTTAAACTCCAAATTAATAACCCACTTAAGGATGACACTAAGAAATTAAACAAGTTTTTTAAAATACTAACCTAGTTCATAAAAAAAGTATGGTAACCACAAGGGATAAGAAAAGTAATGCAGCAAAACATGTAATGGAAAATTAAAAGGGCAACGAAAACTGTTACATTGGTATTAAGGTGATATTGTCCTAACACCCACCAGCTAATTCTAAACGCTGCACTCATTTTTAGGTAAGCCAATAAATGGCAAACCTGGTATCAAGTTTAAGAGAGTTGTTTTCACAGCATATTTGTGTTTTCGTTATGAAATAACATTTTAGTTACTTCTTATCGTAGCTTGTTCAGTGCTGGAACAGAAATAGCATATGGCTGAAGACCATTTCTTCCAGCTGTTGCCTTCGTCTAAAGTTGCTACTGAATATTGCCAAGACTTCTGTCCCTCTCTAAAGTTTGTTCTGATACATGGGTCACAAACTGAATTCATACATGTAATGTACTACCTTTGTAGTAGTACAATAGGGCTACTGTAGTAGTATAGACGTACTACAAAATGTTATTTTAAAGTGCTATTGCAAACAAGTAGTAAGTCCAGCACTACACATGGCTAACCAATAGTAAATAATAGAGGTAGGAACTTTAAGTAAAACTCCATAGGAAATAATGTTAAATTAAGTTATTTAAAATAGTTAAACATATAAATAAAGGTAATTTAATGTTACATTTTTTTAAAATAAATAGTATGCATTGATTATTTACTTAATTAAATATTTTAACAACATTTTATAACTCAATATAACTCAATATAACGTTCTTTAATTTCTTTAATTAAAATATAATTACATTACTTTTAATTAAATCTTCACATCTTATAATAATAATTCTCTAGTATTGGATCTTTCATTGATTCCCATGCTTGAATCATCCCCGTTGTCGAAGTGGAAGTCCCATGGTACCTTAAAATAGCAGTACTAAAAAACATTCCATAGAAAATAATGCTAAAGTACTCTCACTTGACAGCTTATTTGCTTCATTAGAAAAGACCCAAAGTCCAGCCAGTCAGGCAACAGCGCCCTCTAGAATTCCAAAAAAGGGACTCTTCAGATCCTGCAAAACCTGTGGTAAGAAGAGGTTGCATGTGGATGACCCACATAGAAGCTGCCTTTACTGCCTCCATCCTGTCCACAAGCTAAAAGACTGTAAGATATGCAGAACTTTCTCAACAAAGACCCTGAGAGATAGAGAAGCAAGACTACATTTGTGATTACAGAGATCAAAATCACAGAGGAGAGTGATACAGCCACTCTGACTCCAAAAAGTGCAAAGCCCGATGACCAGGAGACCTCTGAGGCAGCTAGGAAAGCCCTAAAGACTCATCATGGGCGGCAAAGCGGGCGGCAAAGCAGTGAAAAAAGGAAAAATCCATGAAAATCTCCTCAAAAAGTTCCTCTTCTGAGCCTCAAACTCCATTTCTGAGGCCTGTTTCACAGACTTCCACTTTGTCGTTGAGAGTTTCCCCGTCGACGATGATGTTGATGATGGTAACAACTGTGTCATTGACGAGACGATGTAAGGCGAGTACGATCACGACAACTGCCATCGACATGCCTATACCATCGATGAAGATTTTCCTGTTGACGAAGACCCCACTGTCGACAAAGACCCCACTGACAATGAAGTCACTACCATCGATGAAACCATCAACAAGACCATCGACAGCACCATCATCGGAAGCACCGCCGTTGAAGGCACAATCATTAACAGTACCACCCTTGACGAGATCATCTACACCACCACCAACGACGACAACTTCTATTCCTTCATCAACAACAGCATTGGCTACACCATTGGTGCATGTAAAAATCACCAAAACGTTTCTAAAGCCACAGGACACTTCGCCAAGTAAAGTCTCACCATACCCCCAAGTACTCTACTAGATCTGGAAGACTGATGACGAAGGACCGTTTGGCCTAGAGCATAGCCCTTTTCAACTTCTTGTAAAATACCAGGACGATGAAGAGGAGGTAGATGACTTCTATTATGGAGGATACTATACTCCTCAGCCTGCACAAAGGTATCCTCCATACCATACCTATGAGGAACAACCAAAGGGTTGAGCTGCAACTTCCATTTGCAGCTAGTCTGAGATCTGCAGGCTATGCTGCAAGATTACAGAAAACATTTCCCGGAACCACCTGACAGTACACCACTGCCACCATTACCAATTCTGGAGACACCAAGGCCTCTTCCGGTACAATTTACACCGAGGATAACCCCATCCTTGACAATAGCTGCACTACCTAGGGAATGCCCCTCATCATCTGATGATGATGATAGAGAAGAAGGCGAGTTGCAAGACACCCTTCCGCCTCAGGATAAATGGGATGATTATCTTCACCCAACACCTTTCCCTCCATTGCCACATTGGTTGGATTTCCCTCCAGGGGACATCAGTGGGTTCCACAATTTAATGGAGAGAGCAGCAACAAGATTCGATTTACCAATAACTATGAGGCAATCAGAATGCTTTTTATATGACTTTAAAGAACAATCCAGGAAGTTTATTAAGGCAATACCAATAACAGACCATATCTGGCAGGAGGGCCTTAAACTCATGAAGACACCTGCAAAGGTTGCAGCAGTAGTGTCACGAATGGATAAAAAAAAATATAAGGCCCCTGAAGATTCCCCAGCCTGCCTGACTGGGCAGACCAAAGGCTGACTAGGTCGTTAAACAAGCAGCGCAAAGCCGATCAAAAAACTCTTCTACCCCAGTCACCACTCCACCTGACAAGGAGGGCGGATGCTTAGATAACATCGGTAAGCGTTTCTCTAGCATGTCTGCTATGACAGTTTGAGTAGCAAATTCATTAGCCACCCTAAGCCGCTATGATAGGCAGAAGTGGTCAGATATGGGTTCTCTGCTGGACCTGATTCCGGACGACAGGAAACCGGAAGCGCGCAAAGTATTGCAAGAAGGGGAACGCACGTCCGCAAAGATAATAGATTGTGCAATGGATGTTGCCTCCATTGGATTTATGCAGTTGGCTGGCGCAGCTGTTTCGCAGACAGGGATGGCTAAAAGCAACATCGTTTAGACCGGAGATGCAGTTCAAAACTTCTCGACATGCCATACGATAGAGAAATGCTTTTTGGAAAGCACATTGATGATGCCTTACCATCAAAATGGAAACGGACACTGCCAAATCCATATTCACCCTGCAATTTTGCAGATTTACCTTTCAAGGAGCTAGAAAGGAAGGCAGAAGCCTTTCCTTGTACAGAGGCAGCTTCTAGCGCTACCAACAGCTCTTTCAATCACATTTTAAATCTACTTACTAACAACAAACATAACGTGCGCCACTATCAGCGTCCTACAACAGACAGACAGCGAAGAGAAAGCAGATTTCAACAATCTAGAGAGGCGGTCCGCAAGCAGTGAGACCACTCGGGTGCCAGCTATTACCACTCAAACAGTAACGTCAAAGATGTTGGAATGTTTCTCACAGAGACGGGAGTTAACAACAGACAAATGGATATTAGACTTGATAGCTCATGGTCATATGCTAGAGTTAATCCGCAAACCCCCAAATATGCCTCATCTTCACTTATTGAAAAAAGAAGGCCAAAGGAGCAATAGAGGAAGTACCATCCAACCAGAAAGGCATGGGATTCTATTCTCGTTTTTTCTAATAAAAAAGAAATTGGGAGAATGGAGACCCATTTTGGATCTCCGAAAATTCAACAAATTCCTCAAAACACAAATGTTCCGTATGGTCACATTAACCGACATCCTGCATCTCTTAAACCATGGCAACTTTATGACCACTCTAGACCTCCAGGATGCATATTCCCACATTCCCATACACCTGAAGCATCCCAAATTTCTCCGTTTCACGGTAGCTGGCACCTACTACCAATTCAAATTCCTCCCATTTGGTCTCAAATCCATGCCCCGTATCTTGCCTAGCACCAGTAGCAGCGACCCTCAAATCAAGATGTCACTAAATATTCCCATACCTGGACGACTGGCTGCTGAAAGCGCAGATACCTACTCAAGCAGCCAGAACCACAAGGGATTGTATAGCCCTGTTCCAGAACTTGGGGCTCACTTTAAATATACAGAATTCACGCACTGTCCCTCAGCAAGTGATAACCTCCCTAGGATCAGACCTAGATACCAAGCAAGACAAAGACTTTCTCACTCTAGAAAGGCAGCAAAGAATATTTCACCTGGCGCTAACAATATCCAAAAAAAGGTCAGTTTCAGTATGTCAATTCAAGTCTCTAGTGGGAATGATGTTTGCTGCAATCAACCTTGTTCCTTTAGCACACCTGAAAATGCAACCTCTACAAGAAGAACTTCAAAACCAATGGATACAAATAGAAGGCTCCTTCGAGGACCGCATAACAATAACCCCTAGAATGATCAAGGCTTTGGGATGGTGGACTCACATCCCTCACATCTCCAAAGGCCTTTCCTTCCTTCCATTGATTCCGGACGTCATCATAAAAACAGATGCCTCTTTGGAAGGCTGGGGTGGTCACTTTCAAGACCTACAATTTCAGGGCAGATGGTCCATCTCACAAAGGTCCATGCATATAAACTGTTTGGAGTTCAAAGCCATCTTTCTCACTCTCCAGGCCTTTCTACCACACATACAAGGATCTTCAGTGCTGGTACAGATGGACAACACTACCAGCATGCATTATTATATAAACAAACAAGGTGGAACAAGGTCACAACCACTCTCCAAAGAAGCGTAACACCTATGGAACTGGCAGACAGTGCATAACATTTCACTGAAGACGAACATGTATCAGGGTCAAGCAACACATTGGCAGATACTCTCAGCAGATCCATTGAGAGTTGCCATGAATGGGAATTGGATCAAGTAGAACTCAACATCTTTCACATTTCGGGCAAACCGGAATTAGACTTCTTGCGACGAAGGAGAATACCAAATGCTGGTTCTATGCCACTCGGCACCCACTCCTGGGTTCATGGGGGAATGCCCTTTCGATAAGATGGTCAGGGATATTTGCATATGCTTTTCCCCCATCCCCATGATACTGAGAGTGCTCAGAAAGATGAAAGCAGAGAAGTGCTGTTTAAAACTGATAGCTCCCAGGTGGCCCAGGCAACACGGTTCACAGAGCTACGTCTCCTGTCCAAGGCAGAGCCCATTGCCTCCCCGACAAATGAACCCTGCTGATGAGGAACCAGGGCCAAGTTCTTCACCCAGATACATGCCCTCTTCGATTATATGTATGGCTCCTGACTTCCATGAGTTCCAGGATATAGACATTCCCCAAGATTGTAAGGACATCATAGCAAAAGCAAGAGCGAGTCGATCAACAAATCTTACACATTAAAATGGAAAAGATTTTGTTTATGGCATCAAAAGCAAAACTTACATCAGCTGAAAGCATCACTGGAGCAGATATTACCTTATCTCCTCTCCCCTTTTCATTTGGGACTGATGCATACGTCTGTGAGAGTACATCTTGCAGCTATTTCAAGATACAGGCGCTCTTCTCAAAATACATTGCTTTGCTCAACAAGGATAATCAAACATTTCATGAAGGGCTTCTTTTGTGTCTTCCCACCAATTCGCTCACCATCTCCATAATGGCACCTAAACATAGTCTTGGCTCAATTAATAAAAGCACTATTTGAGCCGGTTCATAAAGTGGACTTGAAATTCCTTATCTGAAAAGTGGCCACGTTACTAGCTTTAACATCTGCTAGAAGAGTCAGTGAAATCCAGGCATTCACAACACAAGAGCTGTTTCTCAAATACAAAGAACTAATCCAAAATTAATTCCAAAAGTACCAACACAATTTCATCGGAATGAACCTCTTATCTTATGCGCATTCTTCCCAAATCCAACCACACCAGCAGAACAGTCTCTGCATACTTTGGACAGAAGGAGATGTCTAAAATTTTATTGCACCGTACCAGAACCTTTCGAAAATCGAATGTGCTGTTTGTCGCATATGCACATCAGGGAAAGGTGCAGCAGTTACAAAAGCAACCATAGCAAGATGGATAGTGGCGACAATACAATTTTGCCATTCTATTGCTGACAAACCTCTTCTTACCAAACCTAGAGCACACTCAACTAGAGCTATGTCTACTTCATCTGCAATGTTCACAGGAGTTTCAGTGGAAAAGATTTGTCGTGCTACAGCATGGAAAAATGTAAATATGTTCACTCAACATTTTTGTTTAGACTCATCATATCGTAGCAACGCAGCATTCGGACAGGCTGTGTTACAACATCTATTTCAGTAAGGTGAGCCTCTGTTGTTCCTTCTTTTCCTTTCATTATGTAATAAACATCATATGTAATCAAGTTTTATTTGCATATTTATTGTCATATAAATATTTATTATCATCATTATTATTACTATGGTTTTTATTCCTAGTCATGATCTATGTTGTTATTATTCTTACCCACATCCACAATGTATAAGGAACATGAATGATATTTAAAACTGCTTGCTATTCTGATTCAAGCATGTGAATCTATGAAAGATCCAGTACTGGAGAAGAAAATAAGTTACTTACCTTTAACTACAGTACTCCAGTATTGGTATCTTTCATGGACTCACATGCAAGCGACCATCCTCCCCATAGAGGCTCTCCATAACGCTCTTTAACATTTCTTCCACTTGTGCTGGAAAATCTGAGAGACTGGAACTTCTGGGCTGAGGGTTCGAAAGGGTGCTGTCACCTGATTGGCTGGACTGTGGGTCTTTTCTAATGAAGCAAATAAGCTGTAAAGTGGCAGCACTTTAACATTATTTTCTATGGAAAGTTTTTTAATACTGCTATTATAAGGTACCATGGGACTCCCACTTCAACGACGGGGATGATTCAAGAATGTGAATCTATGAAAGATACCAATACTGGAGAACTGTAGTTACAGGTAAGTAACTTATTTTCTTCCTGCATAATAAACAATAAATATTTTTATTTAGGAGGTCATTACTTATTAAATGTAAACTTTAGAAAATTAATTTGAGTGAATATATTCAAATTAATTAAAGAATAAATTCAAACTAAAGTGCTGTGGCATTTTTTCTTCTGCTCTACATTTAAAATACATATATAAAATAATTGAAATATTTTATTCAAGTTAAATAAACAATAATTGTCCCTATACTTTACCAAAGGGAATCTACCTATGGTAAAGGACAATATCACTATAATTTACAATTTTTAATATTGTTTCATAGATAAATATATATTTTATTAATGTTCCCAATACTTTACCAGAGGGAGACTCCCTATGGTAAAGTATAGCATCCTATACTTTACCATAGGGAGCTTTTTACTACATGGAGAAATAAGAGGCTTGTGAAAATGAACTTCAGTACCCTGAGAAGATGCTCTAAGTTCCAAGGGCTTTAGTTAAATACCTAAGATTAATGCATGCAAATTATTGCAAGAGGTTCATAGAACTTTCAAAAACCATATCATCTAGGCAACCATATCTACCTCTACAATCTCCTTGTATTCAGCTTCCTACTCATGAATGTCTCATAGTTTTCCCTCCGGACCAAGCCCTTAGCAAACTCTACAGTCAAAGATCACAATGCAACCAGCAGTCGATGACACTGCTTCTGAAGATGAATGATAAAAAACTTAAGTACAAGACGATCAGGATGTGGACCCAGATAGGGATGATTTCTTAGCGCCTATCTCCCCTCTAGCAATTTCTCACCCATTGGATTAATTTGTGGACAATATTGGGGTTTTCCATGCACTTTTGGAAAGAACATCGCAAAATTTTGATCTTCTATTGCAAATAAAACAGTCACAGTGCTTTCTCTGTGATTTTAAGGAACCTCACTGAAGCTCAAAGCTATTCCATCAGTCGACTTTATCTGAGAGAAGGGTGGCAAGATTTGGTAGTGGTGCAAACTGTCTACTATAGATCAAGCAATCCTTTGATGCCATGCTCCACACTACCTGACAGAGAAGGAAGCAGTCTGGACAATGCAGGGAAACAATTCTCAACGGTCTGAGCATCCAATTCCCTAGCGCTCCTCTTTGTACAATCAACAGACGTGGTCGAATATAGCATCAAACATTCTGCTTCTACTTTAGAATAAACATTCTGGGGCTAGGAAAATCCTTGAGGGAGAAAATAGAACCTCTTGGGAGATGATCGTTTGTGCTGTGGATATAGCATCCACCAGATTCCGCCAGCTAGTCGTAGCAGCTGTTCGCATGAGGCAGGATGGTAAACATCCACACCCTTCAGACCTGGGGTCCACGTAATATCTTGAACATTCCATCCGACAAAGAAATACTCTTAGGAAAGCAGGTGGATGATGCTCTGCAGATGATCAAAAGTGATTCAGATACCACAGCATCTTAAGTATTCTCCAGCAGCCCTTTGAGGAGCGAGAAGCTGAGGCTAATACAGTTTTAGAAATAGATATTAGTCCTGTAGATATCAGCTACATCAGCACTCTCATCAACATTGTAGATCACAATACCCTCATCGAAAACAGGCCTCTGCCATCAGTGGCCTATACAAAACAAGTTACAAGGAGTGAACAAGGGCCCCAGAGCAAAGGCACAGGAGGAAGACAGTGACAGAAGAGAGGTGCTAGCCACATTAACCCCTTCCCCCAAATGAATATGAGGTCACTTATCCAACTATCACACAGAATGGTAGATTATGGCAACAGACTATTGAGTCCTGAACATTATTTCATACGGTCACACTTTGAAAGTCTTCCAAAAACCTCTTCATATTTCACCTCGAGGGAGGCTCCATCTGCATCTCAGTCTCTTGCAATTGGAAATTCTGTCTATGCTAAACAAAGGAGCTGGAGAATAGTTCCTTTCAGTCAGTAAGGTATAGGTTTCTTTTCACATTTCTTGTTGATAAAAACATCAGGGGAATGGAGACCTATTCTAAATATGAGAAACTTGAACAAATATCTGAGGCAGCAATCACTTCCTATAGGCATACTTCAGGACAACCTTCAGCTTCTTATCACAGATATCATATGAGATCATTAGACTTCCAAGATGTCAATTTACATGTTCCCTTTCACCAAAAGCACTACAAGTACTTACAATTCATAGTTGCCGGCAGCCAATACCAGTTCAAAGACCTCCCTTTTGGTCAAAAGTCAGCCCCTTGTATCTTCACAAAATGCCAGTAGAAGCATACTTAAGACAACAAAGTCACAAGGTGTTTTCAACTTTGACAACTAGCTAGTAAAAGCTCCTTCTCAACAGGAAGCTGAGATCAACCAAGGCTTCCCTATAGCCTTTCGCAGATTGAGCCTCACCATCAATGCTAAATAAATCTTCCTTCAGCCATCAAGGAGAATATAAACCTTCTTGGTGATATTTTCATTACTATAAAAGACAAAGGTCCTGATTACGAGTTCGGTGAACATTGCGAGGGTGCGGCCAAGGGGGCCCCTGCACTGCCCATGCCTCCTGCGCTGCCCATGCCCCCTGTACCCGTTCTCCACCGGCCTTTTAATGGCGGTTAAATCACCATGAAATCACTGGCGAAGAACAACGTCATTACCCCCAGGGCAGTGCTGCTTGCAGCGCTGCCCTTGCTGATTAGGACTGCTGGGACAGCCAGACTGCCAGGACGACTAATCCTGGTGGTGCTGGCGGTCCAACCACGGCAAAACCGCTGTAGTCGTAATATAGCGTTTGCACCGCCGCATTGGTGGTGGTCAACCACCATCTGCGAACCTGGTGGCCATGAGACCGCCAGGTTCGTAATGAGGCCCAAAGTGGATCTGACAGTGTAAAGGCATTACAAACTAAAATATCTGGGAAAGTCATTGCAAAAAAGACACGAAGTTTAGGTACACCTGTTCAAATCACTCCTGGAAGTGATGTCGCCATGCATTCCCTTAATTCCATTCCATCGCCTACAAATAAGACACCTATGGGAAAAACTAGACAAACAATGGGTCAAAACCCAGGGATCTTTTGACGAAGTTTTACCGATTACATCTGATGAAACCTGCCCTTGCATGATGGATACAAGAAATAACTTATTCGTCAGGTTTGACTTTCATGCCTCAGATCTCACAGTTTGTAATTACTAAAGATGCCTTCTTAGGAGGTTGGAGAGCTCATTTACAAGATCTTGAAATCAGTGGGAAATAGGCTCCATGTCAGTTAGACCTCCACCTAAATCTTTTAGAACTGACAGCTGTGACCTTAAATCTCCATGCCTTTCTTCCAAGACTACCAGGTCCTTCAGGAATAAAATGCCCAGACACTACAACAACAATGCACTATATAAACACACTAGGCAATACAAAACCTCAGGCAATGTCGAAGGAGGATGTAAAATTGTAGAAAGGGTTGTCAAAACACCAAATAAACCTAAAAATAGGACATGTGCATGGGATACATAATCAATTTGCAGATACATTGAGCAGAATGATGAGCATCTGTCATGAATGGAAATTAAACCAAGATGTCCTGGACAACATATTCAGTCACTGGAGCAAACCAAAACTGGATATTTATGCAATAGAGCAGAATTGGAAATGCCAATTTTACACAAGGCAATATCACAAAATAAGATGATGGACGGAGTGTTGAAACTTTTCAAACATTTCCCCCCAGTCACAGATCTGGGCTTAATCCATTGTTATTTTGCTTGCCATGTCACAGTATTACGCCATTTATTGAAATGAGTAAGGGCATCATTACAACTTTGGCGGTCAGCCAAGTCGACCACAAAGCTACATGCCGACAGCCTCCCCATGCAGCAGCCCCCCACCAGTTGTATTACAATGTTTCCACAGGACTGAACGGCGAAAACATCATATTACGGCGTTTCTGCCAGTCAGCCCGGTGGAGACAGTGCCACGGCATTTGCATTGCCTCCCTTGAGGGAGTCAAGGCCAATGCCATCGTACACCAGCACCCTCGGAATTCTGAGGGTTCTGACAGGGGTGGCCCCTGCACTCCCCGGTGCCCCCCACCAGTGACTTTCCATCAGCCTTTTTATGATGGGGACCCAGCCATGAAAAGGCTGGTGGAAAGAGGACTCATGATCAGCTTGGCGGCTCTGAATTCATCCATGATCCTGGCGGTGGCGGTTGATCCCTGGGGCTCCAACTGCCAGGGTTGTAATCCGGCAGTCAGACCGCGAGGAGTGCGGAGGTCTGACCACCCTTGTGGGTTTGGCAGTCCTCAGACTGCCAAACTCGTAATGAGGGCCGAAGTTTTACCTTACTGTACCCACCATTTGACACAAAATGCATGATAATAATATTAGCAATAAACATTGTATTTGTAATTGCTTACTATTCTTATTCAAGCATGTAAGACTATAAAAGATTCACTACAGGAGATGGAAAAAAGGTACTTACCTGTAACTGTAGTTCTCCAGGATTGCCATCTTTAGATTCACATGCCACCCACCCTCCTCCCCTTAGATGCTCACCTATTCAGTGTACTTTATTTATCTACACCTATTGCTAGAATATCTGAGGTATGGTAGTCTCTGAGGGAAGTGGTTACCTGGGTGCAACCAGTCTGGTTCTTTTTAAATAATGTGAATAGGATACTAAATGTGATATTTTTAGCCTGTACAAGCTTTACTTAACATTGTACTCCTTTCTAGTTGTACCATAAGACCTCGACTTTGATGACGGGGAATGATTCAAGCATGTGAATCTATGAAAGATGCCAATTCTGGTAATCTACAGTTACAGGTAAGTAACGTTTTTCCATATGTTAAAGCCAAGCTAGACCGTCGCCACTTTATGAAGGGCATTTGAAGCAGTTGCATTTGACTTGAAAGGTTTGGTAACAACTTGAATTATTGCAGTGTCATGATATACTTTTTACATAGTAGGTTCTTACTTGAGTGGGGCATCTAGTGAAGTGTTGATGGGCCTCAGCCTTGCTGAAGACTTCAAGTTGTTGCTTCAGACTCGAGAAGGGCATCTAGTAAATACTTGATGTACTGTAGCTATGTGAAAAGCCAGACTCATTGGTTTTGCCAATGCTTATTTTAAAAAATATTTTTTTTCCATTATGATTGGGTCCGGCTGTAAGCGTGCTTAAAGTCATCATAGATGGTGAGCCTTTCAGTCAGGTAGGCAGATGTACCAGCCGTCATGGCTTTGAGGATGATGATGTACCCAGTTTTGAAGATAGTGTGTTTGGGCAAGGCAAGCCAGTGGATTTCCCTCAGAGTGAGGGAGATGTGATCATATTCCTTCAGGATCCTAATGAACAGTGTTGCAGCATGTAGGCTGCTCTTAAGGTGGAGCAGGTATGGAGCAAGGCAGTGTAGCAGGGCTTTCCTACCATCTAGATGCTAGAGTGTGAGGGATTAGACTCAGGTAGGAGTTGGACATCAGGATCTGGATAAGGTGCAGACAGTGTTTGAGGTTGTTAGAAATTGAGTTCCTGTTTGGCTAGGATATGCACCTCAGCCAGGCAGAACTCACCATTCTAGTCAGGGTGAGTAAGTTACACACCAAAGATAATGTGTGCTCACCCCTGGTTGCTTGGCACAGAGCAGTCAGGCTTATCCCCAGAGAACATGTGTAAAGAATTTGCAGAACACACACAACACTAGTGACACAATAAATACACCACAAAGGAGACTCAATAGCACGTTATATAAAACAAAACTGTATTATGCAAAATATCATTAGACCAAAAACGGCATGTATAAGTAATACCGTGCTACACTCGCAGTTGTCAGAACATCACACCAGTTTCTAGTACTCTGAAAGTAAGCAGTGTTCATGTAAGCACATAGGTTACCACTATTCTGCAACACAAGCAGTAGTCAGGTCATCATAGAAGTTACTGGAATTCTGCAAACCAGCTGTAGTCACGTAAACACATTTATGACCAACATAAATGCACATATTATGAAAACAATCCCTCCTCTGTCTGTATCATAAACTTGTTCTGCAATACCCCTCCTGGAAATATACACTCCCCTCCCAACAGGGCAATCACGACCTGGAATGGGAGTCAGGTTAGGCGAATGATGAAAAAAACAATAAGGGCAAACCGGGACACACTTGTCCGAATCCCAGAGCTCCTGTGCTCCGCTTAGGGGTGATGTGGTAAGTTTCTCTCCCTGCAGGACAGGCATCCATCGAGGTTTCCTAGCCCCGGAGGCAATAGAAAAAAAAAGCCCAAACACGGCCCTGCGTCCTCCTTGGTGTTCCTCAGGGGTGGGGGAACACACATCTAGTTCTGCTGGTGGGGAGAACGCTTCTAGTCTGCCCGTGTACGGCAGATCCGGAGACAGCTGCCCTCGTTCGTGAGGGGCAACTGATGGTCACTGCAGCTTCCCCTTAAGTCGTGCAAACACCAGTAGCGTGCCCGGAGCCCTCCAGGGCCCCCCCTAACTGCTGCTGTAGTCCCCACGAGGGGGCAGCCACTCCAGTGGCGAGGGCTGGTCTTCCTTTGTGGTGGGTGGGACTACCCTCAGGAAACAACCCAGAAGCCTCGCACCTCCTCCCAGGCCCAACTCACCTGTGTCTCCTCTCTGGAAGCGCGGCAGGAGGCCATGGGCACGTCGGTGGGCCTCTGACACGCCAGCTTTGGTGCAAAAAGCGGACCTATCCTCCTATTACGGTTCAGGCCGCGGAGGGGATAGTCTAGCAGCAGAGCATGGCCCACTTGTGCCCCGGGGGCGCTACTCGAAGCCCACTCGTCTGCACCTAGTCCACCGGCTCCTCACAACCTCTCCTGCGTTAGGTTAAAGGGGTGGCACCGTAAAATAAAGTGCTCTGGCAGAAAGTGTCGTACTCCAAGAAGGCAGTGCTTTTCCATGCACCATGCCCAGAAAGTGCTCCTCACACGCTCAAGGGGCACTCCACTCGCCCAGCAGAAGAAACGGCACTGCAGCCACACAAAGGCAGGCAGGTGGGGCATACCACCCAGCCCCTAGAGACAGCTATGGGGGCACAGGGCTGCAGGGCCATGGCAAGCAGGCCAGCACAAGGTGTCAGAAGCAGTGGCGGTTCATCTTATTGACCTAGCTGGTCACAGGTCAGCACAACAGTCCCAAGGAGGTTCCTGGCGAGCCCTTTCAGCATCTAGAGACCAATCCATCAAGCCCATCACTGTCTCCCAAACATGGAGAACGCCCCTATATACTTATACTCCTTTTGCTCAGCTTCCACAAAGGTGGGGAGGGTGGTTCCAACCAGCACTAACCGGTTCCAGGAATGCCACGTTCTCCTCCAATACTGGCTCCAGGCATCAGTAGGGGGTAAACAAGCCCTTTGTGTGAGGCCAGGGCACAGCCTTTACAGATGCATGTTGCCCCGCCTCTCCCTCTCCCAGCAAAGGAAGACCACTCAATATGCAGATGAACTCCTTTTACACAGCCACCCTCCCTGTGTGATGGCTGGCTGTATGCACAAAGCCCAGCTGTCACTCTACCCCAGATGTGGATTGGAGTCAAAAAGCACTACAGATATTATCACAGAGAAATGCCCACTTTCTAAAAGTGGCATTTCTACAATGGTAATAACAAATCCATCTACACCGGTAAGCAGCATTTCTCACTACCATTCTAAACATACTAAACATGTCCATGCTATTCCTCATAGATCAGAAGATACCGCTTAGACATATGTCAGGGCACTTTCAATGCTATCCTATGAGAGGAACAGCACTCACAGTAGAGAGACACTAAATAGGCTGTTTTTCACTACTAGGACATGTAGTCCATAAAGACGTATGTCCTACCTTTTACAAATGCAGCACCCTGCCTATAGGGCTATTTAGGGCTTACCATAGGGGTGACTTAGGTGTATCATAAAGGGAGTTTGGGCCTTGGCAAGTAGTTTGACTTGCCAGGTGAGGGTGGCAGGCCTGAGACAAGCTTGAAAGGCTGGTTTCTTCTGTGGGTGGTGCAATCTGCGCTGCAGGCCCACTAGGAGCATTTAATTTACAGGTCCTGGGTGTAGGGGATACAACTGTACAAGGGACTTTCAGGTAAATTAAATATGCCAATCAGGTGTAAGCCAATCATACCAAGTTTAGAAGGGAGAGCAAATGCACTGAACAACAGTGATAAAGTGCTCAGAGTCCTAAAGCCAGCAAAAAGAGGGTCAGAAAAATAGGAGGAGGAAGGCAGAAAGTTTGGGGAAGACCCTGCAAAAAGGGCCAGGTCCAACAGAGGCATTGTATGAATCATAGGGGACTTCAATATATAGCTGTAGTTCATCAGCATATTGATGTATTTTGCTGGTCTTATCTTTGGACAGAGCACTAAATGGCTCCATGTAAAGCATTAGTGTTACATTAAAGACAAACTTCAAGTAGATAACCTTTATTTCACATCTCCACTGCTCCACCTCTAATTCTTGAGTCTGCACAGACCTTCATTCCTTTCACTCTCCTGTCGGTCTCAACATTCTAAGGCAAATTCTATGAGAAACTGATGGAGTGTACTAGCATTCTAACGGTGGAGGGGAGTAGGAAAATACTAATTCTCTTCTTTACTATATTACAACACATCTTCCCATCTGACAAACAAACAATATGGAAAATCACTTTTTAAGATACAAAATATCTATGGTACTTCTCCCACTAAACAAGGATGGCACAAAGGAATACACCCAAAAATATTTTAAAACTTACTTTGTAACCTGCAAGCTAAAGAAGAATTCATTATAGATTCTTAAGATAAAATTTAAATGCTTGTTTTGTAATCTTTTTGCCAAATAGGAGCTTGGATTTGTCTTTTAGATGTTTTTACAGTGTAGGGCCATCTTTCTATTTGTCTTGAGGTGTCCTCCACTTTGGAATTGGTTCCTGAGGTATCTTTCTTAGTGGGCTAGATGATGGTATCTATTTGACCAGTCTGTCCATGCTCTAACATTGGCCATTATTCATAACAATCACATTCTGTTTGATGTTGGCAATACTCATACATTCAAAATATTTCGAATCTGTCCCAGCTCTTCCTACAGTTTTTTTCTTTTTACGTAAACCCAATCACCCACTTCCATACTTGATGTTTTGTTTCAGGTTTGGTGTCATAATATATGGTATATTTATCTTGGTGAAAGTGATTTTGTTTTTAACTGACAAAAAGTTGTGGCCAATTTTGTCCCCTCCTCCCAGTCACGAGGTAAGTAGTTTGGTGCTGGGTTTCCTACCTTTTAACGCTGAGAATGGAGATATATTAGTAATAGAATTAGGTATAGTGTGGTACGTACATAGCATCTCTTGAATAGTATTTTCCACATTATGTGATTTATGCTAGCCAGTTGTATATACTCTTTGACCTTATGATTAATTCTTTCTACGTTATCATTGGCCCGTTGGCAATATAAAGCTGTTTTTTGGTGAACTATGTTGAGATGTGAGAGAAATTCTGCCATTGCAGATGATGTTAACTGTACACCATTATCTGTAACAATGGTAGCTGGTATGTCCTCTGTGGAAAATGTGTGTTGTCTTTTAGAAATGTATTAAGGGACTCTGTTTTAATCTGATGAACCATTCTCTCTATATTCCAAGCGTGTGGTAATTCACTTATACAAATAAAAAACGTTTCACCACGCCTGAAAGATTGATAGACCCAATATTATCAAGAGACAGTTTTCCCAGGGTTTGCCCAGGATCGTTACCAGTGAAATGGGGACAGTTTGGACTATTCTGGATTTATCGCTGTTTGCATATATGGAACAATCCTTGACTTTGACTTCTATCATGGAATCCATATAAGGGAACCAATTGTGCTGCCTCTCTTTCTACTACAGAGTAGTTAGAATCTGACTTACTGGGGCCCGAGAGGTGAAAGCTACAATTCTTTCTTTACCATCTATGATCTGAAACTGAGTGGTGTCTAAGCCTTTGTTGCTGGCATCGGTTGTAAGAATAGTTCTTCTATTGTGTTCACAATTGCACAGGTATCGTGCTGATAAAATAGCATGTTTTACTTTTTGAAATTATAGCTGATGATCTTCAGACCATTTGTAGGGAACGTGAGTTTTTAATAAATCTCTTAGGTTGTAAGTGAGTACCGAAAATCTCCTAACATATATAGCCATGAATTCAGCCAGTCCCAAAAATGATTTAGGTCTATCTTTATTTCTGGGAGCATTCACTTTCTTGATCACCTCCAGCAAGCAACCTGAAATCATCTCTATCCACATCCTCAACATGCATGGCAGTAGTAGTAGCCATTCCAAAAAGAAAAAGAATATCCTTCTATCCATAGAATCATATCCCTTCTATCCGAGAGTCATAAAAGCAAACAGACAGATAACAGTTGCACAAGACTTCAAAACAAAAGCCAAACCACTACAAAAACTAGAACTTTAAATCAACTGAAAACAAATATTGTCAGGGCCAGTGCAGTGTGTGTCGTACCAAGGTGCGACAATAGGACCATGAAAGGATATGTGTATCTTTCGGAGCAGAGAGTATTATCTATCAGAAACAATTGGCAGATACTAAAGAATACTACCATGCCACCAGCTCCACAAATCTCCTCTCCTCTGGGTTGAATTTTGTTTTACATCTACATAGTCACAAATTCAAGCCTTCATATCTGCCCACTGCAGCAATGTCTGGACGACCAATTGGCACAAAAAAGGACAATTGGTAGGACAAACCTTCTGTCGAACAGTTGCTTCCATGGTGATAAAGCAGGCAGAACCTCACACTAGGGCTACCTTTTCAAAATTAGACCCTGTCACAAGTCAATATAATGGATGCCTCACTTTCAGATTGATCTCACCTAGGCAATCTGAGAAGTTGGGCCTTTAGTCAGACAAAGAGACTTCGTACCACATAACCTACCTGGAACCCCCATGCTATTAAGGCCTTCCTCCCTTAATGAAGATGAAAGTCATTCTGATCCAGATGGACAACAACACATGCATTACATTAGCAAACAAGGAGGCACATGATCGAGGCACCTGTCACTGCAAACACAAGAAACCTGGCATTAACCTCTAGCCAGAAATACACTGACAGCAGTGCATATCCCCATCATTCAAAATCAAAGGGTGGATTTCTCCAGCTAGGGAAATCGTGAATGAGTTTTGGATAAAAAGGTTGTAGGAAAGATCTTCAGAGAATGAGGAGGGGATTTAGCATCCAGGGTACTGGAACAAGTCTAAGTGCGCAATGCCCTGGTGATCAGGTGGTCGAAACTATTTGTCTTTATTTTTCCACCAATCCCACTTATAATAAAAGTACTAGTGAATTTACGCAGGTCACAAACTGAAATTATTCTGATAGCGACTGACTGACTGAGGCAGTAGTGGTATATGGGCCTTCTTCACCGTCCTTCAAATGTTGAAAGAGGTTGCAATACAAACCCATCCTCCTGGTCAGAACAGTCCCCGAAGTTTGCTGCATGGCTCCTATAGTCAGACAGTACAGGGATTTGAACCTACAACTGTGTGTATGGGAACCTTGAAAGAGGCAAAATGTCTTTCAACTAAAGCCTCTAATGCCTTTACATGGCAGGGATTTTTGCATAGGATGTCAGAAAAGATGACACATCTCAATTTTATTTCAAGAAGCTTTTATACTACCATATGTGTTGCACTAAGTTTAGTTTAAGCTTTAAAGGTTCTTCTAGCAGCTGTAACAGTATACACACATTTATCAGACATCATTCTTCAAGATGTATGTGATAGTAGATTTTCCAGAGAGTCTTACAAAGTGTTTCCACCACTCAAAAGACAGACTACCCCCATGGGAGCTAAACCTAGTGTTACTGAAACTAATGGACCCATCCATGTTAGTAAATATGTAAGGCTCCATTGTGGCCTCTCTAGTGGAAACTTGTCTTTTTAAATGTTGTTACATCAATAAGAAGAATTAGTGAGATACAAGCTTTGTCAGAAATAGAGCCATTTACTATTTTCCATGCAAATAGAGTAGCCATGAGTACACACCAGCCTTTTCACCCAAAGAACTTTCTGATTTCCATATTATTCAGACAGTTCCACTATCTACCGTTTATCATAATCCAACCACTACAGCAGAAAGATCAGTTCACTTTTTAGCCGTCAGGTGAGTATTGCCTTTTGACCTCGACAAGACAGAGAAACTAAGGAAAACATGTTTTTCCAAACTATTTTAATGATTTAGATAATTTGAAAAGACAAAAATGCATTACACAGAGTATACATTTAATACAAGGAAAAGAAGAAATGTGTTTTAGAGGTCGAACACATTTTGTGGATGGTAAACATGTATGAGGATACAATGATACAATGACTGTATTTATCATCATGATAAAACAATCAGCATTAGGGGGGGAAGCTCAGTGATCAGGGAACACAAGGACATCAATGCATCTGCGGTTAGGAATCACTAATTGCTACATAGAGTCCATCCATGGTCCCTTGTTGTGATTTGATGGGCACCCTCTCACTGTATATACCATTTGTTCAAGAGTGCAGCATCAGTCCATACCAGTGTGCAGAAAATAAAACATTTATTTGTTAACTATGGTCATATTAGACAGGCTTTGGAAACTTCACAAAATCAATTTCTAGGTTGACATTAGCATGTATCACCTTATGATACTAGGTAGCAAATAGACCTCTCACGTGTAGAATTAAAGCTCAGTTTACCAGAGGTAAAGCTGCAACTTAAGCATAGACTAGGAATGTTCACATAGTGGACATTTGCAAGGCTGCAACATGGAGATCTGTTCATTCGTTCACACAAAAGCACTGTCTGGATTCAGACACTCAAGCGGAGGCTAGACTAGGTCAAGAAACAGTTAAGAATCTCTTCAAATGTGCGGTCATTTGAGAGTTTCATGATACCTGATAGTGGTTTTGTCTCATTACTGCTCAACAGCTGCGTTAGGCAGCAATCTCTAGCTTGCTACTCTCTTCTAACCTTCATGTATTAAATAAAATGAATACTCTTTGAGGTAGAAAAACATATTACACACCTGTAGTTCTGTTTCTGCATTGTGGGAACTTGATTTAAGGTCCTGCGCACCTTCAACTGGCTCTGGGAGACAACTACCAGTACAGTGTGCTATGAAAAGGAAACCTCACAGAGTCTTAAGGAGGCAGGCCTCTTTTCCACTATTCTCAATGTAAGCCTATCAGGCTGCAGTGTTACCTACATGTAGACTCAGTTTAAACAGTTTTGCATTTTAGATGGTGCAATGCTGTCAAAAGATAGGCATTTTGAAGTCTTACAATCCACATACAGGGATAATATTACCATGGATAGACTTTCATTTAATGGACATATGAATAAAGGCATTCTGTGCTGTAATATCACAACCAGAAATTGTTTTTCTGGCATCTATGTGTAATGCAGGGAATTAATCTAACATTTATGACTTCAGTGAAGATTCCCATGATGCAGAACCAGGAATATAGGTATTGAACCTTTTTTTCTGAACTCTGAAAAGAACCTTCCATCATATTTCAGTCACTTACAAACATGTTCGATCATGTGAGGAGGATTGAAGATTCCATTCCTATGTGTAGTGTTTTACCTTTTTCTCAAGTTAGCCAAGGCATTTCACTTAGTACGCTACATACATAATATGCACAGTATTTTGAACTTGATACTTATTGGGAGAGAGACAAATCTAATCATGGAGGGTGAAGGACAAGGGCTGAGGATCAAGGCAAACCAAAATATTCAGATCTTCTGCTTTATACCGATTGTTAATTTCTTCAATTTTGTTGTTTGGTTGCCTGAAAGCGAAGAGCAGAGTCTTTGATTTAGTACGTAGTTTTAACTGGCATCTCAGGTTTGTGAAGAGGCTGGAGAAAGTAGGTCCCAACATGATCATGGATGCACAGAAAAAGTTTCGTTTTCAAAGTTGCGGTGAAGATAAGATGCAGTGTATGACACGCTGTATGGATGAAGCCGTTTGCCACGTAAACGAAACCCCAAGCATTTATATAGTAAATCAATTCAGGGACTGGTTTTGTAAAAGGACAGTCCAACCAGAGGCTAAACTAGCTCATAATAATGTTTTCTTGCAGAATGCAATTACTCACTCAACCAATGAGAAATTGAGCATTAAGATTTCCATTCAAGTCAAGGACAGATGGTATAGCACCCCATCACTTAGATTCTCCTCTTTGTGGATGATCTTGTAATCATGGGGAAACAGGCCATCAAACATGATCATTGCGCGGTCCTTTAATCATGTCTTTGTTAGTCCTCACAGATGGGAATCTGATTAAGCATATTTTCATGACAGGTTTATTAATGAATCCTAGTTTATTGGTAGGATTAGGTCTTTGCATAGGTTGATGAAGAGCATGGCTGAATAGGCCATGTGAATGAATGAATGAATTTAAAACTCGCAATGAGGTGTCCTGCAACTACAGGTATACGTTTTCAGGTTGTTATTCCTTAACGCATTGGTTCCCAACCTTTTGAATTCCTGTGGATCCCCACTTTATAAGTACTGGAACCTGGGGACCCCCACTGAATCAATATTGGAAACCACTACCTTAATGGATTGGTGTGCAGACTGAATCCAGAGTGTGTTACTTGTATGGGTTTGGTAGAATTTACTAGTGGGTTCTGTTTGGGATCAGTTGAAATAGAGGACTTCTCCTCATATGCTGGCTGGTGTAATCCCGTTCAAGGGGAGGGAGTAGTCCATGGATAAATGCATCTATGGGTTGTCGATTTGCATCATCACTGTGCAAAGGTTATCACATGGGTCAGAATGAACTCTTCTTGACCATACAAAAAAAGCCCAAATTGCTGTATGACTATTCAGGAGAAATGGCAGTTTCATAACGAATGTCTCAAGGTACATTATGGAAAAGTCCGTTAAGAAAAAGAGGCCTATCATTGCGATTTTTATTTTGCCACTACTATAACAGTATACAGTAAGTGTTTCTGTGAATTTTTTCATCATACCATATTTCAAGAGCTCTTTGGAATTCTCTGATATGATGGATGCAAAAATCCAGGGTCTATGGCAGTCAGAAGTGGACTGAGCCTGGACTAAATGAAGTAAAATGCAAAGTGTAAAATATTTCTGCAGGCTAAATCTACTTGCTCTGTAACATTGAGGAAGGGCTGCCTGCATGTAACCAAGGCACGTGTGACTAGTTTATTCAAGAATGATTTATCCTGGTAAAGTCAATTCAGGCCAGATAATGGCTGCACCTGAATAGATAGCATGCTCTAACTGGGAGAACAGGAAACAAATGGAGGATCATCTGAGTCAGGAGACCGGAATAAGCTCTGCTGAAAAGCTGATGAGAAACAACTGAGATTGGATGTGAATAAACCTTGACATTGGAAAGCCATAAAGATAGACCAGATAAAACTGATCAAAACATTGAAAAGGCCAGGTTTAAATGTCAGTGTATATGTAGAAGCAAAATTAGATAATCGATGTGCTAGTACATAAGTTCAAGAAGATCTGATCATTACTTAAGAAATGTCCTATTGAAAAATGCTGAAGTATGACTATAGTAGTCTTGCATCAGGTAGCATATCTAGTGAAAAGCAAAAGGCAGGGCTGAAGCAGAACCTACAAATTTAGTAGCTGTTGGTGAGTCGCAAGGACATAGCTCATATTGATGGAATGCATTGAAAGGGAGGATAAACAAGTACAAAATATCTATGTTTTTGAGCTATGGGTTAAGGGAAGGGCTAGACCTATTGAACTGTCAGAATTAAAGCATATTAAGAATCTGCTGTGTGCATGGGGAATGTTCCTTGAGAATATTTGCAACATCTGGCTGGAGCATGAATAGGTTTTACTGCTTCAAAAAAATTGATGGAAAATAAATTGTGTGTAGGATATAATCTGGGCGATGCTCTTGTCTACTTCTGTTAATTTCCACCAATGACTATATATACAGAAGAATGAGAGCTAATGGTAGGGTGGATTTGGGTGGTTTTAAAACATGCTTAAAGCAACTTTAAAACCATTTGTTTTTTAATTGTTTATTTAAAAGCACTGCAAATAGGAACATAACCGACAGGTCCCTAGCAGCAAAACTGGCAACCACTGGCAGTGGAACTGGCTCCCACCCTGCTTTTCCACTGAAACGCCTGCTGCCTGGTAGGCCAGTCCTGCCTTGGTTTTCACCTCCTATTAAAACATATCCTGTAGTTGGAATTGATGCTTTCTGGGGTTCCTAGATGCAAGTAGGAATAATCTACTTTTAAAACTTCAGTGAAGATTGCTATACTGCAGAAACAGGTTTAAAATAAAGTAACATTTATTCCTTTAAGACATAAAAAGTATGCCATTGGTAAGTTACTTATCCATATTATCATTTTAATTCTAACTAGAAGATATAAAAAAATAGAGACATTTAGTAAATACTGTACTTTTGTATAGATGTAATCCAATATGTTTTGTTAAAAGAGAAGTTACTGCATTCCTCTAATCCACATGTGGTTAAATTAATTGAAGATAACCTCATGCAGAATCAGAATTATTGGTACGTACTTTTCTTTCATGCAAGCATCACATTCTTTCTATATTACTTAATCATTTCCCTATCAGATTCTCACATCTCTCCTGCTTCCCTCATACTGTAGTCCTGATAAAGGGAGCTTTAATTCCAAGTTGTTTTTATTTATTTTTTCAGAATCCTCCGATGATTCTTATGTCTCAGCGGGTGAGGATCCCCTAGAAGCTCCAGTCTTTGAGATCCCTGTGCAGAGTGCCATGGTTGTTGAAGGGACCACCGTCCTTCTCAAGTGCATCATCTCAGCTAATCCACTTCCTGAAGGTAATACGAGAACACCAATAACGACCATGGAAGCACAGAAGAGTGTTGGGTGGTATGAATGGCGGGTTTCCTTTTCAGGGAGAAAAGAAGGTGATTTTCAGAAGCATATTTTAAATCTGACAGCTTATAGAACTTACTATTTGGGGTGAGAGTGGAAGTCAAATATCAATGGCTGTTACAATACAATCACAGAGGCTGTGCATTTAGAGCCCTTTGTGTGGTTAAAGGCCATGATTATAGTATCATAAGTCATGGATATTTGCTGCCCTGGTGTCTACATAAAAGGACTACAGCAGGTACTCATGTACCTTTAACCATTAAGGCACTGCAGCACCCTAACAAATGCATCCTTCTTCCACCCATTGTTCGACCCCCTACTTTGTTCCTTGCACACCTTTGTCTTTTTAAAGTTGGTTGTAATAGTGTTTTAACACAGGTTATGTGAATCCGACTTATTTGTATATAATAGGCGAGTGGTAGTCTTCGTGAGGCTCTCTCCAAGGCAATTAAAAGACTGTGGTTACAGTGCTTGATCTCTATGCCTCCGTGCATAAACAATGAATAAGGAGATACATGCTGTTCTCCAGAACCTGCTGCTCCTAGTTTCTCTTCTGTCTACAGCAAGCTCCTCTAGGAGAACACTACAATATAACATCTACAATCTTACAACTCAAGCACTACGACAGCAACATATGACAACAGCTACCACAACTTAAAACTATTTCTATATTAGACACTACATAGAAACCATTACAACAGGAATCTGATAAAGGGAACCAGAGTTATGACTTTTACAAGGTTTTCATATTTCACTCTAATTCACTCCAAAAAGTTTTGTAAATCACTGCTTTTGACTGTTAGCAGTAGTCTATGAACCTCAAATGCGAGGGTCCATGGCAAAGTCAAAGTTTCAGGCCAATCGCGATAGAATGCCTAACAGATGCAGGGGCCAAGTTGGTCTCGGTCAACTTTTTACCTTCCAACTTAGAAACTTTTCTGTTTTTTTTCTTGACGACGGGGTTGTTGGCAGGGCCCTCTGTAGCTTGAGTCCAGCGTTAGGTTTGATATCAGTGGTCAGGCAATCCAGTGGAAGCCTTGGTTCTTGACAGCATTCAGGGCTACCTACAAACCGGCAAATAGTGGTAGTCTATGAGCCTCAGATTCTGTACCCAAAAAAATGTTATCTTTTGCTTTAGGCTCACATGTTGCAGTTCTGTGGGGAGAAATAGTACACTATGGCACCAGCCAAGGGTTCAAGACCTGGGGGCACATCTTGGGGACCAGAACTCTATCTCACGAGCAACAACTGCGGAGTCCAGGGCAAGTCCACTGGTATCTGGTCAGTTGGGCACTGTGCAGGGGTTCTTTAGCATTTGTGTCCCTGAAGCTTGGCAGGAGGATAGCCAGCTAGCCCTTGGAATCTACTCACCTGCCCATGCTATAAGTGGAAACAGATCCGACCCTTGAGGTATCTTGCCCATGGTTTGAGTAGCAGGGGCAGCCCTTCTCTTTCTAAAGCCCTGTCTTGGTTAGGCGGGTGCAACCCTACTTGGGTCAGCCTTGTTTTTCTGAGGTCCACCTGGTCAGTAGGTATAGTACTTCCTCTGTTCTCTCTGATTCCAGCAGTGTTCTGAGGCTGAAAGCCAGGGGTGCAATGTTGATGGCAATTCTGAGTTGGTGGGTGGGGAGGAGACACTAACCAATGGGGACAAACTTCCCACTGGGTAACCCTACTTACTATTACATCACATCCTAGGGGACTGGCATTAAACAGTCCCATAGTGGATTTCTCTGCCCAAATCTAATATATCAGAACCCTTCTTCCCAGTGTTAGAGCTATGGGCACACACCCCTGAGGTGTGTTCAGTAAATTGAGCTGACCCTCCTGGAAAACTAGTTCTGCAAAGGGTTTTGCTTTTCTGGAGGAGATGCAAGCCTGTCTACCTACATAAAATAGCAGGCAATCTAAGGTGTGACTTGTATTTTCCTATCAGAAGCGGCATCCTCTATTAAGCCAGGCCATCTGTGGACACAGCACTCTGACCATTTTGGCAGGACTGGGACACACCTCCTCCCACCGCCAGCCATTTTTATTCCCTCATCCTGAGGACTAATCACATCTCTTGGTTGGAGGGCAACAGGCTGTGTCAGGTGACAACTGCTACAGTGAATCAGAAACGGCTATTAGAAGTTTGGGGCAAGAAAGTGGTAACTTTCCAAACTCACCTTTATACTAAAAGTTACTTTAAATCCGACTTCAGTATCAATTTTAGTTTAACGTTGCAATAAATTTGATAGCTCAAAATACTATATTTGAAGGTCCAAAATGAAGTTAGCACTTAGAAACTGGGCTAGTGTAACAACATTTTAGCTAATGAGACTACCAGCCTTGCTACAGTGAACAACACAATTGTGAGTTTTCACTGTCAGGGCATGTCCTTTTTCATGTTTAGCTCTGTGCCAAATGAGCTACTAAGCTCTTCCCTAAGACTGACTTATAAGTATTAAAAAGGAAGATTTTTACTTGGCAAAAGGGTTTGTTTTGCCGGGTCGCGTTGGCAGTTTTAAAGCTGACTGACTCGGCTGCACTTGCAGACCTAGAGCCATGGATTCATGTTCTCACTGTCATGGTGGCACAATACGTGTTGCAGTCCAATAGTGATATTTACTTACTAGCTCTGGGTACACTTTGTACCATATACTTGGGACTTACAAATTAAATAAGCCAATCCAGTTTTAGCCAATTGCACATACACCTTGAGTGGTCATACACCCAGGACTGATCAGTGCAAAGTCCACTTCAGAGAAACAAATAGCACCATCAGTTCAAATATGTTGGCAGTGATCATGCAAAAGAGTTCTTTCCTTACAATCGATTTTCTTTCAGAGAGGCTTGCGTAGCGCTCATCTTGTACTTTTTTGTTTGCAAAAAGGTCTGTACTGGTGTTTTCCTCCGGGGCTGTGTTTTTTAGCAGACTCTTTCACTTTGAGCAGGCTGTTTCACTGATTTTATCTGCTCTAACTTTTTGGAGGAAAGCTCTAATTTGCCTATGATTTCATACTTTGTGCAAGAGGGGCCTGAATAACTCCTTCACTTGCTGGACCTGTTTTTTGAGGATGGCCTTCGCGCTACACCTGTTTTAAGTGAAGGAGACCTTCACAGCTATTTCCTGTGCTGTGCTTGTTTGGTATAAAGTTAGTATTTGACCTGCTGTCCATGTTGTGCTTTTTCTGTGTGACGAAAGAAATATTGGGCTATTGCTACCCACACTGTGCCTGTTCTATGTAGGAAGGAAACTTGCACATCCTTCTCTCATGTTTGGGCTATTTGGTGCCAGCCAAGCTTGCACTGTTTCTCCATTGTTATGTTCCTGATCATGCTGGACAACTGTGCACTGCTGCTCATGCTGAATCTGTATTAGAGAACCCTCCACTGACGCTGTCCATCATTTGACTGTGAGAAAAGGCGTCTTTAGTCACCGTTAGCCCCCACTTTTTGCTGTTTCAAAGTTGTTAGTGCCCAGGGCCCCTGCTAACCAGGTTCCCTGGGCCAGATCTCATTCCCTAAACTGTTGTGATGTATTGGCATGATTGGCAACACCGTTAGCTGCCACTATAGGTCCCTAGTAAATGGTACTTAGTTATCCAGGGCATAGGGTACTAAGGGTAGGCCCCTGAAGGCAGCATCACAGATTGTGCCATCCTCTAGTGCCATGCACCGATCACTGCCGGTGCAGGCTGAGTGTTCTGATACAATCCTAAAAGACAAACTCAACATGTCACAAAGTCTGTGTGCCCTGTCCACTATACACTGCATGCACTATAAATAAGTCACCCCTCTGGCAGGCCTTCCAGCTCTAAGGCAGGGTGCACCATATTATATGTGAGGGCATAGCTGCATGACGGCTACCCTGAACCCTGGGTTGTTTGGTACCAAACGACTCAGAATGATCAATCCAAACTGGTACCAGTATTGGATTTATTATCAAATGTACCCAGGGGTCACCTTAGAGGTGCCCCCTGCAAAAGCTAACTCCCTGGCATGTTTGCTGTCTGGTACCAACCATCCTGCCACCACCAGACAAGACTCTAAATCCCTGGGGTGAGAGATCCTGCTCTCTGGGTTTCAGAACAAAGCCCCTCCTGGGTGGAGGTGCTAATACCCACTCCCTCAGGAATGTACACTGTCTTGCTGGCAAGCTTTAGAAGGCATTTCGCCAGGTCTGCTGCTAGCAGCAGATTGCTGCCCGTGTAGCAAACCCCCACTTTTGGTGGGAGCAACGCTGGGAATGGGTAGGAGAAGTGGTCACCACTAGCTAAGGCGTTGCATGCAAGGTGACCTCTCTATTTCATTTTCCTCCTTCGTGGATGGAAGCTAAATAGCCAATAAGATTTAGGGAAGTGACCTCTGCCGACAGGAAGTGGCAACATAGTGGGTGAGCCAGCCTAAGGTAGATGACCCATTGGTCACTACTAAGGACCCCTAAAACTCTCACTAAAGACAGTATTTAGTGAGCATTCCTAGACCAAGAAATCAGATCGCAAGGACAAAAGAAGATCAGCAGCAAAGAAAACTCAGGGTTTGAGAACTGAAGTTCTGCTTCACCAAGAAAAGGCACCAAACCCAGCCTGCTGCACCCAGGACTGGACAATCACCCCTGAGGGGTTGCTTGGACATTGGATGGACTCTACAAACCCCCCAGAGAACCTCCACTCTTCAAAAAAGCACCAAAGATCTCCGTCCAGAGTGAAGGCATCACTCTGCAACACCAAGGAACCAAAGACCCAGTGAAGGCCACTTTACTGGTCGGTTCCTGGCCAAGGAACGGATGCCACAGTTGGAGCAGACTTGGCCTGTCGGACCGCAAGGATAAAACCTATCAGTGTGCCAAGTTTTGTGGCACCACACCCTCCAGCGGCCAGACTGTGTAATAGCCCTAGGTACTGGTCACGTTGGACACCGAGATAGACAGTCCATTCCGGACCAGGAGGAAGCCCCAGTCGAGAGACTTCAGGAACCACCTGGACTTTCCACCAGAGTGCCCCTGCTGACCTGCAAGTGACCCTCCAAGGTACCTACGCCCTGCTTCCATGGTCACCTTTGCGCACAGCTCCTGGCTCATCGATTCGCTCTTCACCAGGTCCTGCCCGGAAGATCCAGCTGTGCTCTAATGGTCCCCCAACCCTTGAGACCTCGACAGCCCAAAGGGACCCACCGGACTTAACTTAACCAAGTGGTCCCTCAAAGTGGCCCGGCACCAGCTCCATTGACATCTTGCAGCTGCTCTCGCCGGGACCGGGAGTCACCCGAACTTCTGCAGCTGGTCCAGGGTACCCATTGACGACCTCGATATACCTGCAAAAGGAGAAATTGCTAAACGTGTTGCCTGATTTATTGTGAATTTTCGAAGTATTTCTCCATTGGTTCCTATGGTGTGTAGTTACGCACAGACTAACTTTATTAAAACTGTAAAAATGTATAACTTAAAAAGTACTTAGCCGATTTTGATTATCTTTGTCTTAAAAATGTTACAAAAATCTGAAGTATTTTTGTAAATTGGTCTCGAGTTATTCTTTTGAGTGTGTGGCCTCATTTATTGATACTGGGAGTACAACAAATGCTTCGCACTTCTCCAAGATCAGCCTAACTACTCGACCAAGCTACCATAAAAATTAGAGCATTAGGTGGTCTAATTTTTATCTCTGTAACTCAACATGTGGTTGCGTGGACCCCTTAACAGTGTGCCCAGTTATGCACACTACATAAAGGGCCAGCCACCGACAATGACTGTTGAATGTGTGATGATATATTGCACACCTGCCCCATGCTGTACTTGTTTTGTATACAGTGGTTGAAATACTTAACATTTTGTGTGTAAGTGAAGACTGGTACTGGTGCTATATGTGTTCCATCTTCCCTAAGAGACTAAACTGATCTGTTCATACCTTTGTTACCACAACAAGTGTTGAAATGATTGTGATGACCCCATCGTTTTGATAAGTAGTATAGGAAGAAACGTGGGCTTAGTTGGCTGAAGGACAAATGTTGATGGTGAACAAATGACTCATGAGAGAGAAAGACAATTAGTGAAAACAAAAGAGAAAATTATAGGCCCAGATTTAAGAGGGCCTAGCACCATTCCAACTCCACATTAGCTTAATTTTTTTGCGCTAAAGTGCATTAGATCGCTAAAAACGGTGCACCATATTTACAAAAGTGCCGCAGTGCTTCCATTTGTAGCCCCTTGTGCCACATTATACCTGCGCCAGGCATAATGTATGCAAGGGGGGTGTTCCCCCGTTAGGGGTGCAGGAAACATGGCGCAAAGAAATCTAAGAGATTTCTTTGTGTCATTTTTATCAGCATTTTTAACACCTGCTCAGAGCAGGTGTTAAAAGGAGACTCCCATTGTTTTCAGTGGGCCTCTAGGTTCTTTGCAGGATTAGCGTCAAACATTTTAACGCTAATCCTGCAAAGCACCAAACTAGCGTCAAAAATTATGATGCTAGTTCCCTAACTACCGCTATTGCGCACCGTATATTAAATATGGTGGCTTTGGGGGGGCACTAAGGGGCGCAAGAAACGTGGCGCTGCACTAGGTGCGGCGCCACTTTTCATAAATCTGCCCCCAGTATGGTGCAGAGAAGGAGAATGAAACAGAATGAAGGATTTTGTATGGGCTGGGAAGACATGAACATATTAGAGACAGTGAAGGGAAAACAAAAAAGAAGACTTGACAACTATGATGACATGGGTGAAAGGGGAGAAGAAACTGAAATAAAAATAAAAAACGTGGATTTAATGAAAAAGAAAATATGATAGCAAATACGAATGGTGGGAAGTAAACTAAAGTAAGAATGACTGGAATGAGACATAAAATAGTAGTAAGATAATAAGTTAAATAATAATGAACGATTCAGAAGAAAGAAAGATGACAGAAAGAAAGCAAGAAAGAAAATGGGAAAGATAAATACAAAAATAGGATTACCAAAAAGACTGAAAAAACACTATTGAAAGATAAAGGAAACGATGGACAGAAAGGAAAGTGGAACCTGCAACGTAAATAGTAGAATAATTGAAGACAGGGAAATGTAGAAGAACAGAAGAAAAAACTAGAGGGTGACCATGACAGAGAGACCATGATAGGGAGCACAGGAGGAGCAAAGGAAATAAAGAGGGAAGGGTGGTGCAGGTGAAGCATGATGAATGGTGGGATGATATGTGCGATAGAGATGACAGAGTAATGGAGCAAGTGTGAAGCATGCAAATAAAACGCAGAGATGTGAAGGGTGAAACAGGATCTCAAGTAAGCTGAAAGGGCTATTGGAAAGATCAGATTAACAAAAAAGCAGAGAGCTATTAAGGTGGGGGTCTAATGAATACAAAATGGAAAATGGAAACTTGAAGATAGGTGTGAGAGAAACTAGATGGCAGTGGTCAGAGAATGAGAGAGATGGGTGTAGGTGGCAAATTGGGAGCCATTAAGTAGTGAGAAAATTAGAGAGGTAGAGATGAAGGTGGGAGTTTAATTTCATAAGCGGAATAAGGCTAAAGGTGAGAGGGGAACTGAAGAGATAGAAATAATTGGTGGTCAACTATAGGAATGAAGCTGAAACAGAGACTGGACAGAGAATAGCTGAAAGAATTCAAGATGTGCAAGAGAGGAACTGAAGGGATTGGAGGTTGGAGTGAGAGGGTGGAGGTGTGAGGGAAACAGGAAAGATCTGAATGTGAGATAACGGGAGTGGTAGCATTAAAAGAACTTCATAAACTAGAAGATATACAATGAAGAATGAGAGCTGTGGAAGTGCAAAGAAACGAGGAGGAATAGTAGAGCCATACTGGCAGAAATAAAGAAAACAAAGATATAGATCTTTGATGAAATAAGATTGAGATGCATGTAATTAGTAGGACACTGAATAAAGGTGTGAGTAAGAGAGATAGAAATAGGAGGCTGAAAGAGATGGGTGACTTTGGAGGAGAGAAGTAGAGTTCAGGACGGTAAATGGGTGAGAGAGAGAAGAGCTAGGCAGGGTGAAAAGGGAAAACTGGGAAAGCTACAGATAATTATAAGAGGAAGTCGTGGTGGGAGATGAAGATGGGGGAAGGAAAGAGGTAAGAAGAGAACAGGGTGGAGATGAGGGGGGCTGAAGCAGAAATGGAGGTGGGAGGTGGAGATTGTGAAAGGGTGAGATGTGAGGCTATATGATAGTGGTTCAGATTATGGAGAAAGAATGACATGTAGAGCTAGACATGACAGGAACTGGGTTAGATGGAACCAAAAAATGAGGGATGGAGAGAACCAATCACCAACTACTTGTATGCATTTCTAGAGGCGAGGTGAGAATCTTATAAAAAGAAAAGCAGTGTATGAAGACATGACAGTACTGTTCCAGTACAATTAAAATTTTGTGAGTTGTTCCTCAGGGAGATGCCTTCAGCATGGATACCATGCACACATGTGCACATACACTCTGAAATATTGTCCATTCCATTATAGGTGGCCCCAACAGTTCTATCTGTGGCCCCTTGTGTGCCCCCACATTCCAGACAGCATTTATAGAGATGCTACTGTCCGCCTGATTTAATAGATGAAGTAACATATTGTTCTGTTCATTCTGGCAGTTACCTGGAAGAAGGACAACATTCCCCTGAAGAACAGCAGCACCCACCAGATCCGAGCCGAGGGGGAACGGCACACACTGCTCATCCAAAGTGCGAAAAAAACAGACACCGGTGTGTACACAGTAACTGCACGGAACGAAGTGTCGGAGTCCAGCAGCACCAGCTGTGTGACAGTGTGTGCAGGTAAGAAAAGGCTTAGGCCGAGGATCAGTAGGTTTCATCCGGGTGTGCTAGGCTCCTGAGGACTGACCTCTTACCATGATGTAGAGGAGGGGTTCTTATCATTTTGACTTCTGTGGATGCCCACTTAATTATTACTGGATTCCAAGGATACCCGTGGAATCATTATTGGAATCCTCCCCCCCCCCAGTCATTGCTAGAAGCAAGGGATCGTGGCCTCAGCAATATTGACGATTTGAACCTCAAAACAGTATACAAAATACAGAAACAAGCATTTGTCAAACAATTAAACAAGCAATTAAATATTTTATTAAATTCACAAACAAATGTATTTTTTTTTTTTTTATGTGACGGTCTGAGCTTTTCTCAATTCAACGGAAGCCACCCGTCATCCTTACTATATCTGTTTGATGTTCTTGCACTGCTCCCAAAAATCAACCTCAGGATACCACTCAATATTTGGCCCACAATTTCAGATTTCTTCAAATGTACAGAACGTTTTGAAATTTAGATTTTTTGATTTGGTGTCTTTATTTTTATGTACAATATTAATCTGTTAACATTATTTAATTTTCTAAGTAGTCTTGGATCCCCTTAGTATGCATCACAGACCTATGCAGGTCCACAGACCACAGATTAAAAACAGGTGATGTGGAGGATAGGGAGGCTGCATCAGAGTGTGACAGGCTCCCAAAGACTGACTTTAGAGCGTGAGAAGGAGGATCAGGAAGATGCATAAGGGTGTGTCCTGAGGACAGGCCTGGGAGAGTCATAATACTCCACGCCGGTCATCTTAAGAGTCACCTGTTAGTATTAAAATTGGACTGCTTATGTGCATATCGCTGCCTTTGACAACACGTGTATCTCAGCAGTACTGCTTATGATAGACTCCCTGTGCTAACTGCCCAATCTTCTAAAGATTATTGTAAATTCCACTACTCACAATGGACCTACATACCCTAAAAAGACATTAATGTTTTCCGTTACATGAGTAATAAGGAAGCATTCAATATGTGTGCCTATTTACCATTTTTCCATATCCCCAAGCAACCCCTTTCTTGTTAAGGGGTGCGGCCAGGATGCATCTCCATATAGTTAATACCTATCTGTAATTAACCCTGTTCTGGGGTGGGACCAAGTCTGTTTTGCACACATAAGACCATTCACTGTATCAGCACTGATGTGCTTAAGAGCTTTAAAGTTACCTTCTCTAGACTGGTACGAGGTCAAAGCGTCTTTCCAGTCTACTTGCATTAGTTCCAGCTGTGAAGGTATATATATCTCTTATTAGTTTGAAACATACTTCCTTTCACATTATGTTCAACCAACATTCTCTTGACAACTGGCTCAACAATTATGGACCTTCCGGTTACAAAATTCTTTATTCTCTTGTGTGCTTCCTCTCTTTACAATTTTGCAAATTTGCACCTGTCTGTAAATGTGGCATAAGTAAAACCTTGCTTACTTTTAAACAATCTACATCATCCTGGGACCTTTGGAAAGCTGAATTACTTAATCTACATCTCACTGCATTTGTAGTAATCATCACTAGCCCAATCACTTCCTTCCTCTCTTACAGTCATCCCTCGAGCCCATATCACTTATTGTAAACAATCCAACTGCTGCCTGGATTGTCTGTGTTGTCGTAAAGTGACTCCCGTTATAGTAACAAGATTGCTGGACTTTTGTGGCAGCACCACCAAGCGCGGGGGACTGAGTCTGATTCTGCTGTATGTGACCACTGTCGGCCTAACCCTTCCGGCCAGCTAGGACCACCACACCAGAACCCAAGGGTAAAGGTGATTTGTGGCAGCACTTTGCATGACTTCTTAGCTATCTCAGGGAAAACACGGCGGAACAGATCTTACCCCTTTCTCTCAGTCACACATGTCTCATACAGGCAAAGACAAATAGAAGCAGGACTAGGTTAAAAAGGTTTTATTCAATCAACTGCATTCTTTGTAAAAAAGGCATGTATTGCGATTATGAGGATGATAAAAAATAATAAAAGCAGAACAGCGATGAGGAAAGTGAAACATAGGAAATGTCCCGATATACTGTTACAATAATGATTCTAGAATCCCTACCTGCACTATTAATATCCTTTACAAGAGCATGGCAGTTTAAGCCCTAATGCCCATCAGATCCACCCAGAAAGAACCCATCCCCCATACCTGTGGTTGTAGGTAAAAGAGAGGTCTGTTGATCTACTTCGAGTCCTCCCACACATGGGTAGAGGAGGCATCAGATTTCAGCAGAAACTGCAAAGTCGGTCTGCAGCATTCGAAGGCAGTAGCTCGAAATCCCCTCTAACATAAATGGGGCAGTAAGGTGTTTTATGATGAAACATCAAATGTCCTGAGAAACTGCCCTGGTGTGGCAACACATATATTTTGGTGTGTAAGAGTTTGGTGCATGATGAACGCTTTGTACCAACAACAACTAATAAGCTTATCATAGTCAGCCATGGAAAAAGCATGGTGTGAATATGTTGTAATAAAAGTCTGCACAAAAGGGCAACTGATAAAATAATAAAAAGAGGTTCCACAAAACAAAGCCCTTGCTATAATAATAAAAATGAATAAAATCCCATTTATGTAGATTAGGAGTGGTCGGTGATCTCCACTCTGCTGGCGGAGTTAACAGAATTTTTGGCACTCTGCTCGGAGCAGGGAGTTTGGCCAAAAACTCCGCTATCCCCGACAGCAGAGTGGAGCTCACCGGCGTGCGCAGCAGCCCAGTTATGGGCCACACAGAGCAAGCGCAGACTCACTAATGCAGTCTGCTCTTGCGCTGTGTGGACCATAACTGGACTGCACTTTACGCTTGGTCCAAAATGAAGACAACATTTGCCCCACGACAGGCTTTGCTTTCTGCTGGTTGGCAGTGTGGAGCTGTTGGAAGCTGCTGCTCTGGGGCTGCCAGCTCCGGGTCCAGACTTCCCTCCTTCCACTGTCCTCAGCAGCCCAAGAGCAGGAGGCAGAGGGAGTCAGAGACCCATGCCTCTGGCAATGGGTACCCTGGAACCAGGTCAGACCCTTGTTTGGCTTTCTTTTCTATATGCACTCGGGAGCCGTTTTGGGCATGGACAGAATTTGCATATGAGGGGGGTCTCTGCTTAGAAAAAAGGAAACTTGCAGTCAGACCCCCACTTGAAAAGAACCTGTCTCCCCAGAGTCACTGGGAAAGGAAGTGTTGTTATGGTGAACAGTGCTGAGGCTAGCATGGAGCGCTGGAGACCAGAGGAGCATCAGCTGCTGAGTGGCAGTCCGGCAGCCCCCGACAGAGAGAGATTTGAGTGGCTTGAGAGAATGCTTTAGAGCCCAGTGGCACTTTGTGAAAATACCAGGCTGCTGGTAGGTAGCTGGTTTGCTGCTGCTAGTACTGGGCCCTAAAGAATGGGCAGTCTGATGCTGGGCAGAAGTGCAGAGGAAGCAATTGCAAGACTAGTGCTAGCCGGAGGGGGTGGAGGGGCGGGTGCTTGACCCTCCGTAGCAATTTTGTGAAGGAGGGCAGTTGGTGAAGAGAAGTGTGCAGGTGTGGTTGAGAGCAGCAGGCTCCAGGCCAGTGGGCCCAAGAGAGACCTGAAACAACTGCTTTTGCAGCCTACGGCATATACCCTGCTCTGAATGTGCCCAGTCACAGAAACGCTAAGGTGGGTTGGGCCTGGTTAGCCGGGCCCGACCCTACTTAGTGCTTCCGGGATCAGGCACATTCAGGCCAGGGTGGTGGTAGGGCAGGCGGCATTCCACAGCACGCGAAACTCAGTGGAATTCCACAGAGATTTTAGCCAACTCCCCAGAATTCTGCAGAGTAAAACTCTGCGAGCTCCGCCCACCCTTAATATAGATGAAAGGGCACAAGCTGCAGGCCTAAGCTAAAATAGGCTAAAATAATGTGCTCATGTAATTAGCTAAAGCAGCCTTGCAACACCCTCCCCATTGACAGTTCAAAGTGTAAACGCTCCTAATAAAGCCTAAAGAAGAATCACCATATTTACATGTATTAAACTAAAAGCAAGCTAAAAAACCTATAAAATAAAATGTCTATGTTGACAAGCCACCAGACCAAATGCCGGTCAAATTAGAATTTAAAAACATATCAAATGATATAGACCTAGCATCAGCAATTTAAAAATAATCATGATCTTTTAAAAAGTCACCAATTTCATCAAGGGTAATGGAATCCAGGGAAGATTCCATTTCGGCAGACCAATTTGTTGCCAAAGAAGGCAAGAAAGCACTCATGTTCCAGTGCCTCAGCTCCAGCCCACGCGGCAGCATCCAGTGCAGTGCCAGGGTTGTAGCACCAAGAGCCGCTCGATCCACAAATGGAGTCTCATAGGAAGCCTCCCACAACAAACACAATCTCAATGTGCATGATTAGTAATGAGTGCTCAGCGACAACATCAATAGATCAGCCTTCAAAGAAGGTATGCACTGGGTGGCAAGACACACTTCCGGTGCACGTTAGAAAGGGCACCACAAGCAAAGAAAGACAGGCTGCCCACAGTTCAAAACAGGTCTAAATGACAGAGACCAGTTACACTCCAGTTGTTCCAGGAGTGGTGCTCCGAAGTACTGCATCCTGCAATCATGACACAGTTGGGCTGGTGGAAGAGCCATCAGGCTTCCTTGTTGAGATGGGGCAGCCATTGTGAAGGAAGAATAGCAACCGAATAATGCTACCAATTAGTGCCAAGGTAATAGGAATCCTTCAAAAACACTCAGGAAAATAGAGTGTTTGGCTGAAGGTATAATACCAAATCTGGAGGAAAAGTTGCTGACAAAACCAGGACCAACAGCCATAAACAAGTGTATAATCCCAGCCATGTTCGAGGCGTTAAAAATTCTCCCAATTAATTCACTGAAGTGGCTTGGAAAGTTAGTATTTAAAAGGGACTGTATCTCTCCAGATAACCTTGCTACTTGAAGAGCATAGGTCTCGCGAGCAGATGTAAGCATCACATGTTTTTGAAATAAATGAGCCTTTAGTCTGCTTAGCTTGTCAAAATTTACATTTGAAGTAGCAATATGAGGCCAAATTTCTGCTACTTTCCTCTGTCGCTTGGGGGGAAAACGCACATTACCTCAAAAGGTGACAATTTTGGAGACCGAAACTATGTAGGCAATTCCACCTTGCATCCCGCAACAGATCTCTTTGTTCGGAACCACATAACTCCCATTCGAGAGCACCTGGAATGCTGCTGAAACAAAGAGACAGGAACTCCCTTCATATAACATGATAAATTTGCAACAAAGCATTACATGCTCCATGCAAAGACAGTTGATTACGAATCATTGAATGGCTCACAGTCGCTTCCGCTACGAAAGATCTCTTTCCATTGAAACATTTGTATGAAAGGGAAGCTCCCACAACTCGTGATTGTAACTATCTCCTAGCTTTTCTTATCTGCCTATTGGAATGTGCTGCAAACATGATGTAAATTGGAGTGTTGAAATGGGCAGATTCAAGACCCCATGAATTAACCAGACGGCAGATGGTATTTCTGCAATGGTGAACTGCGACTTTTCTAACTTCGCAATGTTAAGCATGCCATAAGTTGCTTTTTCTTTAGCCATTATTTGCTGCTGTCCCATTAGATGAAATGCAGCAAAAGGTCTATCGAGCTAACATATTGCCATAGTATGCGACCACTTTTCAGGTCTTGTAACATCCAACCTAATTGTATAATAGACCTTAATTGATGTTTCCCATGTTGTAATGATGTCATGCCAGTTTGTATAATGTTGATTTCAGAAGAAATTATGCTGTTAAGAGTGTATATGGGGTGGGACAAGGTGTTCATTCCATTACCTACAACGGCTAATGCTTTTTTCTCGTGATCTATTTGCCTTAACAGTGCTGCGACTTCTTGATGGGAAAGTTTTCAAATTTCATTATAAATTGTGTAGGAAAGTAGCCTTTTTTTGGCATAGTTACCCCCACGTTTTGACTGCTGTTAATGTGTTTTGGCTGTGTTCACTGGGATCCTTCTAACCAGGACCCCAGTGACCGTGCTCTCTCCCTCTAGATTTGGTTGTCCCTAACTTTTAACACCCCACAATTGGCATACTGTTGCCACATATAAGTCCCTAGTATATAATATCTAGGTACCTAGGGCCTTGTGGCACCAGGGGTTCCCCGTGGACTGCAGCATGTATTATGCTACCCATGCCGTTGCAGCCTGCGTGAAAAGGTGCCCTGTACCAGGTCACTGTAAGTCACCCCTATGGCAGGCCCTCCTAACCCAGAGGGCAGGGTGCAAGTACCTGTGTGTGAAGGCACTCCTGCAAGAGCAGAGGTGCCCCCACAAACTCCAGCTCCATTTTCCTGGACTTTGTCAGTGCAGGAAAGCCATTTTAGCCATGTACTGGACATAGGTCACTACCTATGTCCAGCTACAAAATGGTAAATCCGAACGTAGGCATGTTTTGTATCAAACATGTCAGAATCATACCCCAATACTGTTGCCAGTATTGGTTGTATGATTTTATGCACTCTGGGGGCTCCTTAGAGGACCCCCAGCTTTGCTCCTACCAGTTTGCAGGGTTTTCCCGGGCATCCCACGCTGCTGCCATCATACAGACCGGTATCTGCCCTCCTGCTGCTTGAACAGCTCAAGCCCAGGAAGGCAGAACAAAGGATTTCCTCTGGGAGGCAACACCCCTCCATTTGGAAATAGGTGTTACATGACTTGGGATGGGTAGTCTCCCCAAGCCACTGATATGCTTTGAAGGGCACATTTGGTGTCCTCCTTGCATAAACCATTCTGTACCAGTTTAGGGACCTCCAGTCCCTGCTCTGGTGCGAAACTGGACAATGGAAAGGGGGTAACCACTCCCCTGTCCATCACCACCCCAGGGGTGGTGCCCGGAGCTCCTCCAGGTGGCCACTCGATTCTGCAATCTTGAATCCAAGGTGGGCGGAGGCCTCTGGGAGCATCTGAGTGACCAGGTCAGGCAGGTGACGTCAATGACCCCCCCGATAGGTGGTCACCCTGGTCACCCTGCCAGGTGACCAATCCCCCTTTTAGGGCTATATAGGGTCTCCCTCTTGGGTGGGTCCTCAGATTCGACGTGCAAGATTCCAGCAGGACTCCTCTGCAATGTTTACTTTGTCTTCTGGCCACTGGAACCGAAACTGGACTTCACAGGAACCTACAATCTCCAGCTCTAGCGACGACTTTGTTCTGCAAAATTGTTTCTGCGGCTCCTTCCAGCAACTACAACATTTCCCCAGCTGTGCATCCTCTGAAGGCGTCAAGTCTTCAGTCTGCACCAAGAAGCAAGAAGGAATCTCCCTTGGAGGGAAGGAGTCACTCCCCTGCATCCGCAGGCACCAACTGGAATGACGACCAACTGCGTGGGTCCTCTCTCCTGCAACTCTGCTTGGATCCAGCAACACAAGTGGTGGTCTTGAGTGGTCCCCTTGGTCCCTTCTACCAGCTATCCAACTTTGGAGGTGGTGAGACTTTGCCTCTCCTTGCAGGACGGTACCCCTGTGCATTGCGACTCTTGCAGCTACCAAGACTTGTTGGTTCTTCTTCCAAGGGCTCTTCGGGCTCCGTGTAGCCCGGCCTCCAGCACTCTTCCCTGCAATGCTTAGTCTCCTGACTGCTGCTCCAGCGACGTGGGACTCCCTTCCAGGTGTGCTGAGTGGGCCTCACTGCGTCTCCTATGCCTGCTGCCTGTGAGGTGCCTGTGGGGGTTACAACCTTGATTTCTGGCTCTCCTCACTGTTGATGGTCACCTGAGACTCCCCTCCTTGGGTTGAGTCCCCTCGGACCTTCCTGGACTCCAGCAGCTCCGCAGCGTCTCTTGTGCAACTCTTGCCTTTGTCAAGGCCTGTTGGTGATTTTTCTACACCACTGACAGGCCTCAACTCTTCTTCCGACATGGACATCGACTGCATCACTTCTGGAACTCTTCCTGTGCTCTTGTGCTGCATAGTCGACTCCTGGTCTTCACCGTGGACCTGGTCCTGCATCTCCTGAAGGGTGGATAGTGGCTCCTGTCCCATCCGGACACTCCAACTACAACTGGACTTGGTCCCCTTCATTTGCAGGTCCTCTTTTGTCTGGATCCATCTTCTGCTTCTTGCAGTCTTGCTTGGGTCTTGCACAATCCTTTCCCAACATTTCTCTGTGGGTTTGGGAAGAAACAGATACTTACCTCTTCTCTCCTGGTTGCTGGGGGGCACTCTGGTACTTACCTTTTGGGGTTCCCAGTTCCTCCAGCTCCCCTCTACAGATTCCACTTACCTGGGTAAGGGGTCTTTCACATTCTATTTTTTTAGTATATGGTTTGGTCTCCCCCTAGGGTCTCTACTGTCTACTGTCTTCACTGTTTTTTATTGGTTCCTATGCCCAGTATTGCATATACAGTAGTTTAGTATTTGTGTTACTAAAATAAAGTACCTTTATTTTTGTAACACTGTGTTGTTCTTTCATTTGTGTAAGTGCTGTGTGACTACAAGTGGTATTGCATTAGCTTTGCATGTCTTCTAGGTAAGCCTTGGCTGCTCATCGATGGCTACCTCTAGAGAGCCTGGCTTCCTAGACACTGACTACACCTCACTAATAGGGGATACCTGGTATAGGGTGATAACACCATACATGCTCACTACACACCAGGCCAGCATCCTACAAACTGCATATACGAAGCGCTTTTTCTGTTGTTTTCTGGGGCCCAATACAAAATCGTGGAAGTCTGCATCTTCTGATAGGAGATTGAGGTGATCTTTTACTGCAGCTAGGGAGGAAGATTTTAGCCACTGTTGGCATCATTTTTCTACGCTACATGTGGTGATGATGTCAGTTTTGTGATATGTAACAAGGATCAGGTCGTCTCACTCTAAAACCCCCTGTGGAGTTTAGAAAATGTGCATGTTAACCACCTGTTAGGACCTGAAAGTGTTGTGTTAAATGTTCCATTCTTGGCCCACCCATTGAGCTGTGACATTTATTATTCTGTCATAGGGGATTTCCATGTATGGTCATAAGCACTGCTTTCTTCAGGAAGGCCTGTAAACACACTTAAGAAAGAGACAGATAATGCAGCCTATATATTTAGGCTACAATGGCCCAATTACTCCAGTATTGGAACTTTCATAGATTCACATGCTTGAATACTTCCCCGTCGTCGAGATGGGAGTCCCTGGTGGAATATAAAACCAGGCCTGAAGACGTATGCCTGCAATACATGAAGCAGGCCACAATTCAATAACCTATCATAGTCGTTTTGTAAAATTGACCCAAACTCAAACTTGAACCAGTCAGACTGCCTCACCCGTCTAGAACCTCATGTGAGGAGCTGCCTTCCCTCAGATTTTCCACCTCACGTTGTGCTGGGGAGTCTCCTTTGAGGTCTGCTACAAATTTTCTGTCAGAAGACCTGTTTCTACAGCTTTTGGATATTTATTTCTACTCTGGTGATTCAAACTGGCTGCCATGTCAGAGACACCAAAGAAAGGCCTTTTCAGGTCCTGTGCCTCATGTTTAAAAAAGAGATTATATGTGGAGGGATGTATTTACTGCCTGTACCCCAGCCACAAGACTAAGGACTGCAAAATCTGCAGGAAGTTTTCTACTAAGACCCTGAAGGACAGGGAGGGTCGCCTTCTGTTGTGGCTACAAAGAGGTAAGACTGGACACTGCCTCTAAAACACCTCTTAAAAATCCCCCTAGGAAAATGGGGCAAAAGACATCAAAGAGTCATGGATCTCCACAGAAGAAACTGGGTACAGAATCCCTCAAAAAAGCAAAGAAAACTGCTTCAGAGCCGGCCACTCCTCCTCCTAAAGTGCTTCACCGATTTAAGAAGCCTAGCTCAGCACCGTCGACAATGCCATCGTCGTCTATACCCTCGTCGACGACTGTTTTATCGGTGACTCCGGTGGTAGTAAGCATCTCCACGTCGACTGCAGCGGCTGCAGGATCTTCGTCTACAACAGTATCATCCTCGTCGACGGTGTGCCCCATCTCGTTGACGCTTCTCTCGCCAGCGACACTCCTGTTGACGATGCCCTCGTCGCCGATGATTCCGACGACGCCTCCGTTGACGACGCTCTCGTGGATGGTCCAACCGTCGTCGGTGACAATGTTTCTAGTGACGATGGTATCGTCAACGCCCCCGTCGACAAGTGGTTTCTTGTATTCAATACCAGGATTGCTTCCAACGAAAAGACAAAGACCATCTACGTTACTTTTGGGTCAACCTGCACAACATACTCCGCTTAAAAAGCTCTCTAAAGCTCATTTAACACCTTCTGTTATGTCACCGAGCAAAGTTTCAAGACTCTTGCCATCTAGGTTTTTAGATGACGACGATGATGAGGAGGGCTCAGATCTAGATACAATGTTTGGAGTAGCTAGAAGTCCTTCACAGCTACACGTGAAATGCCAGGAGTACTGGGACGACAATTCATATTTTGGCCAACAGTACTATGACCCAGTATCCTCCGGTCTGGTGTCTGAACTACAGGCTATGCTGGCAGATTACAGAGAACGCTTCTACCCTCAGCCGGGGAAAGATCCCACGCCAGCAGTTTCTGCTCCAGCTACTCCGGCACCTCTGCCAGTTTTTCCTACGACGCCACAAGTTCCTCTTCAGGCTCCACAGAGTCCTCAGGTCCAGGCCTCTTCTGATGAAGCGGCAGAGGAAGGAGAGGTTCTCTCCGACCAGGACGAATGGGATGAGTATGTACTCCCGGCACCCCCTTCACTGGAGCCATTAGCAGTCGAATCTCCTCCTGAGGATATTGGCTCTTTCCATAACCTCTTAGAGAAACCTGCAATGAGGTTTGAGCTGCAGTTTCCATATACGCAGCAGGACTGTTTTCTGTATGATTTTAAAGAGCCGCACAGAAAATCTGTTAGAGCTATCCTGATCATAGACCATGTCTGGAGGCAGGGGCTGAAGATTATGGAAAACCCGGGGACAGTGCCAGCAGTGTTGCCAAAGCTGGACAAGAAGTATAAGGCAACAGAAGACGCTCCTGTGTGCCTAGTGGGTCACCCAAAACCAGACTCTGTGGTTTCCCAGGCTGCCCAGAGAAGCTCCAAGAACCCTTCAGTGCCTTTATCTGCCCCTCCTGATAAGGACGGAAGGCGCCTGGACAATATCGGGAAGAGATTCTCTTCTATGTCGGCAATTGTGGTCTGTGCGGCAAATTCCTTGGCACTACTGGGCAGATACGACAGGCTGCTGTGGTCTGACATCTCCCACTGTGTAGAGGATCTTTCAGATACCAACAAATCGGTCGCTAAAAATATCATTATGGAGGGTTAACGAACACCTGCAGAAGTAATTGACTGCGCCCTGGACATTGCGGCCATGGGATTTAGGCTTCTGGCCGGTTCAGCCATCTTAAGGCTCCAGGTATTGCTCAAAGCCACTAATTTCAGGCCGGATGTCCAAACAAAGATCCTGGATCTCCCATACGATGGCCAAGACCTGTTCGGCAAGCATGTCGACGATGCTTTTCAGGCGATCAAGGTTGATACTGATACTGCCAGGTCGTTGGGATCCCTATAGTACAAGGGTACTCCCTTTCGGGGAGCCAGGGGTAGAGGCCACTCCTCTTTTCGAGGTGGCTACCAGTCTTTTCGTGATCCAGCCTACTCCTACTTGTATCAGTCAGCCAGGCTCCAGTACCATCAAAGGCAGCCTCTGGCGGCAGCATACAGCAGACCTCCTCCTACAGGAAGATTGGGACGACAGTCATGACAGTCGACGTCAAGGATTTCACGCTGTCATCTTGTCACAGGCACATGACATTGAGGAATGCTGCGTCATTGAGATCTACCGGATCGCTGTCAACACAGTGTGGATGATCTTCATTGAGAGCCAAACGTCGACGTGAGAAGTCGACATTGAGTAGTTTGTCAACGTCGAGGAGGGAAGCAAGAAAGAGGAGAAGAATTTACTCTTCAACTGAGTCTTCACCTTCTCTTATGGTGCTACCATCTCCATCTCCACCGTTGTCACCTTCTCCACAAGATTCAACTCTTCCGTCGCCTCCGCCTCCTCCACCGGTGCTTCCTCCACCAATAGTGCCTATACCACGCGTTCCCGATCATGCCACCACTCTCAAGATCACACACCACGGTGGTCTTCTACAAGCTCAAGACATCACCACCGGCATGGATCTCGCCATAGGTCAAGGTCACACTCCTGTCGACTGCATACTGATTATTCAACTTGTTCCGCTAGAGACTATTCAACAACTTTGTTGGACTCACCACTGCCTCAGGTCTCTCCGATTGGTGACGTTAATACCTTCCCAGAGGTACTAGTCCATTGGGCCGCAAAACTCAATATACCGATGTCTGTACCCATGCCGTCTACATCGGTAATATTTGAGATGTTATATCAGCGTACACCTACAAGGCCATTACTTCCATTAGACCCAGGTGTCCTTGAACCGGCTATGGATTTGTTCCTGTCTCCAGCCAGGGTCAAGCCTGCTCTTTCCAGGCTTCAAAAGAAGCCCCGGCCTCTGGAGAAGGATCCTTTATTTCTGCGTTTGGATCCTCTACCCAACTTGGTCATTTTTTTGGGCACTAAAAAGGCCCACTCCACCTCTCCATCATCATCATCATCTTTTCCTCTAGATAATGAGAGTAAAAATGTTACTCTGGAGGCCGCAGTCTGCAGTACAGCGGCCACGTCAATGAAGGCAGCCAGTGCTACAGTCCTTTTGGGCAGACATCGCCGATATTCAATCCAGCAACTTGCTGAACACCTGCCAAACGACAAAAGGGAAGACTTTTGGATGTAATAAACAAGGGGTCAATGGTTTCAAACCAGATTATAAGTGCAGCTGCAGATTCCTTCCTCCTTGCCGCACATAGCTATTGCCAGAGTCACCTTACAAAAGCACTCTTGGCGCCAACTAACATCTTTAAAACCAGAAGCGCAACACTGCATTCAAAACTTGCCATTTGCAGGTTCCACTCTATTTGGCAGCCACGCTGAAAAGGAAATGGCAGGATTGAAAACTGAATTGGACACATTAAAGGCTGTGGGTCCAGAAAAACCTAGAGAGCAACGTAAATCATTCCGACCCTACCAGCAGAGGTTTTACTCTCAGAGGGTTCAAACCATACATTGGATGCTGTCTATATCTCCACATCAGTGAACCTCCCAACCACAGCGCAAGCAGACTAGAGAACATTCTTCTCAACAGACCACCAAAGGTGGAAAACAAACCTCAGCTTCGAAATCTTGAGTCATCCCTTCCCTTTCTTCTTTTAGCTACTCCAGTAGAGGAAAGCATTACATTTTACCTGAAAGAGTGGCAGCACATCACAACAGATGCCTGTTTTTTTAATATTGTCAAGAATGGGTACTGTCTGAGGTTTACCTCCCCACCGCCGTCCATTCCACCAAAACCGTCCACTTATAATCTAGACTTACTCAGGACAGAAGTCAACATTCTTTTGCAAAAGAAGGCGGTAGAAATTGTTCCCAAGTCAACGAGGGAAGGGCATTTACTTCAGGTACCTTCTTGTACTAAAGAAAGACCACCATGAATTCAGACCCATTCTGGATCCCAACGTCGCCAACAATTGGATTCGGAAAGAGAAATTCAGGATGCTGGCTTTACATCAAATATATCTGGAACTTCATCAGGGAGATTGGCTTTGCTCCATCGACCTTCATGATGCTTACCTCCACATTCCCATAGTCAGGAAGCATCGGAAATTTCGAGGGGCACGACGATTACCAGTACACAGTACTACCATTTGGCCTCAAGTCAGCACCCAGAACATTCTCCAAATGCATAGCTGTAGTGGCAGGCCCATCTAAGAAAACACTGAATCTTCATCTACCCCTATCTAAACAATTAGTTTATCAAAGCGTCCACTTCTCATGAAGCTCAACACCATTTCAGTTGGACTTGCAAGCTCCTTCATTGGTTGGGTCTTCACGTCAACCTTACCAAGTCAGCGTCAACACCAGTCCATTTGTTGCAATACATAGGGGCCACCATTGACACCATTGACACAAAGGTGTATCTCACGGAGAAGCGGTGCTTCTCCAGTATTGAATCTTTCATAGATTCACATGCTTGAATCAATCCATGTCGTCGAGATGGGAGTCCCCGGTACCATAATAAGTAGTGTACATTGTACTATTAGGCTTAAAAAAGGAATGCCAAATTCAATTTAACAGCCTATCTATATTCTTAGTCAAGAAAAGAACCAAAGCTATGCACTGACCAATCAGGCGACAGCACCCTCTAGAACCTTCCCCACAGAGGCTCCAGCTCCCCAGGTTTTCTACTGCACATCACGTGATAGGAGTCTCCTTGAGCTCTGCTCAGTTTTCTCTTCAGAACAGCTAACTTCAACTGAATACTTCTCAGGTCAGCTTTAAATTTATTTTATTACAGCCTGGGACACTCTGACTATGTCAGGATCTCCAAGAAAAGGCCTTTTTAAGCCATGTAACACCTGTGGCAAAAAAATACTTTATTCAGAATACCCTCACAGAGAGTGTATTTATTGTCTCTATCCAGAACATATGGTTGAGGACTGCATAATCTGTAGAACTTTCTCACAGAAAGCTCTAGAAGACAGAGAAGGGAGACTCCTCTTGTGGTTACAAAAACGTAAATCAAAGGAGCATACATTCTGTGGGGAAGAGAGAGATGACTCTTCGCAAACTGAGAAATCCCACAAGAGAGAAAGATCTTTGGAAGCGGAGCCTTCAGAGCCCCATAAAAAAGCACTTACAAAATCTCATGTACAACATATAGTTCCACATAAGAAATCCTGCTCAAGAGTCTCTTCTGAGCCTTCAACACCAACTACCAGAGAAAGTTCTCTCAATAAAATTTCAAAATCACTTCCTTCTACATCAAAAATGCCTTCTGAGAAAAAAATCAAAAATTTCAAAAATGTCATCACCGTCAACGACAGTCTTGTCGACGCTATTGTTGACAACATCTACTACCATAACACCATAACATAACTACCATAACACCATAATACTACTCTATCGCCTATGATAATGTCCTCGTCTCCATTGTCGTCGACGAGCATTGTATCCTGCAAGATTACGACGAGACCTTTGTTGACTAAAAAAAGTAAAGCGCTACCGTTGACGAGCTCAGCCATGACAACTACAGCGACATCCTTGCCGTTGACGATTCCACCGTTGACGAGTGTTATGGCAAAGACATGTCCGTTGACGACATCTTCGTTGACAAGACCACCGTCGACGACCTCATCGTCGACGAAACCACCATTGACGACGCCACCGTTGACGAAACCACTGTCGACAAGACCACCGTCAACGAGGCCACTGTCGACAAAGTCACCGTCAATGACACCATCGTCGGAAAAGCCATCATAGATGATACATTATCGTTACCGTCAACGAGGTTACCTATAACAACCACGCTGTCTTCAACACCCTTGATACCTTTTGCTGGTCTGTCCCCTGCAGGCCAGCTATTACTTCCAGAGCACACCTCACCAAGTAAAGTCACACCATTTCAACCGCATCATCTATTAGATGATGAATTAAAACAGCCCCTCCAAATTGCAAGTTAAGTACCAGGACCGAAATCAAACGCTAACTGTACTTGGTCTGTGTCGAAAACACACAAAATAACTGGCCTGGCCCCAGTGCTCATTCCAGAGGCAGAGCTGTACTTTTCTCTGATGAAAACATTCCCAGCCTGGTTTCCTCTATCTGGTGCGCATCCTCCATAATATGTTCCAACACGGTATGTCCCTCTTCTAGGGAGAAAAGCAAAGTGCGTTCTGTGTGGAAAACAAGCTGTGTGTGGAAACACCCTGTGCCGTCACTGTGACAGCAATTGAAGCTGAGCACAAAATGGAGTCAATGGTCAAGACAGAGTCAGTGGTTAAATACACATAGCATTATACCAAGTTTGTTTTGTTATGACCTGTGTGTAAATGTTTTGCTTCACGTATGTCCTGCTGCAATGCTCTCTGAATGTGTGTGTGTTTGAATGTCCCATATATACTTGAAAAGTTGAGGTGAATTAAATCATATAATGGTTTTATGCATTGTGCATAGTTTGGAAAATAAGTTCTGCCAAACTTGAAAAAGCCCAATAATGATTGCAGCTGTTTAATGGTGGTTGGCGGTTGTAATTGTGTGCATTTTTCTGCATTGTGGGGCACCAGGCTCTTTTCTTCGTTGGATAACTTGTATCACAGAAGCAAGACACTGACAAAGGCAATTTTAGTTTTCTTGAAATTTAATTTGAAGCCTATTTCGGCCAATCCCACCACAATACGGTCTACCCATCTTATATGTTTCATGAGATCGTCGTCAGTAAGATAGATATCATCCATCGTCATCAGTAAGATAGATATCATCCACATAGCACAACGCCTCATGTCGTGTAAGATGGCTGTTACACGCACTGAGAACAATCCAGGACTTTTCTTATACCTTGTGGGAGCCTACAAAATTTTCTTTGTGAGCCTAGTGCACTAAATGAAGATAAATCCCTACCTTCAGATAGGGAAACCCTTGGAAATATCCAGGGTTGTTTTCTATTTTTGCCTACTATATTGTTAATGAGTGTTGTGCTGTGTGCATTTTGAATGGCAAATGTTCATGTATGACTATTTAAGTGTCTGTAATCCAACACTATTCTATAGGAATGGTCTGGCATAGCTACAGGAAACAAGGGGTTGTTCATTGGTGAGACACAGGGCTCAATTACACCCTGGTACTCAAGTTATGAGAATATTTCTGTCACTGGGGCTTTAGCATCATGGTTTAAGGGATATTGAGGTTGTGGTTGTGACCTAATAGGTATTATGTGGTAGGGAGAGTCTTTGTTCCATCCCAAATGATTGTGATACAGCGCAGGGGCCTGTGCCAATACCCAACCTGAAGTGTAGGCTTCCCTTAACTCTACAGGAACTAGGGGCGAGAGAGAGGGAATAATGATATCTTCCCATAGTGGGAGTTTACTGACAAATTCAGGTGGCCACTCATTTTCAGCCCAGAGGATATCATAATTTGTAGTCAATTTCTCCCAAAATATTACTTTCATTGTGTGCTAAATGTCTCCTTAAATTTGCATTTTTCTTTTATAAGCTGTGTCTGGGGTAAGACTCGCTTGTCCGCAGTTTCAACTTCTAAAATGTCATTAGTTGCTGTCACATCCAGAAGCTCTTGAAGAATCCGGCAAACTATTGTGACCTCTGCTGTGCTGCCTAGCAGAGAGTGCCCACTTCCTGTTCCTCAGTAGAGTTCTTATTATTTATGGCATTTCTAGCCAAAATTGCAGCCACCTTTTTCTATTTAAACTGTGGCTTCTGTTGGGAAAGTTTCTGTTCCTTTTTTATGCAAAGGTCTGAGGTACGGTGTGAATCTTTTCTTGGTTTCATATATTTGTTTCATTGCTCAGAACACCAACCTCTCTCACTCCGTTTTTCCGGTGGGTCCTGGAAGGAACGAGATTGGCTTGTATCACTATATTGATGTCTATCAGGAGTTCTCAAACGATCTCTGCTTCTGAGATTATAGCGTTTCTCAGAGGACTCGGGACGTGGAGCTTCTCCTCTTTTTGCATTATCTTTATTTTGTTTTTGTTTATCCCAGCGTTTTTTAGAACCCTCTGCTTGCTTGGTAGAATCCTTATTGGATTTACCCTGTAGTTGTGGTTAACTCAGTCTGGCCCCCAAAGTATCCCGACCTACACTTAAATAGGTTTCAGCAATCATTTTTGGTAGCTTGCTCCTGATCCTGTGCAGGAACAGCCTGGAGTCGCCTGCGCACTGCCAGAGCTACTGCTTCTCTTTTAAGATTACTTAATATTATTGAGGATACTGTGGCAAAATTGCCAATTAACTGCATCCCCAGGTCTAGGGCCGGGACAGCCCCATATTAATCTTGAATTTGTCTCAACACTTCCAGAAGATTCGCAAGGCTCGGTGTACCATGTGTTATAGTGTAAAGTGCTGTGAATACTGAGAGAACTATCCCAAATGGCAAGCACATTGTGAGAATTCTGTGTTTATCTTGGGGCCCCTTATGGGGAAACACTGCTTCCAGAGCACTTAATTCTCGTCCAGGGGATCCTCATCAATAGTCAGAAACATTGAATATTCCCGCCCTTGTGCGGGGACCCCGGAGCATACATAAAATACACACATATAAAAGTATGAAATATGCATAAAAAAAATATATATAGCATTTTTAGTAGACAAGTTTTCATACTAAACTCATATATACGTGTGTATAACAGCAATGCAGACTATATTCATAAACAGGCTAAAATGCTTTATTTCTATGGAGTTTTTTTTTTTTTTAAACAGTCCTTTTCAAAATTACAATAAGAGAAAAAACTTTCCAAAGCCCCATAGCTGGGCCCAGGGAAAGAAGCAGTAGCAACATCAGTGAAAAAAGAGAAAAACTACATTGAAAACAATGGAGCATTATTAGTCAATAGGCTGCATGCAGGTTAACACAGGAGAACCATAAAATTCTGGCACCGTGCCTTTAAGACCCTGAGCACCTCCAGTATCCCACCATGCCTCAGGGGTGAAGGAGAGGTGACAGTTGGTTCACAGTTAGGTCAGTTCTTTTTTCCAGCTTCTTCTGAGAGGATCCTGGAGCATTGAGCTCTCAGTTTTTCTGAGTTTTTCTCATGAAAATACTTAAAAACAGCGTTTTTTCTGCTTTCACTCGACATTTTACACCTTTGTCTGAGTCAGGAGAGACTTTTTCCTGACTGAAAAATGCCTTCTCTTTTTGTGAAGTGCCCTTCCTGTGGGAAGAAGAAGGCCCAGTCAGATCCACACACTCTCTGCATTGTGTGTTTGCCTCAGAGTCACTGCCCTGACACTTGCAGACACTGCAAGAACATGTTAAAAAGGACTCTGAAGGACAGGGAGAAGATCAGACTTCATGGTCTTTATGAGAGGCAGAAGACATCGTCCTCTTCGCTTCCCAGGCAGCCAACAAGCCATTCTCAGGAGAGACAGGCTAGATCGACGTCAGCAGGTAGGAAGATACCTGTTTGTTCCCCGTCTACGTCATCGCTGCCACCGTCACATCGCCATAGATCGCCGTTGACGGCGACCCGACCGACGTCGAAGGATATGACGTCGAAGGAACATGGCCACCACAGGGGCAGATCTCCGTCGATGGCAACCCACCGATCGACGTCGAGCCAGCACCGGCGTGCCCATTCGCCGTCAAAGGCCTCGCACCCCTCGACGGCACGAAAGACGACGTCGAAATCGCCTCAACAGCGAGAGCAAAGACATCCGCTGTCGACGGCCCATCTCTCGACGGCGAGGCACACGACGTCGAGCAGGTCACGGTCAAGGGATCGCCGGTCACCGTCGAGGCGCTCAACGTTGAGACCAGAGCAACCCACGTCATTCCCTTCGACGTCATTGCAACTGTCGACGTCGACACAGGTTTCGCCTGACTTACAAGGAGAAGAGCGTCGGCTACCGCCGGCGGATAAGACCACCCCAACATCTCCGGTGGTCTCCATAAGGAGTGGCTCATCTGGGCGGTCGAGAGCCACATCGTCTGGGCATGTCTCGCCCATCAACTTGTCGCCAAGGTGGTTGGAGAGCCTTAATAGAACGACTGCCTCCCCAGACTCGCAATACTCGAGGATGTACTCACCTTCGGGTTCTCTCCCGAGAACACCATCGCCAACAGCACGGGCAGGACGGGCTCGTTCAGCGTCTCGCCAGTCGGCCACTAGGCCTCGACACGCCGCTACAACATCTCGGAGCAGGTCACGCTCCCAGAGAAGATCTAGCTCATGGTCACGCCGTCGCAGAAGGTCTCCTTCTTGGTCATCGTCGGAGTCCTCAGTAAGAGAGTACTCCCCTACACTAACGTATTCTCCACCAGCTAGAGTTTCCCCGGTGGACGATATCACAACCTTTAACGAGGTGCTTCTCAGGGGAGCACAAAAGCTGAATATAGAGGTCCCGGAACCTTCAACCTCCTCATCTGTGATCTTTGAAACCGTGCAACATAGAGCGGTTTCAAAGAAATTGCTACCGCTGGTGCCTGGTCTTTTACAACCAACCATGGACACCTTTTTAGCACCAGCCACCCTCAGATCAGCTCCTGCTAGGATCTTAAAGAAATATAAGGCACCTGAGCAAGATCCTTTGTTTCTCAGGACTGACCCACCGCCGGACTCAGTCATATTGGCCGCAGCCCGGAAGATGCACTCAGTGGCATCATCCTCCACGGTTCCACCGGAAAAGGAGAGTAGGTACCTGGACTCTCTGGGGAGGAAGATGTGTGGCACGGCGGCTTCCATGATGAAGGTCTCCAGCGCTTCTGCACTCCTAGGCAGATACGACCGATCACTCTGGGACTCGCTGAGCAGGTTCACAGAGAAGCTGCCTAGGGAGGAAAGGCAGGATTTTCAGGAGATCCTTCAGGAGGGGAGTCTGATCTCCAATCAGGTCATCAGTGCAGCAGCAGATGGGGCAGACTTAGCAGCACATGGTTACGCGCATGGGGTTTGTGCGAGAAGGTCTTCCTGGCTGAGACTGACAGGATTGAAGCAGGAAGCGCTGCAGCGTATCCTAAACTTCCGTTCAACGGAAACTCACTTTTTGGAACCCACACAGATGAGGAGATGGCGCGTATGAAGGCGGAAGTGGACACCATGAGAGCAGTGGGCCTGGAGAGAAGGAAGGACTTCAGGCGAAGGTATAGACCTTACGACAGGCGCCCTTTTCAGCAGAGGGTTCAAGCCCCTCATTGGTCCCAGAGGCCACAACAGAGGCAAAGGTGTCCACTCTTCCAATCTCGTAAGGCCACGAGAGACCGAGGGTCAAGCAGACCTCAACAGTCCACACCCAAAGCTCCTGCAAAGCAATGAGGACTCGCTTCCCTTAACGCCGTGCACAACTCCGGTGGGGGGAAGTATCACAGCTTTCATTCACGAGTGGCGTGGCATAACAAAAGACAAATGGGTGCTGAACATTGTAGAGAATGGGTACTCTCTTCTTTTCCGAAAACCTCCTCCTCACTTGCCACCAACCAAATGCAATCCGGCTCACATGAGCCTATTACGCAAAGAGACTCACGCCCTTTTATGGAAAAAAGCATTAGAAAAAGTCCCAGTCGCGCACAGAGGGAAAGGAGTATACTCCCGCTACTTTCTGGTAGCAAAAAAAGGTCGAGAAGGAGTTTTCAGACCGATTCTCGACTTACGACTACTGAACAAGTACATAAAAAAGCAAAAGTTCAGGATGCTGGCTCTCCACCAGATTTTCCCTCAGCTGCATCGAGGAGACTGGATGTGCTCCATAGACCTGCAAGACGCGTACTTTCATATCCCGATCATTCCCAAGCATCGGAAATTCCTACGCTTCCGGATACCCTCCCAGCACTATCAGTTCAATGTGCTTCCGTTCGGCCTAAAATCTGCCCATCGCGTTTTCTCAAAATGCGTAGCAACGGTAGCGGCGCATCTAAGGAAGCAGAAAATCTTGATTTACCCATACCTATACGACTGGCTACTGAAAGCCTCCTCTCCGGAGCAGGCGAAAAGCCATCAGGACATTGTGCTCAATGTTTTCAGATCTCTAGGTCTACAAGTCAACTACCAAAAGTCCACCCTCATCCCAACGCAAAATCTCTACTACCTGCGAGCAATACTGAATACAGAGCTCGAAAGAGTGTATCCTTCGGGGGAACGACTATTATCAATAAAGAAAAAGTGTCAAGACCTTCTGAAGTCCGACGCACCTACGGCCCGTCTGGTGACATCTCTACTGGGCTCTATGGCCTCGTGCATTTTCATTGTCCCGAAAGCCAGGCTACATATGAGGCCTCTTCAAGAGGCGCTGGAAAACAACTGGAACCAGAGCACAGGCCGCTGGGAGGACAGAATGTGTCTTCTGATAGGAGCACGACAATCGTTACGATGGTGGATGCACAGACCTCACCTGTCAGTAGGAGTTCCGTTTCACCAGCTAATCCCGTCCGACACTCTGGTAACGGATGCGTCGCTTCAGGGATGGGGAGCTCATCTGGGTTCCCTTCAAGCTCAGGGCCTGTGGTCCGACAACGAAAGAGAGTACCACATCAACCTGCTGGAGCTCAGAGCAGTTCATCTGGCTCTCAAGTCTTTTGCTCCATCGATTCAGGGGAAATCTCTTCTAGTGCAAATGGACAATACGACGTCAATGTATTATCTGAACAGACAAGGAGGAACGAGATCCCTGCCCCTATCTCAGGAGTCTCAGGCCATCTGGCATTGGCTCTTAGCGAGGGGAATATCTCTTACAGCAGTTCACCTACCAGGGCAACAAAACGTGGAGGCGGACTTCCTGAGCAGAAATCTCAAGGACGCCCACGACTGGGTTCTTCACGACGAGGTCGTCGAAGACATCTTCGCTCAATGGGGTCGGCCTCAATTAGATCTCTTCGCAGACAAGGAAAACAAGAAATGCCCAGACTTCGCATCCAGGTTTTACCGTCCGGGGTCTCGAGGGAATGCCCTGTTGATCGACTGGTCAGGGATATTTCTCTACGCTTTTCCACTGATTCCCCTCATACCTGCGGTAATCAACAAACTCTACAGATCCAGCACCAGAATGATTCTCATAGCTCCGCAATGGCCTCGTCAGTTCTGGTACACAGATCTCCTCAACCTATCAGAACAGCCTCACAGGAGGCTGCCGTGCAGACCGGATCTCCTTTGCAGGCTGGGAGGCAGGATACTTTACCCCAACCTTCCCTCTCTGAGCTTGACGGCATGGCTCCTGAATTCCTGCAGTATGGGCACCTAGGGCTCTCGCAGGAGTGCATAAACATCTTAAAGGAGTCCAGACGACCTTCCACGCGGCGTTCTTACGCATTCAAGTGGAAGAGGTTCTACATATGGTGTCGTCAGCAAGGTCAGAATCCTATACTGGCTCAGGAGGAGGTCATACTATCTTACCTACTCCATTTGACAAAAATCGGGTCTGCAAGTGTCATCTATTCATTTATCTGCCATTACAGCCTATCGTAAGTCACCTTCTCAGGAATCCTTTTTTACAAGGCCAGTAGTCAAGGATTTCTTAGAAGGTTTGAAGAAAGTTTTTCCACCCATTCGAAAACCCTCCCCTCCATGGGAGCTAAACATAGTACTATCGAAACTCATGGGCCCTCCTTTCAAACCTATCCACAAAGCCTCTTTGCAACACCTTACGTGGAAGACGGCTTTTCTGGTAGCCATTACTTCCGCGAGGAGGGTCAGTGAAATTCAGGCTTTGTCCTCCAAAGAACCATACACAGTCTTCCACGAGAATAGAGTGGTTCTACGAACTCATCCATCATTCTTACCAAAGGTGGTGTCAGATTTTCACATCAATCAGACTATTTCACTACCAACTTTTTCCCCCAGTCCGGATACTCCGGCGGAGAAAGCTTTGCACTCCCTGGATTTGAAAAGAGTGCTAAAATTTTGCTTGGATAACACCAAACTAATTAGACAATCTCACCACTTATTTGTAAATTACGGTCATTTGAGAACAGGCGAGGCAGCCTCAAAACTAACCATATCTAGATGGATAGTTTCATGTATTGTTACTGCATATCAATTGGCTAACAACCAGCTACTTGCTAGGCCTAAGGCTCATTCGACAAGAGGAAAGGCGGCTACGGCTGCCCTCCTTAATAATGTTCCAATCTCTGAAATTTGTAAGGCTGCTACATGGAAGTCTGTACATACATTTACTAGGCATTACTGTTTGGACTCAGATGCCAGAGCAGACGCCCAAGTTGGGCAAGCATCTTTGAGAAATTTGTTTGCATAATACATATCTATTCCTGCACTTCTATTGGACAGTCCACAGAGTTAAGGGATGGGCTTGCTAATCTAGTCAATGTTTATGACTATTGATAAGGATCCCCTGGAAGAGAAGGATAAGTTACTTACCTGTAAATCCTAGTTCTCTTCCAGGGGTATCCTCATGAAAGTCATAAACAACCCACCCTCCTCCCCGGACGCAAGTCTCCTAGAAGTACAGGACACACTATCTTTCGAATCTGCTGGACAAGTTGTCACCGTAAAACAGTACTGACCTAACTGTGAACCAACTGTCATCTCTCCTTCACCCCTGAGGCATGGTGGGATACTGGAGGTGCTCAGGGTCTTAAAGGCACGGTGCCAGAATTTTATGGTTCTCCTGTGTTAACCTGCATGCAGCCTATTGGCTAATAATGCTCCATTGTTTTCAATGTAGTTTTTCTCTTTTTTCACTGATGTTGCTACTGCTTCTTTCCCTGGACCCAGCTATGGGGCTTTGGAAAGTTTTTTCTCTTATTGCAATTTTGAAAAGGACTGTTAAAAAAAAAAAAAAATCCATAGAAATAAAGCATTTTAGCCTGTTTATGAATATAGTCTGCATTGCTGTTATACACACGTATATATGAATTTAGTATGAAAATTTGTCTACTAAAAATGCTATATATATTTTTCGTGCATATTTCATATTTTTATATGTGTGTATTTTAAGTATGCTCCGGGGTCCCCGCACGAGGGCGGGAATATTCAATGTTTATGACTTTGATGAGGATACCCCTGGAAGAGAACTAGGATTTACAGGTAAGTAACTTATCATTTTTGTGCTAACCAAAACAAAATTTCTTCCCGTTCGGTGGGTACCTTACCCATGATCGAATTAACTGTGGGCAGGATTAATGCCAGCTGTTGATGTGTGCAGTGGCTCTGGAGGAGCCCTTGATGGGACATTATTTAATGTTTGCATTACAAACTGCATTAAGCGTCTGTATACGTGTACTCAATCAGTATACCAGTGGCACACTTCTGCCACCGCCATTGTATTAGAATTTGGGTGTGGTGTATATGTGGCCAGCTGTGGCCATGTAGGACCTTCATTGCTCAAAGGCCCTAGTCGACCATTATGTGCAGTGTGTGGTAGAGCGCCAGTCAAGCCAGTTTTGGTGTTCTTGATAAGATAGAGGTATTTCTAAATATGCCTATGGCTCTGTATTGTGCAGGTGCTTTAGCAGTAGTGTTTTGATGAAAGATGTTTGTGTGCCCATCTACTGCTGGAAAAGCAAACCAAGAGTAAGAGTTGCTTCAATATGCAGCATTGTAGTGTGATGACGACCCCAATTTGGAAAACTGTTGCTGGGGGGATTGATTGATGCACATGACCTTCCCAGATTATTTACGCGAGGCCGCAGACTGCCATTTAGCATGCCCCTTATAGGCTGGCAGGTCTCACAAGCATGGGAAAGAACAGTCACCCACGTGTTGAGATGGGGGCCTTACGCTAAGTTGCTCCCCATTTGGTGGCTGCACAAATTCATGCAGATATAAAACTCTACGGACATCAGACATTGGGTGCAGGGCGGGTGTCAAAGAGCGGAATACTTGTTCCTACATTCATAACCATGGAGGACGCAGGAGTACATTACGGCACAGGCCCCGGGCACTTTCTGCAAAGCACCATCATATCAAGCATGACTAAGGAGCTGTGGACGACCTTCCCACAGAACCCAACAAATCAAACATCCTGAGGGTGCTGTTGGACCCGGACCCCCCAAGGGTATCATCTGCTGACTATATGCGGCCCTAAAAAGTGAAAGGCAGACACATTTAACATCCACTATGGAGGGTTGGGGTAGGGACCTGGAGGAATCCCTCTCGGCCAGTAATGACAGATTTAAGCTGCCACAATTCTGTAACCTACATTGGGCGTACCTGACGTCGCATCGGCTGCACAGGGTGCATCCAACGCGTTCTGACGGGTGCACGAGATGCGGGGCCTCCGAAGCTGACTTTGCAAACGTCATGTGGGCATTCCGGGTAATAGTGCTGTTCTGGGAGGAAATAGTGTGGAAATTGCTGGGAGTGGCGGGTGTAAATGCTGCTCTAACAATGTGACATTGCTTACTGGAACCGCTGCCACTCCCAAAAACGGGAAACAAGATGAGGTGTATGAGCACCCAGCTGGGATTGCTTATTGCCAGACAACGCAGCGCAATTCACTGGGCGAGCCCAGCACCACTGGTAGGAAGTGAGTGGAGGCCTGACTTACTGGAGTGGGCACTTACCGAGGAATGTCGGTGTAGTGCGGAAAGAGACCTGGAGATGGGAGGTGCATTGGTAGAGCTCCTCGATACTGATGGGGCTGGGGCGGCTGAAGGTGCCGCCTGCAGATGTGTTAGGCCCCACGATGCCTGGATTGCTTCTGTCTCCCGCTGACCCCGCGCCCCATCCTCCTCTGGAGGTGAACGACAGTCAGCAGCGATTAGACGAGCGATTGCAACGACCGGTGCGCGTGAGCATGAGCTGGACCATGGAGAGACTGGGAAATGTGAGAGAGCCCCGCAGGCACTCCCCCGCCCTTCCCACTCCCCCATCCCAGCACAGACAGGCCGTCTAATGCCGGTGTAGAGGTGGGCCTAGGTTTGCGTGTGCATGAGCTGGACCATGGAGAGGTTGGGACATGTGAGAGAGCCCCGCAGGCCCCCCCCCACCCAGCACAGACAGGCCGTCTAATGCCAGTGTAGAGGTGGGCCTAGGTGTGCGTGTGCATGAGCTGGACCATGAAGAGGTTGGGACATGTGAGAGAGCCCCGCAGGCACTCCCCCGCCCAGCACAGACAGGCCGTCTAATGCCGGTGTAGAGGTGGGCCTAGGTGTGCATGAGCTCGACCATGGAGATATTGGGACATGTGAGAGAGCCCCGCAGGCAGTCCCCCGCCCAGCACAGACAGGCCGTCTAATGCCGGTGTAGAGGTGGGCCTAGGTGTGCGTGTGTATGAGCTGGACCATGGAGAGGTTGGGACATGTGAGAGAGCACCGCAGGCACTCCCCCGCCAGCACAGACAGGCCGTCTAATGCCAGTGTAGAGGTGGGCCTAGGTTTGCGTGTGCATGAGCTGGACCATGGAGAGGTTGGGACATGTGAGAGAGCCCCGCAGGCACCCCCCCACCCAGCACAGACAGGCCGTCTAATGCCGGTGTAGAGGTGGGCCTAGGTGTGCGTGTGCATGAGCTGGACCATGAAGAGGTTGGGACATGTGAGAGAGCCCCGCAGGCACTCCCCCGCCCAGCACAGACAGGCCGTCTAATGCCGGTGTAGAGGTGGGCCTAGGTGTGCGTGTGTATGAGCTGGACCATGGAGATATTGGGACATGTGAGAGAGATATTAATACTGTGTGGTAAGCCCTGATGTGTCCTTTGCATTCATATGTCTCAGTACTGCATGTGAAAACCTCCTGTGCCAGCTGTGGGCAGAGCCCCCTATTGTTCACCCGCAGTGCTGGCTCAGTATGTTTCAGTTGCAGAGGCACGACCACGTGGTATATTACTTTTTAAGCATTTGAGGGGTGTGCAAGGAAGCTATAATACAGACAACACATTGAAATATTTCGTACAAATCATTAAGGACTGCTTCTGGTGCCCAAAGTACATTCTACTTAGAATAACCTCCGGCGCCAGTGCATCTCTCCCGGTGCTCCTGGCACTAGGAGAGGTTTAAAAAACACACTTTTAACATGTTTAAACCTTAGGCAGGGGCAGCTCACAGCTACAGGAGACTTGACAATTACATCAAGCAAAAGTGTAATTATCCATGTAACGTGTCCAAGGCTGTACTAACCCGCCCCAAAGAGGGACAAAGGTACATTATTTACCAACGAGATTAAAGGTTTGTTGAAGGGCAAGCCCATGAACAGTGATAGTGATGGGCGTGCGGTGGGCGTTGTTAAAAGCCCAGATACAGACCAACACGTCGGAAAAGCAGCGCTTGCGCGCTGCTATCTTCGAACTAAAAACTGGCCCAGCAGACCAATAAACAGACGCACAAACAGCCGTAAAACCGGCCCATACACTGACCTGTCAGACCAGCCCATCGGGCACTGCCTGATAGCCCGTAGGCCAGTCCGACCCTGTGCTCCCAGTGGGCTGTGGGTCAGGTGCGGGCTCATGATCAGAAAGAAGCATTTGGTGACAGTCACATCTGCTTGCTGTGGCTTCCCATCCATGGCTTTCTTTCCTCTTCTTGGTATTTCTCTCCCTGGATGAAGGTCTCTTGCCCATCCTTTTGACTGGGTGACTTACATTCCGCCAGCGATTCCACTGAGGAAACTGCAGTGTTAGTGTTGCTTTCAGCACCCATGGGATATACATCTAGCCTCTGTCCCTGTCCTACTGTGCTGCACTTTTCGGCTACTCAGTTTTTGTTTTCAGAAAGGACTTCAGTTTTGGTTGATCAGTGTGACTAATGCTGTCATCTGCGCCTCTCTTTATTATAGTTTTAAATTACATCCCGACCTGTAGTGTGTAGCATTCTCTTCCCCTTAGAAACGCGTCTCTAGCTTAAGATGCCATCACAGCTATTGTTCAGATGTAGGAGCTAGGTGAATGTCCGTCTACGCTGGCACCCTCTCCGCGCCGAGGCGCTATGATGTGGGACATCCAGAGAGCCAGGAGTCAGTGCGTCCCCAGGCTTGGAGCCAGGGAGCCTTGGCGGTGCACAGCCGGGATCCCTGCCAGCAGGCCTGAGCCGTGTGCGTCTGGGCAGACAAAGCCTGCTACCCTACAAGGCCCGTGCTGGCCAGTGTGCACTGCCCACCTCCCCCGTGTGCGTGTGGAGAGAAGAGGGCTGCTCGGGGGCACATGGAGGACTTCCTGCCGTGATCACGGCCTGGCCGGGCACAAGAGTGGTGAGTGAGGGCTGCTTTAAAAGGACCGCGATGAGCTTGGAGCTGTGCGAAACCCCCCAGGAGCGGAGTGAGGTGCATGAGTAAGCACGACTGATGGGACCACTGATGCCTTCTGTGACCCCCAGGGGGCGTGTCCTAGGCAGTGAGACACAGCCCTCGCCTCCCACTGGCTGATCCCGTGCACGCAAAGGCATGACACCCCTTCTGCCACAGGAGAGGAGGACATGTTCTTTTTATGGATTGCGGTGTACTATTGAAATAGCGCTCAGTGGCGCACCCTTGCAGCTTTGGAGCGCTACGAGTAGCAGGTATCTTTTTAGCAGCATTCGTATAGCGCCTTGTAGCACTTTCTTGATCTGGGTGCCCCGTTGGCACTGCCTGCTGTGTATCCTTCTTTGCCTGGGTATGGCTCGCAGAGATTAGTTACATCTAGTTTAGTAATGGTTTGTGTTGGTTAATGTTAAATACAAATGTAATGCACAGCAGAGGTAAAAAACACCCCCTAAGACATTAATGCTGCCTAAAGAGTGATTCTTATAAAAGAGTGGAATACTGTGACGTCGCATGGAAACTTCCCCATTTTGTGACGGACATGCTAATATCGAAAGGACACTCCACGGTTGTAATTGTCTCCGCCGTTCTTGTGTCGTCTCGTTTGCTGGAAGTAGCCTGCCCCCCGTGGGGTCGCCGGTCCCTGCTTGAGGCTCTGTCACAGTGGGCGAAGCTGGGTCTGGTGGCTCCGATCACGGGTCCGGCGTTTAACTCCGCGCTCACATTCCAAATCTGAGTGGGTTCAAGTCAGTCTTTCATCTGACAGATACCACTGTAAAGACTGATCACCTCTCACACAGCTCCAAGAAACCCTCTGAGGCTCACGGGAGAAGGGAGGAAGATGAAGAGGGCACCGGAGGGAATCTGCATTTCATCTGGTCCCAAACGGGGTATAGATCCACGTAACTGAACTACCGTCTTGGAATGCGCGGTATTTTGTAAAAGCGTGTCTACTTTCTTTCATTTAAACGTTTAGCACTTGGCTGGAAAACATTGTCTGCCGGTTCAATTCCGAGTTCTAACCTTCACGTGATGCCTGTGGATGCTCACCTTGTTGTCATGAGTGTGACGTGCAGAAAGATTTCTACGAGCCACACTATTACACTGCCCAGCACACCAGTGGCAAACAACCTTACCCACCACAGTTGGGAGTCAGTAGCTGCTGACTGCACTGAGCCCCCCAGAACAGAGTCTCAAAGATGCTAATACAGCTCTCTTACTGAATCAGAGAGACAGTCATAAGAACCTCTGTTCAAATGAATTACCGAGGCCAAGTTACAGTCATCTGTTGCACCTTTCAAAATGAATCAATATGGTTTTTGCCTAAATTCACTGTCGGCTAATAAACTACTGCACTGCTAGATACACTATCCAGCACTCTTTATACCCCACAATCATATGGTTCAGTAGTAAATCTTCAGCATAAAAACGGCATACAATAACACTGGGAAACTAATCATTACCTTTCATGGTGGATTTTCAGGAGTTTGAGGCAGATAATCACTTAAATCATTTGTAAAAATGGTAATCAAGTATAGCAGCAAACTATAACTCTGACTTACCCCTGAGCAGTAATAATTTCTGTTGGGGCTATCTCCGCAAATGGTATCTCCAGCCAGAGGTGGTGCAGGGTGTCTTTGATCAGTGGGGTATGCCATTGCTCAATCTATTCCCACCATTTGGAAAACTCAGTGTCAAAAACTTTGTTTGCTGGAGTTTCCTCCAGGACACTCTGTGGGAGATATATTCCATCTGCGGAGAGACACAGGGTCCTCTAACCATTTCCACTGCTACCTTTCCTGCCTCTGGTTCTGAGGAAAATCCAGACAGACCAGGCCAGAACCATCTTATTCACACTGGGCTAGGGTAGGAGACCATGAAACTCAGAGCTCCTGAGCATGACTATTTTCCCTTCGATCCAACTACCGCTGTGGGAGGACCTCCTGTTTCATTAATAGAGTTGGGTCCTATATCCGAGTCACCACAGCCTACACCTCCAGGGGTGAAGCTTGAGCAGCAACAATAAAATGCATTTTACCAAAGTAGTTGATGTCATCCTTGCAGCCGAAACCCCTTTGACAAAGTCAGTTTGCTGTGCTCCGCTTCAGTCTTACCAGCTCCCCTTGCGAGTTCATGAAAGTCTTCAGAGGTTTGGGATACCAGTTTACCACACCCTCAATGACTGACTGTTGAAGGAAGGCTCACCACAGTCAGTCGTAGACAACTTCCAGACAATGGCTAACCTCCTGACATTGTAAGGGTTCTTGGTCAAGGAGCTGAAGTCCTTCGCAGAGACTTCATTTTAAAGGAGCTGTCTTGGACACCCTACAATTAAGGGTATTTCCTTAGTCCCAATGAGTCCAGGACATTTGGACTATGATTCTGATGTTTCAGCCTCAGTCTTGGATCTTGGTGAGAGTAGCTTCATGGCCTCATACATCCAGCTTGTTCACTTTAACAGGTGGCATATGCTGGTTTTGCAGTGAAATGTGAATTCATGGTGGGCCGAGCACCAAGGAAACCTGTCAGATGTCATCCAGATTTGTGAAGAGACCGCACAAGATCTGCAGTGGTAGCTGCTTGACTGCAACCCGAACAGAGACAGACCTCTCTCACTTCCCCACCCTGAGCTATGGTGCTGATGGATGCATCACTGCTGAGTTTGTTATGTGATGTGGCACAGGTGGATATCAGAGCACTGAGGCCTTTGGTGGAAAACTGGCTCTCTATCAGTTTGGTGGAGTTGTGGGCAATATGGTTAGTGATGAAGGCCTTCCTGCTACCTATCAAGTGAGTGCTGGTACAGGTTCCCACAGATAACACCACTACCTTGTGGTACTGTAACAAGCAGGGTGGAGTGGAGTCCTGTGTCTTGTGCCATGACCTTAGTTGTGAACCATCTAGTGGGATTACTTAATGCTAGTGCCAACGATCTCAGCAGCAGGTATCTGGTGGATCACAAATGGCAGCTGCAGCCCTAGGTGGTACAGGTCATCTTCTGACAATGTGGAGAACTCTGGCTGGACCTTTTTGCCACTGTTGAGAACGTGCAGTGTCCAAACTTTTGTGTGTTGGCATTTCCACAGAAGTCCTCTTAAGAAGGTACATTTAAACTAGAATAGAACACTGGACCTCTGTAAGCCTTCCTGCCTCTGCCTCTCCTGCCCAGAGTTTTGAAGAAACTTAGAAACAGCTGGCCCAAGTCATCCTAGTTGCCCTGATTGGGCCAGCAGAATGTGCTAACTGGAACCTTGAACATATGTGCATTCTCTCCTATCAGTCTATCATTTCAGGAGGATTTTCTGATTATTTCTGTTATATATTGAAGAAGAGCGTCAACCTTCTTTAAATTATGTAGGTCCAAGGAAAAGGGAGCACATTCCAGGTTTTTTAGCCAGTCATTTTTGGATTTCATTTTATAAAGTTTTGACATAAAATTTCAGACAGTAATGACGTTATCAGGACTTCATCCTATGAATGATACTGAATTGAAATGATGCACAACTTAATGGAGGCTGCCTGTGGTCAGAGGAAGACTGTGTGTGCACCATGTATTCAGATAGTATGTTTCTGTCCGCTACACCCAGTATCTAGCTGGGTGTCCTTGCAGCCTGGGCTATGATGATGATCTGTGATTGTGGTCACCTGAAGGTCTGTTGATTGATCAGTTGAACACATTAGTTGTGTGGGTGATGAAGGAGCTGTAGAATGTTGCAGGAGTCCAAGAATGTCAAACTTGGCTGTCTTTACAAGTTTAGCAGGCACTATGATTTTGAAAGGAGAGAGGTGATTATGGCTATGAATTACCCTTCACAAGAAGATGGATTGTTCATGTAATTTATTGAAGTTGTCAGTTCAACATGAAGCATTTTTTTCCTGTGATGTCAATTCATATTTGAATCAAATATAAAGGAGGTAGTCATGATAGGAATATGTGTCAAATGCACTCTGGGACTCCTCCTGGTGGCTTCCCGGGAAACCGTAAAAAAAACTCGGAATAGTAATCAACAACCAACTCACTATACCAGCCAAATGAACACAGTCTCTGTCTCCTGCTTCCACACATTCAAGATGCTCAAGAAAATCTTCAGATGGGTCCCCACCAACACTTGCAGAACCAAGACCTACGCCCTCATCACCAGCGAGCTGAACCACAGCAATGCACTCTATGCTGGAATCAATATGCAAATGACCAGAAGACTCCAGACCATATATTTCCCAACTGGGACTCACATCACCCTGCTCCTCAAAGATCTCCATTGGCCCCCAGTCCACAACAAGCACTCTTCAAACTCCTCATGCACCAATACAAAGACTTGCACAACATTTGCTTATGTACCTCAACAACTCCATAAACTTCCACAAACCTACCAGACACCTCAGTTAAGCTGCCTTCTACTCACACACCCCATTCCTCCAGTGCGCATAGATTCAGATCGGGAGGTCATGCCTTCTGTTACCTTGCCCCTAAAGCCTGGAACAAGCTGCCCCTGCACATCCCAGCCTCCTCCTCAGTTCTTGAATTTTGCAAGAAGCTGAAGACCTGGGTCTTCACCGTGATCCGACACTGGCTCTGCACATTCAGCAACTGCTTTAGCACCAGGATACCTTTCTGTGTGAGTTGCGCACTGTTAGAAATGGGGTCTCTAGTTGGCAGAGGCATGCACCCTTGTCAAAGTAGGGACCACAATCCTAATCAGGGTAAATCACACACAATCCAAATTATCCTGTGCCCACCCTGTGGTAGCTTGGCACTGAGCAGTCAGGCTTAACTTAGAAGGCAATGTGTAAAGTATTTGTGCAATAAATCATGCAATAACACAGTGAAAACACCACAAAAATACACCACACAGGTTTAGAATAATATAATATATTTATCTGTGTACATTAATGTCAAAACAATCAAGATTTGATAAGTACAAGTTGAAATATAACTTTTGCAATGATAAGAAGAGTCTTAAGTCTTTAAAAAGCAACAAATGTCTCTAGTGTGCACAAAGCACCTGGTATGCGTCAAAATTACATGCACAGAGACTGCAGAGGAGGGGATACGTGGAAAACAAAGGGTGTGTGTCGTATTTTCGGTTGGACACAGACGATGCGTCAATTCTTTTCCATGTGGCAAAGACTTTGCGTCGCATTCCAGGGCGCAGGCTTGAATTCTCTTTGCGATGCAGGGTCTTTTGACACCCAGGGATAATGCATGGAAATCCTGGGTATACTGTGCGAAGTCACAGGTGCTGCGTCTATCCGGTGGCCGAGGCATCGGAGTTTCTGTCGCATGGCAGGCACTGCGTCGATTCCTCATGCAGGAAGTCGGGCTGCGTCGTTCCGGCCTGGGGATGCGTCGATCCGGTGGGCTGTGCATCGAAGTTCTAGTCGCAATGCTGACTCTGCGTGTGGTGATTCTTTCACTGCTAGGCAGGCTACGCGTGTATTCCGGCAGGCTGTGTGTCGATTTTCGCCGCACAAGGAATTTCCTTGCAGAGAAGAAGTATTTTTAGCCCTGAGACTTCAGGAACAGGAGGCAAGCTCAATCCAAGCCCTTGGAGAGCACTTCTCAGCAGAGCCTGAGGCCAGCAAGGCAGCAGGGCAACAGTAAAGCAGCAGTCCTTCACAGCAAAGCAGTCCAGGTGAGTCCTTTGGGCATCCAGGCAGCTCCTCTTGGCAGGTTGCAGGATCTGGTTCAGAGTGTTTGCCTCAGGAAGTGTCTGAGTTGGTAGGGTCAGGGACCCTGTTTATATACCCAAAAGTGCCTTTGAAGTGGGGGAGACCCCAAAGAGTGGTTTTGAAGTGCACAAGGTCCCCTTTCAGTACAGGTCTGTCTGCCAGAGTCCCAGTAGGGGGTGTGGCAGTCCTTTGTGTGAGGGTAGGCCACTGGCCTTTGAAATGTAAGTGTCCTGCCTTTTACCTGCGCAGGACCCTGCCCTATGGGTTACCTAGGGCCTACCTTAGGGGTCACTTATATGTAGGAAAAGATTAATTTAAGTCTTGGCAAGTACTTTTAAAGGCCATGTCGAAGTGGCAGTGAAACTGCACACACAGGCCTTGCCCTGGCAGGCCTGATACATGGTTAAGGGGCTACATATGTGGGTGGCACAATCAGTGCTGCAAGCTCACTAGTAGCATTTAATTGACAGGCCCTGAGCACATGTAGTGCATTTTACTAGGGACTTACAAGTAAATTAAATATGTCAATTGGGTATGAGCCCTTGTTACCATGTTTTAGGGAGAGAGCACATGCACGTTAGCACTGCTTAGCTGTGGTAAAATGCAGAGTCCTAAAGCCAGAAAAAATGAGGTCAGAAAAAGAGAAGGAGGAAGGCAAAAAGTTTTGGGGTGACCCTGCAGAGAGGCCATTTCCAACATACACTATACAAATAAACATAACATAACATGCGTTCTTTGTTTCGTTGCATTTATAACCCTCTTGTTCTCTGTTTTTGTTCTTGATTTTTGCTTCTCGCTACTGGATTACTTTCAGATTCATCTTGGGCACTGTTGACCCGACTCATCTCTCCTATAAATAGTTTTCTATAGCAGTTGTGCTGTTCTGTGCAGAGTGACACTGTCGGTAGGTGAGAAGTCGCTCTTTCCTCTGACAAACAGCAAGGAAACTGAACAGTCTAGTCCTTGAACAGATTCTCCACCTATTAGTGATGGCACTTAAGTAGGGATACCCACATGTGTCCTCAACTTCTGCTTCGCTTGACCAGGAAATCTACAAAATCAATGTCATGGGAAAGAAGATTTACCAATGTCCACTACATTTTTAGAGGTACCATGCTAGATGGAAGTCCTTGTCAGATGCGAACTTTCTTTGACTCAGTTGGTCTAGAGATATGCAGAATATCTTCGTGAGGAGTAAAAACAGGAGCTATTGTCATTCGTGGAAGAAGAATAAGTGGTATGCAACTAAAATATCAGTGCACCACAGAAATAGCTGATTCATCAGCCTATGACCTAGTACCATAGCCTCTCAGTGACACTGCTTTGCATTGACTCACTTGTCTGAGACCCAGCAATAAGCAAAAAGCTGTGATCTTTGGTTTCTCTGGTCCATCACTGTTAATTTCTCCTGCAGACAGTGAGAAACTTAAAAAATGAATGCAGGATCAGATACACACCAACCAACCATACCATACCAAACTATACCACCACCAGGCATCACAACAGGAACAAAAAATACCATCAGCATCACATTCCAACATCCAAGGCCTCCATGGGGATGAAGCCAACATACACTGTCATCAAACAAAATCGGGGAAAAAAGAGACTATACTGGGAGCCTTTCCATCTCCATATGATTAGATGTATCAGTCTTAAAAGTTAAGGTGCCCCTAGGTGAAATGAATCAAGAAAATAGAATTCTGGGAACATGCATACATAATTAATTAGGGTTATAAAGGGGTCCTCATTCACAGAGGTTTGTGGCATGTTTCTTCATTGGACCATAGAGTGACCGAGATGTAAGCATCATTCTCCAGTGTACTAAATGTTTCATAAGAGTAAGGTAGTCCTAGGCGTGCACCTCACTTTCCTTTAAAAGTCGTTTCAGATTTTCAAATCAAGAAATCATTTTTGATAACTATGTTCTCCCTAATCAGCCTGTGGTTCGTTAGATTGTAGATGGTATAATATTCTGCTAAACAGCACTGCAGGGAAGAGCTAGGGCTGAGTCTACTAGGGAAAAGGAGCATTGCCTAGGAATGCATCAGTTGCAGAGGATTACACGCTGGTAACCTCGAGATCATTGTAAACATTTGCAAGATATTACTGTCTGATTACAAAATGGATGGACATCTGCGGCAACCTTCCGTGTGTAATTTGAAAAATAGTTCCTACTTTCTACTTCTTCCCTTTCTCTTTCTTATTTCTGATTCCTGCTAGAGGGAGTTGCGCTTCCCGCTCTCATCAATGTTCATGAATACTAGCAGAGATTCAGGAATGGAGAAGTTACTTACTTGTAACCCTATATCTGCACAATGAATGGGAATTTTCACTCAATTTATGAACAGCCCTCTCTCCTTCCCGGAAACAGAAGAAACATTGGAGCTGGACAGTGTGACTTGATAGCCTCCTATGGCAGCTTCAATATGAAATTACTTTCAGTGCTCCAGCGCGTGCCTTCTGGGATAGCGAGGTCACCCTGCGGCCTTAAATACAAAGTGCAGTGTTTCCTCTGTGGCTGACTGTGCTGCATGTCTAGTGTTACTTCATTATGTCCGATTCAAAAAGGAACAAATATTCCCAAAATCAGACAGCATACCTTCAGTTATAAATGAATAAATATGTATTTAAACAAAACAAATATTTCTCTTCTAAAATTAACCTAAACAGACCTATCTGAAAGGATGCTCAGGATTTTAATCAGAAATTCAAAAGCTTTAAAACATTGTTCCGCCTGTAATATGCTGCCAATAATCTGCACAGGTTGTGAAGAAAAGTAAATGTCTTATTTTTGAGGGGTTCCATTCCTCTGCTGAGCCTGGCCCATATGCAGCCTGGATGCCTGGAAAGCTGTTGCGCACATATATTTAATCATATGTGAGAAATTTAAAGGGGACATTTCGATCTGCATCGTCCGCCTAGTTATATTAGAGGTTCTCGTATAATTCATAGAAGGAGGTGTGATTATTGCACTTTGCTTGAGTGCATTAATTGGGACTGAGGTTTTTGAGACAGAAACCCTCTATATTGTATTTTCTGAATGTCAGCGGTAATACATAATTGTAAATGGAAATACCACTGCTGATGTAGAGCAGATAAACGAGTATGTGTGAGGGATGGGGGATTTTTGGTTACCTCGTGTGGAGAGGGAAGAATGGGTGTGCCCAGTGCTAAATCTGAGACGGTGGTTGCAGCTGGGGGGCACCAGCACTTATGTATTTTGGGGCGAGGGGCTGTACTTATTTTCTCTGATCAGACTTTGAACCAGAGCAACTGAGAAAAAAAACAAAAGAGGAAAGGGGGAAGAGAAAGACAGAAAAACAGTGCTTAATTTTTGCTTGTTGTTTCCGGTGCTGAGCACCGGCACTTATTTCTCAGGGCCGGCGCTTATTCTTCTGCCTTAAGCATTTACTGTGAGCAAAAGACACATATGGGAAAGACAGAGGAAGGGAAAAACGAAAAAGCGTCACAATGGGAGAAAACAGAAAGCTGCAGGAGTGAGCTGAACGGGCAGGGATTGGCTTTAAATGAATTAAAGGGGCCCGAGATGGGTTCAGGATTATGCTGCCTCAGTATTACGTGCTCGCACATTTAAATGCAGCAGCCACATGTTTAAGAGGGGGTTTGGGCACCAGTACGTTTTTATTTACAAATTAAGCACTGCAGAAAAATATTGTCAAAAGTTAAAAGCAGGTGTGAAAAAGAACCTAATGCGATGGGGAGTGCCTCGTGGTGGATGAAAGAGACATGAGGTGGAAAAAAGACGAGCACCCAGTCTAGGTATTGTGCTGCCCTGTTTTTCGAAAGCGGGCTTATGAGCAAAACCTTGAGTCTCAGTTCTTAGGGGCATGCTTAAGAAGAGTGGCAATGCCCCCAGTGCAGCGCCACTTTTCTTGAGCCTGTTTGTGTCCCTCTAACGCCACCATGTGTGCGCTGTATTTAAAATATGGTGCAGCATGGCTGTAGTTAGGGTACTAGTGTCATAATTTCTTACGCTCGTCCGGAGCTTTGCAGGATTAGCGTAAAAAATGTTTACGCTCATCCTGCAAAGCCCATTGAGGCCCATTGTAATCAATGGTGTGCCTCTTTTTAATGCCTGCTCTCAGCAGGTGTTAAAAGTGCCTAAAAAAGTAACACAAAGAAATCTCTTACATTTCTTTGTGCCATTTGTTGCCCACCCCTAATGGGGAATGCCCCCTTTGCTCACATTATGCCTGGCGCCGGCATAATGTAGCACAAAGGGTTACAAAGTGGTGCAATGCATATATTTTGCCACTTTGTAAACATGTCATGGGGATTTTAGCCTCTTTGGGCCACATTAGTGTAAAAAAATGATGCTAATGTGGTACAAAGAGTCGCTAGGGACTCTTAAATATGCCCCCAGTTCATTTACAATCCAAGCACTTGTAGTGTCATTAGTGCTATTATTGATATTTGGGCAAAGATCTGTCTTGCATAGACCAATGATGTTTTCAATTTTCTGTTCTTACTTTTGGTGTTATTTATTGTATTGCTCTGCATATACAATGTAATGTTGTATATTTATACAATAATAATAAGTAAAAATATTGAAGTATGGAGCCTATGCAAGCAGGAGAATTTTGAGACATTGGGAATATGACCCATTAGGCCACCATAGCCCCAAACGTTGATTTGTAGTTTAATACTCTGACCACAAAATAACATTTCGGTTTACTATGGCTGATACTTCCTGCCACAGAGACTGTGACATTTCAATATGTACAGCTTTGAAAATTCAGGTACAACCTTTTAAAAAACTATTCTTTCAAAAATATATTATTTATGACAATATATTAAATAAACAGCTAGGGTTCTATCCGGTGGGCTTGTATACACTTATAGTAAAACAAAATGTGAAAGTGTGAAGTACAATACAGTTGCATTTTTATTACACTAATAGAAGACATTAGTTCTCTTCCAAGGGACCCTCATCAATAGTCATAAGCACTGGATATTCCAGCCTATGTGTGGGGACCCTGGAGCACATATTATATATAGACATTTTTTATATGTATACATCTTTGCAACCTATATTAAAGGCTAAAAATGCCTAATTTACATTAAGGTTTTCTTTAAAAAACATGTCACCAGACTCAAGCATTTCTGTAAATCAGAAAAGAACGAGCACAAAATGCAAACACAGCCTTTATCGAAGAGGAAAACTGCAAGGAAATGCACAGGCATTGTTAACCAATAGGCTGCACCAAAGCATAAAAAAAAAATACTGGCACTGTGCCTTTGAGTCCTTCAGGACCTGCTGTAACTCATCATGCCCCAAAGGTGAGAGCTAGGTGACAGTTAGGTAAGTTCTTTTTTTCGTCTCTTTCAGTGAGGATCCTGGAGCACTGAGTTCTCAATTTCTGACTTTTTTGTCAAGAAATTACCCCTTAAAAATTGTTTTCACAACTTTACTATCTTTAGACATTTAGATTGAGGACAAATATTTTTTTAGAGGAATCTTTTATTTTTCCTGTCAAAAATTGCGTCTCTTTTTGTCAAGGGCCCTAACTGTGGCAAAAAGAAAGCACAGACTGACCCCCTCTCAGTCTACATTGTGTGTTTGCCTGACACCCATCTGCCTGAGACCTGCCACCATTGCCAGAACCTTTTAAAAAGAACTTTGAAAGATAGAGAAAGGATTCGACTCCATGGACCTCAAAAGAGAGAAAAAGCTACATCAGTAACCTGTCTTCGAAACTAGGTCTGCAGAACTACAGAAAGAACAGAAAAATGAATTGCAAGATCCACTTCCAGAGGTAGGAAAATTCTTATCTGTTCCCTTTCGTCATCGCATCAACAACGGGGACTGATGGCGAGAGACTCCACACCCGAAAGACCTCCTTTAATATTGACACGCAGGACGTCAAAGGACACACTGTAAAAAGAAGTGTCATGCTATCGATCATCGTCGACATGTAGGCCGGAGAAAGCGCCATCAATGGTTCATCACCGATCGTCGTCAAGTCAGCACCATCATGCTGAGACTCCTCCGAGGGCGGTTCAGAGTTCATCGACGTTGGGACATGGACAACATCCGACGACAAAGACCAAGTTGATGATTACACATCACCCTTTGTCGATGTCAAGACAGCCTTCACTATTTCCGTTGACAGAAACTGTAGGAGGCTGTCTCAGTTTATAGTGTACACCTATGATGTAGCAAGCTATACTGACTCTTGGCAACCCTTAGTGATAGTGAATAGGTGTCCAGATATTAGAAGCTCTCTAGTGGTAGCTGATGCGAGCATCTAAAGCTTATCCAGGAGGAATGTAAAGCACTTGCAATACCACAGCAGTCAGACATTAACTTAGTCACAAGAAAGAACCACACCAGTGTTGCAAAAATAAAGGATACTTTATTGCATCACTTTTACAAAACTGATATTGGTATATCTCCCTTTGGAGATATTACATACAATTATACAGATAGAACAACCAGCAAAAACAGCATGGAAATATGCAGAGTTTTAGGGTAGGGCCAAACCGTATCCTAAAATAGTGGAATTTGAAAGTGGGACTCCAACAAAGGTAAGTGTGGTGGTTAGCTAAGGACTGGGACCAGTTAGAAATATATGAGGTACGTATAGTAGGTGACCCCAGCAACCAGGAGTGTGTCAGTTACCCACCCAGTTGTCCCATAAGCTAACACAGAGAGTAGTCGTTTGAGTTTGTGGAATTCAGGACCCTCTCCAGCAGACCCAGAGGAAACCAGCAGGCAAGAGGGTGGATGGAGAGTGCACCTACCCCAGGATACCCAGAAGACAGGAGTACCTACACCAGGGACCCAGATGCAAATGGGAGGAGCAACTCACTCTGAAGACTGTGGATGGCTCAGATTGTACAACTGCTGTCATGCCCCGTGGACCAGGCCGGTAGAACCCAGGGAAAGATTCCAAACATGGAGGACCTGCAAAGGAAGGGGACAGAGTCCAGCACCCAAGGAGGTGCCCAGGTGGTGCAGGTAGCAATGCCCACTTTCCTGAAGACGACATTCTTGCAAGTTGATGGAAGAAGAAGTCCAGCTGTGGGGTCCAGGAGCTGCTGAAGAACCCAGAAGTCACCTATAAGCTGTCCCTTGATGGTTTCCAGATTGCAGGAGGGTCAATGACCAGCCAGGTCACCAACAAGCACTGGCAAGTGCAAATAGAAGTTGCAGAAGGATTTGCAGTGTTTTGGGGATAAGCAAGGTCCAGGAGACTCTGCCCAGGAGGGAGAGTCAGAGCTGTTCCTCAGCACACAGGAAGGCCAACAGAAGTTAATGGAGCCCCCATGAGTGACCCACAGGTGCTGGACCCAGGGAGTCACAGGGAGGCCTAACCAGCCCAGCAAACCAGAAGTCCCACGTCGCAGGAGTTGCAGGAGAGGAGCTGATCGTCAGTTTGCAGAGTGCTGGTGGCTTCTTGGAGCCTGAAAATCTCCTGGAGGAAGAGCCAACAAGCCTTGACAAGTGCAACAGTCACAGTGCACAGGGTAGCCAGTCCAGTGGCAGGAACAAGGGCCTACAGTCTCCCAACTTAGATAGAAGACAAGCAGAACCTAGAGGAGGCCACAGAGTCACCACCTATGAAGTATGATCTTTGGATGTCCAGGGACAGCAGAGACCAACTGGTCGACGATGGCTTGAGGTGCCTGTGGTTGCCGGGGAGTGACTTCCTCACTACAAGGGAGATTCCTTTGTGCTTCCTGGTTCAAACCTTCGATGTTGCAGATTTCTTGCAGTATCTGGAGAAATAATGTTGCGGTGGGAGCCTTCCCACCATAAGCATACTCATTTGGTTCTAGGTGAAGATCAGCAGCAGCTCCAGAGGCCAGAGGCAGAAGATGTCTTGCAGAGAGTTCCTTGTAGAGTCCTGCTTTTTGAATCGGAGGAGCCACCCGTGAGAGAGCCCTTAAATAACTCTACAAGGGGGTTAGTCACTCTCTGCAGTGACCTACCAATCAGAGGCGGTCAGGGTCATCTTGTACCTGGCCTAACCAACCAGATGCTCCCCAGGGCCTCTGCACATGTTATTTTCAAGATGACAGAATCCAGTGGCCATCTGTCACAGCTCTGGACATCTCCCTAGGTGAGGAGCTGGATGCGGGGGTGGGGTCCCTCCCTCCCCTGCCCTATGTGTAGGTTTGCACCTAAGTGGGAACTGGGGTTTCCTGAACTGGTGCAAACTGGATTATGCAAGGAGGGCACCAAATATGGCCTTCAAAGTAGTCTGGTGGCACTCAGAGGCCACACCACCCCAGCCCTTGGACACCTAATACACAGGGAGAGGTGGTCACACCTATCCCTTACAAGAAATCCTTTGTTGTGCTTCTCTGCCCTGAGCCTGGCTCATCAGCAGGAGGGCAGAACAGTGTGTGTGAGGTCTGCAGCAGTGAGGGCTGGCAGCTGGACCCCATAAGGCTGCACAGGAAGAACTACCCCCAGAGTACATGTTATCATGCAACTAACACTAGAATCAATGTAGTTTCATGATTCCAACATGTTTGTTATCAAAAGATGCCTAGGTTCAGTGTAACCATTATGTTGTTGGACCACTCGTGTTGATCAGTGTCCACTACATACCTTAAAATGGCTTCCCTGCACTTGCAGAGTCCAGGAATTGGCCTGGACTCTGTAGGGGTATCCTGGTCATGCAGGGGTACCCGCAGACATACACCCTGCCCTTGAGCTGAAGGGTCTACTAGAGGGGTGACTTATAATGTCTAGGTGCAATGGTTCGGTTTGGCAGTGAAAGGGTCCATGCACCCTTTAACACAGGCTGCAATGCAGGCCTGACGTCACAGTTTGCATGGGCTACTATGGGTGGCATAATACATGCTGCAGCCCATAGGCGACCCCTGGTGCACCAGTTCCCTGGGTACCTACGTACCATAAACTAAGGATTTACAGGGGCGCACCAGCATGCCAATTAGGGGTGTAAAAAGTAACAAACAACTACATTTAAGGGAGAGAGTCCTGTCACCGGGATCCTGTTTAGAAGGACCCCAGTGAACTAAAGTCCAAACACACTGACATCCGGCAAAAAGTGGGGGTAACTATGCCAGAAAGATGGCACTTTCCTACAGCAGCCAGATGCCGTTTGATGTTGAGACAGCGATCCCCTAACCTATCTCCGTCGGTGGCATCCAGACACCACCCGATGTCAAGACACAGAGTTAGACCATCACTGTCAATAACAATTCAGCATCAAGACATCATTCACCAGCAAAGACTTCCTTGTCTACGAGGCCTCTGTCGACATCAAAACCTCCTCACTTCACATCGAGGCATGGATCAACTGCAGCCAAATCCACAAGATGAAAAAAGCGACCTTCAAATGCAATGCCGGGAGCTTCCTCTCACTCATCTGCAAGGGGACAGTTGTCTCCTGTTCATCTTTCACCAAGATAACTAGAAAGTATTCGGTGGGGTCCTGTACCACAGAGCCCAGACTCTTAATATTCACCCACATGGTCTCTCCCACGGACACCACCACCAGCTCCTCAGACTGAGGTCACTATACGTCAGACGGCAGCTGGGTCCCCAACAAGATCCAGATTACCTAGAGAGACCAGCACTCATCATGAGAGTACATGGACAAGGAGTAGATCTTGAGGCAGGTATAGAACAAGATCCCCTTCTCCTACCCGGAGACCCCACCATTATAGATCATGCCAACTTGTATACAGATCACCTTTCTGGTCTTCCGCCACAAGATCTTCAATAAGGGACTATTCACCTACTCTAACAGACACTCCACCACTGAGAGAATCACTGGTTGATGACATCAACACATTTAATGAGGTTTTGTCAGAGGAGGTACTAAATTAAACATTGATATTCCAACACCCACTGCAACTTTGTCAGTCATTTTTGAAACTTTGCATCATTGGTCCTCTTCAAGACAGTTTCTCCCTCTAATTCCAGGCCTCCTCCAACCCTTACTCCAGCATCATTACAAGTGGCTCCTGCAATAAATTTAAAGAAATACAAGACCGCCAGATCAAGACCCTTTATTTCTAAGAGCTGACCCTCCAACGGACTCAGTCATCTTAGCTGCCATCAAGAAGACACACTGCCTTGTCATCCTCTGTACCTCCTAATAAAGAAAGTAAGCTGATGGACTCCTTGGGGAGAAAAATGTGTGGCACATCAGCCTCATTTATGAAAGTGGCCAGTGCATCTGCACTTTTTGGTAGATATGACAGGTCTCTCTGGGATTCACTCTCCAGGTCTGCAGACAAACTACCCAGAGAGGGTAGGCAGGATTTCCAGGAGATCCTACAAGAAGGAGGCCCAGTAGCTAATCAAATATTGAGCGTATCTGCAGATGGCCCAGACCTAGTTGCCCACGGATACACCCATGGAATATGTGCCAGACGTTCATCATGGCTTCGCCTGACAGGCATCAAACCTGAGGCACAACAACATATCATGAACCTTCCATTCACAGGCAACTCCTTATTGGGATCTCACACACACGATGAAATGGCCAAAATGAAAATGGAGCTAGACACGCTGCAGGCCGTGGGTGTAGACTAATTCAAAGACTTCCTCAGAAGGTACAGACCATGGAACAGGTGTCCCTAACATCAGACGGGCCCAACCCCTCACTGTGCCCCAAGGCCACAGCAACGACAATTCAGACCCCAGTACCAGTCCTGCAAGACAACGCAGGAAAAGAGAAGCTAACGACAGCTGCCACCCTCTTCCAAAACACCAAGCAAGCAATGAGATGTCACTTCTCCCATCTCTGTCATCGACTCCAGTAGGGGGAAATATCACCAATCATCTCAATGAGTGGCGTTCCATCACTGGCGTCAACTGGGTCTTGAATATTGTAGAGAATGGGTATTCACTATGCTTCAAGTCTCCTCCTCCATGTCTTTGACCATCAAAAGACTCTTACCATCAGCAGATGCTCCTAAGAAAAAAAGAGGGCCATTATGACCCAGGCGGTCGCAGATAATGTGGCGGTAGTACAGCCAAAAGGCTAGCGGTACTTACTGCCACATTATGACATTGGCAGGTTGGCTGAAGCTAACCTGCCAATGTACCACTCCGACTGCCATGGCGGTAGCAGCCACCAGGCTGGAGATAAGAATCTCCAGCCCGGCGGCCGCTATTGTACCGCCGACGGTATCATGACCCTGCCTACCGCCATGGTTTCCGTGGCGTTCGTAATGCCATGAAAACCATGGCGGTAGGCCCTATCAGTGACAGGGAGTTTCTTCCCTGTCACTGATAGGAGGCCCCCTCACCCCCAACACTCCCCAGACGCCCCCCCTTAATCCATGCTCCCCTCCCTTCCAACCTCCACCATACACACACACAAGCAGACATACACTCATTCACACAGACATACACACATTCATTCATGCACACATCCATACACAGATTCATACTGACACTCAGACACACATTCACATTTCCATTCATACACGCACTCACACACATGCATTCACGCATGCCAACAACACTATACGCACACTCACATTCACGCACACACACACACACACATGCATGCACCCCCTCCCACACACACACACAAGACCCCCACAACTGTCAGAAACCCAGCTTACCTGCATCCCCGGGGTCTTCCGGCAGGGGACAGAGTGCTGCTACCGCCAGCAGCACCCGCCAGCAGAACACCGCCAGGCCATGTTATTTGTCATAATACAGCTGGTGGCGGTCTAGTGGCATGGCGCTGGTGGTGGTAGTAGCGCCACTTTACCACCATCCGCCAGTATGGTCACAGCCGGATTTCTGCCCTTCTTGTGGCAGAAATCCATCTGTGGTCATAATTTGGCAAACAGATGGTCGCCGTGGCGACGGTCTGTTGGCAGCCGTCACTGCGGCGGTAGGTGGTTTTTACCGCCAAAGACATAATGAGTGCCAAAGTCTTCACATTGCTTCAAAAAAGAGCTATCGAGGAGGTCCCATCCTTTCAAAGGGGACAAGGAGTGTACTCTTGTTACTTCCTTGTGAGGGAAAAAGGTCCAAATAAAGACTTCAGGCCCATTCAAGACCTAAGGCAACTAAACAAACACATCTGCAAAGAGCTGTTCAGAATGATTGCTCTCCATCAGATTTACCCCCAGCTCCATTGAGGGGACTGGGATGTTCCATCGACCTACAGGATGCCTACTTCCACATCCCAGTAGCCAAGAAACACTGAAAGTTCTTGCGTTTCACAGTAGTATCCAAACACTGCTAGTATAAAGTACTGCCTTTCGGCCTGAAATCATCTCTTCGCAAGTTCTCCTAATGCATAACGGTAGTGGCAGCAGGCTTCTGGAGGAGAAACATTTTCATCTACCCGCACATGGACAACTAGCTGTTGAAAAGCTTCTCTCCAACTCAAACAAACCATTCCAAAATCTGTCTAGAGACCCTCCAATATCTTGGTCTACAGATCAATATGGACAAATCAATCCAGACTCTAACCCAAAGCCTAGGCTACACTATCTGGATGCAACCCTGGATACAAACCTAGCAAAAGTGTATCCTTCAGAGGAGAGGCTATTCTCAATAGATCAGTAGGGTCACACCTCCTTCACACTCTGCACCCAACAGCCAGACAAATAGCTTCCCTTCTTGGGTTGAGGGCCTCGTGCATTTTCATTATCCCCAATGCCAGATTATGTATGAGACCGCTGCAAGAAAATCTGGAGGATCACGCAGTCCATTGGGATGACAGGTTAACCCTGGCACAAGCTTCAAAGCACTCACTGCATTGGTGGACTCACCATCACAATCTATTAACAGGTGTCCCTTTCTACCAGGCCTTTTCTGATCAAACACTTGTGACAGATGCATCTCTCCAGGGACCGGGGGCACAAATGGGCCTCCCCAGACTCAGGTCCTGTGGTCGGACAATGAGCAACAATATCACATCAATATGCTGGAACTGCGGGCAGTCTATCTAGCCCTCAAATCCTTCTATCCATCCATTCAAACCAGCTCTCTCCTTGTCCAGACGGACAACACAACCACAATGCACTATCTGAACAAGCAGGAGGGCACTCAATCTTGTCACCTATCTCTGGAAGCACAGGCCAAATCTCACGACTGGATGCTTCATGACGACGTTGTGCAAGATATCTTCTGAGAATTGGGGCATTGGAAAATAGACCTGTTTGCAGATGAAAACAACAAAAAATGCCCAAACTTTGCATCCAGGCTCGTTCTTTTCTGATTTACAGAAATTCTTGAGTCTGGTGAGATGGTTATTAAAGAAAAACATGATGTAAATTAGACATTTTTAGCCTTTAATATATTTAATATAGACTTTATATATATGTATATAAGTCCAAAAAAGTATAAAACACCAACTCAGGCATGGATACGGTAATCCAGGAAAGAATTTATTCTCCTTTGTGATACGTTTCGGCTGTACCGACAGCCTTGCTCACACAATCACTTTACATGCACCTCTTCGTGAAATACACACACCTAATACATTGTAGGAGACTGGCCTGTCTTATAGTGGGTACCTGATGGTACTTACACCTTGTGCCAGGTCCAGGTATCCCTTATTAGTAGATTAGCAGTGTTCTAGCAGCTTAGGCTGATATAGGTAGCTATAGCAGAGCAGCTTAGGCTGAACTAGGAGACATGCAAAGCTCCTACTATACCCCTTATATCATATAGCACTATATCATAAGCATCACAATACTCAGAGTTACTAAAAATAAAGGTACTTTATTTTAGTGACAATGTGTCAGAAATATCTCAGAGGATATACTCCCTTAGGAGGTAAGTAAAATACACAAAATATACACACAAACCAAAATCAGGTAAGTAAACAGAAAAGTAGTGCAAACACTGTAGAGTACAATAGGATGCAATAGGCCTAGAGCAACACAAACCATATACTAAGAAAGTGGAATGCGAACCACTTAGGGACCCCCGGCCCAGTGTAGTGTGTAGAGGGTCGCTGGGAGTGTAAGAAAACACTAAAGGTGTCCAAGATACCCCACCCCAAGACCCTGAAAAGTAGGAGTAAAGTTACCCTACTTCCCCAGAAACACACTAAAGTCGTGATAGGAGATTCTGCAAAGACAACAACTGACTGCAAAGCACTGAAGACGGATTCCTAGACCTGAGGACCTGCAAAGGAAGGGGACCAAGTCCAAGAGTCACGAAAGTGTCCAGGGGGGGGCAGAAGCCCACTAAACCCCGGATGAAGGTGCAAAATGGCTGCCTCCAGGTGGAAGAAGCGGAAGATTCTGCAACAATGGAAGATGCCAGGAACTTCTCCTTTGCACAGAAAATGTCCCACGGTGTGCTGGAGGATGCAGAGTTGTTTCCACGCAGAAAGACCACAAACAAGCCTTGCTAGCTGCAAAGGTTGCAGTTTAAGAAAATGAGTGCTGCCCAGGCCCAGGAACGACCAGGAGGTCGCCCATTGGAGGAGGAGATAGAGAGGGCCCTCAGCAACACAGAGAGCCCATGCAGAAGCAGGCAGCACCCGCAGAAGCACTTGAACAGGGGTTCAAGAAATCTGAGCATGGCGGTCGTCTCAACACTGCAAAGGAGCGTCCCACGAAGCCGGTGGTCAACTCAGCGAGTTGAGCAATGCAGGATGGAGTGCTGGGGACCTGGGCTGTGCTGTGCACGAAGGATTCAGTGCAAAAGTGCACAGAAGCCCTAGCAGCTGCAGATCACACAGTACACAGGATTACTGTCTGGCGTGGGGAGGCAGCGACTTACCTCCACCAAATTTGGACAGATGGACCACTGGACTGTCGGGGTCATTTGGATCCAGCTCCTGTGTTCCAGCGACCACGCTTGTCAAGATGAGAGGGGACCCAGATGACCGTTGATGCAGAATTTTGGTGCCTGCTTAAGCAGGGGGAGGATTCCGTCGACCCACGGGAGATTTCTTCTTGGCTTCCAGTGCAGGGTGAAGGCAGACAGCCCTCAGAGCATGCACCACCAGGAAACAGTAGAGAAAGCCATCAGGATTAGGCGCTACAATGTTGCTGGTAGTCGTCTTTCTACTTTATTGCGGTTTTTATCACGTTGTGGTTTGGTTTAGTATTATGGCACAGGGTTTAATATGACTAATGTGGGACATTTTAGATGAATTTAATAAATTAGGGTAGCTGATTAGATATATGGAGTAGGATACGTTAAATCAGAGCGAAGGGGCGGATATATAGATAACTATAACAAATGTAATAAGTAAGAGAAACTATGACAATATATGATTTTGGTATATGTTTGTGAATTGACGTAAATGAACGGTATGAAATTTATAGAGTGGATTCTAGATCTATGACCAGTAGTGATTTTGAATATATAGTAAGGTTCATACAATAATAATATAGTCAATTCAGTAAGCACGTCAACATGTTTATAGCAGTAATGAATATTATTATAAAATGAAAACCGGTTTATCTAAAATGAACTTGTTAGCCCTAACGCTCTAATCTGTATAATACTCGAGAGTGAGGTATATGCTAAGATGGCACCCATGAAACAACGAAGTAGCGATTGATTTTTAGTCCATCATTGCCTTTCATGTATCAGGTGTGTGTATTTCATGAAGAGGTGCACGTAAAATGATTGTGTGAGCAAGGCCGTCGGTATGGCCGAAACACATCTCGAAGGAGAATAAAATCTTTCCTGGATTACCATATCCATGCCTGAGTGGGTGTTCTATACTTCTTTGGACTTATAATTTTTGACCGGAGTGTTCGTCTGGTCTGGCACCCCACCCCTCTTCGGGAGCAGTGGTCCATAACAAGCTGGAATGTGAGTTTTATATATGATATATATATATATATATAGCCCCTACACAATTGGAAGAAATAAATCTCGAGAAAAACGATCTAGTGGTAAATATCTCAAGCTACATGTTAACAGCTGCAGAACATTGTTGTGTAGCCATTTTAGGTATAGCTCCATGCACGGTATTTTAGCACACTAGGCCTGCCGTTGTGCACTTTAACCTAGATGTATTTTATGCAGCTTTGTTTATTATTTTAACAATAGCCACATTTGCGGTCTTGTTTTATTTCTATCTATCTAGCTGTTCTTTGGCCAGGCCAGCACTGCATTCTTTCACTCTGTGCTTTTCTCAAGGCTGCAGTAAGATAGGTTGCCAGTAAACGTGGTAACGCTTTGTCTCTGGTATTCATAGAAACATACACATCCTTACGTAGGGACATTTTCTCAGAACATCAGTTGTTTTATTACAAAAACACTTCTCTGTCCCATACACGTTAGAGGGAAATTCCAGCCAGATAACCACGACTGTATGCTGATTGCTAAACACTTCACTGCAGCTGCATATGTAGACTTCAGGCCTCTTGCTCAGGGATGGTGTCTTCCCAGGGGAACCTGAAGAGCAGAGCTAGAGCTTAACATACTGTGCTCTAATATAGCCTAGGTAGGAATTGTATTAATGACTCTAGTGACAATATAGTTGTGTTATTTTTATGCTTCACTCTCCTTGTCACAATTTTAATCCTGTCATGCTTCATCGTCCTGGTTATTGCTGTACGTGCTTTATTATCTAAGATGCAGTTGTTTTGTTAAAACCTTATTGAAACATCTACTGCCTCTACTTGTCCTTGTATATGTGAGACTAATGTAAATGAGAGAAACGGATGCAATCTGACTGACCACGATTTCCCTTAGGAGTCAACTGTGTAATGCGCTCGGCTGCCCATTAATCCCTGCTGTTAGGTAGAGATGAGGCACTGCTAGTTAGCCAGAGCAAAACCCGGATTGGGCCGACAGGTGTCACCTGTAGTGGGTTAGACTCAGTCCCCCACACCGCAGGTGATTCTGCCGCTCAAATCCAATAGTCTCATTAGAATAATGAGAGCCTACACAACATGGTGCCGCCTACGCTTGGTCAGGCTCTAATTTTCGGGTCCTCCTGAGTGTCTCTGTCTCACTATATACAAAAACACCTCAGTACTATATATGGAGACATCCATGGTATTGAGGATTTTCCTCCTCAGCTAAGGCGGGAACACCTAACTAACGCTGTAGGTTGTTCAAGCTTGAACCATTAAAAGGATAATCCCCATTTGGTGTGCTTATCTCTGAACAAATATACCATTCATTATGGCACACCCACAACGGGTAGCATAGGAGGCTGGCCTGATTTGTAGTGGGTACCTTGGGTACCTACACCTTATACCAGGTCCAGTTATCCCTTATTAGGCTGATAGAAGTAGCTATAGCAGATCAGCTTAGGCTGAACTAGGAGACATGCAAAGCTCATGCAATCCCACTTATACTGTAGTTATTTAGTACTTATACACAAGTAAAGACAATACTCAGTGTTACCAAAAATAAAGGTATTTATTTGGGTGACACAGTAGCAAAAATATCTTAGAGACAATACTCCTTCTGGAGGTAAGTATTATACACAATATATACACTAGACACCATAATTAGACAAGTAAATAGTCATAGAAGAATGCAAAGAATAGGAAATGCTATAGAATGTAATGGGAGAAAATGGGTCTAGGGCAAAACAAACCATATACTAAGAAAGTGGAATGCGAATCATGAATTCCCCCCTAGACAAGTGTAGTGTGTGCAGAATCGCTGGGAGAGTAAGAATACAGTAAAGGTAAGTAAATTACCCCACACCAGAGCCCAGAAAAGCAGGAGTAAAGTACTGCAAGTTTCCTTAGGGCACACTACACCTCATGATTGGGATTTTGCAGCAACCAACCAAGTCTGCAAAGAACAACTGCTGGATTCCTGGACCTGAAGACCTGCAAAGGAAGGGGACTAAATCAGAAGTCACAAGAAGTTCCAGGAAGCCCCTGCCAACCCAGAAGCCCCTGCCAACCCAGAAGACGGTGCAAAAGAAGAGTCCCCGGTAAGTCGAAGATTGCAGGAATGAACCCTAGGAAGATGCCAGTGGGTTCCTGCATGATGCAAAGGATGTCCCACGACATGAAGATCGTTGCAGATGTGATTTCGTGTTGGAAGTTGCCAACAAGCCTTGGCTACGACAAAAGTATGTTTTGCGTCAAAATGGCGCTGGATGGACCCAGGAGGGACCTGGGGTCCTCAACTCTGTGTGAGGAGGGAGATGGGGCTCTCAGCAATTTAGAGAGCCCTCAGGTGCCAGCCAGCACCCCCGGGAGTCGAAGGATCCGGGGACAAAGGAGGTGCAAAATGCGGTTGATGCAGCACACCAAAAAATGGTCCCACGCCGCCGGAGAACAACTCAGCGAGGTGAGCGTCACAGTATGGAGTGCTGGGGACCTGGGCCAGGCTGTGCGTGAAAGAATTTTGCAGATAGTGCACAGAGGCCTCAGGAGGTGAAGAAGACGCAGTACACAGGGATACCGTCGCTCTCAGCGAAGGCAAGGTCTTACCTCCTCCAAATTGCGTCAGCAGGACCTCAGGACAGTCTGTGTCGAAGATGTCCACCCTCCATGTCCTTAGAAGCATGCTCGCCGCTGTGAGAGGAATCCAAGGGTACCGGTCGTCATCTTGGAAGGTGCCTGCTGGGGCAGGGGATTGACTCTGTCACCCCACAGTAGATCTCTTCGGCCCTTCTGGTGCAGGATGAAGACAGGGAGTCCTCAGAGCGTGCACACCATGGTTGCTGACTTGGAGCTGAGGTTCCAGAAGAAAAGTATCTCTTGTGGATACTTTGTTGCAGTTACAGTGTTTCTTGGAGCAGGCTGCGGTTGATCCGAGGTCAGAGGATGCTGAAGTAGTTGCAGAGGATTCCTGAAGGAAACTTGCAAGCAGAATCTGAAGAGAACCCACAGGAGAGACCCTAAATAGCCCTGAGAGGGGGATTGGCTACCTTATCAGGTATGGACCTATCAGGAGGGTTCTCTGACGTCACCTGCTGGCACTGGCCACTCAGAGCCCTTGAGAGTGCCCCCACACCTTGCAAAGCAAGATGGCTGGAGTCTGGGAGACACTGGTACCACCCCTATGGTGGTGATGAACAGGGAAGTGGTCACTCCCCTTTCCTTTTTCCAGTTTCACGCCAGAGCAAGGGACAAGGGGTCCCTGAACTGGTGTAGACTGGTTTATGCAGGGAGGGCACCATCTGTGCCCTTCAAAGCATTTCCAGAGGCTGGGGGGGGGGCTACCCCTCCCCAGTCTGTAACACCTATTTCCAAAGGGAGAGGGTGTAACACCCTGCTCTCAGAGGAAATGCTTTGTTCTGCTTTCCTGGGATTGTGCTGCCCAGACGCCAGGAGGGCAGAACCTGTCTGTGAGGTGGCAGCAGCTGTAACTGCAGTGCAATCCTTAGAGTGCTGGTTCGGCAGTACTGGGGGTCCATGGTGGAGCCCCCAGGATGCATGGAATTGGCTCCCCAATACCATATTTGGAATAGGGGGACAATTCCATGATCTTAGACATGTTACATGGCCATATTCGGAGTTACCATTGTGAAGCTACATACAGGTATTGGCCTATATGTAGTGCACACGTCTAATGACGTCCCTGCACTATGTGGGGGCACCTTTGCTAGTGCAAGGGTGCCCTCACACTTAGTAACTTTGCACCTAACCTTCAGCAAGTGGAGGTTAGACATATAGGTGACTTATAAGTTACTTAAGTGCAGTGAAAATGGCTGTGAAATAACGTGTGCGTTATTTCACGCAGGCTGGAATGGCCGGCCTGGTCAAGGGTTTGTCTGAGCAAAATAAATGCTGCAGCCCATATGGATCTCCTGGAACCCCACTGCCCTGGGTGCCTAGGTACCATATATATACTAGGGACTTATAAGGGGGGTCCAGTGTGTCAATAGAAATTGGTAAATGAAGTCACTAGCCTATAGTGACAAATTTAAAAGCAGAGAGAGCATAAGCACTGAGGTTCTGGTTAGTACAGCCTCAGTGACACAGTCAAGCACTATACAGACACACACATTAGGCCATAAACTATGAGCACTGTGGTCCTGACCAGCAGGATCCCAGTGAGACAGGCAAAGACTTACTGACATACAGGTAAAAAATGGGGGTAACATGCCAAGGAAGATGGTACTTTCCTACAGGTAGCAATTGCAGTTAATATACTACCACCCTTTACTGCACATTTACTGGCACATGGCTTAACGGCTCAGGGGAGTACAGTCACATTTGTTGTTGAGGCTCATCCAGCCAAAAGAACAGAATTTCTTTATTCTTGGCTCACATTTCCAGCAGCTGATTGGAACACAAATACATTTCATCACTATACACCTGCAGATATACCTGCACAATACAGAGCATACGCATATGTAGAAATAATTCTAGCTTATCAAGAACATAAAAATTGGCTTGATGGCGCCCTACCCCACACAATTTTACATGTTAGGTTTGGTCCTCTAAGTAATGATTTTCCTACCTGGCCTTTATTGGCCACTTATACACCTCATCCTGATGCAGCAACCTTGACAGTAGCCGAAGTCCGCTGCTTATTCGCTGAACTGATGGAAATATATAGAGGTTTAGTACAGTTTGTTATGCAAACATTAAATATAAACCCAGCACATGCTGCCCCGGTGCAACCACATGCAGTAACAGCAGGCATTAATCCTGCGACTGTATATTCGATCATGGGTAAAGTACCCACCAAATGAGAAAGAAATTCGGTTTTGGTTAGCTCAAAAAATAAATTCACTGGAAGCAGTATTTCCCCATACGTGACCTCAGGATAAGCATAGAATATTAACTACGTGCTCGCCATTTGGGATGGTTCCCACTATAGATAACTGTAATACTTGGGACACGGTATTTGCCACACTCTATACTACCTCACATGGTACACCGACACTTGCCAATTTACCAGAAGTGTTGAAACAAATTGAAGACGAATACGGGGCTGTCCTGGCCCTGTAATTGGGGATGCAACTAATGGGCAACTTTGCCACAGTATTCTCAATTATATTAAGTAACCTTAAAGGGGAAGCAGTTGCACTAGCAGTGTGCATGCGGCTCCGAGATGTTCCTCCACAGGATCAAGAACGTGAGCTGCCAAAGATTATCGCAGGGACCTACTCTAGCATTGGTCGAGATAGTCTGGGGGCTAGACCAACAAAACCACAATTTCAGTGTAAATATAATAAAGATTCTGCCAAGCAAACTACTGAGGGTAATAAGAAACGCTGGGATATAAAACACTCAAACACCTAAAAAAGAAAGTGGACAATCTCCACATATGGAGACCCCACAGAATAGATATAATCTCTGAAATAGAGATAATATAAAAACACCTGACAGATATCAATATACTGATACAAGCCAATCTCGTTCCTTTCAGTACTCACCCGAAAAACGCAGTGACAGAGGCTGGTGGTCAGAGCGAAGAACTGAGTACGTGAAACCGAGACAGGAATCACAACGCTCAACAGAATTTTTTGTTAAAAAAGAAGAGAAACCTTCACAACAAAAACACCAATTCAAAAAGAAAAAGGTGGCAGCAGTTGCAGTCCGACATGCCACTCAAGAAGAGGGCCCTATTGAAGAACAAGAAGTGGGCATTAGCGCTATTAGACAGCGCTGCAGAGGTCACAATAGTTCGCCGGAATCTTCTAGAGCATCTGGAGGTGAAAGCAACTGATCACTTCTTACAAGTTGAAACAGTGGACATGTGTGTCTCCACGCCTGATAGGGTATTCAAAGTAACTTTACAGTTAGAAGGAGATATTGAACGCACAATCGATGCAATCTTTTGGGACCGCCTCATAAATATATATGATATTATACTGGCGAAAGGGATTGGTCACCTGAATTTGTCTGTACTTTCCTATAAGGGGAAGATGTTATCAAACCTTCGCAGAATCCTTCGCCATCGATTGGGCATTGGCGCAGGCACCCGCATTATATCGCAACCACGTAGGATGGGATAAAGACTCCCCCATCATGTAATCCTTATTAAAAATCAATCCCAACCACAACCCCAATATCCAATAAAACACACAACTGGAGTACCAGGGCGTAATCAAACCCTGTGTCTCACTAATGAATAATCCCTTATTCCCAGTAGCTAAACCGGACCATTCGTACAGAATAGTCTTAGACTAGAGACATTTAAACAGTCATACACGCACATACGCTATACAAAACTCACATAGCACAGCACTCATGAACAACATAGTGTGCGAAAAATACAAAACAACACTGGACATTTCCAATGGTTTCTTCTGCCAAAATATAGCACCTGAGAGTAGAGACTTAACAAGTTTCAGCGCACTAGGCTCCCAGAGCAAATTCTGTCATTTACCCCAGGGGTACAAGAACAGTTCAGGACTGTTTGCAGCTTGTGTGACTTCACTATTGCATGACATTGACCCTGAAGCATTGTCCTATGCAGATGATATCTGTGCATTTGCCGAGTTCGGCTACAAATTACAGTAAAAAAATAAAAATAGCCTTCCTTAGCTTCCTGTTTTTGGAATATGAGCTATCAAGTGAAGGAAAGAGCTTAGCACCACATATCTTGGAAAAATGCGCACAGTTACAACCTCCAAATACAATTAAAAAACTCCAATCCCTATTGGGTTTTCTAAATTTTGGCAGAACTTACATTTGAGATTACTCATCACGTGTAAATCCTTTATATGACTTAATACGTCCTGACGTTTCCAGGAAATTTTGGACAGTCGAACACACACACATTCTCAGAGCTTTGCAAACAGACATGCTTGCAGCACAACACTTACACACAAGGGACAGCAAAAAACATCTGGTCTTCAGAATAATTGCTGGTGCCATTGGTTTCACCCATGTAACTTTCAATGAAGGTGAGACTGTCCCGATAGCATACAAATCACATTTGTATTTCACAGCAGAACAACGCTTTGTTACCACTGAGAAAATTCTCACTGCTGTTCAGATGGCCGTCATTAAAGAAAGACCACTAGCCCAGGGGAAACGCATTATTGTCGTCTCTCCAATTCCAGCCCTTGAGGTTGTTACCAAAGCCAGCGTCCCAAACGCTAAAGCATTACATCCACGTTGGATTCAATGGGCAACGTCTTTGACAGCCACTGATGTTGACTACTTTTTTGACCCAAAATGACAAATTCAAACATTTTTGCAATATGAACTAGAATGCCCAGTTCCAGCAAATACATTGCCTATTGATTAATATCAAAGAGTCATGTACACTGATACTCAGCACAACCTGCAATTGGCACAAAAAATCAATATTCCACTGCTTGCGCAGTCGTAAGTGGCTACATGGAGGATAATACATTTTGTCCCCAACATACATACACACAAACCCTAGGGGATTGCACAGCACAACTAGCAGAGCTAAAGGCTCTGGTGATGGCACTGGAACATACAGATCCTTCACAGTTAACATTGATGGCTTGTGATTCATACTACTGTGTCCAGCCCTTCAATGAATATCTGCATTACTGGCACCAGAATGGGTTCAGAAATTCTAAAGGCAACACAATCAAGCACAGACTTCTGTGGGGGAAAGTAGCGGATCTGAAGGAAACGCTACCAAACGTCCATGTTGTACATACACTTGGACACCAGTGCGTTGAAATACACATTGCTGGAAATACACTGGCTGATGAAGCTGCCAAATTAGCAGTAGCTACGGCTGCTGTTACTGCAGTAACCCGTTCTAGAACGAAAACGGACAATGACATATGGGCTGCCGTGAAAGCCAGAGCTGAAGGTAAGCCCTATCCAAAAGCACTTTCCTGCTAAATATTCCTACTGAATGGGAGGCTGCCTTAAAACAAAAGTATAAATACCAGGCGTGGGGGTTTGAGTAATTCCCAGTAAAGATATACGATCAGAGTTGATTAAAGCTGCGCATGAGGGTGGTAGCATTTGCCCATGCTGGTGTGGCGGCTCCAAAAACATTATTGCAAGCACGTTATTGGTGGCCAGGTCTATACAAACAAGCCAAGCAGTATGTCCTTTGTTGTGACATCAGCCAACAAATTAAAGCTTCCACCGTCAAATGCCCACCGCAGACACCCCTCCTAATTTCCAACAAACATTTACAGTGTGTGTACTTGGACCATTGTGGTCCCCTAACACTGGACAGTGCATAAAAATACATTTTAGTCTCTGTTGCCTCTTGCTCCAGATTTCTATGGGTGTGGCCACAACGCTCGGCTGACGCTCAGACTGTTATTAAAGATTTGCAAGTCTTTATCGGTACATATACAGTTCTGGCTTTCCACTCGGACCAGGGCCCTGCTTTTGCCTCAAGGGCTTTGTTAGGGGTCCAACTCCATTACTCGTCTCCATTTCATCCTGAGGGAAATAGTGTAGTGGAGTGACGAAACCGTGATGTAAAGCAGTTCTTAACAGCCAGAGTCTTAGGTACGGGTCGTAGTTGGCTTAATCACCTGTATGGAGTTCAGAGATCACTTAACAATCTGCCTAGAAGGTCCCTGGGGGGTCGTACTTCTTACGAGTGCCTGTTTGGAACTGGAATTTATGTTCCAGATCTTGATGGTCCTGGCGTGGAGGCGGCAGAAACACCTTTTGACATAAATGAACGTGTCACTGTCTTGCAGGAATTACAACAGTTCTGTGACGACAATGCTTCTGCTAGTGCTGCCTCCACAGGAATTAAGGATGTACCAATAACACCCCCTGCTGGATTTCTAAAGTTGGGGGTCTAGTACATCAAAAGGTTGCTATGAAAAAAGGAATTTGGTTCTTCTTATCGTGCACCGGTCCCTGTACCAGGACTGTCATTCTACCACCCTTGGCTGGTGCCAAAGAAAACTGCTTTGTATCCATCAACAATTTCAAGTTACACCATGTGGCCAATCCTGCACAGCAGACCAAGAGGAGCAGCCAGTAGTTCCCGAATCCCTCTCACTACTGGTCAAGATGTCCCTCTACAAGTTTTAAGCAGCAACGCTGACACCTCTCCGAGAGCTTGGGGATGGTGGAAAGTGATTTTGCCTTAGTTCCACTAACATCTGTTACAACAAACAGTACTGAAAGTACTGATCGATTTGATACAACTTCAACACAGAAGGATGGCGTCATTTACTATGAACCACTGCGGGAGACCCCTACCAGTTCTCCTCCTACAAATATGGCTCTAGTTTTTGCACGAACTGCTTCTGGATACTTTGCCAACGTCAACATCACTTTCTCGAACTCATTTGCCTCTTCTGCATCTGAACCGCCAAAAACACTATCTTTGGCTTTCCTTGACTGCATTAGCTTTCCTTCTTTGGATGGGCTTTGTCTTAACATTCTTTCTATTAATACATGGTCATTTTCTTCCTGAAAGATCAACAGTTGAACTGGTGGATGAGGTCCTAAAACCCAATTTTTCTTCTCACAAGGTCCACAGAGATTTGTCTTTCGTGAACATTTCCACTATACCAATTCCTGCCGGGGTTGTTTGGGATAAAGTCACATTTGATATATACGGTCCCACAGAGGTCATTCAAATATCATATGTGTTTAAACTTGTTTAAACGATGTAATAATACCCGGATTTGTTTCTGATGACTGGGATGTGAAAAGAGTTGATTCTATGGTGAATTACAGTATTTTACTGTATTTGAAAGTGAAGATGTTTATCAATCTAAAGAGAATTATGGTGATATGTTTTGATATAATTATTATGGGCACCATTTCATTCACAGAGCAAGTACCCCAAAGACTGTTTTTAATTATACACAATGGAAACATTGTCCAACTCCACCACAAGGGGCATATTCGGAAAAGTTTGCATATTTTTCTGAGCACAATGTTAAAAACGCTGAGCCATATTATTATAAATTGCCATCAATGGAAAATGAACACATATTGACAAATACGAAATTAATTTATTCATATTCCTTTGTTTCCCGGTTGGCTATAGAAGGCTATGAATATTAGCCGAAGTCGATTGGCTTAAAAAGTGTGCGGTGAACTAGAAATTGGCAAAAAAATGGGGAAGAAAGCTTTATTTAGAGCATGCCTGATACCTGTTCAAATTATAATTTTAAATTAAACTGTACAACAGACTAATTGTTTAGGCTTAGCAAAAATTAAGGAAATGAATGCGCCCAGTATTGCTACCCCTGCAAAATTTAACAAATTGCAAAAGTATATAAATGCAACTGAAGATCAGCTCAATGAATGGGTCCAGAATGGCACGTTTAAGGCTTCACTGTCACATCCGGGCAAGTGGTTATTGTGGCCAATAGATACCAATAGGTGTCATAAACATTTTATTACCTCCATGGGGGGTTTTAGAACTAGTAGGCCGGACCCTTGCTATTTGTCATCCAAACATGCAGGTATAGTAACAACATACAGTGTAGGGAAACTATGGCAGCAATAGTTGAAGAGTTCCTCACAAGATGCTGTTAGAGAACACCTCAGTCTCCTGTCTTATAACACTGACTCACAGGAATTCCTATTAGGCCCCAGAAAACAATGCAGAAAGTGCTCCTTATATGCAGTCTATAATGAAATTTGGAAGCTTTCTCAACAAGAAGGTGCTGCCTGGTTAAGGCAAATAGATCAGGAAAACTTACAGAAGGCATTAGCTGTTGTAGATAATGGGATTAATACCCTGTCTGACTGAATATACACCTTAAACAACATTGTTTCTTCTGCAATAGACATAATACAAAGTGATTCATCTTCGTTACACCATGGACAGAGTCAACTAAGGTCCATTATGAGATTGGGATTGGACACTTCAAACATTGAAGGCAGGTCGCGTTCCCTGGCAACACGTTAGCGCAAGGGACATATTTCCCACCTTTAATTTAACACTACAGCAACAACTAATGGCTAAGAAAGAAGTGACTTATGTCATGTTAAATATTGAAAAGTTAGAAAGTTGCTTTTTACTGTGGCTGAAATACCTTCTGCTGAGTCATTAATCTGCCTATTTCAACACTCCAATTCACGTCCTGCTCAAAACACATTCTAGTAGGCAGATATGAAAGGCTGGGAGATAGTTGCATCCATGAGGAGTGGGAGCTACCCTTCTCATACAAATGTCTCAGTGGCATGATGGAGGTCTTTCTTAGCGGCAGTGAATGCAAGACTTCTGTCAGCCATTCAATGGTTTGTAAACAGCTGTCCTTGCATGGGGCGTGTAACGCTTCGGCAGCGAACTTGGCTTGTTATCTGAAGGGAGTTCCAGTCCCCTTCATTAGACCTGCGTTCAAGGTGCTTTCAAATGGTTCTCCTCAATAGTGAAAACTGTTGTGGGATGCGAGCTGGAATAGTTTATGTTGTTTCAGTCTCAAAGATTGTTACATGCTGCAGGAACATACTTTTTACTCCTACAAGACAGAGGGAAGTAGCTGAGATTTGGCCCCATATTGCTACTTCCAATGTGAATTTTGACAAGGTGAGCAGACTCAAGGCTTTATTGTTCCAAAAAACATGTGGCGTTCACATCTGCACGCGAGATCTACGCACTTTAGGTGGCAAGGTCAACAGCAGAGATACAGTCCCTTTTAAGTACTAACTTTCTGAGACACTTTGGTGAGCTCGTGGGATGAATATTTAATGCATCCAGTACTACTGGAATCACAATTTGTTTTAAGGATGTTGGTTCTGGTTTCATTCATACCTTCTCTATATTCGGTTTCATACCGTCAGCCATCCACTCAATATTCTCCAGTATTGTCGGTGGATTTCCGATAACTTTGGCTATAATAGGTAGCATCTTGCTATGCTACCTTTTCTGCGCAGTGGCTATCCCGCCGCAACAAGGAAGACTGAAAGCGCTCCCACCAGCGCAGCTGTGTCGTGAATGCATGATGCAGTACTTCGGAGCAACACTCCTGGAGCAATTCGAGTGTGACTGGTCTCTGCCATTCAGACCAGTTTTGCATTGTGTGCAGCCGGTGCTTCGGTGCCTCTGGTGCTCGTTCGAACATGCCCTGAAAGTTTGTCTTTCTACGTAGTGCTTGCTTTCATTGGGCGCTGATCTGTTAATGTTCTCGTTGAGGGCTCATTACCAGACATGCGCGTTGAGGGTGCGTTCACTACGGGAAGCTGCTTATGAGCTGCCCTTCATGCAGGATGCAGCTCTAAACTCATTGTTGGGCACTCAACAGTATGCTGCTGCCTTGACTGGAGCTCAGGCTTTGAAACACGAATGCTCCTTGGTTTTCCTTGGCGATGAACTTCCTATTTTACCACCTGCGGAAGTGGAAGATTTCTTGTCTTCAATTATACCGGATTCGATTGGCAACTTCCAAAATGACTCTGACTCTTCAAATTCGGCCTTTTGTATGCCACAAGTTAACGTTTTAAATTGTCCTTTTATATATGCTCAAGTGTCTTTTTAACTGTTATTATTGACATTCTTGTATATGTTTTAGGTTGAATTTTAGTAGTTTTTATATATAATTAGGCTTTGAACCAGCAAGGGAAGGGTGTTGTGTGGCCATTTTAGTTATAGTTCCATGCATGTTATTTTAGCACACTAGGCCTGCCGCTGTGCACTTCAACTTAGATATTTTATTCCGATTCGTTTATCATTTTAACAATAGCCACATTTGCGGTCTTGTTTTATTTCTCTCTATCTATCTATTATTGGCCCAGGCAAGCACTGCGTTCTTAAACAAGACATTTCTTTCACTCTGCGCTTTTCTCAAGGCTGCAGCAAGATAGGTTTCCGGTAAACATGGTAATGCTTTGTCTCTGGTATTCATAGAAACATACACATCCTTACGTAGGGACATTTTCTTCCAACATCAGTTGTTTTATTATAAGAACACTTCTCCGTCCCATACTAGAGGGAGATTCCAGCAAGATGACCACAACTGTATGCTGATTGCTGAACGCTTCGCTACAGTGCTTATGCAGACTTCAGGCCTCTTGCTCAGGTATGAAGGATGATGTCTTCCCAGGGGAACCTGAAGGGCAGAACTAGAGCTTAACATGCTGTGCTCTAATATAGCCTAGGTAGGAATTGTATTAATGACTCTAGTGACAATATGGTAGTGTTATTTTTATGCTTTACTCTCCTTGTCACAATTTTAATCCTGTCATGCTTCATCGTCCTAGTTATTGCAGTACATGCTTTATTTAAGATGCAGTCGCTTCATTAAAACACTTACTGAAAGATATACTGCCTCTATTTGTCCTTGCATATGTGAGACTAATGTAAATGAGAGAAACGGATGCGATCTGACTGACCACGATTTCCCTGAGGAGTTAATTGTGTCATGCGTTCGGCTGCCCAATCATCCCTGCTGTTGGGTAGAGATGAGGCACTGTTAGTTAGCCTGAGCAAAACCCGGATTGGGCCGACAGGTGTCACCTGTAGTGGGTTAGACTCAGCCCCCCTCACCCCAGGTGCTTCTGCCACTCAAATCCAGTACTCATTAGAATAATGAGAGCCTACGCAACAACATATTGTGTTGGATAAAGGTTTATCGTTTTGCCCAGAAATGCATTTGAATGAAGTAGATCCAAAAATGGATCTCTACAAATTTACGAGAAAGTTTATATTAGTGAAGATTCATGCACAAAACCCCAAAAAAGATGATGAAAAAATGACAATTTTTAAAACCAACCAATTGCAAATTGATCAATTACTACACCTGAGAAACATTTTGGATCTACAAGGCCAAGAGGAAGTGGAAGATCTAACGAACACACAGTTGTTGCAATATTGTAATGTAGATATTGGCAGACATAATAACAGCAATTTTAAACCGAAGTGTAAACTGTGTCCTATATTACCACCAGGAAACAAAATAGATTTGTTTTATGAGATGGTCAGGAAAGATTTGTAAAATGTCTGGAAAATGTAAAACAAGTGTTGGTTCGAAAATGTATCTCAAGAAGAAAGACAAGCAAAGAAAGCATTAAGAGATAACCTAACAATCATTATAAAGCCTGCAGATAAAGGAGGTAATGTGTTGTTTTTCATACAAGGAAGCATATATCACAGAAGCAATGCAGCAATTGAATTACATTGATAACTACATAAGATTACCATGTGATCCAACACTGTCAATCAAAGAAGACATAGCCAAAACATTTAGGCAGTGGCATACTGACTTACTCATTAATGATGCTGAATTAAAATTCTTAATGGTGGACCATCCTTTATTACCAACAATGTATTTTTTGCCTACGATCTATATAAATCTTAGAAATCCACCAGGAAGACCAATAATATTGGCATGTGGTTCGATGTTGGAGAACATTGCTAAGTATATTGAGTATTATTTATCTCCCATGGTACAACATCTAAGTTAGTTCATACATCAGAGATACTGGAGACTTTCTTCGAATCATAGCTGGTATAACATGGCATAAAGAATATTATTTGGTCACAATAGATCTGGTAGGTTTATATATGTCAATCAAACATGAAGTAGGCATATATGCCACTGAATATTTTCTAAAAGAGATGAAAGTTAGGGAATACCAGCATTTGAAGATGTTGGCGGATATGATAAACTTTTGTCTGAACAATAACAATTTCATCTTAGATAAACAAATCTATAAACAGCAATGTGGCACAGCCATGGGCGTGGCCTTTTCTCCCAGTGATGCAAACTTGACAGTGGGATGATGGGAGAAAGAAGTGGCGTGGGGAGAAAATTATCAGGAATACATGAACAAGGTTGTGTTATGGACAAGATATATAGTTGATCTTTTCATTGTTTGTAATGGCCTGAGAATACGTTTATATGTTGAATTTTAATTCTGTGCGTTTAAATTTTACACGTACTTGATGAAACAAAAATGAATTTTTGGGATGCAACCCTGTATGTAGAGAATGACCAGCTACCCTAAAAGCAGGTCCTGCTGTCACACAGCAGAGCTTTCATCTATGTCCCCTGCACGTGTGCAGAGGACAGAGATTAAATACTTTAGCAAGCATGGAGCTGCAGTCAAAGCAGCTCCATGCTTGCTGAACCAATGGCGCTGCAGGGGGAAGTCTTAAGGCTTCAAAACCATAGAAAACCAAAACCAAAGAAATTCTGTAGTTATAGTAGTTACACCTATGTTAGGAAACTATAACTCGTTGCCCAAAGTTACTTTCCTGCACAAGTTATAGTTTCTTCAGATAAGTTTAACTATAAGTGTAACTATAACTGCTGAATTTCTATGTTTTTTTATGGGTAAAACATCCACCTAAATATAACGTCCCTATAACCTTTGGTTTTCTCAGTGAATTTCTATGTATTTTTTTTTAACACACAAGTTATTATTTCTGTCAGGTTGTGGCCAGCCTGTCAGGGTCTTGCTTTTCCTCTGAATCCGTGGACTATTCGAGAAAGACCCAAGAAGGAGCTGAGGAGGATCCATATCCCTATACATAAACATTTGTTTTTTATTTAAAGACTAGAAAACGTCTGAACAGATTTACACCAAATTACAAAGAGGTCGCTTTCAGGACCAAGAGATAACTTTAAGCCAAATTTGGGGTAAATCCATCCAGCAGTTTGGGCTGTAGAATGGAAATTAACATGGGGAAAATGTGTTTTGGGGCCTCTCCTTTTTCTCATCCCCCACTTGACAGTTCACCCTGAAACTTTCACGACACCAGCTGAAGTAAGCGTCAAATGTTTTGGAAAATTTCGGGAAGATTCATCAACTGGCACCAAAGATATAGGCAAGTCAAAAAATGCTTTTTCAATGGAAACTAGGTCCTGGCTATAACTTTCTATTGGCAACTGCCAGTAGGTAATATGTTTATAAAATTTCTAGGAAAAATGTTTAAGCTATATAGTAGGAAAATGCACTTCATTTCCATTTACCCAATCATCCAGTGTTTTCACTGAGTAGTCTACAAAATCAACCCATGTCTGGCTCGATGTTTTCTGAGCCCCCCTGAACCCAAAGAAGCCTGTAACTTAGCCCCTTCCCTCGGTGGTGAAGAGCTAAAGGTGTGGTTCTGGGCACTGACAGCTGTCAGTGGCCTCTGCTGGGTGTTAGCCTTTATGACTGCACTGTCCTTGGCATGGTGGTCTGACCCCATGCCAAATAGTAAGTTAGGCCCCTGGCCCTGTTGGTCATGGTGGGGTACTCCAGCTGTGGGTAACCTCTTTGGGTAAGCTAGGGGTGATCCTGGCTAAGATACGATTAGCAGAGGTGGATACCTCTAACCTCAAAATAGAGAGAATGGGTGAAGACATTAAAAACATAGACTAGAGGCAATTCAGACTAGGTCCTATCACTGTGGAAGTAAGTCAGTTCCCCAGAAGGAATGACCTGAACAGGAGGATGTAAGGCAGAGGAGGCCCTGCAACAAACAAGCCTGTTTTCCCTACTCTTCCTCGCCTGACAGACTAGAAAGACTCTCCCAGCTTTGGCTGAGTCTCCTGGCCTGTGGGCTAGGGGGGGTGGGGGCTTGTGTAGGAAAATGGCTCCCTGTTGCAGTTACCCCCCACCTTTTGCCTGCTATTGATGCTGACTTGACTGAGAAGTGTGATGGGATCCTGCTAACCAAGCGCCAGCACCAGTGTCCTTTCACTAAAAATGTACAGTTGTTTCCACAATTGGCACACCCCTGGCTCACAGATAAGTCCCTTGTAAGAGGTATCAGTGGTACCAAGGGCCCTGTGACCAAGGAAGGTTCCCAAGGGCTGCAGCATGTGTTGTGCCACCCCAAGGGACCCCTCACCTAACACATGCACACTGCCATTGCAGATTGTGTGTGTTGGTGGGGAAAAAAAGCAAAGTTGACATGGCATCCCCCTCAGAATGCCATGCACACAAAATACTGTCTGTGGCATAGGTAAGTCACCCCTCTAGCAGGCCTTACAACCCTAAGGCAGGGTGCACTATACCACAGGTGAGAGCATAGCTGCATGAGGAATATGCCCCTATAGTGTCTAAGTCTATTCTTAGACATTATAGGTACATTGTGGCCATATTAGGTATATGGTCTGGGAGTTTGTCAAAATAACCTCCACAGCTCCATAATGGCTACACTGAATACTGGGAAGTTTAGTATCAAACTTCTCAGCATAACAAAACCACACTGATGCCAGTGCTGGATTTATAAAACAATGCACACAGAGGGCATCTTAGAGTTGCCCCCTGCATTTTACCCAATCCTTCAGTGCAGGACTGACTGGTCTGTGCCGCCTGCCACTGAGACGAGTTTCTGACCACCTTGTGCACTCTGAGGCCAGAAACAAAGCCTGCACTGGGTGGAAGTGCTTAACACCTCCCCCTTGCAGGAACTGTAACACCTAGCAGTGAGCCTCAAAGGCTCAGGCTTTGTGTTACAAAGCACCAGGGCACTCCAGCTAGTGGAGATGCCCGCCCCCCTGGACACAGCCCCCACTTTTGGTGGCAAGTCCAGAGGAGATAATGAGAAAAACAAGGAGGAGTCACCTACCAGTCAGGACAGCCTCTAAGGTGCTTGAGCTGAGGTGAATCCTCCATCTTGGTTTTGGAGGATTCCCCCAATAGGAATAGGGATGTGCCCCCCTCCCCTCAATGAGGAGGCACAAGGAGGGTGTAGCCATAGGCACCTATGTGTTTTGGGCCCTCCTTTGACCTCTGCACCTGACCGGCCCTGTGTTGCTGGTGCGGTGATTTTGGGGTTGCCTTGAACCCCCAATGGTGGTCTGCCTATGCCCAGGAGACTGACTGTGTAAGTGCTTTACTTACCTGAAAAAACTAACCAAACTTACCTCCCCCAGGAACTGTTGATATTTGCAGTGTCCACTTTTAAAATAGCTTATTGACATTTTAACCAAAACTGTGTATACTACTGTTTTAAATCAAAGTTCTGTACTTACCTTTGTGAAGTACCTTGCATTTTATGTACTTACCTAAAATCTTGAATCTTGTGGTTCTAAAATAAACTAAGAAAATTATTTTTTCTATATAAAACCTATTGGCCTGGAGTTAAGTCTTTGAGTGTGTGTTCCTCATTTATTGCCTGTGTGTGTAAAACAAATGTTTAACACTACCCTCTGATAAGCCTACTGCTCAACCACACTACCACAAAATAGAGCATTAGTATTATCTAATTTCAACCTCTAAGGGGAACCCTTGGACTCTGTGCGCACTATCTCTCAATTTGAGATAGTATATACAGAGCCAACTTCCTAAATATATATATAAATAATGTATATGTTTAATATGTGCTGCTGGGTCCCCACAGGTATGCATGAATATTCGTTGTTTATGACTTTGATGAGGATTCCCCAGAAAGAGGACTAGGATTAAAGGTAAGTAACTGATACTTCTCCATGCAGCAGCCTCCATGACAAATTGTCCGTGACGGCAGTTCTTTTCAATGTACAAAGAAGACTGATGAGCCAGTAGTCATCTCTAAATTTGATGGACGGTAATCAATCAGGATGGTAGAGTTAATGTCCTCCATCACCCTGATGGATGGAGCATCATTCGTTAAATTCTAGATCAGGCCCAAATTTGCGTAAGGTATTTCACAATGTCATAGCTAATTTTTGTCCCTTCTTCAATTACTATTTTCAGGTCATGTTCTTCACAATTAAACAGTGTCTTACTTTCTGCTATAGCTCCTACAGTGGATCCCCATCCGCATCTTGGGACCGCTAGAGAACTGGTTAGCCCCATCACATCAGACGATGAGTACCTGAGCCCTGTGGAGGAGATGACAGAATTTGGTTCCCCTCTTCATCGACCTGCGGTTGTAATGAAGCCTCAAACCCCTCCCGGAGATAAGCTGGGCCAGCCAAAGAATTCTGTGGAAACACGCTTCAAAGCACCACCTACATTTGAGGTAAGACGTTATTGGAGACTGTGACTGAAAAGAGTGCGTCTGTGCTCTTTAGGATAAGCGGAAACCATACACAAGCATGCATTGCCCCTTCTGATTATACCCTCTTTGAAATTCTGTGTACATGCAATCCCTTAGCGAGCAAAGTGTCCAACAACATGAATATATAGTAGTTATTTGATCTTTTCAGTCTAAAGTGGAAGTCTTACCCTAATAACAAAATCCCAGTCCCTCTCACAATCAGAAAGTAGTTCCCTGAAAGGTGGACTCTGATTCACAGCTAAGACCAACCATATCTTTCCCTGTAAGAACTGCTTTTCCTCCTTAGACATTGCCACCTAATGGGACCTCACAGAGGCAGATCACGCACATCTAAATCTATAGCAAAATATAGATACATTGTTATTCTAACTATTTTACTGAAAGATTCATAAAATATACAGTAATCATTATAGTATGTCTGGAAAGATGAAATCAAGCATAAAGATAGACATTTACATGGTAATTACATTTAGAAGAATTATTTGTAGACTTATCAAAAAGGGTAGTCAAAGTTTTTTTCTTAGCCATAATGGGCTAATAGTGTTTCTTGAGAGATTGAACAGGCCCAATCTACCCTTGTGCTCTGGTCCCAAATGTTATGTGTTTACATGCACCTCTCTCCAGAGAACCTACTGGGCAATCCTGGAATACTTTATATGTAGAACATTGAGAAACCACCAACACTCAGTTGGCTTTCAAGCCGAAAAAGGCTGTAAGGATCTTTTTTTGTAGGAGGTTGTCCACTCCCCACTCAAGAATACCAGGGATACACCCTACCAATTCAATAACCAATCACAATAAATAAATAACCCTGGACCTAGTCACCGGTCACAATTATGACAGCTCATCCCAATCTGGTTCCCTTCCCCTGGAAGAAAGAAGTTCTTTCTTTTTTAGTGATCCTCACCCACTCTAGTAGTGGCATGCTTCATCATCAGGTCCACCCTAGCTCCTAGAGGCCAAGGTGGACTGAACCGGCTGATGGGAGCACTCAGGATAGATCTTACCAGGATTTAATTAAAAATACCCGACTGGTTACCAAGGTGTCCCTTTACTTGTGGTGCCAGTAGGTATGAATAAAATATAGCACAAATGGAGGGTTCTCTAGGTATATTATGGTCCTAGGACCCAAGCCTAAATTGGAATATTGATCAGTGTTGACATGATTCAGCCCTCTCGAAGGCCTATATCAGGAGAGAAATATATTGCAGTGTCCCATGGAGGTGTGTGCCATATGCTACATAAACTTGTGAATTCACATACAAACTGAACATTTTTTTTTTTTTAAACATATCTCGCTTACTCACGAGTCTGTGAAGCTCAAATGTAGTTCTGGGAAGGAAACAATAATGGCATGTAAATCTCCTTAAATGAGGCACAGAAATAAAAAATAAAAATAAAATAAAAAAAAGGATTGAGCACAGACACCGAAAAGGCTTGCTCTTACACAGAAGTGCACATAATTATGAGAATGGCCAACAGGCTTCTTCGTTTGTCCAGTATGCGGGTGTTTGCCTCCACCCTTATATTCAGAACGTAATTTATACACTCACCACACACTATTACATAGAAAAGGACAAGCCTTTCAATGCGAGGTATATCATCATGCACGGTCGCAGTGCTAGTGCAAACCATCTAGGTATCATTACACAGTAAGCAATGCTCAATCTATGCACCTCGGTGTGCCGGTAGTATGACATTGATTGTGCCCGGCATTGGAATACTGCTTCATGTGGAAATGTGGATAAATATCTCCCGTGCCAGTGATCTGCCATCAGCAGATGCCTAAGTGCATACTACTATGCACCAAATTGGAATGCCATGCAAAGATTAGGGTAAACTATCACACTTTATAGGTAATAATTCTTAGATATAAGCTCACCCATATTTAAGGAACCACCCTGCTTCTCACGGAGGGGAAGGGGTTGCGCCCCTTGGTCACACACTGCAACATAACATAGCGTATTATATGTGATCAGCCACCAGAGTCAACTCCTCGGGCAAGTCAGAGGCTCTATTGAGCCATCCAGTGCCGCCCCCCTGCCCACATACTTACTTCATCAAGTGGACTGTGCCACAGTAAGAACCTGCACTACCTCTTCCTTCCTCTGGGCTCTCATATTCTCGTGTGCATTCTATGTGCTCAAAGGACAGCTTAGACCTCATAACCAATGGCTATTCAGTTCTGCAAAGTAATACGTTTCACACATCTGCATGCCGAATTTTCAAATGATTTAAGTAAGCCTGGTTTAGTGATGCAATTTTGATGGATGAGGATACTGGGAGTGAGAGTGACTTGGTTGAAAGAGGTTACAGTTCATCAAAGTGAAGGTATTATCTTCAAAGAGTAATATGTTCAATACAAAGATGGTCTCTAACTGCAAAAACAGTAGCATAACTATGAAAATATAGTGCAACTATGTAACTCAGTTCCCTCAGTCTTGCCAGCGGTAACTTTGAAAATGATCAGTGAAGATAATGATTGTTGCTGTTTGCAAACTCCTAAGTATTTACATTGAACATGGTGTATTTTAGCAATAAATACATGTTTACATTTTTGCATGATATGTGTGAATCTGTGTATACGTTTATATTCTTCAACAAATATTCTTTTTTATGTTCACGTGATTTCTAATTATTGCCAAGGTTTTCAATTTCACCTGATGGGGTGCCCTTCTGAAGGTCCTTCAAGGACATATACTTTATTTGGAGTCCATTCTTTATGGGATTAGTTTATTGGAATGATTTGATTATTTAGGAGAGTTTCATAATGCCTAAAACAATGCACAGGCAAAGCCCATAGCTTAGAGTGTTTTTTCACTGTTGTATTATACTTTCCTCAACAAAAGACAGGAACAGCCCTGGACTGGAGTTTCTGACTATAGGGCAGCAGCTGGCCTGAAACACTAGGGCTGGCTCAATTTCTTGTAAATGTTTATTTAAGGTAACTTTATTTCATTTACTTGATTTTCTGCGTTTTACTGCACAAAACCAATAATTTAATTACATGTTACGATTAGAGGTGGGCGGTGAACTCTGCTCTGCTGGCAGAGTTTATGGAGTTTTTGCACTCCACACTCCAAGCGGAGCACGAAGTTCAGAAAACAAAACTCCGCCAGCCGGCAGCGGAGCAGAGTTCACCGGCACACCAGTGGTGCCATTCGGCCTATACTCTGTATAGAAGGAAATGTCCACGTGCTCTCCTTCCTTTCACTGTTGGGCTCATCCGCACATGTGAGTCTTCTGATCAGTCTTTCCAGTGGTCGAGCACCCCACTCCCCCTCCTCCTGCCGCCGTTACCGCTGCTCCCGCTCTTGCACTAGGGCGGTCGTGCAGACCTACCTAGCTGGTGAGTGACGCAAGTTGATTAGGGGAACCCTGGCTAAGGCTTTGCTTTCTGCTAATCAGCGTTGAGGTGCTGCAAGCTTCTGCTGAGCAGCTGCACCGGTGCCAGCTCCAGTTGCAGGCCTCCCTCTGTTCACTCTCCTCCCTCCTTTCACTGTCCTCAGCAGCCTGGGAGCAGGGGGGCAGAGGGAGGCAGAGAGCCATGTCGATGGCAACTGGGACCTTGGTTACAGAGAACATCCAGACCATGATGTCACTTTCTCTTCTATGTGCACATGGGGACGGGCACTGCGCATGAACAGTATTTGCATATGAGGGGAAGTTTGGGGCATTGTGCTCTGATAAAAGGGAAACTTGCAGTCAGAGCTCCACTTGAATAGCACCTATCTCCCCAGAGTCCCTGAGAAAGGAAGTGGTGTTATGGGGTATGGTGCTGAGGCCAGAAGGGATTGCTGGAGACCGGGTGAGCATCAGCTGCTGCTCAGTGGTAGTCCGGCAGCCTCCACCACATAGATATATGTGTGGCCTGAGAGAGTGCCTTAGAGCCCAGTGGGAAGCAAGGCTAGGCACTGTACACTCGGTCCAAAATGAAGAAAACATTTGCCCTACGACAGGCAAGGAGAACCCTAGCATGCTTTCTGCCAGTCGGCGTTGAGTTGCTGCAAGCTGCTGCTGAGGGGCTGTACCAGCAACAGCTCCAGTTGCAGGCCTTCCTCCTTTCACTGTCCTCAGCAGCCCAGGAGCAGGAGGGCTGGTGGGGAGGGCAGAGGGAGACAGAGAGCCAGGTCGCTGGCAACGGTGACCCTGGCCCTGGACAGCCTTCAGACCCTGGTATCGCTTTCTCTTCTATTGCACACAGGGGCAGGCACAGTGCATGGACACTATTTGCATTGAAGGGGCATGGGAGGGGAGATTGAGAGGCTGTGTTTGGAACAGAAACATGCAGTCAGAGCTCAACTTGAAAAGAAATTGTCTTCCCAGAGTCGCTTGAGAAAGAAAGTTGTGTTAGGAGGTACGCTGCTGAGGCCAGCAGGAAGAGCTGGAGACCTGGTGAGCATCAGCTGCTTAGGACCAGGCGGCATTCTGCAGCTCGCAGAACTCCGTGGAATTTCACTGAGTTTTTAGATAACTCAGCGGAATTCCATAGAGTAGAACTCCACGAACGCCGCCCACCTCCAGTAACAATTGCACTGGCACATTATCCGACTTTTGACTTACAGGGGACAAATCATTTTTCAACAACGGTCAGATATTCCTTTTCACTATAATCATTCTATCTACCTGAACAATCTCAGTATTTATTTCACCGATTTAATACTGTCCATGGATGTCTTCCATCAGCAGAGTGCCCTAAATTCCTTGATTGCTTTAACCGCAGTCCCAAGTTTTCCATTTTATCATCGGTTCTTGTGAGTTTCATTTTTATTTCTTGAGCTAATTGAGCTCGGGACATTCTCCTACGTCTCTAATCCAGTCTTCTACATAAGGGCATTTGGGATCAAGCCACTGTATTGGCAATTACCTTTTAGCCAACATGGGGGTAAAATCAATAAACTTCCTTCTACATTTATTTTTAGATAAACTAGATTCTATACCTAGCAAGCACGTCTGTGGCTTTATTGTATACATCTCTCTCTTGCTTCCAGTATCCATTCACTTGCACACAGCTCAATGTCAAGACATAGGGGGTCATTCTGACCCTGGCGGTCGGTGATAAAGCGGCGGCCAACCCGCCAACAGGCCGGCGGTCAAAAAAATGCAATTCTGACCCTGGCGGGAACCGCCAACACAGCCCGCCGCATTAACACTCCGACCGCCTCGGCGGAACAAACAAACAGCGCGGCGGTCACCGCCAACAGCCAGGCGGCAGACAATGTACCGCCCACCCTATCACGACCCACCAATCCGCCACCTTTTCCAGGGCGGGAGCCCCGCCGATAAAAACACGGCGGAAACAGACATTTCCAATGGAAAACGCTCACCTCGAGACACTCCACGCGGAATCCGGACAGCATGGAACCCGAATTGAACATCATACCTGCTCTCGTCTACCTGCTCATCTACCACGAGTACGAACTCCGGCGCAGACGTCAACGGTGAGTACTGCACCTACGACACACGGGAGGGGGGAGGAAGAAAGGTTATGGGCATACACATATGCGACCCCCCCACCTCCCCAATATGTACACACCAATGCAGAGCAGGAAGTCACAGTGACACCACACAAAGACCCTTTAAAAATACAATGACACAACCAAATTTGGAATAAATTTTCATGTACAAAAAAAGCACCTGGAAATAATTGAGCAACCGTGAAAAATATTTACAAAAACCAAAAAGATATACACATCAGTGTATCACTGAAGTAACAAGTCCTGCACATCCTACGAATCTAACATGTCCGTGGGCCAAGGTTCTGCGAAACAAGGGCAAAGCCCACACACGAGACCTGAGTCCTTTGGAGAGAACACTGCAGGGGCATCTGATGTCAAAACTACAGGCACCTCAGGGGGAAGGAAAGGGGGGGCCACCACAGCCACATGAGTCCACGACGCCAGATCCACGAGGAGCCACCATGCCCACTGTACCATCCTGGGGAGTGCAAAGCCACAGTCTCTCAAGTCTCTACAGTGGGTGGATTGCCCACTGTGCCATCCTGGGGAGTGCAAAGCCACAGCCTCTCAGGTGGATTACAGAGTCCACTGGTCAAGGAGGAGGAATGGTGGGCACAGTGAACCATAAACAGTGCCTGAGACGGCGGGACCCAGCGCAGCGGTGCATGACATGGCGATGTCCAGCGGAGCGGTGCTTGACAGGAAGGGTCCAGCGGAGCGGTGCTTGACAGGAAGGGCCCAGCGGAGCGGTGCTTGACAGGAAGGGCCCAGCGGAGCGGTGCTTGAGACGGCGGGGCCCTCTTCAGCGGTACCTGTCTTCACGGCGGGGCCCTGTTCAGCGTTGCTCTTCTGCACGGCGGGGCCCTGTTCAGCGGTACCTGTCTTCACGGCGGGGCCCTGTTCAGCGGTACCTGTCTTCACGGCGGGGCCCTGTTCAGCGGTACCTGTCTTCACGGCGGGGCCCTGTTCAGCGGTGCTCTTCTGCAAGGCGGGGCCCTGTTCAGCGGTACCTGTCTTCACGGCGGGGCCCTGTTCAGCGGTACCTGTCTTCACGGCGGGGCCCTGTTCAGCGGTACCTGTCTTCACGGCGGGGCCCTGTTCAGCGGTACCTGTCTTCACGGCGGGGCCCTGTTCAGCGGTACCTGTCTTCACGGCGGGGCCCTGTTCAGCGGTACCTGTCTTCACGGCGGGGCCCTGTTCAGCGGTGCTCTTCTGCACGGCGGGGCCCTGTTCAGCGGTACCTGTCTTCACGGCGGGGCCCTGTTCAGCGGTACCTGTCTTCACGGCGGGGCCCTGTTCAGCGGTACCTGTCTTCACGGCGGGGCCCTGTTCAGCGGCGGTGTGTAGCGCCAATGGAATACTGCGTTTGAATGACCGCCGTGTGGATTCGTGGGTCGTAATGGCATGGGCGTATTTCTGTTGGCGTGACGGTGGAGGTTTGGTCATCTCCAGGTTCTCGCTGCCCGCTGATGTGGCGGGCTGCAGTGGAGGACGGAATTTTGGAGGTTTGGCCGTTGTGGGTCAGAATGACCGTGGCGGTTAACCGCGGCCGCGGCGGTGTTATGGCGGTCTTCTACCTTTTTAAGGGCTTTTTACCGCCGAGGTCAGAATGACCCCCATAATTTGTTGCCCCCCCCCGTTTATACTTAGGGCATTCCTGCACTATTGGTAAGATTACATTTGTGTAACTTTTACATTCTATTCATGAAGTGAAATTGTATCACCGTAAATCTGGCATTACAGTTTTGTGTAAATATTAGCAACGTTTGTGGTAAAGGCAGCCTGTTTATTGAAGCTGCAGCTGCTGAAACAGAAGAGTAAAGCTTTAATTTGGGCTGTAGTGACAGGGAAGTCTAAATGTAACCAAGGCTATATAGTCTTCCCAAAGGAGTTACTTTATTAGTAAGATCATAGATTTTAGTGTTTTTTTATAAAGGTGTAGGTGTCGCTTTTTGGTTAGTAGTGTCTTCAGTTACAACTCTATTCTCTGCAGGATTCAGCTAAAAATATATGTTTTATATCTTGGTTTTCTAGGTTTCCTTAACTGCTTATGTTTGTGATCTGTCGTTAATGTAGGCTGGAAGGCATTTCAGAGTCTAGGACCTCATAAACCCAATCATCAATGTCTATGTTTCAGCCTTCCAAATGATCATTCACAGATTAATTGGGTGGATGTTGAATGTAGATTTCTAGTTGAGGTACAAGTAGGAGCCAGTTTCTATAGGTATTGTGAGCCTTTTCCTGAATATGCTTTATGACTCGTGCAGAGCTGCATAAATTGGATGCTTGTCTCTAATGGCAGACAATGAAGTGCATTGAAGTGCTTTGACGAACAAGCTACTTCACCTTCGGTTATTAATTATTTGGTAGAGACATATTTTAGTTGCAGATTCCTTACCTTAGCATTTCCTCCAGGCGTCAGTCTGGATCCGGAGATTTTTTCTCGAGCAGTACCCCTGCATGCTGTCAGGAGGTGTCGGTCGACTCCTTTTTCGTCGTAGGCATCGTGGTCGCCGGATGTGATATCGCAGGTTGTATGTAGGTGCCACCCCAGCGCGCTCACATCAGTTTCTTTTCACGACTTTCCATGCCAGAAGCGCGGAGCCATGAACAACACTGACCCTGATGCACTAGAACTAGGGCCTTGAAAGGGAAGTCCCTGTCCCTAGAAATCATTTTGCAGAGAAGGAGAATAGATAGGTTGGTAAGGAATCTGCAACTAGAGTACGTCTCTAATAGATAATTAGTTACTGATGGTAAGTAATTTATTCATATAATAGAGACTTCTAGTTGCAGATTCCTTACCTTAGAATAGATCCCAAAGCAATGCTGTAAAGAAATGGCTCCCTGTTGCAGTTACCCCCCACTTTTTGCCTGATACTGATGCTGACTTGACTGAGAAGTGTGCTGGGACCCTGCTAATCAGGCCCCAGCACCAGTGTTCTTTCACCTAAAATGTACCATTGTTTCCACAATTGGCACAACCCTGGCACCTAGGTAAGTCCCTTGTAACTGGTACCCCTGGTACCAAGGGCCCTGATGCCAGGGAAGGTCTCTAAGGGCTGCAGCATGTCTTATGCCACCCTAGGGACCCCTCACTCAGCACAGACACACTGCTTGCCAGCTTGTGTGTGCTGATGGGGAGAAAATGACTAAGTCGACATGGCACTCCCCTCAGGGTGCCATGCCAACCTCCCACTGCCTGTGGCATAGGTAAGTCACCCCTCTAGTAGGCCTTACAGTCCTAAGGCAGGATGCACTATACCACAGGTGAGGGCATATGTGCATGAGCACTATGCCCCTACAGTGTCTAAGCAAAACCTTAGACATTGTAAGTGCAGGGTAGCCATAAGAGTATATGGGCTGGGAGTCTGTCAAAAACGAACTCCACAGCTCCATAATGGCTACACTGAATACTGGGAAGTTTAGTATCAAACTTCTCAGAATAATAAACCCACACTGATGCCAGTGTTGGATTTATTAAAAAATGCACACAGAGGGCATCTTAGAGATACCCCCTGTATTTTACCCAATTGTTCAGTGCAGGACTGACTGGTCTGTGCCAGCCTGCTGCTGAGAGACGAGTGTCTGACCTCATGCGGTGAGAGCCTTTGTGCTCTCTGAGGACAGAAACAAAGCCTGCACTGGGTGGAGGTGCTTCACACCTCCCCCCTGCAGGAACTGTAACACCTAGCAGTGAGCTTCAAAGGCTCAAGCTTCGTGTTACAATGCCCCAGGGCACTCCAGCTAGTGGAGATGCCCGCCTCCTGGACCCAGCCCCCACTTTTGGCGGCAAGTCCAGGAGAGATAATGAGAAAAACAAGGAGGAGTCACTGGCCAGTCAGGACAGCCCCTAAGGTGTCCTGAGCTGAGGTGCCTCTGACTTTTAGAAATCCTCCATCTTGAAGAAGGAGGATTCCCCCAATAGGGATAGGAATGTGACCCCCTCCCCTTGGGAGGAGGCACAAAGAGGGTGTACCCACCCTCAGGGCTAGTAGCCATTGGCTACTAACCCCCCAGACCTAAACACGCCCTTAAATTTAGTATTTAAGGGCTTCCCTGAACCTAAAGATTTAGATTCCTGCAACAACAAGAAGAAGGACTGCCTAGCTGAAAACCCCTGCAGAGGAAGACCAGAAGACAACAACTGCCTTGGCTCCAGAAACTCACCGGCCTGTCTCCTGCCTTCCAAAGAACTCTGCTCCAGCGACGCCTTCCAAAGGGACCAGCGACCTCTGAATCCTCTGAGGACTGCCCTGCTTCGACGACGACAAGAAACTCCCGAGGACAGCGGACCTGCTCCAAAAAGACTGCAACTTTATCCAAAGGAGCAGCTTTAAAGAACCCTGCAATCTCCCCGCAAGAAGCGTGAGACTTGCAACACTGCACCCGGCGACCCCGACTCGGCTGGTGGAGAACCAACACCTCAGGGAGGACCCCCGGACTACTCTACGACTGTGAGTACCAAAACCTGTCCCCCCTGAGCCCCCACAGCGCCGCCTGCAGAGGGAATCCCGAGGCTTCCCCTGACCGCGACTCTCTGAAACCTAAGTCCCGACGCCTGGAAAAGACCCTGCACCCGCAGCCCACAGGACCTGAAGGACCGGACTTTCACTGCAGAAGTGACCCCCAGGAGTCCCTCTCCCTTGCCCAAGTGGAGGTTTCCCCGAGGAAGCCCCCCCTTGCCTGCCTGCAGCACTGAAGAGATCCCTTGATCTCTCATTGACTTCCATTGCGAACCCGACGCTTGTTCTAACACTGCACCCGGCCGCCCCCCGCCGCTGAGGGTGAAATTTCTGTGTGGGCTTGTGTCCTCCCCGGTGCCCTACAAAACCCCCCTGGTCTGCCCCCCGAAGACGCGGGTACTTACCTGCTGGCAGACTGGAACCGGGGCAGCCCCTTCTCTCCATTGGAGCCTATGCGTTTTGGGCACCACTTTGAACTCTGCACCTGACCGGACTTGAGCTGCTGGTGTGGTAACTTTGGGGTGGCTCTGAACCCCCAACGGTGGGCTACCTTGGACCAAGAACTGAACCATGTAAGTGTCTTACTTACCTGGTAAAACTAACAAATACTTACCTCCCCCAGGAACTGTGAAAATTGCAGTGTCCACTTTTAAAATAGCTATTTGTGAATAACTTGAAAAGTATACATGCAATTGAAATGATTCAAAGTTCCTAATGTACTTACCTGCAATACCTTTCAAACAAGATATTACTGTTAAATTTGAACCTGTGGTTCTTAAAATAAACTAAGAAAAGATATTTTTCTATACAAAACCTATTGGCTGGATTTGTCTCTGAGTGTGTGTACCTCATTTATTGTCTATGTGTATGTACAACAAATGCTTAACACTACTCCTTGGATAAGCCTACTGCTCGACCACACTACCACAAAATAGAGCATTAGTATTATCTCTTTTTACCACTATTTTACCTCTAAGGGGAACCCTTGGACTCTGTGCATGCTATTCCTTACTTTGAAATAGCACATACAGAGCCAACTTCCTACATTGGTGGATCAGCGGTGGGGTACAAGACTTTGCATTTGCTGGACTACTCAGCCAATACCTGATCACACGACAAATTCCAAAATTGTCATTAGAAATTGATTTTTGCAATTTGAAAAGTTTTCTAAATTCTTTAAAGTCCTGCTAGGGCCTTGTGTTAGTCCCTGTTAGCATTGCTTTTAGAGTTTAAAAGTTTGGTAAAAGTTTGAATTAGATTCTAGAACCAGTTTTAGTTTCTTAAAAAGTATTCCAACTCTTAGAAGCATAATGTCTAGCACAGATGTGAATGTGGTGGAACTCGACACCACACCTTACCTCCACCTCCAGATGAGAGAGCTAAGGTCACTCTGTAACATAAGAAAAATAACAATGGGCTCCAGACCTACCAAAGCACAGCTCCAGGAGCTGTTGGCAGAGTATGATAGAGCCAACCCCTCTGTGGGCAACACAGAGGATGAAGATAGTGACTTGGAGGGAAATTCCCCCCCTCCAGTCCTACTTAGGGAGAACAGGGCTTCTCAAGCCCTGACTCCACAAATAATAGTCAGAGATGCTGGTTCCCTCACAGGAGGGACCAACAACTCTGAAATCACTGAGGATAACTCCAGTGAAGAGGACATCCAGTTAGCCAGGATGGCCAAAAGATTGGCTTTGGAAAGACAGATCCTAGCCATAGAAAGGGAAAGACAAGAGATGGGCCTAGGACCCATCAATGGTGGCAGCAACATAACTAGGGTCAGAGATTCTCCTGACATGTTGAAAATCCCCAAAGGGATTGTAACTAAATTTGAAGATGGTGATGACATCACCAAATGGTTCACAGCTTTTGAGAGGGCTTGTGAAACCAGAAAAGTGAACAAATCTCACTGGGGTGCTCTCCTTTGGGAAATGTTCACAGGAAAGTGTAGGGATGGACTCCTCACACTCTCTAAAAAAGATGCAGAATCTTATGACTTCATGAAGGGTACCCTGATTGAGGGCTTTGGATTCTCCACTGAGGAGTATAGAATTAGATTCAGGGGGGCTCAAAAATCCTCGAGCCAGACCTGGGTTGATTATGTTGACTACTCAGTGAAAACACTGGATGGTTGGGTAACTGGAAATGAAGTGTATGACTATGTTGGGCTTTATAATTTGTTTATGAAAGAACACATTTTAAGTAACTGCTTCAATGAAAAGTTGCATCAGTATCTGGTAGACCTAGGTCCAATTTCTCCCCAAGAATTGGGAAAGAAGGCAGACCACTGGGTCAAGACTAGGGTAACCAAAACTTCCACTGGGGGTGACCAAAAGAAAGGGGTTACAAAGCCTCCCCAGGAGAAAGTGGGTGACACTAGAAACAAAGAAAAAGAGTCCCCTGTAGGCCCCCAAAAACCAGACCAGGTGGGTGGGCCCAGAGACACAACCCAAAACAAAGGTGGGTACCAGGGTAAGAGCTGGGATGCCACTAAGGCATGGTGCCATAACTGTAAACAGACAGGGCACCACACCAAGGACACTTCTTGTCCCAAAAACAAACCCCCTAGCAAAATCCCAGGGGTGACCATTGTAGCCATTGGGGATGACTCCTCAGATGAGGAGGTCTTCATAGCCTTCAACTGGAAAAAGGGCCCAACAGGTGAGTTGGAGATTCCAGAGGGAAGTAGACACTTCCACCACCTACTGGTGAATGGAATCCCAGCCACTGCCCTGAGAGACACTTGTGCCAGTCACACTATTGTGCATGACAGGCTGGTGTTCTCAAACCAGTACATCCCAGGTGAGATGGCCAGAGTAAGAGTTAGCGCAGACAGGGTCACTGATAGGCCTGTGGCTTTTGTGCCCATAGAAGTGGGTGGGACTTTTAGCTGGAGAAGGGTGGTAGTCAGTACAGACCTCCCTCTCGATTGTCTCCTTGGAAATGACTACCCAGAGGTTAGTCAGAGCCCAAGAGAGGAACTGGTCCAGTGCCAGTCCTCTCCCAAGGATTCTGGAGTGCCTGCCTCTGCAGTAAATGCAAGTAGGCCCCAGAAGAAAAAGAAAAGGAAACAGAGTAGGAAAGGTGGACAACCTTTAGCCAAGGTTCCAGCAAGCCAAGGAGATTCTGCTCCAGTAGGGGAGAACTCCAAAAGTGGCTCTGATAAAGTCCAACCTGACCCACAAGAAGTCCTGGCTAGTCAGGCAACTGTTAAGCCTGAGTGGGTGGCTCCTCAGCTAACAGAAGAAAGAGTGGAAGAAGGGTGTTTACTACAAGATGTGGTAACCCCCCACTCTAATACAGCAGACAGGCACCCTGAACCCAAAGAAGCCTGTAACTTAGCCCCTTCCCTTGTAGGGGAAGAGCTAAAGGTGTGGTTCTGGGCACTGATAGCTGTCAGTGGCCTCTGCTGGGTGTTAGCCTTTATGGCTGCACTATCCTTGGCATGGTGGTCTGACCCCATGCCAAATAGCAAGTTAGGCCCCCTGACCCTGTTGGTCATGGTGGGGTTACTCCAGCTCTGGGTAACCTCTTTGGGTAAGCTAGGGGTGACCCTGGCTAAGATAAGATTAGCAGAGGTGGATACCTCTAACCCCAAAATAGAGAGAATGGGTGAAGACATAAAAAGCACAGACAAGAGGCAGTTCAGACTAGGTCCTATCACTGTGGAAGTGGGTCAGTTCCCCAGAGGGAATGACCTGAACAGGAGGATGTAAGGCAGAGTAGGCCCTGCAACAAACCAGCCTATTTCCTCTACTCTTCCTCCCCTGACAGACTAGGAAGACTCTCCCAGCTTTGGCTGAGTCTCCTGGCCTGTGGGCTGGGGGGGGCTTGTGTAAAGAAATGGCTCCCTGTTGCAGTTACCCCCCACTTTTTGCCTGATACTGATGCTGACTTGACTGAGAAGTGTGCTGGGACCCTGCTAACCAGGCCCCAGCACCAGTGTTCTTTCACCTAAAATGTACCATTGTTTCCACAATTGGCACAACCCTGGCACCTAGGTAAGTCCCTTGTAACTGGTACCCCTGGTACCAAGGGCCCTGATGCCAGGGAAGGTCTCTAAGGGCTGCAGCATGTCTTATGCCACCCTAGGGACCCCTCACTCAGCACAGACACACTGCTTGCCAGCTTGTGTGTGCTGATGGGGAGAAAATGACTAAGTCGACATGGCACTCCCCTCAGGGTGCCATGCCAACCTCCCACTGCCTGTGGCATAGGTAAGTCACCCCTCTAGTAGGCCTTACAGTCCTAAGGCAGGGTGCACTATACCACAGGTGAGGGCATATGTGCATGAGCACTATGCCCCTACAGTGTCTAAGCAAAACCTTAGACATTGTAAGTGCAGGGTAGCCATAAGAGTATATGGGCTGGGAGTCTGTCAAAAACGAACTCCACAGCTCCATAATGGCTACACTGAATATTGGGAAGTTTAGTATCAAACTTCTCAGAATAATAAACCCACACTGATGCCAGTGTTGGATTTATTAAAAAATGCACACAGAGGGCATCTTAGAGATACCCCCTGTATTTTACCCAATTGTTCAGTGCAGGACTGACTGGTCTGTGCCAGCCTGCTGCTGAGAGACGAGTGTCTGACCTCATGCGGTGAGAGCCTTTGTGCTCTCTGAGGACAGAAACAAAGCCTGCTCTGGGTGGAGGTGCTTCACACCTCCCCCCTGCAGGAACTGTAACACCTAGCAGTGAGCTTCAAAGGCTCAAGCTTCGTGTTACAATGCCCCAGGGCACTCCAGCTAGTGGAGATGCCCGCCTCCTGGACCCAGCCCCCACTTTTGGCGGCAAGTCCAGGAGAGATAATGAGAAAAACAAGGAGGAGTCACTGGCCAGTCAGGACAGCCCCTAAGGTGTCCTGAGCTGAGGTGCCTCTGACTTTTAGAAATCCTCCATCTTGAAGAAGGAGGATTCCCCCAATAGGGATAGGAATGTGACCCCCTCCCCTTGGGAGGAGGCACAAAGAGGGTGTACCCACCCTCAGGGCTAGTAGCCATTGGCTACTAACCCCCCAGACCTAAACACGCCCTTAAATTTAGTATTTAAGGGCTTCCCTGAACCTAAAGATTTAGATTCCTGCAACAACAAGAAGAAGGACTGCCTAGCTGAAAACCCCTGCAGAGGAAGACCAGAAGACAACAACTGCCTTGGCTCCAGAAACTCACCGGCCTGTCTCCTGCCTTCCAAAGAACTCTGCTCCAGCGACGCCTTCCAAAGGGACCAGCGACCTCTGAATCCTCTGAGGACTGCCCTGCTTCGACGACGACAAGAAACTCCCGAGGACAGCGGACCTGCTCCAAAAAGACTGCAACTTTATCCAAAGGAGCAGCTTTAAAGAACCCTGCAATCTCCCAGCAAGAAGCGTGAGACTTGCAACACTGCACCCGGCGACCCCGACTCGGCTGGTGGAGAACCAACACCTCAGGGAGGACCCCCGGACTACTCTACGACTGTAAGTACCAAAACCTGTCCCCCCTGAGCCCCCACAGCGCCGCCTGCAGAGGGAATCCCGAGGCTTCCCCTGACCGCGACTCTCTGAAACCTAAGTCCCGACGCCTGGAAAAGACCCTGCACCCGCAGCCCCCAGGACCTGAAGGACCGGACTTTCACTGCAGAAGTGACCCCCAGGAGTCCCTCTCCCTTGCCCAAGTGGAGGTTTCCCCGAGGAAGCCCCCCCTTGCCTGCCTGCAGCGCTGAAGAGATCCCTTGATCTCTCATTGACTTCCATTGCGAACCCGACGCTTGTTCTAACACTGCACCCGGCCGCCCCCCCGCCGCTGAGGGTGAAATTTCTGTGTGGGCCCTACAAAACCCCCCTGGTCTGCCCCCCGAAGACGCGGGTACTTACCTGCTGGCAGACTGGAACCGGGGCAGCCCCTTCTCTCCATTGGAGCCTATGCGTTTTGGGCACCACTTTGAACTCTGCACCTGACCGGCCCTGAGCTGCTGGTGTGGTAACTTTGGGGTGGCTCTGAACCCCCAACGGTGGGCTACCTTGGACCAAGAACTGAACCCTGTAAGTGTCTTACTTACCTGGTAAAACTAACAAATACTTACCTCCCCCAGGAACTGTGAAAATTGCACTGTGTCCACTTTTAAAATAGCTATTTGTGAATAACTTGAAAAGTATACATGCAATTGAAATGATTCAAAGTTCCTAATGTACTTACCTGCAATACCTTTCAAACAAGATATTACATGTTAAATTTGAACCTGTGGTTCTTAAAATAAACTAAGAAAATATATTTTTCTATACAAAACCTATTGGCTGGATTTGTCTCTGAGTGTGTGTACCTCATTTATTGTCTATGTGTATGTACAACAAATGCTTAACACTACTCCTTGGATAAGCCTACTGCTCGACCACACTACCACAAAATAGAGCATTAGTATTATCTCTTTTTACCACTATTTTACCTCTAAGGGGAACCCTTGGACTCTGTGCATGCTATTCCTTACTTTGAAATAGCACATACAGAGCCAACTTCCTACAAATGCCATCCCCAAAGGTGGGTCTGCGAACCGCGATCATACGAGGAAGTCCTGCAGGACCAAACAGGCAAAGTACCCACCCCTTCAGGCCTGACTGTCTAGGCCATAGTGCTTGGTGAATATATGCAAAGACGCCCACATTGCTGCCAAGCAGATGGCCAGGACTAGAACTCTGCGTGCTAACTCAGTGGTAACAGCTGTTTTTCTTATCGAGTTAGCACACAAGCCCTCTGGTGGTTGCTTCTTAGCCAATGTGTAGCACATTTAAATGCAGAGAACAACCCATCTAGAGATGGTTCTCTTCTGCACTTCCCGACCTTTCTTCTCACTCACATAACACACAAAGAGTTGGTCATTCACCCAGAACTCTTCAGTGTGATCAAGATAGAACGCCAAAGCTCTTTTTGGGTCCAGGCGGTGGAGTCTCTCCTCTTCCTTAAAAGGATGTGGGGTTGCGTAAAAGGTAGGCAAGGTGGTGGATTGACCTACATGAAAGGGCGTGACCACTCTAGGTAACAGGCATTTGCAATGCAATGGGTCTCACATTTGCTCAAGTTAGAGCTATTGATGTTGTAAATTCCTAACTGGACTTTTCTTGCCACGTGAATTGAAATTGGAAAGTAAAACACTTGACATAAATGAGCCGATTGAAAGTGCCATGGCCGCCATGAGCATGAGCGCGAAGGTGAGACCAAAAGGAAAAAGAAGTTCGCTCACAGTCAAACATATCGGCATTCGAACAATTATCCATGTAGCAGGATCATTCTGCAAATCATTAACAAAACCTCCCCAAGGCGGGACAAACATAAAACAATTACCAATGACATCAAGGGATTTTTGAAAGGCAAGCCCACAAACAAGTGAAAGTGATGGGCGTGTGGTGGGTGTGGTTTGAGGCCCACAATACTTACAACAGGTCAAAGCGCTTGAGCGCTCGACCTAAAAAAGAAGCCCTGATATGAAGCACCACCTTGTCAGGTTAGATAGACTTGAAAGGATGCTTTGAGGAGAGACCCTGCAGCTCACTCACTCTGCAAGCAGAAGCGATGGCGACTAGGAAGGTTGTCTTTAGTGTAAGGAGCCGAAGTGGACAGTTATGGAGTGACTCAAAAGAAGCACAAATCAAGAAAATACGAGCCAAGTTCAAGTCCCATTGGGGCATTATGAACGGAGAAGGAGGAAACAAATGGATAAGGCCCTTCAGGAATCTATCTTCAAATGGAGGTTTAAGCAAAGAGGGTTGATCGAGTAATCGCAGGAAAGTCGAGATGGCAGACAAATAACCCTTGAGGGTGCCCAGAGCAGAGCCCTGTTGGGCTAGAGAAAGAACAAACAAAAGAACCTCAGACAGAGGGACAGAGAGAGGGTCAACAGTCTTGTCTGTACACCATGCCACAAATGTGTTCCATTGACAGGCATATACCGTTTTGGTGGATAGACGCCTGGCTGCCATGATAACATTACAGACTTTGAGCAGAAGATCTAAAGCTGTCAACTGCTGCTGCACAATCCACCCGAACCTGTCCAGTGGGGACTGGACAGGTTCGGGTGGAGAACTCTCCCCTGCTCCTACGACAGAAGATCCTCCTGAAGGGGCAGTCTGATCGGAGGATCGATATTCAGTAGCTTGGGATACCAAACTCTTCGTGCCCAGTCCGGAGCCACAAGGATTACTTGGGCCCAGTCATTCTTGATCTTCTTGAGAACTCTGGGCAGCATTGGTATGGGTGGAAAGGTGTACATGAGGCGCAAGCTCCACTCAAGATGGAAAGCGTTGCTGAGCAAGTGCTGCCTTGGAAACTCCAATGTGCAAAACTACTGACATTGCACGTCTATGGAGGCGAACAGATCTACCCAAAGCTCTCCCCACTGCTGAAAGAGACCTTGCACAACTTCTTGATGGCGACACCATTCGTGATCAACCAGGCACTGTCTGCTGAGTTTTTCCGCTCTGGCGTTCCAAGAGCCTGCCAGATATTGAACCACCAGGCGTATGCCCGACTGTTCCAGCCATGTCCAGAGGCAAAGAGGCTCTTGACAAAGGGTCCACGACCCACCCCGCCCTGTTTGTTGCAGTATCACATGGTGGTGTTTTTGTCCGTGAACACCTGCACCACTTTCGCTTTGGGAGAGGGAAGGAATGTTTCAACGTCAGTCTCATCACCTGGAGCTCCAAAAGATTGATGCAGAGTCCGGACTCTGCCAGAGACAAGATGTAGGATGCTGGCTCAGTGTTTGGTGGACACCTATGGTGTTACATCTTATACTGGATCCAGGCAACCCTTATTAGTTAATGTCTAGATAGCCAGGGCTTTCAAGTGATAGCTGTGGTGAGCAGCCAAGACTTATCCAGGAGTATAAAGAATGCATGTGCTGCTTCGACTTCTTCTTATGCTTGCCCGAGAGTCCCTAGGATCTAGAATGGAATGCCGATGAGTGGTGAGGGCTTTGCAAGCGGTCTCAGGACCTTCCTTTCGATCGAGACCAGGAGCGATGCAGAGCCGAGTTCCAGGCCCCGATTAGCTTTAGGCACCGCTCCCTCAAAGCCTTTAGGTTCAGGCCCCAGAAGTCGGAGCACGACTTTGGGGTATGTTCACACTTCAAACATCACAGGCACACAAGGTGCGGATCCCTCACGGACATCATCTGGTGACAGGAGTCGTAGGGCTTGAAGCTGGTCTTCCGTGACGACATCTTCGATGCACCAAGAAGTCAAAAAGCTTTGACAAAATTCAAAAAGTCTAGTCAAAAAGTGACTGTAGCCATAGCTCTTCTTTGGATATGCACATAGGCTGGCGTGGAAAGAAAAGAACTGACATCATCGCACTGGGGTGGCGCCTATATACGACCGACTCTCCAGATCCAGAACTGACATCATCGCACTGGGGTGGCGCCTATATACGACCGACTCTCCAGATCCAGACTGATACTTGGGGGAAATTCTAAGGTATGGAATCTGCAAGTAGAAGTCTCTATCAGATCAATGTTTTAGTGTGGTCGCACTTGTGGAGGTTCAAACACTTACTCCAGTATTGAAACTTTCATTGATTCACATGATTGAATCATTCCCCGTCATCGAGATGGGAGTGCCCGGTAGTTTAGAAAAGATAATGTCTACATAGACATAATAATAAAAGAGGCCTACTGCCTTACTGTTGAGTAACCTCTCCAAGCCGTTATGTAAAAAAGGACCAAACTGCAAAGTCCACCAATCAGGTGATCCCACCCTCTAGAACCCTCCTGAGAGAAGCTCTAGTACCACAGATGTTCTACAGCACGTCGTGCTAGGGAGTCTCCATTGAGCTCTGCTCTTTCTTTTCCAGTTTGGGAATAGATTTATCACCACAACTTTCACACTCAGATCACCTCTGGACTGACATTATTTTCAAAATGTCTGACAAGGAGAAAAAAGGTTTCTTCAGAGCCTGCAATACGTGTGGGAAGAAAAGACTTCATTCTGAAGACCCACATAAAGACTGTATCTATTGCCTCTATCCAGATCACTCTGCAAAAGAATGTATGGTATGTCGTACCTTTTCTTCTACAACTCTATAGGATAGAGAGGTAAGACTGCTTATTTGGCTCCAAAAATTGAAAACAAGGAAAAACCCTGTCTCAGATTCAGACTGTGATTAGTCTTCCTGGTGTTTAAAAAAGTCTCAGAAAAGACAAAGATCACCTCATTCAGAAAAGGGTTCAGAACAGCCCTCTAAAGCTTTGAAAAAGGCCTCACAGGGGTCTGGTAAAGGCCGCAGCCTATCAACATCACCTCACGAAGGAAAATCTTCTTCAGAAAAATCAAAACACTGGCCTACTTCAAAAAAGGTTTATAAACCTTCTTCAGAACCATCCACACCTCCTCCGAAGGTAATTACTAATTTTAAAAAGCCTTCTTCAGCTCATTCTAGTGACATTCCGCCGACGACTCCAAAGACTTATACTTTGTCAGTATCAACGGCAACAACATCCACTGTGTCCAGCCTGTCGACCACTGCTTCCTCCTCGTCCACGACGTCCACGTCGACGGTATCTACCACCAGACCGTCGACGCTGAAGATAAAGTTGTCAACGCCATTGTCAACCACCATTCTACTGATGACGACCAGAGGCGGATCCTCACATATGGAGACGACTCCATCAATGGCCTCTCCATCAGCACCCTCGACAGCACCATCGACGATGAGGAAAATCAGGGATTCAAATAAGAAAGAACCCTTGTTGCCACATACCACATCTCCGAGTAAAGTTACTCCCTTACTCCCAGCCCATCTATTAGATGAAGATTCGGATGACGATGGACCATTTGGAGCGGCTTATAGTCCTTTTCAGGTTCAGGTCAAGGATCAAGAGGACCAAGATCAATATAGCCAACATTATGACAAACAATATTATTCTCCTCAGAGGGACCAAATAAGTGTACCAGAAAATATGGTGTGTATTCCAATTTCCCTTATCACGGATCTCCAACTTACGTTGTCGGACTAGAAAAAGAGATTTCCATCAACACCACAACTAGACAAAATACCAGGGGAATCTGTTCTGACCCTGCAAGGTTAGAGACTCCTCCGAAGGTGAAAGGGAAGAAGGAGAGGTCCAGGACACACAATCTGAATGGGACAACTATGTAATACCAACTCCACCATCTCCGTCACCTACTCCTGTAGATTCACCCCCAGAAGACATCGGGGGTGTCCATAATCTGCTGGAAAGAGCAGCGAAAAGATTCACACTGGCAATGCCATCTAAACAAATGGACTGCTTCCTCTATGTTTTTAAGGAGCCCTTTCAAAGAAATGTGCGATTCATGCCCATACTAAGTTACATTTGGAAGGAAGGTTTAAAAGTGATGAAGAACCCAGCTAGTCACTGCTGTTCTACCAAGATTAGACAAAAAGTAGTAAGCCCCAGAAGACACTCCAGCCTGCCTAACTGGGAATCCAAAAACAGACTCAGTAACAATTCAGGCGGCGCAGAGACGTTCAAAGAATACGTCAGCACCTAGTACAGCACCTCCAGACAAAGAGGAAAGGAGGCTAAACAACATTGGGAAGAGGTTTCCACCATGTCTGGGCTTACAGTGAGAGCAGCAAATTCCTTAGCTGTTGTAGGCAGAAATGACAAGCAGGTATGGGCTGACATGGCTCCATATTTGGACCTGCTTCCAGAGTCGAAGGTGGAAGCAAAGAAGATCTTGCTAGAAGGACAACACACCTCTGCAGAAATCATTGACTATGCAATGGATATTGGTGCTACAGCTTTCAGACAATTTGAAGGTGGTGCGGTGCTGCGGAGGCAAGGCTGGCTTAAAGCCACTACCTTTTGCCCGGAGATGCAGAATAAGATATTGGACCTTCCATTTGACGGAGAGGCCCTCTTTGGCAAAAACGAAGCCCTGTGAGCGATTACGACACTACCAGATCACTCGGGACCCTTCAATTTAAGAAATTGACTTATCTTGCCCCAGAAGGTGAGGAGTACAGTCATATCGGGGGAGTTTTCAAAACCTTCATTACCCCACCTATTCAACTCAACAGTTTCGGACACAATACTCCCAAAGGCAACCACCACAAGTGTCCTATGCTAGACCCACTTCGAGAGGTAGAGCACGTCAAGGGAAAGACACAGGTCGTCGCCAATGACCTAGTTCAAGCTCCAGGTACTTCCCCACCACCGATTCACAAAACAGGGGGCAAAACTTCTCATTTCTTTAAAAAATGTAGAGAAATAACATCGGACCAGTGGGTATGAAAAATAGTGAATTCGGCCACACCTTGGAATTCACCCAAATTCTACCATCACACCCTCCACACACCTCCCTTCAAAAACATCTAAAACAGCTCCTGTTAGAGGTCAGGACCATGTTAAAGAAAGGAGTAATAGAGAGAGTCCCTTCTTTGCAGCAGGGGAAAGGATTCTACTCCTGATTGTTTCTAATAAGCAAGAACTGGAGAGAATGGCGCCCTATCCTCGACCTCAAAGACCTCAAGTACCTCAAGCGGCAAACCCTTCGTATGGTCTCGTTACATGAGATTCTCCTCCGTATGAATCACAGAGACTTTTTGACAACCCTGGATCTACAGGATGCATACTTTCATATCCCAATCTCACCTGCCCACAGAAAATTCCTTCGCCTTGCAGTAGCCGGCAGCCATTTCTAGTTCAAAGTTCTTCCGTTTGGCCTCAAACGGGCCCCCAGAATATTCACAAAGTGTCTAACGCCAGTAGCAGCTTGGCTGAGAAAGCAGAAACACCAGATTTTTCCATATTTAGACGACTGACTCATAAAAGCGCAATTGAATCCAGCGGCTCACAACTTAACAAGGGCTTGCATGGAACTATTCAATGAACTGGTTCTCACACTAAATTGGAGCAAATCAAAGATCTTGCCAGCAAGAGTGACAACGTTCTTGGGGGAGTCAATAGATGCAGTCAGGGACAAGGCCTTCCCGACATTAGACAAACAAAGACAAACAAAACTCAAGTCCTTAGTAACCAGAATTGTTTCTTTCAGTACGCAGCTACAAATCTCTACTGGGGATGATGTCATCTTGCATTCAGCTAATTCCATTTTGCCATCTATGAATGTGTTCCCGCAGGAAGAATTGGATCTTCAAGGGATGCAAAAAGAAGGGTCATTCAACGACACTGTCACAGTGACTCCATGCATGATCGAAGTGCTCCAATGGTGGTTAGACCAGTCGAACATGGCAATAGGTCTTCCTTTTCTGCTCCATCGACCCCGCTGGTCATTACCACGGACGCCTCTCAGGAAGGATGGGTGGGGGCTTATCTACAGGACCTACAGGTCAGTGGAAAGTGGAGGAGCTCTCTTCAAAGATGTCACATCAATTTCTTAGAGCTCAGAGCAGTCTTTATGGCTCTACAGGCTTTCTTCCCCAGAATAAAGCAGTCTGCTGTTCTCATAAGAATGGACAACACAACTACAATGCATTACCTGAATAAGCAGGGAGGGACAAGAATCTCAAATTATTTGGAATCGGGCTATTTGAAATGGAGTAACTTTAAAGGCAGAATACCTTCCAAGCATACAAAACAAAACAGCAGACACCCTCAGCAGACTAACTTCCTTGTGTCACAAATAGTAATTGAATCAAATAGCCCCGACCAGGTCTTCAGGGAATGGGGAAAACCCAACCTGGATCTCTTTGCAATGCCACAAAACAAAAAATACCGCCTCTACGCAAGCTGGGATCACCATCCGGGATTGTGGGGGGAATGCCTTTTCAATGGCATGGTGCAGAATATTTGCCTACACCTTTCCACCCATTTCCCTGATTTCAAGAGTGCTCACAAAGATCAAGAGGGAAGTTTGCAGGCTGATCCTCATAGCCCCATATCGGCCTCGCCAACACTGGTTCTCGGTGAAACATTGCGTTCGACTGAAGGTCTCACCAGATTTCCTAATGATGAACGATGGCCAGGTCCTGCACCAGGACCCCAAATCACAAAAATTATCAGCTTGGCTCCTGAACACAATGAGTTTGCCCATTTAAATATTCACCCAGAATGTAGAAAAATGCTTTAAAAAGCCAGAGCAGAAAGCACAAACAAAACATACTCTTTGAAATGGAAAAGGTTTTGTTCATGGTGTCAGAAGGAACAAGTAAATCCGCTGTTGTCACCGCCAGAGGAGATATTGCCCTATCTCCTCCATCTGGCATCTTCAGGATTAGCTCACACAACCATTAGAGTGCACCTGGCGGCCATATCTTGGTCCAAACATTCCCCGACATCTCCATCTTTATGGTCCTCTACGTTAATAAAACTGTTTCTGGTAGAACTCTTTAGAGTTTTTCCACCAGTAAGACTTCCTCCACCCTCCTGGCATCGCAATACCATTCTATCCCAGCTAATGAAGCATCCATTTGAACCTATTCACAAAACGTAATTTAAATACTTATCGTGGAAGGTTGCTCTCCTTTGGCTCTTACTTCTTCTAGAGGTAGCAGCAAGATCCAAACTCTTACCATCCAAGAGTCTTTCCTTCAGTTTCAACACGACAGAGTAATCCTTCACACAAACCCAAAATTTGTTCCCAAAGTACCGTCGGACTTTCACATCAGTGAACCTCTGATCCTGAATACTTTCTTTCCAAATCTGTCATCTCCAGCAGAAAGGGCGCTTCATTCCCTGGATATCAAACCATGTATTAGGTTTTATTTAGAGAAAACCAAACAATTTTATAAGTCTGAACAGTTATTTGTCGCTTATAGTGCCCCTATCGAATCAGGGCATAGCAAGATGGATAGTCATTGCAATAAAGTTCTGTCACCAGGCCGCTGGAAGACCTTTACAAGCCTCAGTACAAGCCCATTCCACGAGATCTATCTCAACATCGATGGCCTTGTTTGCAGGTGTACCCTTAAAAGACATTTGCAGAGTGGCCACCTGGAAGAGTAAACACACATTTACGAGACACTATTGTCTTGAGGAGATACCTCAAGGAGATGTGGTGGTAGGACAGGCGGTCCTGCGGCATCTGTTCCTGTAACGGTGAGCTACCCCTACCTCACCGTGGGGAGGGATTTTAATTGGGAATTTAATGTTTTACAAACATGGTTAATAGTGCTTATAAGCTATAGCATATTTACATGTTAGAATACTAGTATGCTTTATAAGATAAGACATATCTTTAGGCAATTCTAATAACTTCTTCTCAATGCAATGTGACGTAAATACTGCTTTATAGTCTGTTTCAAGCATGTAAATCTATGAAAGTTCCAATACTGGACTAAGAAAATAAGTTACTTACCTCTAACTATAGTTATCCAGTATTGGAATCTTTCATAGATTCATGTGTAAACCACCCACCTCCCAGGTGAAGCTCACCTTACTTTTCTCAGTACACATATTTAATGATAGGCACTAGTACTTAGAAAATCTGAGGTACTGGAGTGTCTCCCAGGAGGGTTTTAGAGGGTGGGATCACCTGATTGGTGGACTCTGCATTTTGGTCCATTTGTACATAATGACTTGGAGAGGCTTCTTAACAGTAAGGCAATAGGCCTCTTCTATTATTATGTCTATGTAGACATTATCTTTTCTAAAGTACCAGGCACTCCCATTTCGACGACGGGGAATGATTCAAGCATGTGATTCTACTAAAGATTCCAATACTGGAGAACTATAGTTACAGGTAAGTAACTTATTTTCATTCTGTCTGTCTAGTTTTGATGTCTGGTAAGGAGTGCAGCTAGTAACACGTATGTGACTATGGGAGTAAAGCAATGCAGGTTAACACCCTCAACTTATTGATACACTAAGGGGTAGAATGTAACAATGTGAGAGTTAAAGTCTATCTCCACATTCCTTACTTTTAAAGAAGTTGGTGAAGGTCTTCTCAAAAAGTGGAAGGGCTCAAATTCTCTTGTTACTAGGGGTGAGTGGTGAACTGCACTCCACTTGCTCAGTTTGCAGAGTTTTTCCTACTCCGTGCTCTGCTTAGAGCACGAAGTTGCAAAAAACTCTGTATAGCAGAGTGGAGTTTTTTCCTCATTCGCGCTTGCCAATGTTAGCGAGCAAGCAAGAAAAATCTTACTCCAGACCACCTCCCCGTGAGATTACTCATCGTGGCGGTCACAGGTGGTGGCTACCGCTTGTGTTGAGTAACATTCTGTTCGCTTTGAGAAATCTGCTGCTCGAGTAGAAAATCTACTCAAGCGGCAGAAAAGAAGCAGCGCTCTCTTACACTGCGTATGATGCCATTTGTGCTTAATTTGTAAAAAACAAAAGACATGCCTGGCCCTTGTCAGACGACAATTGCAGCTTGCACCACCCAAGGCCCCTGCCAGCTCTGCCAATGACAGAACCAACACAACTACAAACCATGACAGTCCTCCAAGTGTGACAATTCAGACAATTCCGGGTGCCCCAACAATATAAGGATGGCTTGGGTGGCAGGTGTTAGTCCCTTTAATGTATATTGAATTAATAAACGGCTGTTGTACTCATTTCTAAATTAGATGGACATTGCCACCATGTGGCAGGTGTTGATGAGTAAGTGCTGGTGTCGAGCACTGGAAGTCACCGGCTCAAATTAAGCCCTGGCGGTGACAGTAGATCAGTCCATGCACAATTATCTACACAAACACCACAATTCCTTATGGCTAGTGATGGCCTTACCTTTCTCCCTTTTCAGGCCACTGTAAAGGAATCACATCTTTTTAGCTTTAAGATAGTTAACTAAAATTCTCTCACTTTTCTTTATGCCTTTGTTTTGGCTGAACATTTTGTGATCCAAATATCAGCACTTTTACAAACTAGCTTTTGTTGAACCTTTCCAAGTGTATTGAGTACCATGGCTGATTTGTATACTCCACATTCCATTTCTATGTGTTTGATCTCTTTTTCTATGGAAGACACCTCTTTCTTACATAGACTATTTTGCCAAGTAACAATGCCTATAAACGTAGCCTTGATTGTGGCTTTCAGAAGCAGGGAACTGTTCACAGGTTTATTTTCTATATAGCAAAATGCAATTGAGTTTTTCAGTCTTTCGGAATTATCCCAGGAATCTAGTTTATATGTCTTTGTTTTTTTGTGATGAATTTCTAGTGTCAGATGTACACCATCATAGTCCAAAGAACAGAAGTCTTGAATGGATCATACTTGGCTCGTAGTAAACCAACTGTATTGAAAAATCAATTTTTAAATATCTCTGAAGCAGAAAGACAAAAAAGAAGGTTAATTTTGAGCCAGTGGAATAATACAGAATCCAAACATTGTTCAACAGATGTGTGTGAGATGATTGTCTAATACCTGGTCAAGACTCAAGAAGAAAATGTAAGTCTTCTCGAAGTACAACTTTTGAATCGGGGGAATGGTTTCACAAGTGAAGGTATATAGGATCATCACAAAAACATTTTGATCACCTTGAGAAATTGTGCTCAAACCTATATGTGATCAAACTCCATCTACCTTCTGAGTCACCTAGCCTGGTAGCCACATTTAATTGTGCCTTTTTGCAAACAGAATGATTACCTTTTTCTTTTTGTTAGGGTCAGATGACAGCATTTCCTCAAACTTGCCCCATTAATTTTATTCGCATTTTTCTTTTGTATTTCAATTGCCTACAATACCATTACTGTAATGTTTCCATACGCCAAGGTTATTTGGCTTTCCATATGCCAAGGTTATTTGTTTTCATCAGATGGACCACACTTTTCATATTGAGGGTGATGATTTATGATTTGCTCATGGGTGTGACAGTCTCAACTAAAATGTTTCGACTTGGCCCACTTTTTGCAATCTTGTGGTCATGTGTCATACATTGTGTTGTACCCATCACTCAGTCATTGCCATCATGAAATGCTAAAAGACACTCAACAACCTATGAGTGTTGCTAGCTGCTGTACTTTAAAATTAAAGTTATAATAGCTATGAAAAACAAAATGAAAAGACATATAACAAACATTTATAAATCCAAATGATTTAGCATTGCCCGACCTACTTTCCAATACCCAAGCATCAATGAACATTTTTTTTCTGGGCTTTGGAAAAAGGATTTGGGCTTTGGAAAGAAGCCCAGAATAAACGCAGCATGGATTTCCCATTGTGTCTTCACAAGTGGCACTGCTACTTAAATCAATCACACAGTGTCCTACTCACTCTGCGTTAGGCTTGAATGGTGGTTCAGAGGTCTTTGAAATCATTATTGTGAGCCAGTTGAGGCCAAAGGCTTCCTCCCTTCAGTGAAAGGCACAGACTTTACCTGCTACTGCGTGTCCTGCAATCTGCACATTGACTGGCTGCAGGACTCCTCACTAACATCACACTTCCATAACTATGCCTGTACCTCATAATAATTCACCATCAGGGTTTGAGACAGCTGCGGCAAAGTCCCTGTGCATAGGACCATTGTTTGTGTGAGTAGAGGTCTATCTAGGACAACCATATGGCTTGTACACAATGTCACAAGCAACACCAACTCTGTTTTTCTTTCCTCCTGTAGCTTGCGCTGTCTTACAGTGTATGTCACCAGGTCACCATTTGTGTATCAGGACACTTAGTAAAACGAAAATCAAGTTAAATGAGGCTAGTCGCCTTGTGTGTCCTCCAGCTGTGCTCCATGACTTTGCCATCCATGTGCTGGTGACTTAAACTGGGTTTGTGAAACCAGTGTCATTGTAGCTTCTTTACTAATAAACAAATGCATGTTTATGTGGGTCTGCAGGCCAGTGCTCTCAAGTCACTGCCATTTCAGTGTGGCTTGAATCAGTGCCAACATTGTGTGTCTTTGGAGCATTTAACAGCGCTATGAAGCACCTCCATGTCCCCTCATTATATTTTCATGAGGACCAGCCACTTGCAAGCATGTTTAACAATTACTAATAAGCTAATGTTTGTTTTCAGAAGACACAATAATGATCAAAGTGGACATAACTCTAACCACAGCAATATCACGTCTGAGAAATGGAGCAAGTGGAACCGAGGTTAATCAAGATCTGGATACATTGGCATGTAAAAACAAGAAATGAATACATTGAACTAAGAACAACAGACATAGCAGCTGTGGAGGCTGCCTACAAAGTTAATAAGTATTCTTACTTGAGGATTGAAAAGATAGATTATCAGAGATGTAGCTTAGTCAGTGAGATTCTGGGGGTGTGAATCACTAATTTCCCAAATGAAACAGCAGTGGGCTGCTAGGTGAAGGGGTGAGAAGGCCAGGGTTTTCAATGAACTGTTCCCATGAGGAGTATGGCCAGTACTAATCTGTATAAGGTGGGCCTCTGTCTAGAGTGGCACAGTGAGGGAAAAAGATGGTTTGGAATGCTACCTGAGCGATTGCCAGTGGTTAAACGTTTTTTAAGCATATGTCCCATCATCGTTTTGCTGTTTGATTGCCAGTGGTATGTCTGGAAATCTGAAGTGTGGTATCCGGTAGTGAGAAAGGAGAGCCGCAGACCAACAATTCTTGAACAGCGGAGTTTATTTCCTCACGTCAACACCAACGTCCTCATCAGCCATCCAAGGGACAAGGGAGAATCGACATCTCAACTGACTCCCATGGAATGCTGCTGAGGTCACCAGAATACATAAAAGGCAACCTTCCATAAAGGTGCAGTGCCGCTTAAATAATACTAATAATAAAACATAACACATCTTTCCCCTTAAAAATACAACAAAACAGATGACATTGATATAACGACAATCCCCCTAACTTGAAACCAAATATAAATCTACATTAAATAGATCGATCATAAACTCAAAGATGTTTTCCACGAACCTCATGAACATCCCTTAATACAAAACATATTGACCTAGATATTTAGGTTTACCAATAATCCTTTTGGGCCTATTAACCTCTGCCTCCTTCCAAACGTCCAGCATCACTTGGTTCACTTCCACATCCCGTGCACAGATTTCCACTGTTGCGTCCATGTTGTGCTCTGCTTCCCTTCACATTTTCACCTGAGCCCACCTCCTTATCACTTGCACTTTCCATACTCCAATTTCTATATTCATGTTGTGTCCCACTCCTCTGCATATTTTCACCTGATCCCACCTCCTGAGCATTACCAACACCCCCACCAAAACTAAAATCGCCTCCGACACGCACACCTGAATGTTGAATGTCAGGCAACACTCCTTGCTCTTCACAAACCTTCACCACACTCCTCTTGTTCCACCACTTACCATTTTCCACCATGATAGAATGCCTTGATACTCTGACGACCTTAGTGGTAGGATAAAAATTAGACTCCCCACTTCTTTTGCCATGAAGTCTCTTCACTCTAACTTTATCTCCTACACAAAATTGGATATCACACACACTTTTGAGATTATCATATCTCAATTTACTTTTAACTTGCAATTTCTCCACTCTATCCTTCACCTGTTTGATACCAGGAGTAGCTTCCCCCTTCATGGTTTGTTGTACCACCCACTCAGGAAACAGTTCATTACACGAGTGCCTACCCTTTAATAATACAAAAGGAGTTACCCCTGTAGAGGAATGTGGTGTATTGTGATAACACCAAATTCTTTCTGCCACCACATCCTGCACACTCTTCCCTGCATGAATGGCCAATTGTATAGTTTCCTTGAATATTCTATTTACCCTTTCAACCAGACCATTACCCTGGGAGTATATAAAGCAGTAGTAAGATGCTTAATATTAAAACCCTTCAAAAATTCAATAATTTGATGCAATCCAAATTGTACACCGTTATCCGTAACCAAACACTTAGGAATTCCCTCCCAATTAAAAAATTCTTTCAAAAATCCAATGACACTGGTAGTATTAGGTTCTCTCAAAAATTTGTACGAAATCCATTCGGAATGATAATCTACGGCAACTAACACATACCTCTTGCCTCCATTCATACCCCCTATTGGACCAATAAAATCCAAACCAAGCTTTTGCCAAGGTTTATCAGGAAAAGGTACAGGACATAATGACACCTCCCTTGTATGCAAACTCTTATCTGCCCCCCTACAGTCACAGCAATCCTTAACTGCCATCTCCACTTCTGAGTCCATGCCGGCCACCAATAGTACATTCACAACCGTTTCCTTGTGCCGGTAATTCCCACATGTCCCTCATGAGCCAATTGAATTAACTTGTACCTTAATTCACTAGGAGGTACTAGACGCTCCCCCTCAAAACAACACCATCCTCCACATTCAACTCATCTTTGACTTTGTCAAAAGGTCTCATCACTTCAGGAACGCGATTTCCTCATTCCAACCCTCACAAATATACTGTTTAATTAGTAAAAGAGAATTATCCTTGTCCGCAGCCTCCTTCCAAGCTTGTCTAGAAGTAACCTCTCCCGAAACAAACATACCATCAATCATGCCAACTACTACATCTTCATCTTCAGTTTGCTTATTCTCAATCGGACCATTAACAGGACACCTTGAAAGAAAATCTGCCCTGCCATTATTTCCCCCAGAAATATGTTTCATTTTCATGTTGAATTCATATAACTTAGCCAATAACCTGGTCAATCTAGGACTGGTTTTATTAAAAACGTTATCATTCCACAAATAAACCAAAGGCTTGTGATCCGTGACTATAATAAATTCTCTCCCCCACACATACGTTGAAAAATGGTTAGCACCCCAAACACAAGCCAACGCCTCCCTCTCTATGGTGCTGTAATTCATCTCAGCCTTAGAAAGAGGCCTAGACGCAAATGCAATGGTATGCTCCCTACCTTCCACCATTTGACTCACAACGGCTTGACCCAAGGTCAAGGGTAGGTCACTCCCCCTGCCACTGCAGCTCCTCCAGCTCCTCCAGGTTCCTGAGTTCCTGAGACCCACCTCACAGTAAGTACCCCCCACCTCCCAGCCCCTCGCCCTGCCCCGCGCTACTCACCCTCTCTCCTGCTCCTGCTTCTTTTCTTCTTTTCTTCTTCTCTGTTCTTCCTCCTCGCTCCTCGTCTGTAATCTTCTTCTGTACTCTTCTTCTCCCCGTCTTCTCTCTTCTTCTGTGTGCTTCTCTGCCTCTCCTGTCGCCTCTCTTCTTCTTCATCTTCTTCTGAGGTCTTCTGCCTGTCTTCTGCCTTCTGTTCCTCGTCTTCCGTATCTTCATCTGTGATCTTCTGCTCTTCTGTGATCTTCTGGTCTCCTGTTCTTCTGTTCTTCTGGTCTCCTGCTCTTCTGTTCTTCCGGTCCTCTGTTCCCCTGTTCTTCTGTTCTTCCGGTCTTCTGCTCTTCTGTCTTCTGTCTTCTATCTTCTGCCTTCGGCTCTTCTGCCTCCTCCGTCTTCTTCTCCCCGCGCCTGCCCTCCTGCTCCTGCCTCATCCCCCTCCCTCACTCGCCTCCCCCTCTCTATCACCCCTATCTAACCCGTTTGCTATCTACCTCCCTCACTCCTCCCATCTACCTATCTCTCTATCTGTCTATCCCACTATCTAACTCCCTCACTCTCCACCTCCTCCTATCTACCTATCTCTCTATCTATCTATTTCTCTATCTATCGATTTCTCTATCTATCGATTTCTCTATCTATCTATTTTCACTATCTATTTCTCTATCTCTCCCCCCTTCCTGCCACCCCCTCTATTACCTATCTTCCTATCCTCTCACTCTACCTCTCACCCTCACCCACCTCTACAACCCCCCCTCCCCTATCTTCACAACCCTACTCCTATCTCTCTCCCTAATCTCCTAAACCTCCTAACACTCACCCCCCTCCACCCTTAAACCCCCCTCCCCCAGCTCTTCTCACTCTACCTGTCCCCCCCTCGCGCTTTCCCGCCACGACCTCCTGCACCCCCCGCCCCCCAGCTCCCATTCGCCCTAGCTGACCCCTCCCCCCCTCCTACCTCATATGGCGGCCGCTGCGCGACAGTGGTAGCGACCCTTGACCCAAGGGTAAGTCGCTCCCCCTGCCGCTGCAGCTCCTCCAGCTCCTCCAGGTTCCTGAGTTCCTGAGACCCACCTCACAGTAAGTACCCCCCACCTCCCAGCCCCTCGCCCTGCCCCGCGCTACTCACCCTCTCTCCTGCTTCTTTTCTTCTTCTCTGTTCTTCCTCCTCGCTCCTCGTCTGTAATCTTCTTCTGTACTCTTCTTCTCCCCGTCTTCTCTCTTCTTCTGTGTGCTTCTCTGCCTCTCCTGTCGCCTCTCTTCTTCTTCATCTTCTTCTGAGGTCTTCTGCCTGTCTTCTGCCTTCTGTTCCTCGTCTTCCGTATCTTCATCTGTGATCTTCTGCTCTTCTGTGATCTTCTGCTCTTCTGTGATCTTCTGCTCTTCTGTGATCTTCTGGTCTCCTGTTCTTCTGTTCTTCTGGTCTCCTGCTCTTCTGTTCTTCCGGTCCTCTGTTCCCCTGTTCTTCTGTTCTTCCGGTCTTCTGCTCTTCTGTCTTCTATCTTCTGCCTTCGGCTCTTCTGCCTCCTCCGTCTTCTTCTCCCCGCGCCTGCCCTCCTGCTCCTGCCTCATCCCCCTCCCTCACTCGCCTCCCCCTCTCTATCACCCCTATCTAACCCGTTCGCTATCTACCTCCCTCACTCCTCCTATCTACCTATCTCTCTATCTCTCTATCCCACTATCTAACTCCCTCACTCTCCACCTCCTCCTATCTACCTATCTCTCTATATATCTATTTCTCTATCTATCGATTTCTCTATCTATCGATTTCTCTATCTATCTATTTTCACTATCTATTTCTCTATCTCTCCCCCCCTTCCCGCCACCACCTCTATTACCTATCTTCCTATCCTCTCACTCTACCTCTCACCCTCACCCACCTCTACAACCCCCCCTCCCCTATCTTCACAACCCTACTCCTATCTCTCTCCCTAATCTCCTAAACCTCCAAACACTCACCCCCCTCCACCCTTAAATCCCCCTCCCCCAGCTCTTCTCACTCTACCTGTCCCCCCTCCCTCGCGCTTTCCCACCGCGACCTCCTGCACGCCCCCTCCCCCCAGCTCCCATTCGCCCTAGCTGACCCCTCCCCCCCCCTCCTACCTCATATCGCGCAGCGGGCGCGCCGCTGGCGCGCCAGAGGCAAGCCCGTCCGCGCCTGGCCAGCGCCCAGCGCCACGACCCCTGGTCCCCAGCTCTCCCAAGCCCCGCTGATCCGCTACGACCCCACCACCCTACACGCCCTCAACCCAGGGTGCTCCAACACCTGCTTCCAAGCTCACCCCAAACGCACCCATGGACCCTTCGCCTGCAACTCCTGCAAACGCATCTTCCACCACGCAACTACCACGACCACAAGCCCACACGCCATCAACCACCTCAAGTGCATCCTGGTCAACGCTCGTTCCGTCCACAAGCACGCCGTTGAACTCTGGGACCTCCTGGACTCCACAGCACCGGACGTCGCCTTCATCACGGAGACCTGGATGAACGCCTCCTCTGCTCCAAACATCGCCACCGCCATCCCCGAAGGCTACAAGATCTCCAGAAAAGACAGCACCAACCAAGTAGGAGGAGGTATCGCCATCGTCTTCAAAGACTCCATCAGCGTCACCACCTCCACCGAAGACACTCCTCTCGCTGCTGAACACCTGCATTTTCAGATTTGCACCGACCCGATGACCACCCTCAGAGGATCCCTCGTCTACCGTCCTCCCGGACCGCGCGCCCCTTTCAGCGACGCCATCGCCGACTTCATCTCCCCGCACGCCCTCGCCTCACCGGACTACATCCTCCTAGGCGACCTCAACTTTAATCTGGAACAAAACAACGACCTCAACACCACCACCCTGCTCTATAACCTCGCCAACCTCGGCCTCAAACAACTGGTGAACACCGCCACCCACATCGCCAGACACACGCTCGACCCTATCTTCTCCGCCAGCAAACACATCATCTTCAGCCACACCTCCGCTCTACACTGGACAGACCACAGCTGTGTCCACTTCACATTCCGACGCGAGACCCGCCACCTCCGCACTCAACCCATCCCTCGTCGACAGTGGAACAAGATCCCCGAAGAGCAACTCTTCTCCGCACTCGCCACCCTCACCACCGACCCCAACGACGCAGCCCTCAGCCTCACAAACTGGATCTCCAACTGCGCAGACAACCTTGCTCCCCTCAAACGCACGCATCGACAGACCAACACCAAAAAACCTCTCTGGTTCTCTGACACCCTCAAAGAATCAAAGAAAACTTGTCACGCCCTCGAGAAGGCCTGGCGCAAGGACCACACCGCTGACAACATGACCGCCCTCAAGAACGCTACCCGCGAACGCCACCACCTGATCCGCGCTGTTAAAAGGAACTTTTTCACCGACAGACTGGACAAAAACAGCCACAACAGCAGAGAACTCTTCAGCATCGTCAAGGAGTTCTCCAACCCCAACGCCAACGCCGTCACACCCTCACAGGATTTCTGCGAATCCCTCGCCACCTTCTTCCATCGCAAGATCAGCGACCTCCACAACAGCTTCGGACACCAGACCCAACCAAACACCACCGAACCCTCACCCCCGGCCATCACCCTCAACACCTGGACCCACATCAACACTGAAGAAACCAAATCCACCATGAACTCTATCCACTCCGGCGCCCCTTCGGACCCCTACCCTCACTTCATCTTTAACAAAGCCGACGACATCATTGCCCCGCACCTCCAGGCCGTCATCAACTCTTCTTTTTCTTCTGCTACCTTCCCCGAATGCTGGAAACACGCCGAAGTCAACGCCCTACTAAAGAAACCTACGGCTGACCCAAGCGACCTGAAAAACTTCCGCCCCATCTCTCTCCTGCCTTTCCCAACCAAGGTAATAGAGAAGACCGTCAACAAACAGCTGACCACCTTCCTGGAAAACAACAACCTGCTTGACCCTTCACAAACCGGATTCCGAACCAACCACAGCACGGAAACCGCCCTCATCTCAGTCACAGACGACATCAGAACCCTGATGGACAACGGTGAAACAGTCGCCCTCATTCTCCTCGACCTCTCGGCTGCCTTCGACACCGTCTGTCACCGCACCCTAATCACCCGCCTCCGCTCCACTGGGATCCAAGGCCAGGCCCTGGACTGGATCGCCTCCTTCCTCTCAAACCGTTCCCAAAGAGTTTACCTCCCTCCGTTTCGCTCAGAACCCACGAGATCATCTGCGGCGTACCTCAAGGCTCATCACTCAGCCCGACACTCTTCAATGTCTACATGAGCCCCCTCGCCAACATCGTACGCAAGCACGACATCATCATCACCTCCTACGCCGACGACACCCAACTTATACTCTCCCTCACCAAGGACCCCGCCAGCGCCAAGACCAACCTACAAGAGGGTATGAAGGACGTCGCAGATTGGATGAGGCTCAGCCGCCTAAAGCTGAACTCTGAAAAAACGGAAGTCCTCATCCTCGGCAACACCCCGTCCGCCTGGGACAACTCCTGGTGGCCCACGGCCCTCGGCACCGCACCGACCCCCACAGACCACGCCCGCAACCTCGGCTTCATCTTGGACCCTCTTCTCACCATGACCAAGCAAGTCAACGCCGTGTCCTCCGCCTGCTTCCTCACCCTCCGCATGCTCCGCAAGATCTTCCGCTGGATCCCCGCCGACACTAGAAAAACCGTGACCCACGCCCTTGTCACGAGCAGCCTGGACTACGGCAACACCCTCTACGCTGGGACCACAGCCAAACTCCAAAATCGCCTGCAACGCACTCAAAACGCCTCGGCCCGCCTCATCCTCGACATACCCCGCAACAGCCACATCTCCGCACACCTGAGACACCTGCATTGGCTCCCAGTAAGCAAAAGGATCACCTTTCGACTTCTCACCCACGCACACAAAGCCCTCCACAACAAGGGACCGGAATACCTCAACCGACGCCTCAGCTTCTACGTCCCCACCCGCCTCCTCCGTTCCTCTGGCCTCGCTCTCGCTGCCGTCCCTCGCATCCTCCGGTCCACGGCGGGTGGGAGATCTTTCTCCTTCCTGGTGGCTTCCTGGCGGCCAAAACCTGGAACTCCCTCCCCACCAGCCTCAGGACCACCCAGGACCACTCCGCTTTCCGGAGACTCCTAAAAACCTGGCTTTTCGAGCAGCAGTAACCCCCTCTTTCCCCTAGCGCCTTGAGACCCGCACGGGTGAGTAGCGCGCTTTATAAATGTTAATGATTTGATTTGATTTGAACGGCTCCCAGGCCAATTCCACTTGCATCCACAGTAATAATAGAAGGTACACCCTCACTGAAAGGTTGAAGGGCAGGAGCCTTAATTATAAGATCTTTTAGTATTGAAAACGCTTGCATTTGCTCTTCTTGCCACTGAAATTTCTCCCCTTTCCTCAACATCTTCCTCAAAGGTTCAGTCTGATAAGCAAAGTTCTGCACAAACCGTGAGTAATATTTACAGAGACTCAAAAATGATTTCAATTGGTCTTTATCTTTAGGGGACAGAGAATTTTCAATTGCATCTAACAAATCCTTCTTGGGTAAAATTCTTTGGGCCGAAATCCTGTGTCCTAAATAATCTACTGAATCAACCATGAATTTACACTTCTCTTTTCTTACCGTGATCCCATGAGCCTCCAAAATTCCAATGACCTTGTCAAGTTTGTGTACATGTTCCTGAACTGTCTCTGAACCTATCAAAATATCATCCTGGTATGCCAACACACCATGCTCCTCACCAAACAGTTGAAACATAAGTTTCTGGAACACCGATGCTGTAGACGCTAACCAAAATGGCATTCGCAGAAACCAGTGTGATAAATGTCGTGAGACTACGAGATTCTCTACTCAACTCAACCTGATGATAGGCGGACTTGAGGTCAATTGAGGAAAATACTTTCATTCCCCCCAATTGTGCCAACAAGTCCTGAATTTTAGGCAACGGGAAACAATCTACCAAAATGTTATTGTTCAAAGACCTCAAGTCCACACATAATCTCATGTCTCCTGTTTTCTTAACCGCCACTACAATCAGAGACACCCATTGAGATGAATCAGCTGGCTCAATAACCCCTTCTCCACATAATTCACACAGGTGATCTTTTAACTTCCCTCTAATACTCAATGGTACATTTCGCACTTTATGCACCACAGGTACAGCATTAGGTTTAAGTACAGTTTTATGTTCATACCCCTTTACCAAACCAAGTTTGTCTCTGAAAATAGTTGTATGTTTATCAAGAACATCTTCAAGAGAATCTAACTTCAAGTCAATTTTCTCAACCAAAGTGATTGGTTGGTCCGTACCTGGTCTGAGAACCATTCCAAACTGCCCCTGGTCTCTCCACCCCAAAATGTTGTATCCTCTCTTTGCCACGTAAACTTCAGTATTAATGGTTTTATGTTGGTAACAAACCTTCTCAACAAAATACCCCATCATATCTATTTCTTGACCATCAAATGCTACCGTTTTTATATCAGGTGGCAGTAAGGTTAGATCATTCCAATTCAAATGGTAATTCACATCCGAAACAATGGTTATGGGTGAACCGGAATCCACCGTAACATCTAACATTGCATCACTTATTTTGATTTCACATACAGGATCTTTCGAAGGCTTGCAACTAGTATTACGGTCATGCATAGCATCAACAATCAAAACACACCTTTTCATAAGGTCAACTTCATTACCCTCTGTCTGCCATAAGGAGTGCTGTTGCTCAACCATCATGACTTTTTGCGATTGTTTACAAACTCGTGCAAAATGGCCTGTTTTCTTGCATTTCATACACATTTTCCCTAATGCAGGACAATTAACTGCATTGGCTACATATGACTTAGAGCCACACCTAAAACAAAGCAAGCCCTTAGTATTACTTTTCTTTGACTCAGATATAGCAGACATAATTGTTTTGGATTTTGGGAAAACCATGTTCACATTTTCTACTAGGTTAATTTTTGTTTTACTCAGTTCTTTAGAAGCTATTACAAAACGCTCAATACCTCTGGCTATTTCTAATGTTTCATTCAAGGTTGGGTTCCTACAACATAAAATGTTTTCTTGAATTCTAATATCAAAACAGTTCACTACTAATTGATCCCTAAGGTATTGATCTAGGGGGCCTATAAATTCACAAGTGGAAGCCAATACCCTGAGCTCAGCTATAAAATCGTCAACCGACTCATGTTGAAGTTGTTTCCGAGTAAAAAACTTGTGTCTTTCAACAATGATGCTAAGATCGTCTTTAAAATGATTTTCTAGCCTATTGACAGCTTCCGTGAAAACATCCCAATGGTCAGTGGACAAAGGTATTACTTGGGGTAGGTGGTAAAAAATTATTTGTCCTTCTGTTCCCAGGCAATTGTACAAAATCGCTTTCTTCCGAATAGCAGAAAAACTTGACCCATCAATCGCCACCAAATAACTTTCAAAAGATTTAAACCAGTGGTGCCATTTCAGTGTAGGAATGCCTGGTTCAGGTAAAAATGCCACCGGTAAATTTGCCGTTTGCATGGTAAAATTATACCCACAAATATGCTAATTACAACTAACAAACTGCTTAAATTAAGGTGTGCGAATCGCTGAAAACATGGAGAACCAGGTAGAATTAGTGCTTTTAGGATGTGAGCGTTACCGTGAAATTAACTTCCACCACAACCGTTTGTTTGAATAAGGAGTGTTAATAACTGAGCACTTGTAGAGACACTCCAGTTCGCTTCCTTTAAGGTGTGTGGGTCACAGTAACATTGACTCACAAAACAACAGTTTAACTAAAAGTGTGCGAATCACTGAAAATTTGCAGGGAAACTCCAACTGCAAATCCTATTAACTTCCTTAAGATACTTGAATTAAAATGTGCAAATCACTGAAAACTTGCAGGAACCTCCAACTGCAAATGCTTCTATTAATTTCCTTAAGATGCTTGAATTAAAGTGTGCGAATCACTGAAGGATTATCCAGCCGTAGGCAAGGTTCAATGACTCACCAGGCCCATTGGGAGGTGTTAGTTGGTTCATGAAAAGTAAACAGAATGTGAGATGCAAGACTTCTAACTGCAAAACTTGCTCAGTGAAACTCTCACGACTCTCTGTATCTCTCTCGAAGTCTATCTGGTCAGTAACTATGGCAACTGTGCTGCGAAGAAGCCGGCGCACGGGCCCAGGTCTAGAATGTACGGAGTGAGGAAGTATAGCAACAGTAACTATGGCAGCTATGTCGCGCAGGAATAACGCGCACTGGCTCAGATTGAAAAATGCCGGTAGAAATAGTCTTAACTGTGTCACTAGCGAGACACACGCATTGCCATAAATCAAAATATGAGCCTTTCCAAATAAACAGCGCTGGGGAAAGTCAATTGAATAAACAATATTCTTTAAGAAAATGTTTACGGATCTTCACCGAATTCACTATGCACAGATGCAAACGTCCTCTGAATAAACTTGCCTTTCACTTCCTAACGTAAACATTATTACCTTACAGGAACAAGTAATAGAAAAGGCTGCGAGGACAGCTGAAAACACTTGTACATGCGTAGGTTCTGTGGTTCAGTTGGTGTTGATTTAGTATCCCATCCTCGTCGCCAAATTATGTGGTATCCAGTAGTGAGAAAGGAGAGCCACAGACCAACAATTCTTGAACAGCGGAGTTTATTTCCTCACGTCAACACCAACGTCCTCAGCAGCCATCCAAGGGAGAATCGACATCTCAACTGACTCCCATGGAATGCTCCTGAGGTCACCAGAATACATAAAAGGCAACCTTCCAAAAAGGTGCACTGCCGCTTAAATAATACTAATAATAAAACATAACATGAAGCTAGTACAGCTTTGAAAGCATACTATTGCCAATATTTGAAAATTCCAAAAAGTAGTACATTTGCATCCGTTCAAGGACTACTTCTTTGCCATCAGATTCACTATTGTTTTGGTAAACCGGTCACCATACTAGTTTAGGTTCCTGATCCAAAAATGGACAAGTTAAAACCTCTCAGTGAAACCAGGGCAGCTGGAAAAAAACAACAGAATTATAGCAGACCTGATGGAGACCCCCAGACCTGGGTAAAAAGCCAATAATGCATTTATTTGAGGGGTGTCACATCCCAAACACCCTTGCTGAAGCTACACCCCTGCAGATTATGTGCCATGTTTGTTGGAACAGTAACCTTTTTTTCTCGTTATTTATTTGCAGGTTTATGTTTACGAGCCAGATTGGGAAGGGGTTAGTGTAGCGCTTCACATAGAATATATTAGATAACATTTATAACACTTTCCATAGAGTATGTAAGGTGAACAATTGTTTCAAAAGCACAGTGTAAACAACGGAGGTGGATGCAGATGCTAAGGTCCATCAAGTAGTTGCAAGCCTTAGTTTGGGCAGGAAAACTGAACACAAATGAAAATACCTAGATTGTGAACATGAGTCTGCTAAACTCTCAATATCTGTTGGTATTGTGGAGATTAAAAACTAGATAGGTCAGAAGTAATATGACACAATTTAAGTGTTTAATTTAATGAGAGCCTGAGAGTAAAGTTGAATGGTGCTTCCTCAGCTTTTGTTTTGAACAATTATCACATCCTTTGGAGGTGTGCACCCCTCTGGGGACTTGCTACTTAATCTCCATTATAACCTAAAACCATATAATCTCTTTACTTGTCTAATTATGTGCACTTATGGAAAAGTCTTACCTTTTCTATTTAAGTATAACTAACCCCATAAGCTAAATATAGGTCCTGATTTAGAGTTTGGCAGACAGGTACACCTTCACAAACGTGACAGATATGCCGTACACTGTATTAAGATGTCCATAGGATATAAGAGACATATATTACTGGGGACGGGACATCGGTCACATTTGTGACTGAGTAACAACATCCACCAAACTCTAAATCAGGCCCATAGTGTGTAAAATACCCTTTCCTACCAATGTATTAGGTTTATGTAGCGGGATCGATGTTTATCCGAAAACACCAAGCAGTAGAAAACTATTTAAAGCTAATTACATTGTCAGTTGACAGCTGTAGGAGGAGACCCTTGGTGTCACAGATGGCTTACCATCCTGCAAGTCCTCCACCCATTGTGGAGTCAAGATAGACGGGTCATCTCCATATCCAAAGCAAGCCTTCCCAGACCACGAGTTCACATAAGGTCATCATTCTACAGCATTCCAGGTGAACTTGTAAAGAGAACTGTTTCCTGGTTGTTAACATGTGAATGTATGTAAAGAACTGGATGACTAGACTTCCTGAACCCTATCTCAGAATAGATAATATAGGGCCTGATTTAGAAATTGGCTGAGGAGTTACTCCTTCACAACGGTGACGGAAATCCCATCTGCCGAAATCTAAAGCCCAATTTTATCCTCTGGGATTTAGCTTTTAGCGGACGGGATATCCGCCACTGTTGTGACGGAGTTCCCTCAGTATAGGGAGATGTGGTCATATTTCTTCAGGCCCTGGATGAGATGTGCAGGATGCCCCTAATAGAGGGCAGTGTGGAATCTTCGCCATGGACCAGGGCCTTGCCACCATCCACATTGCGAAAGTGCAAGAGTTTGAACAGCAATTGTAAAGTCACATTCTGTGAGGAAGGGTTTAACTTTTGTAGTAGAGAGTGCTGGTACCAGACCATCTTTGTTTTCTTGTCAGTACTTTCCTTGAGAGTGAGACTGGTATCCAGCGTGTAGACCAAGTGACTTGGCTTTAGCTGAAAGTTAGGTTACTCCAGTATTGGAACTTTCATAGATTCACATGCTTGAATCATTCCCCGTCGTCGAGATGGGAGTCCCGGTACAATTTTCACAAGTAATGTTAACACATATTGAAGAGAAAAAGGCCCTAGGCCTCTTCAATTTCATAGTCTATCAGAGTCATTTTGTGAAAAGGACCAAACCTGATCCTCCACCAATCAGGCGACAGCACCCTTCAGAACCTCCTGAGAGAAGCTCTAGCACCTCAGATTTTCTACCGCACGTCGTGCTAGGGAGTCTCCTCAGAGCTCTGCTCTGTCTTCACACCTTTATTCAACTATTTTTCTCTCAGAGGAACTCATTTATTTGGATTTGTCAGCTATTTTTCAACTATGTCTGACAAGGAAAAGAAGAGTCTCTTCAGAGACTGCAAGACTTGTGGGAAGAAAAGACTTCATTCTGAAGACCCTCACCAAGACTGCATTTACTGCCTGTACCCAGATCATTCAGCCAAAGACTGTAAGATTTGCCATACTTTTTCTTCTAAGACCTTAAAAGACAGGGAAGGCAGATTATTAATATGGCTGCAGAAACTAAAACATAGGAAGGATCCAGTTTCTGATTCTGAGAGTGAGGAATCATCAACATCTAAGAGATCATCTAAAAGGGCAAGATCACGCTCTAGATCTCCCTCACAAATCTCAAGAAAAGCCCTCAAAAAGACTGCTTCAGGATCTTATAAGGGTCGCAGCCCATCTTCTTCCCCAACTAAACTCTCAAGTAAAGAGGGGAAAAGACATTCTTCCAGTTCTGAGAGGCACAGAAAGTCTTCATCTGTTCCACCATCTGTGCCTTTCAAAAAGCCATCCTCTGTGACTGGAAAAACAGGCTTCGTCGACGGATTCCCTGTCGAAGGCACCATCGGGGGGTGAATTGCCGACGACAACAGCTACTTCTGGATTCCCATCGTCGACGGCTCCGCCGGCGACATCGTCGACGAGAACAAGTACCCCACCGTCGACGAGAACTGCAACAACGACATCAGCGTCGACGACCGTCTACACCTCGTCATCGTCGACGGTGCTGAGGTCAGTGTCAGCCCTACCGTCGTCGTCGACTTTGTCGACGGTAGACTCGTCGGCGAGGCTTTCTGCTATTAAAATAATTGTGTGTCCAGCATCGACGGCACCGTCCATGACGAAGTTGATTTACATGTCGTCAACGACACCGTCAACGACACCGTCGGCGAGGGAAAAACATCAAAAAAGAGGAGAAAAGTTAACTCCAACCCACACATCACCTAGTAAGGTATCCTCCCTGGTGCCAGTACATCTTTTGGAGGGAGACGAAGATTCAGATGAAGACGGGCCTTTTGGAACAGCCCACAGTCCTTCTGAATTGAATGTAAAGTACCAGGAAGAGGAGGAATATGAAGAAGCTTATGATCCCTAGGTTTACTCAGAGCATCAGCAATATCAACAGGGGGCGTATATTCCTTCTGACCTGCTTACTGGCCTTAGAGCTATGTTAGTGGATTACAACAGAAGGTTTCCTCCTCAAGGAGAACAACCTCCTCGATCGCCTATTTCTGGTGTTTCTACTCCACATCAGAGACCAACGTCCTTGCATCTCACAAATGTGGCCACTCCGGACATGACAATTCCCCAGGACACCGACATCTCAGAAGGGGATCAGGAAGAAGGAGAGCTCATGGACACTCACTCAGAGTGGGACGAGTACATTATCCCTGCTCCTCCTTCTCCTTCTCATTCGAAGGTGGAATCCCCACCAGAAGACATTGGAGGTTTTCACAATCTTCTAGAGAGGGCAGCCAAGCGTTTTGCCTTACCGTTACCTACGAAGCAAACAGACTGTTTCCTATATGATTTTAAAGAGCCCTTTCAGAAGTCTGTGCGCTCTATCCCGATGGTGAACTACCTGTGGGAAGAGGGCCTTAAAGTCATGAATAATCCGGCAACAGTCACAGCAGTTTTGCCACATCTGGATAAAAAATACAAAGCACCTGATGATGCACCAAAATGCTTAACAGGACATCCTCCTCCGGATTCAGTAGTAGCTCAGGCAGCTCAAAGAAGATCGAAGAATCCTCCTGCCCCGATTTCCGCACCCCCAGACAAGGAGGGTAGGCGGCTAGACAACATAGGGAAAAGGTTTTCTTCTATGGCTAGCCTAGTAGTTAGAGCTGCCAACTTGGCTATTTTGTATAGATTCGACAGACAGCTTTGGGCGGATATTGCACCTTTTATTAACCAACTGCCAGAAGACGCGAGATCGGTGGCAAATAAAACTGTACAAGAAGGTCAACGCACGTCTGCAGAGCTTATAGACTGTGCAATGGATATAGCGACCACTGCTTTTAGACAGCTTGCAGGTGCAGCTGTACTAAGAAGACAGGGCTGGCTTAAAGCCACCTTGTTTCGCCCAGAATTCCAGAATAAAATCCTAGACTTACCCTTTGATGGCCAAGCGCTATTTGGAAAACATGTTGATGAAGCCCTACAATCAATCAAGACGGACACGGACACGGCAAGGTCATTAGGGACCCTGCAATATCAAAGATCGTCCTTTCGTCCTAGGGGGCGTGGCCAACCCTCATACAGAGGGGGATATCAACAACAGAGATATTCTTCCTATCCATCATCCTCACAGCAGTATCGTCCATACTACTTGCAAAGGCAACCGACTCAACCAGCCTATAGTAGACCGGCAGGCCGTGGACGTTCAACCCGTCCGGCCAAAGATTCAGCTCGTAGAACCTGATGTTTTCGAGGCGCCGGCTATGCTCAGTCCTCCTCCTGTCACCCTGGGCGGGAGGATCTCCTTATTCCTCAGTCAATGGCAAACCATTACGTCAGACAAGTGGGTCCTACAATTAGTGGAACGGGGCCATACTTTAGAATTTATCCAGATACCTCCCTCCAACCCTCCCCGCAGGACTCCTTCAAGGTATCCTCAACAACTCAAAGAAGAAGTCAACAAGCTGCTTCTCAAGGGAGCTATAGAGAAGGTACCTCGGGCCCAACGAGGAACAGGATTTTATTCCAGGTTCTTCATCATTCGGAAAAAGTGGAAGGATTGGAGGCCGATCCTAAATTTAAGGGAACTAAATGTATACCTAAAAAAGCAATTGTTCCGAATGATCAGCCTGCAAGACGTCCTTCTGCGTCTCAATCAAAGAGATTTTATGTCATTACTAGACCTCAAAGACGCATACTTCCACATACCCATCCACCCTGCCCACAGAAAATATTTGAGATTCACCGTAGCCGGGAGCCATTATCAATACCGCGTCCTTCCTTTCGGACTCAAATCAGCCCCAAGAATATTTACCAAATGCCTAGCACCAGTCGCAGCCTTTCTCAGAAGAAGAAAGCACCAGGTTTTTCCATACTTAAACGATTGGTTAATAAAGGCAAAGACTTACGCAGGAGCACACAAGTCAACAAGAAAGTGCGTTTCCTTACTGACCAATCTCGGATTCACAATCAGCTGGGAGAAGTCCAACCCTCTACCAGTACGCAATATTACTTTTCTGGGAGCAAAACTGAACACAGAATCCGGCATGGCATGTCCCACGTTAGAGAAGCAACAAAGATTACTGACTTAGTCAGTTCCATACAGAGAAGACGAAAGGTTACTGTCCGTCTCTTCAAATCACTGTTGGGCATGATGTCTTCATGCATACCTCTGATCCCTCTGTGTCGGCTAAAGATGCGCCCCTTACAAGAGCAGCTAAATCGTCAATGGCTCCAAGTATCAGGCACTTTCTAAGACCAGGTACAAATAACTCCGATAATGATCAGAACTCTGAGATTGTGGTCTCAAAAGCACCATCTGTCAATCGGCCTCTCGTTTCTTCAACAGCCAGCCCCGTGGACCATAACAACGGATGCCTCACTGGAAGGCTGGGGAGCGGTGTTACAGGACCTGAAAATAAGTGGCAAATGGCCAATGCATCTGGCATCAATGCATATCAGTTGGCTAGAACTCAGGGCAGTGCACCTGGCCTTACAAGCGTTTCTCCTAAGAATCTCAGGATTGCGAGTGGTGATAAGAACGGACAACACCACTATGATGCACTATCTCAACAATTGCCTGGAATAAACAACAAGACAGCAGATGCACTCAGCAGGCAGAAATCGGACTGCCACGAGTGGGAGCTAGATCAGACATGACTGAACCAGATTTTTTCCTGGTGGGGAACACCAACGGTGGATCTGTTTGCGAAGAAGGACAACGCCAAAAGCCGGTTCTTCGCAAGTTGGCATCACCAAAAGGGATCTTGGGGGAATGCGTTTTCGATAGTCTGGTCAGACATCTTTGCTTACGCCTTTCCTCCCATTCCGTTGATCCCAAGGGTCCTCACGAAGCTGAAAACAGAACTGTGCACTCTGATACTGATAGCCCCGTACTGGCCGCGCCAACATTGGTTCATGGAGCTCCTCATTCTGTCAGTCAAACCTCATATTCCACTGGAGCCGTTACCTCAATTACTAACAATGAACAACGGCCAGGTTTGGCACCCTGATCCGCAGTCAATGCGGTTATCAGCATGGCTCCTCACCACAGAGAGTTTGCGCATTTGAATATCCCGCAGGACTGCACGGATATTTTGCCGAAGGCCAGAGTGGATAGTACGAACAAGACGTATCAGTGTAAATGGAAAGGATTCTGTGCCTGGTGTCATCAGCGTCGGATTGACCCTCTAGTCTCACCACCAGAGGAAATATTGCCGTATCTCTTACAGTTAACTCAATCTGCCCTAGCACACTCGTCCATTAAAGTTCACTTAGCAGCTATAGCTGCATACAGACGTTCAGATGACACACCCTCACTCTTCTCTTCTCGGCTGATTAAGAGATTTCTAAAGGGGCTTTTCAGGGTTTACCCTCCTTTCAGACCACCACCTCCTTCGTGGAATCTGAATATTGTTTTGGCACAACTGATGAAGCATCCGTTTGAACCGATCCATCGTGCTTCCCTCAAGTTCTTGTCGTGGAAGGTTGCCTTATTGATAGCCCTTACATCAGCTAGGCGGGTCAGCGAGGTGCAAGCGCTGTCCATCCAAGAGCCATTCCTGCAGCTTAAACATGATAGACTGTTAATGCGCACTAACCCGCATTTTATTCCAAAGGTTCCGTCAGACTTTCACATGAACGAACCTTTAGTCTTCAAGTCTTTTTTCCCTCATCCATCTACTCCGGCGGAGAGGGCATTACACTCTTTAGACGTTAAAAGATGTGTTAAATTTTATTTGGACAGGACTAAATCTTTTCGACGCTCTAATCAGTTATTCGTGGCGTACAGTGCTCCTAGGAAGGGGTATCCACTATCCAAGCAGAGTATTTCCAGATGGATCACCTCAGCCATTCGCTTTTGCCATCAAGCAGCGGGAAAACCTTTGCAGTCATCTGTGCATGCTCACTCTATGAGAAAAGTCTCATAGTCAGAGGCACTGTTTGCCAGAGTGCCACTAGAAGACATTTGTAGGGCAGCAACGTGGAAGAGCTGTCATACTTTCACTAAACACTACTGCTTGGAATCCCTCTCTCACGGAGAGGTAGCAGTGGGCCAGGCAGTTCTCAGGAATCTCTTCAGGTGAAGGTGAGCCATTTCTCCTACATCCCTCCATCCTAGGACAGGTATGCACATTGTATAAATTAAAAAAAAAAAAAAAAAAAGAGTAAAACAGAAACGTATATAAGGATAAAAGAACGCTATCACAATCACATAAGTAAGCAGGTTTGCAGACATTGATCATGTTACAGTAGTGTCTTATACATTGATCATGTTACAGTAGTGTCTTATAATAATTTATTTTACTGTTTTTCTTGGAATTTCATCATGTATCTCCACAGGTATATCTGTATGTAATAGAGATAAGTATATAGGTGTATTTATATATATATATATATATATATATATATATATATATATATAGACATATGGGTGTATACTTATATAGTTCATCATTTTATGCATGATGATAATAAGGTTTTGTGGTTCAAGATATTTTGTTTATTAGAGGTGTTGTCATATTACAATGTGCATAGTTATTGCTCTCTACTCTGATTCAAGCATGTGAATCTATGAAAGTTCCAATATTGGAGTAAGAAAATAAGTTACTTACCTGTAACTGTAGTTCTCCAATATTGGAATCTTTCATAGATTCACATGCGACCCACCCGCCTCCCCGGAGAAGCTCACTTCACCTCTTTCTTTCTTTATATATTCAACATAATATACGCACTTGTGCTTGGAAAATCTGAGGTGCTAGAGCTTCTCTCAGGAGGTTCTGAAGGGTGCTGTCGCCTGATTGGTGGAGGATCAGGTTTGGTCCTTTTCACAAAATGACTCTGTTAGACTATGAAATTGAAGAGGCCTAGGGCCTTTTTCTCTTCAATATGTTTTGGCATTACTTGTGAAAATTGTACGGGGACTCCCATCTCGACGACGGGGAATGATTCAAGCATGTGAATCTATGAAAGATTCCAATACTGGAGAACTACAGTTACAGGTAAGTAACTTATTTTCTTCTGAATCTGTCCAGATCTGTGCCATTCATTGTTGCTTGTTTTTCATTGCAAATAACAGGAATTAAGTCTTGGTCAAAGCTGCTGGACATCCAGGTATGGATGAGGTTCAGGCAGTGTTTGAAGTGTATACTGTCTGGAGTGGGAGACACTTTCAAATACAGTTGTATGTTGTTGATAAATATGGTGTTTATTGCTGTTATCAGATCAGTGAGTAGAGCTCCCGAAGGCTCCATGTAGAGCTTCAAGATGACAGGGAACAAGATGGAACCCTGGGTGACTCGTCAGGTGATAGGGATCTTCTGAGATCTGGAGGTGTCCATTTGAACAAACTGGTGTTACCTGGATAGGTAGAAGGAGAGCCAGTGGAGAACATTCAAGATTTCACAGTGTGGGTGAGAGTAGATTGGTAGACATTGCTTACAACACAGAAGGCCCTGGCGTGCTTGTGGGTGGTAGCGTTAAATGTTCTCCTGTGGTGCTGCATAGATCAGGCAGGAACCCGCCTGCACTCTTGCAGTGCAGCCTATACTCCTGTTTCTGCAGCAGCTGCACTGTGTGCTCATGCACACCTGGTAAGACCAGACCAGGATGAAGGTCTTGCAAATTACCAGTTCCAATATTTGTGCACTGAGTAATTTTGGACCATGAAACCTCGGGCAACTCAGAATGGAACCTACATAAGCTAATAATTTATGTGTATATTCTTGACCCTGATTTCTGAAGACACCATGAAACATACAATATTGCTTTAATATGTGTCTGTGATCTCCTGGACAGCAAGAAAGAGGTTTCTATGAAAGCGAAGTTCATGCTGGATTACCTTTGGTATACATAAAAACTATTCCAGTTCCATTCCTAAAGTAACAGCAGTAACGTCTTGCTTTGTTACCTGCAGGTCACTCTTAAGAACCAGTCGGTGTTGGAGGGTCAGGAAGTGACCCTGACTGTCCGTGCCCGTGGTGAACCTAAACCAATCATCAACTGGTAAGTTACAGCTGTGGGCTAGTTGGGGCCTGTGTCCATGTGTGCTTGTGTACATGTGTGTCTGTAGACTCAGCTTTCACATTGATGTCACCCAGGTAAACCTCTTGCTGCTCCATCATCAGAATATGTCAGATCAGTGTTTGCCAGACATTGCTCTAGAACATTAAATTAGAATATGACATGGTATGTGTTTCATACTTCTAGCTTCTCTGATTTAAGCATGTGAATCTAAGAATGACCACATGATGAAGAAGACAAAAAGTTGCTTACAGGTGACTGCAGTTCTCCATCTTTGGTGTCTTTCATAGATTCATATGTGACCTGCTTTCTTCCCCATTCAGAGGCTTTACACACTCCCTCCTTTCATACTTGTGCTGTAGAAAATGTGAAGTATGGTAGCTGCAGAGTAGAGTTCAATTTGCTTTCATCTCATTGGTTGAACTTTGGGTTTCTTCTGATGAGGTGAACGGTTTGTCTTTTTATAGAAGTCTGACTTTAGCGCTAACGTGCATGCTCTTGTATAGCTCCCATCTTGATGACTGGGAATGATTGGACCATGTGAATCTATGAAAGATGTCCAATATGAAGTATTGCAGTTATGAGTAGTAACATTTTGCATTCCTTTAAGTTAGATGCATGGAAAGCACAGTGGTTTGACATAACATGACATTGAAAGGTTTAAAATCAGCAAGTCAGATACCACCAATGACCCTTGTGAGGTCCTTACCACGACATAATTATGTGGGCCTAATCCCTAGCGTAAAAGGTAACCCAGTATCTTACATGTGTGACCACCTTCCCTATACATCTTACACAACTTACTCTATCCAAGAAATTGGACTTCCCACTCTGAGGTGTCAATCAATAAGTCATTTGTAGAGCGCGCTATTCACCCGCTAGGGTCTCAAGGCGCTGGGGGGGGCAGGGGAGGTGCTACTGCTCGAACAGCCAGGTCTTGAGGCATTTCCGGAATGTCAGCAGGTCCTGAGTCTGTCGTAGGTGGACGGGAGGGAGTTCCAGTTCTTGGCGGCGTGGTGGCAGAATGATCTCTCTCCAGCTGTAGTTCGGTGGATGCGAGGGACGGTGGCGAGGTTGGTGGAGCGGTGTTGACAGTTGGGAGTGCAGAAGGTGAGCCGCTCATTGAGGTAGGCAGGGCCGGCGTTGCGGAGTGCTTTGTAAGCGTGAGTAAGAAGTTTGAAAGTGATCCTCTTGTTGACGGGGAGCCAGTGTAGATCTCTTAGGTGGGCTGAGATGTGGTTGCGGCATGGGATGTCGAGGATGAGGCATGCGGAGGCGTTCTGTATACGTTGCAGCGTTTTCTGGAGCATGGCCGTAGTTCCCACGTAGAGAGCGTTGCCATAGTCCAGTCTGCTGCTGACGAGGACCAGGGTGACCATCCTGAAAGAAATTTTGTTTCTGCCCGGTACTCTCTAGAACCTCACTATCCACTGAAGCTTCATGTTGTGCTTCCAAACCATTACCCAACGCCCCCAGTTTATCCAGTTTTGCTGTAAGAGATTTTAGTACCTCTGCCTCATATGAGATTCAGAAGCTACAAATGAAGGATTTAATTATTTCACGAACTGTACTAATGCTATGAACAGGCTCCACATTCCAATCAAAAAAGACAGTGATCCCTTCTCTAACAATTAGCTCTTGTCTGCTAATAGCAGAGAATGCATTATTTGATACGTTTCTCAACGTAAATGCCACCTGCAATTTATCTTGCTTGTTTCAGGAATTTTATTGCCACAAACAAAGGAGAGTTGTCCAACCAGGCTCTAAAATAGACTTCAACATTCACAAGCCAGTTGATGGTGCCCCTCAGTTCTAAAGTTAGATCTTTGCAGGACACCACTTCATTGATGGACAAATGGAAAGTGAATTGCTTCAGATTGTTGTGTATGTGTGTCCACGCATCCACCATGTTATGCCATTCTATTAACCTGTGAATCATAGTCACACATTTAGAAATCATGCATACACCAGCATTCGATCTGTCTAAAAGTATTTGTTATGTGGTGTTAAAGTCAGTTGCCTGCGTACAAAAATGAACTCCACACAGAGGTTTACCGCATCCTCATGAAAGCCAGAAAGGTCAATATTCAGAGCATAAACATTGTTAGCATTACTGAACCCAACCACTCACCCTTTATCTATAAACTAGGTGCCTTTTGTGTCCATCTCGACCTTCGATTGGTTGGACCCAAGCCTGATATGTGCCATTGTTATAACACCTCTGCACCACTGGTATATAAGGAATAATACGAAAAATATATGTGGCAGCCCTACTGTTTACAAAACGTCACAGGACCAAATAATCGAAATAGATTTCAATAGGCTGTCAAAATTGCTTTTTTTTAATTGGCGTTTCTAGAAAACATTTATAAGTGTTTTGGGATCCTGCATGTGGGTGGTACTATTTAGTGCTCATGATTTTAATAGAATCTTTATTAAGTAGAAGTGGGATTAAAGGTAAACAGCTTTTCCATTCCTTATACTGAGACCTCACTCCCAGCATCACACATGCGCCTCTTCTAGGAGCCTTTTGCACATTGGCTGCCAGAAGGGCATTAACGCTTTTACATTTACAGACATTGACATTCAGGCAATTCAACCTGTCTACAGCATGACAGAAAGGAGTAACATGTCCTCTAAAGGGACTGCTTCTCAGCCTTTCTCCCTTGTGACTGCTGGCAACTAGCCCTTATTCTTCCAGTCAACAAGTGTGAGTCTTTGATGATCCCATAATGGAGTGGAGTAAGATATTTTCCTGTGGCACTAATTATCAAGCTTTTCTACCTTTTAAAGATTCAAAAGAATCCTTGATGCACCTATGTATATTTGCTATTTGTACAATATATCATGGAGGAGGAAAATGCAAATTGAGGCAGGGCGATTTGTAGTTTGAATGGCATTCTAGTTATTACAGATCAAAATATCTACTACAAAAGTGAACATCGCTGTTGTAATTTAACAGTTTAGGATCCCCACCTCGATATTGAGGCTCATCAAAAAAGCACAAGTTCTGGATTAGAAAAGACTAAAGATGCCACTGATGCAGAATTTGGGTGAGATTTGTCATCTCTGTCAAAGACGTGTGATAGGTTTTTAAAAGTTTGGTACCCTGCATCCAACAAAAAACAACATATTACGCAGGCCTAATAAGTGCTTATCAGTGAAACCTAGTAAATACAAATTATATTTATCATTTAGCAACTACACATGAAATGTAGGAAACTTAGCATGGCTTTAACTAGGTAAGGAAAGGAAATAAGATAATCTGTAGAGAAACCTACTTGAAGTGCTGCCAGAAGTAATACTGCAAACATAGAGCTACTCACACAGATCTGTCTATCCTCTGTTTATTATTTTCATGACTTAGCTAGTAATTTATATTATGCTGAGGTTACTTTTTTATTGAATGGGCGTTGAGCCACAAGTGTTCAGATCGTCACTTTCATACTTGTACCAGTGGAACCACATGCTGAGGTAATTGTTTCCCTGACTTAGGGGGTCATTCTGGGTCAACGACCACGGAAGCACCGCCAACAGGCTGGCGGTGCTTCCTGGGCCATTCTGACCGCGGCGGTAAAGCCGCGGTCAGAAAAGGGGAACCGGCGGTTTCCCGGCGGTTTACCCCTGGCCCAGGGAATCCTCCAGCGCCGCCATGGGGATACCGACCCCCTTCCCGCCATCCTGTTCCTGGCGGTTTTTACCGCCAGAAACAGGATGGCGGGAACGGGTGTCGTGGGGCCCCCTAACAGGGCCCCATAATGATTTTCAGTGTCTGCTTTGCAGACACTGAAAATCGCGACGGGTGCCACTGCACCCGTCGCACCACTGCAAATCCGCCGGCTCCATTCGGAGCCGGCCTCCTCTTTGCAGGGGCTTTCCCGCCGGCCCAGCGGGAAAGTTGGAATCACCGCCGCGGTCATTTGACTGCGGTGCAGTGTTTGGGCGGTGTCCGCCCGGCGGGCGGTGCCCGCCGCCCGCCGGGGTCGGAATGACCCCCTTAGTCTGTTGCCTCATGTGCTAGATAACTGTCCCTGATCTAGCCTGTTTGGTTCTTTGATTAAGCCTGGTGCCTTGAGGGGTCAAGTAACTGGTTCATCGATTAAGCTTGGTGCCTTGTCCGCTGAAATCTAAATCCCATAGGATTCAATAGGATTTAGATTTGAGCAGACTGGATACCCGTCACCGTTTTGACAGAGTAACCCATCCACCAATATCTAAATCAGGCCCTGAGTCTGGTGCCTGGTGCACTCAGGTAATTGGTACACTATTGAATAAAGCACTTTTTCACTTAAATTATCACTATTATCGCTGCACTGCGTCGGTACAATTTGGGAGCACCTTAGGTTTGTGATCCAAAAATTGAATATTTTCATAGAAATTAAAAATGATTTTGTCAAGGATGATAAAAATAAAAAGTTTAGTTATGAATAACCTCTTAACCGACAGTTAAAAGGTGCTGTGGAAGTGTAGGCCTACACTTCTCCCTGAGGACCAAAGAATTTTGATATTTATTTTAATTACCCAGGTCTACGGGTTACTTGCATTTGCCTCATTTGGTAAAATAACTTTTAGAAAATGGGCATTTTCTTGCTTAAACCGTTCTGTGACTCTGCCTGCTTTTGTGTTCCCTGTCTGGGTCAAACTGACAGTTGGGCTGTTTTTGAATCTCCACTAGACAGTGACACAAAGGGAGCTGGGGTGTAGCCTGCATATCCTGATGGGTCATCTGCACTAGATTGGAGGGAGGAGCTGACACTTATCCAGTATTGGATCTTTCATAGATCCACATGCTTGAATCATCCCCGTTGTTGAAGTTGGAGTCCCACGTATCTTAGAAAAGCAGTAAGTGACAAATAACCATAGGCTATAATGCTAGCAAACTCAAACATATATAGCCTATCCATGTTGTTTTGAAAAAATAACTTCATTTGACCTATGACCAATCAGGTGCTAGCATTCTCTAGAACACTCCCAAGAGAGGTTTCTTCCTCAGATTTTGTACTGCACGCCTTGTGAAGGGAGTCTCCCTGAGCTCTGCTCAGTTTTTTCTTCTCAGAGCTAATTTCTGTCTCGGACAATGTCTGATACTTCTAAAAAAGGCCTCTTTCTCCCTTGTAAGACCTGTGGCAAGAAAAGGCTTTGTGTGGATGATCCACATAAGGATTGTTTGTACTGTCTGCATCCCAATCACCAGGTTAAGGACTGCAAGGTATGCCACACCTTCTCTGCTAAGACTCTGAGGAACAGAATCAAAGGCTTTTAATTTGGCTACAGGCTAAATCCTGTACTTCAGGTGAGGAGAGTGACATAGATACAAAGCCTCAAAAAAGGTCTAGATCATCTGACCCAGGGCAGTCTGAGGAGGGCAGGAAACATCATAAGGCTCACCACAAAGACCCTTCAAAAACCTTTACAGGGTCAGCCTCTTCTAAGCCATCCTCTCCACATCGAAAGAAGGAAACCTGTCAACATTCTCCTTTTTCAGAACCGTCGACATCCAAAAAGGTTCCTCTTAAATTAAAGTTGACTACGACATTACCATTGACGATCATGACTACTACAGTCACCATTGCCACTGTCTCATCGACGAGACCTTCGGCGACAATGACATTGTCGACGTCAGCGCAAAAAACTCCAAACTCATCAGTGCAGGTGAGTGAGACCATAGATTTGACTTCACTTAAGAAGAAAAGACTTCCATCAACGGAACTGTTGGCGAGATCCCCTGCACCAACATCGTCGGCAGATACAATGACGAAGACACCGTCGACGACGGCACGGTCGATGGCAGCCCCGTCGACAAGACCACTTTTAGTAACGCCCACGATGACCACTCCGTCGTCGACAATACCATCGCCAACAATGGCAATAACAATGCCTTCAAGCAGTTTGGTTCCACCTTGCATCCTAAAGATACATCCCCCAGTAAGGTAACTACATTATTACCTAGTTATTTGTTGAGCTGGGAGGAGTCTAAAGATGTAGGACCATTCCGAGATGCAGATAGTCCATCACAATTGAACGTCAAGTACCAGGATGACGACAATGAGTACGAACATCAAGAATATGACACTTATTACACGCATGCTAAGCATTACTACGAGCCAGTGCACGATCAACAACCTCAGGATACAGTGCAAATGCCTTCCTCCTTAATTTAGGACTTACAGTTCATGCTTTAGGACTACAAAAAGAGATTTCCTGTTTCAGCTACAGAGCAGCTGCAGCAATCACAACAACTCCTACCTCTGGGCACTCCAAGGGCAACCAAAACCAGACTCTGTTGTATCTCAAACTGCACAAACACGACCTAAAAAACCGTCTGCTCCCATTTCAGCCCCAACAGACAAGAAGGGCAGATGTTTGGATAACATAGGAAAGAGATTATCATCAATGCCAGCCATTATGGTACGGACTGCCAACACCTTGGCTATTTTAGGTCGCTATGACCATCAGATGTGGTCTGACATGAGTGCCGTCATCGACCTCACCCCTGAAGACAAGCAAACTGAGGTACTCAAAATACTACAGGAAGGTGAGCGCACGTCTGCAGAGGTGATCAATTGGTTATCCAGTATTGGATCCTTCATAGATTCACATGCTTGAATCTCTCCTGTTGTCGACGTGGGAGTCCCACGGTATCCTAAAAAGCAGTACATAGCATTAACCAAATTGACCATAGAGTTTGTAATGCAAAACAGGCCCAAATTTGACAGATTGACTCTTTATATAAGATGGACCAAACTTGAATCACAGCCAATCAGGGGACAGCACCCTCTAGAACACTCCCAAGAGAAGCTCCCTTCCTCATTGTTTCACCACACGTTGAGTGTGAAGGGAGTCTCCCTGAGCTCTGTTCAGTTATTTCCACATTTTATTCTTCAGAGAAGGTTTGTATTTTCTTATTTCCAAAACTATGTCTGATTCTAAAGGCCTCTTTCGTCCCTGCAAGACCTGTGGGAAAAAAGAGTTCATGTGGATGATCCACATAAAAACTGTATTTATTGTTTTCATCCCACTCATAAGGCAAAGGACTGTAAGATCTGTCGTACTTTCCCATCAAAAACTCTGAGAGACAGAGATGGAAGATTGTTATTTTGGCTACAGAAAACCAAAGCTCAGAGAACATCATCTGATGAGGACAATGACTCTGTTCCTAAATCCCTAGATCTCTTGAGGGAATTTCTGAGGAGAGCAGGAAATCCCTAAAAATGCATCATCACTCCAAGGAATCCAAAAAGAGTGAAAGAGAAAAGCAACCCTCTTCAGAGGTAGCTTCCTCTGCTCCAGCTACCCCCTGTAAGCCACTAAAATAAAAGGGGAACAAATCTTCAGTTGTTTTGTCATAAACAACGAAGTCACAGTCGACAGCAACATCGTCGATGACTACAGTCATCACTGTATCGTCGACGAGATCATCAGCGTCGACGACGACGATGGCATTCTCCACGCTGGAGCCAATTTCGTCTGCGAGGCCCTCAGAGACGTCCAAGACTTCACTGGATGCGTCGTCGATGGCATCACCTCTAGTGACGCTTCCATCATCGATACTGCCATCGCCGACGTTGCCACCGTTGGCCCTTTCATTGTCGACGCTCCCATCGACGTTGTCTTCATCGTCGACGCTTCCGCCGTCGACACTTCCAACATCGTTGGTTCCTCCGTCTACAGTTCCATCGTCAACGATACCGCCGTGGACGCTCCTGTCTACGAAGACAATGTCGACGAGCATCAAAATTAGAACCTACCACAAGCCTACCATGACTTATGCTACAAACATTTCACCTCTTCTTCCAAGTCACCTTTTAGACATGGAGGACTCTGATGAGGAAGGACCTTTCGGACAGGCTCATAGTCCCTCGGAGCTCCATGTGAAATATCAGTATGAGGAAGAGGAAGACGAATACTATGACGATCAGACTCAACAGGTTGGGGGATACTTTCGCCAACCCTCTAGTCAAAAGTACGCAGAACACCACTATTGTACAGACTTCCATCGTCCGCAGGAGCAGGCGGTTATGCCTCGTTCACTTATAGAGGATCTTCAGAGCATGCTGGCGGACACTATAGACGTCGCTTTCCACCACAGACAGAAGTACCACCATCTACTCCGCCAAATACAACTTCTGTTCCGCTCCCAGACATTCCACCTCCAATGACACCCAGAATGACGCCACCTCCTCATGCTGTTCCTCTGCCTAGAGATGATCCTTCTACATCGGAGGACGAAACAAGGGAAGAGGGTGAATTACCATCTCAACATGATGAATGGCAGGATTTGTTATCCCTACCCCATCCCCACCTCAATATCCTACAGCACCTCCTGAAGATATTGGGGGGTATCATGCAATTATGGAAAGAGCAGCAGAGAGGTTTCATTTACCCATTGCAATAAAGCATTCTGATTGCTTCTTGTACGACTGCAAGTATCAAGCATGAAAGTCGATAAGATCAATTCCGATCATTGACCATTTATGGCAGGAGTGTGTCAGGGTCATGAAAAATCCTGCTACGGTGCCAGCGGTCCTGCCACGGATTGATAAGAAATACGGGTTTCCGGATGATGCTCCTGCATGTCTCATGGGACATCCTCAGCCAGACTCTGTGATATCACAAGCTGCACAGAGACGTTCTAAGAATCCAGCAGCCCCTATCTCAGTGCCACATGACAGGGATGGTCGACGTCTTGACACGATTGGAAAAAGGTTTTCTCTTATGTCGGCCGTTACAGTAAGAGCTGCTAATGCCTTAGCCATCTTAGCATAGTACGACAGGCAGATGTGGTCAGATATAAAGCCTTTCCTGGATCTCATCCCTGAGAAGTAGAGGCAAGAAGCAAAGAAGATTTTACAGGAGGGGGAGCGTGCCTCTTCTGAAATTATTGATAATGCCATGGACATAGCCTCAAATGGATTTCGGCAATTGGCAGGCGCTGCCATTCTGAGACGCCAAGGATGGTTGAAGGCCACTTGATTTCGCCCGGAGGTACAAACAAAGGTTTTGGACATGGCATATGTCGGAGACATGCTTTTTGGCAAGCATACAGATGAGGCTCTTCTTGCCTTTAAAACTGACACTGATACTTCTAAGTCCCTTGGTTCTTTACAGTATAGGAAACTGCCTTTCCGAGGGGCAAGGGGGTGTGGTTCTTCCTGCTACAGAGGATCATATTTCTGTTCTCAATAGTTTCAGCCATACCAACAATACAGACCGTCACAATCGTTTAGACAACCAACAACAGCTGGTTTCCACGCTCCTGGTGCCCATCGAAAATCTTCTCATCAGCCCAGAGACACAGGTCGTAAACAATGACCCTGCAGGAGTACTAGCTACTCTCCTATCCCAACACCAGAGAGGAGCGAACATAACCAGATATCTGCAGAATTGTAATTCTATCACCTCGGACCAATGGGTTTTGGACATCGTGGCTTACAGCCACACCGTAGAATTCACTGTCAGGCCACCAACCACCCCCCTGAAGGGGGCGCATTCCCCTCATCTTCACTTATTGAAAAAAACTGTCCAATTGATGCTTCTCAAGGGAGCAATGGAAGAAGTTCCAATGGCTTAGAGAGGCAGAAGATTGTATTCCCGTTTTTCCCTTGTGCAAAAGAAATCAGGGGAAGGGAGACCTATTCTGGACCTTTGGCATCTCAACAAGTACCTTCGCAAACAAACTTTCAGAATGATCACTCTTTCAGACATATTGAACCTCCTGAACAGTGGAGACTATATGACATCTCTGGACCTGGAGGACGCTTATTTTCATATCCCCATCCATCCCAAGCATCGCAGATACCTCCATTTCACAGTGGCTGGTTCTCACTATCAGTTCTGTCTCTTACCCTTCGGAGTCAGATCAGGTCAGCGCATATTCACCAAGTGTCTGGCACCAGCAGCAGCTGCTCTCAGGCAGCAGGGTCACCATGTATTTCTATATCTGGACGACTGGCTCCTGAAGGTGCCCACCAAGCAACAAACTGCAGCAGCAACAAAAGATTGTATTGCACTTTTCAAAAAACTAGGTCTCACACTCAATGTCAAAAAACCCTGTACCGTGCCCACTCAGAGGATGATTTTTCTCGGAGCGATTCTGGCATAAACAATATCAAAAAGAAGGTCCGTTTCAGTGAGGTCGTACAAGTCGCTCCTGGGTATGATATCTTCCACCATCAACCTGGTGCGACATGCGCGTCTCAAAATGAGGCCATTACAAGGAGAATTGTAGGTTCAGTGGAACCAACCACAAGGTTCGTTTGAAGATCGCATTCTGGTAACACCAAGAACGATAAGGACATTGGGTTGGTGGACTTGCCAGTCTCATCTTTCTAAAGGTCTCACGTTCATTCCGTTAGTCCCACAATTTATCATTACCACAGATGCTTCCATGGAAGGTTGGGGAGGACATCTCTAAGATCTCCAAGTTCAGGGAAAATGGTTGGATCACCAAAGGCTAATGCACATCAACAGCCTAGAACTCAAAGCCATTTTCTTCACATTGCAAGCGTTCCTTCCGAGGATAGAAGGTTCTCGGGTGCTGGTATGGACAGACAACACATCCAGCATATATTATATAAACAAACAGAGAGGCATGAAGTATTTAACACTTTCACAAGAAGCCCCTGTGACTGGCTTACAAGACACAACATTTCTCTGAGAGCCGAGCATGTTCCAGGGGTGCTCAACACGCTAGCGGACGTGCTCAGCAGAACCCACAACGATTGTCACAAATGGGAGTTGAATCAAGTTCAGCTAGACAAAATGTTTGCAACATCGTGGAAGCCAGCTCTAGACCTATTCGCAACAAACAAAAATGCCAAATGCCGATTTTACGCAAGTCGGTATACCCTACCAAGGTCTTGGGGGAATGCCCTTTTAATGTGATGGTCTGGGATCTTTGCGTACGCTCCCCCCCCACCCCATTGACCCCCAGGGTTATAGCCAAGATGAAGAGGGAGCCCTGTTGCCTAATACTAATCGCTCCCAAATGGCCCCGGCAATGCTGGTACACGGAGCTTCTTCTAATATCAGAAACTGCACCAATACGCCTTCCTGCAATCCCAACGCTACTTTCAATGCGTCAGGGGCAGATTCTATATCTGGATCCGATCTCACTACACTTGCACGCATGGCTCCTGAATTCTACGAGTTTTAGTATCTTAAAATAGTCCCAGAATGCAGACTGTCTAACGTTAGAGCAATCAGCACAAACAAAATGTATCGACTCAAATGGAAGAGGTTCTGTTGGTGGTGTCAGCGGCACAACCTACACCCTTTTGAGGCTTCTCCAGAGCAGATTCTACCATACCTGTTGCTATTGGCAAAATCTGGGCTTATGCACTCTTCACTTAAGGTGCATTTGGCAGCAATTTCAACATACAGGCGTACTTCGGATACATACGGTTTTTAAATTCCCATAGTTTAGCTGGATCCCATTATCTCCAGATAAAATATATTTACGCACTCCCTCCTGTTCTTTTAACGGCGAGGTTGAGTCCGCCCAGGTGGCACTGTCCTTCCTGGGTGGGCTAGGTGGTCAAATGATGAAGCATGACACTATATGGTGTGTGAGACCACCTAGTCCGTAAAAGAAATACCCCCTTCCCTCACTCACCCTACACAGCACCCACACCGCGCGTTTTTCACACCCAGTGAGGTCCAGGAGCCCACGGATAATCTCTCGTGAACGCAGCTCCACATTTTTGGTGAACCCCATACCTTTTTGTGTTGACTAGTTCTTCGGATACAGCCTCAATTTGCTCGTCACGTCTGATTAAGCAGTTCATGAGGGGTCTATTCAGAGTTTTTCCTCCAGTAACGTTACCTCTACCCGAAAGGCACCTTAATGTGGTGCTCTCTCAACTAATGAAGCCTCCGTTCGAACCCATACATAAAGCGGATCTTAAATTCCTCATTTGGAAGGTAGCTTTCCTTCTAGCGATCATGTCCACCAGAAGGGTCAGTGAAATTCAAGCCTTCACGATACAGCAACCTTTTCTGTGTTTCACAAACAATTTCGTCATTCTCAAAACAAATTCGAAGTTCATTCCTAAAGTTCCGTCTCAATTTCATCTGAATCAGCCAGTTATTCTCTGAACATATTTTCCTAATCCGACATGTCCTGCAGAAAAGTCCCTCCACACATTGGATGTAAAGAGATATCTTAAGTTTTATCTCCAGCGAACTAAGACTTTTCGCAAATCTGATCAATGATTACTTTCCTATGGACCTGGGCATCTGGGTTCCTCAATGACAAAGGCAACGATAGCTAGATGGCTATCAGCTGCTATTCAGTTCTGCCACTCTGCAGCAGGGAAACCCCTACAAAGGTGACCTAGGGCGCATTCAACAAGAGCAGTTTTAACCTCTGCTGCTCTGATGCTGGGGTGTTGCTGGATCAGATATCCTGTGCTGCTGCTTGGAAGAGTACCCACTCCTTCGCGAAGCACTATTGCCTTCAGGCTACCCATAAGACAGATGCAGCCGTGGGCCAAGCAGTTCCCCGTCACCTGTTCCAGTAAAGGTTAGCCTCTTGGTAATGTAGAATTTTGTTTTTCTATTGTTATTTTTATTATTATTATTATTATTTTTATATCTCTTGTTCTCCTATTTATCTGATTTTTTCTCTTCAAGTTCAACGTCTATGCTTTCACCATAGTCTTGATATGATTTGTATGCTTACTTACCTCTTTGGTTTTTTTTTAAAAGAGAGTTTATATGTATAAGTATATCAGGAGTGAGAGAGAAGGAGAAAACGCATTGGGTTTTCATTCCCTCCACCCATGTTAATGTTATGATTCTGCTTTTTACTCTGATTCAAGCATGTGAATCTATGAAGGATCCAATACTGGATAAGAGATTAGTTACTTACCTGTAACTGCAGTTATCCAGTATTGGTATCTTTAATAGATTCACTTGCAACCTCCCCTCCTCCTCTTAGAGGCTCCCTTTTACTTACTCAGGTTATATACTTCACTCTCATGCTGGAAATTTGAGAAAGGGAGCTTCTCTTGGGAGTTTTTTAGAGGGTGCTGTGGCCTGATTGGCTGGGATTCAAGTTTGGTCCATCTTATATAATGACATCTGTCAAATATGGGCCTTTTTTGCAATACAAACTCTATGGTCAGTTTGGTTATTGCTATGTACTCCTTTTTAGGATACCGTGAGACTCCCACGTCGACGACAGGAGAGATTCAAGAATGTGACTCTATGAAAGATACCAATACTGGATAACTGCAGTTACAGGTAAGTAACTAATTTCACATTGGACATAGCTTCACGGGCTTTCAGCAGTTAGCGGGAGCTGCAGTTTTGCACTGCCAAGATTGGTTAAAGGCAACCTCATTCAGAGCTGAGGTTCAATCCAGAATTCTAGATATTGCCTATGATGGTGAAACCCCTTTCAGGAAACACATTGACGATGTATTGCTAGCCATCAAGACGGACCCAGAGACTGCTTGCTCTTTGGGTACTGTACAATACAAGAGGCAGCCCTTTCAGGGAGTCAGAGGTAGAGGTTTCTCCACTTTTAGGGGTACCTACCATAGACAATATTAACAGTACAGGTCAACCTATCACCTGTCTTACCAACAGCTGTCTACAGCAGCTTACATCAAACAAGGCGGCAGAAGGAAGTAGCTCCCCACCCAGATTCGGGAAACAAGCTGTAAACAATGATCTCCATTTGGTACTGGCTTCAGTCCTTTGCTCCCCAAAAATCAATCAAGTGGGCGCAAATGTCTCAAATTATCATCAAAATTCGGAACGGATAATATCAGACAAGTGGGTGTTGGATATAGTGTCTCAGGGTCATACAGTGGAATTTGTGCAGAAACCACCAAGCCACCCTTCAGTGAGAACGCATCAGCTTCATCTTCTCTTACTCAAGCAAGACGTGTTTCTAATGCTCTCCAAGGGCGTGATGGAAGAGGTTCTCATTCTTCAAAGAGGTCTAGGCTTTTAAATCTTGGTTCTTCCTAATAAGAAAGAAATCAGGAGAATGGATACTGATACTAGATCTCAGACAGTTAAAAAAAATCCTGCACAAACAATCCTTGCGGATGATCACCTTGTCCAATATCCTCCATCTTCTCAACAGTGGAGATTACATAACATCGCTGGATCTTCAAGATGCCTATTTCCATATCACCATACATCCCAGGCATCACAAATACCTTTGCTTCACCGTAGCCGGTACCCATTGTCAATTCAAGGTTCTCCCTTTTGGGTTGATGTCAGCACCAAGAATTTTCACAAACTGTTTCGCACCTGTAGCTGCTATTCTCCGCAACAAGGGGTTTCAAATGTTCCCGTACTTAGACGACTGGCTGATAAAGGCTCCAGTTTTGCAGCAGCCCTCCAATGCTACCAGCGCCTGTCTAGCATTATTTCACAGTCTCGGTCTGACTGTAAATCACCAGAAATCATCCACTATTCCAACATGCAAGATGGTCTTTCTTGGTGCAAAATTCAACACAGAAACAAGGCTTATCCCTCAATAGCAAGACAACAGAAACTTTCCAACCTGACACTCACAATAGCAAAAAGAATGTTTGTTTCTGTAAGAACATTCAAGTCTCTTTTCAGTAATGATTTCCTCTTCAATCAATCTGGTTCATATAGCAAGACTAAAGATGAGACTATTACAAGAGGAACTGCAGCTTCAATGGCCACAGTCTCAAGGGTCCTTCGAAGATTTGATCAGGGTCACACCAAGGATGATACAAACTCTCAAGTGGTGGTTTCAAACCAGTCATATCTCTCAGGGTTTATCTTTCCCAACTCAAATGCCAGATTTCATCATCACAACGGACGCTTCTCTGGAAGGCTGGGGAGGTCATTTGCAAGACGTGCATTCAAGACAAATGGTACGAATCTCAAAAGAAGATGCACATAAATCAATGGAGCTGAAGCGATTTCCCTTACTCTGGAAGCTTTCCTCCCTCGTATTTCAAGATCTTTGGTGTTGATCCATACGGACAACACAAGAAGTATGTATTATGTCAACAAACAGGGAGGAAGACGATCTCTCTCCCTCTCAAGAGAATCCCAAGCTCTCTGGGAATGGCTCACTCTTCACAGAATATCTTTGAGAGTGGAACACCTACAGGGTTTCAGCAACATCCTTGAAGACTCTCTCAGCAAGACAGAAGACAGTTGTCATGAATGGGAGCTCAATCAGAAGGAACTAGACAAGATCTTTCGGTGCTGGGGGCGACCAGCTCTGGATCTTTTTGCCACCAATGAGAACTCCACATGCTGCTTTTACGCCAGTCGGTTCCCACTCCCGGGGTCATGGGGGAATGCTCTTTCGATGCGATGGTCTGGGATCTTTGCATATACTTTTCCCCCCTTCCCTTTGATCCCGAGACTTCTCAAGAAGATAAAAGCAGAGGGCTGCACGCTCATACTAATAGCACCCAGGTGGCCCAGGCAGTATTGGTACATAGAACATGTAATTCATTCCCCTGTCGGTGGCCAATCCCATACGGCTTCCCAGGAAGCACAGCTTACTAACAAAGGGTCAAGGGCAGATACTCCATCCGGAACCAGCTTCTCTTCAATTGCATGCATGGTACCTGAGTTATTTGAGTTCCAGGGCTTGAACATTGATCAAGAATGCAAAGTAATCCTTTCCAGAGCATTGGCAGAGAGCACAAACAAGACTTACAGGCTCAAGTGGCAAAGATTTTATATTTGGTGCAGACAAAACAATGTGCACCTGTTGGAGGCTGTACTAGAGCAAATTATATCAGCAACAATAGCCCGATGAATTGCATCCGCCATTCAGTTTTGCCATACAGAGGCTGGTAAACCACTAACCAACTGTTCAGAGCATTGCCTTAGACAAAATATGCCAAGCTGCAACATGGAAGACTACTCATTCTTTCGCGCAGCATTACTGCTTCGAATCGGCTCAACACAGCTATACATTTGGGACATGTGGGACAGGCTGTTCTACGTCATCTAGTTAATTAACGTGAGCCTCATTTCACTTTAACCTACTTTCAATAATGCTTGTATAGTTCTTCATGCATATGTGTTTCCTGTGCTTTACCATTTTTTCTAATCACTGTGCCCTTATTATTTCTGTATATTAGATATATATATATATATATATATATATACAGGGAGTGCAGAATTATTAGGCAAGTTGTATTTTTGAGGATTAATTTTATTATTGAACAACAACCATGTTCTCAATGAACCCAAAAAACTCATTAATATCAAAGCTGAATATTTTTGGAAGTAGTTTTTAGTTTGTTTTTAGTTTTAGCTATGTTAGGGGGATATCTGTGTGTGCAGGTGACTATTACTGTGCATAATTATTAGGCAACTTAACAAAAAAAATATATATACCCATTTCAATTATTTATTATTACCAGTGAAACCAATATAACATCTCAACATTCACAAATATACATTTCTGACATTCAAAAACAAAACAAAAACAAATCAGTGACCAATATAGCCACCTTTCTTTGCAAGGACACTCAAAAGCCTGCCATCCATGGATTCTGTCAGTGTTTTGATCTGTTCACCATCAACATTGCGTGCAGCAGCAACCACAGCCTCCCAGACACTGTTCAGAGAGGTGTACTGTTTTCCCTCCTTGTAAATCTCACATTTGATGATGGACCACAGGTTCTCAATGGGGTTCAGATCAGGTGAACAAGGAGGCCATGTCATTAGATTTCCTTCTTTTATACCCTTTCTTGCCAGCCACGCTGTGGAGTACTTGGACGCGTGTGATGGAGCATTGTCCTTCATGAAAATCATGTTTTTCTTGAAGGATGCAGACTTCTTCCTGTACCACTGCTTGAAGAAGGTGTCTTCCAGGAACTGGCAGTAGGACTGGGAGTTGAGCTTGACTCCATCCTCAACCCGAAAAGGCCCCACAAGCTCATCTTTGATGATACCAGCCCAAACCAGTACTCCACCTCCACCTTGCTGGCGTCTGAGTCGGACTGGAGCTCTCTGCCCTTTACCAATCCAGCCACGGGCCCATCCATCTGGCCCATCAAGACTCACTCTCATTTCATCAGTCCATAAAACCTTAGAAAAATCAGTCTTGAGATATTTATTGGCCCAGTCTTGACGTTTCAGCTTGTGTGTCTTGTTCAGTGGTGGTCGTCTTTCAGCCTTTCTTACCTTGGCCATGTCTCTGAGTATTGCACACCTTGTGCTTTTGGGCACTCCAGTGATGTTGCAGCTCTGAAATATGGCCAAACTGGTGGCAAGTGGCATCGTGGCAGCTGCACGCTTGACTTTTCTCAGTTCATGGGCAGTTATTTTGCGCCTTGGTTTTTCCACACGCTTCTTGCGACCCTGTTGACTATTTTGAATGAAATGCTTGATTGTTCGATGATCACGCTTCAGAAGCTTTGCAATTTTAAGAGTGCTGCATCCCTCTGCAAGATATCTCACTATTTTTGACTTTTCTGAGCCTGTCAAGTCTTTCTTTTGACCCATTTTGCCAAAGGAAAGGAAGTTGCCTAATAATTATGCACACCTGATATAGGGTGTTGATGTCATTAGACCACACCCCTTCTCATTACAGAGATGCACATCACCTAATATGCTTAATTGGTAGTAGGCTTTCGAGCCTATACAGCTTGGAGTAAGACAACATGCATAAAGAGGATGATGTGGTCAAAATACTCATTTGCCTAATAATTCTGCACTCCCTGTATATATATATATATATATTTACATATTTAGATAATTCTTGTATTAGTAGAATTGTTAATATAAACCGATATGCCTTCTCCCACCATCCACTACAGGCATTCCAGCTATCTTGAGTACTGCTGGCTATTCAGTTATCAGCTATCCATCAACTGTTCTTTTTGCATTCAGATTCAAGCATGTAAATCCATGACACTGTTGTGCGATTTCCAATGGGGTCGCAAATGACCTACCTCATGAATATTCATGGGGTAGGTCGCAATTTGCAACCCCATTGGGAATGGCTGCCCTCAAAGGGATGGTGGCCTGCTGGAGACAGCAGACCACCATGTCTGTGACTGCTTCTAAATAAAGCAGTTTATTTTTTTCAAGTGCAGCCCGTTTTCCTTAAAGGAAAACGAGATGCATTTCAAAATCAAAAATGAAAAGTTTTCATTTTATTTTTTCAGAGTAGGCAGTGGTTCGTGGGACCACTGCCTGCTCTGAAAAAATATTTTTGCTACCATTCACAAAGGGGAAGTGGTCCCTTGGGGACCCCTTCCCGTTTACGAATGGGTTAGCACCAGTTTGAAACTGGTGCTAACTACGATTGTTTTGCGACCGCATTCGCGGTCACAAAACAATCATCCATACCATCTGGATTCGGTATTAGGAAGGGACGCCCTTGTCACGCCCCTTCCTAATACCGAATCGCAAAACCCAAACTGCGATTCGGTAACAAGTTACCGAATCACAATTTGAGCTTTGTACATCCCAGATAGCATTTCTCAAGTCGCAAACGGGCTGATTCACCGTTTGCGACTTGAAAACTGCTTTGTACATCTGTTCCCAAGTTACATACCTGTAACTAGACTTAGCCAGTATTGGTATCTTTCATAGATTCACATGCGGCCCACCATTCTCCCCGGTGAGGCTCACCTTTTGCTTTCAGTGTATACTCCTCACTCTAGTGCTTGAAAATCTGAGGGGAGGAGCCTCTCTTGGGAGTGTTCGAGAGAGTGCTGGCGCCTGATTGGTCATAGGTCAAATTTGGTTCTTTTTTTTTCAAAACAACATGAATAGGCTATATGTTTGAGTTTGCTAACATTATAGCTTATGATTATTTGTCACTTTCTGCATTTCTATGATACTGTGGGACTCCCACTTTGACGACGGGGATGATTCAAGTATGTGAATCTGTAAAAGATACCAATACTAGATAACTGTAGTTACAGGTACGCAACTTGTTTTCTTACACCTGAATGGGCTGTGCCTGCCTGCACACAATGCAGTATCCAATCTCTGGTGTGTGTCTGTGGCCAGGCCTGGGCAAGGCAGTATCTTGTGAACAACAGAGACTTTCCTTAGACGTTTGCCTACTTCAAAGGCAGAACGCGGTATAAGTAGTGGACCCAAAACCCCAGATTTTTAGATTACTTCTGGAACCAAGGGCAACCTCTGCCAAAGAGGAGAGCTGAAGAGCTGGAGGAGGAGTACTGCCCCTTTGCCTGTGCTTTGCTGGGTTGGCCTGCAGATGCTGTTTCTGCCTGAAAGAGGACAAGTACTGGACTTTGTGGTATATTCCTGCTTGTGAAGTGTCTTCAGGGGCTTGAACTGAGCTTGACTCCTGTTTTAAAGTCTCAGGGACATCAAAGACTTCCTCTGCCAGCCAGCACCTAGACTAGCGGCTGGGAAATCGACGCATCACCTGCATCACGGCTGGAGAAACAACACACTCTTGCGGCTGCTGAAATCGACGCAAATGCCACGCAGCACGGATTCTTGTCCTCCTGCAGCCGGATTTCAAACGCAACATCTCTGGGCGTCAAAATCGACATGAATCTGCCTGGACCCGAGATATTCATCTGGAAATCGATGCATTGCTCTCTTGCGGGAGAGAAAAAATTATGCATCGCCTACCCGACCGGAGAAGAAACGACACACGGCCTCACTTGTAAATAAGGAATCGACTCATCGCTGACTTTTCAGATGCACGCTCGCCTGTGCGGCTTTATTTTTGACGCAAACAAGGTACTTTGTGTAACATCAATGCATCCATTGTTTTCTATGGAGTAAGACTCTTTTTGCTTTAAAAATTCATAACGTTACTTGTGTATGTTGGATTCTTGTCGTTCTGGTCTTGTTTGATTTACATCAAAATTGGCTATTTTTCTAAACTGGTGTGGTGTCCATTTTGTTATGTTTTTACTGTATTACTTTGTGTTTTGGTACAAATACTTTACACGTTGCCTGCGACATAAGCCTGACTGCTTGTGCCAAGATACCAAGGGGGTGTGCAGGGGTTATCTTAAAAGTGTATATCCATTGCCCTGACTAGAGTGAGGGTCCTTGCTTGGACAGAGTGCAAACTGACTGCCAACCAAGGACCCCATTTCTAATATACCCTTACTGAGCCTGGTGCCTCCTGTGCTCAGGGCTTTTGGTTTCCTTACTGAACCTGGTGTCTCATGTGTCAAGGTTAACTGCTTTGTGGCTGAGCCGGCTGACACATTTGCTCTGGTACTTGGATCTTGACTGAGGGCCTGATTTAGATTTCACTGGACTGGTTACTCCATCACAATGGTGACGGATAACCCGTCTGCCAAGAGGAACGTTTTTGGAACTTTCAGTGTCGTAGACAGGCCCTAAGTCTTTTGACTTGTGTGCTCAAGTAATTGGTTCCTGACTAAGCCTGTTTTGTGTGCTCAGGTAATTGGTTTTTGACTGAGCCTGTTTAGTGTGCTCAGTTAATTGGTTACTGACTGAGCCTGATGACGTGTGTACTCAGGTCATTTGTTCCTTGATTCTCTCTGTTGTCTTGTGTGCTCAGCCAGTTGGTTTCTCAGTGAGCCTGGTGCCTTGTGTACTCAGGCCGTTGGTTTCCTGACTGAGCTTGTATAACTAATGTGCTCATAGACATAGACCAGTGGTTCCCAACCTGTGGTCCGTGGACGCAGGAAGCACAACACATGTCACAGGAAATCACCAACTGTGCAATGGACATAGCCTTGAGTGGATTTAGGCAGCTAGCTGGAGCTGCAGTTTTAAAAAGGCAAGGTTGGCTCCAAGCAACCTCTTTCTGGCCAGAGTGCAGTTGAAAATACTTGACATGTCCTTTGACAAAGAAAACCTGTTTGGCAAACATGTAGATGATTCCTCACTAGCAATAAAAACGAACACTGACACTGCTGAATCGCTGGGCACCTTACAGAATCGAAGAGTGCCCTTTCAGGGAGCATGTGGAAGAGGCTTCTCATCCTGCAGAGGAGAATATCAGCATTTTCGACAATACCAGCCCTTCCAACAACAATATAAGTCCTCCTACCAACAGCAGTCCTATCGCCAGCCATCGCCAGTGGCATACAATAAACAAGGGCCGAGAAGGAAACATACTTCCCCCAAGGCCAAGACACCAGTTGCAAACTATGACCTCACCCGCAAACAGTGACCTCACCCAGGTTCTGGCTACCCCCAACACTTCAGAGGTTCTCCAGCAATGGTGGCAAATAATATTAGACAGATGGGTACTAGACCTTGTCACCTGTGGTCATACCCTGGAATTCATCAAGAGACTGCCAAACACTCCACCACAGGGAGCGCACCCACCTCGTCTTCACTTACTCATAAAGAAAGCACTCACCATGCTAACCAAAGGAGCAATATAAAAAGTTCTCCATCCCCAGAAGAATATGGTTTTCTAGTCCCGTTTTTTCCTGATCAAGAAGAAAACAGGGGAATGGTGACTCATTCTAGATCCCATAAAATAAAACAAGTAATACGGAAGCAATCTTTTCACATGGTCACCCTTTCAGTCATCCTGCATCTTCTAAACCATGGAGACTATATGACAACTCTGGATTAGCATGATGCCTACACCCCAAACATCGCAAATTATCCCATTTCACCATAGCCGGCACTCATTACCAATTCAAAGTCCTCCTGTTTGGCCTCAAGTCAGCTCCCTGCATTTTTACGAAATGCCTAGCCTCTGTGGAAGCTTCTCTCAGGAAGAATGGTGATCAGGTATTGCCCTACTGTGATGACTGGTTGATAAAAGCACCGACAGTTTCAGAAGTGTGGAAGGCCACAGAAGCTTGCCTGGTTTTGTTTCACAAATTGGGTCTCACTGTAAATTATCACAATTTGTTAGTTATTCCATTTATGGGGATAATGTTCCTGGATGCAGCCTTAGGTACTGTCCAAGACAAGGCCTTTCTATTCCAGGACAGGCAACAAAGGCTCAAGGAACTAGCTGTCAAACTCTGAGAAATAAGTTTCTTTCAGTGCTTCTGTTTTGATCGCTACTGGGCATGATGTCTTCCACAATCAATCTGATCCCTCTTGCATACTTGAAAATGAGATCTTTGCAAGAAGAGTTACAAAAACAATGGATTCCAACAGAAAGATCATTCGAGGACCTAGTCAAGATCACACCAGGTATGAAGAAAGCACTAACCTGGTGGTCTCAAGATGCTCACCTATCAGAGAGCCTCGCGTTCCTACCTCAAATAACTGACTTCGTGATAACTACGGATGCTTCCGTAGAAGAATAGGGCGGGCATCTGTAAGACCTACAAATTCGAGGAAGGTGGTCAGCATTGCAGAAGAACATGCACATCGATTGCCTGAAGCTCAAAGCCATCTATCTCAGTCCCCAAGCTTTACCGCCAAGAATAGCAGAGTCCTCAGTATTAGTACGCACAGATAATACCACCAGAATGCACTACGTGTACAAACATAGGGGCACAAAATCCCTGACGCTTTCCAAAGAAGATCATGGAAACTGGAGCTGGCTGACAACACACAGGATAACTCTTGGGCCCAACATGTTCCAGGGGCAAGCAATCTCTTAGCAGAGATGCTAAACAGAACCAAGAACACCTGCCACGACTGGTAGCTGGATCAGTCGATGCTGAACCAAATCTTCTTTCTGTGGGGCAAACCGGCATTGGATCTCTTCGCGACCAGCGCAAACCTCAAATCCCAGTTCTATGCAAGTCAGCATCTGCATCCATGGTCGATGGGGAATGATTTTTCGATCAGATGGTCCAGGTTATTTGCAGACACTTTCCTCAAGAAACCTCTTACACCAAAGGTTCTCATCAAAATGAAAGCAAATTGGTGTTGCATCATCCTAATAGCCCCAAGGTGGCCCAGACAGCCACTATCGGAATCCAACCACATTTGTCTGCAACCATCTTGAACACGCTTAACAATGAGCCAAGGCCAGGTCCTTCATCCAGTCCCGAATACTCTCCACTTATGCGCATGGCTCCTGAATTCCATGAATTCGAACATCTGAATATTCCTCAGGACTGCAGGAACATTCTGTCAAAGGCAAGGGCGGATGGCACGATAAAAACACATAGGCTCAAATGAAAGCATTTCTGCCTATGGTGCCAGAACTCAAATTTACATCCTTTGCAAGAAACACTTTAGCAGATACTACCATATCTCCTTTTGCTGGCTCAGTCAGAACTGGTGCATGTGTCTATTAAGGTGCATCTCACTGCAATATCAAGATATAAATGCACATCACATTTTCTCTCTTTGTGCTCAGTCTGAATCATCAAACAATTTATGAAAGGATTGTCCAGAATCTTTCCTCCAGTAAGGGATCATCCCGTGGACTGGCACCTGAATATAGTTCTAATTCAACTCATGAAGAGTCCATTGGAACCATACACAAAGCAGCTTTAAGTTTCTCTCATGGAAGGTTGCACAACTACTACCGTTGACTTTCACAAGGAGGGTAAGTGAAATACAGGTTTTTACAACTGAAGACCCTTTCTTAGGATTTATGGACGATTCAGTAATTCTCAAAATCAACCCAACATTTATACCAAAGGTCCCTTCGGATTTTCATCTCAGTGAGCCTATAATCTTATGAAAACTTATACCAAAGGTACCTTTGGATTTTCATCTCAGTGAGCCTATAATCTTATGAAAATTTATACCAAAGGTCCCTTCAGATTTTCATCTCAGTGAGCCTATAATCTTATGAACCTTCTTCCTAAATCCGACATCACCAGCAGAGAGGTTTCTGCATACTCTAGATATCAAGAGATGCCCTAAATACTACTTACATCATATAAAACAAGTCGGGAAGACTGACCAACTGTTGGTCTCATAGGGACACACTCGCAAGAGTGCTCCAGTCATGAAAGCAACCATCGCTCGATGGATCTCAGCCACAATCCACTTCTGCTACTTGAAAAATGGCAAACCAAGACCAAGGCACAGGAAATTAGGGCTGTTTCCACATCAATTGCTTTGTTTGCGGGAGTGCCTCTGGAGAAGATATGTTGTGCTGTGCCTTGGAAGAATGTGCATACATTTTTGCAGCACTATTACCTAGAGTCGGCGCTGCACAGTGATGCATCTGTTGAACAGGCCGTGCTACGCCACTTATTTCAATAATGTGAGCCGCTTTTGTTTAATGTTTTGTTTAATGTTTTATGTTTAATTATGTATTTATTCAAATTGTAAGTATGTAACATGTCTATTTGATAGCATATGAATATTTTCTGTATATATTTTTTACCCACCATCTGCTATTTGTGCTTATTCTGTAAAAACGTATGCAAATACAGTAACATCTTGCCATTCTGATTCAAGCATGTGAATCTGTGAAAGATCCAATACAGGAGAAGAAAATTACTTATCTGTAACAGTAGTTCTTCAGCATTGGTATCTTTCATAGATTCACATGTGACCCACCCTCCTCCCCTGAGAGGCTCCCCTTATAGCCCAGGAATATTATTCCCACTTGTGCTTAGAAAATATGAGGACCTTGGCCCCTCTTGGGAGTATTCTAGAGGGTGCCATCTCCTGACTGACTGGAGATTGGTTCCTTTTTTAAACATAGATAATCTATTTAAGTGATTGTTCATTGCCATTATGCCCTATGATAAGGACGCATACTGCTTTTTTATGATGCTGTGGGACTCCCACTTCAACAACTGGAAATGATTGATGTATGTGAATCTATGAAGGATAGCAATGCTGGAGAACTTCGGTTACAAGTAACTTCTTTATGACGGAGGGGCGCCATTTGTGACTGGTCATAGGAACAAGGACATCCACAGCCTTTACCTTTGAAAAGAGTACCCCGGGCTGAAAGATGCTCCTGGAACACCCCTGCAAGAGGTGCTGGTGGGGGACCATGACTCCAACGGAGGATCAGACCTGTAAGGAGAGAGCCCAAGTGGTGCGAGATGTCCAGGACGGGAGCCCATAGGCAATGGGCTACTTCTTAACGCAAAATGCACCCTTGCATCCACTTTGATGCAAGGGGATATTTTTGCACTAGGAAAATAGCACTAAATGCAGAATTACTCTTCTCGAGTAATTTTATATAATCTCACTTGATTAAACTACACAGAATTATGCAAATTGGATCAGCCCACAGTTGAAATGTCCTTTTTGCCATAAAATGCCGCACAGGACATTGGAAGTTTGAAAATTTGCCTCCACAACAGGTAGGTGGAGGCAAGTTAACATTAGGAATCTTAAAAGGTTCTGATGGAGACTTCTAACCTCAGATTCCTTTAGAGTATACCCAGTCGTGAGACCGGATCCGGAAGATCCTGTGCTCTGGTAAGTGCCATCATGCGGCACTGTGCTGATTTCTTTGCACCCTGGAAGTGACAAATGGAGATGCAACTAGGTGCCACACGTGTTGTCACTCCATGTAATATCATTGTACATTGCTCTGCTGGTTATCCCCACTGCTATTTTTTACAACTCGCACCCTGCCTCCAGAAGATATTTCCCCCACCTAGAATTTAAACAAAATGTGACACACAGCCATGTGGCTATTCAGTCTTATATCTGTGTTTCAAATGAAAAATGAAAGACAATGTAGGAGTTAAAATGCTAGATTTAACACTTTGTAAGTCATCTTTAAGTGTTCACTAGAAGGTCTGCACAGGACGTAGTATTCATGTGTGAAAAACAAGATATAGGCGGTCATTCTGACCGCGGCGGTCGGCGGTCGCCGCCCGCCAAGCGGTTCCCACTGAAAGACCGCACTGCGGTCAAAAGAGCGCGGAGGTCATTCCGGCTTTCCCGCTGGCCCGGCGGGCGACCGCCAGAAGACCGCCGGCCGGCCCAGCGGGACAGCCCCTCCAACAATGAAGCCGGCTCGGAATGGAGCCGGCGGAGTTGAAGGGGTGCGACGGGTGCAGTGGCACCCGTCGCGATTTTCACTGTCTGCTAAGCAGACAGTGAAAATCTTTGTGGGGCCCTGTTAGGGGGCCCCTGCACTGCCCATGCCAGTGGCATGGGCACTGCAGGGGCCCCCAGGGGCCCACGGCACCCGTTCCCACCATCCTGGTTCCGGCGGTGGACACCGCCAGAAACAGGCTGGCGGTCGGAACCCCCATGGCGGTGCTGCAAGCAGCGCCGCCATGGCGGGTTCCCTGGGCCAGCGGGAAACTGCCGGCTCCCCTTTTCCGACCGCGGCTTTACCGCCGCGGTCAGAATCGCCCAGGAAGCACCGCCAGCCTGTTGGCGGTGCTTCCGCCGCACTCCGCCATGGCGGTCATGGACCGCCAAGGTCAGAATGACCCCCATAATCTTAATCATGTTTAGAGAGTTAACAGGGGCAGCTGCACATACTTTTGGCAAGGGTGGCATTTTAAAGTATGCTTTTGCTAACCTTTGAAAACAAATAGCTGCAAATGTTATTTTTGGATTGTATAGGTAAATTACAAAATCAAGGGGAGCATTATACTGTGCTAAACTGCTGTGGTAAATTTGTAAAGGTGTCATATTACCTGCCTAAAGGTTTTTTAAACATTTTTTTATTATTATTTTATACCGAAGGGAACATACTGTGTCCTTTTACTGTAATCTGCAAAAACAAACATTGATAATGAGTAATAGACAAAAGCCTAAGATTTTCGAACAATGAACATATTACTTGGCCCCTTTCCTCTGGCAGTGCTTTCTGCGGCTCACACATGCTTGCTGCAGTTGACTCTGCATCATCTTGGAGGTGGCTCAATCAATCAAAAAAATGTATAGAGCGCTATACTCACCCGAAAGGATCTCAAGGTGCTGGGGGATGATGGGGGTGAGGTAGGGAGGTGTGGGGGAAGGGGAGGCTGATTACTGTTCGAAAAGCCACGTCTTGAGGTTTTTTCTGAAGAGCAGGAGTTTCTGAGTCTTGCGGAGGTTGGTGGGGAGGGAATTCCAGGCCTTGGGGGAGCCGTAGGAGAAGGATCTGCCTCCGGTGGTGGCGCGTTGTATGCAGGGGACAGTGGCGAGTGCGAGGTCGGCGGAGCGGAGGTGGCGAGTGGGGGTGTGGAAGTTCACTCTTTCGTTTAGGTAGGTTGGCCCAGTGTTGTGGAGGGATTTGTGTGGGTGGATGAGGATTTTGAAGGTGATGCTCTTGTTGATCTGAAGCCAGTGAAGGGATCTGAGGTGCGAGGAGATGTGTTCATGGCGTGGGAGGTCCAGGATGAGGCGGGCGGCTGCGTTCGGGATCCTCTGGAGTTTTCGTTTGAGCTTGAGTGTGGTGCCGGCGTAGAGGGCGTTTCCGTAGTCTAGCCTGCTGATGATGAGTGCATGGGTGACGGTCTTTCTGGTCTCTATGGGAATCCATTTGAAGGTTTTTCGCAGTATGCGAAGGGTGTTGAAACAGGAGGAGGTGATGGCATTGATTTGCTGGGTCATGGAGAGGAAAGGGTCCAAGATGATGCTGAGGTTGCGTGCGTAGTTTGAGGGTGTTGGTGGGGAACCTAGGCCGGTGGGCCACCAGGAGTTGTCCCATGTGGTTTTGTTGGGGTCAAAGATGATGATTTCGGTTTTGTTGGAGTTGAGCTTGAGGTGGGTTGCTGTCATCGATTTGGTGGTGTCAAGGAGACCAGCGTGGCAGTTGTTTTTGGCGGTGGTAGGGTTTTGGTGAGGCAGATGATGAGCTGGGTGTCATCTGCGTAGGATATGATGGTGATTCTGTGTGGTCGGAGGATGTTGGCGTGTGGGGCCATGTAAATGTTGAAGAGGGTGGGGCTGAGGGAGGACCTTTGGGGGACTCCGCAGATGATTTTGGTGGCTGTGGAGTGGAAGGGAGGGAGGCAGACTTTCTGGGTTCTTTCGGTGAGGAAGGAGGTCAGCCAGTCTAGGGCCTTGTGTGGAATACCTGCGTTGTGGAGGCGTGTGCAGAGTGATTGGTGGCAGACAGTGTCGAAGGCAGCGGAGAGGGCCAGGAGGATGAGTGCGACGGTCTCACCCTTGTAGACTCTGGTTCTGGCCATCTGTCAGTCATCAGAGGTGACAGCACAGCCTCTTGTCAAGGTAATAATGTACTAGAAGTAGAAGCTATACTTTTTGCCCCTTATGTTACAAAAGTGGTCCGTCAGTGGAGCCATGCCAAGCATGACATGGAAACAGAGGACCCCGCTGTTCTTGAATCCAGCACGGACAGATCTGGCGAGAAGTGTAAGAAATCTAATGGCCACTATTTATATTAGCTATAGCACAAGGCATGCTTGCAGCACAAGTATGGAGATGGCTTTTACTGCCTATCTTTGTGAGGCAGGATTTTTCTTCAAAATATAGTAAACATAGGCATTAAAAACTAAGGATTTTGCTTTGTTTAGAGGTTATCATCAATTGTACTTGAGTTTAACTCTGAAACACTGCTGCAAAGTACTCTGGAGGGAGAGAACTGATCAGAGCAGAAGAAGAGAAGAGGCATGCCTGCTGCTTGCTGGAAGAATTTCCATCTGTCTGGTAGAGGACTCTGGAAAGACTGAACCCAGGTGGACCTGCCCCTGGAAAGCTGTTCCAAGGACTATGGAAGACCAATGATCAGTGACAACAAGGATAAATAGTTCCTGGCCCTATTGCCATTGCTGTCATTTATTTTCCCTCTAAAAATTTACTTTTTCTTCAAAGGATTTTCTAATAACTTTGTTTTGATACCATGGGATGTGGATTTTGTACCACCAGGCTCACATTATAATAATCCCTTTTGTCTAATTTGTACTCTGAACAAGTAGACTCATTGTTTCTACCATTCTATCCTAAAGCACAAATCGTTTCTTGCCAGTTAACGGGCCATGATTTAGTGAAGTCAAAGAAGAGCCCTCTGCTACAAACGCATGACATAATGTACCCGGAAATGCAAACCATTGAAAACCACAGATTTAATCCATTAATATAAAGGCTTTAGTGTTAGGGTGAGTAATGTAAAGAAGTAAGGTGAGCAACAAATTCAACTTGCAATTACTTACAACGATTTTTTTAAAGTAAAGGTGTGTAACACATCTGCAAGTATAACAACCTGTGGTTGCCACGATGCTCGCAGAATGCTCCTTGACCACATGCAGGTACCTGCAGTCCTCTGGAACAGTGGTTCCCAACCTTTTGACTTCTGTGGACACCCACTTTATCATTACTGGAACCCAGGGACCCCCCAGTGTATCATTATTGTAAACCTGTGACCCCCCCCCCACTGAGGGACCTAATCTGTTGATATTATTTAATTTTCCAAGTTGTCGCGGACCCCCTGAAGACGCTTTGCAGGCTCCCAGGGGTCCCGGACCACAGTTTGGGAACCACTGCTTTGGAGGATTAGGGGTGACCGTATGGCCCATTCTGATGGACACAACTATCTGTGGATTCCTCACCTTATGAATTCTCCCAATGCACCAGCATTCAACGGGAATTTTCTTCCTTGCTCTCCACGTTGACGAGGACGTCACAATTGCACGGCTCCGCACGCGACTCTTTCTGACATCATCGTGGGAATAAGAAATCCTCCCCGGCATGCTGACATCAGTTCCCTTTTTTCATCGCCTTCCACGCTAACTGTTTTTCCTGCTGCTTGAACAGTTACTCTTTCTAAGGTGTTCTTGTTGTCTAGTTACAATGTCTCCACCGAAGAAATCAGGTTTTAAGCCTTGTCATGAGTGCGGGGATGCATGTCAGTCATAGATCCACATGAGGACTGCTTGTGGTGCCTAAGCTCGGACCACGGCGTGGCAGGTAGCTACTGTACCCACCAGAAAAAGCGTTACTGAAGGTAAGTAACTTGTTCTTCTGATGGATACAACTACCTGTGGATTCCTCACCTCATGAATACTCCCATGGCGCCAGCATTCTACGGAAATCTTCTTACTAGTCTCTGCACGTCGACGAGGACGTCACTGTCTCGCACGCGACGCCGTCTGACGTCATACAGGCAATAAGAGGTCCTCGACGACGTGCGGACGTCAGTTCCCTTTTTTCCGTGCATTCGAAACGGTTATCTTCGAGGGAGCAACTGTTACTCTTGCGGTTACAGTGTATATCTTGCTGCGTACTCTTTCTCTGTGGAAATAATGTCGCAGAGAAAGTCTGGATTTAAGCCTTGTCGTGAGTGTGGAGGCAAGATGTCGGTGACGGATCCTCATTCCGATTGCCTTTGGTGTTTGAGCTCCGACCACGACGTCTCGACTTGTGATTCATGTCAGCACATGAATCCGAAGGCCCTTAAAGAACGTGAGGCGAAGCTGTTTATGGCCAAGTCAAAGGAGAAGCATCACAAGAAGTCTTCTCCAAAACATCGGCGTCATCGAGACTCCCGGCGCCGTAGAGAATCTCGGCGTCATTCAAGGGAGGCTCGTTCCAGGTCTCCGGATCGGCGCCGAAAGACATGGGAGGTCAGCCCCACGGTGACGCCGCATCCTTCGACGCCGTTGCCCTCTCCGGCGTCACCAACTTCGCCTGGACAGGCGTCGGTGATTGAGGTATTGGAGCCTCAAGTGTTTTCTCCGGCGCAGACGCCGAGGCCGGAGTCGGGGTCGCCTCCGAGACAGGCACCCCAGTACCCGGCTTTTCCCACCCCTGGAGCCGATAGTTCCGCATTCTTGAATGCGATGTATGCCATCTTCCAACAGATGGCTCCAGGGGGTGCTCCGGCTGGGCCTTTGGCCTTTTCTTTGGGTGATCCTGCGCCTCTTCGGCCGGCACCCTTTATGCCCTTTCTCCCGTTTGGGAACGTGGGCTCGGCGCCAGTGTCGGCGCCGGTGGCCGCTCCGGTGGCTTCGGAGGGATTGGCCCCAGGGATTTCCATCCCGTCGACGTCGAGATTTCGGCCTGTGACTCCGGTGGGTCCATCTGTTTCAGCTGCTCTTCAGTCGGCGCCGAAGTTACCCGTGGCGCCGGATGCGGCGTCGGTGGCTTCGGAAGATCGGCGCCGATCTCCGACTTCGGCGGAGGCATTGTCGACTCCGCGGATTGAGCAACGACTGCATTCAAGGAGGCGTGCTCTCCGGGTACTAGAAGAGCAGGAGTACCAACGAGCCCTAGAGGAAGGAGAGCTAGAGGACTCGGGTGATGGGCTGCGTGGACTGGAGTCGGCCAGTGGGCTGGACACTTCCCCTGAGTGGGACCTTTCGTCCCCGGGGGAATATACTGAGGAAGCTGCTTCCTTTCATACAGTGGTACGGAAGGCAGCTAGTTTTTTGGACCTGCCTTTGCCGGTGGTGGAGGCAAAACAAAACCTTTTGACGGAGGTGTTGCATCCGGCCTCAGCCGCGGCGGAGCCTCTGTTACCTTTTAATGACGCTCTGCTGGATCCGGTTTTAGAGGTGTGGAAGAGGCCGGCATCTTCCCCAGCAGTTCACAGAGCCGTGGCCAGGAGGTATCGGACGGCTCCAACTGATCCTGGTTTCCTATCTAGGCACCCTACGCCGGAGAGCTTGGTAGTGCAGGCCTCCTGTTCGTCCAAGTCAGCGCCTGGTTCTTTCCCGACGGTGCCTGGGGACAGAGACTCAAAAAAGCTAGAGGCGCAGTCGAAGAAGATTTTTTCGTCCTGCAGTCTGGCGTTAAAGGCCACTAATGCGACCTGTATCCTGGGGAGGTATATTCATGCTCTGATGGATGACATCTCCTCTTCGTTTACAGAGCTTCCCCAGGGTCTTTTGGATCTTGTCTCTGATGCCCAGGCTGCTGCGACCCAAATTATTCAGACGGGACTGGATACCACCGACTCGGTAGCCAGAGCAATGGGCACAACTGTGGTGGAAAGGAGACAGGCCTGGCTCCGTAACTCGGGCTTTTCGGCAGATGTACAGTCCACATTGTTGGATCTCCCGTTTGATGGGGACAAACTGTTTGGGGCTAAGGCTGATTCGGCCTTGGAACGTTTTAAGGAGAGCAGGGCCACGGCTAAGTCGTTGGGACTCCAAGCTCCTTCTTCCACGGCCTCTTCCAGATTCTTCAGGAGGTTTCGTGGATTTGGGCGTGGCTCTTCCTCCTCTTCCTTTCGGGGAAGATATCAGCAACCTGCCTCTTCCCACCCCTATAGATCTTTTAGGGGGAGGGGTAGGGTCCGCACCAGGGGAGCCTCTCAGCAGCACTCTGCCTCTTCCTCATCCTCTGGCGGGGTGCAGCAGGGGAAGCAGCCTTAGGCTTCCACCATTTCCCACTCACTCCTCTCCTGTAGGGGGAAGATTACAGCATTTTCTCACCAAATGGGAGACTGTTACGTCGGACACTTGGGTTCTCAGTGTTGTGGGAAAAGGCTACACCCTTCCCTTTCGGGAGTTTCCGCCCCTCATCCCGCCCCGCCCTTCGTATTGTTCACAAGAACACCTCCTGTTGCTAGAACAGGAGGTAGAAGTCCTCCTTTTAAAGGGCGCGGTGGAGTTGGTCCCGGAGCAGGAAAGGGGTCAAGGAGTTTACTCAAGGTATTTCCTGATTCCCAAGAAGGATGGTCGTTTGAGACCAATTCTGGACCTGAGGATCTTGAATTGGTTCCTCAAGCAGGAAAAGTTCAAGATGCTGACCCTAGCACAGGTGCTTTTGGCGTTGAACATGGAAGACTGGATGGTGTCTGTCGACTTGCAGGATGCTTACTTTCATATCCCGATACTCAAGTCACACAGGAAGTATCTCCGGTTTGTGGTGGGATCGCAACACTACCAGTTTGCGGTCCTTCCGTTTGGTCTTACTTCAGCACCTCGAGTCTTCACGAAGGTGATGTCGGTGGTTGCGGCAGAGCTCAGAAGGAAGGGGATAGCAGTATTCCCTTACTTGGACGATTGGTTGATCAAAGCCAAGTCCCCGGAGCTTGTGTTGCGTCATCTGCAGTCAACAACCCAGTTGTTGTTCGACCTGGGCTTTTCGGTGAACGAGCCCAAATCTCACCTGGAGCCCTCTCAGCGCCTCCTGTTCATAGGGGCAGTACTGGATACAACATTGGGTCGGGCCTTTCCTCCGCCTCAGCGGATTCAAGATATTCAGGATTTGGTTCCAATGTTTCGAAATGGAGCGGTAGTTCCAGTCCTCAAGGTCCTTCGTCTGCTCGGTCTTTTTGCCTCCTGCATTCTGTTGGTCACGCATGCTCGCTGGCACATGAGGGCTCTTCAGTGGTGCCTCCGAAGGCAGTGGTCTCAACACAGAGGGGATCTAGAGGGTACTGTCAAGATCTCCAGAGATGCTGCTGTGGATTTGAAGTGGTGGATTGCAAGCAACAATCTTTCACAAGGAAAGCCGTTCCAGCAGTCGCCACCAGTGGCCACAGTCATAACGGATGCTTCCACTCTAGGGTGGGGAGCTCATCTGGGGGATCTGGAGATCAAAGGTCTTTGGTCTCCAGAGGAACAGATTTTTCACATCAATCTGTTAGAGTTACGGGCTGTACGTCTGGCTCTCAAGGCCTTCCTCCCTTCCCTTCGTGGTCAGTCGGTACAGGTCCTAACGGACAATACTACCACGATGTGGTACATAAACAAGCAGGGAGGAGTGGGGTCGTACCTTCTCTGCAGAGAAGCTCTTCGACTATGGTCCTGAGCAAAGGACCATCGGATTTGCTTGATAGCAAACCATCTGGCCGGAGTCTTGAACGTGCGTGCGGACAGTCTCAGTCGCCACTTCTCGGCAGACCACGAGTGGCGTCTCCATCCAGATCAAATCCGTTTAATCTTCCAGAAGTGGGGGTTTCCTCGGGTAGATCTGTTCGCCACTCGAGAGAACGCGCATTGTCCGTTGTTCTGCAGCCTTCAGTATCCAATGCAGGAAGCGTTGGGGGACGCGTTTCAAATGACCTGGTGCGGCCAGTTGCTTTACGCGTTTCCTCCCATACCCTTGATTCCTCGAGTATTGAGGAAGATTCGCCAAGACCGGGCTCTAGTAATCTTAATAGCTCCGGATTGGCCAAGGAGGGTGTGGTACTCCGACCTTCTCCAACTCTCAACGTGCCCGCCGCTCCGTCTCCCTTTCAGGGCAGACCTCCTCTCACAGTCGCAGGGGCAGGTTCTACACCCCAACCTCCAGAGTCTGCACCTACATGCCTGGAGATTGAACGGGGCAACCTGAGTTCCTTCTCTCTCCCGCCTGAGGTAGTGGATGTTATATTAGCGGCCAGGCGACACTCCACTAAATCTATCTACGCTAATAGGTGGTCTAAATTTGTTGCGTGGTGTGGAGAGAGGCAGATTGATCCTTTGCATGCTCATCTATCGGACGTTTTGTCTTTTGCTCTATCTCTGGCGCAGAAAGGTTGTGCAGTGGCTACCATTAAAGGTTATTTATCGGCCTTGTCAGCCTTCATATGTCTTCCAGACCAACCATCTTTATTTAAATCCCCTATTGTTATCAGATTCTTGAAAGGTCTTCTAAATCAATATCCTCCAAAGCCATTCGTTATGCCGCAATGGGATTTGTCCTTAGTCCTGACTTTCCTTATGGGGTCCCCTTTTGAACCTATGCATTCTTGCCCCTTGAGGTATTTGGTTTTAAAAACAGTCTTCCTGATAGCTATAACATCAGCAAGGAGAGTGAGTGAGTTGCAGGCCTTATCAGTAAAACCCCCTTATACAACTTTTTATGGGGATAAGGTGGTGTTGAGGACCAAGGCTGCTTTCCTCCCGAAGGTTGTTTCACCCTTCCATTTGGCTCAGGCAATTACTTTGTCCACGTTCTATCCTCCGCCTCATCCTTCCAAAGAGGAAGAAAGACTGCACCGTCTGGACCCAAAGAGAGCGTTGAGCTTCTTTATCGATAGAACAAAGGATTTCAGGCTGGAGGATCAGCTGTTTATTGGATACGTGGGCAAGAGGAGAGGAAAGGCAGTCCACAAGAGAACACTATCCAGGTGGGTTGTTCTTTGCATTAAAATATGTTACTCTTTGGCAAAGAAGGATCCTCCTGAGGGCATTAGAGCTCATTCCACCAGAGCTAAGTCGGCCACTTCGGCCTTAGCCAGAGGTGTTCCTGTGGTCGACAGCTGCAAGGCCGCAACTTGGTCGTCCCTTCACACTTTTGCAAAACATTACTGTTTAGATTCTGAGGTTAGAAGGGACGGCCATTTTGCACGGTCAGTGCTGCAGGATTTCTTGGTTTGACCATTTAGGCACCCACCGCCGGGCGTGGTACTGCTTTGGGACTCTATTCATGAGGTGAGGAATCCACAGGTAGTTGTATCCATCAGAAGAACGAGTTACTTACCTTCGGTAACGACTTTTCTGGTGGATACATTAGCTACCTGTGGATTCCTCACGGTCCCACCCGCCTCCCCGTTGCCTTTATGGTCTTGCCAAGTAATCCTTGAGTGTGCTCCTCTTGGTCTTTGAGGGTGCAATAGATGTATATATATATAATATATTTATATATATATGGGTATATGTGTATATATCTTTATGTATATACTTGGTGTGTGTATATATTTTAAAAGAGAGAGTTTTATATATATATATATATATATATATGTACATAAAAAGATTTACAGTTATTCATACAATGTGGTGTATTTTTACAATATAATGGATGTTGCTTTGTTCTTTCATTGCATTGCCTGGTTGTTCTCATGCACGTAAAAAATGATTGGTACTGACGTCCGCACGTCGTCGAGGACCTCTTATTGCCTGTATGACGTCAGACGGCGTCGCGTGCGAGACAGTGACGTCCTCGTCGACGTGCAGAGACTAGTAAGAAGATTTCCGTAGAATGCTGGCGCCATGGGAGTATTCATGAGGTGAGGAATCCACAGGTAGCTAATGTATCCACCAGAAAAGTCGTTACCGAAGGTAAGTAACTCGTTCTTCTGGCCTCATTACGAGTAAAATTTAAATTAAATGGGGCTGGTAGCTGAAGCTCATCAGAATCACAAGCTCTACAGTATTTCTTCTAAAAGCAGTTGGAGTCCCTGGGTGAAAATGAGGAATTACCAGGGGAATTCAGACCCAATTCCCGTGATGATATCTAAGATCGAAGGTGCCCTCATGATCCCACTTGTAAGTGTCCAGTTGAAAAGCTGAAGCCAAGCCGAGCCAGCACCAATATTAAAACATGTCTTTCTGTGCTCTTAGTTTGCAGAAATTAAAATGGAAACCTACTTTCTGCTTTGTGTTTCCTTTAGGAAGTGTTTTACAATTATTTGGTGATACTGTTAAATAGCAATTAATCTGTTTCTTTGAAGACTCCCAAGACTAATAGGTGGTAAGGGGATCCCTTCATCATTATGTAACTAGCTAGTGTTACAGCAGCCATGTCCACAAGCCCAATACCATGTCCTTTGAAAACTACAAATGTCCACTATGTAAAGAACAGATTTTGGCTTCAACCAGTATTTCCAAAAGAATTTACAACAGATTCAGTATCGACACAGGTTTCAGACAGTGTTGCTAAATATTGTGGATTGTTTGGGAAAACATTAAATACCATTTCTCTAAGGAATAACTCTGAAGTAAATGATGGACTCTGACAAGGATTTCCAGTATATTGAAGCTATAACTACTGCTCAGTCAGTGATGTAGCTCTAGGTAAATGTTTACAGTTTTAAAAACAAGGAAACAGGGAGATTGAGATGAGGGTTGCCCACGTTTACGCAATGCAGTCAAGTGGAAAAAGCCAGGTTGTCACTAGTGTCCTTTAGTGCAAGTATGCTCAGGGTTTATTTATACTAACATGTTTTAAAATCAGTTAAATGGATTAGACTGTTCCCTCTGACAAAGCAATACACAAGACCCTTCCATTAAAGTAAAAACAAGATTCCTGACAGATCTAGAACTCAGTTTAAAGCAGGAGAGTACTAGCACTCCCTGCTTTGTTCAAAATATAGACATAATGAGAGTCCATACGTATATAGGGCACTGCACTTACCTGACATTGATTAAAACCTCTTAAAGACACCGTTTGGAACCACAGAAAGAAGGTATAAGGGACCCTTTAAAGTTCAAACTCTGGCTTAGCATGAGCCCTGGCATATTCACAGCCTTACATATACAGGATTATGGTTTAATCAGCACTTTTCCTTGCTATATTACCTCTCTCCTCTTACCCTCTAAACAAGCGGATTGTTTTGCAGGACAAATGGATTTTTGTAGCATCTTATCCCACCGACAAGTATGTTTCTTATTTTCAGAGTCTCGGATATTCAGAAAGAAGGCATAATTGGGCTCATGTTAAGACACAGTAAGAAAGTAACAACTTGAAAAGAGATAATTGACACTTAACTTTTCACCAGGGACATTTTTAGGGAAACTGTGCTTCCATTTTTGGAAAGGTAAATGAAATTCGGGTAATAAAGCTGTTAACACACTCCAAAAATATATTATTCCAAAACAGTTTTTTTTTCTGAAAAAGATGTTAGATTTTGTAAAACTGCTCATGGATCTCACACATAGACAAGACTATTCTGTGTTTATCACTTTAGTAAAGATTTCCATGATGGAAACAGCATTACAGTAGTTTTTTAAGTCAAGCCTGGGCAGAGCATGTGCTGTCTCTTCGAGACATGCTGTGTTCGGTATATGGGCTTTAACCTCGCCAACTCTTGGCATTCGTTCTTTGCTGTGCTTGTCTTAAATGCTTCACTTTTATTGGTGTATTGTACTAAATGTCCCTCCATTGTGCAATAAGTTCCCACTCAGGGAGCAGTCAATAAGAGAACATTTTTGTTAGCCATCATACTACGTCACTCTTCCTCCAGCATGTTATGGCCTGCCTCCCTCCTCCAGTCTGGTTTCGATTATCCCTTTAATCCAAGCCGCAATCCTTACTCCTCGCGGATCGGCGCCAGGCTTAATTTTCAATGATATGTTTTTTTTAACATATGCCTTTTCTGGTAGAATGTAGCTAAACCTAGAAGCAAGGTTGTGAAACTTGCTTAGCCTCATATCGCATCTCGAGTCTCTCTCTCCCTTTCGAGGGCCCCTCCCTGCCAGCACTCACAACATCGCACACAGGGCATTGTTGGTTTCCTTTATTGGGTCCATAAATCTTCTCAAACTGCTCTACTCATTGAAATGTGAGGCAAGAATGCTTGCAAGACTTTTCATTCTGTTAAAATAAAAAGAAAATACTTTTCCAGTCTTATTTCCAATTTCTGTTCAGACATTTACACATCGTGAGGTAGTGCAGTCATCTTCTTGTCTCTCCTCAAGGGCTTGTGATTTCTGATGTCAGTAGCGGCCAATGACCACCAAAACATGGCAGGAAAAGGTGAAATTATGAGACAGGGTTGATCAATTTATGTGGCATGAAAAGTCCAGTTCTGAATTGACAATGCCAAAAGCTCTAACTCAAGAAATGTGAGACCTGTTGCATTGTAAATGCTTGTTCATCTTTCTCAACAATCCCATAGAAAGACTGAATAATAAATAAAGAATGACTGCTTCTTTTTACACCTTTAGGCTTTACTTTCTCATCCTTGTCTTCTCTTCTTGGCATTTCTGTCTTTCTCAGGCTAAGGAACCGACATCCTATCAAGTACGATTCAAGGCGTCATGTGATCGAGGGAGCCAGTGGGGTGTACACTCTCTGCATTAAGGCAGCAGAGAGGACAGACACTGGATTCTACACATGCAAAGCGATCAATGAATATGGCACAAAGCAGTGTGAAGCCAAGCTAGATGTCCGAGGTAAGCATTACTGAGTTATGCTTGATATGTGGGATAAGCATCTCTCTCTATACCTGATATCATATATGAGGTAATAAGGGAAGCAAAGTGAGGTGGACCTGAAGTGAGCAGCCCTGTGTCTTAGAAGTCAGATCTGAGCTGGTGTATGTGTGTGTATGTGCACGTATGCATGCACATGTGTGTGTGTGTGTGTGTGTGTGTGTGCATCTGTGTGCATGCATGTGTGTGTATGTGTGTGAGTGTGTGTATGTTAGCTGAGACCTGAGCTATACATGAAGTATGTTTTAAGGTGTGCCAGGATAGAGGTTTCAGACGTGAGGTAACTAGTTCAGAACTGCTGTACCCTAGGTTTACAAGGTAATCAGGTTTGTCATAGGCCTGAGATACAACATAAACAGATATGAGTCAAGTCAAAGGTGTCAGCCAGTAATCTTGAAGGTCTGAAATTGTTGTTAAGTAGTTTTGAGACAAGGCTGAGGCTTACAAGGAAGAGATTTGCACTAAGCCTGAGGAACAGGTCTGAAATAGGCATGAGAAATGACACACACCTGCACTAGCCCTAACCTTCATTGCAAGACTCGAGGTTCCTAGCAGGATCCTTGAAGGATGCTGATGGGCGAAGCGTATAGTCATGGGACAGGCATGAGAGGCAATCAGTTTTGGTGTTGGCATGAATTGTGATGTGAATGCGCTAAGGTCGAATTTGAGGTATGCAGCCGTAAGCTAAGCCTGAGCTGAGAAGTAGGTAGCCCAGAACTAGGCCTGAGATTGAACTGCCTTGCAAGGTAATCATCCCAGATGTATGAATCATATGCAAGCCAGACTGTGGCCTCATCTGCAAGGTACGCAGTCAGGAGGTAGGCCTCATAAGCAGTCCTTAGAGGTCATCTGAAATGTGAGGAGAGTGCTCTGATCTAGTCCTGGTGCACAAGACGCCAGTGGTAAGATGTGTCTGATGCATGCAGTGAAAAGGCCCTAAGACCACCATGGGTCTAAAATAATTTGACCACAAGTTATACATTACATAACTGGTAAGTAGAACTACATTCATATTATAATCAAAGACAAGAAGTACAGGAAGTTGTTGTAATAAGAAATTAGATATACTTGAGATATGAGGTCAACACACCAAACTAGAAATGTGCCCTATGGTATGTTTCTCTGGTATGCACAATAGATACGGGATAAGCAGCAAGAGTTATGTTTGGGACCTGTCAGAAGTAGCTCTGAGCTTAGCTTTAAGAAGAGGTCACACATCTCAGAGTTAGGTGTGATGTACAACAGAAGCAGCCAGGATTAAGACACGAGAGCAACTGAACTAAGTAGATGTAATATAGCCAGATATCCCTGGGTACCAGGGGTGAGAAAGACTTGAAGTGTGAAGTAAGACGAGTTAAACTAAACCCAAAGTTTGTGGAAAGCAATCTAAGATGTAGAGTGTATGCTAGAGGTAGATATTATGTATGGTGGGACAAAGCAGCTGTAGACCTAGTATAGAAGTTAATCTGCTCGACTGGAGGGTTCTGTGGGAAAGCAGTCCATAAAGTGCAGTGATGGAGCTGGGATACGTTTAGTTTAGTGACCTCTAGTAATGACCTAGGATACTGCAGCCTGCACAGAAAAAGATTACATTTGTGCCTGACTCCAGCCACCCTTAGTAGCAGATTAAGGTACTGCATTCTACTACAGGAAAGGTTGAGGGTCTACTACAGATTTAAAACTCATGTATTTGTCTAGTGTAGAGAACAAATATGGCAGTTTGTGGGACTGAGCAGGGAATATGAACAAGCATTAGTAAAGCTGATAGGTCTGGGTTGCAGTTTAAGTTCAAGGCAAAACCTTTGTTAATTTTTGTGTAATTGCCATCCATGTACAAGATGCCATGGCAGTTGGTACTGGTACATTCTAGCACTCTATGTAATAAAAGCCATCAGAATGTTTTGAATTGCTTTTAACTTAGGCCCAATATGACATTTATTTATTTTGGCTGCTTTGTGTAGCTCTGAAAACAACTGAGGATGGCAGAGTGCATTACATAAGAGTATTTTCCCAGCAATCAGCCGGGTTACACTAGTCAGATAACACCCCACCACAGTACTGCATCACATTCAGCACATGTAACAGTTCTGAATATTAGAGTAGCATAAAAGAGCAGTAATAATTAAAGATAGTGGTGATAAAATGTCCTGACATTGATACATTTGCAGGGTAAGCATCTTTATGGAGAGCACTTAGGGGGTGATTCTGACCCCGGCGGTCAGAAACCGCCGGGGCCAGGGTCGGCGGGAGCACCGCCGACAGGCCGGCGGTGCCCCGCAGGGCATTCTGACCGCGGCGGTTCGGCCGCGGTCAGATGCGGAAAACCGGCGGTCTCCCGCCGGTTTTCCGCTGCCCTTGTGAATCCTCCATGGCGGCGGAGCGCGCTCCGCCGCCATGGGGATTCTGACACCCCCTACCGCCATCCTGTTCCTGGCGGGTCTCCCGCCAGGAACAGGATGGCGGTAGGGGGTTCCACGGGGCCCCTGGGGGCCCCTGCAGTGCCCATGCCAATGGCATGGGCACTGCAGGGGCCCCCGTAAGAGGGCCCCACTTTGTATTTCAGTGTCTGCTATGCAGACACTGAAATACGCGACGGGTGCCACTGCACCCGTCGCACCTTCCCACTCCGCCGGCTCAATTCTGAGCCGGCGTCCTCGTGGGAAGGATGATTTGCCCTGGGCTGGCGGGCGGCCTTTTGGCAGTCGGCCGCCTGCCCAGGGCAAATCCCAAAATACCCTCAGCGGTCTTTCGACCGCGGAGCGGTATTTTGGTGGGGGAAGTCTGGCGGGCGGCCTCCGCCGCCCGCCAGACTTAGAATGACCCCCTTAGTTTCCATCAATTTGGGATACCAAAGTGATGATGTAGTGCTGAACTAATGGTTTTTCCAGACCAAAATTCTGCTCTGTAGTTTCCAAAACCAACTTGTACTTTGTACTTGTATCCAGAAAATGTGCATGTTACTTTGTCAATGAATGGCTCAATAAGGAATACCCAAGTTCCAAGTCATACTGAAACTCCCAGAGAGAATTCTTGGAAAGCATAGTGCAGACACCACTGACTGAACGCCATGTCAAGTGACTTTGTGAAGAAATAGACAGGACACAGCATGTGAAGTCTATGCACCTTTCTACTCCAGCTCCCTCCTGCCTTGTACCATTGTCTGCTATACAGGCGGTGTAAGATTCCTTCCTGTTTTTCGTCACTGCAAATACATATTTCTCCAGTATTGGATCTTTCATAGATACACATGCTTGAATCATCCCCTGGCGTCAAAGTGGGAGTCCCCGGTAACTTAATAAAGCAGTATATATATATATCACTATCATAGGCTATAATGGCAATGAAAAGGTCAGTTTAATAGCTTATCCACATCCTTTTTTTTAAAACTACCAAACTTGAACTATAACCAATCATGCACCAGCACCCTCTCGAACACTCCCAACAGAGGCTGTTTCCCTCAGATTTTCTACCGCATGTCGTGTGAAGGGAGTCTCCCTGAGCTCTGCTCAGCTTCTGTTCTCTACAGCTACTTTGACAGGAACATTTCTCTCAGGCATCTCGGATTTCCAGTGGACAGGATGTCCCAGCAAACTGAAAAAGGACTTTTCAGAATTTGTGACAATTGTGGGAGGAAAAGACTTCATATTGACGACCCCCACAAGAAGTGCATATACTACCTACATCCTGACCATGAGATGAGAGATTGCAACATTTTTCACACCTTCAGTCATAAAACCCTGAAAGAAAGAGAGAGTAGACTTTTGTTATGGCTACAAAAGCAAACAATTATGGAATTCCCTTCTTCTGAAGAGAGTGAGGCCTCCTCACAGGTTTTTCATTCTCTTAAAAGGCCTAGAAGTAGAGAGAAACTTTCTGCAGAACCTCCTAAGAAAGTATTAAAAAAATCTAAACACCTTTCTTTGGAACAACAAAAAGGCCAGGAAAGTTATGCCTTGTTATCTTCAGAAACCCAGTCAAAAGCCTTAAAAAAGGTTCATTCAGAACCTACAACACCATTAGAGGAAAACACACCTCCAAAAAGTGCTTCTCTGTCTTTGTCACCGACAAAAACAAAAAAAAATACTCTACAGACTCTGACAAAAAAGGCTTGTCGATGACAAAACTATTGAGACCACGTCTACAGTAACAACGACAATCACATCGACGTTCACCACAGCAGTGCCCTCTATGATGGTCAAGTCGTCACCACTATCATCGACGACGATCATAACAGCTAAAATCTATAAAAGGACACCATCTACGGCTGTTCAGCCAGCAGCTACGCGCCCGTCGGCGAGGAAATCGTTGACGAGAGACAAGCCAACTAAGAGTACGTCGACATCAGACCTGTCGACGGGACACTAATCAAAGACAGTTCAGAGGGACCCGTTGATGAGGGACCTGTCGACGACACAACAGCGACGACGCAACCGTCTATGACATGCCTGTCGACGAAAGACTCGTCGGCGACACAACTGTTGATGATGGACACAGCAACAAGAGAATTGGTGACGACCTACCCAATGACGACCACTACATGAACATAAAAATTCCTCCCCCTATCATTGATAACTGTGGGGGAAAAAGGATCTACAACTTTACCAATGCATACCTCTCCAAGTAAAGTATTACTGTATCCTCCTCAATACCTACTAGATGATGATGATGACGTTCTATCTCAAGACGAAGGAATGTTTGGAGTGGCCAACAGTCAGTCACAACTCAACGTCATATGTCAAGACCTGGATGATGATGAGGATGGTCAATATCAGGACAACTATTATTCAGCAAAAGTCCAACCAGATCCATTGTATTCCGAATATGGGGACAGAGACACCTCTGTCCCTATGCCAAGGTCATTGATGACAGATTTCCAAAACATGTTGCATGACTACTATAGAAGTTTTCCACTCTCAGTACCAGCAACTTCGATCACACAGCAGTGTGACCTACAAGCAGGACTGCGGACTCCTATCCCTAGCCATCCAGGGACACCACTCAGACTGGATACGAACATCCCTTTCGGACAACTACCTCAGCATGACCCTCAGTCCACAGATGAAGAAAGGGAAGAGGGAGAAATACCAGAGACCACACCTAGTGAGTGGGATGAATACCTGATTCCTATGCCATCACCACTGTTTGCAGGACCAGTGGAATCGCCCCAGAGGACATAGGGGGGTTCCATAATTTAATGGACAGAGCGGCTAACATTTCGAACTGTCCATTATTTCTTGGGAAACAGATTGTTTCCTATATGACTTTAAGGAACCATCAAAAAAGTCAGTTAGAGGCATATCTATAGTTGACTTTATATGACAAGAAGGATTGAAAGCAATGAAATACCCAGCTACAATACCTTCTCAAATCCCACGTTTGGAGAAAAAATATAAACCCCCAGAAGATTCTCCAACTTGTTTAATTGTGCAGCCGAAGCCGGATTCCGTGGTATCTGAGGCAGCACAACACAGCTCAACGAATCCTTCAAGACCAATATCCTCCCTGCCAGATATAGAAGGACACCGTCTGGACAACATCGGAAAAAGTTCTCCTCCATTGCAGCAATAACAGTTAAAGCTGCCAACTTATTAACCATTCTAGGCAGATATGATCTGCAAATGTGGTCAGACATATCCTCATACATTGACCTCTTGCTTGAGGACGCTAAACTGGAGGCAAAAAAGGTGTTACAAGAGGAAGAACGGATCACAGCCGAGGTGATTGTTTGCGCAATCAATATCTCGCTGATGGGATTTAGACAACTGGCGGGGCAGCAGTATTGCGCAGACAGGGCTGGCAGAAATCTACCTCTTTTAGGCAAGAGGTACAGAGCAAGACACTTGATATGGTATCTGATGGGGAAATGCCTCTTTGGCAAGCATGTAGATGAGATGTTATAGTCTATCAAGGTGGTCAGACACGGCCAGATCTCTAGGTACACTGCAGTACAGAAGACAGCCATTTCGAGGGGCTAAAAGCAGGTGAACTTACTCCTTTCGTGGTGGTTTCCAGTCATACAGACAACAATATCAAACCTAAACACATGGGATCACATGACATCTCTATACCTCTGAGATGCGTATTTCCATATCCCAATACATCAAAATCATCGAAAATTTCTCAGGTTCAGGGTAGCTGGTATGCATCTACAGTTTCGAGTCTTCCCATTTGGATTAAAATCAGCCCCCAGTATTTTTACCAAAGTGCTGGCCCCAGTAGCGGCTCATCTACAACAACTAGGAATACATATTTGGACGACTGGCTGATAAAGGCATTCACAAGAAATCAAGTGGGAAAACACACATCCACTTGCCTCCAGTTGTTCAGAACTCTAGGCCTTACCATCAACTGTTGCAAATCACATTTCCATCCCACAAAGCAGCTGAATTTCCTGGGAGCGCTACTGGATACTACCCAAAGCAAGGAATTTCCATCCCAAGAGAGACAGCAAAAGATTTCCAAAATGGCTCAAAAGCTATCAGCAAAAAATATTGTTTCAGTTTGAAATTACAAATCATTCATGGGAATGATTTGCTTATGTATTCCACTGATTCCATATTGCCGACTGCATATGCGACCTCTACAGGAAGAACTAGACACTCAGTGGCTCCAAGTGAATGGCTTCTTCAACGATCAAATTCAGGTCACCTCAGAAATGAAAACTGCCATGTTTTTGTGGAAAAAGCAGTCAAACGTATCCAAAGGCCTTTCATTTCTGCAACAAGTGCCATACTATATAATAACGTCAGATGCATTTCTTGAAGGTTGGGGTGCCCACCGTCAGGATCTACAGATAAGTGGCAACTTGACCCAAAAGGACAAACAGCTTCACATAAACCAACTGGAGCTGAAAGCAATAGGTCTAGCACTGAAGGCTTTCTTACCAAAAATCCAAAACTCAGAAATTCTCATCAGAACGGACATCACCACAAGGATGCTCTACCTGAAGAAACAGGGCGGCACAAAATCCTTGAAGCTTTCACGTCAAGCTCAGCATATGGAAGTGGGCCTTAGAGAATCAAATTTCTATGAAAGCAGATCACGTGCCAGGACATGCCAACCTCCTGGCAGACTCTTTAAGCAGAACAATCATCACATATCACGAGTGGGAACTTAACCAACAGAGTCTCAACCAGCTTTTCCAGAAGTGGGGCAAGCTGAATCTGGACCTTTTTGCCACATAGGAGAACAAAAATGCCCATATTACGCAAGCTGGCATCTCCAAAACGCTTTTTTGATGAGCTGGTCAGGAATCTATGCCTACTCTTTTCCCCTGATTCTAATGATCCCCAGGGTGATCAGCAAAATGAAAGCAGAGGGATGCTGTCTCCTCCTAGTGGCACCCAAGTGGCCCAGACAGGTCTGGTTCACAGAACTCCTTCTGTACTTGGTTAATTACATGTTCAACTCAGACAGACATCAGCCCTACTGACCATGCACCAGGGCCAGGTCAGGCATCTGAATCCTTCATCTCTACACTTATCGGCCTGGCTCCTGAATTCTCCACCTTGAACATTTCATCGGAATGTAGAGGAATATTAGGTAAAGCCAGAGCTGAAACTACCAATAAGACCTATAGGCTTAAATGGTATTGTTTCTGCCACGTGGTGTGTTACTGAAGGAATCCATCCTATGACATCACCTCCGGAACAAGTACTTCCTTATTTATTACATTTAGCAAAATCTGGACTATCTTATTCCTCAATAAGGGTACATGTGGTGGCAATTTCAAGATTCCGGCACTCTCAGCAGAGCTCCTCGCTATATTCTGCCAGGATTGTAAAACAATTCCTCAAGGGCCTTTTAGAGTGTTTCAACCAGTGCTGAAACCTCCACCGTTATGGTTATTAAACATAGTGTTAGGACAACTCATGAAGCCTCCTTTCAAGCCACTCCACAGGTCAGATTTAAAATTCATCTCTTGGACGACATTTCTTTTACTAGCTCTCACATCAGCAAAAAGAGTGAGTGACATACAAGCCTTCACTGTCAAGGATTATTTTCTTCAGTTCACGTCAAATGGTGTTATACTTCGAACAAACCTTAAGTATATACCAAAAGTACTATCAAATTTCCATCCTAATGAGCCAGTGATTTTAAGAACTTTTTTTCGTAACCCACAAATGGCTGCGGAGAAAGCACTGTATTCGCTAAATGTAAGGAGTTGTTTGAAGTTTTATCTTCAAAAAACATATAGCATTTGAAAATCAGACCAGCTATTCGCAGCATATGGAGATACAAGAAAAGGCTCTGCGATATCTAAGCAGACCATTGCCGGTGGATCGGACTAGCTATACAATTTTGTCATGCCCAGGCAGGGAAGCCTCTGCGCAGTAGGGTTAAAGCCCACTCTGCCAGAGCGGTAGCCACATGCACAGCTCTCTTCGCGGGAGTACCCCTGCAACATATTTGCAGGGCAGCCACATTGTCCAGTTAGCATACATTTACAAAGCACTACTGCCTGGATGAGACGAACAAGACGAATACAGCGGTTGGACAAGCAGTGCTAAGACATCTATTCCATTAATGTGAGCCTCTCTGGTTATTCCACATTCCACTTGATAAGTATGTGATCAATACTCGCCTAATGTTATCATTGTTATTATTGCTATTGTTCCTATTATTATTATGATTGTTATTCTTATTATTATTCTCAATACATATATATTGCTTTCTAATATTAGCTGAATGTAGCAACATTACTATTATTATGGATGTTATGGTTAGAATAAACGGTATTGCTGCTTGCTACTCTAATTCAAGCATGTGAATCTCTGAAAGATCCAATACTGGAGAAGAAAATTGGTTGATTACCTGTAACTATAGTTCTCCAGTATCGGTATCTTTCATAGATTCACATGTGACCCACTTCCTCCCTTCAGAAGCTCCCCTCAATTCTAAGACTATATACTTCACACTTGTACTAGAAAATCTGAGGGACACAGCCTCTGTTGGGAGTGTTCTAGAGAGTGCTGTCGCCTGATTGGTTGTAGTTCAGATGTGGTTCTTTTTTTATAAAAGAACATAGATAAGCTATAACAGTGCCTGTATAGGCCATTGAGGCCTAGTGTAATACACTTATTGCTATGTATATTTAAGGTTACAGAGGGACTCCCACCTTGACGACGGGGATGATTCAAGCATGTGAATCTATGAAAGATACCAATACTGGAGAACTACAGGTAAGTAACCAATTTTCTTCTTGAGGATGTTTGAGCCTGTTCTTGAGGATGCTTGAGCTAGTTCTTCAGGATGCTTTTGTCTGTTCTTCAGGATGCTTGAACCTTTTCCTCAGGATGCTTGAGCCTGTTCTTCAGGAAGCTTGAGCCTGGTGGAGTTTCTGTGGATTCTAATATTGATAAGAGAGACGGACAAAGAAATTGACATTCTTTCTGCTGAGGAAGTCACTAATGAGTAAATGCCTGAATCTTTTGTGTATTAAGGCCGAGGTCAGTTCTGCTGCAAGATGGGGGTCTACATCTAATTAACCAAGGACTCAGAATGTTGGTTCCTTTCCAAGTCTCTGTCTACCATTTAAAGTGCAGAAAATATCTAAGCTCTAGGCAATGAACTGAGTGTGTTTGTGTTTTCTGTCAGTATCTGGCAAATTCTGTGCATTGTTTACAGCACTTGGCAGAGTTAGTACATGATGCCAAGATTCAGGTGCAGCAGCAATTCCAGGCACAGAAGACACAGTTATAGACTCTCTTCTATGTTTATTATTGCTAGGGAAACACAGAAACACCACTAGTGTGCATGGCGAATGTGGAATGACCACAAGAGTTTCCAAAAGATGCCATCAATTCATGTAGGGGCTAACCTTGGTAAAAGCTCCAAATACAGAATGCTTAAAATGGCTCAATTTCATCTACCTAGATTCATTAAAAGTACCTTGTGCGGTCAGTTGATGGTCCCAACTGTCTTCTCATGCTAGCATAGAGCCTCCTAAATGCTCCAAACTTTCAACACTCCGCTCAGTATTTCAACCTGAGCATCAGTGCTCGACCTGCTGTCAAATGACTAGTGTGGATGTGGCTATCAGAAAGGCAGCCAAGAAGTATTCACACGAAGCAAGCATGGGCACCCGCTGTGATGCATTTGCCACGGTCTGCGGCGTCCCAGACGGTGTGTGGTGGGGCCGTGGCCATACTAGTGTAATTGCCAGACACCCCAAGAGTGCTTTGTATAGAAGTCTACATTTATTATAATGGCCTCATTATAACAGACTTATTTTCTCTTTCCCCTAGGTTGTTCCGATGCAATAATTATTGCATCCAATAAAATCCGACTCTGACATGTTCGGAATTTATTGGGTGTGATAATTGTCATCTGTTCTGACTTTTGGAGGCATTCAATGCAATTTTTAGTACCTGCCACACACCAGTAAATATCGGCCCTCTTTACCCTTTTAAATGTTGGCAGGATTGATTTGCCGTGATTTAACAGAGGGTGCAAATTGTGTTGCACGGCCAGTGCTGAATTTGTGCTTGTTGTTTCCGGTGCTGAGCACCGGCACTTATTTTTGAGGGCCGGTGCTTAGTCTTCTGCCTCAAGCATTTGCTGCGAGAAAAAGACAAATTTGTGAAAGACGGAGAAAAATGAAAAAGCGTCACAATGAGGGAAAACAGAAAGCTGCTGGTGTGAACTGAAGGGGCAGGAGGGGCTGTAAATAGATTGGGGAGGTCCGAGATGGCTTCGGGATTACGCAGCCTCAGTATTCCATGTTTGCACATGTAATTGCAGCAGTTTAAAAGGAGGGCTTTGGGCACCAGCACCTTTGTATTTACAAATTAAGCATTGGTTGCACCCAATAGTTATCGGCTGTGATTAACCTCAAACGATTTAGAATTATGATTCCTTTGCAAACACATGTTCGTGGTGTGAAGACACTGCAGTTTAATGGACCACTTGTTTTTAGGTTTCTGTTTTAAATTCATTCTACTACTGCGTATAGCAGGGGTATATAATCCGCCACCAAGACCAACAACTGTGTCCCTCACATGTATCAAGCTAGTTACCACTGTTATCTTGAGCAGTTGTTCTTATCCTGGGGGTTCACAAAGCCTACTCAGGGACTCCGAGACTGCTTGGAAAATGAAATAGTAACAGATTAATAAAGTGCATATAATAAAAGAATCAAAATGTACAATTTAAAAATGTAAAACATTCTGTAAATGTGAAGAAATTTTAAACTCTGGGCTGAATTCTGGGTTTAGATCTAGGCAGTGACATCCAGCTTTCCGTTTTCTTTCGGAAAACCCGACTGCTGCCTTGTCGGTCCGCCCACCTGATTTGCATGTTGGTGGGACCATAGGCAAAGGACCGCCCGAGTCCTGCCGACTCCATCAGGAATCACCACACAAGTCATCAGCGCCATTGAAAGTAGTGGCTGGCTGTGGGACTTCAGTCACCTTTCCCGATGAGTAGATTACGGCGTTGCCTTCATGCCAAGCCAACTGTGGCAGTATTACCTCCACACCTGAGTTGGTGGATTGGAAGGGAAATGAGGTAAAACATACCTTTTTCCCCATTTCAACTTCTGTCTTCAACTGGAAATGACTGGACAAGATCTGTTGGTGCTGCTGCATCTGGACCACAGAGTACACATGAACCTGAGGCTACTGGATTCAAAGGTGGATATTTCACATTAACTGTGTATGTTGTGTGATCACTGCACATGATCACAGGACCACTGCAGTCATATTCATGTCACAGTAGTTTAAAAAAAAAAAAAATTGTGACGTGCATATGTTGGGAAAACATTTGTGTCAGGGGTTGATGGGAACACACTGGTACAAGACACATATTGAACACATACACAGTTGTTATTTTGATGTCAGTATTAATTGCCAAATGAATACTTGCACCACAATAACAATGACATCACACTTGTCAACCATGTCCAGGTGTGCACATTGAAAGGCGACCTGTACCTGTGATGTTGTGCTTCCAGTTGTGTATGTGAGTCAGTACGTGTAAGTGTGTGTGTGAGATTAGATTGGCTGGTTGAGGCGGAGGGAGCTGGAGTGGATGATGTGGTTGTGTCAGTTTCTGTGCCACTTCCATTTGGGTCTGATGTTTGTTGTGTATGTTTGGTTGTGTGTTGTGTTTCTGTGTGCAACATTCAGGTGAATGTTGTTGTGTGGTGGTTGTTGTCGTGATGTGTGTAGTTGTGCTTTTGTGTTGGTGTGTTTGTGTAGATGAGGGGGTAGTTGGCTGTTGTGGTTATACGTGTAGTGTCTTCAATGTGTGTATATGTTATGGCTGTATGGCAATGTGCCTTTTCTACATGTATAAGTCATGTTGTAGTGAAATGGCAATGGATAACAGTGTGTCTGTAGTGTGTAGTGTTGTGCAGGTGGACACATATGGCTAAGGTAAAGTGTGTGTGTGTGTGTGTGTGTGAGACTTACCTTTACTCCACAGCCATTGTGCACTGTGAATTGGCTCCCGTGACAGGCTCCCTCCGTCAGCAGTCCCCTGCCAGTACACCACCTGCAGAACTGTAACATCTAAATAAGGTCAGCGGGAACCTGCCAGCTTGACAGCTAGGAAAAGCACTCTGTCGTGGCGGGTGGCGGCTCAGCCACAATACATCTGCATACAGTGGTCAAAACACGGTCCACATGACGAAGTACTCGTGTCCGCCACTGCAACTGATCAGCTTTAATACCCACAAGATCTAAATCATGCCATAAATTAGTATCATAAGAATTATTCATTCGAGCAATGCAAGTGCATTAAATAGGATACAGTACGGATAATGGGTCGCCTCAATGGAATTCAGAAAAGCTCCAGCCTTCATATTAAAATTTTGATGTTTTTATATTTGTTTGTATTTTAAATAAAAAAGGGTATATTGATCCTACCCCCACAAAAAAGAATGTGCCCTTCATTCTTTCTCTGGTTGACATCCCGCTTGGTGGCAGATGAAATTGTTACAACATCACTTGTGTTGCTTATCCTCAGACAGCAGTGAGTCTCGCGGAAATAGACCCCTCATGTTTCCCCTGACACAGTGTTGTAACCTCTAAGAGTGGAATCTCATGCAAGTAAGTTAGGCGTGAGTTGGTTCCAGTTTATGACAACATCGCTCACTAGGACCAAGTAGCAAGGGTGATCTCCTCCCAGCTGGTATTTGCCACCCTACCATCCACAGAAGCCACCCTATATACCATATTATACATTGTTCCATACAGGCCACCAGTAACCAGCACATTCCCCTTGTAAAGATCGGAGTTTATGGACTCCTTCTAACCTTCAGGTACAAATCTGGGAAGCATCCATTAGGGAGCCTGGAACCTTCAGCAAATCTGCTCAGTGAGTGTTTTCTTGCCTGGCTGTAGTTGTTCGAATTAATTTTTGGGGTCTTTTTCACCGGTGTGAAGTTGAAATATTTAATTAATTCATTTCCTCATTTATTTATTTGTTATAGGGTTTCACACAGTGCTCTGCATACTTCTTTACAGCCACTTGAGGGCACTTTCTGGAGTTTGTAGGAATCATGAATATACCCAATCAACTCTAAGAATGTGAGCTGCCTCCGGCATGTCTTGTGGGTCGGAACATTGTTGAAGCCCCGATTAATGGTCGATATCAGTATCAGGCTTTGTGGAGACATGGGCCTTCCTGGTGCTTGTCTTGGAAGTTGTACCATTGATTATTGACCAAGGTGCCAGGTCCAAGTAATATGGGTTGTGGTCCTGAGTATTGCACTAGATTTAAATGGTTGCCTGAGTAGGTAGGGCCTTCTTCAGGTCATTTCTGAACCTGTGGTGCAAATGTTGAGATCTTCTGTGCAAGTGAACATTGCTCAAGATGAGGGGCCCTTTGACCTGCGAGTTGGGGTGCAGTGTTTGACATGTCAGTGCAGCACATATTTCAAGTAGATGATAGTGAATGTGGAGACAGATGAGTCTGCATAGTGTAATGAACCTTATATCGGATCATCTTTCCTGCTGCACAACTAATAGGTTTGATTTCAGGTCAGTTAGGTGCTTCCTTCCAGCTTTTTCAGAATCCGTTGCAGGTTTTGGAGGTCTCTTTGCTCTCTTTAGGTACGGGTGACTGCAGTAGTTGGCACAAAAGATTGCGTCCGAATAGCTTTCCCGCTTCAACGAGGATGCTCAGGTTTCCAGTATTCAGCACCGCATTGAGGCATCTTGGCTCATCCACATAAAAGGCAGTGTGTTTGGTGGAGCAGTACTGATGTTCTGATGAGCGCTGCCTCAGTCTTTCGTCTCTTCATGCTGATAGGCTTTTCTGCGCACAAAGAAACATGTGCGCCAGGTATTGTGATCGCAGGCGGTCCATCGGTACATCATCTGCATACCTCTGGATTCGATGGTAAGGGAGATGTATAGCTTGGGCGAATGGGTTCAAAGGCACCTAAATAAATCACACCACCATATACAAGATTGGTGCTGAAGCTGTGCCGATCCCTACAGGCTGGCACTACCTCCAAACAATGAATGTGCCCATTCAGGGCTGCACGGGTGCTGTCACCCTCTGTTTGACATATGACCTCCAGTGCAATTATTCTAGTGACTTGGGAAATATTTATTTTAATGACAGGTGCTCCAGGTCTTGTCACTAGTGAACTTCGTGTTTTCTCAGATAAGAATCCATAAGCTGTAAATAATTATGTTCCTACATCTTTTCAGATGTTTTCTCTATTTTGATCTCCCCCAGGAAATGTATTTTCTCAAAAAAATTCTTGCTCCTTCTTCAGAAGCTGAAATGACTGTTTACAAGTTAAATGTTTAGACTGCTCTTCTGTTCTCTCGTGGGAGAATAACCACCTTCTGGCAGTCAAATTAACTGCTACATGTGGCCTCTTTGTCATGTGCACAAGTAATGTCAAAACATAATAGTCCATTGCACTGTACCCTCTCTCTTCATGGCAGGTGACTTAAATGCTTATGCAGTTGTTCCCTAGGCAACCTCATGTGCCTTTCTCACGAATGCCGTCCTCAAAGGGGACACACATACTTCTAAACATGCCTTTCTTAAACACAAAGTTGGTTCTTAAAGTTGTAGATACTCTGAGGCATACGTTTCCACCTTTGTAAGGCATAGATTGGTGACAGTCTACCCTGCTCAAAACACTGCTACCTGTAGATGAGAGAAAAATGCAATTTGCCTTGCTGCATTGCCATGTTTTTTATACATGCTCTATGCAATGCACAGATAACATTTTTATTTTTCCTATAAATGGAAAATCTTGCTCCAACGTACGTTTTCCCACCCATTAGAGAAACTGAAAAAAGGCAATTGTTTTGTGCTTTTCTGACACTGTCTGCACCAGGTACACCTTGTGTCATTAAAGTGTGAGTTTAGAAGTGCAGATTCAGTGTTACAGATGCTTGTGAATGCTCGCAAACGTACAGCAGTATTGGTGTTTACCTGCCTTACATTTCATGACCACCTCCCTGTCACTCGCCTAGGAAATTAATACACTTTTCCATCAGGTACTGTACAATATCTGAGGAAATCCGAAGGAGTTGGGTTGCATCATGCATTAAATATGGCCGCAACCCTATGCACCGTCACTCTGGCCAACAATCTGGAGATCTTTGCTACAGTAAAACATTTCGCCTCTCGTTTTACAATGTAAACTGTGGACAACATACAGATCATTCTGGACTCCGAAATCTCTGAACAAAAGACGTTTCCTGCCTCCAGCTGCTTGCTGGCACTGCCATCACCCCACAGGTGACACATTAACCCTTTCAGTCAAGATATTGAAACTACATCATCAGATATATTCCATATCCAGCTGTCCAGATCACTTGCTCCCTAGGTATGCATGCTTCACCAGACCTACACACACTAACTTCAATATCAACATTGGAATTTTTCCTTATTGATATCCTGCTCTCTCTAGGCATCAAAACAGTACTTGCCAACTGGTAAAATGACAGTAGTATTTCCTACCGTACATGGTGGGTTTAGGTACGCTTCACCAGAAGCGCAGACAATTTACTACACAACCCGAATTTTAACAAAAAATGATCTTGCTTTTTATGGTCCAAACTCGACATGTACTTACAAAATGTTAACCCACCCTGAATCGCATCAGTAGAATTCTAAGTATTATAACAGCGACCAGTATTCATGTCCCTACACTCTCCCTCCTCCTTCTTCACTCTCTATCTTTCCCTATTCTTCCTACCTGTCTTCCCCATGCACAGGTGTTCTTTAAGTGATGCAACATGAACCTGCTCTAACTGCTTATTGATTAATACATTTGATACTTTTATAGCCAAGCGCTAAATACAGACCTAATCTGAATGTCTTAACTCAATGTTACCTCTTTGCTCCTCAATTGTATATTTGCATACTGTGAAGAAAAATAATAATAAATATATCTTCTGAGCTATCACCCACTTTAGGTAGGTCATGCTGAAAAATAATGTGTCTGCATCATGTGCTGGACGTAGAAGTACCACCTATCCGGTGTAATTGATACGTGTAATTCTGAGGACTGAATGGCACAGGTCCAAGCAAATATTCAGCGTGCTGGATGAAATGATGGGATTGTTGCCAACCAAATGCTGGCATTAACTATTGTTATTGCCCTGCCTTGCTTCTAAGTTGAGTTATAGTGTTTAAATGTGAAATGAAAAAGACTGCGACTGTGGGAATATTTGTCGCGGTGAAGTTAGGCAGACAGGTGCTGATAACCTTATTTCTGTCATGGTCTTGGGCATTGATAACTGTTAGTTACCCTATCCCCTCATTCTGCTCATAATGGGTTACAATTAAGGGCAGTTAACACCCTAGGCGGAAGGAGGCAACACGCCTAAATGCTCTAGAGGAAGGGAAGTGCATATGTGAAAGGTACTCAAGGTCATAACTCTCAGTCATTTTGCCTTCTGCATAACACAGTGAGATCCAACTCCTCAGCGCTGACTTAAGGCCTGATTTAGATAGTGGCGGATTAGTTACACTGTCACAATGATTGCGGATATTCCGTCCACTGAAATCGAAATCCCATTATTTCTTATGGGATTTAGATTTCGGTGGACAGGATATCTGTCATAGTTGTGTTGGAGTAACCCATACACCAATATCTAAATCAGGCCCTTAGTCTTAATGTTCTGTCAGTTGTAGGCATAGAAGATGCCCAAAAAGTAAAAAAAAAAAAAAAAGGGTCTACTTTGGTTGGGGACTAGTATCGGCTAGACCCAATCGTCTATGGCTTCTTTAAGGTATAAGAGTCTCATGCTTGCACCAAATCTGCCCGGTAGATGTTGTGTGTAAAGAAGGAAGGGACTGGCCAAAGTGTAGGAGTAAGTACAGTGCATAACCTTTACTTCTCCAGTATTGAATCTTTCATAGATTCACATACTTGAAACATCTCTGACGTTGAAGTGGGAGGCCCACAGTATTATCAAATAGCAGTGCAGAGAAACTCTACATAGAAAACAGTGTTAAAGTGTAGTCACTTTCACAGCTTCTTTGCATCATTAGAAAGACCCTAAGTCCAGCCAATCAGGCAACAGCACCCATTAGAACCCTCACCATAGAAGCTCCTGTCTCTCAAGGTTTCTACAGCAAGTCATGTGAAGGGAGTTTCCCTGAGTTCTGCTCAGTTTTTTCCTTACTTCAGCTTCCAAAGCATCAAGATGTCATATATTTTTTTAAAGGAGTCTTTAGATATTGCAAATATTGTGGAAAGAAAATATTCAAGACCACAAACCAAAGAACTGTAAGGTATGCAGACTTTTTTCATCTAAAACTCTAAAGGACAGAAAAGCAAAACTTATTTTGTGGTTACAAAAGACCAAACCACAAAAAAATAACTTCCTCAGAAGAGGAGAGTGACACCTCAGCTCACTCTCACAAGAGGACAAGGTCCTACGACCAAGGAACTTCTGTGGTAGCAAGAAAGTCACTAAAGGCTTTTCATCATGGGTCTCTGACAGACAGTGGAAAAAAAGAGAAAGCTTCAAAAGTCTCCTGAAAAATGGTCTAATTGGTAACTACTGTGTTTTCAACAAGACCGTCAACTATGATGACGACGAAAACAGCCGCCCCTACCGTCAACGAAGACTCCGCCATCGACAAGGTCATCATCAACAAGACCATCATTGACAAGACCATTGTCGATACCACTGTCAACAGATCCATCGTCGACGAGATCATCATCGTCAATGCTGCCAACTTCGGCGACGACTACACCATTGGCATCTATTCCCTCATTGATGACATCTTCATTGACACCGTCAAACTTCAATAAAGTCAGCAAAACATTTCTCAAATCTCAGGACACCTCACTCAGCAAGGTGTTACCATATCCTTCAAGTACGTTGCTTGATTTGGAAGAATCTGAGAATGTAGTATGATTTGACTGCACTCACAGCCTATCTGAGCTGCAGGTAAAATATCAGGAGGATGGCGATGAAGGAGACAACTCCTATTATGGACAATATTATACCCCGCAAGTCACTCATAGATATCTTACTTACCATGCCTACAAAGAGCATCCATGAGAGAAAGTACAAGTACCACTTTCACTGGTTCACGACCTACAGGCTATGATGCAGGACTACCATAGAGAGCTCCTGGAACCGTACGAGAATCTAGCTCCACCTCCTCCTCCTCCACCAGCAGTACCTGAGACACCAAGGTCTATTCCTTCACCAGTAACACTAAGAATGACTCTGGCCTCTTCAATTACAGCACCACCAAGAGGTAATTTATTATGGGAGCGCAATCACCAGAATACTACATAGGCAATACCCCAACCGGAGGTAAGTAAACACACTATTATATACACATTAGGAGTCAGGAATTAGCATAAAAGGCAATAGAAAACACTGAAAACAATAGTAAGTACTGAAGGCCTTAGGGGAGGACCAAACTATATACTAAGAAAGTGGTATGCGAAAGTCGGGCCTCCACCCAAGGAAGTGAAATCGGTAGAGGGGAGTTGGAGAAACTAGGAACCCCAAAAGGTAAGTAACAGAGTGCCCCCCAGCGACCAGGAGAAGAGAGGTAAATACCCGGTTCTCCCCAAACCCACAAAAAGGACTTCGGAAGAGGATTTTGCAAGACCCAGCAAGACTGCAAGAAACCAAAGGTGGATCCTGGTAGGGGGAACACCTGTAAAGGAAGGAGGCCAAGTCCAGTTCACGTTGGAGTGTCTGGTGGTGGCAGAAGCCACTACCCACCCGTCTGTGGATGCAGGATCAGGTCGACGGTGAACGAAGACAGTCAGCAGTGCAACACTGGAGAAGCTTAATAGTTCCTGAAATGATGCAGTAGATGTCCCATGCCGAATGAAGAATTGCAGTCAGTCAGTGAAGTGGAAAAACCACCATGAAGCCTGGGCAAAGACAATTGTCCTGGAAGAATAAATGCAGAGCTGCCGGGGCCCAGCAAGGTCCAGAGGACTCAACCCACAGAGGGGAGGCCCTGGTGACTCTCAGCAGTGAGAAGATCACAGGAAGAGGAGGCAGCCTCCACAGGCAACACACAGGCAGCAAGCCCAGGAGTCACAGTGAGGCCCATGCAGCACACCTTGGACGGAGTCCCACTTCGCATGAGCAGAACACAGAGGGCTGTGCTTCACAGGGAAGAGTGCTGGGGGCTAGGGCCACACAGAGCCTGAAGATCCCTTGGAGAAGATTCCAACAAGCCTTGGTAGCTGCAAGAGATACGGTGCACAGGGGTACTGTCCTTCGTTGAGAGACAAGGGCTTACCATCTCCCAGATTGGACAGCTGGTAGAGGGGACCAAGGGGACCACTCCAAAGCACCACCTGTGATGCAGGATCCATGTAGTTTTGGAGGAGAGGAGATCCACGCAGCCAGTCGTTTTTGCAGTTGGTGCCTGCGGATACAGGGGAGTGACTCCGACACTCCAAGGGAGATTCTTGCTTCTTGTGCAGATTGAAGACTCATCACCCTCAGAAGATGCACAGCCGAGTAAATGTTGCAGTTGCTGGAGGGAGCTGTGGAAACAATGTTGCAAGCAGAGTCGTCGCTGTGGATGCAGATTGTCGGTTCCTTGAGGGTCCAGTTGCAGTTCCGGTGGCCAGAAGGTGAAGAAAACGATGCAGAGGTGTACTGTGAACCCAGTGAACACAGCCAAAACACACAGACAGCAGGGAAAAAGTGGGGATAACCATGCCAAAAAGAGGGTACTTTCCTACATTTCCACATACCCATTCATCCAAAGCAAGTACCTTTGTTTCACTGTAGCGGGCACCCATTACAAGTTCAAAGTCCTCCCATTCGGCCTCAAATCAGCACCTCTCATTTTTACAAAATGTGTGGCCCTTGTTGCAGCAACCCTCAGAACACATGGTAACAAAGTTTTTCCATACCTGGACGATTGGCTGCTAAAGACGCAAACACCTATGTCAAGTGACCAAAGTGACAAGGGATTGTATTATTTTGTTCCACAGATTGGGACTTTTTAAACCTTCAAAACTGTACCCCCACAAAAGATAAAGTTTCTAGGCTTCATCCTCAATACCAAAGAGGACAAAGCTTTTCTTACCCTGGAAAGACAGCAAAAATTAATTCTGATTGCCCGTAATATAGTCACAAAAAGGTCAATTTCAGTGGATCTGTACAAGTCATTACTAGGGATGATGTCTTCTGCAATAAACCTTATTCCCCCCCGAGCACCTGAAAATTAGACCTCTACAGGAGGAACTCCAAGAGCAATGGATTCAGTCACAAGGGTTGTTCAAGGACCTCATCAAGATAACCTCAAGAATGATTCACGCTTTAGATTGTGGTCTCACATCCTTTCCATCTCCAACGGTCTCATATTCCTACCGTTAATATCAGACTTCACCATCATAACAGATGCCTCTCTGGAAGGTTGGGGTGGTCATCTCCAAGACCTACAAATCCAAGGCAAATTGTCCACCTCTCAAAGATCCATGCATATAAACCACCTAGAACTGAAGGCCATCTTCCTAACTCTCCAGGACTTCTTACCATGCATACAAGCGTCTTCAGTGCTGGTACGCACGGACAACATGATCAGCATACACTATATAAACTGACAAGGAGGTACAAGGTCACTGGCTCTCCCAAGAAGCACAGGACTTATGGCACTGGCTGACAGCACACTACATCACTCTGAAAGCTGAACATGTGGCAGGGGCAAGCAGTAGTTTGGTGGACACGCTCAGTAGATAACTGGAAGGTTGCCATGAATGGGATCTGAATAAAGAGGAAATTAACAAACGCTTTCACCTGTGGGGCAAACCAGAACTAGACCGCTTTGCCACAAACGAGAAAAAACAAATGCTGATTCTATGCCAGTTGGCACCCACTCCCAGGATTATGGGGGAATGCCCTTTTAATAAGATGGTCTGGGATATTTGCATACTCTTTTCCCCCCATCCCCATGATACTGAGAGTGCTCAGAAAGAGGCAAGCAGAGAAGTGCCGCCTGATCCTGATAGCTCCCAAGTGGCCCAGGCAACACTGGTTCATGGAACTCCTCCTGCTGTCGGTGACCAACCCAGTCCGTCTTCCCACCAAACGAACTCTGCCGATGAAGAACCAGGGCCAAGTTCTTCACCCGGATCCAGGCTCTCGTCGATTATATGCATGGCTCCTGAATTCCATGAATTCCAGAATCAATCAGTGTATTTGTAGAGCGCGCTACTCCCCCATGAATGTCTCAAGGCGCTTTGAGGAGGGGGGAGGGGCTGCTACTGCTCGAACAGCCAGGTCTTGAGAAGAGTCCTGAAGGTCAGTAGGTCCTTGGTCTGCCGTAGGTAGATGGGGAGAGTGTTCTAGCTCTTGGCCGCTAGGTCGGAAAGGATCTGGAATATGAATATTCCCCAAGAATGCAAAGATATCCTTGCAAGAGCAGACTCAACCAACAAATCCTACAGACTGAAATGGAAAATATTCTGCTTATGGTATCAAAAAGCTAATTTGCACCCACTGAAGGCATTGCAGGAGCAAATATTGCCCTATCTCCTTTCTCTGGCTCACTCAGGTTTAGTGCATGCGTCTGTGAAAGTACACCTCGCAGCAACATCCAGAAATGGACACTCTTCAAAGGATCCTTCGCTTTGCTACATAAGGATAGTCAAGCAATTCATGACAGACCTTTTCCATGTTTTCCCTCCAGTTTGACCACCTCCTCCAGAATGGCATCTGAACATCGTCCTTGCACAGTTAATAAAACTACCATTTGAACCAATTCACAAGGCAGAATTAAAATTCCTCACCTGAAAAGTGGCCACCCTGTTGGTGTTAATATCTGCAGAAAGGGTGAGTGTGATCTAGGCGTTAACAGCCCAGCAACTCTTTCCCAGATTGATAGATGAAGGGGTTGTACTAAGAACTAACACAAAATGTTTTCCAAACGTACGTACAAGATGAAGGGGTTATACTAAGAACTAACACAAAATGTTTTCCAAATGTACGTACACAGTTTCATCCTAATGAACTTGTTGTTCTACGGTCTTTCTTCCTAAATCCAGCCACTCCAGCAGAGCAATCTCTGCAGACTCTGGACTTAAGGAGATGTCTAAAGTTTTACTTACATCATACCAAACACCTTAAAAAAACAGAACAACTATTTGTAGCATATGTACAATCTCGACAAAGTGCATCTGTTACTAAAGCAACCATTGCAAGATGGATTTCTGCAACTATACGATTTTACCTTTCCAGAGCAGGCAAACCCCTTTCCTCCAAGGCAAAAGCGCACTCAACAAGAGCTGTCTCCATGTTGGCTGCCTTATTTGCAGGTGTTCCCTTGGAAAAGATTTGCCGTGCTGCAACGTAGAAGAGCGTACACTTCGCAGAAATGCAGCAGTCGGGCAGGCTGTATTGCGACATCTGTTTCAATAAGGTGAGCTCTTTTATCTTCAGTGTCACATTACTCAATGTCTAATATTTCATGATGCATTAAATGCCTATGTTAATTCATTACAAAATGTGTATTCTTATTCTCATTATTTTACAACCCACCACCCACAAGGTAATGAGATCACAATATGTAAATATTGCAAAACTGCTTGCTATTCTGATTCAAGCTTGTGACTCTATGAAAGATTCAAAACTGGAGAAGAAAATGAGTTACTTACCTGTAACTGCAGTTCTCCAGTATTCATATCTTTCATATATTAATATACAACTCACCCTTATCTTCATAGAGGCTCCCCTTATGTCTTTTCATTATTTATCTCACTTGTGCTGAAAAATCTGAGAGGCTGGAGCTTCTGTAGTAAGGATTCTAGAGGGTGTTGTCACCTGATTGGGTGGACTTCGAGTCTTTTCTAATGATGCAAATAGGCTGGGAAAGTGAATGCATTTTGACATTGTCTTCTATGTAGAGTTTCTCTGTACTGCTATTTGATAATACAGTGAGACTCCAACTTCGATGACGGGGATGATTCAAGCATGTGAATCTATGAAAGATAGCAATACTGGAGAACTGCAGTTACAGGTAAGTAACTAATTTTCTTATTATGTCAATTATGATGTCCACAATTTAGCAAGACAAGATGTTCTGTCTTTTTGTGTTTAAAATGAAATGCTTTTTCTTTTCCCTTTTCTAAAATTTTGACTGACTTATTTTTTAGACATCAGCCCTTTCTGATTGACGCTAATTTTATCTATCCTGGTTTTATTGGTTTCCATCCTTTACAGTTCATTGTTCTGCATTGTGCCTGGGAGACACACTATGGGGGTCATTCTGACCCTGGCGGCCGGTGACCGCCAGGGTCACCGACCACGGGAGCACCGCCAACAGGCTGGCGGTGCTCCCTCGAGCATTCTGACCGCGGCGGTTCAGCCGCGGTCAGAAACGGAAAGTCGGCGGTCTCCCGCCGACTTTCCGCTGCTCGGATGAATCCTCCATGGCTGCGGAGCACGCTCCGCAGCCATGGGGATTCTGACACCCCCTACTGCCATCCTGTTCCTGGCGGGTCTCCCACCAGGAACAGGATGGCGGTAGGGGGTGCCGCGGGGCCCCTGTAAGAGGGCCCCACAAAGTATTTCAGTGTCTGCAAAGCAGACACTGAAATACGCGACGGGTGCAACAGCACCCGTCGCACCTTCCCACTACGCCGGCTCCATTCGGAGCCGGCGTCCTCGTGGGAAGGTAGATTTGCCCTGGGCTGGCGGGCGGCCTTTTGGCGGCCGCCCGCCAGCCCAGGGCAAATCTCAAAATACCCTCGGAGCGGTATTTTGTCGGGGGTAGACTGGCGGGCGGTCTCCGCTGCCCGCCAGTCTCGGAATCACCCCCTATGTCTTTCCTTCATTACTCACTCCCTTCTAAAATGCACAAGTGCACTACACTCATGAGTACTGCTCAAATGATCAACTACTGAACCTTTGCCAAATTTAACTATAAAAAAGAAATACAAGTTGCCAGAGCCTGACCATCTGTACTGTTTACCAGTGCTAAAGTGCAAGTGCTCTCTGAGTAAACTGTATGTGTAATTGACTTTTCCATGATTGGCATATTTGATTTACTAGTAAGTCCCTAGTATAGTGCACTAGAGGTGCACAGGGACTGTAAATCAAATGCTACTAGTTGGCCTGCAGCACAGATTGTGCCACCTACATAAGTAGCCCATTAAACATGCCTCAGACCTGCCACTGCAGTTTCTGTGTGTGCAGTCCTGCACTGTTAATTCAACATGGTAAGTGTACCTACTTGCCAGGCCCAAACTTTCCCTTTTGTTCATGTAAGGCACCCCTAAGGAAGTCCCTAGGTAGCCCCAAGGGCAGGGTGCAGTGAATGTTAAAGGTAGGATATGCACTGCTGTGATGTACATGTCCTGGTAGTTGGTTTTCTCTTTTGCAGGGCCTATCTCTCTCATAGGTTAACACGAGGATTGCCTTGAAATATCTTTTAAGTGCAGTTTCCTAATGGGAGCAGATGGAGATGTGGAGTGTGGGGTCTCTGAACTCACAATTTAAAAATAAATCTTTTGGTAAAGTTACTTTTTAAATTGTCAGTTTGAAAATGCCACTTTTAGAAAGTGGGCATTTTCTTGCTTAACCGTTCTGTTCCTCTGCCTGCTTGTGGAATCCACGTCTGGTTCAGACTGACAGTTGGGCTGTTTGTGAATTCCCTCTATACAGTGACACAGAGGGAGCTGTGGTGTAGCCTGTATATCCTGATGAGTTTCCTGGGCTAGAGTGGGGAGGGAGAAGCTGACACTTACATCTGGGGCCAGGCCTGAGCAAGGCAGGATCTTGTGAACAACAGAGACTTTCCTTTGAAGTTCACCTACTTCAAAGGCAGAAAGAAGTATAAGTAGTGGACCCAAAACCCCAGACTTTTAGATTACTTTTGGACTCAAGGGGAACCTCTGCCAAAGAGAAGAGCTGAAGAGCTGGAGGAGAGTACTGCCCCTTTGCCTGTGACTGTGCTTTGCTGGGTTGGCCTGCAGTTGCTGCTTCTGCCTGAAGAGGACAAATACTGGACTTTGTGGTTTATTCCTTCTTGTGAAGTGTCTCCAAGGCCTTGGACCGAGCTTGCCTCCTGTTTCAAAGTCTCAGGGCAATCAAAGACTTCCTCTGCCAGCACATGGACTCTCTGCTGAGACTCCTACCCTGCCAAGTGGTGCCCACTCCAGTCCCCGGGCCCCTGAAAGGTGAAGTTGGTGCGACTAGGGCAGAAATCCACACACAAGAGGCGTGCAGGAAAAAAATTGATGCACTACCTGCATTGTGGCTGGGAAATCAAAGCCTCACTTGCATCGCTGCTGGCGAAACAACGCAACAACCACTTGTGGCTGCTGAAATTGACACGAGCCCCACGCAGCGTGGTTCCTCATCACCGTGCAGCTGGATTTCGCACGCATCATCGCTGGGTGTCAAAATCAACGGGAACTTGCCCCGACCCGAGGTGCCCATCTGGAAACCGATGCCAAAGAGAAAACGATGCATCGCCTACCCGACCGGAGGAGAAACAACGCATGGCCACACTTGCGAGTAAGGAATTGACGTATTGCTTACTTTTCCGACCCACGCTCGCCATGCGACTTTCTTTTTGACTCAAACCAGGCATTTGGTGTAACATCAACGTATCCATTGCTTTCTATGGAGTAAGACTCTTTTTAATTAAAAAAATTCATAACTTTACTTGTGTGTTGGATTTTTGTCGTTTTGGTCTTGTTTGATTTAGATAAGTATTGGCTATTTTCCTAAACTGGTGTTGTGTCCATTTGTAGTGTTTTTACTGTATTACTGTGTGTGTTGGAACGTGAGGGGGCATCCTAGACCCCTCCCAGTCCGGCTTCAGATGAAACCACAGCACCAAAACCGCCCTTCTCGCCGCCACATACGACATCAGATGCCAAATGGACAACGGAGAAACATCAGCCCTCATCCTCCTGGACCTCTCTGCCGCCTTCGACACAGTCTGCCACCGCACCCTGGAATCACGCCTCCACGAAACCGGAATTCAAGGAAAAGCCCTCAACTGGATCATCTCATTCCTCTCCGGCAGAACCCAGAGAGTCTGCCTCCCCCCTTCCGCTCCGAAGCCACCGACATCATCTGCGGCGTCCCCCAAGGCTCATCCCTCAGCCCGACGCTGTTCAACATCTACATGGCCCCCCTCGCACAAGTGGCCCGACAACACAACATCAACATTCTCACCTACGCCGACGACACCCAACTCATCCTCTCACTCACCAAAGACCCGCGCACCGCCAAAACCAACCTCCACGAGGGAATGAAATCCATCGCCGAATGGATGAGAAACATCCGTCTGAAACTGAACTCGCACCAGACGGAGATCCTCATCCTCGGATCCACCCCCTCCGCCTGGGACGACTCCTGGTGGCCCACAGCACTAGGAACCCCACCAACACCAACCGACCACGCTCGCAACCTGTGCTTCATCCTCGACTTCTCCCTCACCTTGTCTAAACAGATCAACGCAGTTTCCTCCTCCTGCTACAACACACTCTGCATGCTCCACAGAATATACAAGTGGATCCTGACAGAAACAAGAAGAACAGTGACACAGGCCCTCGTCAGCAGCAGGCTGGACTACGGCAACACACTCTACACAGGCATCCCAGCAAAACACCTACTATGCTTCCAACGCATCCAAAACGCCTCCGCCCGACTGATCCTCAACGTACCCCGCCACAGCCACATCTCCCACCACCTGAGAAACCTTCACTGGCTCCCCGTGGAAAAAAGGATCACTTTCAAGCTTCTTACCCACGCTCACAAAGCGCTCCACGACACCGGACCAGCCTACCTAAACAACAGACTTAGCTTCTACACCCCCACCCGTCAGCTCCACTCCTTTAACCTCGCCCTCGCCGTCGTCCCCCGCATCCGAAGAAAGACCTCCAGCTGCAGATCCTTCTCATACCTCGCCGCCAAAACCTGGAACACCCTCCCCACCAACCTGCCACAGACTCAAGACCTACTCACCTTCAGAAGACTCCTCAGGACCTGGCTCTTCGACCAGTAACTCCAGCTCTCCCCCTCCCCCCCCCCACCCAGCGCCTTGAAACCCTCACGGGTACATAGTGCGCTTTATAAATCCAATGATTGATTGATTGATTGATTCATAGATTCACATGCTTGAATCATTCCTCGTTGTCTAAGTCTCCGGTATCATAACATGCATTAAAACAATAGGCTGCCAAAGGAAGGCAAAGCTTACCTTAATAGCTTATCTATGTCCTTTTTACAAAAGGACCAAAGTTATCCACTGACTAATCAGACAACAGCACCCTCTAGAATCCTCTCTCCAGAGGCTCCAATTCCTCAGATTTTCTACCGCGTGTCAGGTGATGGGAGTCTCCCTGAGCTATGCTCAGTTTTCTCTTCAGAACAACTATTTAAAGGTCAGCTTTAAATTTTGTTTTAATTCAGTCTTGGATACTGTGACCGTGTCAGAATCTCCAAGTAAAGGCTTTTTCAAGCCATGTAACAAATGTGACAAAAAGAGACTACACTCAGAGGACCCTCATAAAGAGTGTATTTACTGTCTCTATCCAGAACGTAAAGTTATAGATTGCAAAATCTGAAGACAATATTCACAGAAAATGCTAAAGGACAGGGAAGGACACCTCTTGTGGTACGGGGCTGAAATCAAAAGCCCATCCAGTCTCTGAGGAAGAAAGTGATGACTTCACATACCATAAAATCCCACAAGAGAGAAAGATCACAGGAAGGGGAGCCTTCAGAGTCCCATAGACAAGTTCTTAAAAAATCTCATGGAAAGGAGATTTTACAACATAAAAAGAAGTATTCCTCTAAGGTCTCTTCTGAGCCCTAAAGACCAGCTAATAAGGATGTTTCTCACAGAAAGACATCAAAATCACTTCCTTTATCAATAGGGTTACTTCTGACAAAACAATTGCAAAAATGTCATCACCGTCTATGATGATATTGTCGGTGACATCCACCACCATAACGTTGATGTTCACAAAGGCAGCATCACCAATGATATTATCCTCGTCTCTGCTAGCATCAACAACCATTGTCTCTTGCAAGATCACATCTAAAACTCGGTCTACGAAGAAAGCAATGTCGCAACAGCCATCTCAGAAATCATTGACGGCACCAAAACCACTGTTGTCGACAGGCTCGTTGCCTAGCAACATAACACCAACACCATTTGCACTGACAACAGTACAGTCAATGATGGCTTCCAAGAAAACACCACAGTCAGCGAGAATAGCTTCGACAGCCCCATCGTCGACTACTCCACTGTCGACAAAACTATCGTCAACGAGAGTAACGTCAACGACACCACTGTCGAGAGTACTGACAAACACATCGTCTACTACAGCATTTGCATCAAGCAAGCTTTCTACCAACATGCCACTGATGCCCTTAATACCTACAACATGCATGTCACTATCTGCACTACCCTTGGAAAAACTCTTACTTCGGGAACACACGTTGCCAAGTAAGATCACCCCATTTCCACCACATCATCTACTAAATGACAGATCAGATGACAAAAGGCCTTTCAGAGTAGCTCACAGTGCTTCCGAATTACAAGTTAAATAAAAAGATGACGAGCAGGATGATAACCAGTACAATCAGGATGATACTTGCATCGATCAAAATGCACAGCAACGTTACCAGATCTGTTACCACATGATCGACCATCAGGATCAAACAGTCCACAAGCCACAAGACTTGATATTCAATCTGCGAACAATGCTCCAAGATTATTATAAACAATTTCCTGAACCTGCTCAATCTAACCTCCATCACAGTTTCAAACCCCAGCGCAATCACCTCCTCAAAAACCACCCACTCGCGCTACTACCCTACCTTTATCAGAGCCTCCATTATCTACAATGCCATTAGCAGACCCGCTGGCAGATGACCGACATACCTCATAAGAGGAACAAGAAGAAGAGGGTGAGATAAGAGATCAAAACTCCATGACTGCAGAGTGGGATCATTATGTCATACAACCACCATCACCACCTCCTCCAGACTTTCCACTAGACGATATAGGTGGTTTTTATGACATAATGGAACGCACAGCGAAGAAGTTCCAATTACCCCTTACCTCCAAACAGACAGACTGTTTTTTATATGATTTTAAGGAAACTAGGGAAAAGTCATTGAAAGCGATACTCATAATAGATTTTACCTGGCAAGAGGGTATTCGTACTATGAAAAATCCAGCCACTGTATCAGCAGTCATGCCAAGACTGGATAAAAAATACAAAGTGCCAGACAATGCACCAGCATCTTTAGTAGGCCATCCAAGGCCAAACTCTAGTATTAGTCAAGGGGCTCAGAGGCCGTCAAACCCATCAGCACCTATCACTACACCACCAGATAAAGAAGGCCGCCGCCTTGATTCTATTGGGAAGTAATTCTCAAGTATGGCAGGACTTACAGTTAGGGCAGCTAATTCACTGGCAATTCTTGCAAGATTCGACAGACAAATGTGGTCGGATATGTCACAATACATAGATCTCCTGCCAGATGACTCTAAAGAGGAAGCCAGAAAAATTCTCCAGGAAGGGGAGCGAGCGTCTGTGGAGATAATAGACTGTATCATTGACATCTCCTTGACAGGATTTCAGCAGTTGATGGGATCAGCTGTGATTAGGAGGCAAGCCTGGCTGAAAGCCTCGGCCTTTAGACCAAAGGTGCAAAGCAAAACTTTGGATATGCCCTTTGACGGTTAGTCATTATTCACGAAACATATTGATGATACTGTGCAAGCCATCAAAACCGATACTGATACAGCCAGATCATTGGGCGTGTTGCAAACAAAAAGGCAGCCCTTTCAAGGACCCAGAGGCAGAAGCACCTTTTCTAATCGAGGATGGTTTTGACCTCATAGACACCACTATCGACCCTACCAAGGACAATACCGTTCGCACTACAGCCAGCAGTACAGGTAGCCACTTTCTGCAGCCTCCAAACAACCAACTAGGGGGAAACAACCTACCAACGGTCGAGACACTACAAGAAAACAATGACCTTACACCACCGCAGGCTACCTTATACTCCCAATCAAAATATATTTTAGGAGGCCGAATTTCCCGATTTTTACACCAATGGGCTGGGATAACAACAGACAAATTGGTCCCAGATATCATATCCCAAGGGCACACCCTCAAATTCATCAACAAACCACTGAATCTCCCACCCAGAGGACCGCCGCCTCCATGTCTAAAACAACTACTGAAGGAAATTTCTCGTATGATAAAGAAGGTGGCAATAGAAAGAGTTCTGAAGCTTCAAGAAAGAATAGACTTTTATCACCTTTTATTTCACATCAGAAAAAAACAGGAGATTGGCGTCTGATATTAGACCTTTGCAAACTAAACAAATATCTAAAAAAACAGTAATTTCGAATGGTCACCATACAAGACATCTTACACCTTCTAAACCATTGAGACCACATGACATCTATCGACCTTCAGGATGCATATTTCCACATATCTATTCATCCCAGTCATCAAAAATACTTAGGCCCATATTTATACTTTTTGACGCAAAACTGCGCTAACGCAGTTTTGCGTCAAAAAAATTAGCGCCGGCTAACGGCATTCTGAAGCGCCATGTGGGCGCCGTATTTATTGAATGACGTTAGCCGGCGTTAGCCGCCGGCGCCGTCTGGTGTGCGTTAAAAAAAACGACGTACACCAGGCAGCGCTGGCGTAGGGGAAAATGGAGCTTGGGCGTCAAGAAATGGGGCAAGTCAGGTTGAGGCAATTTTTTCATCTCAACCCGATTTGCGCCATTTTTTTCGACTCCCAACCCCCATAGAAATGACTCCTGTCTTAGCAAAGACAGGAGTCATGCCCCCTTGCCCAATGGCCATGCCCCTGGGCATGGTCATTGGGCATAGTGGCATGTAGGGGGGCACAAATCAGGCCCCCCTATGCCACAAAAAAAAATGAAAAAAAACACTTACCTGAACTTACCTTAATGTCCCTGGGATGGGTCCCTCCATCCTTGGGTGTCCTCCTGGGGTGGGCAAGGGCGACAGGGGGTGTCCCTGGGGGCATGGGAGGGCACCTCTGGGCTCCTTCAAAGCCCACAGGTCCCTTAACGCCTGCCTTTTGCAGGCGCTAAAAAACGGCGCAAAAGCGGCTGTACGTCATTTTTTTTTACCCGCCCACTCCCGGGCGTGATTTTGCCCGGGAGTATAAATCCGACGCACATGCCTCGGAGTCGATTTTTTAGACGGGAACGCCTACTTTGCATATAATTAACGCAAAGTAGGTGTCCACGCTAAAAAATGACGCTAACTCCATGGACTTTGGCGCTAGACGCGTCTAACGCCAAAGTATAAATATGGAGTTAGTTTTGCGTCGAAATTGCGTCCAAAAAAACAACGCAATTCCGGCGCAAACAGAGTATAAATATGCCCCTTACAGTTCCAGGTAGCTGGTGTTCACTTCTACTTCAAAGTGCTCCCATTTGGTTTAAAGACAGCTCCTCCAATATTCACAAAAATGCTGGCCCCAGTTGAAACCCCTCTAAGACAAAAAGGAGTTCAAGTATTCCCATATTTGCAAGATTGGTTGATCAAAGCCCCCACATCTCAAACAGTCACAAAGCATACAAACTTATGTCTCACGTTGTTTGAGAATTTGGGACTCACAATGAATCTTCAAAAGTCATCTCTCATTCCTAAAGCAAAAATAACCTTCCTCGTGCAGTTATCAACACCAGTACAGGCAAATCTGCCACCTGATTGGACAGACAGTCAAAGATAAAACAATTGGCCCACAAACTTATCAAAAGACAGTCCGTTTCATTTCGGATATTCAAATCATTCCTGGAAATGCTATCTGCTTGCATTCCTCTAATCCCAAATTGCATACTTCACTTAAGCCCACTGCAAGAGGAGATAGACAAGCAGTGGAAGCAATCACAAGGATTCTTCGACAACATCATTCAAATCACTCAGATAATGATAAATTCCATGCAATGGTGGACACGGAAAAAGAATGTTGCAGAAGGACTAACATTTCTACCGCCAATAACGTATTATGTGAAAACAACAGATGCGTCCTTACAAGGATGGGGCGCTCATCTGACGGATCTCTCCATTAGTGGAACATTGTCCAACTCCAATAAAAAACTGCACATCAATCATCTCAAACTAAAAGCCATAGCCCTAGCACTCTGCCCATTCCTTCCCAGAATTGCATAATCATATGTGCTGATCAGAACAGACAGCACCACTTCCATACACTACTTAAACAAGCAAGGAAGTACATGATCAACATCCCTGACGCACCAATCTCGGGAGATTTGGAAGTGGGCTATACAAAACAAAATCTCATTGAGAGGAGAACATTTACCAGGAGCATCAAATGTGCTGGCAGACACACTAAGCAGGCAGACTTCAATCTGCCACGAGTGAGAGCTCGATCATCAGCTATTACAGAACATATTCACTCAATGGGGCACACTGAAACTGGACCTATTTGCAACCCAGAACACAAAGTGCCAGTACTACTCAAGTTGGTGTCACCAAAAAGGATTGTGGGGAGATACATTTTCGCTAGGATGGTCGAAATGATTTGCTTACACTTTCCCCCCAATTCCTTTACTCCTACTGATACTTCGAAAACTAAAGCGGGAACCATGCAGGATCATTCTCATAGCTCCCAGATGGCCCAGACAGTTCTGGTACATAGAACTTCTCCTGCTTTCAGAAAAGCCACACATACAATTAACGCCAAGTTAGACAATGCTAACAATGAACAGGGGCCCGAAATTGCATCCCAATCCAATACCTCTACATTAGTTGCTTGGCTCCTGAATATCATGACCTGAACAATTCTTCTGACTGTAGAGAAATTCTGGCAAAAGCCAGAGGTTCCACCAACAAATCGTATAAATTAAAATGAAATGTTTTTGTACTTGGTGCCAACAAAGAAACGTGAAAGAAACTTGCACCCATTGTCTTCTACTCTCAAACAGATTTTACCATATCTCTTGCATCTACCAAAATCTGGATTCACTCATTCATCTATAAAGGTTCAATGAGCATCAGTATCCTGATTTAGGAGAGCAGAAAAACACACCTTCTTTCTGGTCATCAAGAATGATCAAACAATTCATAAAAGGACTCTTCGGGGTGTTTCCCTCTGTAAGAAAACCGTCTCCTACTTGGCATCTTAATATTGTCTTAAGCCAGCCAGATGAAAGACCCATTTGAACCTGTCCACAAGACAGACCTGAAATATCTTACTTGGAAAACTGCACTGCTACTAGATCTTACATATGCTAGAAGACTGGGTGAGATACAAGCTTTTACTATAACAGAAGCTGTCATGCAGTTCAAAAAGGACAGTTTTTTCCTTAGGACTAACTCTAAATTCATACCTAAAATACAGTCTGATTTTCATCTAAATGAGCCCATTATTCTAAGAACAGTTTTTCCAAATCCTCACATAAGTGCGGAACAAACACTTCAAACCTTGGATGTTAAAAGGTGCATCAAGTTCTATTTACATAGAACGCAACAATTTCATAAATCAGATCAGTTATTTGTGACATATGGTATCTTCAAAAAAGGCTTTCCAGCATCCAAAGCCACAAATGGAAGAAGGATTACAGATGCCATTCAGTTCTGCCATGCAAAGGCAGGGAAATCATTGATGAATGAAAGCCTACTCTATGAGAGCTGTATCTACATCAACAGCTCTTTTTGCAGGAGTAATCATCCAGCAGACTTGCAGAGCAGCAACATGGTCCAGCAGACACACCTTCACTCAACACTAGTGCCTGGATGAGGCTGATAATTTGGATGCAGCAGTGGGGCAAGCAGTTTTACGTCATCTAGTCCAATAAGGTGCACCACACTCTAATTTCTTTGCCCACCATCCACTTATTCTGTATATGCCTGTTATTTGTGATTATAAACTACTGACTATTCTGATTTCAGCATGTGAATCTATGAAAGATCCAATACTGGAGACGACAATAGGTTCCAGTGTTGGAATCTACCACAGATTCACATATGACCCACCCTCCTCCCCATAGAAGCTCCCTTTATTGTGCTTAGAGTAATAACTCACCTTTGTGCACAACAATCTGAGGAACTGGAGCCTCTGTGGTGAGTGTTCTGGAGGGTGCTGTTGCCTGATTGGTCAGTGGATAACTTTGGTCCATTTTAAAAAAAAGACAAGGATATGCTAATATGTTAAGCTTTGCAATACTTTGGCAGACTATTGTTTTAATGCATACTGCTTGTTATGACACTGAAGACTCCCACTTCGACAAGGGGGAATGATTCAAGCATGTGACTTTATGAAAAAATCCAGTACTGGAGAACTACAGTTACAGGTAAGTAACTTATTTACTTCCATTTGCAATTATGCCATGATACATGGCCACGCCAAGTAGAACTGTCCCTCAGATGCCTGCTAATCTGCTTGTGTCCAAACGAGAAAAAAGCCAGACCCAAGTGTTCCATTTGAGGCAGAATAGAGCCAGGTCAGCTCAAGGTGAAATGTCTAGACACAGAGGAAAACAAGGGTATTTGTCATACAATGACCTGGACCCATAACCACAGCATTGCCACCTACTCAAGATTTTGGGAAGAGGAATGGCCAGATGATCAGGCTCACTATGGTTGCCACTATGACCCATGTGATAGAGACCATGAAGAGTGCCATGAGCCAACAATGGTACAGGTGCCAGTAGAGCCGCCATAAAATATCTATTATGAACAGCACCTCTGCTTATCTTGAAGACAGTCACCTACACCAGGACACCATCCGAATAAAGACAAAGAAGTGTAAAAAAAAGAAAAAAACAATGCAGCAAGCTTTTTCCATCTATGCACCCAGGATCTGGAACAACATCCAAGTAAAAACCTGGCTTTTCGAGCAGCAGTAACCCCCCCCGCCCTTTTCCCCTAGCGCCTTGAGACCCGCACGGGTGAGTAGCGCGCTTTATAAATGTTAATGATTTGATTTGATTTAAACAGGGCTGCCTCAATGCTGCTTCAGTTTCGGAAATAGCCAAAAATACATCTCTTTGAAGAACACAGAATCACAATTCACTAACAGTACACAAATCAGCTTCATCTACTATCACTTGTTGACTTTATGTTTGTATTTGATTATCTGCAGTGATCCACTGTTATCTGGCTTTGTTTGCAGTATAGAAATACCACATGCATACATAGAGGCATCTCCAAAACTTTATGGCAGGTTAATATGCCTATTTCCTGACTGAGCCATCTTTCCATCCTTCACACTAGCTTCTGTTGGACCCTCACAATATTCCTCCTCCAGCACCAGAGAGGCCAAGGCCCCAATCCCAGGAACCAGCAAAGGAGCTACCACCAAGGCCCTGACATCTGACCTTGCCAGCTGACTCACCACCAAGGGTTAGTCAAGTGGGTGAATGAGATGATTATTAATACTCAGACGATGTTGAAGAAGGGTAGCCTCCAGACAGTTCTTGTCCTTATGAAAGCAAGTGGCATGATAGTTCCAGTTCCACTGGTGAAATAGACTACATCTATATCAGTAGACTCACCACCAGATGAATCACCATGTTCAATTTCCATATAGAAAAAGTATCCAGGATATCTGAACTGCCTGTAGCAAGGAAGATGTAAAACTGTCCCTCTATGATTTTAGGGAACTGGACAGACAATCTGCTAAAGCCATTGCAATTATAGATCACGTCTGGCAAAAAAGGATTAAAAGTAATGGAGATACTGGCAGCAATAGCCATAGTAATCCAGAGACAAGATTAAAAAGTGCATACCCCTGGACAGCAGGCTGGCATACCTAGTTAGATGCTCCAAGATGGACTTGGGGATATTGCAGGAAGCCCAGGCGAGGTTAAGAAACCTAGGTACTCCCTGTGCATCCTCCATGGACAAAGAGGGTTGGAGAATGGATGTCTTTTGAAAGGGGGGCTCAATGATGACAGGCACATCAAACAAAGCATCTAATTCCAGGGCTATCTTGGGAAGAAATGGTCAACAAATATGGTCTGTTATAGGACCTTACGTTGACCTGTGTATGAAAGAATGGAACAACGGTCACAGCGCATGCCACAAAAAGAAGTATGGTAGCACCAGCAGCTCTGTACGGAAGAGTGCCCATTACAAATAGCTCCCACACAGCTAATGGTGTACTTGATACCCTTTCGCTCAGCACTACAACTTGGATACAGTGGCAAACAGAGATACACCATTTGGACAAGCAGTTCTCCACAAGCAGTGCTTCATCATCTTTTCAGATGAGGTGAGCCTTTCTGTTCTTACCCTACCCCCCTCAATATTGATGTAAAAAGCTGGGGTCCTGCTTTCTTTTGTAATTCATGCATGTGAATCTATAAAACTCCAGTGTGTGAGGGACAAAAAATTACAGTTCTCCAGCGTTGGTATTTTTGATTTGCATATGAATGTGCTTATGCACATGTGGTCCTACCTCCACCCTGAGTAAGAGGCTCAGCTTTGGTAACTTACTTTTTTCACACTGGTGCTGGAAATCTGAGGTGAGATAACCCTGGAGAGGGATGATGTACTCTCGCCTCAGTGGCTTTTGTATGATGTGAGTGTGCTACTGAAGTGGCACTGGAAGACCTTTTCAGGCCTCTTATGTTTTCATACATCTATGGTAAAGTTATTGAGGGATACCCATTGTGACGAAGGAGAGGGATTCAAGTGTCTACATGTGTGAAAGATACTAATGCTGGAGAACTCAATATACAGGTAAATACATTTTGTTCTGTTTTTCTTCAAAACAATTTAAAGCTGGTCTCAAAACTGCACAGCACATGATGCATTTAATATTGACATCTGTTTTTTATTATTGTGCTACTTTGCCATACATGTCACTCAGGGTACCAAATAAAACCAATCTGTATATTAATGACAAATGTGACCACATTCTGATCCAAGACTTTCAGATTGTTGTACACCATTTGATTTTTTATATTAACCATATGTTTTACTAATAAGTATACTCATCACTGGTAACTTGGTCAGTAACAATAGGATTGTTGGAAGTGAATTTCTCATTATGCACACCTTCTTATTACAGTTATCACTCTGGCATATACCACTGATGCCCATATGATTTTAAAATAATGAATCCATCTTTCATGATTTTTTAAATACATAAATCAGTTACACTTGGAACAATGTCAGTGTAGTTATTTGTTCCAACAGAGATCCATGCAGTGTTCATTGGCTAGGCACATGCTACTACAGAAAGAGTCATGGACAATAACATCCTGACGGTTGGCCTTCCAGAGTCAGAATGGCTTTATCATTGGCATAAATGTATGCTCGGTGATTTGGGGACAAGAAGTGTTTTAGCAGAGATGAAGCAACGATTCTCAATACATTAATGTAGCCTGCCTTGTGCTTCTGGAGTCTAGTTATGGTTATGTCTTTGGTGCAGAAAACATTCTTGTATAAAGGATTGAGCTCATAAGGAGTGACCCTACAGGCATGAAAAATATGTATCAAGATTAAGTGGAGGAATCAGCCTGCATAGTGAGAAACAGGAATTGGTGGTTCACCGAAATATGAAAGCAAAGCAACAGCAGCAGCTCTGCAAATTTATACCTCTTCTCCATGCATGTCATTGCTATGCATGTCTTACTAGTACCTTTGTACCTGCCAGTGGAAAATTGGCCTGTATGGGTAGTGACCCTTTAAGGCATGTCTGCCTCTGCTGCCAGGGATGTAAGCCAACCATGATTGTGACCTATTGCATGTGAGGCCCGGGGTGCCACTGAACCAGCTAGCCTAGATTGTTCTGCATGAGTCCTCTCCCTTACTGTCTTATAGCCATGGACGTATCTGTATGTTGCTCATTCTCTTAGCTTCATATGGCTGGTTGAAGCTTATCAGAGTTCTTTCTAGGTATCCAAATTGGTCAGGTTCTCTTCTAGCACAAACAGATTTTTATCACTTCCCAACCTGTTTTTGCTGAAAGCGAGTACGAGAAATCTCAGAATTCCCAAAGTTTTTGTTTGGAATCTTGCTCTTATGACTCAATGTCTTGTCCCTCATGTCCTTCCTGCTGCAGTGCAAGAATGTATTCTCATACTAGGATCCTTGTGATAAATTCTTTTGGTTTACAAGAGGCAGAGTTGCAGCCAATATCTCCATGTTCCTACCAGAGCACACTGTGCCTTTCAACCTCAGACCAGCCAACATGGATTACCTCACACAAACATGAAATGTGATGTTAACTTGTACAGTTAACCAGCCATCCGCCTCTCAGATCAATCTTTGACACCTTCTACCTCTTTGTGTTCTGTGTTCTACTCACACTGCACTATATACAGTTGCATTTTAGGCAGTGAGGACTATGTTCAAACGATGTGCAATTCAGAACTTTTATTGTTGATTGTGAAGTAAATTACAGAACTTGGCAATGGGTCTTGCTCACTGTAGCTCAGTTATGAGGGATGCTCTGGGTATTAGTGAGGCAATCTATCAAGTAGGTGCTCTATCCTTTGCTTGTCAACGAATATTTTAATCAGTCAAACATTGCACTTCCTTTGTTTATAGAACCAAAGTCGGTGATGTGTACTCTGTACAGTCATATCCTCCTCATGCCTTGTACATCTCTCAAACAACCTCACCACAGGACTTGGTTTAGAGCCTGGAAATCTTTGTACGGAGGACAGAGTCTGGAATTCATGCTAGTGTCAGAGCTGTGTGGGGATCACTACTGAGGGCAGAGGGTACCGGAATCCATGCGGAAGTCACAACTGTGAGGGATCTGTGCTGAAGACAGAACATGTCATATTTAGTACAGAGGTCAGATCACTTACCGGTGTTAGAGCCCGGACAGCAGCGTAGACATGCCTATGTTCTTGCAAACAAACAAGAAATACCAAATCATGTATTAGAATACTGAAGCACATATGAAAGTAGCAAACTAATCAGTCTTCATCTGTAAGTATACAAAATGCAGAAACTCATTTATTAGAAAATGCACAGGCAAAGTCCTTTGTTTACTAATGTAAAGTACAATTTGATATCTTGAAGCAATCCCAAAAATCTTTCTAACGAGTCCAGTTCTTCAATTGCTCTAGCAGCCAATATGTGTTTCGTCTGTGCTCGACTTTTTCAAGACTGCAAAGTCCATAAGATTAGCATACATGAACAATCTTCACATACCCATTAAAGTGTATATATATTGTTGAAGTAAGTTCACAGTGGCAGTGTATGTGCAATAAAAAAAGTGATAAATGCACCAAAGCATTAATGAAGAAATACATTTAATATGCATTTGCGAGGTTTGCGAAAGTATGCATTCATAAAACGTAAATATGACCATACGTGAGAAGAGACACTCCAAGTTTTGAAACCTATGAGTATCCCAAGAAATACGGAAAGTAATTGAAATAGTAGAAAAAGTATATTAAGTGAAGAATTACTGATCCAATCCAGTATTCCCACAAACTGTGCTTTACAAACTGGAAGAAACCGAGAGTATGAAGCATAATCCTTGCACCAAACTATTAAAAATAACTCTAGAATGAAATCCATCTCAATTATAGGAGTCAATGAGCAGGATAGTCCTACCTCCTGTAGAAAAATTAACTGCTTCATCCGTAAGGCTAATGCAGAGTTGAGAAGTATGAGTTGCTGAAGAAACAACAAAAATTGCTTTCAGTATCCATAAGAATAAGAATAAAAAAGCCACCAAATTAAAGGAATACAACCAAAACACACCTCTAAAAAACAATATCTCATACATCGTGGTAGATATCACCACCCAAAAATAGTGTAATTCCTTCATCGGAGCTCACCGCCTGCTGCTCCATCAAAATGTAGTAATGTCCAAGAGTTAAATTAAGGCCAAAATTCGCCTGGCAAAGTACTGTGAAATATGTAGTCAGATGTACTAGTAATATAAAATATAAAATAGTAGACAAAACTGTTAGCTCAAATGTTAAAAGATAAAGGTGTTATTGAATAAACCAGGGTTGTTTAGACACTAACTATTCACCGGGGTGCAAACCACATCAGAGTGCAGCCCGAAAGCTAAAATAGCGTTCTATTAGAAAATGGAAATAGGACTAAGGAAGTCGGATCCACAATGGTGCGAACGGCCATGTCATATTGAAAGTAATGTGATATGTTAATTGATAAATCTATATCTACAGATGTAACGTATTACACCCGATTACCAAAGTAATTAAACCAGTCATAATAAATGTTTGCTGTAAGGAATCAAGAACGTCTAAGCCAATAGGTATGTTTAGTGAGCAAAAGCATAAATGATGTAGGAAGAGAAGAGAACGAAGCATTACTATTGTGATAAGTCTCAAGCCACAAATAGTGGTTATGGAAAGTATTATCAGATTATATAAGATGTTAATGGGAAGTTTACATTAGAATTTGAACAACAATGTATTTCCAGTACGTTGTTCAAATTCTAACGTAAACTTCCTATTGACATCTTATGTACATCTAATGTTTCGTTCTTTTCTGGGTTCTGAATATTGTAAAGAATGGGTATTTTCTCAGGTTTTCCAGGCCTCCATCAAATATCCCACTAGAACCATGCTAAGATCAGAAGTAAACATCCTTCTTCAGAAGCAAGCAGTGGAGATTGTTCCTCCCAAACAATGAGGCATGAGAATTTATTCCTGGTATTTTTTGGTGAAGAACAAAGGCCTCAAAAACTAATTCAAAACAATGTTAGATGTTAAACTAAACCAAAAAATGAATTTGGAGAAAAAAGTTCAGAATGCTAGCATTATATCACATTTATCCCTAAATCCACCAGGGAGACTGGCTCTGCTCAGTAGACCTTCAGAATGCGTACTTTGGTGTTCCAGTAGCCAGAAAACACTGCAAAATCCTGAGATTTGTAGTAGGTCAGGATCAATATCAGTACAAGATACTTCCATTTTGCCTCAAATCAGCCCCCAGAACTTTCTCAAAGTGTATGGCAGTGCTTGAGGCACATCTCCGGAGACTCAAAACATTTGTCTAGCCATACGTAGACGACTGGCTTATCAAGATGTCAACACGACAAGAGGCCCAACTTCATTATCAAATGATGAGCAATGTTCTCTACCAATTAAGGCTTCATGTCAATCACAACAAGTCAACCTCTTCTCCAGTGCAGTCTCTGCATTACTTTGGTGCCACCATCAACACCTTACATGCAAGAGTATATGCTTTGGAGGAGAGACTGTTATTGAGCTGTCTGAAGTGTCACTCTCTCATGAAAGTCTCTCATCCCACAGTGAGAAGAGTGTCATCTGGGCTCGATGGCTTTATGCATTTTTCTGCATTTTTCTGACTCTGATCGTATGTCTCCACATGAGACCACTTCAGGAATGTCAGAAATATCTGTGGGATCAATATTCAGGTAATTGGGAGGACAATATCACACCATCCCCCTAAGCAAAAGAGTCCCTAAAATGGTGGTGCTCACTGACAAATCCACTGAAAGGGATGCCATTTCATCAGAAGGTTCCCTCTCAGACAATAGTAACAGATGCCTCTCTGTTAGGTTTGTGAGCGCATATGGTTCATCTTCAAATCTAGGGAACATGGTCTCCAAGTGAAATGATTTATCACATCAATCTCCTTAAGCGTGTGTGGTCCACCTAGCACTGAAGGCTTTTCTCCTTCCTTCACAATGAAATTTCTGCTTGTCCAGACAGACAACCGCACAGCAGTGTACTATTTGAACAAGAAAGGAGAACAAAGTCCAGGCCATTTTCTCACTGAACCCAGTCAATTTGGAATTGGCTGATAGCCAGAGACCTGAGAATCACTGCAACTCATCTTCCAGGGATTCCAAATGTTCAGCAGACTCCCTGAGCAGGGTTCTTCAGGAAAACCATGAGTGTGTTCTTCATCACGAGGTCATACAAGGTATATTCCACTTGTGGGGTTCTCCTCACACAGACTTATTTGCAACCACAGAAAACAAAAAATACCCATACTTCGCCTCAAGGTACTACCAACCATGGACACAGGGGAATGCCCTATGGATTGACTCGTCCAGCAAATTTCTCCATGCTTTTCCTCCGATCCCCCTGTTTCCATCAGTTTTTATCAAACTGTCTTGCTCGAGGTCCAGAATGATCTTGATAGCTTTGGAGTGGCGCCGACAATGATGGCTCACAGACTTTCTCCACATGTTGGAGCGTCCAGACACAAAGCTGCAGACCGGACCTTCTCATGAAATTCAAAGGCCAGATGGTGCGTCCCAATCTCTCCTCTTTGAGATTGGCACAATGGCTCCGGAGCTTCTGAGCATATGGACATTTGAATCTTCCACAAGACTGCATGAACATTCTTAAAGAGGCACAACTATCTTCAACACATTCAGCCTATGCATTTAAATGGAAGATATTCTGTGTCTTGTGTTCTGACAAGAACTTTGATCGAACAAAGTGCTAAGAAGAAGTAATTCATCCATATTTGCTTTACCTGGCCAAATCAGGCTTACAATTCTCTTCTAATAAAGTTCATTTGGCGGCAATTTCTGCCTATAGAAAATTTCCTTCACAAACCTCTTTTTTCAAATTTCCTGTTATTAAGGACTTTTTAGAAGGTTTGAGAAAGGTTTTCCCTCCCATACGGTGTCCACCTCCTCCATGGGAGTTGAACTTTGTCCTTTCATGTCTTATGCAGGCATCTTTTGAGCCCATTCATAAATCCTCATTACTGCACCTTTCTTGGAAAGCTGATTTCCTAGTAGGTATCACAGCAACACGTAGGGTTAGTGAGATTCAGGCGTTATGTTCTCACAAATCATATATGATGTTTCATAGTGAGAAAGAGGTATTGAGGATCCAGCTGAAATTTTTACCTAAAGTGGTTCTGATTTTCACATCAACCAGTACATTTCTTTGCCTATTTTCTTTCAGCCACCTTCCACTCCAGCTGAAAGAACTCTACATATTTTAGATGAGTTTTAAAATTCTATCTAGATAAAACAAAGGACATCTGCAAGTCAGACCAATTGTTTGCAAACTGTGGACTAATCCGTGGGGGTTTAGAAGCGTCTAAACAGTCTATATCCTGTTTGATACTGTCTTGCATTCAGTTATGCTACCAGAAAGCAAATAAGGTTCTGGTGGGTAGACCTAGGCTCACTCCACAAGAGGGAAAATGACTACAGCTGCATTAATGACGAATACACCAAATGCTGAAATATGTAAAGCGGCTATGTGGCGATTTTGTCACACTTTTACCAAACATTATTGTGTGGACTCCGATGCTAGAACAGATGCTCAAGAAGGACAGCCCTTGCTGAGAAATGTGTTTGCTTAATCTGGCCTATTAACCATCTCTGTTTCCTTTCCACCGCATTTCATGGGGATGGGCTTGCTACTCTATTCAGTACTTATGATTATCAATGGAGATCCCCTGAGAGAGAAAGAATGGTTTTCTACATGTAATTCTAGTTCTCTCTCAGGTTAATGTCCTTCAAAGTCATTAGCAACCCACAAACAGAGACGATCATTGGGCATTTTTTCTACATAACTCTGCCAGTGTCTTTGTTAAAAAGAGCTGAAGCAACTGACACTTGCTGGACATGATGGGATATTGGTGGATTGTGAGTCCTTAAGGGCGCAGATGCTCTTTTCACATTTACATATTAGAATCTTATAGGGATACATTGACCTCGCCTCCTTAAGTTTTTCTTTTTCAAAAGGGTTTGTGAATGAGATTTAAACACTAAATTTAACAATCCAGGTAAGTGCCTGAATCTCTTGATATAGGTAGCACACTTTTTAAAATGCAATTAGAACCAATTGGCCAATGCAGCCTTCCTCATAGGCTGCAAAACATTAGTGTCTTAAGTGGCTCTCCAGTCCTTGCTGAAGAAAGGCGAACATCTACACTAAAGATGGAATATTGTAAAGAAGTGATCCAGGATACCCGCAAGTAGGTGGGGCTATTTAACGTTTATGGTTTCAATGGAGGTTCCCCTGAGAAAGAACTAGGATTATAGGTGAGAAACCATTCCATACAATACTTCGTCGGGCGTATCATGGCCTTATTTTAACTCTTGTACATTACTACATCTTGACTGAGGAGCAGGCAGTGAGCTCGGATGTAGGAATTACACTGTTTTTGACCAATGATATCTACCTGGATGTAAGAGATATTACTTATTAGAGGTGTGTTTAGGTTGAGTTCCTTTAATTTGGTGGTTCTCTTTTTCACTGCTTTATTAGACACTCATTACGATTTCTGTTGTTTCTTCAGCGACTGCTAACACTACAGTAGTCCTACGGACAAAGCAGCTCATGTTTCTAAAGTAGGTGGTACTATCCCCCTCACCTACTCCTATGTCTGAGATAGATATTATTCTATAGGTATCTTTCCGCCTTTTTAATAGTTTGATGCAAGGATTATGCTTTGTCCTCTTGGTTCTTCCCAGTTTGTTAAGCACTGTTCGGGGATTATTGGATTGGTTCAGTAATTCTTCACTTTATATACTTTTTCTACTATTTCAATTACTTTCCATATTTCTTCTGATACTCATAGGTTTCACAACTTGTCATCATTCTTCTCTTTCAAGCTTACATACTTGTTTACTTTTAAGGAGTGCATAATTTTGCAAATCTTGCAAATGCACAGTAAATGTATTTCTACATGAACATTTATCACTTATTTAATGCATGTGCAGTGCCACTATGGATTTACTTTAGAAACATAAATAAACTTTAATGAGTATATGAAGATTGTTCATGTATATACATTTAATGGATTTTTGTAGGTTTGAAAAGGTTGAGTGTAGATGAAACACATGTCGGCTACCAGAACAATTCAAGAACTGTACTCTTTAGAAAGGTTTTTGAGATTACCTCACAAAATCAACTTGTACTTCAAATTAGTATACGTTAGAATTTGCTTGTGCCTTTTCTAATAAATGAATTTTTGCAGTTTCTATACTTACGAATGAAGATGGATTAATGTTTGTGATTTTCATATGTGCTTTGGTATTCTAGTACATGATTTGATTTTGAGGGGTGTTTCTATTTGAAGTAATAAACACTATGCTGATAGCGTAGTGTTTGGATAGCCAGTGAGCATATTAACATTTTGCTTTGTTTACTTGTGCTAGGACCCTAAACCCTGGGTTTTAGGAGGTGGCTGACTTGCTACCAAAAAAAGTCTACCAACAAGAAATACCAGTACAAACACAGTGTCCCATAAATAGGATTGTGGATTAATGTGTTTTTGTTACAAAGGCACTGGCATAGGGCGTCTATGCTGGGGCTAATCTTTTCCGGACCATTGCTGAGGCCAACAGAATCTGTGCCTCAGCTAGAACCTTTAGAGATCAATCTATATTAGGAGCGGGCGCACTTCTATTCTCCTTCATAATGAGTTATCTTTAAAATGGTGTTGCTGATTTTGTAGTGTGTTGTGCATATGATCTGGGGGACCTGTCTCCATCATTTTTAACTATGCGTGGTATTTGTTACACAATGGCCTTTGTTATCTTTGCAGTTTGGTGCGTGAGTCTCTGGAGGAATCATCCCTAGAACAAGCGGGGGAAATCCAGTGTCCATAAAGTTAAGTCCTGGCCCTCCTTGCAGTTGCATCCCAAGTAACTAACTACCTTTCACCCATTTCCCAGAGAAACGTTTGGCTCATTCCATAGAGGTCCTTTCTTGTGGGTAGAGGGAAACCCAGTCTTAATTTCCATTTGCCCACCTGTCACTACAAATCAGCATCACTGGAGATGCTTCTTACACCATGTACTTGACCTGAAATGTCTGTGGCCATCAGCCCTTTCACTTACAGAACAGATGCTGTGCCTTGTGATACCTTGAGTCTATATTTTGTGATCATGCCATATTATCCATTCCTTTTGCCATAGGAGTGCCACTGAATTCTCAAACCTGTTTGCTAGCCTCAGTGTCACTGCACCACGGCAATCCCCATACCTTTACAATTCTTAGACTATCTCTGCAGTCCTATTTTCAAAAATTCATATACACCTGGGAAGCGCAGACTGAGCACAAGAAACATATAAGTAACGGGATCAAGAGTAAAGCCAATTTGATTATTATCCGGGGTCTGCAGGGCAAGCCTCAACATCATACTGGCATAGGAATTGTAGGGTAGCTCTAAGCACTGTATAAACCTGGGGATTATATGGGTATAAGCCCTCTGCAAACCCAGGAAAAGTGTCAACAGCTCAGGTTCAGACATCCTGGTGCAGATATAATGTGGTGCAAGGCTTTACAAACTGGTGCAGTGGTCCCACTGCACCAGGTTCTAAATGTGGCGCACTGTAGGGGACTGTTTTGGGCCACCACTGCGTCCAAAAAAATGGTGCAACGGTGGTGCAGGGGGCTTGTAAATAAGCCCCTATATATGTATGAGGACAAAGGTCAAGCCGCGTTTCATACAGGCATAGTGACTGCAGGGCATATGCCAGCATCTTACTGATAAGGGAACTGCACAGCAGGTTTAAGTATGGGGTCTGCAGAGCTGGTCCAACTATTATATTGGGTGTAGTAATGCCGGATAGTCTTCATTTGTGTGTATGCCAAGTAGTACCAGCGTTTTTATGCTTATCAGGTTTTGAAGCAGTTTTCAATGTTTATACATGTGCATAGAATCACTGGGCATACCCCTAATAAACCAGGGAACTGATGTACACCAGTACACTTATGAGACACAACTCTGGCAAAGTGTTAATGGCCAGCAACAACCAGTGGCTGAAAGCCCATGTCTCATTCATCAAGCCATGGATGTCAATAGTCAGACTAAAGTTGAGGCTTATCCTCCTCCTGAATGGCAAAACCCTAAACACCCAGCTCACCCCTGGCTGTTTGCTGTTGCCTCACCCTTTTTTCAGTCTCTCAAAGTGTTGTGACAACTTTTAGCTTGGCTCTCTGGTGGCATTGAAAGTTAATGTCAGCTCAACAAGTCCAAACAGCTTCTTGTCGGGCGTCTTTTCCATAAAAGCAAACATTATCTAAATATATCTAGATTTTAGATGAGAATTGATGTCCTCACCCTATCACCGGGGGCAGTGGCTACTGCGGTGGACTTTCAAACCCTTTTTCATTCCTCTGAAAGACAGTCTTTCACTCAACTGCACACCTTATAAAAAGACTCTAATGAACTCTGAGAAAACTGCATTGATTCCCTTAAATTACTAAAAGCAGACTGGTGATCTCATGTCAAACATGCAACATTCAGAAACAAAGGCCTGACAATTCTAAAAAATCAGAAAGATGAATAAAAACGTGAGGAAAAAAACATCTTGATATATGACATTAACAGTTTTTCGTGCTCAAATTCGCCACTTCTCTTCTGATAAGAAAGAAGCTGAACTTCGGTTCAAGATATTTTTGTCCAGAATCTGCATAGCCCTAACTCGCAAATTGCCATATACAATTCGATTCCCTCTTTCTTTCCAGTCAAAAGACCCCTTTTATCTGATATGCATTTATATGATTGTTGTGGCCTGCTATAAACAGCATTTTTGTTGCCCCATTGCACTACTTTTACCCGTAACATAGTCAACATATGATTAAAAATATTATGTACAATATGGGTCTATCAATCTGCATGTCTGAGCCTCCCTTAAGGTAGCCTTGCAGGCCTCATGCATCTTGATCCCTTTGACTTGGAATGCAGTCTGTTGGAACAAGCATTGTTTTCTTGGTTTTGCTTTGCTGTCCTTGTGCCAATAGGACTACTTGTAGATATCCTTCAGTGTCTCTGATATCTGTCTTCCATATGTGTCTCATTGATCTTGATTTGTACCCTTTATCTTGTCCTACACTCCAATCTCTGTGATACCTTGGCGACATCTGGGCGTCTTCTTGCCCGTACAGTTTATGGACCTGTCTTGCTGATTGTGTTTCATATCAGTTTAATTGCCTGTGGCTTCCTTTCTGTTGTCCGCTCCTTGTAGCCCACTTACTTCTGCACCTTGGAATTGCCTTTTCCAATGAAGGATCAATATCCTTCCTTTGCTTTGCCTTCCAGGCAGTGTCCTTATATATAGATGAGATACCATCTTGCTAATGTGCATATCCATCCATTTACTTCTCCTGTCAGCTCTTTCCTACCCAAATCATTGAGATACCATGAGGTTTCCTTGTCTATACATATACTAATAAGTCCAAGCACTACTCATTTCGCGTCCTTCTCCTTCTGGATGTTCATTGCCTTGAGGTGACACAAGGACTTGATGCCTGTCTGCATGCTAGTTTTGCAGTGCACTGTGCATGTTTATGCATTCCTTAAATTCAGCCCCCATACCAATGCATGTTCCAGAATCACTGGAGGTCTTCATTCATGTCAATATTGTCTACCATCTGGAAGTAGCAAACTCTGGAATTGTCAATTAATTTTTCAATAACTGGAAACATGGTCTCAATGTTGTTTTGAATGGGATTCCTGGGACAGCAGCTCATAAGGCTATGGAGAGGGAAGGTGATGATTCCTCCAGGGATTTCCATTCTTGACTTGTTGTTGGCTGTGAATCCTGTCCCCTTGTATTTCCGACCCCTCCTGCTTTAAGCTTTCCTCTTCTGTATGTTGGATGCTGCACTAACCCTTCTGCTTGCTGATTGCCGTTTTTGTCTGTACACAGGGGGAGTCAGATAAGATGGGACCATGCGGGGTTGTACCTCCGTGCAGAGCTGCCGCTATTCATGCTTTGTAGCTGGAGAAACCATAGGCATCGGATCGCCATCTTTGCTTTCCTGAATCTTCTGCTAACATGGCACAAATTGTAAAGCACACCACGCAACCCAGCCGCTCAGGGCCGGAGCCTGACCTACTCCCTATACCTGGCCTGAGGGTGTGCTTGGAAAACAAGATACAATGACAAATATACTGGACATTATCTATGAATGTCATTTTTGTATTGTCCAGCATTCAGAGACTCATGCCGTCAAATAGCCAGTGACATAGATGGAGCAGAAATCTTACACAGGGACTAGGGTGGGACATAGATCAGGATTCTGTCGTCACGACTCTGTCTACAACAATGTGCAGGACTAGTCAGCTAGTCCTCCGATTATCAGTCTGTCATAGAAGACTGTCCGTTCTGTTGTCTTAGCATCAATCTTTTCAACCTGGTATTGTTTTGGTAAACTTGACTTAATTGATCAACGATTGTCCAATAAGCCCTTTCCATTCCCTCATTATTTCTATTGCACCTTTCCTCTCATTAATCAGCTGTATCATTGTAACATTCCCCATCATTATGTTTCACCACTCTCTCTTGCTCAGCTTGATCTCTCTTGTGTCATCTTTCACACTTTCCGCTCTACAGTCCTCTCTCTTTCACCATTCTTTGATCTTTCTCCTCTTCAGATGCGGTTAGCTAGTAGCTTTTTTCTTGAAGTGTGATAAAAAGATATAAAGGTCTTGAGTTATTGACTGTGAAGAACTATTTCTAAAGACACACAACAAATGTCACGCAAAGACAACAGAGATAACTTGATTACAGAGTAAGATTAAAAAGAAACAGAGCTGGTCTACAGTGCAGTGGCACTAGAAGTGGGGGGCACCATTAATAAGTGCTCTATGCACTATACACATCAAAATAAAGATGCGCTATCTAACCGATGAGAAAAATCTAGCAAGTACAGATGCTTAGAGTAGAGAGCAGCTAAAACTATATCAAAAATAATAAGTTCATTACATCTTGCACTCAGTATTGAAGAAGCAGACAATGTGGCTGATACTCATGGTGTCATGACACTATTCTGACTGGCTTCCTTTGTAAAGCAAAGTCTGCTTTCTACTATCAGGCACCTAAGCATACATATAATCAATAGGTGAGTGAGAAAACAAGGGGCACTATATAGTTATTCACATCTCTTAAGGATGTGTATAGGCAATTCAAATAGAGATTGCAGGTTAAAGAGTTGGGTATGTGACTCAAGGGATTTCGGCACAAATAGCAAAGACAGGTGTCTGTTCATAGACAGCTGCCGCTGTAGGAGCATGAAGCAGCTTTTGAAAGATGGTCAAGAGGATCCAATGTGTGAGAAACATGAGAAGCTGAATATCTTCTCCAGTGAAGTGAGGAAGGGGCATTAGTCGATTCCTCTCTGTGCTCTTAGGAGGAGAAGGAGGATAATGGAGATGATAGGTAAGTCTATCGTCGATCCGTGGTTTCTGTTTTTATATTTCTTGCTCAATTACCTCATCCATTGCCTCTAAAATATCCTTTTTTTATCTTCTCAATTCCATTTGTCATCTCTCTTTGTCTTGGATCATATGTTCTGTTTTTGTCAGCACTAACACTAAAATCTATCGTTATATGTTAATAGTCAAAACAGTTGCAACACACCTCACTAAAAAATACCAAAAGGTCATTCCTAACGTTTTGGAGGTGACATTAAAGTTCACATTGTTTGTTCTTAAATGTATTATCGGACATTGCAGAGTTGGGTTATTAGAACAAGCTACGACAGAGAAGGTAATACCTGGAGTTGTGTTTAGTGATGCTGGCTGTAGCTGGTCAAAACATATTTTTGATGAGAATCTCTTGAATTTATTTAGAGTGGCAACACTGCCCTAACATCCTAATGTAAACTTTCCATTGAAAATAAAGCACATTTTTCACTCTTGCTCAGTGTACCGCGTTTCAAAAAATAATCGCAAGCAAAAATGTAATTTGATGCCAGCCAGTTCTTGATTATTGTTGCAATGATCCAAATGTCTACCTGAAACTGCATACTAGATCTTTTAAAAGCCTGTCATCTGCTCCATGTAAATACAGCTGCCTTTTTGGTGGTATAGTGCACCAATTCCCAGCATAGAATCTTCTATTATACGTCATGTTTCTTCGAGGAAGTCAACATTATTTGAGCAGACTCTTGAAACTAATTTTTTTAAACTAGCCTTTTATGTCATTGTCACTCCAATTTTGAACAGTTGAAATCTGTTAGAAATTCTACTGACTTATTTGAAGGATATTTCTAGGCTACTTTTCTAAGATGGCCGTCTAGCGATTTCCTTGTGGTTGTCTTGCATAGAACTTTTGTATAGTTCAGCTATTTCCTAGATTTCCTTTAAGAAACTAACAGTAATCTTTTAAGACTCGCTGTGGTGCTCATACAACACTGATCTGCGGATCCGGTCCTTGCACGTTTATGGAGGCCTATTTTCTCACTATATTGAGGTCGATTTTAATGTCTCTTGGTTTGTATTTCCTTACAGTTGAATGGAGTTCTACTTGACTTTAGTAGAGTGCTTTTTAAAATGTGTTACTACTTTATGATGTCATTCTTCATTTTGTAAAATAAACTGTTCTGTGTAGACTATCTCTGCAAGAACCATTGAATAAAAAAATGCCTATAAGAGACAACATTTTCTTATATTTATGTGCTTTAAGGTATACTAAAACAGCCGGATTAACTAGAACAACCATTTGACTGACAACACTCCAGTTTTAACCTTTTAAAAGCAAAACTTGAAGGTAAAACATACAGTCTAGTAGGTTATAAGCACTCAGTGCCAGACTAACCATGCATTTATAACAAAATCCACAAGCTCCCAGACTACCCATCACGCAACAAGGCCAGTGAGGCATTTAATTATTTCTGACTCACAGGGAAGAATACCCAAACACTGATGCCTCTCATAAGGATTGTTTTGGCTATAGATGTAATTTGTTCAGCATTTTGTGCGGTTTGTTCTGACTAAATGTGTAGTGAGTACCTCTTTTAGTTGCTTTTATCTCCTCGCCTTGTCTTTTAAGCTGTTTAGTCTCTTTAACAGATGTCCTTAAGGGACGAAGTATAAACATGACTTATTTATCATCTACGTTTCGTACCCTCTCCCCATTAAAAACTGCAAACTCTGCTTAGAAATGCCCTGCTGGAGTTTCCAGAAAAGGATACTCCTTAGCCCTCAGAAGAGGCAAGTTGGGTGCTTAGCTTCTTTGCCCACTGGATCCTACATACTAAGAGAGTCATCACTGCATTCTTCTGTTGCTTGAGACCAGGTGTTCCGGCTTCAGCTGTGTTCCTGCTGCCAGGTGCTGTCCATGCATTCGGCTCCAAGGTATTCGGGATCTCATCACCTAACATTTGTGGATTTGATAGAGAGGTCTGTTTTAATTCACAACATTTTGAGTTGAGGAGATGGTCTTGCTTAGACCCTCAATGTTCAGCTGCTTGACCCCAGAATGAAGTAGAAGAATTAGATACTAGAGGCATATCATGATAATCCCTCCTTCACTGGAGACACTACAATTTTCAGAAGAGCTCCTGTATAATACTGTGTGGAGAGTGACTCAATATCCTAGAGATTAAGGGCTAGATGTATCAAGCGTTTTTGCATTCACAAACGGTGCGAATGGCCGTTTACGAATGCAAAAATGCCTTTCAGTATGTATGAAAGGCATTCGCTGTGCAATTTTAAGGAATCGCTAAAATAGCGATTCCTTAAAATTGCGAGCCCGTTTAGAGAATCGCAAATTGGGATTCTCTAAATAAGAAATCGCAAATAAGGAACCCTTATTTGCGATTTCTAAACCACATGCATCAAGCTTTTCCTTAATGCGAAATGGGCATTAAGGAATCGCTATTACCACCAAGTTGAACTTTGGCATGTGTGCACCTTACATGTCCTTAAAAAAATTCTTGGGGTGCAGCAGAGGGGGCCTTAGGCCCCCAGCACCCTGGTTTTTGCATTTCCCAAATTTGCGAATTCCAGTTAGGAATTCGCAATTTGGGAAATGCAAAAAATTCGCAAAAATGGGCTTACAGGCCCATAGGTGCGAAGGAGGCCGGTATCCCAATTTGCGATTCCGTAATAGCATTTGCGATTTTTAAGAAATCGCTATTGCCGAATCGCAAATATGATACATACCATTTTGCGATTCAGAAATAGTGATTTCTTAAAAATCGCTATTAGAGAATCACAAAATGGTTTGTTGATACATCTAGCCCTAAGAATATACACCTACTTCAGACACAGCATTCATTACCTGTATCAATGCCCCGTCATCTATTTTGAGACTAGAGGCTACAGTGCCCACCCCTCCAACTGCATTAACAGTGTATATGATTCCAGTAACTGCGCTTTCTCATGGTAAGCATAGAAACATCAACATCAGTATTGAGAGAAAGACTAGAAATCTAAGAAGAACTCTATTCCCATTGATCACAGGAGAAAAATTCTGAGACATCCTATAGATGTGGATCTTAAGAAATTCATTCCCAATGCATTTTTCCTCAGAGAAAAGCTACTTCTTCATAATCTTCTGACATGCTCAGTTCTCCGGTATTGGGTTATCTTTCATAGATTCACATACTTGAATTGTTCCCCATTGTCGAAGTGGTAGTCCCATGGTATCATAGTGTTCGATGGCATGTGTAGCTGCAGATACACATGCTTTGCACATCCCGCCATCTAGTGTTGGGCTCGGAGTGTTACAAGTTGTTTTTCTTTGAAGAAGTCTTTTCGAGTCACGAGATCGAGGGACTCCCCCCCTTTCGGCTCCATTGCGCATGGGCGTCGACTCCATCTTAGATTGTTTTCTTTCCGCCATCGGGTTCGGACATGTTCCTTTTCGCTCCGCGCTTCGGTTCGGAAAGTTAGGGAAAAACTCGGAAAATTCAACGGTATTGTTTGCGTTCGGTATCGGGTTAGTTACAACAGATCAACACCGAATTTTGAAGAGCTCCGGCGACCCTTCGGGGTTTTCGATTCCCCGGCGGGGCCTGGTCGGCCCGACCGCATGCGTCTTCAAGGCTAATGGAATGGACCCCATTCCGCTTCTGCCCCGAATGTCACAACAAGTATCCTTATACAGATCAGCATTTGGTCTGTAATTTGTGTTTGTCTCCAGAACACAAACAGGATACCTGCGAGGCCTGTCAAGCGTTTCGGTCCAGAAAGACCTTAAGGGACCGAAGAGCAAGAAGACTACAGATGCCGTCGGTGCCGACAGGACAAAAACACATGGATCAAGAAGAGGAAGCCTTCTCCATCGAGGATTTGGACTCGGAAGAGGTCGATCCTGAACAGACGCCGAAAACCGTGAGTAAGACGTCGATACACAAAGCTCACGCAAAGACCAGTAAAGCCCAGGGGACGCCACCCCCGCCAGGCCATGGCTTAACCCGTAAAATAGGTGACCGAGCATCAGCACCGAAAAAGGGCATGCATGTGTCGAAGTCATCCGACTCCGGTCGAGATACCGGCACAGAGCAGACTCGACCCCGAGACACCGGGTCAGAGCAATCTCGGCACCAAGAGAGCGGCACCGAACCAAGTCGGCACTGAGAAATCAGTACGCCGAAGAGCAAAAAAGTGTCGTCGGAACTGAAAAAAGCAGCCGAAAAGGTTTCGATACCGAAACATCCGGCCTCGGAACCGAAATCAAGCTCCTACACAGAGGAACAAGGCCTGTCCTCATAAATGCAAACACATAGATTTGGACAGGAACTGGAGACAATGGAGCAAGACCACACCCAAAGAAGGCTCCACATACAAAAGGAAACAGGGAAGATCAGTACTCTCCCTCCAATTCGAATGAAACGAAAACTTGCCTTCCAAGAGAAAGACAAGCAGCCACAGGCAAAGGTGGCTAAACAAGTAACCCCGCCACCATCTCCACAACGCTCTCCACAACCATCACCGGTAGCCACTCCACCAATGAAGCAATCCCCAACTCATACAGGGATGAGTCAGAATGATCCAGAAGCGTGGGATCTTTATGATGCGCCAGTGTCAGATAACAGTCCCGACTGTTATCCAGCTAGACCGTCACCATCAGAGGATAGTACCGCCTACGCACAGGTGGTGTCAAGAGCAGCGGCGTTTCATAATGTCAGCCTGCATGCAGAGCCAATTGAAGATGATTTTCTATTTAATACACTGTCGTCCACGCACAGCCAGTACCAGAGCCTCCCCATGCTACCTGGAATGCTAAAACACTCCAAACAACTGTTTGAGGAGCCTGTGAAAGGAAGGGCCATTACTCCAAGGTCGGAGAAAAAATATAAACCACCACCAACAGACCCTGTGTACATCACACAACAGTTAACACCAGACTCAGTGGTAGTAGGGGCAGCTCGCAAGAGGGCCAATTCACACACCTCAGGAGATGCACCACCTCCAGACAAAGAGAATCGTAAGTTCGACGCAGCAGGGAAAAGAGTGGCGGCACAGGCAGCCAACCAGTGGCACATTGCCAACTCACAGGCTTTGTTGGCCAGATATGATAGGGCTCATTGGGACGAAATGCAACATTTTATAGAACATTTGCCCAAGGAGTTCCAAAAAAGAGCACAACAAGTGGTGGAAGAAGGACAGAGTATCTCGAACAATCAGATACGGTCAGCAATGGATGCAGCAGACACAGCTGCTAGGACTGTGAACACAGCAGTGACAATACGGAGACATGCATGGCTGCGTACATCAGGATTCAAGCCGGAAATACAAAAAGCTGTGCTGAATATGCCATTTAACGGACAGCAGTTGTTTGGGCCGGAGGTGGACACTGCTATCGAAAAACTTAAAAAGGACACTGATACAGCCAAAGCCATGGGCGCACTCTACTCCCCACAGAGCAGAGGCACATTTCGGAAAACACAGTTTCGAGGACAAAGCACAGAACCCACAACCTCACAAACAAGGCCAACTTATCAGAGCCAATACCAGCGGGGAAGTTTTCAGGGACAATATAGAGGGGGACAGTTCCCAAAGAGTAGAGGAAAGTTCCAAAGTCCCAAAACTCCACAAAACAAACAGTGACTTTGGTGTCACAAATCCCCAACACATAACACCAGTGGGGGGGGGAGACTAACCAAGTTCTACAAACAATGGGAGGAAATAACAACAGACACGTGGGTCCTAGCCATTATCCAGCATGGTTATTGCATAGAATTTCTAAAATTCCCTCCAAATGTCCCACCGAAAACACACAATGGCCCTCATTCTGACCTTGGCGGGCGGCGGAGGCCGCCCGCCAAAGTCCCGCCGTCAGGTTACCGTTCCGCGGTCGAAAGACCGCGGCGGTAATTCTGACTTTCCCGCTGGGCTGGCGGGCGGTCGCCATCAGACCGCCAGCCAGCCCAGCGGGAAAGAGGCTTCCACGATGAAGCCGGCTCGGAATCGAGCCGGCGGAGTGGAAGCTGTGCGACGGGTGCAGTTGCACCCGTCGCGTATTTCACTGTCTGCACAGCAGACAGTGAAATACATGTAGGGGCCCTCTTACCGGGGCCCCTGCAATGCCCATGCCAGTGGCATGGGCACTGCAGGGGCCCCCAGGGGCCCCGCGACCCCCCCTACCGCCATCCGGATCTCGGCGGTCCGACCGCCGGGATCTGGATGGCGGTAGGGGGGGTCGGAATCCCCGCGGCGGTGCAGCAAGCTGCGCCGCCGCGGAGGATTCAATGGGGCCGCGGTACACTGGCGGGACCCCGCCAGTGGTGCCGGTCCGACCGCGGCTTTACCGCCGCGGTCGGAATCCCCATTGGAGCACCGCCGGCCTGTCGGCGGTGCTCCCGCGGTCCTCCGCCCTGGCGGTCAAAGACCGCCAGGGTCAGAATGACCACCTATATGTCAAAACAACACATGGATCTTCTACAACAGGAGGTCCAAGCGTTGTTACAAAAAGATTCAATAGAACTGGTACCAATTCATCAGAGAGGAACAGGAGTTTACTCGCTGTACTTTCTCATACCCAAAAAAGACAAAACTCTAAGACCTATATTAGATCTCAGAACATTAAATATCTACATCAGATCAGATCACTTTCACATGGTGATACTGCAGGACGTAATCCCATTGCTCAAACAACAAGACTACATGACAACACTAGACCTAAAGGATGCATACTTCCATATACCGATACATCCTTCACACAGAAAGTACTTAATGTTTGTATTCCAAGGGGTACATTACCAATTCAAAGTGTTGCCATTCGGGATAACAACTGCGCCAAGAGTTTTTACAAAATGCCTGGCAGTAGTGGCTGCTCATATCAGAAGGCAGCAAATACATGTGTTCCCGTACCTAGACGATTGGTTAATCAAAACCAACACGCAAGAACGGTGTTCACAACACACAAAGTATGTCATAGAAACCCTTCACAAACTAGGTTTCTCACTCAACTACAACAAGTCACACCTTCAGTCGTGTCAAACACAGCAATACTTAGGGGCGACAATCAACACAACAAAAGGGATTGCCACTCCAAGTCCACAAAGGGTACAGGCATTTCACAATGTAATACAGGCCATGTACCCAAAACAAAAGATACAAGCAAAGATGATAATGAAACTACTAGGCATGATGTCCTCATGCATAGCCATTGTCCCAAACGCAAGATTGCACATGCGGCCCTTACAACAGTGCCTAGCATCACAGTGGACACAGGCACAGGGTCAACTGAAAGATCTAGTGTTGATAGACCGCCAAACATATACATCGCTTCAGTGGTGGAACACTATAAATTTAAACCAAGGGCGGCCTTTTCAAGACCCAGTGCCTCAATACGTAATAACGACAGATGCCTCCATGATAGGGTGGGGAGCACAACTCAACCAACACAGCATCCAAGGACAATGGGACACTCAGCAGAGACAGTTTCACATAAATCACTTAGAACTACTGGCAGTATTTCTAGCGTTGAAAGCATTTCAAACTATAATAAGCCACAAACACATTCTTGTCAAAACAGACAACATGACAACGATGTATTATCTGAACAAACAGGGAGGAACACACCCTACACAGTTGTGTCTCCTGGCACAAAAAATATGGCATTGGGCGATTCACAACCACATTCGCCTAATAGCGCAGTTTATTCCAGGGATTCAGAATCAGTTAGCGGACAGTCTCTCTCGGGATCCACGAATGGGAGATTCACCCCCAAATACTAAACACTTACTTCCAAAGATGGGGAACACCACAAATAGACCTATTTGCAACAGAAGAAAAAGCAAAATGCCAAAACTTTGCATCCAGATACCCACAGGATCAGTCTCAGGGCAATGCGTTATGGATGAGTTGGTTAAGGATATTTGCATACGCTTTTCCCCCTCTCCCACTCCTTTCATATCTGGTAAACAAATTGAGTCAAAACAAACTCAAACTCATACTAATAGCACCAACTTGGGCAGGACGACCTTGGTACACAACTCTACTAGACCTTTCAGTAGTACCTCATGTCAAACTACCAAACAGACCAGATCTGTTAACTCAACACAAACAACAGATCAGACACCCAAATCCAGCATCGCTGAATCTAGCAATTTGGCTCCTGAAGTCTTGGAATTCAGACATTTAGACCTTACACAGGAATGTATGGAGGTCATAAAACAAGCTAGGAAACCAACCACAAGACATTGCTATGCAAATAAGTGGAAAAGATTTGTTTATTACTGCCATAATAAACAAATACAACCCTTACACGCATCTGTTAAAGACATCGTCAGCTACCTACTGCACTTACAAAAGTCAAAGCTAGCTTTTTCATCCATTAAAATACATCTCACCGCAATTTCAGCTTATCTGCAAATTACGCACTCAACTTCACTATTTAGGATCCCAGTCATAAAGGCTTTTATGGAGGGCCTGAAAAGAATTATCCCACCAAGGACACCACCAGTTCCTTCGTGGAACCTCAACATTGTTTTAACACGGCTCATGGGTCCACCGTTTGAACCCATGCACTCATGTGAGATACAATACTTAACATGGAAAGTGGCATTTCTAATTGCCATCACATCTCTAAGAAGAGTAAGTGAAATACAAGCATTTACCATACAAGAACCCTTTATTCAGATACACAAGCATAAAGTAGTTTTACGAACAAATCCTAAGTTCTTACCAAAAGTCATATCACCGGTCCACTTAAATCAAACAGTAGAACTACCAGTGTTCATTCCAGAACCAGATTCTGTAGCTGAAAGAGCACTACATACATTAGACATCAAAAGAGCATTAATGTACTTCATTGACAGAACAAAACAAATTTGGAAAACAAAACAATTGTTCGTTGCTTTCCAAAAACCTCATACAGGGTATCCAATATCCAAACAAGGCATTGCCAGATGGATAGTTAAATGCATTCAAACCTGTTATCTCAAAGCAAAAAGAGAACTGCCTATAACACCAAAGGCACACTCAACTAGAAAGAAAGGTGCTACCATGGCCTTTCTAGGAAACATTCCAATGACTGAAATATGTAAGGCAGCCACATGGTCTACGCCTCATACGTTTACCAAGCACTACTGCGTGGATGTGTTAGCAACACAACAAGCCACAGTAGGACAAGCAGTACTACAAACTTTATTTCAAACAACTTCAACTCCTATCAATCAATCAATCAATCAATCAGTGAATTTATAAAGCGCGCTATGTACCCGACAGGGTTTCAAGGCGTTGGGGAGGGGGGGGGGGGGTGCTGCTAGCATTCGAAGAGCCATGTCTTGAGGAGTCTCCTGAAGGTGAGGAGGTCCTGGGTCTGGCGTAGTGAGGTGGGGAGAGAGTTCCAGGTCTTGGCGGCGAGGAAGGAGAAGGATCTGCCGCCAGAGGTCTTGCCCTGGATTCGGGGGACGATGGCGAGGGCGAGGTTGGCAGAGCGGAGTTGACGTGTGGGGACGTAGAAGTTGAGTCTGGTGTTCAGGTAGGTGGGTCCGGTGTTGTGTAGTGCCTTGTGTGCGTGGGTGAGGAGTTTGAAGGTGATCCTTTTTTCCACGGGGAGCCAGTGGAGGTCCTTCAGGTGGGGGGAGATGTGACATCGTCGAGGATCAGGCAGGCGGATGCGTTCTGGATGCGTTGGAGTCGTTTGATGTCTTTCGTTGGGATGCCTGTGTAGAGTGCGTTGCCGTAGTCAAGTCTGCTACTGACGAGGGCTTGAGTCACCGTCTTCCTGGTTCCTGTTGGAATCCACTTGAAGATCCTGCGGAGCATGCGGAGGGTGTTGAAACAAGAAGAGGAGACGGCGTTGATCTGTTTGGACATGGTGAGAGCAGAGTCGAGGACGAAGCAGAGGTTTTGTGCGTGGCTGGCTGGGGTGGGTGGGGGTCCGAGGGCGGTGGGCCACAAGGAGTCGTTCCAGGCCGAGGGGGTGCGTCCGAGGATGAAGACTTCCGTCTTGTCGGAGTTGAGCTTAAGGCGGCTGTTGCTCATCCACTCGGCGATGGATTTTAGTTCCTCGTGGAGGTTGGTTTTGGCGGTGAGCGGATCTTTGGTCAGGGAGAGGACGAGCTGGGTGTCGTCGGCGTAGGAGATGATGCTGAGGTTGTGTTGGCGGGCCAGTTGTGCGAGTGGGGCCATGTAGACGTTGAACAACGTAGGGCTAAGAGAGGAGCCTTGGGGGACGCCGCAGATGAGGTTGGTGGCTTTGGAGCGGAAGGGTGAGAGTCGGACTCTCTGGGTTCTGTCGGAGAGGAAGGATGAGATCCAGTTGAGGGCTTTGTCTTGGATGCCGGCTTCGTGGAGACGGGTTAGCAGGGTGCGGTGGCAGACTGTGTCGAAAGCGGCTGATAGGTCGAGGAGGATGAGGGCTGAGGTTTCGCCGTTGTCCATTTGTTGTCTGATGTCATCTGTGGCGGCGAGGAGTGCGGTCTCAGTGCTGTGGTTTCGTCTGAATCCAGATTGAGAGGGGTCTAGGATGGAGTTGTCTTCTAGGAAGTGGGCGAGCTGTGCGTTGACGATCTTCCCAATGACTTTCGCTGGAAAAGGGAGGAGAGAGATCGGTCGGAAGTTTTTGAGATCATTGGGGTCAGCCTTGGGTTTCTTGAGGAGGGGTTGGATTTCTGCATGCTTCCAGCTGTCCGGGAAGGTGGCGGTGTTGAAGGAGAGGTTAATGATCTTGCGGAGTATGGGGGCGATGGTGGCATCTGCTTTGTTGAATACGTGATGTGGGCACGGGTCCGTGGGAGAGCCTGAGTGGATGGAATTCATGGTTGATAGGGTTTCGGCGTCGTCTACTTGGGTCCAGGTGGTGAGGCGGCAGGCGTAGGAGGAGTCGTCGGGGGTGGGGTCTGGCGGAGGTGCGGTGTTGAAGCTGTCGTGGATGGCTGCGATTTTCTGGTGGAAGAAGGTGGAGAGATTGTCGCAGAGTTTCTGGGAGGGAGGGACGTCGTTGACGTTGGCGTTAGGGTTGGAGAGTTCCTTCACGATGCAGAAGAGTTCTTTGCAGTCGTGGGCGTTGTTGTTGAGGCGTTCTGTGAAGTGGGCGCGCTTGGCGAGTCGGATCCGTTGGTGGTGTTCACGGTTGGCGTCCTTGAGGGTAGCAAGGTTGTCGGGTGTGCGCTCGAGGATCCATTTCTTCTTGAGTTTCTGGCAGGTGCGTTTGGAGGTGGTCAGTTCGTCTGTGAACCAGGCTGTTTTTTTCTTTTCTTGGTTGGCGGTGGGTTTCTTGAGTGGGGCTAAGGTGTTGGCGCAGTTGAGGATCCATTGATGGAGGTTGATGGCAGCGGTGCTCGGGTCGGTGGGTTCGGGTGGTGGGTATTTGGCGAGTGTGCTGGTTAGTTGGTCTTCGGTGACTTTTCCCCAGCGGCGGTGAGGCGGTAGAGGGATGCGGTGGTGTTCGGTGTTTTTCTTGAAGGTAAAGTGGACGCAGTGATGGTTGGTCCAGTGGAGTTTGGAGGTGTGGCTGAAAGAGATGTGGTTGCTTGAGGTGAAGAGTGGGTCAAGCGTGTGTCCGGCGATGTGGGTGGGAGTGTTGACCAGTTGACGGAGTCCGAGGTTGAGAAGGTTGGTGGTCAGTGATGCGGTGTTGGCGTTGTTGTTGTTTTCCAGGTGGAAGTTTAGATCTCCCAGGAGGATGTAGTCTGGAGAGGCGAGGGCGTGGGTGCTTGCGAGGTCAGAGACAGTGTCGCTGAAGGGGGCTCTTGGTCCTGGAGGGCGGTATATGAGGGTTCCTCTGAGGGTAGTGTTGGGGTCCGTGTGAATCTGGAAGTGGAGGTGTTCGGCTGTCTTGAGGGTGTCGTCCATGTGGGTGTGGATCTTGAGGGTAGATTTGTGGGCGATGGCTATCCCTCCGCCGATTCCGTTGGTGCGATCTCTTCTGGTGATCTTGTATCCGTCAGGTATGGCGATGGCGATGTCAGGGGCCGAAGAGTCGTTCCACCAGGTTTCGGTCAGGAAGGCCACGTCTGGGGCGGTGGTGTCGAGCAAGTCCCAGAGCTCGATGGCGTGTTTTCGTGCGGAGCGTGTGTTGAGGAGGATGCAGTGCAGGTGGTTTGTGTTGGTTGTTGCTGGCTTCGTTGTTCTGTTGCAGGAGAAGTTGCAGGTGCGGCAGGAAAAAGGTCCTTTGGTGCGCTTCGGGGTAGCCAGGGAGCACTCTGTGGAGGGGCCAGGGTTGAGGGCGAGGAGTTCGCTGGCCGAGTATCGGAAGCAGGAGGTGCGGGGGCGTGAGGACCAGGGGGGGTGGCGCTGGGCGCGGTCCAGGCGCGGACGGGCGCGGACGGGCGCAGACGGGCGCGGACGGGCGCAGGCGGGCTTGCCTCTGGCGCGCCCGCTGCGCGGACGCGCAGCGCCAGCCATTAAGAAGGGAGGGGGGAGGGGGGAGGGAGGAGCAGCTGGGAGGCGGGAGGCGGGAGGGAGCAGCGAATGGGGGCGCGAGGGGGGCGGGGCCGCAGGGAGGCAGCGGCAGGGAGCGGAGAGCAAGGGGGAGCGCACAAGGGGCGAAAACACGAAAAACAAGGCACAAAAAAGTCGGGCACAATTTTAAAAAAACAGTCACAATTTGAAAACAGTCACAGAAATACACTAATGGCACAGTATACAATCGGGGAAACAGCAATCAGAGGGGCACAACGGGGGCAGATGCGCAGGAGGCGAGGCGCTTGAAAACAGTAAAAACACACTTACAGGACGGCGAAAAGTGGCACAAACAGAAGGGGCACGACGGGGGCAGAAGCGCAAGGAGGCAAGGCGCTGAAAAATGAGAAAACACTTACAGGACGGCGGAAAGCGGCACACGGGTCAAGTGAAGCTTACTAGAGCCCACTAGACACCAGGGATGAGGCGCAGGAGGATGCCTGCGAGTGGAGGAGGGCCTCGAACACGCTAGCAGCAGCGTGGGCGGGGGTCAGAGGCAGGAGACAGCAGGTTGGTGCTGCGGACGTGGGGGGCGAGCTCTAGACCTAAAACAGGTCAGAGGTCCTACTGGCTGAACCACCGCTTTTGGGGAGATAACTGCTTACTAGTCTATGCAAAGCATGTGTATCTGCAGCTACACATGCCATTGAACGGAAAATGTCACTTACCCAGTGTGCATCTGTTCGTGGCATGAGATGCTGCAGATTCACATGCGCCCGCCGACCTCCCCGGGAACCTGTAGCCGTTTGAAGTTGATCTTGAACATTTGTAAATTTGTAAATATATCGCTTTAAACCACATTATGTACATACATATTTACTCCATTGCATGGGCACTATTACTATAATACACAACTCCTACATCACCCTCTGCGGGGAAAACAATCTAAGATGGAGTCGACGCTCATGCGCAATGGAGCCGAAAGGGGAGGAGTCCCTCGATCTCGTGACTCGAAAAGACTTCTTCGAAGAAAAACAACTTGTAACACTCCGAGCCCAACAGTAGATGGCGGGATGTGCAAAGCATGTGAATATGCAGCGTCTCATGCCACGAACAGATGTACACAGGGTAAATTACATTTTCCACGCAGTATATATCAGGCTGCAAAGAGAATGCAGAGTTCAGCTTAATAGCCTATCTATGTCCTTTTTTTAAAAGGACCAAAGTTGAACAATAACCAATCAGACGACATCACCCTTACAACACTCTCAACAGAGGCATCTTTCCCTCAAAGTTTCACCGCACATCGTGTGTGAGGAAGTCTCCTTGAGCTCTAATCAGTTTTTTTCCAAATTGTTATCATCTTCAAATGCCTATTGCTGTTCCAGTATGTCACAACTGGTAAAGAAAGGACTCTTCAGACCTTGTGCCACCTGTAGTAAGAAAATGATTCACACAGAAGATCCACATAAAGATTTATATATTGCCTTTATCCATCCCACAAGGTGAGAAACTGCAAGATTTCCCGAACATTTTCTACAAAAACCCTTAAAGATCGTAACGGAAGACATTATTTATGGCTACAAAAACTTAAATCTCAGACTATTGTACTTTCTGAGGAATAAAGCAGAGAGTGCTCCATCTCCTCACAGACCACCAAAAAGAGGGAAAGGTCTCATCATGAGTCCCCACAATGCAGTAAAAAAAGCTTTAAAGATCCATCATGGACCTATGGAAGGCTCATCTCATGAATAAAAACAAAAAAGGACTTCCTCAGACTCTAAATACGAGCCACCATACCCTGCTATGGCCATTTCTATAACAACTAGATGTTTGACTGAGCCTTCAAAGAAGTCAAAATGGCCTAGAGAGACATCATTGACGATACCAAAAACATCAAAATCACTGCCTACATCCGTCGGGAGTGACAAAAGCCCAATGGCAACTTTACTGTCATCATCCATCCTGTTGTCAACAACGGTTTCCACGTCGACGAAGACCACCTCGTCGACGATGATAATGATAACGAACACAGCATCAATGAGAACAGATGCATCGACGATGACAATAACGTGGACAAAGACTGTACCCACACTGTCGATGAACACATTGACGCAAGTAACACAGCCATCGACGGCACCAATGACGACATCATTGACAACATCATCAACAATGCATCCTCTTGAAAAGACCTCCTCGTTGTCGATAAAGGCAAAACACAAGAAGCCATCCACATTGCCGTTGCCCACACCGAAGACCTCGTCAACAACAGTTTTGTCATCTCCTCACCGTATGCATCTTTCTTTCACATCACCTTCTAATGTATCACCACTAATACCATCCTAAATGTTCAAGACTTGGAGGAAGATGATCAAGAAATATTTGGTGCAGCTCACAGCCCCTCTGAATTGCACGTGAAATACCACAATGAAGACGAGGAGCAAGTTAACTTTGAACATGTCTATCACTCTCAACAATATGCCAAACAGTATAATTCTTATGTGCCTCCCCAACACCATCACCAGACATGGTTCAGGCTCCTGCTACCCTTGTACAAGACCTGAAAAGCATGCTAAAAGACTATTACAAATGCTTCCCAACATCAACTGAAACGCAACAGTCACCTACAGTAGTAGCCACTCCTGCACCTAAATCTCCAGAACATCTGTCTCCATCTACTACACCAAGGATGTCTCTGTAATTCAGTATTGCCATGCCTCCTCGAGACGACCCTTACTCTACTGATGATGATAATGTTGGTGATGATGGAGACAAAGAAGAGGGTGAAAACACAGACAATTGTACCATCACTAATAAATTGGATGATTATCTTATCCCTCTACCTTCTTCTCTGATGCCAAAACCAGAGATTCTCCGCCTGCAGATATTGGTTTTCACACATTAATGGAGAGAGCAGCCAACCATTTATAACCCCTTATTACTATTAAACAGACTGACTGTTTTTTATATGACTTTAAAAACCAATCCAAGAAAACACTCAGAGCAATACCAATTGTTGACTACATATGGGAAGAAGGAGTTAAAATAATGAAAACACCAGCAACCATCACAGCTGTTCAGAACTGAGCAAAAATATAAAGCACCGGGCGATTCACCAGCCTGCTTAATCCGACATCCACAACCTGATTCTGTCACTGCTCAAGCTGCACAACACAGGTCCAAAATTCCTTCCACCCCTATCACCTCCCCGCCTGAGGGCAGATGACTGGACAATATTGGTAAAAGATTTACACTCTTGTCAGGTACCCCTGTCTGAGCTGCAAACTCTCTAGCTGTTCTAGGGTGCTGTGATTGACAAATGTGGTCTGACATTGCAACATACCTAGACTTCCTGCCAGATAACAAGAAAACAGAAGCTTTTCACATCCTACAAGAAGGTTACAAAGTGGCATCTAAAATTATTGACTGCTCATTGGATATAGCATCCGTAGGCGTTCGACCTTTGGCAGGATCTGCTGTTCTTCCGCGCCAGGGTTGGCTTAAGGCTACATCGTTCTGCCCTGAAGTGTAGACAAAAATACTTAATATGTCTTTCGACGGTGATTCCTTATTTGGAAAACATGTTTACGATGTTCTAAAGGCAGTAAAGACTGACACAGAGACAGCCCAATCTCTTGAAACCCTCCAGTTCTGTGAAACACCTTTTCGGGAAATACGTGGCTGCAGATCTTACTGGGAGAGATACCAAAGATACCAACCACAATCCTACCAAAAGCCCTGTCAACCCGTTTATTAGCAACATCAGCCATATAGAGCACCGCCTTCAGCAGCCTATCCTAAACAGCAGCCAAGAAGAAGGCAGGCTACTTCTACCAGAGACAGTGTTAGAAAACAATGACAACCTCAATGTACCAGTTACAACTCCTGCCTTTTCTCCAGTGGGTGCCAGAATTTCCCAGTACCTACGTCACTGGACTAAGATACTACAGCCACATGCATCCTAGACCTCACCAAACATGGCCACACCTTGGAGTTTACTCAAATACTGACTCAAACTCCAAAAGAAAAATTAATCCCTTCTCACCTTCATCTTCTTCAGAAAGAAGTTTTAGCCATGTTGTCCAAGGAGGCCATAGAACTGGTTCCCATCTCCCAAAAGGAAAGTGATTTTACTCTTGTTTTTTTCTTTGTAAGGAAGAAATCAGGGGAGTGGTGCCCTATTCTCGAACTCAGGAAACTCAACAAGTACCTAAAGAAGCAGCCTTTTCATAAGGTTTCCCTCCAGGAGATTCTCCAACTTCTCAACCATGGGGATTTTCTTACCAGCTTTGATTTCTAGGATGCATATTTTCACATTTCCTTTCATCTCAACCATCGCAGATTCCTCCGATTTACAGTAGGCGGTACACATGACCAGTTAAAAGTTCTACCTTTTGGTCTCCGATCTGCTTCTCAAATATTTACGAAATGCCTTGCTCCAGTGTTGGCCCACCTCCATCAACCAGGCATCCAAGTTTTCCCTTACCTCAAGGATTGGCTAATAAAGGCTCCGTCTTCCCAATAGGCATCGAGGGATACTGTCAGATTTCTTTGCGTCTTTCAAAACCTGGGGCTCACAGTCAATCTTCAAAAGTCCATCCTTTTACCTTCAACAAGGATAAGCTTTCTGGGAGCAACTCTAGACACACTACTCAACAAGGCATTCTTGTCTGGCTTACTCCCTTTCAATAAGAAAGTGTGCTTCAGTTTCACCTGATCAAATCACTACTTGGCATGAAGTCCACAGCCATTCTCTTAATTCATCATGCTCAAAATGCAACCCTTCCAGGAACAACTGGATGCACAATGGCTCCAGTCAGAAGGACAATTAAACAACATTGTACAGATTACACCTGTCATGCAAGCAGCCGTTTCCTGGTGGACACTCCAAGAATCTCTCTGCAGGTCTAACATTCCTACCTCCCATTTCAGAATATGCCATTACAACAGGCGCTTCTCTAGAAGGATGGGAAGCTCCTTTGCAAGATCTGCAGATTCAGGGCAAGTGGACCCCAGACCAGTCGAAGCTGCATATCAACTTCCTCTAGTGGAAAGCAATTTCCAATAACGTTATCGCCTCCTGCATGTCAATTTAGCACCGTATTATCTCAATTGATGAAAAGTCCATTTGAACCTGTTCACAGAGCTGAAATAGAGTTCCTTCCCGGGAAGGTGGCTTTGTTACTTACACTTACCTCTGCCAGGTCAGTAAGTGAATTACAAGCGTTCCCTATTAAAGAACCTTTCTTGCAGTTCAAAGATTCCATCAGATTTCCATCTAAATCAACTGGTAATGCTTAAGACTTTCTTCCCTAATCTGTGAACACCTATTGAACAAAGTCTTCATACTGTTGATAACAAGAGATGTTTAAAATTCTACTTGCATTGAGCAAAGCATACTCATACTACTGATCAACTTTTTGTGGTCCATGGTACCAATAATAGAGGTATCCCAGTCTCCAAATCCACCATAGTAAGATGGATTTCATTGGCCATTCAGTTCTACCACTCAAGGTGGGCAGACCTTGAAGACAGAAGACTAGAGCACAACCTATGAGAGCAGTTGCCACAACAGTGGCCCTATTTACTGGGGTGTTCACTGAAGAACTCTCTTGTAATAGGCATTTTGTTTCTTTGCTGCAGCTACCCATTTCTTTGGAAAAGATGGCTTTGTGGGTCCTGAGCCACTACTGTCTTGTTTTCCCTGTAGATATTCTTGTCCCTGAGGAAGAATGGACAAATGTGCTTGATTCTACCTTCTTATCTTCATGATTCTGTGAAGAACAGCCTCTCTGGTTATAATCCCTGTTCTTAAGCTTTACAATAAGTGTGTGGCTTCTTTATAAATCTGCTCTGGAACTTCATTCCTTAGATTCAGGATCATTGTGCTTCTGGCTTTTATTCCTTGGGAAGATTTTCATTCTCCACCCTATTTTTTAATTGTGGTATCTGTGGTCTCAACCCTTGGGTATCTCTTCTCATGGACACATAGACCAGACCATTTTTGGCAATTGCACCACTTTTTGATCCTGTAGACTACCAGTGTATCTTCAGCGAACAGCCAATAACGCTGCATCACTTTTAATACTACCTAGAAATATATCAGCTGCTGTGTCTATGTTAGCTTTATGCTTCACTCCTAAATCTACTACAGGTTATTAGTCATGTGGTTGTACTTGTAGCTGTTTCAGTACTTCTGGCAAGACTGCAATTGAGGGCATGCCATCAATAGCAGCCATGTATAGGATAGCAAATACACTTCTCCACGACTGAAACAGTTGTCCATTTAGTACCATATGTCTCAGTAAGCACACATTTAATATTTGGTTTTATCCTGTGGGATGGAATGAGGAAATAATGCTTCTCATTGATAGATCTTTCTTCCTACCCAATATGATATTTCATTCGGTGTGGTTGGACAATGTCCCATAATAGCATTTATTGTCAGTGCAATATTAAGTGCAGCTTGGGTCTGTGCAGGTGTCTGCCCCCGCTATACCAGCACCTCAGTGCTAAAGTATGTGCTGTCTTTATAGTCTATATATGCTTGTAATCTTAGTGAGCATCTCTCTAGTTTCTGCTTAGACAAGATGGTTTCATTTTGGTTGTAGTGCATACTTAGCAAACACTGGCCAAGTCTGCCCTGGCATTGTTAGATGACCCAACCATACTCTTTTTACTACAAGTGAGAGCTTTCCCTGAAACAGTATTAAAGGGTCAACGTATGGTATGGGTATAAAAATAAGTCAGATCAGTTGGCTTTGTCAGTGTTTGTTTATTTTCATGCTTCCCATAATCGTGTTGAAAATGGTTACACTGATTTTCCATTAGAAATATTTTTGGGAAATACTAGCATGCATCAACACATTTTACTAAATGACACTTAATTTGCATCTAATCAGAGAGCATTCTGAGAGCATTATACTTAGCCTCATAGCCTAAACTTTTCAAATATGTGTATACACGTTTTTTTTTTTGTACTGGAACCAACGTCAGTAGTGAAGTGTGACCGTAAAACATTTATTTACAGCACTCACCCTAATAATGAAGACTTTCAAATAATGAACTATAAATACAAGTTTGAACAGTATTATCTTTTGGAAACACATTACCTCAACTGCAGAGAGTTCCACTCTCTGTAAACAGGCAGCCAAAGGGTTTGTGCTGCAGAGGGTTGGACCTACTTGTCCCAAGGACAAAGTAAACATAAAAACGTGTTGCCCTTGACCCCAAATAAGATGTCCGGGTGTTGGGCGATAGGAATTCCATATCCCTGCCTGGAACTATTGCTTACTGCGTCCTCTAGCCCCAGTATGCAGATCCGCAGAAAGGTGGCAAAATAAGGAAATTGCTACAGTAGGGATTGAAACTGCAAGTATTCAAGTCCTACTATGGTAGTAGCTCTGTCATAATCAGAGAGGATATTATCAGAGCTCTTACATAAAGAGATTGCTGCCATAATTTGTCGCCACACTACATGGCACCAAAGGGACAACTAGATTTGAGAAGCAACCCTGGACGAGTAGATATTTTAATAAATTCCACACCCCTGATCCACTAACTGTTAAATAGGCAGTAAGGGCTGAGCAAATGTTCTCCAAGATCTATAACTCTGCCAGCTCAACCGCCGACGAGTCTCCAGCAATTGCCCACAAAGACTCAGGGCCTGATTTAGATAATGGCGGTAATGGTTGGGCTGTCTGTTTTTTTACTGAAAACCTGTCCTCTATCTTGGCAGTCCGCCCTCCAGATTTAGATGTTGGCAGTCCCATGGGCGATAGATAACCCGTCAAGTCCCACTGACTCTGCCAAGGGTTCCTACCCACGTCAACAGCGCCATAGGAAATATTGGCTGATGGCAAGACTCTAGCCACCTTTAAAGCTTTGCAGATTTGGATGTGCCTTACTGCCCAACCAAAAGTGGTGGTCCGACCTCCACATCTGAGATGGAGGATTACCTTTTTCCCCAATTCCAATTCTATTTTCAACTGGACATGACTGGACAACACCTTCCATCATTGCTGCCGCTGGACCATGGAGAAGACATGAACCCCCGCTGTCCCGCTGCCGGACTCCAAGGTAGGGAACTCACGTTACTGTGTACGTTGTGTGGCTCGGGGCCACTGCAGCCACATACAAGACACAGTATTTTTTAAAATTACTGTGACATTCATATGTCAGAGACACGACTGGGTCAGACACAGATGGGGACACACTGGTACATCACACATATCGTACACATACACAACTGTAATTTTGGTGTCCGTATTCATTGCCATTACGCATGACAGTCACACTTGTGAACTGTGTCCAAGTGTGCACATTGTAAGTGGACCTGTACCTGTCATGTTGTGCTTCCAGTTGTATATGTGAGTCAGTATGTGTATGTGTGTGTGTGTGTGTGTGATGCAATTGACTGGTTGAGATGGAAGGGGCTGGAATGAGTGATGTGGTTTGTGAGTCTGTGTGCCATTGCATATGGCTTTGTTGTTGTGTATATTGTGTTGTGTTGCTGCTTGCAACATTGAGGTGAATATTGTTAAGTGGTGTGTGTAGTTGTCCTTGTATGTGTGTAGATGAGTGTGTAGTTGTATTGGCTGTTGTGTTGTGTGTGGTTGCAGTGTCATAAGTGTGTGTATGTTATGTCATGGATGTACATCAATGTGTGATTTTGGCATGGACATGTGTTGTGGTTGAATGGCAGTGGATACGAGTGTGTATGTGATGTGTTGTGTAGTGTGTTGTATAGGGGGGCACTTTTAGCTAAGGTACATTGTGTGTGCGTGACTTACCTCTATTCCACAGCTACTGCCAATGTCTGATGTCCACTGTGTCTCGCAACAACCTCCCTCCGTCAGACGTACCCTGGCAGCACACCGCCTGTAAGACTGTACCATCTAAATATGGTTGGTGGCCTTATGCTTAGGAAGAGCACTTTGTCGTGGCAGTCAGTGACTCAGCTGCAATACATCTAAATACGGTGGGCCATACACCGTCGACTTGACAGTGTTCTTGTGTCTGCCACTGAGGGGGGTTGGCTGTAAGACCGCCAAGATCTAAATCAGGCCCTCAGTCACAGTACTCATGTTCAGGGCCAATCCCTTGTATCTGTTAAGGGTTTAACAAACCACAGAAAGTAGGGGACACCTCTTCTATCTCTGAGGAGAACTGTAAAATATTTCCAGATTTCTCTAGTTAAATTCTGTGAGTGTAACTAATTTCAGGATCCTTGATTCTCTAGGGTCGATAAGATTCAAGCCTCACAGATGGGCTCAATGTTGTTAAATTCCCACTTGGGGGAAGGGGAGGATACATCCCATTAGATCGCTTTAACCCCAAAGGGATATTTCATGCTGCACTCTTTTCTGAGGAAAGAAGAATAACAGGTGTCTGTTAATCTCCTCTATGATGAGTTAGGTGTGTAAGAAAGTACTCTTTTTCTAGCATAGTTAACCCCACTTTTTAGCTGATGTCAGTGTGTTTAGATTGTAGTTCTCTGGAATCCTTCTAACCAGGACCGCGGTGCCTGTGCTATCGCCTTAAACCTTTGTTGCTAGTAAACGTTTTACACCCACAATTGGCATATTAGTGCACCTATGTAAGTCCCTAGTATGTTGTAGTTAGGTACCCAGGGTATTGGTACAGCAGGGGGCCCTCATGGGCTGCAGCACATATTATGCCACCCCTGGGTACCCATGCAAATTGTGTCTGCAGGCCTGCCATTGCAGCCTGCATGAAATGTTGCAAGCACCTTTCACTTGAGATATAAGGTTTGCCTTATATCCTGGTCACTGCACTGTAAGTCACCCCTCTGGTAGGCCCTTGAGCCGAAGGGCAGGGTGCATGTCCCTAAGTGTATGAGCAGAGTACCCCTACAAACCCCATGCTCCATTCCCTGGGCTTTGTAAGTGCAGGGAAGCCGTCTTAAGGTATGTAGTGGACACTGGTCAGCATGAGTGATCCAATTACATAATAGCTTCTCGGAAGCTAGACATGTTTGGACCGATTCCAGTGTTAGTTGCATGATCTCCTGTACACTGGGGGCTCCTTAGAGGATCTCCCAGTTCTCCCTATGCAGCCTTATGGGGTCTAGCTGCCAACCCACGCTGCTGCCAACCCCAGACACTGCTTTGCCCTCCTTCTCGTGAGCCTGGCCCAGGCAGAGGAAGGCAGAACAAACGATTTCCCTTTGTTTTTGGTGTCTAAGAGCTCTGCCAGGTGGCCAGTGCTTGTTGGTGGCCACTCTGGTCACTGACGCTCCTCCAATACGGTGACCTTCGAGGGACAGCTTGTAGGTGACTCCTGGGATCTTCTGCAGCTCCTGGACCCAGCAGCTGGACTTCTTCCTCCACCGACTTGTAGGAACTTCACCTCCAGGAGGGTGGGCATTGCCACCTGCACCACCTGGGCACCTCCAAGGGTGCTAGACTCTGTCATCTTCCTTTTCACTTCCTCCACACCCAGAATCTGTCCCTCAGTTCCTCCAGCCTGGTTGGGGGGTCGAACAGCAGCTGGAAATCCGAGGCATCTTTTGACTTCAGTGAGGTTTTTTTTACCCCTTTGCATCCAGCTCCCCTGGTGTAGATACTCCTGTCTTATAGGTATCCGTGAGTGGGGGCACTATACCTTGTAAGAAATTGGATTATTGGTGGGGGTGGGTGGAAGCTCCACTCAGGCAACAACCACAATCTTTGTCAGGGTGAGCCACAAAAGTCACTAAATTAACCTGTGCTTAACCCTGTAGTAGCTTTCCACAAAACCAGTCAAGCTTAACTTAGAGGCAAAGTATTTATGCAGCATACAAACACTAATAAAGTGACAACACAATACAAAATAAAATGTCAGAATAATTTAGACATGTAGAGTAAGTTTTAATAAATAAAATGACACCAAAATGAACTAAACCCAATCAGAACCAAAGTTATGAAAAGTGCTAAGAGATCAAAGCATTAACTGCAAGTTTCTGGATGTGGGGGACCGGTTCAAAGTCGATAGTTAAGGCTGACCCTGGTGGAGCGGAGGTTAGATATAGGGGGTGGTTGGGCCCAGTCCTAGCTTACCTTTGAGCTTAAAAAAAATTGCGAAGAGTTCTTTGAGAATTCTGAGTCTTCAGCAGGGCAAGGCAGCAGCCTTTGTTCGATGAGGAGGAGTCATTATCTGGGACCTGCTTATGAGGTTGGGGTGAAAATGTTTACTTCTGATGGATACACCTACCTGTGGATTCCTCACCTAAAGAATTCTGTGCAACATGCAAAATGCAACGATGATCTGGCACACCTTCTTGGGTGAGTAATACAGGGATCCACCTGTCAGATGGAGGCACCGGAACCTGGCCTTCAGGAGGCCAAAGGTTAGTTCAGTGATCCTCCTTGTTCGCCCATGTGCCTCATTGTAACGTTCCTCTGCCCTTGTCCTGGCATTCCTCACTGGGGTCAGTAGCCATGAAAGGTTGGGGTAACAGAGTCACCTGCAAATATCGAGGGATACCTGTTAGACACACACTAACCCTTAGGGACAACCACATACCCAGACACAAACTTATACTGGGTGGTGACCTTGGGCTCACCTGTTAGCCACACCAGTACCTCAGGAGTTGGTCCATCACATATAGGATGCTGCTATTCCTCAAGATAAAGGCGTCATGCACAGAGCCAGGAAACCTGGCATTCACATGGGAAATGTACTGGTCCGCCTAAGAGTGATAGCTGTTTCTATTCCCCAACACTTGTTCATTTCTCCGGGGTGGGACAAATGCTACATGTGTACCATCTATAGCACCAATGATGTTGGGGATATGTCACAGGGCATAAAAGTCAGCTTTCACTGTGGCCAAATCCTCCACCTGGGGGAATACAATGTAGCTGCGCATGTGTTTCAGCATGGCTGACAACACTCTGGTCAACACGTTTGAGAACATTGGCTGAGACATCCCTGATGCCATGGCCACTGTTGTTTGAAAGGAACCACTTGCCAGGAAATGGGGCACTGACAGGACCTGCACTAGAGGGTGCATACCTGTGGGGCTGGCTGACATCAGGTCTGGCTCCAGTTGGGCACACAGTTCTTGGATTGAGGCCCGATCAAGTCTGTAGGTTAGGATAATGTGTCTGTCCTACATAGTCGCAAGGTCCACCAGGGGTCTGTACACCGGAGGATGTCGCCATATCATATTCCTCCTCAGCAGCAGAAGCCTATGGAGGAAAACGGTGAGCAGAGGGTCTTATTCACACATCAGTTGAAATAATGATGCATCTTTTACTTTACAGAACCTGTATGTGAATCTGAGAGTCAGTTGCTGTGCCAATGTCTGCTGTGACTCAGTTAGGTGCCATGGCCTGTGCCCCCCTGAAATGGCTGCTGCCTGACCTGTGAGGATGGACAAGTGGAAATGAAGTAATTCCGCTGGCGTTGTGCGCCGTTGCGGTAGGCGGTTGACGATGGCCGCGCAACTTCGCATTGGTTATCACTGGGCCCTATGGGTTCCAGGAGCCAATGGCGATGTACACCTGCAGTGACAGTACGTACCGCCGAGGACATGACCGCCATTTTCTATCTGTTCACTCACTTGCTACCTGACCTTCAACGGGAGAGGACCTACACTGCAAGTACTGCTGTGACCTGTGTCTGGAAGTGACAATGGCTCATGTGTCTGGGGAAAGGGCCCCTGCCTTCACTGCTGAGGAGTTGGAGAAACTGGTGGATGGGGTCCTACCCCAGTACAAGTTACTCTACGGTCCTCCAGACAAACAGGTGAGTACACTGTGAGCATGATGCGTGGGCCATGAATGTATGGATTGCTGTGTGTGTAAGCCACATGTAGGGGGGGCTGAGGTGCCTTGGCCAGGGTGATGCATGTGTGGTGGTCAATGTATGTGCATCAGGGAATGAGAGGGATCTAATGGGCCATGAGTGTGACGGTCTGGATGGTTAACTAATGCCCTTTTCTGCTGTCTTTTACATGCAGGTCAGTGCTCATCAGAAAAAGGGTATTTGGCGTGCCATCGCCAAGGAGGTGCCGACCCTGGGGGTCTTTGAAAGGCGAGCACCCACTGCCGCAAACGGTGGGAGGACCTGCGCCGCAGGGCAAGGAAGATGGCGGAGGCCCAGCTGGGGCTAGCCTCCCAACGAGGAAGGGGTGCCCTTCGTACCCTGACCCCCCTGATGTTCCGCATCCTGATGGTGGCCTATCCGGAGTTGGATGGACGCTTGAAGGCATCACAGCAGCCACAAGGGGGTGAGTAGAGATTCGGATTCATGACGGAGCGCACGCTAAGGTTTACCTGGGTGGGGGATGACGGCTGTGGGTGTCCCTAGGCCAGGGCGAACATGGCAGGATAGGTCCCTTGTTGGGCAGGCTCTGAAGCACTCCACCCCCAATAGTGTCCGTGTTCATCTACTATTGAGCAGGGTCCTGTGGGTTTCAGGTGTGCAGCTAATGGTGTTAGGCATTGTACCCTATGGGCTGGTGACTATCTTAGTAACTGGTAGTGCATGGCCTAGTGCATAGGGCTGCTCCCTGTGAGTTGTGTACGCCAACGGTAGTGTTGTTGCTGGCATTGACCAAGTGTATCCTCTGTCTCTCCCCCCTTTTTGTTTTGTCACCCTGTCCTTGTGTGCATTAGCATGATCTGGCGGAGGAGCAGAGGCACCGGCGACTGAGGGAGCTGCATCCCACATGGGCCTGGAGGCCGAATCCACCGGCGGTGAGGGCACCAGTGGGACAGAGGGTGAGGGGAGCACCACAACGGGGACAGGAGGGGACACCACAGACAGCGACTCCTCCTCCGATGGAAGCTCCCTGGTGGTGGCGGACACGTCTGTGCCCACCCCAACTCAGGGATTTACAGCCACCACCCCTGCTACCAGCACCGCCCTCCCAGCAGCCCCTCAGCGTGTTTCCCGTGCCCACTCACCCAGGAGGGTGGGAATCTCCTTCGCCCCAGGCTCCTCAGGCCCTGCCCCATTCAGCCCTGCTGTCCTCAGTGAGGAGGCTATTGACCTCCTGAGATCCCTCACTGCTGGACAGTCAACCATACTGAATGCCATCCAGGGTGTCGAGAGGCATTTGCAACAAACAAATGCATACCTGGAGGGCATTCACTCTGGCGTGGCGGTCCAACAGAGAGCATTTCAGGCTCTGGCCTCAGCACTGATGGCAGCCATTGTCCCTGTCTCTAGCCTCCCTCTTACAAATTCCTCTACCCAGTCCCAATCCCCTCAACCTATCCCAAGCACACCTTCAGACCAGCATTCACCCAAATTACCACACAAAAGTGGCTTAGGCAAACACAAGCACCACACTTCATCTCACAGGCACTCACACAAGCACCATCCCCATGCAGACACACCAACATCCACTGCTTCCACTGTGTCCCCCTCCTCTTCCTCGTCCACCTCCCTCCCAGTAGCGTCTCCACTCACACCTGCATGCACTACATCCTCATCCACTTCCTCCATCACCAGCACGCCCATCACAATACACCCCTCACTGGCAGTCACCACCCCCACATCCATGCACACGTCCCCTGTGTCCTCTCCCAGTGTGTCTGTGACCCCTCCTCCCAAAGTACACAAACGCAAGCACCCACCCACCCAATAGCCATCCACCTCACAACAGCATCCAGCCCATGCACCTGCACCCAAACTCAGCAGACAGACACGTCCTACAACAACTCCCTCTTCCTCTACTCCCAAACCCTCTCGCTCTTCCCGCCCCAGTGTCCCTAAGAAGCTTTTCCTGGCAAACATTGACCTCTTCCCTACCCTTCCCTCCGTCATTCCCCTCGGGCCAGGGTCACCAGAACCCAGCCCAGCACCTCAGCCACCAAATCGTCATCTGCTGTGGTTCCTGCAGCTATCAAAGGCTCAAAGGGGGCACCCGTTAGCCCAGCCAGTGTGCCACCAACCCTTGCCAAGGCCAAAGCCATTCCACCACCTGGCAAGGTGAAGAGGGGGACAGGATCCAGCAAGGGGAAGGAGCCACAACCACCAAGCAAGGCCACCTCAAAGACTCCAGCTGCCAGACCCAAGGTCACACCACCATTTGCGAAGGTGAGGAAGGGGTGGAGCCGCCCTCAACCACTGGCAGCACCTGCACCACGGCCAGCACCGCCACTTGCGCCGCCGCTGGCCCCGCCGCAAGCACTGGCAGCAGTAGCAGCCCCAGTGGCCTGCTGTCCGAGGCTGCAGGAGAAGGACTGGATCCTTCCTCCACCACTGGCAGCACCTCCACCAGCCCTGGCACTACCACCAGTTTACAGCCGTAGCCGATGCTGTCGCCGGATGGAGTCTAGTCCTGCCTCCATGGACTATCGTACAACCTGGTCCCTGCAAATCTCGGGCCCCGGACACCCAGGTGAGGGACTGTGGTGAACTGCCACACCCCAAGTGTTGCATCACTGGCACAGAGCCCCCTCCAGAACCAGTGGAAGAAGTCATTCACTCAGCCCCTCCTTGCCAGGATGAAGCACACTGGGCACAAAGCCCCCTCCAGAACCAGTGGAGAAATGCATCCAATCACCCCCCTCCTTGCCAGGATGAAGCACACTGGGCCCAAAGCCCCCTCCAGAACCAGTGGAGAAATGCATCCACTCACCCTATCCTTGGCAGAATGAAGCACACTGGGCACCAAGCCCCCTCCAGAACCAGTGGAGGAAGGCATCCCCTCACCCTATCCTTGACAGGAGGAAGCACACTGGATACCAAGCCCCCTCCAGAACCAGTGGAAGAAGGCATCCACTCACCCTATCCTTGGCAGGATGAAGCACACTGGGCACAAAGCCCACTTCAGAACCAGTGGAAGAAGGCATCCACTCACCCTATCCTTGGCAGGATGAAGCACACTGGGCACAAAGCACCCTCCAGAGCCAGTGGAGAAATGCATCCACTCACCCTATCCTTGGCAGGATGAAGCACACTGGGCACCAAGCCCCCTCCAGAACCAGTGGAAGAAGGCATCCACTCACCCTATCCTTGGCAGGATGAAGCACACTGAACACAAAGCCCCCTCCAGAACCAGTGGAGAAATGCATCCACTCACCCTATCCTTGGCAGGATGCAGCACACGGGGCACCAAGCCCCCTCCAGAACAAGTGGAAGAAGGCATCCACTCACCCTATCCTTGGCAGGATGAAGCACACTGGGCACAAAGCCCCCTCCAGAACCAGTGGAAAAATACATCCACTCACCTTAACCTTGGCAGGATTAAGCACACTGGGCACAAAGCCCCCTCCAGAACAAGGAGAAGAAGGCATCCACTCACCCTGTCCTTGGCAGGATGAAGCACACTGGGCGCAAAGACCCCTCCAGAACCAGTGGAAGAAGGCATCCACTCAAGATACTGTGGCCCTGCACTCCCCAGGAGCAAGCAGTGGGCAAACCTCCCACTTGAGAGACTGTGGCCTTGCACTCCCCAGGAGCAAGTAGTGGGCAAACCACCCACTAGAGAGACTGTGGCTTTGCACTCGCCAGGACCAATAAGTGGGCAAACCACCCACTTGAGAGACTGTGGCCTTGCACTCCCCAGGACCAAGCAGTGGGCAAAAAACCCACTTGAGAAACTGTGGACTTGCACTCCCCAGGATGGGCAAACCACCCACTTGAGAGACTGTGGCCTTGCACTCCCCAGGACATCGCTGTGGGCATGGAGCCCCCTCCAGGAGCAGTGGCATTGTCCCATCTTCCGGCTGAGGTGAACCCCCCTTCACCCTGCCCCTGAGGTGCCTGTGTGTTTTCAACCTGATGCCCCTGCAGTGTTCTCTCCGTATTGAGGCAGGAGTCAAGTGTGGGCTTGGCCTATGAGTTTTGGCCCAGTGGCCCACGGACATTTTGAGTGGACAATGTACCACCTTATGCACATATTGTATATTTTTGTAAATACTGTTTTAGAAATTCTTACGTATATCTATTTCTAATATATCACTGATTTGACTCTATTCCTTTTGTCCTTGCATTCTTCTAGGGGGTTATGGGGTGTAAATGTAATGTTGATGCATGTGTTTGTGTGTATGGTGTTGTGGGTGAGGGTGGGGGTGTGGCGTGTTGCGTGTGTGTGTCACTCTCTTTTTCCTCCCCCCTGCCCCATTTCCTAACTGCAGTACTCACCGTCGTCGCCGCCGCCGCCATTGGTACTCCTGTTAGATGAGGAGGTAGACCAGCATGGGGGGGACTGCAGCTCGGGCTCCATGGCGTCCTGGTTCTTCGTTGAGTGTCGAGAAGTGAGTGCTTCCCTTCCAAGTACTGTTTCCGCTGTGCTTTTGATGGTGTTGGTACCGCCCCGGAAAAGCTGGCAGATGGGCGGGTTGTGATGGGGTGGGCAGTACATTGTGTTCCGCCTGGCTGTTGGCGGTTACCAGCGCGGTGTTTGTTGCTACCGCCGTGGTGGTTGGAGTGTTAAAGTGGCTGTTTGGTTTGACGATTTCCGCCATGGTTGTGATCCCATTTTTTTTAGCGCCGGCCTGTTGCCGGTATTACCGCTGCTTTAACACCGACTGGCAGGGTTGTAATGAGGGCCTTAGTCACACCTGCATTTATCTGCATATTGAATGGATCTTCCTGGGCTGGAACGGTAGAGGGCCTGACACTTACATTTCAAAGGTCAGTGGCCTGCCCTCAAACAATGGACTGCCAAACCCTCTACTGGGACGCTGGCAGACAGGACCTGACTGAAAGGGGCACTTGTGCACTTCAAAACCACTCTTTGAAGTCTCCCCCACTTCAAAGTCATTTGGCAGTATATTAACTGGGTCTCTGACCCCACCAAATTAGACACTTCTGGACCTCAACCTGCAACCTGTCAAAAGCAACTGCCTGGCTACCCAAAATACTCATCTGGACTGCTTTGCTGAGAAGGACTGGTCCCCTGCTGGTGCCCTGCTCCCCAGCTGGCTGAAAAGTGCTCTCCAAGGGCTTGGATTGAGCATGCCTTCTGGTTTCTGAAGTCTCAGGGCCAAAAAGACTTCGGGGCTCATTCTGAGCCCGGCGGGCGGCGGGAGCCGCCCGCCTGGAGGGAGCCGCCAAATGACCGCACCGCGGTCAAAAGACCGCGGCGGCCATTCAGACATTTCCTCTGGGCCGGCGGGCGCTCTCCAAAAGAGCGCCCGCCGGCCCAGAGGAAATGCCCCTGCAACGAGGACGCCGGCTCAGAATTGAGCCGGCGTAGTTGCAGGGGTGCGACGGGTGCAGTTTGCACCCGTCGCGTATTTCAGTGTCTGCATTGCAGACACTGAAATACACAGTGGGGCCCTCTTACGGGGGCCCCTCGGCACCCCCTACCGCCATCCTGTCCATCCAGGATGGCGGTAGGGGGTGTCAGAATCCCCATGGCGGGGGAGCACGCTCCGCCGCCATGGAGGATTCCCCCGAGCAGCGGGAAGTCGGCGGGAGACCGCCGACTTTCCGCTTCTGACCGCGGCTGAACCGCCGCGGTCAGAATGCTCGTGGGAGCACCGCCAGCCTGTTTGCGGTGCTCCCGTGGTCGGTGGCCGCCAGGGTCAGAATGACCCCCTTCATCTCTTCAGGAAACTCCTTGTGTGCTGAAAATCGATGCAGCCCGACGCCCGAGTGGAAATTCAACGCAGCGCCTGCCTTGAGACAGAAAATTTGATGCATCACCCTTCCGGATTGATGCAACGCCTGTGACTTCTTCCAGCGTGCCCAGGATTTCCTCGCATCGTCCCTGGGCATTAAAGGATACCCGCATCATAGTGAGGAACCAAGACTGTGTGCTGAAAAATGACGCATCGTCTTTGCCGCTTCGGAAAATCCGACGCAGCACCCTATTTTTCCACGCAACTCCTCTGCGGTCTCTGTTTGTGATATTTTTTACGCATCCCAGGTACTGTGTGTAACAAAGAGACAACTGTTCATTTCATTTAAAAAGTGATATTTCAACTTTTGCTTAGTGGACCTTTGTCGTTTTGACCTTATTTTATTTTGATAAATATTATCTATTTTTCTAAACTTGTGTGGTGCATTTTTGTGGTGTTTTTACTGTGTTACTGTATGAATTATTGCACAAATACTTTACACATTGCCTTCTACGTTAAGCCTGACTACTCAGTGCCAAGCTACCAGAGGTTGGGCACTTGATAGTTTGGATTGTGTGTGACTTACCCTGACTAGGATTGTGGTCCCTACTTGGACAAGGGTGTATACTAGAGACCTAATTTCTAACAACAACACACTATCCTTCCTTGAAGTAACAAAGTAACTCTCCTTAGGTTTATATCAGGATTCTGATCTTCTGTAACAGGCTTTCAAGAAGTCAATTGCCAGTCTAGCTTGCAAGGTGTTCCTTTTTATGTACAAAAACAATCCCCCCCTCAGAGCAGCCATCCTTGCACAATGGTGCAAGGGTTGCAGCGTTGGTGCACGGCAACCAATACAGTGCCGGCGCAGGGGGAAACACATGGGTGCACCATATTCTTTTAAATATGGTGCATCCCTGCGTTTTGAAAATGACGGTGCGTGACGCTGCCAAAGTTTGCGCAGCGCCACGCAATGTCATCTTTTGTTAAATCTGGCCCGGTATGCCATTATTTTGTTCTAATGACTTTTTTCATCCCATGTACTCCTTGTAGTTGTGTAATTATTTGTAAAATCCCTAGAGGACAGTAGAAGCACAAATATACACTTGAAACACAATCTGTTCCTTTCAATGTCACACACTCTTGGTTTGGTTTATTTTTAATCTATTTGTTTTCTGTAAATAGTTCAACATGGGTGGGCAGAATCCCGTGGAGTCTTATAGAGTTTTTATGTAACTCCACAGAATTCTAAGTAGTGAAACTTCACAAGTTCCACCTAGCTCTGTTCCAAACTAAATCCTGGTGCATTCCCTACCATTCTACCAGACAGGGAATTCAAGAGGTTGGATACGTTAGGAAAGAACATGTTTTCTTTTGCCAGCCTGTTACCACAGTCGTTGAACACCCCATGCCTTTTGGTCTGATGCCCCCACTCACTCTGGGACTTGGTTGCGCAGGTGCTGCCTGTGGTCCCAGAGTAGTTCCGAGCCATGCTCTCCCGAGTTATTTCTGACGGGTGGGATACAGGTATGCTTTCCATATGCTGTAGGCTGAATATGACCAGCTCAGTGGGCAGAGCGGTTTCATTGCTGGTGGTCATGAGGTGCCATGCCTGTTTGAGAACCACTGACTTTTCAGAGGATGTCCAGACTTTCCTCATTTACATGCCCTTTGAAGGCTCCTGTCTCTTAGGAGACAAGACGGACTCATAGCTATAGTGCTTTAAGGGCAGCAGAGTTATGGCCAGGTCCTGGGCCTTTCCATGGCACCTTGCCAACCCCAGCCAGCCTTTTGCTCCTTTTGTGGCCACAGAAGGTGCTTCCAGCATGGTGACTGGAAGTCTATACCCGCCAGCCACCACAGCATACAAGCCTCCTAGTCTCTGCTTGGCTGGGGACGCAGTACCCACAGAACACGTGGGTCAGTTAACCAGAGGTAGGGCCAGTTGCAGCCGTTAAGCCTCTTTTGTTTGCCCTCTGACCATCATGGGCACCCATTGGGAGGAAAGTTACACCATCACTTGTGCCACTGGAGGTCGATAGCATCTGATCGCTGGGTTCTACCCCTCCAACCATGCCATTCATTTGTGGCAGGCTGCCAGAGGACTATATTTTCTTACTTCATAGGGAAGTGGCAGCTCTCTTCGCCAAGGGAGCGGTAGAAAGGGTATCGGCATCAGAATTAGGTTGTGCTTGCTATTCCTGCTATTTTCTGGTGCACAAGAAGGACAGAGGCTTTCTTCCTATCCTAGACCTACTCCCTCCCAATTTCTTCCTGAATCGACTGGATGGTAGCATTGGACTTGTAGGACGCATACTTCCACATCCCTGTCCTGCCTGCCCACAGTTATCTGTGGTTCATGGAAGGCTATGAGCACTTTCAGTACACTGAGCTCTCCTTTGGCCTTACCAGTGCCCCTTAGGTATTCACCAAGGTGATGGTGTCAGAGTCAAGGGTGACAGTTTTCCCTTCTATCGACGACAGCCTGCCTCAGGCAGTTGTCTCCCACATCCAGACTACGTAGGACCTTAGGCACTCCCTGTGCAAAACGTTCCAAAGTCACACCTGACTCCTCTGATGCTTCCTTTTATCGGAGCTGCTCTAGACACAGTGCAGTTTTGGGCGTATCCTCCCAAATGGCAAATCCAGGATATTTAGACTATCATACAGACGTTTCTAGTGGCTCACGAATGGCGTGTGTATCCAGAGGTGGTCCAAGGTCTCTTTCAGCAGTGGTGAGAACATTGGTTAGACCTGTTTGCCACCACCAAGAACATGCAATGTAAGCAGCTCTGCGCTCTGGAGTTTCCAAGGTGGCTCTTGCTTGGAGACTTTTAGTCTCGATTGGAGGTGACGCCTCCTGCACACCTTTCCGCCCATACCACTGCTGCCAGAGTTCTCATGAAGATCAGGAACAACTGGGCACAAGTCATCCTTGTGGCTCCAGACTGGGCTATTAAAGTCTGGTATCCAAAGCTGTTGAGCATGGCCATCAGTCCTCCGATTAGTTTGCCCCTTTGGGAGAATCTTCTGTGCAGCAGTAGGGGAGGGTTCTCCACCACAACCTGTCAATGCTCTGCCTCGATGCGTGGAGATAGGGCGGTGATAGTTGACAGCTTTCAACCTTCCGCCTGAAGTCTGCAATGTCCTCTTGCCAGCCAGGTGTCCTTCCACCAAGACAGCATATGCCTGCCGTTGTGGCACGTTTGTAACATGGTCCTTCTGTTTATCACTTCTCTTGCCCAGCAGGCATCTGCTTTGGGCAGCTTAAAAAAGCTATCTTTCTGACATCTCAGCATTTCTGTGGTTGCCAGATCAGCTATCCCTTTTCAAGTCCCCTATTGTACATGGGTTTGTGAAAGGTCTCCAACATTTGTTCCCACCTTCACCATGTCTCAGTGAGACCTAAATTTAGTTCAGATTTTTCAGATGTGCGCTCCTTTTGAGCTGCTACACAACTATCCTATCAGGCTTCTTACTATCAAGATGGGCTTTCTAGTGACAATAACATTTGCCCAGGCTGCCAATGAGCCCCAGGCTTTGTCATCCAAGCCTCCATACCTCAGTGTCTTGCCAGACAAGCTGCTCTTTCGCACCAGAGCATCCTTCCTACCAAAAGTGGTCACTCCCTCTTTCATAGGCCAGTCCATCTCCCTGCCTACCTTTTATGTTACGGCTCACCATCTCTAAGGAACAGGAGCAACTACACCCGCTGGACCCAAAAAGAGCATTGCTGTTCCACCTTGATTACACAAAAGAGTTCTGGGTAGAACTCTTCACGGGGTATATCGGAACCCAGAAACAGGAGGTGGTACAGAAACAGACCATCTGTTGATGGATTCTGATCTGTATCAAAATCTTCTACTCATTGATCAAGAAGCAACCTCTTAATGGTTTGCGTACTCATTCCACCAGAGTTAAGGCTGCCACCACTGCATTAGCACACAGAGTCCCGGTCCTGGACATCTGCCAAGCAGCAACATGGGCATATCTGCATACATTTACCAAGCACTACTGACTGGACAGTCAGTTCCATAGGCACAGACACTTTGTCCACTCCCTGCTGCAGGACTTTCTAGCGCAAAATCGTTTCGCAGACCCTTCTCTCGGGGGGTATTGCTTGAGTATCTTTTCTAAGGTAATGAATCTGCAGCTATAAGTTGCTTTCAGATGAACAAGTTACTTACCTTTGGTAATGCCTTATCTGGTACAGACTCTAGCTGCAGATTCCTTTGTTGTATAGCTATTTTAGCCATGTTTTAAACACTTTGGTTTTAAGCTAACTAGGCCTGCTGCTGTGCTGTGCACTTTAACCCTGTTACATTTTATTTTTTATCTAATTGTACTTTCGCCTAGGAAAGCATTACGTTCTTTGTAGGACATTTATTTCACTTTGTGCTTTCTCCAAGGCTATAGTCAGATAGGGTTGCCGATAAACATGGTATGCTGTTTGTCCAACATTCACAGAAAACACACTCATATGTGGGGACCTTTTCTTATAATGTCAGCTGTTTTATTATAAAAACACCCCCTTGTCCCAGACACGGTAGAGGGAGATTCCAGACAGAGGACCACAACTGTATGCTTATTGCTGATTGCTTCGCTGCAGCTACCTGCCTAGACAGCCAGACCCCTGATCCACATGGGGATGGTGTCTCTCTAGACTACATGCTTCTTCCTCCAGGTATGAGGGATGGTGTACCCCCAGGGGGAAAACCCGAAGGACAGATTAGGCTTTTTACGCTGCGCTCAGACATAGGCCCTCATTCTGACCTTGGCGGGCGGCGGAGGCCGCCCGCCAAAGTCCCGCCGTCAGGTTACCGTTCCGCGGTCGAAAGACTGCGGCGGTAATTCTGACTTTCCCGCTGGGCTGGCGGGCGGTCGCCTTCAGGCCGCCCACCAGCCCAGCGGGAAAGAGGCTTCCACGATGAAGCCGGCTCGGAATCGAGCCGGCGGAGTGGAAGCTGTGCGACGGGTGCAGTTGCACCCGTCGCGTATTTCACTGTCTGCGCAGCAGACAGTGAAATACATTTAGGGGCCCTCTTACGGGGGCCCCTGCAATGCCCATGCCAGTGGCATGGGCACTGCAGGGGCCCCGCGACCCCCCCTACCGCCATCCGGATCCCGGCGGTCGGACCGCCGGGATCTGGATGGCGGTAGGGGGGGTCGGAATCCCCTCGGCGGCGCAGCAAGCTGCGCCGCCTTGGAGGATTCAATGGGGCGGCGGTACACTGGCGGGAGCCCGCCAGTGTTGCCGGTCCGACCGCGGCTTTACCGCCGCGGTCGGAATCCCCATTGGAGCACCGCCGGCCTGTCGGCGGTGCCGCCAGGGTCAGAATGACCGCCATAGTGTAGGTAGGTGAAATATGTGCATCACATCTAGTGACAGCATGGTAGGATTATTTTTTTGTTTTACTCCGTTAGTTACGTTTGCTTTTATTGTGTTTCATCATCCTAGTTATTGCAATACATGCCTTTTTAGCTAAGATGCAGTTACTTCAATAAATTCCTTTTGAACTATATTCTGCCTCTGTCATCTTTGCCTGCATGAGACTTTTGGTAACTGAAAGAAAGGGATGGGATCTGATCGACCACGATTTCCCTGAGGAGTCATCTTGTATGTGCCGGTTGCCACAACCATCTCGGCTTGAGATGAGGAGCTGCTAGTTAGCCGGAGAACCTGGATTCGGCCAACAGGCATCATGTGGTGTGGAATTCTACTTAGTAGCCACAATCCATGTGATCCTGTTTCCCAAATCCAGTAGCCTCATTAGCATAATGAGAATCTACGCAACACCTTACTGACCCACCCATCTTTCCCTCTTTGCAAACAGATTTAGCGTTCTACTTTTCATGCACCAGTGGTCAGTACGCTTCATGGCTCCGCACTAATGATGTGGAAAGACACAAAATGAAACTGACGTCTGCACGCTGGGGTGGTGCCTACATATGCACCGCACACATCACTCCTGGCGTGGATGATGCCGTCGATACCACAGGGAGCTGAACAACACCACCTACTGGCACGTGGGGTACTGCTCACAAAAACATTCTGTGTTCAGTCTGACTCTTGGGAATAATTCTAAGGTAAGGAATCTGCAGCGAGATAGATTCTCTCCAAATAATGCTTCACAGAAGGTAAGTAACTTGTTTGTTAGTGGTCATTACCATTCTATGTCTATAAAGAGTTAGTGTATCTCATGTTATATATATAGTCCTGAGTTGTTGTAACATTTATGTAGCATCAGAAAAACCATGCCACATACAAGAGTGTTAGTGCACTTGTGTGAATGCAAAGGCAGTGATGAGTTTTATACCTGTATTATTGCAGGGGCAGTGGCATGCCTGTATGACTACAGGGTGAGCAGTGTGCCCTTGTGAGCGCAGAATTAGCTTTATGCCTGTATAAGCCTAGGGTAAGCAAGCGTCTCTGGGAATGTAGGTTAAATGGCAGCTTGTATGCCCCTCCTCCCCCGCTTGCATCCCCCCTTTTTCCTATTGTGCGTTTATCCTGATAATATTATGTAGACGCAATAACCCTGTCGGTTGTCGCTTGTACATGTTGTTGTATCTCACATCATTAACCACTCGGGTGCCTTGGACGAGGTGACCTCGTCCTACACCCGGGAACTGGGGGGAGCGCTAGCGATCCCCCCCTGTGCTCCCCACCCACCCCCTCCAAGGCAGGGATGAAAGGGGAAGCCCTTCCCCTTCCACCCCCCCAGTGACGTCAGCGCGCATAGCATTTATTTTAGGGCATTTCTGCCCCCTCTGGGGCCGGCTGAGCTAGTGGCCAAAATCCACAGGTAGGCACTTTGCAAAAAACACCTCTGTTTTCTGTGAAAAAATGTGATGTGTCCACGTTGTGTTTTGGCCCATTTCCCTTTGTGGGCGCTAGGCCTACCCACACAAGTGAGGTACCATTTTTATCGGGAGACTTGGGGGAACGCTGGGTGGAAGGAAATTTGTGGCTCCTCTCAGATTCCAGAACTTTCTGTCACCGAAATGTGAGGAAAAAGTGTTTTTTTAGCCAAATTTTGAGGTTTGCAAAGGATTCTGGGTAACAGATCCTGGTCAGAGCCCCACAAGTCACCCCATCTTGGATTCCCCTAGGTCTCTAGTTTTCAAAAATGCACAGGTTTGGTAAGTTTCCCTAGGTGCCGGCTGAGCTAGAGGCCAAAAGCTACAGGTAGGCACTTTGCAAAAAACACCTCTGTTTTCTTTTAAAAAATGTGATGTGTCCACGTTGTGTTTTGGGGCATTTCCTGTCACGGGCGCTAGGCCTACCCACACAAGTGAGGTATCATTTTTATCGGGAGACTTGGGGGAACGCTGTGTGGAAGGAAATTTGTGGCTCCTCTCAGATTCCAGAACTTTCTGTCACCGAAATGTGAGGAAAATGTGTTTTTTTAGCCAAATTGTGAGGTTTGCAAAGGATTCTGGGTAACAGAACCTAGTCAGAGCCCCACAAGTTACCCCATCTTGGATTCCCCTAGGTCTCTAGTTTTAAAAAATGCACTGGTTTGCTAGGTTTCCCCAGGTGCCGGCTGAGCTAGAGGCCAAAATCCAAAGGTAGGCACTGTTTTATATGAAAAAATTTGATGTGTCCACATTGTGTTTTGGGGCATTTCCTGTCGCGGGCGCTAGGCCTACCCACACAAGTGAGGTATCATTTTTATCGGGAGACATGGGGGAACGCTGCGTGGAAGGAAATTGGTGGCTCCTCTCAGATTCCAGAACTTTCTGTCACTGAAATGTGAGGAAAAAGCGTTTTTTTAGCCAAATTTTGAGGTTTGCAAAGGATTCTGGGTAACAGATCCTGGTCAGAGCCCCACAAGTCACCCCATCTTGGATTCCCCTAGGTCTCTAGTTTTCAAAAATTCACAGGTTTGGTAGGTTTCCCTAGGTGCCGGCTGAGCTAGAGGCCAAAAGCCACAGGTAGGCACTTTGCAAAAAACACCTCTGTTTTCTTTAAAAAAAAAAGTGATGTGTCCACGTTGTGTTTTGGGGCATTTCCTGTCATGGGCGCTAGGCCTACCCACACAAGTGAGGAATCCTTTTTATCGGGAGACTTGGGGGAACGCTGGGTGGAAGGAAATTTGTGGCTCCTCTCAGATTCCATAACTTTCTGTCACCAAAATGTGAGGAAAATGTGTTTTTTTAGCCAAAGTTTGAGGTTTGCAAAGGATTCTGGGTAACAGAACCTGGTCAGAGCCCCACAAGTCACCCTATCTTGGATTCCCCTAGGTCTCTAGTTTTCAAAAATGCACTGGTTTATTAGGTTTCGCTACGTGCCGGTTGAGCTAGAGGCCAAAATCTACAGGTAGGCACTTTGCAAAAAACACCTCTGTTTTCTTTAAAAAAATGTGATGTGTCCACTTTGTGTTTTGGGGCATTTCCTGTTGCGGGCGCTAGGCCTACCCACACAAGTGAGGTATCATTTTTATCGGGAGACTTGGGGAAACATAGAATAGCAAAACAAGTGTTATTGCCCCTTGTCTTTCCCTACATTTTTACCTTCCAAATATAAGAGAGTGTGTAAAAAAGACGTCTATTTGAGAAATGCCCTGTAATTCACATCCTAGTATGGTCACCCCGGAATTCAGAGATGTGCAAATAACCACTGCTCCTCAACACCTTATCTTGTGCCCATTTTGGAAATACAAAGGTTTTCTTGATAGCTATTTTTCACTCTTTATATTTCAGCTAATGAATTGCTGTATACCCGGTATAGAATGAAAACGCACTGCAGGGTGCAGCTCATTTATTGGCTCTGGGTACCTAGGGTTCTTGATGAATCTACAAGCCCTATATATCCCCACAACCAGAGGAATCCAGCAGACGTAACGGTATATTGCTTTTGAAAATCTGACATTGCAGGAAACAGTTACAGAGTAAAACGTAGAGAAACGTTGCTGTTTTTTTCACCTCAATTTCAATATATTTCTTTTTCAGTTGTTATTTTCTGTAGGAAACCCTTGTAGGATCTACACAAATGACCCCTTGCTGAATTCAAAATTTTGTCTACTTTTCAGAAAAGTTTAGGTTTTTGGGATCCAGCATTGGTTTCATGCCCATTTCTGTCACTGACTGGAAGGAGGCTGAAAGCACAAAAAATTGTAAAAATGGGGTATGTCCCAGTAAAATGCCAAAATTGTGTTGAAAAATTGGGTTTTCTGATTCAAGTCTGCCTGTTCCTGAAAGCTGGGAAGCTGGTGATTTTAGCACCGCAAACCCTTTGTTGATGCCATTTTCAGGGAAAAAACCACAAGCCTTCTTCTGCAGCCACTTTTTCCAATTTGTTTGAAAAAAAAGAAATGTTCTCTGTATTTTGGCTAATTTCTTGGCCTCCTTCAGGGGAACCCACAAAGTCTGGGTACCTCTAGAATCCCTAGGATGTTGGAAAAAAAGGACGTACATTTGGCTTGGCTAGCTTATGTTGACAAAAAGTTATGAGGGCCTGAGCGCGAACTGCCCCAAATAGCCAAAAAATGGCCTGGCACAGGAGGGGGAAAAGGCCTGGCAGCGAAGGGGTTAAGAGATTTTTTTTTTTTAATGGCAATATGTATGAGTGTTAAGTTATTGGCATGCCTGTTTGTGTCTGCTTTACGCGGTATGCTGATGTGCGTGCGGGGTATGTTGAGACCCATATGAGAGTGGGTTACTCTGCTGACCCCTTCACGTGTGCAAGGGCAGAGTAAATAGTGTGTCTGCAAGAGTGCAGGGTAAATGTGTGCTCATGTTAGCAGGGTGAGGGGCTTTCCGTTGTGAGTGCTGGATGGGAGTTACGCTCATTTGAGTGCAGAGTTAGCCGTCTTTGTCTGGGAGTGCACACTCCCATCTGTATAAGGGTTGTATCAGGGGAATGCCTGTGTAACAGCAAGGTGAGTATTGTGCCCACATGAACGCATACTGAGTGATCTGCCTGTGTGATTACAGGTTATGTATTGTGCTTCTATGAGTGCAGGGGTAAGTGGTGTGCCTGTGAGTAAAAGGTGAGCGTTTGCTCTTATGAATGCAGAACAAATGGTGGAGTGGGAGTGCAATGTGAGTGGTCTCTTGTGTCTGTGTGACTGCAGAGGTTCAGCTCGATGAGTAGGCCTCTGAGTGCAGGGTGAGTGGTGTGCTTATGTGAATTCAAGTGCGTGGCCATGTCACTGCAGCCTGAGTGGGGGAAGAGGTGTGCACTTTTGACCTGGACCTGGATGTGAACTTGTGAGTGCAGGAGCAGATCTGTATGATTTCTGGATGAGTGATGTGCCGATGTGAACACAGGGCGAGGGGTGTGCCCACGTGAGTGCAGGATAAGTGAGGTGTATCCATGAGTGCATGGTGAGACGTGTGTTCATATGTTTGTCGGGTGGTGGTGTGTTCCTTGGATTGCAGGTTGAACAGTGTATCTGTGTAAGTGCAGGTTGAAATGTGTGCCCATGTGACGTTAGGGTGACTATCATGTCTTTTAGAGTGCAGGGTTGTGTACTTAAAAGCCAGACATATTGGGATTGTCTGCAATGTCCAAATGGCATGAGGTTAGTGATATGTGAAAGAGAAGTTTCGAAGGTATTCTTTTCAAGACAGGGATACTGAATAGAAGGGAGGATAGACTGTTGCAAAGAGCACTGGGAAGGGGATTGCTGTATAAACTGTCAAAGTAGTACTATGTCACACATTTATCGATGCCATAGCTAAAGAGCTGAGCAGGAATCTGATCTTCCAAAGGTTCCTTTATCTTCTTCAGGCAGACCCCTACATTTAGCGAACGACAACTCAGGAAGAGCTTTTAACCATGTCTGGATTATTATGATGCTGCTGTGCAAAAGACAATCACTTGTGGCACTACTAAGGTGGTTCATGAACCTCACACCATCCAACATTTGAGCATTACAGCCGGTCCCCATATAGTAGAAGCAGGCATTGAAGTCCCCAAGTGCCATTGTGAAAAGGTACTCCTTACCTTCAGCATGCTCTAAGACAAACTCAGCACTGTGGCCTAAAATAATATTATTTCTGTAAATCTCATCCTCTAGGTGGGAAGTGGGATTTGCAGGGCTCGAATTCCCTGAACACTTGTCAGCCCTGGAAGTTTATGGTGGGCACAAACCTTTTTCCGACTTTTTCCCACCCACATCAAGGAAGGTGGGAGATTTACTTCTGTCAGTACTAGGGGCTCATCCTTTTCGAGGTTGAGAAGGGTAGACTCCCCTCCACCAATTTGGGGGGGGTAAGCGGGGGTGTAAAGAGTGTGTAAAGGAAAGGGTTTCTCCATGAGGAAAATGTTATCATGTAAATGAAAAGTCACTTGCTCTGTTTTCTATTTCACATGCAAAGATGTGTAGATGCATATTTTTATATTTGATAAATGACTCTGTAGGCGCATCTGACCTTAATAAGTAAACTTAAAGGGGACACGAATAGGTCGATGAAACTTTTGACTGTGCTTAAGATGTTCCCACTATATATCCAGCACATGCAGATCAATAACAATCAGTAACATTAATAATCAATTAAAGTCAGTAATTGTCACACACCATGACCTTGCAGTCATGAATAATCACACCTTTATGTAAAAATTAGAATATTTATTACCCTATATTAACAATGGTAATGTGATATTGGTTAATCTCAAAATCAATTGATAAATGTACAGAAACAACACTGGTTGACCGAAACGTCGAAAGAATCGCAATCTAATCAAAGCTTGAGCTACTACACATTCTAAAATAATGGTGCAAGTTAATAACAAGAATAACTGAGCAAACGATATTACATACATTTAGAATCAGCAAAGGAAAAACATCTGCTGTTATGACATATAGCGAACTTCATCAGCGAGCTCCCTAACTAACATCAGATTAGAATTAGTATGTTGGGCTTCATGCAAAACAACTTAGTCAACACAAATTTGGATAAACATCTAGCTATGGCTGTGTCAAAATAGCGCAGTTGGTACTTAGAAACAAAAGCAAATATATACAGCAAACCACGTCATAGACAATATACCTATCATCATTTTGGATCAGCAATCTGTGACAGTCTTCATCATCAGGGCATCAGTCTGGTCAGCAAGGCATCAAGATTCAGCATCAAAGTTCAGAAAAGGCAAAGTCTTTAAGCAGTAAAGTTAAGCATGTCTCTTTTCAAGACAGAAAATGGGCAAAGTGGGCTGTCTTACTCTAGTATTGGAACTTTCATAGATTCATATGCTTGAATCATTCCCCGTCATCGTGATGGGAGCCTCCGGTGTAATACAAAACCACATTCAATTGTATACAAAGCTCAGAGGCACTAGGCCTCTTAATTTAGTAACATCTCACAGTCGTTTGATAAAAAAGGACCAAACTTAAGAGACAACCAGTCAGCTCTCACCACCCCTTAGAACCCTCCTGTGAGGAGCTGATGTCCCTCAGATTTTCTACTGCACGTTGTGCTAAGGAGTCTTCTCTGAACTCTGCTCAGTTTTTCTCTCGGAAATACTGTTTGAAGTGGATTTGGATTTTTTCTCTCTTCAAGATTACTTCAAGGTGATTCAAACTGACTACCATGTCAGAGACACCTAAGAAAGGGCTCTTTAGAGCTTGTGCTACATGCATGAAGAAAAGGCTGAATGTTGATGACCAGCATAAAGACTGTATTTATTGTCTCTTTCCGAGCCATAAACCTAGAGACTGCAAGGTATGTAGAACATTTTCTACCAAGATCCTTAAAGATAGAGAGGGTCGTCTTCTCATCTGGCTCCAGAAATTAAAATCCAGTGACAACCCTGTCTCTGATGAGGACAGTGCTTCTTCTTCTGTTTCTGTGGTGATAACATCTGTCAAACGACAATCTGAAGTCTCTTCAGAAGAAAGACCAAAGAAAGTGGCAAGAAAATCTGCTGAGGCATCATCAAATTCTGGTAGCCCTTCAAAGATGAAGATAAAAGCTTCTGACTGTTTCTGAGCCGTCAACACCACCATTCAAGGTAAACCTACCTTCAAGAAACCAACTTCTGCGCCATCTACAGGTTCATCATCGACGACTGAGCCGTCGACGGCTCAGGTATTGACGACGACTTCTACCGTCGCTACACTGTCTGTCTCTATGGCGAGATCAGGCTCATCGTATGTTTGTCCTCTTCGATGGCACGTCCTATAGCTTCTCCATCGGCAGTCACACTGTCGACGCTCTCACCGACAACCCCGCCACCGACGGCCTAGTCGATGCTATTCCCGCTATCAACATCCTCGCCGACACTGTTTTCACCGATGACGGCTTTGTCGATGGAATACCAGCCGTCGACAGCATCGTCAATGACACACCAACCGCCGACGACACTCCTACCGTCGACGACACTCCTACCGGCGACAATTACCCTACAGTCAACGTTCCCACCGTCGACGACGGTCGATGCAGCGACGCTCTGGTCGACAATACTACCGTCGATTATACCACTGTCAACGACGAAGACTGCAGTAAAGGTACATAGACCAGATTCATTGCCTCTGTTGTCATCAGGAGACCAGGATACTCACAGGAGGGAGACAAATTATAATCTAATGCCCTCTGTTACATCACCTAGCAAGGTTTCCAGCCTTCTACCCTCGCATCTTTTGGATGAAGATGACTGGGATGACGAGGGTATTTTTGGAGTCACCAGCAGCCCTTCACAATTAAGAGTTAAGTGCCAAGAGTACTCTGATGATGATGAGGCTTCATACTACACCCAAGCCTATTATGAGCAGCCACCATTGGTCGTTCTTCCCCCGGGTTAGTTTCTGACTTGCAAGCAATGTTGGCGGATTATCAGGAATGTTTTCCACCTAAGCCTTTGTCGGTACAGCAGCCGTTACCTCCGCCAACAACTCCTCTCTTGCAACAGCCGCTTCATGCTCTTAAACCAAGGTCACAGCAGTCTGTGCTTTCCACACCAAGACATCAGGTATCCTATGATGAGGATGCGGAGGAAGGTGAGATACAGCCTGCCAATGATGTGTGGGATGACTATATTATACCGGCTGATGCCTTGCCTACAGCGCCCATGGTTGAGTCTCCACCTGAGGATTTAGGTGGCTTCCATAACCTGCATGAGGGTGCCGCCACACGGTGCGATCTCCCAATGCCCGTGACTCAGCAGGATTGCTTCATATATGACTTCAAAGAACCCCACAGAAAAATGGTCAGAGCTGTTCCCATCATAGACCATGTGTGGAGCCAGGGCCTAAAGATTATGCAGAATCAAGCAACGGTCCCTGCGGTTCTGCCGAGACTAGATAAAAAATATAAGCCAACAGAGGATGCCCCGGCCTGCCTCTCAGGGCATCCAAAACCAGACTCCGTAATATCACAGGCCGCCCAACGTCGCTCTAGGAACCCCTAAACGCCAATGAAATCACCACTGGATAAAGAAGGAATGCGCCTAAATAATATTGGCAAGCGTTTTTCCTCCATGTCCGCTATTGTGGTAAGAGTGGCCAACTCCCTTGCTCTGCTAGGCAGATACGATCAACAGCTCTGGTCAGATGTCTCCCAATCACTAAAAGAGCTCCTAGACACCTCCAAAGCAGAAGCTAGAAAAGCTCTTATAGAAGGCCAGTGATATTTAGCGGAAATCATTGATTGTGCGCTGGACATAGCTGCATTGGGCTTCAGACTACTCGCTGGTTCAGCGTTGTTGAGGCGGCCAGGTTGGCTTAAAGCCACCAACTTTCTGCCAGAAGTACAGACAAAAATTCTAGGCTTTCCATACGACGGGGAAGATCTATTTTGCAAACACATTGACGACGTCCTTCAAGCCAGCAAGGCAGATACAGAAACGGCGAAATCCCTGGGCACTCTACAATATAGGAAAGTGCCCTTTTGGGATGCTAGAGGCAGAGGTCAGCTGTCATTTCGTTGTGGATACCAACAATATAGGTACCCAGCCTATTCATCCATGTTTTAGCCTACTAGAACACAGTACCAGCCAAGGCAACCACCTCCAGCAGCATATACCAAGCCCTACCACAAGACCAAACAGGGGCATCAATCTAAGAAATTCATGCATAGACAATGACTGTTTAACGACACAGCCTATTCACTCTCCTCCTACAATTTATCATGGAATTCTGAAACATCATCTACAACCCTGGCACCAAATTACCAAAGACAAGTGGGTGCTGGATGTCATCTGTTTCAGACACCTATTAGAATTCACCCAAATGCCCCATTCGATGCCTCCATCACAGGTTCATCAAAAACACCTTTGTCTACTTTGCTTGGAGGTAGCTACCATGCTGAGGAAACGGTCTCTAGAGTCTGTTCGGCATTCCCAGAAGGGAAAGGGGTTTTACTCCTGTTTCTTTCTCATCCGAAAAAAGTCTCGCCTCTGGCGGCCAATTCTGGACTTACAGGAGTTAAACAAATACCTCAAGAAGCAAACGTTTTGGATGGTCACCCTCGACATCCTCCAGCTTCAGAACAAAGCAGACTGCATGGCCTGTCTGGACCTTCCCGACGCGTACTTTCACATCTCCATTCTTCCACTCCACAGAAAGTACCTGAGGTTTGCGGTCAAGTGCAAACATTCCCAGTTCAAGGTCCTTCCCTTTGGCCTACGTTCAACACCACAAATCTTTACCAAATGTCTAGCGCCAGTGGCGGCCTACCTAAGGAGAAACAAACATCAAGTCTTTCCCTACCTCGACGACTGGTTGGTAAAAGCCCCAGATGTCCAGACAGCAGAATGTTCAGTCAGGGTGACTGCATCTTTTCGAGGAATTAGGCCTTACACTCAACAAGTAAAATTGGCCCTGCAGCCATCCACTCGTTTAGCCTTTCTAGGGGCTATCCTAGACACTCAACGAGCCAAAGCCTATCCAGGGCCGGACAGACAAAGCTAACACAGCTGGCAAGGCGCGTCCAAAGAAAAAGGTGTCTTTCAGTTCGGCAGTACAAGTCCTTGCTGGGCATGATGTCATCATGTATCAGCCTCATTCCGTTCTGCCGCCTCCAAATGCGTCTGATTCAAGAAGAACTGGACAAGCAATGGATACAAGCACGAGGTTCCTTCGAGGACACCATCCTCATCACTCCGCGTTTGGTCCATTCTCTGAATTGGTGGACAATTCCCGAAAACATTTCCAAAGGTCTCAGTTTCTTGGCACAAGTTCCTCCAATGACGGTCACTACGGATGCATTGCTCACAGGATGGTGCGCATGTTTGCAGGACCTTCGGATGAGCAGCAAGTGGCCACCCTCTCACTGTTCATTCCACATAAATCTTCTCGAGTTTGGGGCTGTCTATTACGCCTTACAAGCCTTACTTCCAAGGCTATGAGGGTCAGCGTTGCTTATCAGGACAGACAATACCACCACAATGCACTACCTGAACAAGCAGGGAGGAACGCGGTCTCGCATACTCTCCCGAGAAGCACAAACCATCTGGAAATGGTGCTTTCAACACTCGGGAGCATGTCCCAGGCCTGCAGAATACCATCGCGGATACGCTAAGCAGGCTGACGACATCCTCCCATGAGTGGGAGTTACACCAGAGGACGCTAGATCGTATATTTGACCAGTGGGGAAAACCGAATCTTGACCTATTTGCATCCTCCCGGAACTCCAAATGCTGACATTATGCAAGTTGGCATCACCAACAGGGGTCATGGGGGGGATGCATTTTCGATTGCATGGTCAGGGATCTATGCATATGCTTTTCCTCCGATTTCTCTCTTCTCAAGGATGATCAGGAAGATGAAGTCAGAACCCTGACAACTGGTCCTCATAGCTCCAGTGTGGCCGCGTCAACCGTGGTACACAGAGTTGCTCCTCCTGTCAGCCTCTCCATCCATCAAGCTCAGACCAATCCCGGACCTGCTTACCATCAATCAGGGGCAGGTGAGAAACCTGGACCCTAAATCTCTCAGTTTGCTCGCATGGCTCCTGATTACAATGAAGTTGGCCATCTAGATCTAGTTCTGAGTGCAGAGAAGTGCTAGCTAACACACGTGCAGCTAGTACCAGCAAGTCTTAAAGACTAAAATGGAAGAGATTTTGTATGTGGTGCGAAACCCAAAATGTCCATCCCCTCTCCTCCACACCAGAGGCAGTGTTGCCGTATTTATTACAGCTGGCACGTTCAGGACTAGCCCATTCCTCAATCAGAGTCCATCTAGCTGCCATCTCCAGATATAGAAGAGTGCCAGGCAAATCATCCTTATACTCTCTCAGATTGGTAAAACAATTTCTTAAAGGTCTCTTCAGATCTTTTCCTACAATGAAACCTCCACCGCTGGCATGGCAACTTAACATTGTCCTTGGCCAGCTTATGAAGGAGCCTTTTGAGCCGATTCACAGAGCAGACATCAAGTACCTCACTTGGAAAGTGGCTCTCCTTCTTGCCCTTACTTCGGCACGCAGAGTTAGGGAAATTCAAGCTTTCACTATACAAGAACCTTTTCTGCAGTTTGTACAGGAGCCTTTTGAGCCGATTCATAGAGCAGATATCAAGTACCTCACTTGGAAAGTGGCTCTCCTTCTTGCCCTTACTTTGGCGCGCAGAGTTAGTGAAATTCAAGCTTTCACTATACAAGAACCTTTTCTGCAGTTCAGACAGGACAGAGTCATTATACGCACCAATCCTAAGTTCGTGCCCAAGGTACCTTCCGCGTTCCATATCAATGAGCCGGTGGTGGTAAAACTTTTCTTCCCGAACCCGCAAACTGCTGTGGAAAGGAGTCTCCATTCACTCGACCTTAAAAGATGCATACAATTCTATCTGGACAGGACAAAGTCATTCAGACAGTCCACTCAGTTATTTGTAGCGTTCAGTGCTACTAGGAAAGGTCACTCGGTCACCAATCAAACTATATCCCAATGGATTAAGGATGCAATCATTTTCTGCCATCAGCAAGGAGGAAGGCCATTAAACACAACCGTAAGAGCACATTCTGCTAGAGCTATCTCTGCATCCTGTGCGCTGTTTGCTGGTGTCTCAATTACAGACATCTGTCGTGCTGCGACATGGAGAACAACTCACACCTTCACGCAGCATTACTTCCTGGACACGGAGTCACTTCGGGATGCAGCCGTTGATCAAGCGGTCCTTCGAAACCTGTTTCAATGACGGTGAGCTAAAATTAATTATTTCCCTCCATCCGCTTGTTTTCTGTTATATCACATTTTCTTTGGTATAATGTTGTAGATCATAACAAAAAGTGTATGTATATATCATCAGACCAGTTTGCATTTCAGAATGCTATGCTATTGGCTGTAGAACTAAAATGTGTTATTAACTGTTTGCTATTCTGATTCAAGCAGGTGAATCTATGAAAGTTCCAATACTGGAGTGAGAAACAAGTTACTTAACTGTAACTGTACTTCTCCAGTATTGGAAACTTTTATAGATTCACATGCGACCCACCCATCCTCCCCTGAGGAGCTCACCTTAATTTTCTCAGTCTTAGATTATTGTTGCACTTGTGCTGGGAAAATCTGAGGGAAATCAGCTCCTCACAGGAGGGTTGTAAGGGATGGTGAGAGCTGATTGGTTGTCTCTTAAGTTTGGTCCTTTTTTATAAAGTGACCGTGAGATGTTACTAAATTAGGAGGCCTAGTGCCTCTGAGCTTTGTATACAATTGAATGTGGTTTTGTATTACACCGAAGGCTCCCATCTCGACGACTGGGAATGATTAAAGCATGTGAATCTATGAAAGTTTCTAATACTGGAGAACTACAGTTACAGGTAAGTAACTTGTTTCTTCTCTCTGTGCAGACTTACTAAGTTAGAATTCCTAAACTATTTCCAAAGTCCCTGTTGGTCAAGGGATCGCATGTTCACACTTTGTCCAATGAAACAAAAACTTCAAATCTACATTTCTACTAGTACATGGTTCACAGGTCGATGATTGTTGCAGCTTATACTCCAGTCAGAGTCTCCGTTGTATTCTCCTGAGAAAGTCAGTCTTACACACATTACATAAAACAATGTTGCATTAGCTAGTACAGCATCTCCTAGAAAGCAGTTCTCATGAGAAAGACTTTCAGCTATGAGCACATGGACAGTACAGTGGAAAATCACAATTTCATTCTCTAAGCAGAGATTTTATTAAATGCCGAAGAAATGCTGCTTGACATAAGGCTGTGCAACTAGGCCGAGAACTCCGCTAAGTTAAGGCCTATAATTAATAAAGCCGGTACATAATGCTTAACCCTCAATGTGACATATTACTAGATTAATCAAACATAAACTCAACATTTTCATAGTAACAAGCCATTAATATGAACACTTCGTGAACATTGGCGGCCACTCACGTGGTCACACTTTCAAGTACGAGCATTATTTTCTCTATATTATTTCATTTTCTAGGCAAGTTCAACACTCAAAATACATGAATATTCATTAATAATTTCAATACTAAAATCAACGTTAATTATTTTTAAAGATTATACTATAGGTTATGAGTGGTGTAGGTTTCCAGGAGTAACAATACAAAGGTTTGTGAAATCAAGCCAGTCAAAAGTTGAACCAGTGCTATGTCCTGATGCTGATTTACTCTTGTTTAAGACTTGCATTACTTTGCCCTGGTAAGGCATTCCACAGGTGGAGTCCGGGTGATCCCACTCATCCACCCAAGGATTTTGGCACATTCCCACATTTGTCATACAGATAGACCTGGAAATGCTTTAAAAAACCTATGCCTCCCCAGTTGAGGCGTAATGAGGAGAAATATAATTTCTTCTCCTCGTTACTTCCTCTTTCTATGTGTGCTGCATTCTGCAGCGCACATAGATAGAGGAATATGGCTTCAGGGAATTGTTTATGTGCAGGAAGGTGTTTGTGTGCATGTCAAAAGGGAGATTAAGATCTCCTGTGAAGCCTGGAGAGATTAAAAATTACTTGAAACTTTGGAGTTTATTGTTTGATGCTTTGATTTATGCAGCCCGTTCTGGGAGTCAAACCTTGCAGCCCACATTTTCTGTCTATCTGCCATTCAATCTCTATCTTCCTTCCTGTTTGAACACTTACTTATTTTGTGCCCCTTGTACTTTTTCTGTTGCTTTCGTTTTGCTTTTTTTTCATCTCCTAGTTTTTTCTGTGATAGTCTCCTCTTTTATATTCTCTTTGGACATTTCAACCACTATCTTTTATCCATCTCTCTCTCTCGCTCTCTCTCCATCCTGCTTATGCTTCTCCCTTACCACAATTTTCTCCCTTATTTTTGATCTTCATTTCTTGGTCCCCTCAGTCTCCTCCCTTGCTTCTGTGTTCTTACTCTCTCCCCCTTTTTAACTATGGGGGTTATTACAACTTTGGAGGAGGTGTTATTCTCTTCCAGGGGATCCTCATCAATAGTCATAAACATTGAATATTCCCGCCCTTGTGCGGGGACCCCGGAGCATATATAAAATACACACATATTATACATGTGTAAAACAGCAATGCAGGCTATAATGTTAAAACAGGCTAAAACGCTTTATTTCTATGAAGTTTTTTTTTTTTTTTTTTTTTTTAATATTATAAAATTACAATATACAATAGAGAATAAATATCTACCCAAGCCCCTAAAACTGGGCTTAGGGAAGTAAGCAGCAGTAAACTCTAGAGAAAAAGAGAAAAAACTGCATTGAAAAACAATGGAGCATTCTTAGCCAATAGGCTGCATGCAGGTTAACACAGGAGAACCATAAAAACTTTGGCACCTTGCCTTTAAGACCCTGAGCACCTCCAGTATCCCGCCATGCCTCAGGGGTGAAGGAAAGGTGACAGTTGGTTCACAGTTAGGTCAGTTCTTTTTTCCACCTTCTTCTGAGAGGATCCTGGAGCATTGAGCTCTCAGTTTTTCTGAGTTTTCTCAGAAAAATCCTTTGAAAAAGCGTTTTTTCCTTTTTCATTCGACAGATAACATCTTTGTCTGAGCTTGGCAGTTTTTTCCTGACAGAAAAAATGCCTTCACTTTTTGTCAAATGCCCTGCTTGTGGGAAGAAGAAGGCCCAGTCAGACCCACACTCTCTGTGTATAGTGTGCCTGCCTCAGAGTCACTGCCCTGACACTTGTAAGTACTGCAAGAATATGTCAAAGAGGACTCTGAAAGACAGAGAAAAGCTCAGGCTACATGGGCTTCAGGAGAGGCAGAAAACATCGTCCTCCTCACTTCCCAGACATCCAGCAGGCCATTCTCAGGAGAGAATGGCTAGGTCGACGTCAGCAGGTAGGAAAGTACCTGTTTGTTCCCCGTCGACGTCGTCGCTACCACCGTCCCACCGGCGTAGATCGCCGTAGACGGCGACACACCCGACGTCGAAGGAGACGGCGTCGAGGGAACACCATCGCAGGGGCAGGTTTCCGTTGACGGCAGCCCGCCGATCGACGTCGAGCCATCGCCGGCGTGCCCGGTCGCCGCCAAAGTCTGTGCGCCCCCGACGTCAAGAGACACGACGTCGAAATCGCCACGACGGCATGAGAGACATCCGCCGTCGGTTTCCCACCGCTCCACGTTGAGGCACACGACGGCGAGCAGGTCGAGGTCCAAAGATCGCCGTTCGACGTCAAGACACTCAACGTCGCGACACTCAATGTCGAGACACCCAACGTCGAGACAACCGGTGGGGCAGCCATCGACGTCGACACAGGTTTTACCTGTCCCGCAGGGAGTAGAACATCGCCCCACGCCAGACAAGGCTGCGCCATCTCCAGTGGTCTCCATACCGAGCGACTCTTCTCGGTCAAGAGCGGCATCATCTGGGCATGTCTCGCCCATCAATCTATCTCCAAGATGGCTGGAGAGCCTTAACAGACCAGCGGCCTCCCCAGATTCGCAATATTCGCGAATGTACTCGCCTACTGCCTCCCTGCCAAGAACGCCATCACCGACAGCAAGGGCAGGACGGGCTCGTTCTGCTCCTCGTCAACCGGCCGTGAGGCCTGGGCGCTCTGCTACAGCGTCTCACAGCAGGTCTCGTTCTCAACGACGATCCAGGTCTCGTTCACGAATAAGATCACCCTCTTGGTCGTCTTCAGGATCATCTGTCGGGCGTTATTCACCCACCCTAACAGATTCACCACCTGCTAGGGTCTCACCGGTGGATGACATTACCACGTTTAACGAGGTGCTGCTAAGAGGAGCGCAGAAACTAAACATAGAAGTTCCAGAGCCATCTACCTCCTCGTCAGTCATCTTTGAGACTCTACAACAGAGATCAGCATCAAAAAAGCTGCTGCCTCTAGTGCCTGGTTTGTTGCAGCCAACCATGGACACTTTTCTGGCCCCAGCCTCGCTCAAATCTGCCCCGGCTAGGATTCTCAAAAAATACAAGGCTCCCGAACAGGACCCTCTGTTCCTAAGGAAGGATCCGCCTCCGGACTCGGTAATATTAGCCGCAGCCCGAAAGACCCACTCGGTGGCATCATCATCCACGGTCCCCCCGGATAAAGAGAGCAGGCATCTAGACTCTCTGGGGAGAAAGATATGCGGGACGGCGGCTTCGGCAATGAAAGTCTCCAGTGCTTCTGCACTCCTGGGCAGGTATGATCGTTCTCTGTGGGACTCTCTCAATAGATTCACAGAGAAATTGCCCAGAGAGGACAGACAAGATTTCCAAGAGATCCTGCAAGAAGGATGCCTGGTATCCAACCAGGTTATCAGCGCGGCAGCAGATGGGGCGGATTTAGCTGCACATGGGTACGCGCATGGAATCTGTGCAAGGAGGTCTTCCTGGCTGAGACTCACTGGCTTAAAGCAGGAAGCACAACAACGCATCCTGAATCTCCCATTCGCCGGGAACTCTCTATTTGGTGCCCATGCAGACGAGGAAATGGCCCGCATGAAGACCGAGGTGGATACCATGAGGGCAGTGGGCCTGGAAAGAAAGAAAGATTTCAGAAGGAGGTACAGGCCTTATGACAGGCGCCCTTTCCAGCAGAGGGTTCAAACCCCTCACTGGTCCCAAAGGTCACAGCAACGACAGGGACGCCCTCTTTTTCAGCGAAGGAACACAAGGGAGCGAGGGTCAAGTAGACCTCAGCAGTCCACTCCGAAAGCACCCACCAAACAATGAGATCTCGCTTCCCTCGACACTGTACACCACTCCGGTGGGGGGAAGTATTACAGCTTATCTTCACGAGTGGCACTCTATCACAAGAGACAAATGGGTGCTCAATATTGTCGAACATGGCTACTCTCTTCTTTTCAAACAGCCTCCACCACACTTGCCACCAACCAAAGGCAATCCATCTCATCTCAGCCTGCTGCGCAAAGAGGCTCTCGCCCTCCTACAAAAGAATACCATAGAAAAGGTTCCACCTGCGCACAGAGGAAAGGGGGTTTACTCCCGTTACTTTCTGGTGGCGAAGAAGGGTCGAGAGGGCGTTTTCAGGCCAATTCTGGACCTACGGCTGCTGAACAAATACATAAGGAAACAGAAGTTCAGGATGCTAGCGCTTCACCAGATTTTCCCTCAGCTACATCAGGGAGACTGGATGTGCTCCATCGACCTGCAGGATGCATATTTTCACATCCCAATAGCTCCAAAACATAGAAAATTCCTGCGCTTCCAAGTAGCGTTACAGCATTACCAGTTCAGAGTTCTGCCATTTGGCCTGAAATCTGCCCCACGCGTCTTCTCGAAATGTATGGCAGTGGTAGCGGCGCATCTTCGAAAACAAAAGATATTCATATATCCATACCTAGACGACTGGTTACTGAAGGCTTCTTCTCCGGAGGAGGCGAGAAGCCATCGGGACATTGTGCTCGGAGTTTGCGAGTCTCTAGGTCTTCAGGTCAATTACCAAAAGTCAACCTTGATTCCAACACAGAACCTTCACTACCTGGGCGCTATCATAAACACAGAACTCCAAAGAGTGTATCCTTCGGAGGAACGACTATCCTCAATAGACAGGAAGTGTCAGGACCTGTTGAGAGCCAACGCACCTACGGCACGTCAGGTGACATCGCTGCTGGGCTCCATGGCATCATGCATTTTTATTGTCCCAAATGCCAGACTCCACATGAGGCCCCTCCAAGAGGCATTGGAGAACAACTGGAGCCAAAGGACAGGTCGCTGGGAGGACAGAGTGCGACTACCGGCAGTAGCACTTCAGTCATTGAGATGGTGGATGCACAGACCTCACCTGTCAGTGGGTGCTCCGTTTCACCAGGTAGTTCCATCCGACACTCTGGTAATGGATGCGTCTCTTCAGGGATGGGGGGCTCATCTGGGTCCCTTTCAAGCTCAGGGCCTGTGGTCACACAAGGAAAAGCAGTACCACATCAATCTGCTAGAACTCAGAGCGGTCCATCTGGCTCTCAAGTCTTTCATACCACTAATTCAGGGGAAAGCTCTCCTAATACAAATGGACAATACAACCACGATGTATTATTTGAACAAACAGGGGGGAACGAGATCCCTACCCCTATCTCGAGAGTCCCAAGCGATATGGCATTGGCTCCTGGCCAGAGGAATGTCACTTACAGTGGTTCACCTGCCAGGTCAACAGAACGTGGAAGCAGATTTTCTGAGCAGACACCTAGAGGACGCTCACGATTGGGTCCTACACGGCGAAGTCGCAGAATACATCTTCGCTCAATGGGGTCAGCCTCAACTGGACCTCTTCGCAGACGAAGTAAACAAGAAATGCTCAGACTTCGCATCCAGGTTCTACTGTCCGGGATCTCGAGGGAATGCCCTGTTGATCGACTGGTCAGGGATATTTCTCTACGCTTTTCCGCCGATTCCCCTCATACCGGCAGTGATCAACAAACTTTACAGATCCAGAACCAGAATGATTCTCATAGCGCCACAATGGCCCCGTCAATTCTGGTACACAGATCTCCTCAACCTATCAGAACAACCTCACAGGAGGCTGCCGTGCAGACCGGATCTTCTGAGCAGGATGGAGGGCAGGGTTCTGCATCCCAACCTACCCTCTCTGAGCTTGACAGCATGGCTCCTGAATTCCTGCAGTATGGGCACCTAGGGCTCTCGCAGGAGTGCATGAACATCTTGAAAGAGTCCAAACGGCCTTCCATGCGGCGTTCTTACGCTTTTAAGTGGAAGAGATTCTACATATGGTGCTGTCAACAAGGTCAGAATCCCATACGGGCTCAGGAGGATGTCATACTGTCCTATTTGCTTCAACTGGCAAAGTCCGGTCTGCAGGTATCATCTATTAAGGTACATTTGTCTGCTATTACAGCCTATCGCAAGTCACCTTCTCAGGAATCCTTCTTTACGAAACCTGTAGTAAAGGATTTCTTAGAAGGTTTGAAGAAAGTTTTTCCGCCCATTCGGAGACCTTCTCCTCCATGGGAACCGAACATAGTATTGGCAAAACTTATGGGCCCTCCTTTTGAACCTATACATAAGGCCTCTTTACAACACCTTACGTGGAAGACGGCTTTTTTTAGTGGCCATTACTTCAGCGAGGAGGGTCAGCGAAATCCAGGCTTTGTCTTCCAAAGAACCGTACACGGTTTTTCATGACAATAGAGTGGTTCTGCGAACTCACCCATCTTTCCTTCCGAAGGTGGTCTCAGAATTCCATATCAATCAGACTATGGGGGTGATTCTGACCGCGGCGGACGGCGGTCGCCGCCCGCCAAGCGGTTCCCGCCGAAAGACCGCTTCCCACTGGGCTTGCGGGCGACCGCCGAAAGTCCGCCCGCCAGCCCAGCGGGAAACACCCTTCCCACGAGGACGCCGGCTCAGAATGGAGCCGGCGGAGTGGGAAGGTGCGACGGGTGCAGTTGCACCCGTCGCGAATTTCAGTGTCTGCAAAGCAGACACTGAAATTCTTCGTGGGGCCCTCTTACGGGGGCCCCTGCAGTGCCCATGCCATTGGCATGGGCACTGCAGGGGCCCCCAGGGGCCCCGCGGCACCCCCTACCGCCATCCTGTTCCTGGCGGGAGACCCGCCAGGAACAGGATGGCGGTAGGGGGTGTCAGAATCCCCATGGCGGCGGAGCGTGCTCCGCCGCCATGGAGGATTCTCAAGGGCAGCGGAAAGTCAGCGGTACACCGCCGACTTTCCGTTTCTGGCCGCGGCTGAACCGCCGCGGTCAGAATGCCCAGCGGTGCACCGCCAGCCTGTTGGCGGTGCTACCGCCGACCTCCGCCATGGCGGTAATTACCGCCAGGGTCAGAATGACCCCCTATATCTTTACCGACTTTCTTTCCCAATCCGGAGACTCCGGCAGAGAAAGCTTTGCACTCCTTAGACTTGAAAAGAGTGCTGAAATTTTATCTGGATAAGACAAAATCGATTAGACACTCTAACCGCTTGTTTGTAAATTATGGTCATTTGAGGACAGGAGAGGCAGCATCTAAACGAACGATATCAAGATGGATAGTTTCTTGTATTGTTAATACTTACCAGCTGGCTAATAAACAATTACTAGCGAGGCCTAAAGCGCATTCCACAAGGGGAAAAGCGGCTACTGCTGCCCTCCTTAACGATGTTCCAATATCTGAGATTTGTAAGGCTGCTACATGGAAGTCTGTACATACGTTTACTAGACATTACTGTTTAGACTCAGATGCAAGAGCGGATGCCCAAGTGGGGCAGGCCTCTCTAAGAAACTTATTTGCATAATACGTATCTATTCCTGCACTTCTATCGGACAGTCCGCAGAGTTTAGGGATGGGCTTGCTAATCTATTCAATGTTTATGACTATTGATGAGGATCCCCTGGAAGAGAAGGATAAGTTACTTACCTGTAAATCCTAGTTCTCTTCCACGGGTATCCTCATCAAAGTCATAAACAACCCACCCGCCTCCCTGGACGCACGTCTCCTAGAAGTGCAGGACAGACTGTATCTTTAATCAGTTACACAGATTGTCACCGTAAAAAAGAACTGACCTAACTGTGAACCAACTGTCACCTTTCCTTCACCCCTGAGGCATGGTGGGATACTGGAGGTGCTCAGGGTCTTAAAGGCAAGGTGCCAAAGTTTTTATGGTTCTCCTGGGTTAACCTGCATGCAGCCTATTGGCTAAGAATGCTCCATTGTTTTTCAATGCAGTTTTTTCTCTTTTTCTCTAGAGTTTACTGCTGCTTACTTCCCTAAGCCCAGTTTTGGGGGCTTGGGTAGATATTTATTCTCTATTGTATATTGTAATTTTATAATAAAAAAAAAAAACTTCATAGAAATAAAGCATTTTAGCCTGTTTTAACATTATAGCCTGCATTGCTGTTTTACACATGTATAATATGTGTGTATTTTATATATGCTCCGGGGTCCCCGCACAAGGGCGGGAATATTCAATGTTTATGACTTTGATGAGGATACCCCTGGAAGAGAACTAGGATTTACAGGTAAGTAACTTATCCATCCGTCCCAATAGTGACGGTAAAGTGAAGGATATACCACCAGCCGTATTACGAGTCCATTATATCCTATGGAACTCGTAATACGGCTGGTGGTATATCAGCCACATTTGGGACGGATTAACACCTCCTCCAAAGTTGTAATAACCCCCTATATTTTTATCACTTTTCTACCTTTCTTGCTCTTTCACTCTTGACCTGCTCACGGTCTTCCTCACTATCCCTTGTGTGGCATGTTTATTCTCCTTTCCTTCTGCTCATGTTGTCCCTCAGATGCCACTGATTCATTTGCTTTTGTTTGATGCCTCTCATTGTCCCAGTCATTGTTTATCTCTCTTCTCGTTTACTGCTTTTGGTACATTCACAAGTCTCTCTCATCACTTCATGGCTGATTTTCTTTCTCCTGTTGTGTTTATCCTTTCCCCCTAGCTCATCCTGAGAGCAATTCTCTAGCAGTGGTTGTGCCCATGCAAGACGTCATGGTCAACGCAGGCGAGATGGCACTTTTCGAGTGCGTGGTCACAGGCCCCACAGATGTAGATGTAGACTGGCTTTCCCGGGGCAAACTCCTTCAGCCTGCACTACTTAACTGTAAGATGCATTTTGATGGGCGGAAGTGCAAACTGCTGCTGAACTCTGTCCATGAGGATGATAGTGGAATCTACACCTGTAAATTGAGCACCACAAAAGGTAAGAGATCACAGTTTTCAATTTCAAGTGCATGGATCAGGGTCACATTTACCTTAGTTTACAATTCAAAACTGAGTTATGCTTTATGCTATTCTCCAGTATTGAAGTATAGAAAGTTTTTATTTACTCAGTTTAGTGCATGAAGATTCCCTTTCCTGTGAAGCAAGATTATGGGGGTCATTACGACTTTGGCGGGCGGCAGAGGCTGCCCGCCAAAGTACCGCCGTCAGAATACCGCTGCGCGGTCAAAAGACCGCCGCGGTAATTCTGAGTTTCCCGCTGGGCTGGCGGGCGACCACCAGAAGGCCGCCCGCCAACCCAGCGGGAAACCCCCTTCCACGAGGATGCCGGCTCCGAACGGAGCCGGCGGAGTGGAAAGGGTGCGACGGGTGCAGTTGCACCTGTCGCGATTTTCAGTGTCTGCTATGCAGACACTGAAAATCTTGGTGGGGCCCTGTTAGGGGGCCCCTGCAGTGCCCATGCCATTGGCATGGGCACTGCAGGGGCCCCCAGGGGCCCCCAGGGGCCCCACGACACCCGTTACCGCCAACCAGGTTCTGGCGGTCAAAACCGCCAGAACCAGGCTGGCGGTATGGGGGTCGGAATCCCCATGGCGGCGCTGCCTGCAGCGCCGCCATGGAGGATTCCTCAGGCCAGGGGAAAACCGTCGGGAAACCACCGGTTTCCCTTTTCTGACCGCGGCTTTACCGCCGCGGTCAGAATAGGCCTGGATGCACCGCCAGCCTGTTGGCGGTGCATCCGCGGTCCCCGGCCCTGGCGGTCCATGACCGCCAGGGTCGTAATGACCCCCTATGTGTATCTTTTTTACCTCAGTGTTAGGTAAGCTTCTCGCTATCTAGGTAAAATTAACTAAGTAAAAGATGCCCGCTTTTCCAATGATAGGTCCCATTCATTATTAGCTATTGTAGTATGATGACCCTCTTTTGGTTAGTTCAGTGTAGTAAGAGGCCTCTATGTCCCCCTTTCACATACTAGTTAAAGTACTTCATGTTAGCTGTGTGTAAAGATTGTCCTTTTACACCTAGGTCAGTGGTATTTAAGGATCCCTCTTTCTTAGGATAGGTGAAAGGGCTTACTGGGCTACTCAAGCCCATACGTTTCTATGCAGTACTTCAAACACTGATAAAATGGAAACACTACACAAAAAGAATCCCCATTAAGGGCCCTGTGTAGGCCAACTCTAGCGTGGTCCAAAAGGACGATGTCAGCATTTGAAGTAGTGGGACCTTAGTGCTTCCGATTATAGGCAGTAGTAAGTTCGCTTGTGGCAGCCTTTCTTTAGGCCATTATCTCTCTAGGTTTTCTGGCTAACTACTGTCGGGGTTAACTTGACCCAGATCCAGGTTGAGTTCAATAAAAATATAATGATTTGGAGCAGATTGTTTGTAACATCCCAGTCTGTGTGTTTTCTCCCTAGACCCTTTCCTGTCAACCAGGTTGAAGGCGGATGATTAATACACAAAGCAGACGAAGAGTAGGAGTTGTTTTTTGCAAGTTGCCCGGTGGATTGAATAAGATATAGCCACTGCATTGTCCATTGTGGATGAGTTAGCTCTAAAGCCTGTTTGACTGAGTGGTATTATATTGCTTACTTCAGCGCAGTGTTCCAAGTCCCTCAGTAGAACTGAGGTATAAGCCTTTGCTTCGATGTCCAGGAGGGCGATTAGGCGATATTTGGTTGGATCGCTTCTGTCACCCTTCTTGTATATAAAGTTCAGGATGGAGCACCTCCGGCTGTCTGGGACATGTGTGGTTGCTAGGCAAGATTGAATGAGCGATGTTAAAATGTCTTCCAAGGTTACAATAGATATATTTGGTATATTTTTGAACATCCTCAACAAATGTAATCTATTTAAGGTGGTGTGTGGGCCCTCGGACTGATAGTGCGGGGTCAAAATCAGTTTTGTTGGAATTTGTTCACCTCTACCCTCCATGTGAATGTTGTTGCTGTTGTCACTTTTGGTAATGTGATTGACCCGCAGTTTGTCTTGTGTGGGACAGTCCGGGCTTGTGCTGGAATTGGCCAAAGAAGGAGGCACCTGAGTGTTATGTACGACTACTGAGATCAGTGGCTCATTTCCAGAGCCCGACCTGGTTTGAACCTGTATTGAGTGAGTGGGACTAGGATGGATTTGTGGCATAGTTAGAAGCTGTGACAGCATTTCAGAGTTAGGCTCGCAATGAGCATTTATGGATGGAAACACCTTGAACAGGGTTTGCGATGCTCATTGGGCTTCAGGAGCCTCTTGTAAAGGCCAGTTAAGACTAGGATCATTTGTCTCATAAAGAGAGAAAATGCTGCATAAAAAAGGCTACCAGGAAGATGAGGAGACAAGGGGGCTTTCTTTAACATTTCTTTGGTCAGCACCATTATCTGTGCAGACATTTTTAAATTCACTTCAAATTCCCAACAGTGTCCGTAGCTCAGTTGATACTACAGTAGGAGACACCACCTCACCTATTCAGACCCATACTGGTTCCTCTGCCCCTAGTATCATTAGATGACCCTAGGGATGATCTTAGTAAAAGCTCAATCTAATGTGGCTGTGCTGCTAAAGATGTCCAAGATGATGACAGTGTTGAGGTTGGGGTTGAGGTTTTATTCTGAGTGAGTAGCCATTATTCCTGGTCCAGGAATGCATGGCTTTGTGGATGGGGTGCTCCTAATAAAATACATTTTAAACTGACTCAAAGTGTTTGTGGATCCAAAAGCAATAGCCCCTCCTTGAATGAAGGTTCAAGATTGACCTGGAAGATAAAGAGGAGCAACACTCTGAGGTTTTTGGCAAATAGGTAAAATCTTTTCTGGGCATCACTCGATCATTATGGCCAACATGTGTGGCACAATATTCTAGATATGACTCTGCAGGTGCAGGCAAAAAGTTTCACGTCAGAAGGAGTGGTGGATTCAACAGCAGTGACTGTTACATCAATCAACATTGTCAGATCTGGCTTTAAAATAGCTCATTATCCAAAGGTGCACTCTAAAACTGTCACAATGCTGTTGGCTGTCCAATTAAGTGAACTAGTGCTGTGTTTGACACTAAGAGCCTGATTACAACCTTGGAGGATGGGATGCTCCTCCACAAACATGACAGATATCCTCTCTGTTGTATTACATGTTGCATTATATCCTATGGAACTTGTAAAATGGCGGGCGGGATATCTGTCACGTTTGTGGCGGAGTATCCTATCCGCCAAGGTTGTAATCAAGCCCTATGTATCTCTCCTACATTCTTGAAACCACACCCTATTAGGATGCTGGGATTTTAATCATAGCCATTGTGAAAATCACAAAAATACTGCTTTCTCGTCAGGTGTCAGTGAGAGTTTGAATGAATTAGAAATGGTCACCATGGGTGGGTAAGATTTGTCTCTTTAATCCAAGTTTGCTGTAGTTTGTCTGAAACAAAGAGATCCATTTATTGTTTTACCATGTTAATCTGAATGCAGCCTATTGGCTAAAAATGTATTTGTTTTTCATTACAGTTTTCTCTCCTATAAAAGATATTACTGTTCTCTATGTCTCCTTTTTTTCTGATTTGCAGAAATACTGGAGTTCTAGTGATACTTATTAAAGGAAAACATAACGCAAATTAGACATATTTTTGACCCTTTTAATATAAACTGCGTGTATGTTTTTTATCATGTATATGTTTAAAAAAAAAAAATATGGAAACAATTTTACTACATATACATTGCTTATATATATTTATATGTTCGATGGCATGTGTAGCTGCAGATACACATGCTGTGCACAGTCCGCCATCTGGTGTTGGGCTCGGAGTGTTACAAGTTGTTTTTCTTCGAAGAAGTCTTTTCGAGTCACGAGACCGAGGGACTCCTCCCATTTCGACTCCATTGCGCATGGGCGTCGACTCCATCTTAGATTGCTTTTTTTCCGCCATCGGGTTCGGACGTGTTCCTTTTCGCTCCGTGTTACGGGTCGGAAAGTTAGTTAGAATCTCGGAAAAAATCATCGGTATTGTTTGCGTTCGGTATCGGGTTAGTTAGAACAAATCGACACCGAATTTTGAAGAGCTCCGGTGGCCCTTCGGGGTTTTTTCGATCCCCCGTCGGGGCCTGGTCGGCCCGGCCACGTGCGACTTCAAGGCTGATGGAACGGACCCCATTCCGCTTCTGCCCAAAATGCCATAACAAGTATCCGTTTACGGATCAGCATCTGGTCTGTAACTTGTGCTTGTCCCCCGAGCACAAGGAGGATACTTGTGAAGCCTGTCGAGCGTTTCGGTCGAGGAAGACGCTGAGAGACCGAAGAGCCAGGAGACTACAAATGGCGTCCACGCCGACAGGTCAAGAACTTTTCGAGGAGGAAGAAGAAGCTTTCTCCATCCAGGAGTCGGATTCTGAAGAACTCGACGCCGAAGAAACACCCCAAACCGTGAGTAAGACGTCGAAAATCAAGACTCACGAGAAGTCCACAAAAGCCCAGGGGACGCCACCGCCAACAGGCCATGGCTTAACCCGAAAACTAGGTGACCGATCCAAGGCACCGAAAAAGGGCATGCTGGTGTCGAAGTCATCCGACTCCGGTCGAGATTCCGCCACACAGCAACCTCGGAGCCGAGACAGCGGCTCTGAGAAACTTCGGCACAGAGACAGCGGCACCGAAGAATTTCGGCACTGAGACACCATGCCGAAAACAAAGAAGGTTTCTTCGGAGCCTAAAAAGACTTCCGAAAAGGTTTCGGTTCCGAAACATCCAGCCTCGGAGCCGAAAACTAGTTCCTATACAGAGGAACAAGGATTAACCTCCCAATTACATAGATTTGGAGAGGAGCTTCAAGCTGTGGAGCCTGACTACACGCAAAGAAGGCTTCATATTCATGAGGACACAGGGAAGATAACCACTCTTCCCCCAATCAAAATAAAAAGGAAACTTGCCTTTCAACAAAAGGACAAGCAACCACAGGCAAAAGTGGCAAGGAAAACAACCCCACCACCGTCTCCACCACCATCAATACATGCATCACCAGCAACAACTCCACCACTGATGCACTCACCAGCTCATACTACAATGAGTCAGGATGATCCCGATGCATGGGACCTTTACGATGCTCCAGTGTCTGACAACAGCCCAGACTCCTATCCCACAAAACCATCACCACCTGAGGACAGTACATCCTACACACAGGTGGTCGCAAGGGCAGCCGAATTTCACAACGTCACCTTACATTCTGAACCAATTGAGGATGACTTTCTGTTTAACACCCTATCCTCCACCCATAGCCAGTACCAAAGCCTTCCCATGCTCCCAGGAATGCTAAGACATTCAAAACAAATATTTCAGGATCCAGTTAAAGGCAGAGCCATAACTCCAAGGGTGGAGAAAAAGTACAAGCCACCGCCAACAGATCCAATCTATATTACAACACAACTAACACCAGACTCAGTAGTTGTCGGGGCAGCTCGTAAGAGAGCCAACTCTCATACCTCAGGGGACGCACCACCTCCAGACAAAGAGAGCCGCAAATTTGATGCTGCGGGAAAAAGGGTTGCAGCACAAGCAGCAAATCAATGGCGTATTGCCAATTCACAAGCACTTTTGGCAAGATACGACAGAGCTCATTGGGATGAAATGCAACATTTCATCGAACACTTACCCAAGGAGTTCCAAAAAAGAGCGCAACAGGTGGTAGAAGAGGGACAGAGTATCTCAAATAATCAGATACGGTCTTCCATGGATGCAGCAGATACAGCTGCAAGGACAATAAACACTGCAATCACGATACGAAGGCACGCATGGCTGCGCACTTCAGGTTCAAGCCGGAAATCCAACCAGCTGTGCTCAATATGCCATTTAATGAACAGCAATTGTTTGGGCCGGAGGTAGACACTGCCATTGAGAAACTCAAAAAAGACACCGATACAGCCAAAGCCATGGGCGCACTCTACTCCCCGCAGAGCAGAGGCACATTTCGAAAAACACCTTTTAGGGGAGGGTTTCGAGGTCAACCCACAGAAACCACAACCTCACAAACAAGGCCTACTTACCAGGGTCAATATCAGAGGGGAGGTTTTCGGGGGCAATATAGAGGGGGCCAATTCCCAAGAAATCGGGGAAAATTCCAAGGCCCCGACACTCCTCAAAATAAACCGTAACTCACAAGTCACACAACCCCATCACATAACACCTGTGGGGGGAAGACTAAGCCAATTTTACAAACTTTGGGAGGAAATAACAACAGACACTTGGGTCTTAGCAATTATCCAGCATGGTTATTGCATAGAATTTCTCCAATTCCCTCCAAACGTCCCACCGAAAACACACAATATGTCAAAACAACATATAGATCTTCTAGGACTAGAAGTTCAAGCATTGCTACAAAAGGACGCAATAGAATTAGTACCAAATCTACAAAAAAACACAGGAGTTTACTCACTGTATTTTCTAATACCCAAAAAGGACAAAACTCTGAGACCAATACTAGATCTCAGAACACTAAATACCTACATCAAATCAGACCACTTTCACATGGTCACGTTACAAGACGTAATCCCACTGCTCAAACAGCAAGATTACATGACAACATTAGACCTAAAAGATGCGTATTTCCATATACCAATACATCCTTCACACAGGAAATACCTAAGGTTCGTATTCCAAAGAATACATTACCAATTCAAAGTGTTGCCATTCGGAATAACAACTGCGCCAAGAGTTTTTACAAAATGCCTGGCAGTAGTAGCTGCACATATCAGAAGGCAGCAAATACATGTGTTCCCGTACTTAGACGACTGGTTAATCAAAACCAACACGCTAAGACAGTGTTCACAGCACACAAAATATGTCATAAAGACCCTTCACAGGCTAGGTTTCTCCATCAACTACGCAAAGTCACACCTTTTGCCGTGTCAAACACAGCAATACTTAGGAGCGACAATCAACACAGCAAAAGGGATTGCCACTCCAAGTCCACAAAGGGTTCAAACATTTCACAAGGTAATACAGGCCATGTATCCAACACAAAAGATACAAGTCAAAATGGTAATGAAACTCCTAGGCATGGTGTCTTCATGCATAGCCATTGTCCCAAACGCAAGATTGCACATGCGGCCCTTACAACAGTGCCTAGCATCACAATGGTCACAAGCACAGGGTCAACTTCTAGATCTGGTGTTGATAGACCGCCAAACATACATCTCGCTTCTATGGTGGAACAGTACAAATTTAAACCGAGGGCGGCCTTTCCAAGACCCAGTGCCACAATACGTCATAACGACGGATGCTTCCATGACAGGGTGGGGAGCACACCTCAATCAACACAGCATCCAAGGACAATGGGACATACATCAGAGGCAGTTTCACATAAATCACTTAGAACTGTTAGCAGTATTTCTAGCGCTGAAAGCATTTCAACCCATAATAACCCAAAAATACATTCTTGTCAAAACAGACAACATGACAACAATGTATTATCTAAACAAACAAGGAGGGTCACACTCAACACAGTTGTGCCTCCTAACACAAAAAATATGGCATTGGGCGATTCACAACCACATTCGCCTAATAGCACAATTTATTCCAGGGATTCAGAACCAGTTGGCAGACAATCTCTCTCGAGATCACCAACAAACCCACGAATGGGAAATTCACCCCCAAATACTAAACAATTACTTTCAAATTTGGGGAACACCTCAAATAGATCTATTTGCAACAAAGGAAAACTCAAAATGCCAAAACTTCGCATCCAGGTACCCACAAGATCAATCCCAAGGCAATGCTCTATGGATGAACTGGTCAGGGATATTTGTGTACGCTTTTCCCCCTCTCCCTCTCCTTCCATATCTAGTAAACAGGTTGAGTCAAAACAAACTCAAACTCATACTAATAGCACCAACATGGGCAAGGCAACCTTGGTACACAACACTACTAGACCTTTCAGTAGTACCTCATGCCAAACTACCCAACAGACCAGATCTGTTAACACAACACAAACAACAGATCAGACATCCAAATCCAGCATCGTTGAATCTAGCAATTTGGCTCCTGAAATCCTAGAATTCGGGCACTTAGACCTCACACAGGAATGTATGGAGGTCATAAAACAAGCTAGAAAACCTACCACTAGACACTGCTATGCAAATAAGTGGAAAAGATTTGTTTATTACTGCCATAATAATCAAATTCAACCTTTACAAGCATCTGCAAAAGAAATAGTAGGATACTTACTACATTTGCAAAAATCTAACCTAGCTTTCTCTTCCATTAAAATACATCTTACGGCAATTTCTGCTTACCTACAAATTACGCACTCAATTTCATTGTTTAGGATACCAGTCATAAAGGCGTTTATGGAAGGCCTAAAGAGAATTATACCACCAAGAACACCACCAGTTCCTTCATGGAACCTCAACATTGTCCTAACACGACTCATGGGTCCACCTTTTGAGCCCATGCACTCTTGTGAAATGCAATACTTAACGTGGAAAGTTGCATTTTTAATTGCCATCACATCTCTAAGAAGAGTGAGTGAAATTCAAGCATTTTCCATTCAAGAACCATTTATTCAAATACACAAAAATAAAGTTGTTCTACGGACCAATCCTAAATTTTTACCAAAAGTAATCTCACCGTTCCACTTAAATTAAACGGTAGAATTACCAGTGTTCTTCCCACAGCCAGATTCTGTAGCCGAAAGAGCACTACATACATTAGACATCAAAAGAGCACTAATGTACTACATTGACAGAACAAAACTAATTCGAAAGACAAAACAACTATTTATCGCCTTTCAAAAACCTCATACAGGAAATCCAATTTCAAAACAAGGCATTGCTAGATGGATAGTTAAGTGCATTCAAACCTGCTATCTTAAAGCTAAAAGAGAACTGCCTATTACACCAAAGGCACACTCAACCAGAAAGAAAGGTGCTACCATGGCCTTTCTAGGAAATATTCCAATGAACGAAATATGTAAGGCAGCAACATGGTCTACGCCTCATACATTTACCAAGCACTACTGTGTAGATGTGCTAACTGCACAACAAGCAACAGTAGGTCAAGCTGTATTCAGAACATTATTTCAAACTACTTCAACTCCTACAGGCTGAACCACTGCTTTTGGGGAGATAACTGCTTACTAGTCTATGCACAGCATGTGTATCTGCAGCTACACATGCCATCAAACGGAAAATGTCACTTACCCAGTGTACATCTGTTCGTGGCATTAGTCGCTGCAGATTCACATGCGCCCACCCGCCTCCCCGGGAGCCTGTAGCCGTTTAGAAGTAGATCTTCAACATTTGTACATTTGTAAATATATTACTTAAAACTTTATTATGTACATACGCATTCACTCCATTGCATGGGCACTATTACTAGCATACACAACTCCTACCTCACCCTCTGCGGGCAAAACAATCTAAGATAGAGTCGACGCCCATGCGCAATGGAGTCGAAATGGGAGGAGTCCCTCGGTCTCGTGACTCGAAAAGACTTCTTCGAAGAAAAACAACTTGTAACACTCCGAGCCCAACACCAGATGGCGGACTGTGCACAGCATGTGAATCTGCAGCGACTAATGCCACGAACAGATGTACACTGGGTAAGTGACATTTTCCATATGTGTTATGTGCTCCGAGGTCCCCTCAGGAGCACAGCAATATTTATTGCTTATGACTTTGATGAGGGTTCCCCTGGAAGAGAACTAGGATTACAGGTAAGTAACTTATGCTTACTTAGTACTGTCACTCCAAGTGTTGTAGAGCCAACCCTCAACTAGAGATATATTATCACGTCGGGCCTTTTCTTAGAACACAATATATTTTGTTATATAAAAACCACATAGGCCTAAGGAGGGTAGAGGGCATTCCAGCCACGGCTGTCTGATGCTGTACACCATTTCATTGAAAGTTTCGCTGATCCTGGCCTTGTCTTTTCAGCCAACTGAGAGGATTGCCAGCAGGCAGACACTTGCAATCTTTCAGGTATGGGGTCGGGGCTCTTCCCCTAGACCCAGGTAGGCAGAAGGGCCAACACCGCTATGCTCTCAGGTTTAGACATCAGGGTGTAGGCAGGAATCCTCAGGTTCATGATTAAATCAGAGTAATGGGACTGTCCATATTTTTTACTCTGGTGGTCACAATCATCACTGTATTATGTTTAATCTGCCTAATAAGTGCAGCCCATGCTTTTTATAATCGTATGCAATCACTTCAGTAATTACAGTGAAACTTATCTTGCATCTTTTTTTCTGCCTTCGCATGTGTGAGACTTTGTGTAACTGAGAGAAAGGGGTATGTCACTCCAGTATTGGAACTTTCATAGATTCACATGCTTGAATCATTCCCCGTCTTCGAGATGGAAGTCCCCGGTACCTTAGAAAAGACAACGTCCTCAAAGACATAATAGCTATATCGTTAAAAACTCTACATTTTAGTAATCTATGCAAGTCCTATTTCAAAAAGGACCAAACTTGAGCCTCAGCCAATCAGAGTGCCCCACCCTCTAGAACCCTCCTGAGAGAAGCTCCCGCACCTCAGATTTTCTACCGCACGTCATGCTAGGGAGTCTCCTCTGAGCTCTGCTCAGTTTATTCCTGTGGAAGGAGATTTAGGGGGTTATTACAACTTTGGAGGAGGTGTTAATCCGTCCCAAAAGTGACGGTAAAGTGACGGATATACAACCAGCCGTCTTACGAGTCCATTATATCCTATGGAACTCGTAATACGCCTGGTGGTATATCCATCACATTTGGGACGGATTAACACCTCATCCAAAGTTGTAATAACCCCCTTAGTCACTACATCTGAATTTCTACTTGCTTATTGAGTGTTTCTGATTGACACTCATACTTTCTGGAACCTGTTATTCCAGCATAATGTCTGACAGAGAAAGAAAAAGTCTCTTTAAAGCCTGCAGCACTTGTGGGAAGAAAAGGCTCCATTCAGAAGATCCTCATACAGATTGTATATATTGCCTCTATCCTGAACATTCTGCTACTGACTGTAAGGTATGTTGTACCTTTTTCTCAAAGACTTTAAAGGATAGAGAGGGGAGATTGTTAATATGGCTCCAGAAGCTTAAATCAAGAAAGAACCCTGTCCCAGACTCTGTCAGTGAGGAGTCTTCATGGTCTTCTAAGAGATCACAAAAGAGGCAAAGATCACCTCATTCTGAAAAGGGTTCAAAACAACCCTCAAAGACTTTCAAAAAGACCTGAAAAGGGTCTGGAGAAGGTTGCAGTCTCTCATCCTCACCTCAGGAGAGAAGATCCTCTTCTAAGTCCAAACATCGGCCTTCAACATCAAATGAGGAGCCTTCTACGCCTCCTCCAAAGGTTCTGATGGTGTTGAGAAAGCCTTCTTCAGCTCCTGAAGACAGACCGTCGACAACGATTCCACCATCAACGAAGTCATCATCGTCGACACCGCCATCGACGAGAACTTACACTGCGGCAGCATCGACGGCGACGGTAACCAGTGTCTCAATGGTGGCTTCCTGTGCGTCGACAACATCCATGCCGACGCTAACGAAATCTAGGTCGTTGACGTTGAAGATAAAGATTTCGTTGACGACGATGATTCTGACGACGGCTCCATTGACAACACCGTCGACAACACCATCGACGACAAGGATTCCTACATCTATGCTATCATCGACGACCTCGTCGACGGCACCGTCGTTGACACCATCGACGAGAAGAAAAATGCAGTCTTTTTCTGGGAGAGGAGATATAATTACAAGAGCTACATCCCCAAGTAAGGTTACACTGTTAATCCCAACTCATCTTTTGGAGGAAGATTCTGATGATGATGGGCTGTTTGGGGCAGCCCATAGCCCTTCCCAACTTCATGTTAAGTGTCTAGAGGATTAAGAGGAGTATTATCAGCAGTATTATTCTCCTCAACGACAGCAGCCATGTATACCAGAAGATGTGGTCTGTGTCCCGAGTTCCCTTATTTCTGATTTACAGTTTATGTTATCAGATTACAATAAGAGGTTTCCATCTGCACCACAGTCGGACATTCAAACCGCGCCTCCTCTCTCGATGCCTGCCACTCCAGTGCCAAAGCCTAGGTTATCTCCTAGATCGTCCAGAAGTACCCTGCAAAGGTCTTTCATGCAGGTTACTGACTCCTCGGATGAAGAGAGAGAAGAAGGAGAGTTGCAGGATGCAAACTCGGATTGGGACAATTATATATTGCCGACACCCTCATCTCCATCACCTACTCCGGTGGATTCTCCCCCAGGAGATATTGGTGGTTTCCATAATCTGCTTGAGAGAGCAGCAAAGAGATTTGCGTTGCTCATGTCATCTAAGCAGGTGGATTGTTTTTTATATGACTTCAAGGAGCCTTATCAGAAAAGTGTCTGCTCCATACCCATAATAGGCCACTTCTGATGGATACAACTACCTGTGGATTCCTCACCTCATGAATACTCCCATGGCGCCAGCATTCTACGGAAATCTTCTTACTAGTCTCTGCACGTCGACGAGGACGTCACTGTCTCGCACGCGATGCCGTCTGACGTCATACAGGCAATAAGAGGTCCTCGACGACGTGCGGACGTCAGTTCCCTTTTTTCCGTGCATTCGAAGCGGTTATCTTCGAGGGAGCAACTGTTACTCTTAGTGGTTACAGTGTATACCTTGCTGCGTACTCTTTCTCTGTGGAAATAATGTCGCAGAGAAAGTCTGGATTTAAGCCTTGTCGTGAGTGTGGAGGCAAGATGTCGGTGACGGATCCTCATTCCGATTGCCTTTGGTGTTTGAGCTCCGACCACGACGTCTCGACTTGTGATTCATGTCAGCACATGAATCCGAAGGCCCTTAAAGAACGTGAGGCGAAGCTGTTTATGGCCAAGTCAAAGGAGAAGTATCACAAGAAGTCTTCTCCAAGACATCGGCGTCATCGAGACTCCCGGCGCCGTAGAGAATCTCAGCGTCATTCAAGGGAGGCTCGTTCCAGGTCTCCGGATCGGCGCCGAAAGACATGGGAGGTCAGCCCCACGGTGACGCCGCATCCTTCGACGCCGTTGCCCTCTCCGGCGTCACCAACTTCGCCTGGACAGGCGTCGGTGATTGAGGTATTGGAGCCTCAAGTGTTTTCTCCGGCGCAGACGCCGAGGCCGACGTCGGGGTCGCCTCCGAGACAGGCACCCCAGTATCCGGCTTTTCCCACCCCTGGAGCCGATAGTTCCGCATTCTTGAATGCGATGTATGCCATCTTCCAATGGTGGAGGCGAAACAAAACCTTTTGACGGAGGTGTTGCATCCGGCCGCGGCGGAGCCTCTGTTACCTTTTAATGACGCTCTGCTGGATCCGGTTTTAGAGGTGTGGAAGAGGCCGGCATCTTCCCCAGCAGTTCACAGAGCCGTGGCCAGGAGGTATCGGACGGCTCCAACTGATCCTGGTTTCCTATCTAGGCACCCTACGCCGGAGAGCTTGGTAGTGCAGGCCTCCTGTTCGTCCAAGTCAGCGCCTGGTTCTTTCCCGACGGTGCCTGGGGACAGAGACTCAAAAAAGCTAGAGGCGCAGTCGAAGAAGATTTTTTCGTCCTGCAGTCTGGCGTTAAAAGCCACTAATGCGACCTGTATCCTGGGGAGGTATATTCATGCTCTGATGGATGACATCTCCTCTTCGTTTACAGAGCTTCCCCAGGGTCTTTTGGATCTTGTCTCTGATGCCCAGGCTGCTGCGACCCAAATTATCCAGACGGGACTGGATACCACCGACTCGGTAGCCAGAGCAATGGGCACAACTGTGGTGGAAAGGAGACAGGCCTGGCTCCGTAACTCGGGCTTTTCGGCAGATGTACAGTCCACATTGTTGGATCTCCCGTTTGATGGGGACAAACTGTTTGGGGCTAAGGCTGATTCGGCCTTGGAACGTTTTAAGGAGAGCAGGGCCACGGCTAAGTCGTTGGGACTCCAAGCTCCTTCTTCCACGGCCTCTTCCAGATTCTTCAGGAGGTTTCGTGGATTTGGGCGTGGCTCTTCCTCCTCTTCCTTTTGGGGAAGATATCAGCAACCTGCCTCTTCCCATCCCTATAGATCTTTTAGGGGGAGGGGTAGGGTCCGCACCAGGGGAGCCTCTCAGCAGCCCTCTGCCTCTTCCTCATCCTCTGGCGGGGTGCAGCAGGGGAAGCAGCCTTAGGCTTCCACCATTTCCCACTCACTCCTCTCCTGTAGGGGGAAGATTACAGCATTTTCTCACCAAATGGGAGACTGTTACGTCGGACACTTGGGTTCTCAGTGTTGTGGGAAAAGGCTACACCCTTCCCTTTCGGGAGTTTCCGCCCCTCATTCCGCCCCGCCCTTCGTATTGTTCACAAGAACACCTCCTGTTGCTAGAACAGGAGGTAGAAGTCCTCCTTTTAAAGGGCGCGGTGGAGTTGGTCCCGGAGCAGGAAAGGGGTCAAGGAGTTTACTCAAGGTATTTCCTGATTCCCAAGAAGGATGGTCGTTTGAGACCAATTCTGGACCTGAGGATCTTGAATTGGTTCCTCAAGCAGGAAAAGTTCAAGATGCTGACCCTAGCACAGGTGCTTTTGGCGTTGAACATGGAAGACTGGATGGTGTCTGTCGACTTGCAGGATGCTTACTTTCATATCCCGATACTCAAGTCACACAGGAAGTATCTCCGGTTTGTGGTGGGATCGCAACACTACCAGTTTGCGGTCCTTCCGTTTGGTCTTACTTCAGCACCTCGAGTCTTCACGAAGGTGATGTCGGTGGTTGCGGCAGAGCTCAGAAGGAAGGGGATAGCAGTATTCCCTTACTTGGACGATTGGTTGATCAAAGCCAAGTCCCCGGAGCTTGTGTTGCGTCATCTGCAGTCAACAACCCAGTTGTTGTTCGACCTGGGCTTTTCGGTGAACGAGCCCAAATCTCACCTAGAGCCCTCTCAGCGCCTCCTGTTCATAGGGGCAGTACTGGATACAACATTGGGTCGGGCCTTTCCTCCGCCTCAGCGGATTCAAGATATTCAGGATTTGGTTCCAATGTTTCGAAATGGAGCGGTAGTTCCAGTCCTCAAGGTCCTTCGTCTGCTCGGTCTTTTTGCCTCCTGCATTCTGTTGGTCACGCATGCTCGCTGGCACATGAGGGCTCTTCAGTGGTGCCTCCGAAGGCAGTGGTCTCAACACAGAGGGGATCTAGAGGGTACTGTCAAGATCTCCAGAGATGCTGCTGTGGATTTGAAGTGGTGGATTGCAAGCAACAATCTTTCACAAGGAAAGCCGTTCCAGCAGTCGCCACCAGTGGCCACAGTCATAACGGATGCTTCCACTCTAGGGTGGGGAGCTCATCTGGGGGATCTGGAGATCAAAGGTCTTTGGTCTCCAGAGGAACAGATTTTTCACATCAATCTGTTAGAGTTACGGGCTGTACGTCTGGCTCTCAAGGCCTTCCTCCCTTCCCTTCGTGGTCAGTCGGTACAGGTCCTAACGGACAATACTACCACGATGTGGTACATAAACAAGCAGGGAGGAGTGGGGTCGTACCTTCTCTGCAGAGAAGCTCTTCGACTATGGTCCTGGGCAAAGGACCATCGGATTTGCTTGATAGCAAACCATCTGGCCGGAGTCTTGAACGTGCGTGCGGACAGTCTCAGTCGCCACTTCTCGGCAGACCACGAGTGGCGTCTCCATCCAGATCAAGTCCGTTTAATCTTCCAGAAGTGGGGGTTTCCTCGGGTAGATCTGTTCGCCACTCGAGAGAACGCGCATTGTCCGTTGTTCTGCAGCCTTCAGTATCCGATGCAGGAAGCGTTGGGGGACGCGTTTCAAATGACCTGGTGCGGCCAGTTGCTTTACGCGTTTCCTCCCATACCCTTGATTCCTCGAGTATTGAGGAAGATTCGCCAAGACCGGGCTCTAGTAATCTTAATAGCTCCGGATTGGCCAAGGAGGGTGTGGTACTCCGACCTTCTCCAACTCTCAACGTGCCCGCCGCTCCGTCTCCCTTTCAGGGCAGACCTCCTCTCACAGTCGCAGGGGCAGGTTCTACACCCCAACCTCCAGAGTCTGCACCTACATGCCTGGAGATTGAACGGGGCAACCTGAGTTCCTTCTCTCTCCCGCCTGAGGTAGTGGATGTTATATTAGCGGCCAGGCGACACTCCACTAAATCTATCTACGCTAATAGGTGGTCTAAATTTGTTGCGTGGTGTGGAGAGAGGCAGATTGATCCTTTACATGCTCATCTATCGGACGTTTTGTCTTTTGCTCTATCTCTGGCGCAGAAAGGTTGTGCAGTGGCTACCATTAAAGGTTATTTATCGGCCTTGTCAGCCTTCATATGTCTTCCAGACCAACCATCTTTATTTAAATCCCCTATTGTTATCAGATTCTTGAAAGGTCTTCTAAATCAATATCCTCCAAAGCCATTCGTTATGCCGCAATGGGATTTGTCCTTAGTCCTGACTTTCCTGATGGGGTCCCCTTTTGAACCTATGCATTCTTGCCCCTTGAGGTATTTGGTTTTAAAAACAGTCTTCCTGATAGCTATAACATCAGCAAGGAGAGTGAGTGAGTTGCAGGCCTTATCAGTAAAACCCCCTTATACAACTTTTTATGGGGATAAGGTGGTGTTGAGGACCAAGGCTGCTTTCCTCCCGAAGGTTGTTTCACCCTTCCATTTGGCTCAGGCAATTACTTTGTCCACGTTCTATCCTCCGCCTCATCCTTCCAAAGAGGAAGAAAGACTGCACCGTCTGGACCCAAAGAGAGCGTTGAGCTTCTTTATCGATAGAACAAAGGATTTCAGGCTGGAGGATCAGCTGTTTATTGGATACGTGGGCAAGAGGAGAGGAAAGGCAGTCCACAAGAGAACACTATCCAGGTGGGTTGTTCTTTGCATTAAAATATGTTACTCTTTGGCAAAGAAGGATCCTCCTGAGGGCATTAGAGCTCATTCCACCAGAGCTAAGTCGGCCACTTCGGCCTTAGCCAGAGGTGTTCCTGTGGTCGACATCTGCAAGGCCGCAACTTGGTCGTCCCTTCACACTTTTGCAAAACATTACTGTTTAGATTCTGAGGTTAGAAGGGACGGCCATTTTGCACGGTCAGTGCTGCAGGATTTCTTGGTTTGACCATTTAGGCACCCACCGCCGGGCGTGGTACTGCTTTGGGATTCTATTCATGAGGTGAGGAATCCACAGGTAGTTGTATCCATCAGAAGAACGAGTTACTTACCTTCGGTAACGACTTTTCTGGTGGATACATTAGCTACCTGTGGATTCCTCACGGTCCCACCCGCCTCCCCGTTGCCTTTATGGTCTTGCCAAGTAATCCTTGAGTGCGCTCCTCTTGGTCCTTGAGGGTGCGATAGATGTATATATATAATATATTTATATATATATAGGTATATGTGTATATATCTTTATGTATATACTTGGTGTGTGTATATATTTTAAAAGAGAGAGTTTTATATATATATATATATATATATGTACATAAAAAGATTTACAGTTATTCATACAACGTGGTGTATTTTTACAATATAATGGATGTTGCTTTGTTCTTTCATTGCATTGCCTGGTTGTTCTCATGCACGTAAAAAATGATTGGTACTGACGTCCGCACGTCGTCGAGGACCTCTTATTGCCTGTATGACGTCAGACGGCGTCGCGTGCGAGACAGTGACGTCCTCGTCGACGTGCAGAGACTAGTAAGAAGATTTCCGTAGAATGCTGGCGCCATGGGAGTATTCATGAGGTGAGGAATCCACAGGTAGCTAATGTATCCACCAGAAAAGTCGTTACCGAAGGTAAGTAACTCGTTCATCTGGGAAGAAGGTCTCAAGGTGATAAGAAATCCAGCTACGGTGACAGCAGTCTTTCCTAGATTGGACAAAAAATATAAGGCCCCAGAAGACGCCCCAGCGTGTCTAGTTAGTCACCCGAAGCTGGACTCGTCATAACCCAGGCAGCGCAGAGGCATTCAAAAAAATCCATCTACGCCAATTTCACCTCCTCCAGACAAGGAAGGGAGAAGGTTGGACAACATTGGGAAGCGTTTCTCTTCCATGTCGGGTCTAATAGTAAGAGCAGCAAATTCATTGGCAATCCTGGGGAGGTATGACAGACAGCCGTGGGCTGATATTGCCCTGTATCTAGACCACCTTTTGGAAGACTCTAAGTTGGAGGTGAAGAAAATCCTCTTGGAGGGAGAGCGCATCTCGGCTGAGGTAATAGACTGCGCCATGGATATAGCAACCACAGCTTTTCAGCAGCTAGCTGGTGGGGCAGTGCTGCGGCGTCAGGGCTGGGTTAGGGTGACTTCCTTTCGTCCAGAGGTTCAGAATAAGGTATTGGACCTTCCGTTTGATGGGGAGGCTGTTTTCGTCAAGCATGTCGATGAGGGCCTACAAGCCGTCAAAACAGATACAGACACTGTAAGGTCCTTAGGAACACTTCAATTTAAGAAAATGACCTTCCGTGCCTCCAGAGGTCGAGGAGTTTCGACATATCGAGGGGGTTACCAGAGTTTTCATTACCCCTCCTGTACTACACAGCAGTTCTGACCTCAATACTTCCAAAGGCAACCACCTCAGGCGTCCTATTCTAGACCCCCTCCGAGGGGTAGACCGAGTCAGAGCAAAGAGGCGGTCAGACGTCAATGACATGTTCCAGGCTCTGGCTACAACCTTACCACGAATCCAGAAGATAGGGGGAAGGATATCACACTTCTATCTGAAATGGGAACAAATAACATCGGACAAGTGGGTTTTAAAGATTGTTCGATCTGGCCTTACTTTAGAGTTCATTCAATGCCCACCTTCTCGTCTTCCTCATACCTTCTTTCAGAAGCATCTAAAACAACTCTGGCTGGAGGTCGTGACCATGCTCAGGAAGGGAGCAATAGAGAGGGTTCCTTCTTCAGAAAAAGGCAGAGGTTTTTACTCCCATTTCTTTCTGGTGCGCAAAAACTGGGAATCTTGGCGTCCCATTCTCGATCTCAGGGACCTAAACCCCTAAACAAATACCTCAAACGTCAAACCTTTTGCATGGTCACATTGCAAGACATTCTTCTCTGCATGAATCACGGAGGTTATATGACGTCCCTGGATCTACAGGAGGCTTACTTTCATATTCCGATTTCACCTGCCCACAGAAAATATCTGCATTTCACAGTAGCCGGCAGCCATTTCCAATTCAGGGTTCTTCCATTTGGCCTGAAGTCCGCACCCAGAATCTTTACAAAGTGCCTAGCTCTCGTAGCGGCTTCCCTGAGAAAGAAAAAACTGCAAGTTTTTCCCTACTTAGACGATTGGCTAATAAAAGCGTGGTTGTCTCAGGCAGCTCACGACTCAACAAGGGTTTGCATAGCATTATTCGATGAGCTGGGCCTCACTCTGAATCGGAACAAGTCGAACATGTTGCCCGCAAGAGTGACAACCTTTTTAGGGACAAAAATCAACACCATCAGAGACAGTGCTTTTTCTTCAATGGAGAGGCAAGCGAGACTCACTTACCTAACAGAGTACAAAGAAAAAGGTCTCTTTCTGTGCGGACCTACTAATCGCTTCTGGGGATGATGTCTACTTGCATACATTTAGTCCCCTTTTGTCATGTGAGAATGTGTCCCCTGCAGGAGGAACTAGATCTTCAGTGGATACAGAGGGAGGGCTCATTCAACGATTTAATCACAGTAACTCCTTGGATTGTTCAAGTGCTCCACTGGTGGAAAGACCAGTTAAACATTGGATTCGGTCTTCCTTTCCTACCTCCTCGCCCTCTGTTAGTTATCACCACGGATGCCTCCCTAGAGGGGTGGGGAGCATATCCTCAAGACCTTCAGATCAGGGGAAAGTGGAGCAACTCCTTCCAAAAATATCACATAAATTTCCTGGAGTTGAGAGCGGTTTCCCTGGCCCTGCAGGCATCCCTCCCGAGAATAAAACACTCAGCGGTTCTCATAAGAACAGACAATACTGCAGCAATCCATTTTTTGAACAAGCAAGGGGAAACAAAATCTCTTCTCCTATCTTGGGAATCGCAGACTATTTGGAATTAGGCCATTCGGAATGGCATTAGCCTACGAGCGGAACATCTACCAGGAAGGCAGAACAAGACAGCAGACACTCTCAGCAGACTGGCGTCCTCCTGTCACGAATGGGAGCTGAACCAGGAGGTGCTCAATTAGGTCTTCAGGAGGTGGGGAAGCCCAAACTGGATCTTTTTGCAACTCTGCACAACACCAAAGGCCGCTTTTACGCAAGTTGGATTCACCATCCAGGCTCTTGAGGGAATGCTTTTTTGATGGCATGGTGCGGAATATTTGCTTACGCTTTTTCACCCATTCCCCTGATCTCAAGAGTACTTGTAAAGATCAAAAGAGAGCATTGCAGGCTCATCCTGATAGCTCCGTTTTGGCCCGCCAACATTGGTTCTCAGAACTCCTCCTGCTCTCGGAGGCGGACCACATTCCACTGAAAGTTTCACCACAGCTCTTGACAAGGAAAGAGGGTCAGATTTTACATCTGGACCCCAGATCATTCAAATTATCGGCCCGGCTCCTGAACACAATGAGTTCGCCCATTTAAATATTCCCCCGGATGTCAGAAAGATTTTGTTTGTGGTGTTATAAGGAGCAGATTGATTCGCTGCTGTCACCGCCAGAGCGAATATTGCCCTATCTCCTCCATCTGGCATCCATGAGCTTGCACATGCATCCATCAGGGTACACTTGGCGCTATATCTCGCTTCAGACGTTCGCCGATATCACCATCTCTGTGGACTACTAGATTGGTCAAACAATTTCTCAAAGGACTCTTTCGAGTTTTGCCACCAGTAAGGCCTCTTCCACCGTCTTGGCAACTCAACACGGTTCTCTCTTAGCTTATGAAACACCCATTGGAACCAATACACAGAGCAGATTTAAAGCAGTTATCGTGGAAAGTAGCTCTTTTGCTAGCCCTTACTTCTTCTAGATGGGTCAGTGAGATCCAGGCATTGACCATTCAAGAGCCTTTCATTCGATTTAAACAAGATAGAGTGATACTTCATATGAACCCAAAGTTTGTTCCTAAGGTGCCATCAGACTTTTATGTTAACCAACCATTTGTTTTGAAATCTTTCTTTCCGAACCCAACATCTCCAGCAGAGAGTGCTCTGCACATTCAAATTTTACTTGGAAAGAACCAAGCATTTTAGAAAGACCATTCAATTGTTCGTCGTGTACAGTGCCCCTAGGAAGGGACAGGCCCTTTCCAAGCAGGATATAGTCAGGTGGATAGAATCTGCTATAAACTTTTGCCACCAAGCAACTGGTAAGCCTTTACATTCTTCGGTAAGGGCACACTCTACGAGATCTGTCTCAGCATCCACCCTAAACTTAGCATTTTTATCCCCAAAGTAAGAGTCCTATGACAGTGGGACCTCCCTCAACTATTCTGCATGCATTGGAAGGGGGTGACGAAGCTGTGGATATCTGGAAAATTGGGTCTCCTCGCTTACCTGATGATAGGATTTAATAGGAGCTGAGACCCAGACATCCCCAAGACACAAAATGCTGATAAGGTCTCAGGCACCAAAGCCCTGCAGATGCATGACATGTCGAACCAGAAGCCAACCTCACAGTGAGATCTGATTTGTGAGACATATAATCAATGGGTATTTTTCAGGGCTTCACATCAGCTTAGAAAGGGGATCTTTATGACCTGGAGAAGTGCATGGATGGTAGTTTCCCCCCGGCTGGGCGAATCCGCCATGGCGGCGCTGCTAGCAGCGCCGCCATGGGGATTCTGATCCCCTTACCGCCAGCCTGTTTCTGGAAGAGGCTGGCGGTAACGGGTGTCTAGGGGCCCCCTAACAGGGCCCCAGCATGCTTTTCACTGTCTGCCTAGCAGACAGTGAAAAGCGCGACGGGTGCAACTGCACCCGTCGCACGCCTGCAACACCGCCGGCTCCATTTGGAGCCGGCTTCAGTGTTGCAGGCCTCTTTCCCGCCGGCCCAGCGGGAAAGTTGAAATGGCACCAGCGGTCTTTTGACCGCGGTGCGGCCAAATGGCGGTTCCCGCCAGACGGGCGGCAACTGCCGCCTGCCGGGGTCAGAATGACCCCTTGAGTCTTCCCTTCCTTCTCTTCCGTTACCCACTCCAGTAGGGAGAAGCATCTCACCGTCTGGCAGAGTGGTGAAAAATCACAAAAGACTCCTGGGTGCTGAATATTGTTCAAAGTGGGTATTGTCTCAGATTCACGAGCTGTCCCCTGACCATACCACCAAAACCATCCAACCATCATTTACTCATGCTTCGGAAAAAAGTCAACATCTTACTTCAAATGAATGCGGTGGAGGTCCTCCCCTACAAACAACAGGGCAGAGGTATCTACCCCAGATACTTTCTGGTGAAGAAACAAGACAAGAACAAGTTCAGACTCATTCGCAACCTAAAGACAGCCATCAAATGGATTGGGAGGGAGAGATTGTGGATGCTGACATTACATCAGATCTATCCTCAACTACGCCAGAGAGATTGGCTCTATTCAATAGACCTCCAAGACGCATATTTTGATATACCCATCACAAAGAAACACCACAAGCTCTTAGGGTTTGTAGTGGGGCAGGACCAATCTCAATACCAGGTCCTTCCGTTTGGCTTCAAGTTAGCCCCTAGAACTTTCTCCAAATGCATGGCAATAGTGGCTGCACATCTGATGAGGCATTGAATCTTCGTCTGTCCCTATCTAGGTGATTGGCTGACCAAAGCTTCTTGTGGGAAGAAGAAAGCCCAGTCAAACCCACACTCTCTTTGTATTGTGTGCCTGCCTCAGAGTCAGTGCCCTGACACTTGCAAGCACTGCAAGAATATGTCAAAGAGGACTCTGAAGGACAGAGAGAAGATCAGGCTACATGGGCTTCATGAGAGGCAAAAGACATCGTCCTCTTCACTTCCCAGGCAACCAGCAGGCCATTCTCAGGAGAGAATGGCCAGGTCGACGTCAACAGGTAGGAAAGTACCTGTTTGTTCCCAGTCGACGTCGTCGCTGCCACCGTCCCACCGGCATAGATCGCCGTCGACGGCGACCCGCCCGACGTCGAAGGATACGGCGTCGAGGGAGCATGGTCATCGCAGGGGCATATCTCCGTCGACGGCAGCCCGCCGATCGACGTCGAGCCATCACCGGCGCGCCCGTTCGCCGCCAAAGACTTCACGCCCCTTGACGTCAAGAGACACAACGTCGAAATCGCCACAACGACATGAGCGACACCCGCCGTCGGCCACTCGCCGCTCCACATCGAGGCACACGACGGCGAGTAGGTCAAGGTCCAGAGATCGCTGCTCGACGTCAAGACACTCTACGTCGAGGCACTCAACGTCGAGACATTCAACGTCGAGACCGGACCAACCAGTGTGCCCTTCGACGTCGGCACAGCAGTCGACGTCGACACAGGTTTTTCCTGTCTCGCAGGGAGTAGAGCATCGTCCTCCAGCAGATAAGGCACCATCTCCAGTGGTCTCCATACGGAACGACTCATCTCATTCGAGAGCGGCATCATCGGGGCATTTTTTCTCCCATCAACTTATCACCTAGATGGTTGGAGAGCCTGAATAGACCAGCGGCCTCCCCGGATTCACAATACTCTCGAATGTACTCTCCTACTGCCTCTCTCCCGAGAACACCATCGCCGACAGCGCGGGCAGGACGGGCTTGTTCTGCTCCTCGTCAACCGACCGCGAGGCCTGGGCGCTCTGTTACAGCCTCTCGCAGCAGGTATCGTTCCCAACGGAGATCCAGGTCACGATCACGACACAGAAGATCACCCTCTTGGTCGTCGTCAGGATCATCTGTTGGGCGTTACTCCCCCACCCTAACAGATTCTCCACCTGCTAGGATCTCACCGGTGGATGACATTACCACTTTTAACGAGGTGCTGTTAAGGGGAGCGCAGAAATTGAGTATAGAGGTTCCGGAGCCAACTACCTCCTCGTCAGTCATCTTTGAGACTCTGCAGCACAGATCAGTGTTGAAAAAGCTACTACCACTAGTGCCTGGCTTATTGCAGCCAACCATGGACACTTTTCTGACCCCAGCCACACTCAAGTCTGCCCCGGCTAGGATTAAAAAAAAATACAAGGCTCCCGAACAGGATCCTTTATTCCTAAGAAAGGATCCGCCACCGGATTCTGTTATATTGGCCGCAGCCCGAAAAACCCACTCGGTGGCATCATCCTCCACGGTCCCCCCGGATAAAGAGAGCAGGCATCTAGACTCTCTGGGGAGAAAGATGTGCGGTACGGCGGCATCTGCAATGAAAGTCTCCAGCGCTTCTGCACTCCTGGGCAGGTATGACCGTTCTCTGTGGGACTCCCTCCACAGATTCACAGAAAAATTGCCCAGAGAAGACAGACAGGACTTTCAAGAAATCCTGCAAGAGGGATGCCTGGTATCCAACCAGGTCATCAGCGCGGCGGCGGATGGGGCGGACTTAGCTGCGCATGGGTACGCGCATGGAATCTGTGCTAGAAGGCCTTCCTGGCTGAGACTGACTGGTTTAAAGCAGGAAGCACAGCAGCGCATCCTAAACCTCCCATTCAGCGGGAACTCGCTGTTCGGTACCCATGCAGATGAAGAGATGGCCCGCATGAAGACAGAGGTGGACACCATGAGGGCAGTAGGCCTGGAAAGGAAGAAAGATTTCAGGCGGAGGTACAGGCCTTATGACAGGCGCCCGTTCCAGCAGAGGGTTCAAACCCCTCACTGGTCCCAAAGTCCACAACAACGGCAAGGACGCCCCCTTTTTCAGGCTCGTAAGCCCACAAGGGAGCGAGGGTCAAGTAGACCTCAACAGTCCACACCAAAAGCGCCAGCCAAACAATGAGATCTCGCTTCCCTCGACACTGTACACCACTCCGGTGGGGGGAAGTATCACGGGTTATCTTCACGAGTGGCACTCTATCACAAAAGACAAATGGGTGCTCAACATTGTCGAAAATGGCTACTCTCTTCTTTTCAGACAGCCTCCACCACACTTGCCACCAGCCAGATGCATTCCATCTCATCTCAGCCTGCTGCGCAAAGAGGCTCTCGCCCTCTTACAAAAGAAAGCAATAGAAAAGGTTCCACCTGCGCACAGAGGAAAGGGGGTTTACTCCCGTTATTTTCTGGTGGCGAAAAAGGGCCGAGAGGGCGTTTTCAGACCAATTCTGGACTTACGGCTGCTGAACAAGTACATAAGAAAACAGAAGTTCAGGATGCTAGCCCTTTACCAGATTTTCCCGCAACTACATCAGGGAGACTGGATGTGCTCCATCGACCTGCAGGATGCATATTTTCACATCCCAATAGCTCCCGAGCATCGGAAATTCTTGCGTTTCCAAATAGCTTCACAGCACTATCAGTTCAGAGTTCTACCATTCGGCCTGAAATCTGCCCCCCGCGTCTTCTCGAAATGTGTGGCAGTGGTAGCGGCACATCTTCGAAAACAAAAGATCTTCGTCTACCCATACCTAGACGACTGGTTACTGAAGGCTTCCTCTCCGGATCAGGCGAGAAGCCATCGGGACATTGTGCTCAGGGTTTTCGAGTCTCTAGGTCTTCAAATCAACTACCAAAAGTCAACCTTGATTCCAACACAGAACCTTCACTACCTGGGAGCTATACTAAACACAGAGCTCCAAAGAGTGTATCCTTCGGAGGAACGACTTTTATCGATACACAGGAAGTGTCAAGACCTGTTAAAAGCCGACACACCTACTGCCCGTCAGGTGACATCGCTACTGGGCTCCATGGCTTCATGCATTTTCATTGTCCCAAATGCCAGGCTGCACATGAGGCCCCTTCAAGAGGCATTGGAGAGCAACTGGAGCCAAAGGACAGGTCGCTGGGAGGACAGAGTGCGGCTACCGACAGCGGCACTTCAGTCATTGCAATGGTGGATGCACAGACCTCACCTGTCAGTAGGTTCTCCGTTTCACCAGGTAGTTCCATTCGACACTCTGGTAACGGATGCGTCTCTTCAGGGATGAGGGGCTCATCTGGGTCCCCTCCAAGCTCAGGGCCTGTGGTCCGACAAGGAAAGGAACTACCACATCAATCTGCTGGAACTCAGAGCCGTCCATCTGGCTCTCAAGTCTTTTTCTCCATTGGTTCATGGGAAATCTCTCCTAATACAAACGGACACTACAACCACAATGTATTATTTGAACAGACAGGGGGGAACGAGATCCCTACCCCTATCTCGAGAGTCCCAAATGATATGGCATTGGCTCCTGGCCAGGGGAATGTCAATTACAGCGCTTCACCTGCCAGGTCAACAAAACGTGGAAGCAGATTTCCTGAGCAGACACCTAGAGGACGCACACGATTGGGTCCTACACGGCGAAGTCGTCGAGGACATCTTCGCTCAATGGGGTCGACCTCAATTGGATCTCTTTGCAGACGAAGTAAACAAGAAATGCCCAGACTTCGCATCCAGGTTCTACCGTCCGGGATCTCGAGGGAATGCCCTGTTGATCGACTGGTCAGGGATATTTCTCTACGCCTTTCCACCGATTCCCCTCATACCGGCAGTGATCAACAAACTTTACAAATCCAGAACCAGAATGATTCTCATAGCGCCACAATGGCCCGTCAATTCTGGTACACAGATCTCCTCAACCTTTCGGAAAAACCTCACAGGAGGCTGCCGTGCAGACCGGATCTTCTGAGCAGGATGGAGGGCAGGATTCTACATCCCAACCTACCCTCTCTGAGCTTAACAGCATGGCTCCTGAATTCCTGCAGTATGGACACCTAGGGCTCTCGCAGGAGTGTATGAACATCTTGAAAGAGTCCAAACGGCCTTCCACGCGGCGTTCTTACGCTTTTAAGTGGAAGAGATTCTACATATGGTGCTGTCAACAAGGGCACAATCTCATACGGGCTCAGGAAGATGTCATACTGTCTTATTTACTTCATCTGGCAAAGTCCGGTCTGCAGGTATCATCTATTAAGGTACATTTGTCTGCCATTACAGCCTATCGTAAGTCACCTTCTCAGGAATCCTTCTTTACGAAACCAGTAGTCAAGGATTTCTTAGAAGGTTTGAAGAAAGTTTTTCCGCCCATTCGGAGACCCTCTCCTCCATGGGAACTGAACATAGTACTGTCAAAACTTATGGGCCCTCCTTTCGAACCTATACACAAGGCCTCTTTACAACACCTTACGTGGAAGACGGCTTTTTTGGTAGCCATTACTTCCGCGAGGAGGGTCAGTGAGATTCAGGCTTTGTCTTCCAAAGAACCGCACACAGTTTTTCACGACAATAGAGTGGTTCTGCGAACTCACCCATCTTTCCTTCCGAAGGTGGTGTCAGAATTCCACATCAATCAAACTATATCTTTACCGACTTTCTTTCCCAATCCGGAGACTCCGGCGGAGAAAGCATTGCACTCCTTAGACTTGAAAAGAGTGCTGAAATTTTATTTGGATAAGACAAAATCGATTAGACATTCCAACCACTTGTTTGTAAATTATGGTCATTTGAGGACAGGAGAGGCAGCATCTAAACGAACGATATCAAGATGGATAGTTTCTTGTATTGTTAATACTTACCAGCTGGCTAATAAACAATTACTAGCTAGGCCTAAAGCGCATTCCACAAGGGGAAAAGCGGCTACTGCTGCCCTCCTTAACAATGTCCCAATCTCTGAGATTTGTAAGGCTGCTACATGGAAGTCTGTCCATACTTTTACAAGACATTATTGTTTAGACTCAGATGCAAGAGCGGATGCCCAAGTGGGGCAGGCCTCTCTAAGGAATTTATTTGCGTAAGACATGTCTATTCCTGCACTTCTATCGGACAGTCCGCTGGGTTTAGGGATGGGCTTGCTAATCTATTCAATGTTTATGACTATTGATGAGGATCCCCTGGAAGAGAAGGATAAGTTACTTACCTGTAAATCCTAGTTCTCTTCCAGGGGTATCCTCATCAAAGTCATAAACAACCCACCCTCCTCCCCGGACACACGTCTACTGGAAGTGCAGGACAGACAGTATTTTGATTCAATTATACAAATTGTCACCGTAAAAAGAACTGACCTAACTGTGAACCAACTGTCACCTCTCCTTCACCCCTGAGGCATGGTGGGATACTGGAGGTGCTCAGGGTCTTAAAGGCACAGTGCCAACATTTTTATGGTTCTCCTGTGTTAACCTGCATGCAGCCTATTGGCTAAGAATGCTCCATTGTTTTTCAATGTAGTTTTTCACTTTTTTCTCTAGATATTGCTGCTGCTTATTTCCCTAAGCCCAGTTTTGGGGGCTTGGGTAGATATTTATTCTCTTTTGTAATTTTATAATGTTTAAAAAAAAAAAAAAATCCATAGAAATAAAGCATGTTAGCTTGTTTATGATTATAGTCTGCATTGCTGTTTTACACATGTATATATGAATTTAGTATGAAAGATATGTCTACTAAAAATGCTATATATATATTTTTTCGTGCATATTTCATACTTTATATGTGTGTATTTTATACATGCTCTGGGGTCCCCGCACAAGGGCGGGAATATTCAATGTTTATGACTTTGATGAGGATCCCCTGGAAGAGAACTAGGATTTACAGGTAAGTAACTAATCCTTTCTAACCTATAGCTCTAGTTCTCTCATAGGGAAATCTCCAGTGAAGTCATAGGCAGCCCTCCCTCCTCAGTGGGCAGAGTGGAGAAAAGTATTAGACTTACCTATCACTGAGATTTATCATAAAAAATTACTGAAGCAACTGCCACCTGCTGAGCATGATTGCATACGGGTGGTCTCTGCAGCCTTAAAGACACAGTCACTTTTTAGATTCACATGGTAGCGCAGCTTATGGAGCTACACTGTCCTTTTATTCTTCATCTCTTACTTTTACAGAAATAGGTTTGAGAAGGAGATTTGAGCTTGGGGTAAAACATTTACCTCACATTGTGCATTTATAATGGTGTATTAACCATTTTCTAAGTACAATCTGAAGAATGGCACCACTGTAGGCTGTTTGCCTAGGCTACATATTATGTTCTTTCTTAGGTGTTTCTATAGTCCATCTTCAAATAAGTGCTCCGGGATACCCGCACGTGGGCAGAACTATTCAAATGCTTAGGACTTCAATTGAGATTCCCCTACTGAGAACTGGAGTTACAGATAAGAAACTATTTCTTTTTATACATCCCAGAGGGCAGGGTGCAATGTATTTAAAGGTCAGGACATTTTTTAAGTTTTACATATATCCTGGTTGTTAAAAACTCACAAAGTCATTTTTCACCACTGCACGGCCTATCTCTCCCATACCATAACATTGGGACCACCATAATACATTTTATAAGTGTAATTCCCAATTATGAAGAGATTACTTTTCTAGTTTGGTGACTCTGGAACAACAATTTAAAATCCAAACTCATGGCAAAGTTGGATTTTAAATTGCAATTCTGAAAATGCCACTTTTAGAAACTTTAAAAAACAAAAGATGATGGATGGAATGCAGAACAAATCAAACATTCACCCCCAGTCACAGATCTGGGTTTAATTCATCAGTTTTTTTGTTCGCCATGCCATTCTAATTTGGACCCATCCATATGCAAATCAGTCTTGACCCTGCGCCTCATGAGCACAGTCCAGGCCGAACTGCCAGGCCAGATCTTCCGTGGACCAGAAACAAGCATCCATCAGTGTTTTTGCTTGCCATACCATTCCAGTTTGGACTCAACCTTGCGCAAATCAGTTTTCACCCTGACCCTTTAGAAAGTTGGCATTTTCTTACTTGAGCCATTTGATGCTTGCCGCTTGTCTCTAATCACATGTCTGGGGTGGGTGACAGCTGGGCTTTGTGTTTTCCCCCTAGACATCGACACACCATGGGAGTTTAGGTGTTTCTTGATTGGCCCTCCTGGCGACATGGAAGGGAGGAAGTGAGCACAGCCCCACTTACATCTGACTAGGCTGTGTCCTATTACCAGACAAAGGGCAGCATACCCCCCCTGTAGTGAGTTTGGAGCCAGGAAGGGAAGGCCTTCTGTGCACTTTAAAGGCCTGTCTTTGAAGTCTCCTCATTTCAAATGCACCACTGAGGTTGTCGCGTAGGCTCTCATTATTCTAATGAGACTACTGGATTTTGAGCAGCAGAATCGCCCGCGTTTTGGGAGACTGAGTCCAACCCACTGCGGTGACACCTGTCCCTGCAATCCGGCTTTTGCTCCGGCTAAATAGCAGTGCCTCATCCCTACCAAAGGACAGTGATGATTGGGCAGCCGAGCACTTGACATACTAGGCTTCTCAGGGAAGTCGTGGTCATTCAGGTCGCATCCGGTTCTCTCATTTATACTTTAGTCTCATATATAAATGACAAACAGAAGCAGTATATGTTTCAATAATGAGTTTAATAAAACAACTGCATCTTAGATAGCAAAGTGTGAGCTGCAATAACCAGGACGACACAACATGACAGTATTAAAATCGTGACAAGAAGAGTGAAGCATAAAAACAACGCTGTCATATTGTCACTATGATCGATGGACTATTTCCTGTATAGGTTGTAATTTGAGCACAGCATGTTAAGCTCTAATTCTGCCTTTCAGGTTCCATGGGAAGACAACAACCCCCATACCTGAGCAAAGGCCTGCGTTCTGCGTTAGCATCTGTAGCAAAGCATTCAGCAATCAGCATACAATTGTGGTTCCCTGGCTGGAATCTCCCTCTAATGTGTAAGGGACAAGAAAGTGTTTATATAATAACACAGTTGATGTTCTGAGAATATGTCCCTACCTAAGGATGTGTATTTTCTACGAATATTGGAGACTAAACTTCTACCACGTTCACCGGCAATGTACCGAGCTGCAGCCTTGAATGAAGCACTGTGTGATCAGGAATGTCTTGTTTTAGAACAGAGTTCTGGCCTAGGCAAAAACAGTTAGATAGATGAAAATAAAACAAGACCGTAAAAATGGTTATTGTAATAATATTAAAACTAAGCTGAATAAAATATTTCTAGGTTAAAATGCACAGCGGCCTAGTTTGTTAAAATAACGTGCATGGAGCTATAACTAAAATGGCTACACAACAGGGTTTTAGAACTGGGCCTCAGACACCACCACTAAGACTGCCACTCTACTGGACTCCTAATTTGCTGTGCTGACCTGCTGCCTTCTGCCTGGTGAGAAGGACTGGACTTGCATTACTTGAACCCAGAGTGACTCCTAGGGCTAGTCGGCTGGATTCCTGATCTGAAGTCTCAGGGACATAAAAGACTTCCTACCACCCTGCTTCAACACCTGGACTCAGCCATCTCTGAGAGTCTACCCTTACAAGTTGTGGAGCCTTGGAGGTGGGCTTGAGGTGTTTTCTCACGGGAACCAGTGCATGCTCTGCTGAGCTACATATCCCAAATCAGAGCAGATTCATCGCCTCAGCTAAGCAGCGCATCCTTGAACAGAACCAATGCATTGCTGCTGATGTGTGGAGTGGACCTGTTGCAAAAGACTTGCATTGCCGCCACATCCTGCATCTTGGGTTCAATGCATCGCCTTCTGAACCGCTACTGCACAACGCTGTTCTTGGCACAGGCTTCTTGCATTCCTTTTGACGGCAGCCTCGACGACAACAACAACAACAAAACTCTACATCATAGCTTCACCCTCATAGGAACCAATTCATTGCCTGGCTACTCAATACATCCTCAACACAAATCTCTGCATCACAAGCCCCACCGACAGGATCCTCAACATCAATGCAACAGGACCTCAGACTACAGCCTCGCCACATCTTGAATCTGATGCATCACCTCTGCTAAGCGAATCATCTTAGACGTGGATCCACACCTCGCTCTGCAAGCAGGATTCAAGGTTCTTTGGTTCAGCTTGCCCCTGTAGCCAGCCTGCACTCCATCGCAGTTGGACTGAACTTTTGACTTTGACCCAGTCCGCCACGACCAGATTTCCCCAGTAGCGTTTCTTACTTCTTGGTGCTATTTTTACTGAAAGTTGGAAATTCCATATCTCTAGTTTTAATTATTGAATGTTTATTGTTTTGGTCTTGTTTTATTTATTTAATTCAGATCTAAGTTTCTAACGTGGTGTGGTATCTTTTTGTGTCATGTTTTCACTGTTTTACTGTATGAAGTGTTGCACAAATAGTCATTGTCTCGAAGTTAAGCCTGACTGCTCTGTGCCAAGCTACTAGAGCGTGAGCATAGGATAATTTAGAGTCTGCTTGTGCCTTACCCTGACTAGGACTGTGGTTGCTGCTTGACCAGCGCTTAAACCCCAGTCAACTATGAACCCAATTTCTAACAGAATATGTAAAAATGATTAAGTACACGTTCCTCTTCATCCTCTAGATTTTTTATGCAGATCACGTGACTATGGCTAATGAGCAATTAGCTTGGTTTCACTTTGATTATTATGAAGACTCGTATGTTGCAGTGCCCTCCTGTCTGCTTGTGAGCAAGTAAGAATGCATTTCGGAGCAGTGAGGAGTATTTGTCTTGAAAACTTAGCATCCCAGATAGCAATGTCCATCAATGAGAGACTAATCCATGCCAGATTTTCAGGATAATCACTGAATAAATGATTTTCATTTATATTCTTTACATAATGTAATTAACCTTATGTGTATAACATCAAACTATATCTCGGATTCTGCCCTTCTGCACCCACATTGGGCACCCTTGGTCTAGGCCTTAACATTCAGCCCACAAGCTCACAATTAGGGATTGGAATCGACCACGATTTATGATTAAGTACTTCGTTGTCTGATTAACATTCAAGGTGCCAGGCTTCACTAAAGAGACATTTGTTATTCAGGAATATTTTAAGTTCGATCCTGAAACAAGTAAAGTCTGTGGTTAGTTTACAATGGGTCGAAATAGGAGAATATTTTTACAACATTTCCAACAATATTGCGTCAAGTACAGAATAATGTCAAATTTGGACAATATGAAGTCGGGGATAATCTGAGATGGATGAGGAGAATAGGTCTGGTTGTTTATGACATAGATACACACATACACACACTCACACACGTACACACACACAGACACATGCATGGGCGCAGGTGTAAATTCACATGTGTGAAGAGTTTTGAACACCTAAGAGCACTAACAGTTCTACATTGTTGGTTGTGATGTGTCACTCCAGTGTGCTTATTCATGGATAGTAACTGATGGCTTCTTTCAGATGAGCTGACGTGCAGCGGTGTGCTCAGGGTCCAGCCTTCGGTCCAGCCGATGTTCACTCGGAAGATGGAGGATCTGGATGTTGTGGAGGGGCGTACAGCCCGCCTAGACTGCAAGATCAGTGGGACACCTCCTCCTACTGTCACCTGGACCCACTTCGGTAATTATGGCCGTCCGTGTTTTCCTTCGGAGCCCATCACTTCAGGTCACCTTCCACCCCTCGACCGATTTTACCTGTAGATGGGCATCTTAAGGGTTTTGGGGTCCCTGGGCCAAACAGATATGTGGAGCCCCTGTTCGGGACAGCTTTTAATTTATGATCCAGTTTCAGCTCTTTCTCGCCCTTTTTGGCCAGGTCACTGACAGACACAGACACATTGGTTCAAAATGTAAACGTGTTTACATCTAAACTTCAGGTTTAGTGACTTGTGTTTTCAATATTGTCAGCAGCAGCTCACTAATATTACTGCAAATAACATCTGTGACACCTTCAGCTCTCATATGTGGGGTCCTGTTTTGATGTAAACTTTTTATGGATGTTGCACGGAACAAAAACTCCTCATGTTTCTACAAAATGCTTATAAAAGACTCTCACACATCACCCACATTAAAAATAAATAAAAGAAAAACGGTATTTAAAACAATTTTTTCAAGAATTACTCAAGTTAATCAGGGCAAGACTGTCTGCAGAACAGAGGCAGGTCTATCAGGGACCCCTAAAAGGCTGAAGTCCTGGGCCAGAGCCCACTTTGCCGATGCCTTAAAACGCCTCTGCGACTTGTAATCCCACATTCCTTTTGCTCTTCCTTCTTACCCGCTGCTGGTGCATGTGCTCAACAGAGGGATGTGGCAAGAGTATGGTGTATGTGCAGGAGTTTAAATCAAAAAGGGGGGGAGGGACCGGGAGGTTATGTGGTCCAGTGTACAATCTCCCAACTATAGTCAATAAGTATAAGGTACACTGTTCCAAAATAGAGTGTCGTCCTAAGGGACCGGCGGTCTCAGGAGCAAGAACCCTCAAGCATCACAATGGATGACTAGCATCATCATCGGGAAATGCTCCTCACCAGGCCGGCACTGCAATGCCTGGTGGGCACCCCGGGTATGTGTAGGAGTGGCAGTATTGGTGTAAGGGATGACTCCGTCAGTGGGACAAAGTAATGAGCTATGATTATTGAACTATTCCAAGAGCGGGACGAAATGCTCAAGGGTAAGAAGAGTAAGAAACATTGTAGGAAGTGAGTGAACGAAGGAGTAAATTGTTATCAGCTGCCTTATTCTCAAGTCTGTGGAACCAGTGAGTAACAGGCGCAGAGCCCCAGGCTTTCCATGTGTTTGTGATACTCAGCACAGTCACTGTGGTTAGGAGGCCTACAGGTATTCTCCATCTTTAGTTAGCAGGAGTTTGTCGCAAGGGGTGAAAGAAGAACTTTTTAATGTTTAAAGGAGCCTGTACAGTGCTGTTTACGAGTTAGTTTAAGGTCGTCCTCCAACATATGCTTACTTTGGGAGCATAGAACTAAAAGGTAGCAGTCTTCTCTTCCCACTGCCAGCAGGAGTCATTGTCTGAGAGGCAACTTGTGGAGTTTGCTAAGATAACGTAGTATCTTGAGGTGGATAACTGATGAGTACATCCCAAGTAAGTCTACACAGGTACTCTGAACTCCCTTCATAGCTTGGTAAAAATAATGCATGAAAATCTCAAAGCAGACATTGGAAGAGTAAACGCACCTAAGCACCTCTAAGGTTGTGAGTGATTTAAAAGATTCTAATGCAGGGCATCTTGTACAGCCTGAGAACCTGACAGTTTACAGCTGGATAGAATTCTAAGCTAGTTAACCTCAGAGCGCCAAGTCTTACATGAATCAAAAAGAGTGCACTGTCAGTGCATTAAGGAAAGCACACTGGGAAACAACCATGTAAAGCTTATGGGTGTGTCAAGCCCAGTGCTGCTTTGGAACATTCGGTGGCCCTTTCCCAGGTTTGCTTTTGAGTTTGTTGATGAATATCAAAGATATTTTGTCAAGGCCCAGTTTAGTAGAGAGGGATGAATGGAGCAATCAAATGAATTCTCATGTGTCACTATATATACAGAACATTCATATGGAGGTTTTTGATCTTCTCAGGAAATGTTTTTTTTCCTTGTCATCTAAATAGTATTGTTTTGGATGCCTTGAAACATTGCTGTAATGTTGCATTTACATGACTTTTTAACAAAATAGATCCGGTTCCTCACCTAATTTTCAAGAAAAAGTGAGATATGGTCGTTTTTTTAACCCAGTACTGCCACATAGATCTGTTCAGCCGCTAGTTATAGTTGTAGGCTATCTCCAGGAGTGTGTTTCGTTCGATATGGGGAAACGATGCTTGGTTTTGGAATTCTGATTTATGGTGTAATAAATTCTTAATCGCTCCAGGTTGGCAGGGGAGGTCATGAGGTCATGAGTTTAACCCTAGGAGGTACCATTAGGTCATCTGAAGGGAACGCTTTGTTGAGTCTTAAGGTAGCCTCATGAAAATTGGAGTCGGCAAAGTTCACTCTTTTACAATGTTTCAACAAATGGAGCTTTTGTGGTAAAATTTAAGGATGCTTCCCATTCCACAGAGAAGTACTTATAGTTTTGTTGAGTGCCAAGAAAAAGTTCGATGGAAGATAAGTGGAAACATTGACACAGTTTATAGTATTACTGGTGTGAACATCATCTTAATGAAGTCAGGTTGACCCCACTAAGGCAGGTTTATGGGGGACCAAGGCTTCTTTTGAAGTTGTTGGGAATGTTTTGTGTTGAAAATAGAACTTGTGCTTCTTTTAAGATGTTTTTTCCAGCATTTTGTAATAGTGAGTTCTCCAAAAGATCCTTCCTCAGCCCCACAGTTCACAATCAAGCAGTATTAATTTTTCAGCAGTCATACGGATGCCTTTAATCAATCGACCTCCTCTAGGTATTGAAATTCTCCAATATTGGGTCTTTCATAGATTAACATGCTTGAATTATCCCCGTCGTCGAGGTGTGAGTCCCTCTGTAACCTTAGATATACATAACAGTAAGTGTAGGCTTCAGTGGCCTACACAGGCACTGTTATAGCCTATCCATGTTCTTTATAAAGAACCACATCTGAACTACAGCCAATCAGGCGACAGCACCCTCTAGAACTCTCCCAACAGAGGCTGTTTCCCTCAAATTATCTACCGCAAGTCATGTGAAGGGAGTCTCCCTGAGCTCTGCTCAGCTTCTTTTTATTGACAGGAAAAAAATATTTCAGATATTTCGGATTTCCGGTGGACAGGATGTCCCAATAAACTAAAAAAGGACTTTTCAGAGATTGTGACAGTTGTGGGAGAAAAATACTTCATTTTGATGACCTCCACAAGAAGTGCATATACCGCCTACATCCAGACCATAAGGTGAGAGATTGCAAGATTTGTGGCACCTTCAGTCATAAAACCCTAAAAGACAGAGAGGGTAGACTTTTGTTATGGCTGCAAAAGCAAAAGGCTATGGAATACCCTTCTTCTGAAGAGGGTGAAACCTCCTCACAGACTTCTCAGTCCCTAAAAAGGCCTAAAGGTGAAGAAAAACTTTCTGCAGAACCTCCAAAGAAAGGTTTAAAAAAATCTAAACACCTTTCTTTAAAAACACAAAAAAAGCCAAGGAAGCTCTGCTTCATCATTGTCAGAAACCCAGTTACAAGCCTTCGGAAAGGTTCACTCAGACCCTACAACACCTTTGGGGAAAAGGGCACCTCCAAAAAGTGCTTCTCTGTCTCTGTCACCAAGGACAAAAATGGAAAAATACTCTTCAGACCCTGACAGACAAGGCTTGTCAACGACAATACTGTCAACGACCACGTCTGCAGTAACAACGACGATGATAATGTTGATTTACACCACAGCAGTGTCCCCTATGATAGTCAGGTAGTCGCCACTTCGCCGCCGACGATCATCACAGCTAAATTATACAAAAGGGCACCGTCGACGACTATTCAGCCATCAGATACGCATGCGCCGACGAGGAAATCGTCGACGAGAGACAAACCAACAAAGACTCTGTCGACATCAGACCTGTTGACGAGACACAAAGCGAATACCCCATCAGCGAGATAACCGTCTATGAGAGACCCATCGATGAGAGACCTGTTGACAAGAGACCCGTTGATGAGAGAAGAACCGTAAACAAGAGAAGAACCGTTGATGAGAGAAGAACCGTCGACAAGAGAATCATCGACGAGGGATCCATCGACGAGGGACCTGTCGACAACACAACCATCCACAACATATCCATAGACGACAGCCTCGTCGACGACACAACTGTCGATGATGGACACAGCAAGTAGAGAAACTTCTATAACTGATCTCACTACGATGCACACTTCAGGAACGTCAAGGTTTCTTCCTCTCTCTTTAATAACTGTTGGAAAGAAGGCATCTCCAATCCTACCAATGCATAGCTCCCCAAAGCAAGATGTTACTGTATCCTCCTCAACACTTATTAGATGACGACGATGACGGATCTTCTCAAGACAGTGGACTGTTTGGAGTGGCCAACAGTCCGTCACAACTTAACATCAAATGTCATGACCTGGAGGACGATGGTGATGATCAGTATCAGGACAGCTATTCTTCAGCAAAAGTCCAACCAGATCCATTGTATTCCGCATATGGGGACGCAGTCACCTCTGTCCCTATGCCAAGGTCTATAGTGACAGATCTCCAAAGCATGTTGCAGGACTACTACAGAAGGTTTCCGCCCTCAGTACCAGCAACTCCAACCACGCAGCAGTATAACCTACAAGTTGGACTGCGGACCCCTTTCCCTAGCCATCCAGGGACACCGCTCAGACCGGATACGAACATCCCTTTCGTACAGCCACCTCAGGATGACCCTCAATCCACAGATGAAGAAAGGGAAGAGGGATAAATACCTGAAACCACTCGTAGTGAGGGAGACGAATACCTGATTCCTACGCCAACACCACCAGTGGTAGGACCGGTGGATTCACCCCCAGAGGACATAGAGGGATTCCATAATTTGATGGAAAGAGCGGCTAAACGTTTTGAACTGCCCATTCTTTCTCGGGAAACTGATTGTTCCCTGTATGACTTTAAGGAGCCATCAAAAAAGTTATTTAGAGCCATACCTATAGTTGACTTTATATGGCAGGAAGGATTGAAAGCAATGAAAAACCCAGCTACAATACCTTCCTAAATCCCGCGTTTGGAGAAAAAGTATAAAGCCCCGGAAGATACTGCAGCTTGTCTAAGTGCGCAACCGAAGCCGGATTCCGTGGTATCTCAAGCAGTGCAATGCCGCTCGAAAAACCCTTCAACACCAATAACATTCCCTCCAGATAGAGAGGGATGCCGTCTGGACAACATAGGGAAAAGGTGCTCCTCAGTAGCAGCAATAACAGTCAAAGCTGGAAACTCGTTAGCCATTCTAGGCAGATATAGTCGCCAAATGTGGGCAGACATGTCCTCTTACATTGACCGCTTGCCCAAGGATGCTAAACTAGAGGCAAAGAAGGTGTTGCAGGAAGGAGAGCGGATCGCAGCCATAAATCAAGTGTGCGATTTATATCTCACTAACAGGATTTAGACAACTGGCGGGGGCAGTGGTCTTGCGCAGACAGGACTGGCTGAAATCTACTTCTTTTAGGCCAGAGGTTCAAAGTAGGATACTTGACATGGCATATGATGGGGAAAGCCTCTTCGGCAAGCATGTGGATGACATGTTACAATCCATAAAGGTGGATACAGACACGGCCAAATCCCTAGGTACGTTGCAGTACAAAAAGTAGCCATTTCGAGGGGCAAGAGGCAGAGGAAGTTACTCCTTTCATGGTGGTTTCCAAGCATATATACCAAACGGCTCACGCATGTTTTCGACAGCAGTACGGACAACTCCAGCAGCAATACAGATTACCACCTACAGCTGCCTATAGACACCCCACGAGTGGAAGAACCGCTGCCTGTGGCAGAGACACAGGTAGAAAACAATGACCGGGCATTCATAACAGCTACCAACCCCACCACAAGTATTGGAGGCCGCATCGCTTACCACATCCCTCAGTGGTCGGGGATAATATCAGACAAGTGGGTACTAGATATAATATCTTCATTCAGAAACTTCCAAATACCCCTGCGGCAGAACCACCACCACCACGGTTAAAACAGCTCCTCAACGAAGTATATATAATGTTACACAAAGGGGCAATAGAACTTGTTCCAACTCTGCACAGGAACGGGGGATTCTATTCCCACTTTTTCTAGTAAAAAAGCCTTAAGGGGATTGGCGTCCAACACAAGATTTAAGGTCCTTAAACAAGTTCCTGAAAAAACAAATGTTTTATATGGTAATGCTTCAGGACATTCTATGCCTCTTGAACACAGGAGATCACATGACTCTAGGCCTCCATGCGTACTTAAATATCCCAATACATCGAAACCATTAGGTTCAAGGTAGCTGGTATGCATCAACAGTTTTGTGTCCTCCCATTCGGATTAAAGTCGGCCCCCAGAATTTTTTCCAAAGTGCCAGTAGCCGCTCACCTACTCCAGCTGGGCATACAAGTCTTTCCATATCCGGACGACTGGCTCATAAAGGCATCCACAAGAACTCAGGTGGTAAACCACACATCCGCTTGCCTCCGGTTGTTCAAAACTCTAGGTCTTACCATCAGTTATCACAAGTCACACTTCCATCCCACACTGAAGCTGAATTTCCTAGGAGCAATACTAGATACTATCCAAAGCATTTCCATCTCAAGAGTGACAGAGAAAGATATCCAGCATGGCTCAAAAGCTATCAACAAAAAAGTTAATTTCAGTTCAAAATTACAAATCATTCATGGGAATGATTTCTTCATGTATTCCACTGATCATAAATTACCGACTGCACATGCAACCTCTACAGGAGCAACTAGACTCTCAGTGGCTCCAAGTGAATGGCTCCTTCGACGATCAAATTCTCATCACACCGGAAATGAGAACCGCCATGTTCTGGTGGGGAAAGGGTTGAGGTGCCCACTTTCAAGATCTGCAGATAAGTGGCAACTGGACACAAAAGGACAAACCGCTTCACATAAACCAACTGGAGCTCAAAGCAATAGATCTGGCGCTAAAGGCCTTCTTACCAAGAATACGAAACTCAAAAATTCTCATCAGAATGGGCAATACCACAAGTATGTTTTACCTGAACAAACAGGGTGGCACAAAGTCCTTGCAGCTTTCACGTCAAACTCAGAGCACATGGGAATGGGCCATAGAAAATCAAATTTCTCTGAAAGCGGAACACCTTCCAGGGCAAACCAACCTCCTAGCAGACGCTTTGAGCAGGACATTCATCCCGTATCACGTATGGGAACTCGACCAACAAGTTCTAAACCAACTTTTCCAGAAGTGGGATAAGCCGAATCTGGATCTTTTTGCCACATAGGAGAACAGGAAATGCCCATATTACAGAAGCTGGCATCCCCAGAAATGGTCGTGAGGAAATGCGTTTTTGATGAGATGGTCAGGAATCTATGCCTACACTTCCCCCCCGATTCCAGTCATCCCCACAGTGATCAACAAAATGAAAGCAGAGGAATGTCATCTCCTCCTAGTAGCACCCAGGTGGCCCAGGCAGGTCTGGTTCACAGAACTCCTTCTGTATTCGGAACAACCACATGTCCTACTCAGACAGACACCAGCCCTACTGGCTGTGCACCAGGGCCAAGTCAGGTATCCGGATCCTTCATTGCTACACTTATCGGCCTGGCTCCTGAATTCCATGAATACTCCACCTTGAACATTTCATTGGAATGCAGAGAAATATTGGCCAGAGCAGACACCATCAATAAGACATATAAGCTAAAAGTGAAGCATTTCTGTTTGTGGTGTGCTACGAAAGGAGTCCATCCTATCTCGTCACCCCCGGAGCAAATACTTCTTTATTTGTTACATTTAGCGAAATCTGGGCTTTCATACTCCTCAATACGAGTACATGTGGTGGCAATTTCAAGATACCGCTGCTCTCAGCACACTTCCTCACTATATTATGCCAGGATTGTGAAACAAATCCTCAAGGGCCTTTTTAGAGTATTTCCACCTGTGTGCAAACCTCCACCTTTATGGTCCCTAAACATAGTGTTGGCTCAACTCATGAAGCTTCCTTTCAAACCAATCCACAGGTCAGGGTTAAAATTAATCTCTTGGAAGACGTCACTTTTACTGGCTCTCACATCAGCAAAAAGAGTGAGAGACATACAAGCCTTCACCATCAAAGAACATTTTCTTCAGTTCACTCCAAATGGAGTTATATGCTTCGAACAAATCCTAAGTATATACCAAAGGTACCATCAAACTTCCATTTGAATGAGCCAGTGGTTTTAAAAATGTTTTTTCCTAACACACAGACGGCTGCAGAGAAAGCACTGCATTTGCTGGATATAAGGAGATGTTTAAGGTTCTATCTTCAAAGAACAAAGAGCATTCGGAAATCGGACCAGCTATTCGTAGCATATGGGGATACAAGAAAAGGCTCTGCGATATCTAAGCCAGGTGGATCGAACTAGCTATACAATTTTTTCATGTCCAGGAAGGAAAATCGCTCCACAGTAAAGTTAAAGCCCACTCTACCAGGGCAGTAGCCACATCAGCGGCGCTCTTTGCGGGAGTACCCCTGCATCACAAGTACAGGGCGGCAACATGGTCCAGCCAGCATACATTTACAAAGCACTACTGCCTGGATGAGACGACTAAAACGGATAAGGCTGTTGGGCAAGCAGTGCTAAGACATCTGTTCAATTATGGTGAGCCTCTCTGGTTATCCCACCTTCCATTTGAAAGGTATGTGATCTATATTTGTTTAAATGTTATTGTTCTTAATGTTGCTATTACTACTATTAGTTTTATTATGATTATGGTTCTTATTTTGTTGTTATCATTCTCAATACATATTTATATTGCTTTCTGATATTTGCTAAATGTGGCATCATTCCTATTGTTATCGATGTAATGGCCACAATAAATAGTATAACTGCTCGCTACTCTAATTCAAGCATGTGAATCTATGAGAGATCCGATACTGGAGAAAAAAAAAATTACTTATCTTTAACTGTGGTTCTCTATATACTTCACACTTGTATGGTAAAATCTGAGGGAAACAGCCTCTGTTGGGAGTGTTCTAGACGGTGCTGTCGCCTGATTGGTTGTAGTTCAGATTTGGATCTTTTTTTTATAAAAGAACATGGATAGGTTATAACAGTGCCTATGTAGGCCATTGAGGCCTAGTGTAAAACACTTACTGCTATGTTTATTTAAGGTTACCGAGGCACTCCCACCTCGTCGACGGGGATAATTCAAGCATGTGAATCTATGAAAGATACCAATACTGCAGAACTACAGTTACAAGCAAGTAACAAATTTTCTTACATTTACTCACCTTATCCTATTGCCTAGTTAGTGCATATGGCAAGCTGAATACATTGAAACGCATTAATGAAACTTTGTTAAAGCTACTTTCTTGAGCGTTCCTGTTTAATTCTTTGTAAGAGCATGATTCCCTGCTCAGTTGTGTCTGCTTCAAGGTCAGATGGATCCTGTGAGTGTGTAAGCACTGGTTTAGGGAGGAAAAGCATGGGTACAGTTCATGTGAAAGTGTCATTGCTGTTACACAGATCACAGTAAAAGACTAAATGATTGTAAGATATATGAATCTTCATATAACCTCCAGTCTCTTAATTCCACAGTACTCTGCTTTCTGAGCTTCAATGCACCATATTTTTTTAGCTTCTTATGTTCAATCTGTTCCTTCTCATCTTTGATCTATGATGCACCCATCTCTGTAGTACCTCTAATCCAGGTATCACACATTTCCTTCTTCCAACCCCTCTGTGGTAACCCCTGGACATTTCCCTGTTGTTCTTGTCTCATGTTTACTCGTTTTCTTCTGTCCCCAGGTCAGCCGGTGAAAGAGAGCGAGACCGTCCACATTCAGAAGGAGAAAGGCCACCACTCTTTGGTTATCTCCCATGTTGGAAGTGAGCATGAGGGTCAGTATGTGGTAACTGCCCGGAATGAGCATGGCGAGGTGGAGTGTACTGCAGAGCTCTATGTGGAGGAGCCCCGGCCAGCTGCAGCATCACACATGTAAGAAGCCATGAAAGTAAACTTAAAATGTGATTTGCATGTTCTACCACACGATTTGTGATAGATGGTGAGTAGTGGAAGGCACAAGGCCAAAAAAGGGCACTCTCACATAAATAGGTTTGATCATGTATCTTAGGCCAGAGGCATGTGCTTTACACACATGGCCTTCTATGACGGTCATATCACAGTTTATCAAAAACAATTCATCGAATACGTACCCCAGCAAGAATTAAGAACTGACACATAACTTCACTACCAAATGCCTAAGATAAAAATAAAGCGCGAGCGGGTGGCTGTGCCTCCTTTTATTTAGGACTTTCACTATGGAATTTGCTTCTGCTCCCTGATTGACAATAAGAAGGCTGCCCATTATTTAGCAAGGCTATGAAACCTTTCATTTATCTTAACTGTGGAGTAGGCTTATGTTAGGATTTTAGGATTTTAGTCTTCAGTACCATAATGCTTCTTGGAGTGTACATGTGCTTTGCAAAATGTGCAAATGTAAAATAAGAGTAACTGGTCTCCTGGGGATTCTCCTGCTTGTCTAATCAGCCAACCAAAACCGGATTCCATTATTTCAAGGGCCGCCCAATGTCTCTTTAAGAATGCGTCTACTCCCCTCTCCACTCCACCAGACAGATACGGCAGGTGTTAGAAATGGGGTCTCTAGTTGGCAGAGGTATAACCCTTGTCCAAAAAGGGAGCACAATCCTAGTCAGGGTAAATCACACACAATCCAAATTATCCTGTGCCCACCCTCTAGTAGCTTAGCACTGAGCAGTCAGGCTTATCTTAGAAGGCAATGTGTAATGTATTTGTGCAATAAATCATGCAATAACACAGTGAAAACACCACAAAAATACACTACATGGGATTAGAAAAATATGTAATAATTAGCTGTTAAATTAAGGTCAAAACGATAAAGATTCAATACGCACCAGTTGATATATCACTTTTGCAAGATTAAAAAGAGTCTTAGGGGGTCATTCCGACCCTGGCGGTTGACTACCGCCAGGGCCGGGGACCGCGGATGCACCGCCAACAGGCTGGCGGTGCATCCATGGGCATTCTGACCGCGGCGGTACAGCCGCGGTCAGAAACGGGAAACCGGCGGTGTCCCGCCGGTTTCCCGCCGGTTTCCCGCTGCCCTAGGGAATCCTCCATGGCGGCGCTGCAGGCAGCACCGCCATGGGGATTCCGACCCCCTTACCGCCAGCCTGGTTCTGGCAGTTTTGACCGCCAGAACCTGGCTGGCGGTAACAGGTGTCGTGGGGCCCCTGGGGGCCCCTGCAGTGCCCATGCCAATGGCATGGGCACTGCAGGGGCCCCCTAACAGGGCCCCACCAAGATTTTCAGTGTCTGCCAAGCAGACACTGAAAATCGCGACGGGTGCAACTGCACCCGTCGCACCCCTTCCACTCCGCCGGCTCCATTCGGAGCCGGCATCCACACGGAAGGGGGTTTCCCGCTGGGCTGGCAGGCGGCCTTCTGGCGGTCGCCCGCCAGCCCAGCGGGAAACTCAGAATTACCACAGCGGTCTTTTGACCGCGCAGCGGTATTCTGACGGCGGGACTTTGGCGGGCGGCCTCCGCCGCCCGCCAAAGTCAGAATGACCCCCTTAGATCTTAAAAATCAACAGTTGTCTCTTGTTTGCACAAAGTACCTGGTTTGTGTCAAAATTATCATGCAGGGAGAGTGCAGAGGCGTGGAAAAATAAGGTGTGCGTCTGATTTTCCAACGCGGCACAGATGATGCATCATTTCTTTACATGCTGCAAGGGGCTTTATGTCGATTTCCAGTGCGCAGTCTTGGACACCCAGGGACAATGCATGGAAATCCTGGTCATGCGGGATGAAGTAACAGGCATTGCGTCAATCCGGTAGGCGATGTATGTAGAAAAAGGAGAGTTTAAGGCTTGGCAAGTACTTTTAAATGCCAAGTCGAAGTGGCAGTGAAACTGCAAACACAGGCCTTGCAATGGCAGGCCTGAGACATGGTTAGGGGGCTACTTATGTGGGTGGCACAATCAGTGCTGCAGGCCCACTATTATCATTTAATTTACAGTCCCTGGGCACAGATAGTGCACTTTACTAGGGACTTATAAGTAAATCAGATATGCCAATTGGGGATGAACCAATGTTACCATGTTTAAAGAAGAGAGCATATGCACTTTAGCACTGGTTAGCGGTGGTAAAATGCGCAGAGCCCTAAAACCAGCAAAACAGTGTCAGCAAAGTTGAGGGAGGCAGGTAAAAAGTTGGCGGATGACCACCCTAATTCTATCAGGTCTAACAGCAGGAGTCTGGACAGTATAGGTAAGAAGTTCTCTACTATGGTGGTTGCTACCATTCGAGCAGCAACCTCTCTAGTAATTCTGGCCCATCATGACCGCCAAATGTGGTCAAACATATCCACATGCATTGACTACTTACTGGACAAAGCTGAATTGCTGGAACTCAATATTCTTCAGGAAGGGGGGAAAATTTCAGCAGACATAATAGACTTCACTATCTACAGGCTTTAGACATTTGGTGGGGACTGCTGTCCTCAGATGTCAAGGATGGCTCCAGGCCATCTCCTTCTGCCCAGAGATTCAGGCCAAGATTTTGAATCTGCCCTATGACAGGGAGTCATAGGCCCTCATTACGACTTCGGCGGTGTTTCAAAAAGACCGCTGAAGCCGCGGGTGCCACTATACCGCCAGTGCTGGCGGTATTTGTGGCTGCCTATTTTGACATTTCCGCTAGCCCGTCAGCTGGCCCAGCATTTCCGTCCGCTGGCCCAGCGGCAATGTCACATCAACATTGCAGCCGGCTCATAATAGAGCCGGCAGCAATGTTGATGTGTAGCGGGTGCAGCAGCAACCATCGCGCAAATGCGCGATGGGGCTGTGCCTGGGGGACCCTGCACTGCCCATGCCAAATCCCCTGAGTCCCCCTTACTGCCAGCCTTTCCATGGCGGTGTTTACCGCCATGGACAGGCTGGCGGTTGGGGATAATGACCGCCTGGCGGAAACCTGGCAGTCAAGTGGAGGGGCCGGTGGTATGGCAGTGGCTAATGCACCATGGTCATAATACACTGGCGGTACACCACCAGCCTGTTGGGGGTGTTACCGCCAGTGTACCGCCAGCCGCCAGGGTCGAAATGAGGCCCATAGTTTGGTAAGCATGTGGATTATACTTTTCAGTCCCTCAAGACTGACACCAAAACAGCTAGATCTCTTGGGACTTTACAATTTAGAAAACAGCCCTTTCAAGGAGCCAGAGGCCAAGGTGTATCCACTTTTAGAGAAGGATACCAACATTACAAACACCAATATCAACCCTACCAAGTTCAATATCACCATCCGTATGGCCAGGAACACCAACAGTCATAAAGGCAACCACCTTCCATAGCATACAAACATTCCACCAGAGTAAAGCTGTCCTCCAGAGACTGAGACAATGTCAGAAAATAGTAACTTCCCTTTGGTGCAGGCCACCAACCCCACCTTGTCAACTTAAATTGGGGGCAGAATTTTCAATTACCTTCATCAATGGTACCGAATAACGTCTGACAGGTGGGTGCTCAATATCATTGCTCAAGGAAATACCTTAGAATTTAAAAAAACTCAAACAAATGTTTCACTGAAAGAACCACCACCTCCCCACTTGAAAGAGGTTCCATTGCAGATTTCCACCATAATGTGCAAAGGGGCAATAGAAATAGCACCGAAGGCTCAGAAGGAAATCGCTTTCTACTCTCACTTCTTCCTTATCTGGAAAAAGACAAGAGATTGGCACCCCATCTTAGATCTTCGACAACTTAACACATTTCTGAAGAAACAGTTATTTTGCATGGTAACTGTTCAGGATGTGCTGCATCTTCTCAACCAAAAGGATTGTATGATGGCCTTGGATCTCCAGGATGCCTACTTCCATGTTCCAATCCATCCTAAATGCAGGATGTGGTTCAGGGTATCTGGCACCCATTACTAATTCAAGGTGTTGCCATTTGGACTAAGGTAAGCACCTCAAATCTTCACTAAGGTGTTAGATCCATTGACAGCCTATCTCAGACAGGAATGGGCTTTCCCATATTTGAACGATTGGCTGATAAAGACACGCACATTCCAACAAGCAGCAAGAAATACAACCTGTCTGTTGCTCTTCCATACTTTAGGTCTTACAGTGAACATCCAAAAGTTGCATCTGCCACCCGCCACCACCATCACCTTTTTGGGAGCAGGGATGGATACAATGCAAACAAAGGCATTCGTCCAGGAGAAGTAAGCAAAGATTCAAAGCCTCACAGTGAGATTAGCCACAAGAAAGACCATTTATGTCCAACTCTACAAGTCTTTTCTAGAGATGCTCTCCTCATGCATTCCCCTCATACCAAACTGCTGCCTCCACATGAGACCACTACAGGAAGAGTTTGACAAGCAGTGGCTACAAACCAATGGATCATTCGTCGACATCATTCAGCTTATGTCAACAACGAGGCAAGCAATGCTATGGTGGTTGCATGGAACCAACTTCTCCGAAGGCCTCTCATTTCTGGCACAGATTCCAGAGTATGTTATAACAACAGATGCGTCCCTAGAGGGCTGAGGTATTCATCTCTAGGACTTGACAGTCAGAGGAAGATGGAATGCCCAACAAGCTACACTCCATATAAACCTACCAGAACTGAAGACCATCACATTAGTATTAAAATCTTTCCTGCCTAAGGTCACAGCATCATCAGAGCTCATCTGCTGCTACAACACCACAAGCATGCACTACCTAAACAAGTAAGGGGGTTTACGCCCCGCAATGATATCTAATCAGGTGCAAGAGATATGGAACTGGGCCCTTCAGCATCGGATAACACTCAGAGTGCAACATGTCCCAGGGATATCCAATATCCTCGCAGACGCGTTGAACGGGATCAGCTCCACCGGCCACAAATGGAATCTCGACCAGCAAACTCTACACCATCTTTTCCATTGCTGAGGCGAATCGAAATTAGACCTGTTTGCGACAAGTGTATTCTTTGCCAGTTGGCAACCACTGAAACGATTGTGGGGGAATGCGTTTTTGATATGCTTATGCTGTTCCCTCAATCCCACTGATCCCAAGGTTTCTAAGGAAAATGAAGATACATTCTTCTCACTGCTTCCAGATGGCCCAGGCAGTTTTGGTTCACGCAGTTCCTGTTCCTTTCGGAACAACCTCATGTCCACCTGAAACCAATGCTGCAGATGATGAACCAAGGCCAGGTCTGTCATCCCAACCCAACATCTCTTTATGTGTCAGCCTGGCTCCTGAGTTCAATGAGTTTGCCAGACCAGATATTCCTTCTGAATTCGGAGCAGCACTTTCAAATGCCAGGGCACAGACCACAAACAAGACATAAAAACTTAAGTGGAAGAGATTTTGTCCCTGGTGTATGGACTCCAAGACAAGATTCATCCTTTCATATCATCACCAGAGCAGATACTTCTTTATCTCCTACACCTAGTAAAATCTGGTCTTTCTCACTTTTCCATCAAAGTCCATCTAGCAATGATTTCTAGATATCAGTGTTCTCCATCTTTAGTTTTTTTTAAGAATAATAAAACAGTTCCCTAAAGGACTATTCAGAATGTTCCCTCCGGTGAAACTTCCTCCTTCTCCTTGATACCTGAATATTGTGCTGTCACAACTCATGTCACCTGTTTGAACCCTTTCACAAGGTAGAGTTCAACTAGATTTCTTGGAAGATAGCACTTCTATAAGCGCTCACTTCAGCCAAAAGAGTGAGCGCCAGCCAAGCATTAATGATCGACCAACATTTTGTCCAATTTAAATCAGATAGTGTGATCCTCAGGACCAATCCTAAATGTATACCTAAGGTCCCTTCAAACTTTCACTTCAACAAAGCAGTAATATTGAGAACGTTCTTCCCTAACAGTGGCAGAAAAATAATTGCATACATTATATGTCAAAAGATGTCCAAAGTTTTACTTGCACAGAACTATCAACATCTGTAAAGCAGATCAACTAACTGTTTGTAGCCTATGGGGACCTCAGAGAAGGGTTTCTTGTCTATAAACAGACTATAGCAAGATGGTGTGCTTCAGTCATACATTTCTGTTGTCAATAAGCAGGAAAAACACTGGCTAACAAGGTCAAGGCTCACTCTAACAGAGCTGTCTCCACCTGCACAGCTCTGTTTGCCGGTGTGCCCATTCAACAGATATGCCAATCAGCAACCTGGTCCAGCAGGCACAGCTTTACTTGACATTACTGTAGGAAAGTCTCCTCTTTTGCCTGATATCAGTGTGCTTAGACTGTTTTCACTAGGATCATGCTAACCAGGAACCCAGTGATTGTGCTCTTTCCTCCAAATGTAATTGCTTTGGTACTTCTTACACCCCACAATTGGCATGCTGGTGTACCCCTGTAAGTCCCTAATATATTGTACTTAGGTACCCAGGGCATTGGTACACCAGGGGTCTCCCATGGACTGCAGCATGTATTATGCCACCCACGGGAGCCCATGCAAACTGTGTCTGCAGGTATGCCATTTGCAGCCTTCTTGAAAAGGTGCATGCAGTCTTTCACTGCCGGTCACTACACCAAATCACTCTAAGTCATCCCTGTGGTAAGCCCTTTCATCCCAAAGGGAAGGGTGCAGGTGCCTGTGTGTGTGGGCACCCCTGCATGAGTAGAGGTGCCCCTACAAACTCCAGTTCCAATTCCTTAGACTTCATAAGTGCGGGGAAGCCATTTTAGCTATGTACTGGCTGTTAGTCACTACCTGTGGTCCAACTACATAATGGTAACTTGGTATCAAACATGTCGGAATCATAGCCCAATACTGATTCCAGTATTGGTGGCATAATTCCATGCGCTCTTGGGGTTCCTTAGAGGATCCCCCAGCTCTACTTCTACCAGTCTTCCAGGGTCTGTGGGCAGCCCGCGCTGCTGCAGCCCTTCAGACACGATCCTGCCCTCCTGCTGCTTGGCCAGCTCAAGCAGGGGACAGCAGCACAAAGGTTTTCCTGTAGGGAAATATGTGTTACTGGGGTGGGGAGGGATAGCCTCCCCGCACAACCAGGCTGCTTTGAAGGGCACATATGAGCCCTCACCACTGCTCCCTGCTCTGGCGCGAAACACACAAAGGAAAGAGGAGTGTCCACTCCCCTGTCCAGCACCACCCCGGGTGGTGCCCAGAACTCCTCCAGGAGGCCACATGGTTCTGCCATCTGGAAAAACAAGATGTGCAGAGGCCTCTGCGAGCATCTGACTGGGTAGGCCAGGTACCTGACATTAGAGACCCCTTCTGATGGGTGGTCACTCCAGAGAGTGACCAAACCCCCTTTTTAGTTTGTTTAGGGACTCCCTTGGGGGTGGGACCCCAGATTCATCATGCAAGGTTTCACCAGGAACCCCTGCAAAGACCACTTCTGCACCTGACCTCCGGAACCGCTGCTGCGCAACACAGGAACCGAACAAGACTGTAAGGCCTGAGAAGACTTCTCCTTGCAATATTGTTTCCTTGGCTTCTGTCAGCATTCTGGAACATTTCCATAGCTGTGTATCCTCTGGGGTCAGCAAGACTTCAGCTCCATCAGGAAGCATGAAGGAATCTCCCTTGGAGTGAAGGAGTCACTCTCCTGCATCCTCAGGCACCTTAGACAGGGACATCTGGCTGGTGGGATCTTTTGTCCTCCAGATTTGCAAAGATTCTCCAACACAGGTGGCAGTTCTGAGGGATCCCCTAGGTACTCTCTGCTTTCTGTCCAATGTGGGAGACGTAAGCCCTAGCCTTTGCCACTGGAACAGAATCCCTGTGCACCGTAACTGCTGCAGCAACCAAAGCTTGTTGACTTGTTGACTCCTGCTCCAAGCAATCTTTAGGCTCTAAGTAGTCCCAGCCCCCAGCACTCTACCCCTACAAGGACAGTCTCCTCTCTACTGCTCCAGCTATGTGAACCTCCTCTCCAGGTGTGCTGACTTGGCATCACTGCCACTTACTGTGCCTGCTGCCAGTGGGTTGCTTGTGGGGGCTCCAACTGCTTCTTTAGGCTCTGCTGTCTTCTGAGGGTGAGCCTGGACTCCCATCCAAGGGTCAAGTCCCCACGACCTTGCTGGTCTTCCACAGCTCTACAAAACGTCCAACAGCTCCTCTTTCATTTGCTTGTGCTTATTGGTGGCCATCCTGACCACTGACCCATCTGCAATCCAGTGACCATCGAGGGACAGCTCATATGTGATTTAAGGGACTCCTCTGCAGCTCCTGGACCCTGCAGCTGGACTTCATCCATCACCGTTGGCCCAGATCTTCACCTACAGAAGGTTGGGTATTGGCTCCTGCCTCACCTGGACACTTCTGTGTGGACTGGACTATGCCCCTTCTTTTACAGGCCCTCTTCTCCCGGAATCTGCACTTGGGTTCCACTGGTTCTGTCCTGCTTCCATCCACAACGTCCCCATGTTAGCTTATGGGAAAAGCTGATAACTTCCCTCTCTGCACCCATCCGCTGGGGATCTTCTAGATACTTATCTTGTGGGGTTCCACTCTATCCCAGCGCCTGTCTAACCACTCGATACACTGTGCTGGGGGACACCTTTAGGAGGCTAGCCTGGTTTTTAGTGGGTACCTAAGGTCCTTACACCTTATACCTGGTCCAGTTATCGCTTATTAGTGAAATGTAGACAGCGTCTAGAAGCCAGGCTGTCTAGGGGTAGCTATAGCTGAGCAGCCAAGGCTTATCTAGGAGACATGCAAAGCCCATGCAATACCAGTGTAGTAACACAGTACTCAGACAGATGAAAGAAAATACTCTGTTACAAAAATAAAGGTTCTTTATTTTGGTGACACAAATGCTAAAAATACTAGAGACTATAGTCCCTTAGGAGGTAAGTAATACACAAATTATATAAGCTAGTATGCAGAATTAGCAATAAAAACAGTTAGAAAACAGTGCAATTAGTAAAAATCACAATAGTTAGAAATGGGCCTAGGGGGAACACAAACCATATACTGTGAAGGTGGAAAGTGAATGTCGGTTTCCCACCTAGTCAAGTGTAGTGTGTAGAGGGGCGCTTGGAGTATCACAGTAACTTTCCTAGAACACACAAGAACATGAAAAAGAAGATAATGAAAGAACCAGAAAAGACTGTAAGACACCAACAGTGGTTTCCTGGACCTGAAGACCTGTGGAAGAAGGGGACCAAGTCAAAGAAGCACTGAAGAGTCTAGGGAGAACAGGGCCCCTGCTAACCCAGATGAAGGTGCAAAAGAAGAACCACCAGTGAAGAAGAACATTCAGAACTGCACCCAAGAAGACGGATGCAGGTTCCTGGCTGGTGCAGATGACGTCCCACGCCGGATGGATGATTGCAGTCGGTTTGCGTTGCTGGATTCCGCCAACAAGCCTTGGCACACACAAAGCTTGCAGTTAGCGTGAAATGGCGCTGCCCTGGACCAGAAAACAATTTGTTGACTCTACCCAGGAGTGGGAGTCAGAGGGGGCTCTCAGGAACTCAGAGAGCCCACTGAAGACCAGGCAGCGAGCACAAGAGTCCCACAGCACGGTGACAAGAAAGGTGCAAAAGGAGGCCCACACAGCTCTACAACAAATGGTTCCACACCGCCGGAGAACCACGCAGGAACCTGTGCATCGCAGGAAGGAGTGCTGGGGGCCAGAGCTACACGGTGCACAAAGAACTTTGTGGAAGAATTCCAACAAGCCTTGGCACCTGCAAAACAAGTGGTGCACGGGGTACTGTCTTGTGTGGGGAGGCAAGCTCTTAACTCCACCAAAGTTGGACAGTTTGACATCAGGACCGTCTGAACCACTTCAGTCCACCACCTGTGATGCAGGATCCACGCAACGCGTCAGGAGAGGAGACCCACGCCACCGGTCCTCGATGCAGAGAGGTGCCTGCTGAAGCAGGGGAGTGACTCCTTCACTCCAGGGCGGATCCCTTCATTCTTCTGGTGCAGGCTGAAGACAGGCTGTCTGCTAAGGTTGCACGACCGGGAAATAGTTGCAGTTGCTGGCATGAGCTGAAGATACAATGTTGTAGAAGTCATCTTTGCTTCATTGTTGCAGTTTGAAGGGTTCCGGGAGGCTCCAGATGCAGTTTCCTTGGTAAGAAGGTGAAGTAAAGGATGCAGAGGATTCCTGTTGGAGTTTTTCAATCCGAATCTGAGGAACCACCCAAGAGAGAGACCCTAAATAACCCTGAAAGGGGGATTGGTCAGCTAAACAGGTAAGCACCTATCAGGGGAGGGCTCTGATGTCACCTGCTGCCACTGGCCACTCAGATTCTCCCAGAGTTCCTTGCCAACTTGGAATCCAAGATGGCAAAACCCAGGGATCCTCTGGAGGAGCTCTGAACACTACCCCTGAGGCGGTGATGGACAGTCTTGGCTGCTCACTACAGCTACGGTAGAGAGCCCTGGCTGTCTAGACACTGTAACACTCACTAACAGGGGTTTGCTTGGACCCAAAATAAGGTGTAACACCATAGGTGTTCACCACACACTGTGCCAGCTTTCTATAATTACGGCCTGGATTCCGCAGAGAAAACTGATGCAGCAGTAGGACATGCAGATCTCTGAAATCTGTTTCAATAAGGTGAGCCACTGTTCTTCCCACGTTCCGCTACATTATTATCATTATATGTTGATGACTGCGACTTTTACTGCTAACTGTTTGGATTCAAGCAATTTGATCTATAAAAGATCCCATACTGGAGAAGAAAATAAGTTCCTTACCTGTAACTGTAGTTCTACAGTATTGATATCTTTAAGAGATTGACATGTGACCCACCCTCCTCCCCATACAGGCTCCTCTTATGTCTTCTTGTTATGTATCTTACCTGTGCTACAAAATCTAAGAGAATGAAGCTTCTGTGGTGAAGGTTCTAAAGGGTGCTGTCACCTGATTGGCTGAAATTTGGGTCATTACTAATAGCACTGGTAAGCTATTAAAGTGAATGTCTTTTATATTAACCTCAAAGTAGTTTTTTCATTTACTGCTTTCTATGGTACGTGATAGTTCCATCTTCGACGGGGAATGATTAAAGCATGTGAATCTATGAAAGATACCAATTAGTTAGAGGTAAGTAACTCATTTTCTTACATTCAGAAGGTCCTCATAAGGGGTGTATTTGCTGTCTCATCCTGAGCTTGAAGTCAAGGACTGCAAATATTGCATCACTTTCTCTCAAATAAGTCTGAAAGACAGAGAAGAAATATTGTTGCTCTGGTTGTAGAAATTCAAGTCCAAAGAAAATACTTTTTCTGAGAAGGACAGTGATGACTCTACTAAAACAGAAAAATCCTGTAAGAGGAATAGGTCTTCTGAAAGAATAAATACAAGGTCACCAAAAATGATTTTGAAGGAGACCCACCCTAGGTCCCCAGGACAATCCAAAAAAATCTAAGGAGTGCTCACAAACCTCTAAAAAGAAGAAATTCTCCTCAAGAAAAGTTCCATCTGAACCCTCAACTCCATCTCTGAAGGACGTTACATATAAACAGCCTTCAAAACCCCTTCTTTTGACTACAAAGCCTCTAAAAAAGGTTTCTAAAACTCTGTTTGAGTTCTCATCAACAGTCACTATCGACAACTACATTGTCAACAATCACCACCACTATAAGGACGTCACTGATGATAATAACATCCCCGAATAGCCCACCAAGATACTTTCGACGATGGGACAGTCGACCTTAAAGATAGGGAAAATAGTAACCAAGGCATTGTTGTTGCTGACACCGCTGTTTACACAGAAGAAACCAACAACAATGACAATGTTGACGAAAGCCCCGCCAACAATGCCAATGAGAGCACCATTGATTAAGACAACGCCGACGAGTCTCATGGATGAAGACACCTCCATTGCACACCTCATCGATCACATTGCCAACGATGGCACTGTCAGTGACGCTGCCATTAACACCTTTATTGCCTATCTCAATCATACCTATGAAGGCTAAATCTCACAGAGACAATATTGCCTATCAATAGGTCACCTAGTGAAGTGTCACCCTTTGCACCTGCACATTTGCTAGATGATGATGATTCAGAGGATGAAGGACCCTTTGGAATAGCACATAGTCCTTCTGAGCGTCATGTGAAGTGCCAGGAGGATGATAATGATGACAATGATTATCAATACTATGGGGATCAGTTTTATACAGGTGAACAAGCAGTACAATATGGAGATGAGTATTCAGATTATAGTCAACAAAAACAACAACGACAGACAGTGAAAATGCCTCTGGAGCTAGTAACCAATTTCCAACTCCAGGACTCTCATAAAAGATTCCCAGAGCATGCAGCAACTGAACCCCCACAGCAACCACCAAATCCTAGTTCTCTCCACAGGGTCAGACACTGAGTACTCATGTACCATATATTTTTCCTGCACCAGTGACACTTATACCTACTCTGGCAAGTACATTGACTGACCCATCAGCCGACAGTCCACCTTTCTCAAATGAGCATAGGTAAGAAGGGGGGGATCAGAGATTCTGCTTCAATTCCCAACGAGTGGGCTGACTATCTGATACCAACACCCTCCCCACTGATTCAACGGCCATTAGACTCACCACTGGATGCCATTGGTGGCTTCCACAACCTCATGAAGAGAGCAGTGAAAGGTTTCAACTTCCCCTAACAACTAAGCAATCTGATTGCTATCTCTTTGACTTTAAGGAACCCATGAAGAATCAATCAGGGCCATCCCTGTTGTAGACTTTATTTGGGAATAGGGGATCAAGACAATGAAAAATTAAGCTACAGTATCGACAGTGCTCCCTAGACTGGACAAAAAATACAATGCACCTGACGATTGGCTGACATGTCTAATCGGTCACCCCAACCCGGACACTCAAAGAACCCATCCACAACTCTCACTTCACCACCATATAGGGTTAGACAACATCAGGAAACGGTTTTCCTCCTTGGCAGCCACCACTGTCAGAGCGGCTAACTCCCTGGCAATATGGGGACACTACGACAGGCAGATGATGTTTGATATCATTACATACCTTGACCTCTTGCCAGTGGATGCAAAGTCTAAAGCCAAGAAGATTCTCCATGAGGGAGAGAGGACATCAACGGAGGTAACTGACATTTCCTCAACTGGATTTAGACAGCTGGCTGGGTCAGTGGTACTTAGAAGACAAGGATGGCTGAAGGCAACCTCTCTCAGACCAGAGCTCCAGGGCAAAATCCTGGATGTGCCATTTGACATTGAAGCGTTGTTTTTCAAGCATGTCGACTATGCTTTGAAAACTCAGACACAGACATGGCTTTGTCCCTGGTAATGCTACAAAATCATAAATAGCCATTTTGAGGAACCTGAGTCAGGGTTTCCTACTCCTATAGACGAGGATTTCAGCCTTACCGGCAGCAATTTCAACCTTTTCAAGGACAGTATGAAGCCCAGTATACACAGTAATATGAACAACTACCTCCAGTGGCGTACAAACAAGATCAAAAGGTAAACAGTCTTTTAGAGGGAGAGACACTGCATGGAAGCAATTACCTTTCAACTGTGCCCATTACCCCCCACAAGTCACAAAACAGCTTGGAGGTTGTTTATCCAATTTTCTCCTTCAGTGGTCACTTATAACAATGGACAAATGGGTTCTAGATGTTATAGTTCGAGGACACCCTCTGGAGTTCATCACAAACCACAAAATATCCCCCCAAAAGGGGCACCACCTCCCCATCTAAAACAACTTCTCCAGTATTGAATCTTTCATAAATTCACATACTTGAATCATTCTCCATCGTCAAAGTGGGAGTCCCAAAGTACAATCAAATAGCTGTATTGAATATTTACATATAAGTCAATCTTAAAGTATATTCACTTTCACATCCTGTTCACATCATTAGAAAAGACCTGAAGTCCAGCCAATCAGGTGACAGCACCCTTTAGAACCCTCATAAGAGAGGCTCCAGTCTCAGATTTTTCAGCATTTTAGCACAAGTGAGATAAATAATGAGGAGACATACGGAGAGCCTCTATCGGGAGGAGGGTGGATCACATGTGAATATATTAAATATACCAATAATGGAGAACTGCAGTTACAGGTAAGTAACTCATGATCTTCTCCAGTATTGCATCTTTCAGAGATTCACGTGCTTGAATCAGAATAGCAAGCTGTTATTGTAGTTACATAGTTTGCAATATAAGTACCCATTGAGGATGGTGGATAGCAGTTATATATGTAAACAAATCAACACACAGGGGGTCATTCTGACCCTGGCGGTCATGGACCGCCAGGGCCAACGACCGCGGAAGCACCGCCAACAGGCTGGCGGTGCTTCCGGGGGCATTCTGACCGCAGCGGTAAAGCCGCGGTCAGAAAAGGGAACCGCCGGCTTCCCGCTGCCCCAGGGAATCCTCCACGGCGGCGCTGCAAGCAGCACCGCCATGGGGATTCCGACCCCCTTCCCGCCAGCCTGGTTCTGGCGGTTTTCACCGCCAGAACCTGGCTGGCGGGAACGGGCCACTGGCATGGGCACTGCAGGGGCCCCCTAACAGGGCCCCACATTGATTTTCAGTGTCTGCGTGGCAGACACTGAAAATCGCGACGGGTGCAACTGCACCCGTCGCACACCAGCAACTCCGCCGGCTCCTTTCGGAGCCGGCATCCTCATTGCTGGTACTTTCCCGCTGGGTGGGCGGGCGGGCGGCCTTTTGACCGCGCTGCGGTGTTCTGGCGGGGGAACCGCCAAAGTTAGAATGACCCCCACAATAAGGAATAAAATAAACATGCTGCATATGAAAGTATTAGATATATGTATACCTGTACATAAACATAAATAAGTACATACAGTAACAGAGGATCACCTTAGATGGCACAGCACTGCCTGTCCACAGGCTGCATCACTGCGCTGTGCCAATTATAGGCTATAGTGCTGTGTGAATCTGTGGGTACCCTTCCAAGTTGCAGCACAACATATTCTCTCCAGCAGAACACCTGCAAGCAGGGCAAAGTGGGAATTCCCCTCAGTGATTGCGCCCTTGTTTTTGCTGTAAGCGGTCTGCCAGCTTTCGAGTGGCAAAACTGGATAGTGGCAGAAATCCATCTTGTGACGGTTGCTTTCATGATTGCAGTGCGCAGTTGAGCTTGTCCATAAGATACCTTCAGTTGATCAGTTCTTCAAAGCGGTTTAGTGCAATGTAAGTAGAATGTTAGAAATCTTTTAGTGCCAAGTGCATGCAGAGACCTTTCTTCTGGTGATGTCTGAGTTGGGAAAAAAGTTTGTAGTTTGAGATGAAACTGCAATGGAACCTTGGGAATTAATCTTAGATTAGTCCTAAGAATCACATAATCATCTATGAAACATAAAAAGGGTTCCTGTGTTGTGAAAGCCTGTATCTTACTTACTCTTCTAGTTGAAGTGAGCGCCAGGTAAGTAACTAATTTTCTTTTGCTGGTAATATCAACTATGCTAAAAATAAAAATGTAGCGATATAGGAAATCCTGAACACTCAGAAGGAAAATCAATTTCTACTCCTGTTTCACCCTGATATGGAAAAAATCAGGAGACTGGCACCCCATCTTCGACCTTCAGAAACTCAACAAATATTTTAGAAGGCAGTCCTTTTGCTTGGTCACCTTGCACGATATTTTGCATCTTCTCAATCATGGGGCTCACATGACAGCTTCAAGATGCATATTTCCATTTCCTGATCCTCCCAAAACATAAAAAATACCTGCACTTCAAGGTGGCTGCCACCCAGTTCAAAGCCCTACCTTTTGGACTAAAATCGGATCCTCACATCTTCACAAGTGTCTGCCTCTGAGCTCATTTCAGACAATAAAGAGTCCAGGTATTACCATTCCTGGATGACTGTTTGATAATAGTTGCTGTGCCTCGGCAGCCGACAACAGATACATCAACCTGCCTCACACTATTCAAAATCCTGGGCCTCACAGACAACAAACAAAAATCCTATTTCACACCAACAACAACACTGACTTTCCTGGGAGCAGTTCTTGATATGAACTAGAACAAGGCATTTGTTTTGCAGGAAAGACAGTTGAGGAGTCACCAACTGGCTCTGCGGCTAAGCAAAAGAAAGTCTCTTTACGTTTGGATGTACAAATCGCTCCTCGGAATGTTATCATCTTGTATTCCATTAATTCCTCATTGCAGACTTAACTTGTTGCCTTTGCAGAAGGAGCTAGACAAGCATTTGATGGAACTAACTTTCCTTACCCAGATATCACACTTTTTCATAACAATGGACAAGTCTTTAGAAGGATATGGCTTTTCAGTGGAAGGTGGAACAACCCCCAAAAGAAGATGCACATACATTTACTGGAACTCAAGGCCATAGAGCTTACCCTAATTTCTTTCCACCCTAGAATAGCAAGATGATCCATAATAATCTGCACGGTAAATACCACCATCATGCATTACATAAACAAGCAGGAGGAACAAGGTCATCAGCTCTGTCACGTCAAGAGTAACAGATATGGAAATGGGCCCTGCACAACCAAATAACACTAAAAGCAGACATTGTGCCTGGAGCAACCAATGTCTTAGCAGACGTGTTAAGCAGAACAACTACAAGCTGCCACCAGTGGGAATTCAATCAACAGATTCTCGAAAACATCTTTGAGTGCCGGGGCAAACCAAACCTGGATCTCTTTGCGACCAGGGACAACTGAAAATGCCAATAATACAGAAGCTGGCATGACCAGGAGGGGTCGTGGGGAAATGCGTTTTCGCTCCAATGGTCAAAGGTCTTTGCTTATGCTTTTCCTCGATCCCATTAATCCTGAGGTTCCTCAGGAAAATCAAGGGAGAACCTTGCTGAGTAATTCTGATTGGTCCCAGATGGTCAAGCCAGTTCTGGTTCATAGAACTCCTGCTCCTTTCAGAACAGGCCCACATTCAGCTAAAACCCAACCCACCAATGCTGCTAACAATGAACAATAGCCAGGTACATCATCTGAATCTAATATCACTACACGTATCAGCCTGGCTCCTGAATTCAACAAATTCACAATGTTGAATATTTGCATGGAGAAAAAGGCTAGGGCCGACACCAAGAATAAAAGATACAGGCTTAAGTGGAAACATTTCGGTTTGTGGTGTGAGTGGATGTGTCAGTGTCTGGTGGGTCTTTGAATGGGTGTGTGAGAGTCTGAGTGGGTCTTTGAGTGGGTGCATGAGAGTCCGAGTGGATTTGTGAGTGGGTGTGTAAGGGTCTCAATGGTTCTGTGATTTGGTGCATGAGGGACTGTGTGGGTCTGTGAGTGGGTGCGTCAGTGTCTGAGTGGGTTTGTGAGTGGGTGCATCAGTGGCTGAGTGGGTCTTTGAGCGGTTGTGTCAGTGTCTAAGTGGATCTGTGAGTGGGTGCATCAGTGTCTGAGTGGGTCTGTGAGTGGATGTGTCACTGTCTGAGTGGGTCAGTGAGTGGGTGCATCAGTGTCTGAGTGGGCCTGTGAGTGGGAGCATGAGTGTCTGAGTGGGTCTATGACTGGGTATGTGATGGTCGGAGTGGGTCTATGAGTGAGTGTGTGAGGGTCTGAGTGGGTTGGTGAGTGGGTGCGTCAGTGTCTGAGTGGGTCTGTGACTAGGTGCATGAGGCTGTGAGTGGTCTGTGAGTGGATGTGTGAGTGTCTCAGTGGGTCTGTGAGTGGGTGCATCAGTGTCTGAATGGGTCTATGAGTGGGTGCGTCAGTGTCTGAGTGGACGTCTGAGTCTCTGATTGCATGTATAAGTAAATGAATTAGTGTATGAATGAGTCTATGAGTCTTAATCACAAATAATCGCAAATATTTTTTGAATTGTCACGTAAATTCAAAAATTTTCACGAATATCGCGCATGGCGACGCAAAATTATTTTAAAGCCATAATTTGCTTCTAAAACAGACCTGTAGCACACCACTGGGGTCAGGGTACCTCCACCCTGACCCCTTATGCCACTTTCAATTAAGATTTTCACCCTTGGGGACCTTGTCCTGTGAAATAAAATGGCAGCTGCAACTTTCTGGTCAGGTTGCAGTCAGCCAATTACAGCACTTTTTTTGCATGTGCATGCATGAAAATTCACAAATATTTGTGAATTAGTCACAGGCCCAGATATACAAATTTGTTTTCCCTTTAATATCTCCTAAAGTACTGGACAGATTTTCACCAAATAAGCAGAAGCGTAATGTGTGTTCCAAAAGCTAGTTTCTGCCCTATTTTGTGTAATTCTGTCCAGTAGTTCCGGCTGTAGTTGTGTCTAAAGGTCCTATAGGAATTAACATGTACTTTTTTACTCCCCCCCCTTTTTCTTGGCCCCCGCTATACGAATCACGCTGATACTGTCTGTGCGTAACAAGAATCACCAGGGCACTTTTTTCGGAAATTTTCATGAAGATATGTCAAATGGTGCCAAAGATATAGGCAAGTCAAACAACACTTTTTCTATGGAAACTAGATCCTAACTATAACTACCTACTGGTGACTGCCAGTAGGTAATATATACACACACACTCATAGGAGTAGCAAGTGCCATCCATGTCAAGCTGAAAAATTTCAAGAGTTGCCAGTGTAGTTAGAGTTAAGTCACACTTTACATAGGAAGAGCTTTTTTTATTTTCTTTCTAACTTTGCCACCATTGGATGAATCTGGTTAAAACTTTCATCTATCTCAGCTCTTTCCTGGAAAATGTTGCCATGATCTAGCCAACAGGGTCCAAGAAAAAGGAGGTCCCAAAACATTGATTTCCCACGGTAATTCTTGTGGGAAGTTTAGCTTTACGATACAGAAAAAACACCTGCACAGAATTACACTAAATATGACAAAAAAGTTCTAACTTTACTCAGAAAGTGTGCATGGCCAAAGGCAGTAGGTGCATTGGCCATGCATGGATGGGTGGCCCAAATGGGTGGCTAACTGGCTGCACCGTGCCCTATGGCCAATGCCCCTCTGAAGCTGTGAGCATACGATTAAAAACCCAAAGAACATCACTGGAAAAATAAACATAACATTATAGTTAGGTATGCTACTAATATCTTCTGTTATGTAAATATAAAAAACAGAAAATAACAAATAACTGAAAAACAAAGGCTAAAGTGACTTTATACTTAAGTATGGTAGTAAGATCTTCCATTGTTTTAAAAAAGCAGATATTAATTGGAGAAACAAAAGGTCATGTCTTTGAAATTGGGATTTGCACTACCACATCTAAAGCATTTGCCTTGAAATTTCTTTGAATTCTTTTTTAAAGGTTCTTCTTCTGACTACTCAGATTTCGACACCATCACCACTTTCATAAAGAACATTATCTTTTTTAATGGTCTCTACACGCAAAAGAGAATGTTCATGAGTTCATAAGTGACAATAGTCAAGACTTCTTTTGATGAGGGTCATCATCTTTTTTCCAAAAAGATTCTGTGGCCTTTTTTTAATGACACAGCCTAATATGGATTGATCATGTAGACGCTCTTTATTTGATGGTCCACAATTACAAGTGGAAGTCCATTTTAGTAAATAAGTTAAATAATCTTCAAATGATTCATCTGTTCTCTGCATTCTTTTCCCAAAATTGTAACTTTCGAAGCCAGTACTCATTTTGGGAAGATAGTGTATAACTAACTTTGTCATACAAATTGCAAATTCATTTAATTCCAAAGCCTCTTCAATTTAAAGATCAGACGAACAGGCAGATGTTCAAACACCTCTATGGGTCTATGCAGTTCATAGGCAGTGAAGTATTATGTGTGTGTGTACATACACATGTATGTGTATATACATATAGATATATAGATATACATACAAATATACACTATATATTATATATATTTATATATATATATATATATATATATATATATATATATATATAGAGAGAGAGAGAGAGAGAGAAATATGTATGTAGATGCAAAGAGTATAATATGATGTTTATTACAACTGTTGAACATGTAGTGGGGCAAGACTTATGATAGGTGCAGTCTCAAATGCGTCATGGTGCTCCTCTCCTCCCTCAATAGTGGTAGCACATAACTAATCATTCTCTCCGCACCTGCGTATAAGGTTAATTTTATGCCATCTTTTCAAGTGTGGGTGTATTACCAAAAGGTATTTAAACAAAACCAGGATGCATGGAGTTACATTTGTGCATTTTGTTAAATATACCCCATGACTATTAGGGGGGTTTATTCCCTGTGTAAGGTAAGACAATAAAAAGCTTTTTTCTGGTGTTTTTATGTACTATGGTGATAAACTTGAATTTGACCTTTACACTGTAGTAATAAATGTGTGAATGTACGTTTTTTTATTAGTAGACTTGCTCTAAAACCAAGTCTTATTTGGCCATGGTTATTTTCACTGCTTTGGCAAAAGAATACTGATGCATGGATTAGTCAATATAGGAAAACAAAGCACAAAGCGGAAACCTATACAAGGAACAGTCTAGCCTGTACAGAATTGAACACTGCTCATTGAGTAGGAAAGCTGCTTTGTGACAGAGCTGCTTATGTAAGGTCCTTCTTTTGTTGCTGCAGATCGAAGCTTGAGAAGATGCCATCTATTCCAGAGGAGCCGGAAATACCTGAGAATGAAGTGGAACGCTTTACTATGCCAGACTTCCTGAAGCCCCTGCATGACCTGGATGTGATTGAATCGAAGGAAGCAGTGCTGGAGTGCCAGGTCACTGGCCTTCCCTACCCTACCATCACCTGGTTCCACAATGGGCAGAAGATCCAGAGCACTGAGGACCGCAGGATGACACAGTGTAGGAAGCCATTTAGTCTTTCTCAACTCATACTGCCTCTGTTATCTTATCAGTGTGTATTGTAGTTGACATATATATAGCAGAGTGTTCAAGTTAAGCTTTCTCTAGCACTATGTCACCACTAGCACTTGCCTGAGCTTGAGGTCCTTTAAGCCAACCACTCTCTTAACTGACTCCACTGGAACACCACACATCAGGAGGGAACAATAGAACATCACATAACAAAAATTCCACATCAAGTTTTACATTTGCAATATATCCCCCTACCTTCCTTATGTGATAACTACAACAAATTATGAAACTCTAAACTATAATACACAAATGACTGTAATAAAAAAGCTGTGAATTTACGGGATTAGACACAAAATGTATCCCCTTCCCTTCCTTATGCCATAACTACATTAAATCATGAAAGACCAAAACTATAATACGCAAATGACTGAAATATTAAAAGTAGTTGTGAACTAAGTTATTATCCCTGCACATAATCCCCCTAATACGCAGGTGGTCTGTACTCTCTCCTTGTTCAACCCACACTCACATTACCTTCACTACCAGAGTAGTTCCATCTCACTCCCTCATCTTGATCACCGAACCCAGACACTCTCTTTTCAATCCCTTAGCTCCTTGAATTCCTCCTCAGCAATTCATCACCTATAAATATAAAACCACTACAACCCTCTTGTTCACTCCTCCCATGATACTCAGCACTCTTGTGGTAGAGTGCCACACTTTTTCTATTCCACTTTTCTTCATTCTGTAACACAACATACGATTCATGTCCTTCTTTGACTTTAAATGGCCCTCTAAACTTAGAGAATCCTATTCTCACAGAACCATCTTTAACTTTTGCCCAGTCCCCCACTTTGAACAAGCGCAGAACATCCACCTGACTGATTTGTGGTCCATCTTTAATTTCGAACGTCCCAAGTCAATGTGGTACCAGTTCGATTCTCTGTTTCTATCCCCTCTCAAGCACAAATGGAGGAACCAGTGTCACACTGTTCACCATAGCATGATGCACCCACACCAACTCATTGACAACTCCATACACTTTGCCACCATCTTGAATTACTATTTGAACAGCTTCTTTAACAAACAGTTAGCTCCTGCACCCATACTGTTAGCTTGGAGATTGTACAAAGCAATGCGATGGTGCTTAATGCGGAAATTACCCAAGAGTTTCTTCATTTCCTGTGAGGTAAGTTGTGTGCCATTATCAGTGATCAAGGTATGAGGAGGCTTTGTAGTAATGTCACTCATATATCTAACCACCAACCAATTTAAAAAGACATTCACTAAAACCAAACCTGAACTCCCTACTCATACCAGCCAACTGGCCAATAAAATCTGTACAAACCCTATGCCATGCCTCTCCAGGATAACAAATATGGGCAATAGCAGACTGAGGACCTACCTTGAGCCTCTTTTCACTTTCTTTACACACCCCACAACTCTCCACCCACTGAACGGTTTTCACATCAACTCCTGGCCACCAAAAACCTTTCTTAACTCTCTTCTTAGTCATAAACATAGATTGATTCATGTTCCCCTCAAGAGCATATTGTATAATCCTTCTTCACAAGTGCTCAGTGGGAATATTTCTATCATGCCTCATCAAAATACTCCAACCACTCAGAGACAGGTCATCCAAGTGGGGCGACCATGCTGTCCCTTCTCCAACCTTCAACAATCATTCTGTTAACTTCTTCAGTTCTTCCTCAGCTTCAATTTAACATTCCCATTCCTCCTTAGTAAAGGCACCTTTCCCACCCACAATGTGTCACAACCTTTTACCAAGCCACCACCCCATAATTCTCCAATCTAAGGCCACTTTAACATCCACAGATCGCGAATCCACTAGTAAATGAGAAAGGCTATCAGCTCGAGCATTGTGCCAACCGAGAAGATACTCTATAACATAGCGATACATCTGGAAATGAGTTGCTAGCCTAGCTAGATTGGCTGAGCCTTTACATGCTCCCCTTGTGTTAGCATCTAGACATGTGGCTTATGATTTGAATGCAGTCTATCATTCCCACCCCGCAAATACATTATAAAGTAGTCAACACTCCAAACTGCTGCCAATGCCTCACGTTCAACCACAGAATAGTTGTTCTGTCTTTGTGTCAGCAGAAGCTACAGTTTTCTCCCCAGCATTGTGCATTTGGGAAAGAACAGCACCAATTCCCACTTCAACCGCCAAAACAGACTGTAATCTTGTATCAACTGGTACTAATATTCCAGCAGAACATATGTTTTCCTTGATACCTTCAAAACATCCCTGCTTCTCTTCACCCCATTAAAATACACATCCTTTCTCAACAAAACTCTTAGCCTCTTTGCCTTAGCAGCAAAGTTTCCACAAATTAGGAATAATATTGGATTAAGCACATAAAGGACCTCTATTGATCTTTGTCTTGCAGCGGAGGAGAAGACCTGATGGCATCAAGAATATCCCTTCTGGGTTTCATCCCTTCACTCAAAATAGTGTAACCCATATATCACACCCGCTCAACCTAAAAAAACACATTTATCTCTGAGCAGGGTAAGTCCTGCCCTGAGCAACCTACCTAAAGCATGTTTGAGAGTCTGATTATGTTCTTCCACTGTTGTTCCAAAGAGAAGGATATTGTATTGAAAATAGATCACATTGGACAAACCCTTAAACACCACAGACATCATGCGCTGAAAGACACTTGCTGCTGAGGACAAGTCAAACAGCATTCACACAAATTGGAAAGTGGCTTCCATGGTGATAAATGTTGTTATATCCTTGAAATCCTCATGCAAACTAATTTGGTGGTATGGTCTCTTCAAATCTAATTTTAAAAAGAATTTACCACACTTCAACAACAAGAACATTTCACTGATATTGGGGAGGCAAAAAATGTCAGTGACAGTATTTTGATATACACTCCTCAGGTCAACACAAAATCTCAACCGGCCATCAACCTTCTGTGTAATGACAACCAGTATGACCCAATTGAAAAACTCTTTTGGTTCAATAAATCCCTCCTTTACCATCTCATTCAATATCTTCTTTACTTCATCTCTAACTACAATAGGGACCTTCCTCAATTTGTGTTTCACTGCCACTGCTCCTGATTTGACAACCTTAGGTACATAAAGCTTGAGCTCTCTTGTCTCAACACCCTTTTTTCTCCCTCTAATATGTCTTGGCATGCAACTCATCCATCACCATAACCTGGTTGGGAGCCCTTGGATTTACAGTGGTGTGTAAGTCATATTGATGCTTCCATCCCTAGATTGATGGACCACTCTCTGCAACATAAACCTTCAACTCAGTCTCCCCAGACATAACTCTCAATGGGGCATTAAAATAGCCCACAATATTAATCTTTTTACCTTGATATCCACCTGGACAAATGTCCTTGGAACAGAGTTTCTTCATTATAGGCAAATTCCTCTCAAACATTTCTTGGGTATAATAGTGTATATTGACCCAGTGTCAACCATCAACTCGATGTCCCTTTCCAAAACAGTGAACAATGCCTTTGGTCTGTTTTTCCTCTTTTCACTATCTTCATCCTGACCCTAGCTCAACACCTAATCAGTGATGGTATGACTTTGTATAGCCTCTGTTACTGCAACGATAGATTTAGTAGACTCTTGATCTCAAGATTCCAAACAGGGTTCCGAGCAGACATGGTAACATTAATAAATTTAACAGGACTTAGCCTAATAGTAGAAAAAGTTGTACACAGAAAAACAAGTCTTTTTGCCTGCTTTTAGATCTCAAGTACGCCTTTGATGGGGTCCCCAGAGGATGCCTTTAGTTTAAGCTGGACAAATTGGAAAGCCCTAAAGATCTCTTGAGGGCAATCACAGAATTATATTCTGAAACTCGGGTACAAGTTAAAATAGGAGATGATAGTAGACCAAAGAATAAGATACCCACTAAAACAGGCTTAAAATAGGGTTGTGTCTCAGCTCCGCGTCTTTCAATTTAAACCTGGCAGACCTTGATAAGGGTGCTCTCACAGGTCAACAGTCACCCGCCAGTCCTAGCTTCAGGAAAAGTAGGGTGCCTACAGTATGCTGACAATATTGTGTTGTTGAGTCAAACACCAATAGGCCTGCAATGTAGCATTGATGCCTTAAAAAGGTTTTTGTATCAGCAAGGGCTTGAATTAAATCTGAAAAAACCCAAAAGTGATGTGACTGGTGGATTCCAAAATTAAGTCTTTCATCGGGTTTTTAGGAGGGAAAAAAGTGAAGGTGGCCACCACATATAAATATCTAGGAGTACACCCTGAACCTTGAATGACAGGGAAACAACTGCAATACAAGCAAAATCACAGTCATTGATGTACAGTTTCAAAGTACTCAAGAAAAAGCTGAACTGACATTTGTAAACCACCTTCTCAAAGTAACGTCAACACAGTTGCTGCCTGCAGTGTCCTGTGGTGCGGAAGATATCCAGGGCTGGGAGATAAACACATTAAGCAAAATTCAAACAATAACGTACACAGCTATTTTCAATATTCCGAAAAGTGTGTCCCCACCACAGGTCTGTCTATAATTTGGACTACAAAAATCAGTCCCTTTAGACTCTAAAGTAAGAGTAAGGGTGCATTTATTAAATTATGTTGGAGGCTACAGGCGTCAGGTAGGGTTGGGCAGAGCACACGGAGTTGTACTCCGTGGAATTCTGCAGAGTTGGTAAAAAACTCTGTGAATTCCGCGGAGTTCTGTGCGCGGCGTAGTGCTGCCTGCTTGTGCCTGGCCAAATATGCGCCCAATCTTGGAAGAGCTAAGCAGGGTCGGATGGCCAACCTTGCTTACCGCTTCCGAGATCGGGTGCAAGTAAGTACGTCCACACTTCACAATCCCTTCACCAAGTGGCCATTGCTTATTTGGTCTCTGCATCTCTCCCTGCTGGCCTCCGCCGTCCGCCCTGTACCCCCGGGACTCTGGGGAGACAGGTTCTCGCCGTGGAGCTCTCACTGCACAATTCCTTTTTTCCAAGAACAGGCCCCTGCCCCATCACGTATGCAAATAATATCCGGGCCCAGCGCCCCCGCTGCACTTAGCCTGGGCACTATTGCATATGTTGTGGGGGGTGGAGTCTGTGCTCAATAAAAATAAGACTTTCAAGCAGAGCTCCACGGAAAATAACCTGTCTCCCCCAGAGTCCTTGAGAAAGTTCAGGGACTCTGGGGAGACAGGTTCTTTTACCGTGGAGCCATGACTACAAGTTTCCTTTTTTCCAAGCACACCCGTCTACATGTAAACAATGTCTGAGCCCAGTGCTCCCCGGGCACATAGAGGCACTGCCCTCTGCCCCCCGCTCCCCAGCTGCTGAGGACAGTAAAAGGAGGGAGGCCTGGAACCAGAGGTGGTACCAGTGCAGCCCTCAGCAGCAGCTTGCAGTAGCAGCTCAACACCGACTGGCAGAGAGCAAAGCCAGAAAGGCTCTCCACTCTCCGATGAGCTCTGCTCCACTTTTTATTTGTCAAACTTGTGCAAAAAACTCTGTTAACTCTGTCAGCGGAGCAGAGCTCACTGCCCACACCTAGTGTTAGGTCCATAAATAACCTATGCTGGAAGTGAAAGACCAACAAGTCAGTAACATAAAAGGCTCATGGGGACACAACCTAAAGTAGGTGATTCAAATTCTGGGCATGAAAGATGCTTGGGAGACCAGCATGGGGAAACTAGCTTTTAACAAAGCAACAAATACCTTGGACTGATTTTATCCCACTCTAGGGACATAGATATCTTGGTGAGCAGGAGGCACGCATGGGCCGTGCTTGGATTGTATACCACATTGAGCCCCCAGGACTATCTATCAGCGAATTTTTCCATGCTTGTAAAACAGCAATTTATATTATTTCGCTTTGGGATCCTAGTCACAAAAGATTTAAGCCCCACTTGGAAACACCAACACACAAATCAAACTTGTTGATTATGTCGATATAAGCAAGAATATCTTATACTCATATTCTTCACATGTCCGTTTTTTGGGACAGAAAGGAAAAAGCTATTGAAACCATCCTTCCTATCTCTGCAGATCCGTTCCTGTAGACAAGCAGTCATAGCCTGGTTGTAAGGGGGTGAAATTCTTAAAACTGTCTCTCAAAGAGTTAGTCAACATAGAGACTCAGTCAACGTCAACGGAGAAATCATTCCCAGGGGAGCAGTAGAGAGTTTAAATTTAAACATGAGCTCCTCAATGAAGATTAATTGGTCCAATAGCTGAATGATTACATAAAGTATATGCATTTTATTAAGCTTGTGGTACAAGCCACCTAAGGACAACCAACTTTGGTGATTCGAGCAGAGAAAGACTGTGTTTTGTTTTTATATTTTAAATGAACTTGGTTTTTATTATTTTTATGGTTATGCAAAGGTTTTATATAACTACGATAATAAATGTGATTTGATTTGATTTAGTGGACTCTTTACACATACGTGCAAAGCAATCCTTCAGCCCACATTTTATGTGCTCTTTACGAATAGCATAACCCTATCTGGACTCTCCACTATGAAAGCTGCTCCCTCATCTATGACCAACTCTGTGAGGTTGTTTGTTCCCCACATTTTTCTGTTTTAACTGAACCTTTAGGTTCATGCAAAATTCGGATTCCTCTACCACTTTTGCAATGTCAGTTGTATCCCTTAGAGGAGAATTTTTAGTTGCCCATAATCTCTCTTGAATTTTCCTACTCATATACTTGGCAATCAACTGATTGCCACTCAGTTCTTCTGTCATGTTTCCAAATCAACCCTTCACTGATATCTCTCGCAGTCTCACCCAAACCCATCAATGGATTTCTCCAGTCTCTGTGGCTGCTTGCGAAATGTATATCTTGACATCAGAACATTTACTTTCCAACCTCAATTTGGCTTCTTTGTAGACATCCAGGATTCTTTCTTAATTGGGATCTAATACTTCACGGATGAATTTGAATGTGTGCTTCCCCTCACATCCAAATGTGCTCAAAAGAATAGCCTTTTTTCCTCTCAGGTCTGAAGTGTTGACCATCAAGTTCCACTAAATAATTATTGAACATGTCAGTCCAATCTTCCCGTTCGATAGACCAAGGCCCCTGATGTGAAGGAAAAGATGTAGGTGCTAATGGGAAGATGATTCTGTGTTATTACCTTTTGCTCACTCAGTTTTCCAAGAAGAGGGTATCTCAAATAATGCCCAGGCAGTACAAATGGACAATATAGATCCTCAGTAGACTGCAGAAAAGCGGCAAGGCAGTGGGTGAAAAGTCTCTCTTCTTATTTTTTTGTGGATTACAACATGAAAGGTGGTTTCCTCTCTTGAAACAATGAGAACTTCCACTCAGGGTTCAGCACACACTTCCGCCTGGACAGAGTTGAATGGGCGCTGTAGGATTGGTGCTGAAGTCCATGGGCTCAGCTTCCCTAGCAGCAGCGCCTCACACCATGCTTCGTACTGGCTGAGCTTTGAGCCTATTGCATACTGTGACGCGGATACTCCTGCTTTAGGCAACCCAGCGCAAAGGCTCTGACCAAGGTTACAGGCATGAGATGCTTCATGCCCTGAGGCTCGCATGCTATTTACCATGTGAATGAACCACACAGCACCTAAACAAAACACTTGAGGGATAATAATCCTCACTCTTCAGGTCTGTGAAGATAAATTACCATGGGCTTGACTTCCCATGCGAGTCAGACAGGCAGCATTCATGTTCACCACGTTCCGTGGAAGGAAGCGCTTAGTCCTTTCGTTGCCTGGATTCGTTTGCCACAGGTCAGGCTTCAAGCAATAAGGCAGTCTGAAGCACTTGAAGGTATCTTCATGTTTGTTTAATGCAGTTTTCCTGATCGCTACATTCCTAGAGCCAGCCTCATTCTTAACTGACTCCAGTGGAGCCCCACCTTTCAAGGGGGAACAATAGAACATCAAAACCTAGAATTCCAATTCAAGTCTTGAAGTCGCAACACTGTGCTATCTCCATGTATCTCTGTCTCTTCATATCATGGATCCCACCCTCTTATTTCACCTCAGTGCTATCCCCTTCTGTCTCTGTCCCAACATACCACCCATAACACAGCCACTCTTCTCTACTGTGCTTTCTTCATGTGTCTCTGTCTCGTCATACCATCTCAGGCCTAGCCCCAATACATTTCACTGGGATCACCCTGTATCTCTTTTCTCCAATGTGCATTCACTATTTGTCTATGTCAGTTAAGATCCTTTCTGATCTGGTCCCAGTTCACTTCAGGGCTCTCACCTTGTGTCTTTTTTCCACACAGTTCTTTTATCATGTGTCTCTGTCTCTTCATACCATCTCAGACTTAGCCCCAGTTCACCTCAGTGTGATCAGCCTGTATCTCTCTTCTCCACTGTTCTCTCTTTACGTGTTCCTGTTCCCAGTTGTGTCAGTGCTAATGCTTAGAGGTGGTTGTTAAAAAGCCATGTGGGATTTACAGGTAGGAAGCAGTAATTTTGAAGGATGTTTTAAAGTTGATTAGCAACTTGCATTTTTTAAGTAAAGTGAGAGAGCTTTCCGGTGTTGGGGCATATAGCAAAAATGATATTAGGGGGCATTAAGGAAGTGATGTGTTATTGAGGGCAAAAGGTATGTCAGAGTACGGGTGGGGCAAGACTGGAAACTAAAATCAGCCCGGCGAAATATTTAAACCAGCCCATCATGGTCTAATAATAACCCCTTAGCCCGCTGGGTACTACGAAAATGCAGGGGTGCCAAGATGACCACACACACCCGGATTATGGCCAAAGGGAATAACAACTGACTGTAAATAAGGTTGAAGGCATTGTGTACTATGTGTGTCAGCGAGGACGTGTTGTTGGTGTGTCTAATACGGAAGACGGTAGAGAACTCAAGCTTTCAGCTGAGGCTGTCGCGTGGGCTCTCATTATTCTAAATGAGACTACTGGATTTCTAGGTAGCAGGATCGATAACGGTGTGGGGGACTGAGTCTGACCCACGTGTAAAGAACTCTGTCACCCTAAATCCGGTTTTTGCTCCGGCTAACTAGCAGTGCCTCATTTCTCCCCTGTGGAAGGAATGATTTGGCAGCCGAGCGCATGACATCTTCGGAACTTCTCAGGGAAGTCGTGGTTACTCAGATCCAAACCAACTCTCTTATTTCCAATATGATCTCATATACAAATGACAAAGACAGTATAAGTTTTATATAATGTTTTTAATAAAACAACTGTATTTTAGATATTAAGGCGTGAGCCGCAATAACCAGAACGATACAACACAGTAGGATTGTGATAGTTACCAGGAGAGTAAAACATAAAAACAAAGCTATCATATTGTCAAACAGTTTCTACTCTCCCTCTGCTTGTTCTATCTAGAGCACAGCATGTTAAGCTTCTAGTTTGCCTATTAGAATCACTATGGGGATATCAGCCCTCATACCTGAGCAAAGACCTGTGATCTTGGTTCAGCATCTGCAACGAGGCAGTCAGCGTCAAGTTGTGGTTCCCTGGTCGGAATCTCCCTCTTGCGTGTACTGGGACAAGGAAGTCATTTTATAACTAACATGTCAGCGTGATCACAAAATGTCCCTACGCAGGAATGCCAAGTCTAAACTCTTACCACGTCTATCGGCAATGTACCAGACTGTATCCTTGACTGAAGCACAGAGTAAATATGTTATGGAGAACTCCAGTGCTGAAGTAGGCAAAACAGTGTGATATGAATAAAAAACAACACCATAGAACTGGCTATTTGAAAAATAACAGTACGAAGCCTAATAAAAAGCATGTAGAGCAAAGTGCACAGAGGCTCTAAGCTATTAGCAAATGAATAAAATATATTCAGGGCAAAATGCACAAAGGCCTAAAGCCTGAAGCTAAAGCGCAATGAATACGTAAAACTAACCACACTACAAGGCCACGGGTGTTGATCAGATGTATAGCTGAGCACAATGTGTGTGAATCTGCCAGCAGCGGGTACTAAGGTGGTAAGAGGTGGCCAGGCTGTTTATGAGTATTGGAAAAGAGTTTACCTATAACTATCATAATTTGTAAACAAAAGTCTCCAGTTTCAAAATCATTTAAATATGTAAAGTTATTTAAAAAACATTCTTGACCACTCCCTTAAAACGAGATCCTTCACAGAAGGCTCAAAGGGTGAAAAACTCCCATCATTAAGCGTGAATTACAGCGAATTTGATATGTACCTAGAATTCACCGAGGCCAATGATGCACTTCAAAAACTGTTGATAAATTATTCAACTTTTTTGCGAACACAGATTTTCGTTGAGGCCTAGATTGATCTACAGTTTGGACGTGCACTAAACAGCCAAACTAGATTGGGGAACGATCCATACTATGGGAGATGCCTATTTATTTGTGCAGTCATTCAGAATCCATGTTCTAAAGATATCTGGAAAATCAAACTTGTTCAAGCCTGGCTGGCAGGCTCAACACTTTCCTGAACAGACATCCGTAGGAACCTATATGCAGCAATGCAGTGGATGTGTGCCATAATATTTAGGCAGTGGCGGCTCCTCCGTGTGGGCGAAGGAGCGTGGCCCCCCGCCAGCAGCGGCAGCTGCAAAACCTTTTAAAGAAAACGATAATAAACAGTGCTCAGCACTCCCCTCAGAGCGCATGTGTATTCGGCCAAACACACATGCGCTGTAAGCTGTCTCTGGAGAGAGCCTGCACAGGCTCTCAGACTGCTTGGGAGCACCCTGGCTGGGCGCTCCGCTTTGGGCAGCGTCAGGATTGGCCGCAGGGCAGGCTGGGAGCCTGTGCCTGCAGCAGTGATGAGGGACAGAGGAGCGCAGCGCGGGACTTCACGTAGACACCCAGAAGTACAGGGACCTGGAGTAGAAGCAGGCCACAAGGAAGGGGCAGAACCAGGAGGGTGCCTTGCAAGTAATCCAAGTGCTCAGCTTGGTATCAGTCTTCTGGGCAAGCTACTGAATGCAGTAAAGTGGTGAGGGGGATCGGTATGGAGAGCATATGGGTGTGGAGCACTAGTGAGGAACTTTGCTGTGAGGGAGAACCCTGTCTTCTTCGACTACATGAGGGAATGACGTGCAAATTGTGAGAAAAGAGCTAGTGGAAAACTCTGTTAAAATCTCATCTATGAACGATTTTGGCGGAAGAAAGCAGAAAAAAGTGCAAGTGAAGAATGAAAGTGATGGAGAGATCAGCTGGTGATTTTTTGAGCAGGGAGTCGATAACACCATAACATACCTTACTTGTCCCCTTCCCTCTCAAGAAGCCTCTCATTTCTCGTCCACCATGTCTTACTTTCTTTTTTCTTCTGCTAACATAATTCTCTTTTCTGTGTTTTTCCATTGTGTCCTATTTTGTAATGCACCATACCTTAATTCTAGTGGAATAGCAAGGGTGCCATTTGCCCAACTACAAGCAGCAATAATCTGGGCGCAGTGGGCACATTTCACCCCTTTAACCCTGTTGTAAGCAGGTTCTGACTATCAGGCTTGGCAATCAGGAACAGGTTAAGGTTAATTCAACAACAATGGCCTGCTGCAGTTCAGCTTGCATTAGACACATGGCATGCTTTATACTGTACAGTGGGTGCAATAAAGAGAAGCTCATTCCCCTTTGGGCAGATAGTACTGGCACAGTGGACCATAGATTACATGTGAGATGCGTGATCACAACCTGATATAAGGGTCCATAAATACCAACTGGAGGTCACATTCTGAGGTGGTCCAAGGTGGTCCAGGTGGCCAGGTGTGTGGTGTGTGTCATCTAGGATGACACTTACCACTAGGCATTGTTTGGGCTTTATCTGTGGGATAAAACTGGTCAGTTGCTCTGGTATCGCCTCCTTGGGCCATATGTGGTTAACTGCTGCAGTCTTCCAGGTGTGTATGAGGCTGTTCCATACCTGGTGTTTCCATCACAGGAGGCAGTAGGGGTGGACAGAGGGCAGCTGTGTTATGTTGATCTGATAAAGGGTGACTCTCAAACTATAAAGAGTGTTTTATTGTGAATTTGGGTAGCACAGGCATAAGTTGCACTGCAGTGTGCTGGACTCCTAAAAGCGGGATCTTTTTATACATGGATCTGATGCTAACACCCGAGTGCCACTACTCCTGCTGTTCTTAGGACAGACACGTGCTTCCCCATGCCCCTTTCATCACGTTGCTCTGCCCCTTTAATGATCATTATGTAACCATTCCTTTTGGCTTTCCCACACTACTCTGCCCCTTTACTCTCTCCACCTTTTCCCTCCATCAGTTGTCTTCCCCTGTGCTCGGTGATCTTCCCACTCTTTCCGATTCTTCTCCCAGCCTGTCATTTTCCCAAAAGTTCTGCCCTCGTGCCTTTCCCCGCCTTCTCACTCATCATGACACTTATATCCCTTTTCTCCAACACCATGTACTATGTTACTTTCTTATCTAGCCTCTAAATCTTTTCTCCTTGTTCAAATGTCTCTTCTTTGGGCTCATCTATTATGCTTCTTTTTCATCATGTTCCTCTCCTCCCCTTCTAACATGTCTGTAGGAAAGTATCCTCTTTCTGGCATGGTTACCCTCACTTTTTGCCTGTTGTCAGTGTGTTTTGACTGTGTGCACTGGGATCCTGCTAACCAGGACCCCAGTGACTGTGTTCTCTCCCTTTAAACTTGGTTGCTTGTACAACAAACATCCCACATTTGGCATACTGGTGCCCCCTTATAAGTCCCTAGTATATGGTACCCAGGGCATTGGGGCACCAGGTGTTACCCATGGGCTGCAGCATGCATAATGCCACCTCTGGGAGCCGGTGTAAAATGTGTCTGCAGGGCTGCCATTGTACCCTGCATGAAAATGTGCATGCACCCTTTTCACTTCAGGCCACTGCACCAGGTCACTGTAAGTCACCCCTATAGTAGATCCCCCCTAGACAAGAGGGCAGGGTGTAGGTACCTGTGTGTGAGAGCACCCCTGCAGGAGCAGAGGTGCCCCCCCCAAACTCCAGCTCCATTTTCCTGGACTTCGTGAGTGCAGAGATGCCATTTTAAGCGTGTACTGGACATAGGTCACTACCTATGTCCGACTACATAATGGTAACTCCAAACCTAGGCATTTTTGGTATCAAACATGTCATAATCATACCCCAATACTGTTGCCAGTATTGGTTGTATGATTCCATGCACTCTGGGGCTCCTTAGTGGAACCCCAGCATTGTTCCTACCAGCTTCCTGGGGTTTTCCAGGCAGCCCACACTGCTGCCACCCCTAAGACAGGTTTCTGCCCACTTGCTGCTTGACCAGCTCTAGCCCAGAAAAGCAGAACATAGGATTTCCTTTGGGAGCAGAGGGTAACACCCTCTCCCTTTGGAAATAGGTGTTACATGGCTTGGAAGGGGTAGCCTCCCCAAGCCACTGGTATGCGTTGAAGGGCACATTTAGTGCCCTCCTTGCATAAACCAGCCTGTACCGGTGCAGGGACCTCCAGTCCCTGCTCTGGCGCAAAACTGGACAATGGAAAGGAGAGTAACCACTTCCCTGTCCATCACCACCGCAGGGTGGTGCCCAGGGCTCCTCCAGATGGCCTCTTGATTCTGCCATCTTGAATCCAAGGTAGGCAGAGGCCTCTAGGAGATCTGAGTGGCCAGGTCATGCAGGTGACATCACAGCTCCCTCCTGATAGGTGGTCACCTGGCTAGGTGACCAATCCCCCTTCCAGGGTTATTTAGGGTTTTCCTCTTGGGTGGGCCTCAGATTCGATGTGAAAGACTCCAGCAGGACTCCTCTGCATTGTTTACTTCGACTTCTGGCCACTGGATCTGCAACTGGACTCCACCGGAACCGTCAATCTGCAGCTACAGCAATGACTCTGCTCTGCGACATTGTGTCTCCGGCTCCTTCCAGCAACTGCAACATTTCCCCGGCTGTGCATCCTCTGAGGGCAGCAAGTCTTCAGTGTGCACAAGAAGCAAGAAGGAATCTCCCTTGGAGTGAAGGAGTCACTTCCCTGCATCTGCAGGGACCAACTGCAACGACGACCAGCTGCGTAGATCTTCTCTCATCCTGAGCTGCCTGGATCCTGCATCACAGGTGGTGGTCTGCAGTGGCCCCCTGGGTCCTCTCTGCCAGCTGTCTAACTTTGGTGAAGGTAAGCCCTTGCCTTCCCACGCAGGGCAGTTCCCCCATGCACTGCATCTCTTGCAGCTACCAAAGCTTGTTTGCTTCTCGTCCAAGGGATCTTCAGGCTCCGTGTAGCCCAAGACCCAGCAAGCTTCTCTGCGACGTGCATCCCTGTACGTGCTTCTCCTGTGACGAAGGACCTCTCTTCAGGTATGCTGCGTGTGCCTTTCTACGACTCATAGGCTCCTTGCCTGTGGGTCTTCTGTGGGGGATGGCTCTTCTTCTTTGGACTCTCTGCACTGCTGATAGTCACCTGGGACTCCCCCGTGGATTCAGACCCTCTGGACTTTGCTGTTCCCCGACAGCTCCACTTTTTCCACCAACCACCACATTTGCCTTTGCCAAGGCTTGTTGATGGCTTCTCCACACCACTGAGTGACTGCAATTCTTCATCTGACATGGCACGTCGACTGCATCACCCATCTGCTCCAGTGTTGACCGTCTTCGTCTCACCCCCGACCAACTCCTGCATCCACAGGTGGATGGGTAGTGGCTCCTGCCACCACTGGATACCCCAACATGAACTGGACTTGATCCCCTTCTTTTCCAGGTATTTCTCTTCCTGGATCCACCTTTGGTTTCTTGAAGTCTTGACTGAGTCTTGCAATATCCTTCTCTGAAGTCCTTTGGGTTGGTTTGGGTAGAACCAGTAACTTACCTCTTCTCTCCTGGCCGCTGGGGGGCACTCTGGTACTTACCTTGTGGATTTCCTAGTTCCTCCAGCTCCCCTCTGCTGATTCCACTTCCTTGGGTGGGGACCCGACTTTCACATTCCACTTTCTTAGTATATGGTTTGGTTCCCCCTTAGGCCTTCTGTATTGCCTATTGCTTTTCACTGTTTTCTATTGCTTTTTATGCCTATTTCTGAATACTACTGTACGTATATAGTGTATTTACTTACCTTCTATTGGAGTATTGCCTATCTAGTATTTTAGTACTTGTGTCACTAAGATAAAGTGCCTTTATTTTTGTAATAGTGTGTTGTTCTTTCATGTGAGAGGTGTGTGACTACAGTGGTATTGCATGAGCTTTGCATGTGTCCTAGATAAGTCTTGGATGCTCATCCACAGCTACCTGTAGAGAGCCTGGCTTCTAGACACTGCCTACACTTCACTAATAAAGGGATACCTGGACTTGGTATAAGGCGATAATACCATAGGTACTCACCACACACCAGGCCAGCTTCCTACAATGACTTTCTTGTTTTTTTATGGTCGAACGCGCAAGCGCTCTGGCATGTTGTAATCTCTCTGTGGTCTTTTAACCACGCCCTCTCTTGCTGTTCATTCTTTGTTGTGCTTCTTTTAAATGCTTCATTTTTATTGGTGCATTTTGTGAAATGTCCCTTCCTTGTGTGTTAAGTTCCCTCCCAGGCGATTTCACTAAGTGAACATTTTTGTTGCCCATCACACTATGTCATGCTTCCTCCTGTTACAGCGTGTGATTGCCCCTCCTCCAGTTTCGGTTTACCTTTCATCCCAGCCGATCCTTTCTAGACATTCACGCAGGGAGCCAATAACTCTCACGCTCACAGCGGCTGTGGTGCCTTGAATTGACTTCTTGTTTAAATGTCGTGTTCTCTTAACACTTTCCAAACTGAACCAGAGTTGCCCGAATGAAAAGCGTCCTGTTGATTAAAAGGGTGGTACTTGGTGCACCTGCATACGAAAGGAACCAGCACCCACTCCCCTCTGGCCCCCTCAGGTACCTAGTGTATATATAATCATGCACTTGGAGGCACAGTCACCGCCCGTCTTAATAAGAACTCACAATTCCATGTTGCAAAACTGACATTCGCATTTGCCTTTGAGTCGCAGGACATGCCGGCCATTTGTATTCAGCAGTAGGGCCTGTACAGAAGTGGAATCAAAAACATCTATTTTTATGGTACTGTTTTTTTATTGAGGCGTGACTATTATATTTTTACGAATAAGGGATGAGCAGATGCCTCACAGGAGCCTTACTAGCGATAGTTTTGGTAGGCCCTGCCATTGACACAAGGATATAAGAAGAGATGGCCTGAGATACGTATTCTAGTTACTGGTTTCTTGAACATTACTCAGTTGACCCCCAAAGGAGGGAAAGCACCTGGTAGACTTTGTAAATCAGTGAAATGGTAGAGGAGAGATATTAACAGACACTACAGCTGAGAAACTGAAACCAAAAACTAAATGCGGCACTGCATGTTTTTTGAGTGGATTGTAGAACTGATTATCAACAGAAATGGGAACAAAAACAGACCATGGATTCACAAATGATCCAGGGCAGAAACAGATTTGCAGTAGTAATGAGGGGGGAAGAACAGAGCTGGAGACCAAGTTGATGGGCTGTTGTGTAAAAGGTAGGCATGGAGTAGAGAGTGTTAATGAGCCCTTATGTTTCCTAGCTTGTCACAGACTATACTGATAGTTTTGACAATGTGAAGGGAAGTTCTCAAACGAGATAGAAACTTGGTAGCAGAAGAATTGGTAAAGTCTTTCATCTGTAGGTACACAGATTCAGTCCTGACCCCCGCCAGGGCGCTTATGCCATCTAAGGCTTGGAGTTACTAAGGGTTGCTCAAGCTCTGGCACAGTGAGTCCATGAGTCTTTTTAATAATAAATAAATCGATGCAATGCTTTGCCCCACACAGCCACAAGGGTACAACATTAGTATAAATAACCCCCTACACATGTAAAATGAGTTAGGTAATGCACATTGGCTGTTATAATCTTAGTTTGCCGCAGCACAAAGAGCACATCAATGTTTCATTAAAGTGTCTGCTGAATACTAGAGGGAGTGTAGTAGTTTCCTTTTCAGTTGTGAGCGAGTGCATCCATCCCTTCATCTTTAAAGAGAGCAAGTTAGGGCAAGAAGTGAGGTGTCACCTGGAAGTAACTTCAGGAATGTTGAAAAACTGTCCATTGGGATGTGCTAAATTTATTTTTATTTTAAGACCTTATTGGGACTGCCGAATGTCAGGTTTTGCAAACATCAAGGCTATTTATTCTGGAAGCCACTTCATGCTTCTTTCTTCCAACCACAATATACTTCAAGTCTCTTTTTCTTGATCGTGATGGTTCTTTTTCATCCCTGCTTTCTCCACTTCTCACTGTTTCCCTCCCTTACTCATCCTTCTTCTTTCTCTGTTTTCTGCCTTTCTCTCTGTTTCTGAATGGAATCTCAGTGGCGAAAAATAAGTTCCAGTCCCCAAAAATGAGTGCTGAACTCAAATTACACACTGACTTAGGAAATAGCTCCAACACATACCTATCTGTCTTCTCCCCAGAGACTGCACAAAAAAGATAACCGTTTATAGCAAAGAATTGGTCAGTCAGTAAGAAATACATACTGACCTTGTGTGCATTAGAAGGTGTCTTCAGGGGTTTTTCGAAAGCCACTTGTGCTGTACAGGAAGGCCCTTCCATGAATGGTTGTGCCATGCAAAGTTTAAAATTGTCTGATACCCACCACCTTGCAGAACATGTTTCCATTTCATTTTGAGGTCGAGCGTGCAAGCTCTCTGACATTTTGTAATCTTATCTGTGGGCTTTTAACAACGCCCACTGCACATCCATCACTATCAAGAAATGTCCAGTTAGGAATTTACAACGCTAATAGCTCTATCTCGAGCAAACGCGAGACCCATTGTATTGCAAATGCTTGTTTATATATGTTTATAGATTTTTCTTTGCAAGCATAACATAGTATTGGTCATAAGAACATCCAGTATAACATAGTTTTGCAAGATTAATGTAGCAGTGCCAAAAGTTGAATTCTGGAAAATTAGACCAGGTGAAAGAAAAGGCTATAAAGTCAAAGAGATAAGGAAATAAGAGAAGAGAAGAAAGACAGAAAAGAGCTGTTTTCTCGTGTGACGTATAAGCTATGGCATTACTACCAGCTACAAGATTCACAGACATCAGAGGTGCACGTTTAACCTATCAATAGGTAGGATTATGCCAGTGGTTGGGTATGAACATAGGCACAGTTCAAGAAAACACTTAGTGGCCCGCCCCAGGCCTTGGGTTATCGCAGTTGTGTCCAACGCCAGAAAACTCTCATGGACCATTCGAAAAACGTGTGTCCAGAGCTGGAACACTACATTCCTCTGTTCTAGGACTCCAATTCAGGGGTTCGGCACTTGTAGTTTTTTTGCCTCCACCTTCATCTCTTATGCTTGTCTTCCATCTTGTTTTCAGATACTCATATTTCTTTCTGCTCTGCTCTATCATGCCTCTTTTCCCATTTGATCTTAGTCCATGTCCCTTTCCTCCTTCCCTCTTCTGTCATGTCTGTCTTCCCATTTTTTATCAGATATCCCTCTTTCTACCTGCTATCTTCTATCATACCTGTCTCCCCTTTGATCTCTGACCATTACTATTTCATGCTGCTCTCTTTTATCATGCTTCTCTTCCCTTTTTATTCTGTCATTCCTCTTTTATTTTGGTTCTTTCTGTCATGCTTCTCTTGCCCTTTGTTCTAACATATTTCTCTTTCATTCTGCCCTCTTCTGTTATTCCTCTCTTCTCATTTGATCTTCGGCCATGTCTCTCTCCTTTGCTCTCCCATAATGTCTTTCTTTCCCTTGAATTTGAGATTGTTTTTCTTCTCTTATTCTCAATGTACCTCTCTTTCTCCTTCAAAACACATCATCTCTGGTCCTATAACTGCCCATGTCATCTTTCTTTCTGTTTGTTTCAGGTCATGTCCCTTTCTGTGTTTTACCACAATATTGAGTTTTATTTATTGCCCTGTTACATCTACACACTTTGAAGATACGCATATCTTCAAAGTATTTAAATGGGGAGTTAAGAATAATAAATCTATACCTACTTACATATACTTCACAATACTGTGATAGTCAATTATCTGAATACAATGTTGTTACAAGACAATATTATGTGATTTTATATTATGAGAATCCAAACTGGTGCGTGCAGGAGAAGGGGGATGAGAGAAACTGGTAAAGGTAGACCCAGAAGAAGAAGGTCATATAAGGACCACAGTAGGGCAGATTTATGGTGAGAGACTCAGAGAGAGAGGGGTAAGGAGAGAGTGTTGAGAAAGAAGCCCTTGTGAGAGTAGAGGGGAAGACAACTCAATGTGACGGACATCCTTCATCCTCATTTGCTCTCATATGTGCTTCTTTCCCAACATCCCATCATCTCCAGTGTCTTCCCCTTTGGTCTCCCACTTAATTCTACCCAATGGTGTCTTTTCATGACCTTCTCATTCCAGGCCGGTCATTTTGTACTTCTCTTATCTACCCTCTTCAGCATGGACCAACATGCTGTTCCATGATGACTTTACCTTTTGACTCCCTTCATGAACATCTTTCATCTCCCTTCATAATTGTTTTCCCATTCTATCTCCCAGCAGGGCTCCAAGCCCATATGCTTCTAAGTAGACTGCCCAGTCCTTGCTATGCCTTCATCACAATAGCTTATGCTGAGTGATCTATAGTGTAGAGTATTTTCTGAGGAACCCTTCTCCAAGCTAGGTGTTTTCTCTTTTGAGGTCTTCTGCTGACGTTTCTTCTGTTTTACAGATAAGGATATCCATCGCCTGGTCTTCTCCTCTGTCAGCCATTGTCATGCAGGTGTCTATAAAAGCGTAATCTCAAACAAAGTGGGGAAGGCTGCCTGCTATGCTCACCTCTATGTCACAGGTAAGGCCATATATCCACTTCTGACATCTCTTTTCACATATTGCTCTTGCTGTCACCTTCATTTTCTAAAGATTCAGAAAGAGAGTGAGGCAGCGGCTGAAAAATGAAAAGAACTTCAAAGATAGGAGGTTGGTATAGAACCCTGTATCATAACTTAAAGAACGAATAAAAACAATGGTACACACTAGACGAAAAGCATGGGCATTTTAAACTCTGATGTGCTGCATGAACCCTAGGAGGTACTCCAGAACTCAACATTCTAGGACTGCCTCACACAAGGATCTGGAGAAGGGGGCATCAACTGGGTGGAAATACTTGCTTGGGGAGAGGGAACTAAGTGGCTATTTAATGTTCATATTTTTTCATTCACTAATTTAATTAGTTGTATCAGCAGTGTCATGTTGCCTTGTTACCACTTCAAAACACAAGATGGTGTTCAAGACAGTCTAACTGGTGCAGTTCAGGCTCCAGGTAGAGGAAAATATATCTGAATGAAAGAGAAAAGGCAAACAACTGGGCGGACATCGAAATGTAGAATCTGATTCTGTCTGGAATATATTAAAGAAGTCTGGACATAGTTGATCTCAAAAGACATTATGGTCTGGTCCTGGTGATATGGGGATAGGGAGGGGACGGGAACGGAAAGGGTCCTGTAACAGCAGTGGCGTGCTGAAAGCACCTCTGACAAGATATACTTTTTAAGGTCTTTCTTAAATTGGGGACAGCTGGGTTGTTCATTCTTAAAATGGGAATAGCTATGTTGACCTCTCAAAGCAGGATCAGGTTCTTATCAGGGACTGCACCTGTACAACACCTACTCTACTTAGGAAACCTGACCATTGCTTCCTTTTCCAGTCCTCTTCCATTATGCTGCTCTGGCCAGTTAAAGTCAATGGGACTTTACAGGGTCTTCCTCAGTGTCTCAGTCACGTGGCTGTTTCAATTACATGGCCTTGCTTGCACATAGACATGAGCACTAGAAGACCTCAAATTCCCCATTGGGCAAATACTGTGTGACAGGATTCTGCAGGTAATAGAGACCTTTTTCAAAGATTTCCTTGTGGGTGATACATAATACCTTGAACTCCAGCCTTTGTGTAAAGGCAAAAAATAAATCTGCTTCAGAGCAGGTCAGATGGGCTCATGCCTTGTGAGGTTTAGACACATTGTAGCCACTTGATTTTGGATTCTTTTCAATTTACAGATTACTGATTTTGGAAGGCCAGCATGGACTGTATTGCAATAAACCAATCTAGAGAGACTTAGATCTGGGACTATTGTGAGTTCTGTGAGATGATTAGCCTGTAGAATAGGATAAAGGTTTCCTCACATTGATAGTTGGAGGTTCGTGTTGTCCAATATTGGATCATTCATAGATTCACATGCTTGAATCATTCCCCGTTGTCAAAGTGGCAGTCCCAAGGTACCATAGAAAAGCAATATGTAAAATGATCATAGGCCATAATGGCAATTAACCACTAGTTTAATAGCATATGTATGCCCTTTGTAAAAAAGGGCAAACTGCAAACTTTGACCAATCAGACAACAGCACCCTCTAGAACACTCTCAAGAGATGCTGTATCCCTCAGATTTTCTACCACACGTCTTGTGATAGGAGTCTGCTTGAGCTCGGTTGAAATTACTGCCTTTTTTCTCAACCTTGCAAAGAATTTCTTTCAGAGCACTACTTACTGGAAAATCATGTCAGAACTAGCTACTACAAAAGGACTTTTCAAATCCTGTGATCCTGGTGGTAAGAAGAGGCTGCACTCTCATAACCCACATAAGGACTGCATATATTGCCTTCACCCGAAGCATAGCGTGAGAGATTGTAAGATTTGTTGCACCTTTTCGCAAAAAGCCTTGAAGAATAGGGAAGGTAGACTTTTGATATGATCCCAAAAATTAAAAACTAAGGAATGCCCTTTGTCGGAGGAGGGTAGTGATGGGTCTTCCAAGACTGTAACATCTCGCAAAAGGGAGAGATTCATTGAAAAACTATCTTCAGAGCCAGTGTAAGGTGGGGGAAAAATCTCTTCATATCTCCTCTGCACATTTAAAAAAGCATTAGAACAGTCTGTCTTCCTCAAAAAAGGAAAGAATTGTCTCAGAAAAGGTTAATTGAGAACATACTACTCCTTCGTCCAAAGGAGCTCATCCTAAAAGAGCCTCAAAATCTCCACCATCGATAACCAAACCTCTGATTAAGATGCAACTTCTAAATTTGTTTTCTTGCCGACAAGAGCACTGTCGACGACACTGTTCACAGTGTCAATGTCGACCTCAGTGTCGACATTTACCACTGCAGCATCACCAGATTATAACTTAATCCATAATGTCATTGATGACAACAAAAAGTAGTCAAACATACATCAAAGATCCAGTCAACTAGTCCGAACGACGGAGTGCTCGTTTTCGAAGAAACAACCTATGAAAAAAGTACCGTCGACAAGAGAACCACAGACAACACCATTGACTAGAGTACAGTCGACATCAACACCGTTGGCATCAGCACAATCAACGCCGCAACTGCTGACGTAGGACCTGTTGACAAGGGAGCTGTTGGCGAGGGAACCATTGACAAGGAAGCTGACAACTAAGGCGCCATTGACGTCAAAAACAACTAGCAAGACAGAAATCCTTCCACTATCTTTAATTCCTGTAAGGTATAAGCCCGCTGCAGACATAATCCTATTAGCCGAAACACATCACTAAGCAAGGTGTTAACTTACACACTGGAACACCTTTTAGATGATGATGACTTAGACAAAGACTGCCCATTTGGAGTCACTCATAGCCTATCTTAATTGTATGTAAAGTGCCAAGCCTATGATGAAGAGGAAGATGAGTATCAGGAAGACCTATATTATGCTACTGCAGAACCATCGGAACAACATCAAGAGGAAGTTTCAATTCATGCTCCTCAGGACCAACAGGAACTATCTGTCCAAATGCCTATGTCTCTCGTGAGTAGTCTACAAAGTAGGCTGTGTGGGAAGCTGGCTCAGTTTATGGTGTACACCTATGTTGTGGCACCCTATACTGGGTCCAGGCAACCGTTAGTGATAGTGAGTAGGTGTCCAGATAGAAAAATCTCTCTATGGGTAGCTGAGGCAAGCATCTGAAGCTTATCCAGGAGGAATGTGAAGCACTTGCAATACCACAATAGTCGGACAGTACCTTACTCATAAAAAAGAACCACAAAAGTGTTGCAAAAATAAAGGATACTTTATTACAGCACTATTACTAGACTAGCATTGGTATATCTCACTTTGGAGATATCTACACAGAATATGTACACAAAATAACCATCAAAAATAGCATAAAAATGCACAGGGCCCTATGGAAGGGTCAAACTATATACTAAAAAAGTGGAATGTGAAATAGTGAACCCAACCAAGGTAAATGTGGTAGTTCACTAGGATCTGGGTGGAGATAAAAACACCAGAGATAAGTACAGTAAGTGTCCCCAGCAACCAGGTGCAAGGCAGTTACTTACCCAATTGTCCTATAGGCTAACACAGAGAGTAGTGGTTGGAGTTTGTGGGATTCAGGACCCTTCCCAGTGGACCCAGAGGAAACCAGCAGACAAGAGGAAGGATGGAGAATGCCCCTACTCCAGGATACCCAGAAGACAGGAGTACCTACACCAAGGATCCGGATGCAGAGGGGAGAAGGGACTCTCTCTGAAGTCAGTGGAAGCCTCGGATTGTCCAGCTGTTGTCACGACCCATAGACCAGGGTGGTGGAACCCAGGGTTGGATTCCCGAGGTGAAGGACCTGCAAAGGAAGGGGACAGAGTCCAGCATCCTTTGAGGTGCCCAGGTGGTGCAGGCGGCAATGCCCACTCTCCCTGAAGGTGTAGTCCCTGTAAGTCAGTGGAAAAAGTAGTCCAGCTGCGGGGTCCAGGAGCTGCAGAAGATCCCAGGAGTCACCTACGAGCTGTCGCTTGATAGGCACTGGATTGCAGGAGGGTCGTGATCAGCCAGGTTACCAACAAGCACTGGGAAATGTAAGCAGGAGCAGAAGAAGTATTTGCAAAGTTTTGGGGACCAGCAAGGTCCAGGAGACTCTACCCAGGAGGGGGAGTCAGGGCTGGCCCTTAGCACACAAGAAGGTCAGCAGAAGTCAGTGGAGCCACCATGAGCAACCCACAGGTGATGGACATAGGGAGTCACAAGGAGGCCTCAGCAGAACAACAAAACAGAAGTCCCACGTTGCAGGAGATACAGGACAGTGGCTGATCTTTGATTCGCAGAGTGCTGGAGGCCAGGGCCTCTTGGTGCTTGAAGATCTCTGGGAAGAAGAGACAACAAGCCTTGGCAAGCACAACAGTCACAGTGCACATGGATTCCACTGCAGTGGCAGAAGCAGGGGCTCACAGTGTCCCAAGTTGGTTAGAATGCAAGCAGGACCCAGTGGAGGCCACAGACCCACCACCTGTGTTGCAGAGTCATTGGATGTCCATGGGACAGCAGACCCCACCAGCCGATCTATGTTGTCTTGAGGTGCCTGCGGGTGCAGGGGAGTGATTCCTTCACTCCAAGGGAGATTCCTTCATGCTTCCAGGTGCAAACAGAGTCCTTGTAACCCTGGAGGATGCATAGCTTTGGATGTTGCAGAATTCTTGCAGGATCCGGAGAAACAATGTTGCGGTGGGAGCCTTCCGGCTAAAAGCAGATGTGTTTTGGTTCCAAAGCAGACCAGCAGCGGTTCCAGAGGCCAGGAGCAGAAGATGTATTGCAGAGAGTTCTGTGGAGTGGCTTGATTGATGCATCTGAGGACTCACCCATGACGGAGCCCTTAAGTAACCTTGAAAGGGGGTTGGTCACTCTTTGAAGTGACCCACCTATCAGAAGGCGTTAAGGACGACATCTTCCTGGCTTAACCAGTCAGATGCTTCCAAGGGCCTCTGCCCATCTTGTTTCCAAGATGTCAGAATCAAGTGGTCACCTGGCAGAGCTCCGTGCACCTCCCTAGCGGAGGAGCTGGACAGGGTGTTGGTAACGCCACTGTCGTTTGTGTAGTTTTAACTCAGGGTTACTGAACTAGTACAACCCGGAATATGCAAGGAGGGCATGGTATCATGCAACTAACACTGGAATCGGTGTAGTTGCATGATTCCAACATGTTTGATACCAAACATGCCTAGTTTCGGAGAAACCATTATGTAGCTGGACATCTTGTGTTGACCAGTGTCCACTACATACCTCAAAATGGTTTCCCCACACTTACAAACCCGAAATAATTGAGTCTGGGGTTTGTAGGGGTACCACTGCTCATGCAGGGGTACCATAACATTTAGGACCATGCACCCTGCTCTTGGGTTGAAGGGCCTACCATAGGGACGACTTACAGTGTCCGAGGGCAGTGACTTATATCTAAAGTAAAAGGTGCATTCACCATTTCACACAGGCCGCAATGGCAGGCCTGCAGACACAGTTTGCATGGGCTCCCATGGGTGGCACAATACATGCTGCAGACCATGGGAGACCCCTGGTGTACCAGTGCCCTGGGTCCCTAAGTACTATTTACCAGTGACTTACAGGGGTACACCAGTATGCCAAATGTGGGTGAAAGAATCACTTACCAAGTCAACTTTATGAGAGAGAGAGCACTGACACTGGGGCCCTGGTTTGCAGGATCCCAGCGTACTACAGTCTGATGACACTGACGCCAGGCAAAAAGTGGTGATAACTATGTTGGAAAGATCCTACTTTCCTACACTTGTTGCTGGGTAATACTGTATGCATTTTTCAAGATGTTAGCTTTGTCAGTTTGCACTCATATCTTTGTTTTGAATGGTGCAAATATGGTTTCACATTTACACAAGATAAATAAGAGATTGCATAATGTACTCTTCCAAAGTCTATGTATGAATAGTGCAAAAAGGCCAGATTTATTTTCTTTTTGGTCTGACACTACTATTCCTGTGTAATGTTTATTATATTATTATTATTATTGTATTAATAAACAATTGCGATAACAGAATGCAGGTAAAACGTTCAACTGGATGAACCATTAATTTTTCACCCAGGAAGTGTTGTGACACTCAAAGTGTGGCCATCCTCTTAACTTTATGCCCCTCCTGCCCTCCTTCAGCATTAATCTATTAAAAGGGACCACAGCGTCAATCCTCTTTCCCCTGTGACTTATAATTTTATGTAAACATACTTGTCTTCCCTTTAGTACCATGCAAGTCCTCCATCTTCTGTGAGGACATTTGTTGGTAGAATAGCATTACTGTAGGTTTCCATCTCCATTGTATTCTTCTGTAAGGAAATCTTTTGGTTATATTGTACAACTTTAGCCTTAAATCAATTGTATTCTCTCTTGAGGACATCTGCCACTTATATAGTAAAACTGCAGCTCTCCTTGTCCTAGCTTTGTTGGCAGTAGCAACCTCATGGTGGTCTGGTTAAAAGGAGGACCAGCCTATTATATGTTTAGGTTTTGCAGAATGTTATGGCTCCTTGTCTGCCGATGACAAAAGCAAATTAAAAAATCCCGATACAGTGCAAAAGAAAAAGAGTGTTTTATATAAACAGACATGAATAAGATAAAGAATTAAATGTGTGATGGCAGAGGTAACGTTTCAGATATTAAATAGTTCCTTATTCAAAAAAAGGAAAAGGACATATCTAAGCTGATAGAAGGATGTGAGAATAAATTGCTGCTGTGGGATGATCCAGGATGTTTTCAACAATGTCTCAAGCCAGTAGTGGAAGAAGGCTACCCTGAAGCCCCTTTCTATAAGTATGGAGTGTGTATTGCATATAATATATTTTCCAAAGTGCTGTAACCACAACACACCAAACCTAATGCTGGTGCAATCACCATAACATGTCTATCCTAAAAATATCCATAAATTCTCTTTTTTGAAAAATATGTAAAGAATCCAATGTTGTCATATTAAAGACAATTGAGGCCAGGCCTAATGGCTGTGCCAGTGCTTGTTTATATTGATAATGATTTCTGCTCTCCCTAAAGCTGATATACCATCCCTGTTGACCTGATATGTCTTAAAAAATAGCCTGAAGTAATTACAAACTCGATTTATTAAGTGGAACACGATATGGACAAGCGTATGTGAGTTCATGCATCTTTTTGGGGCATATAGAATGAAGCAATATTTCGAAGCCAGCAGAGTATTTGTGAATCCAGGCCAGACCCCTGAAACACACCAGAGACTGTATGACAGAGAGTCGCCCGGGGGTGCAACAGGCATGTGAACCCACTTTGTCCGCCCCAAGGCACTTTGGTATTACAGAAGGGGCTGCAGACGCTTGTACTGCTGCTTCTGTAATACAGATAGCACTGCCACATAGCACCGGCACTATCTCAAGAGGGCATTTCCTTATTTATATGGGAGTAGGGCCCCATGCAACTGAGGGACTCTCTTTGCCTCTGGGCCCACTTTGTATTAGTGAAGCAGGCACAAAATCAAAGAAGCTGTCATGAGACACCCTGAAAGTGCGCCACAAATGGGGGGCGCACTATCAGTGCGGCCCCTGATAGCAGCCCTTCGAGGGAGGAAAGGGGTCCTATCGACCTCCAGACATCCTCTTTCTGGTGGGTACAGTCACTTACAGCACCCACATGCAAAGGGATCTCTAATCTCTCTTAAAGTGCAGGGGGGGGTAGTAAAACACAAAGCAGCATTGAAGAAGCCTCTCAGTATTTCACTTGAATGTGCTGCTCCCAGGGCAGCATGAGTTTGCAGGTGCCTTGGGGGCAGCACAATCACTGTAATAAGGCTCATTTCTCGGTTTTAGCATGGAACACTTATTTAAAGGTGCGCTGTGGTGCAAACAGGGAATATTCGCCCTATATGTAATACGGCCCTAGATACTTGCCTTGAGGACCCATTCCAATCTGCAAATATCTTACTACCTCCTTTGAGGAAAAGATTAATGTTTTGCGACCAGAATTCAATTGCAAAACATTAATACACACCAATCTGATTCAGTACAAGCCCCTTCTAAATACTGACTCAGTAATGTGTTGTAAACTCTAATTGCGATTCAGTAACTTGTTACAGAATTTCAGTTTGTGGTTTGTCCGAAAGAAAACACATTTGTGCGATCGCAAATGGCCTGATTCTGTGAATCAGGTTATTTGTGACCAAAAAAATGCTTTGTACATTTGACTCCCAGTCCTTATGTATTTAGACTTGGAGGAACTGATTTGCATACGTTGTCCATGCCACAGTAAACAAGATTGTTAGACTAACTGAAACTTGATCATAGGTGAACCAAGAAGATGTAGTAGGTCCCGGAATCTTTCTTTCTTCTTATTGTCCTTGCCTCAATGTCATTGGTTTTAATAACCTTTTAGCCATCCACCTTTATTAAAATTGCACTTGGCCTGTTCCAGATGTGGTTCCAAGTCCTCCAGATGGACCTCCAGTTGTGGCGTCAGTAACAGGAAGAATCGTCAGCTTGAAATGGAACAAACCAAAAAGATTGGACTCTGCCATAGGTAAAAGCCACAAAATTGAATGCATGTTGAGATGGATACTTACACAGAAACTCTGAGAAAGAAGAGATAGAAAAGGTTGATGAGTCTTGAAATCAGTACTGTAGGGGGGCGGGGAGAAAGAAAGAATGTGTAGAAGTCAGTGAGTCCTGAGATAGAAAATCACTGGGTGACAAGGAGAGTGAAAAAACAGACAAATTGGTTAGTGACTCTTCAAATGAACTATTACATACAGATAAGAAGAGTTAATGAATAGAAGAAGGCCAGTGAGTCCTGAGATGAACAATATCATGAAGGCAAGGATAATTAATGACTACAAGAGCTCAGTGAGTCCTGAGATGGACAATATCATCAAGGAGTAGAGTTAATGACTAGAAGAGGTCAGTGAGTCCTGAAAGGAACAATGAAAGGGACACAAGGAGAGTTCATGGTAGAAGAAATCACTGAGTCCTGAGACCGATAATCACAGGGCGACGAGGAGAGTAAACGAGAATAAGGGTTCACAGAGTTATGAACTGAACAATACAATGGAATCGAAAGTGTGAATCGTCAGTCTGAGTCTTGAGATGGACATCCCCAAGGAGACAACGAGAGTTAATGTTCACAAAGGGCCAGTGAGTTCTGGGCAGACAGATACAGAAACATGGTTTCAGCAAGCAAACATATGAGAGCAGGATCTAGAGGTGGGCAGTCAAAAGACAAGGACCCGTGGTCAAAAAGCTGTAAGATGTGCGTTCCCAACCACGCACAGGGATGTACGGGTCACTGAGTTCTGAGATGTCCAAGGCAGCAAGGACCTAGCCGCCCGTAACAGGGGAACATACAGCGAGAGAAGAAAGATAAGGAGTGTGAGAGAGATAAGGAGTGTGAGAGAGAGATCCTCAGACACACTCTCAAAGTAAAACTGAATTAGATGTCCACTTGCTCTGGCAAAGAAACCACTAGATAGAAACACACAGGACAGCAAGGTGGGCGTGTGAGGGTCCTGCCCAGTGTATTCCATGGAACTGCAGGGGATCACTAGGTACCTTCCAGTCTTGGCCATTAGAGGAAGTTGTGCCAGGAGGGTGTGTGTGTTCGAAGACTGAGGGCCTGAGTTAGAGTTTGGCGGAGGGGGTTGCTCCGTCACAGATGTGATGGATATCCCGTCGGCTGTAATACAACCCATTATAGCTTATGGAGATTGTAAGACGGCGCTGTGATGGAGTAACCCAGCCCCAAACTCTAAATCCAGCCCTGAGGCCCTTGTTTAGAGTTTGGCAGAGAGGATACTTTGTTGCAAAAGTGACGGGTACCCTCTCCATCTCACTGAAGCTCTGCCTGCCTCATCTGGAGTTTGGCAGAATTTCTGTATGTCACAGACACTGATTACTCCGCCTCTGCCACTGACATACACCTCTAACGGCCTGACAGACTAAGGGCCATCAGACGTCAGTCATTGTCCACCTGCCCAATTTAGAGCAGGCATTCAGATGACCAGTTTTGACTATACATCACCTGTAAGGGGAAGTGAAAACTACAAAATGACCCCCAAGAGACAATACTTGTGGTGCGGGGGTCTTTAGTTGTTGGAAAATACAAAATCCTTATTTGTGATTTTGTTTTTGCAAATAAAAGAAACAGGTTAACAGTTTGATTGACGGTGCCGTCATGTTGATGGAGATATCTGTCAGACTTTTATTACATTGACATGAACCGCAGTGATGGTGATGATGATTCCTGCCAATGTAAGGGATGTCTGCTGGACCGGCGGTCATTTCTAGATTCAGAGGACAGGCTCTCAGTGGTCTAAATCAGGCTCAAAGTATCACACGGAAAGAAAAGAGTCTGACAGACTGTATGTACCCTGAAATAATCCATTTCATGCATACAGAAAGAGAGATGAGAGGGGTGTGTCCTAAAAATACCAGCATAAGGAAACAAAGGGACACGTTAGATCCTGGGTTATCCACCTGGGCAATGGAGTACTGCAGAAATCAGTCTGGCAGAGATATCCATGAGCGGTAATAGATACGTGTTGAGTTTGGAGTTGAATGGTCACACAGATGTACTGAGGGTGGGCAAACTAGAGGTGTGGACATAGGAATGGTGAATGGAATTCTTTGTTTTTTTTTACTCTCAGCTTTTAGGTCACGTCGTACAGAGGGGCATGTGTGTCAATCTCAAGAAATAGACATTTGACAATATGCTGGTAAAGCAGATAATCTCCCACTGTGTCTTTTTGCATAGATCCTTCACAAGTCACCTACATTGTGCAGCAGCAAGCATTAGGTACAGGCCAGTGGACAACCATTGCCAGCAACCTGAAGGAAACCACCCACACTATCCACGTGCTTGCCAAAGGGGTCCAATACCTCTTCCGGGTCATCACATCCACGCCGAAAACTAATAGTAGGCCCTCGCCTCCCAGCGAAACTACTGAGCTTCTTGACCGAGGTAAGAACATGTCCCATGACTGAGATAAGGAAAGGTCCCATGAACATCACAGTTACAAATGCTATCTAGCAATTTTTGTATCCATGATGTCTGCAGTTACCTATTGGTGTTCACATAAGTAAAGCCCACCTCTGAACGCTATCGACTTCCAGTGAATTTAATTCTGACACAGAAGAAAATGTATAAGATCACACAAAGTATAATTTAGAGTCAAGGCTGCATCACAGCAACTCCAGAAATAGATCATTTCTCAGTAGCCGATGCTGGCACATTAGCTTGCTGAAGAACACAAGTGTTTTGGAAATGATGACTGACTGACCATTGGTGGCCACTGTGTTTGCAAATCTTTTCTATGATTTTCTTTGGTGTCCATAATTAGTTAAAGATCTGAAAATCTTGATTTCTTACATTAGCCACTAAGGCTGACAGAACTTGCAGACATGGCACTTTGTGAGTGACAGAGTACCCTCTAGGCAAAACACTAAGGCGGTCATTCTGACCGCGGCGGGCGGCGGTCGCCGCCCGCCATGCGGTCACCGCCGAATGACCGCACACGCGGAGGCCATTCTGGCTTTCCCGCTGGGCCGGCGGGCGCCCGCCAAAGGAGCGCCCGCCGGCCCAGCGGGAAAGAACCTGCAACGAGGAAGCCGGCTCCGAATGGAGCCGGCGGAGTTGCAGGGGTGCGACGGATGCAGTAGCTAAGCAGAGAGTGAAAATCTTTGTGGGGCCCCCAGGGGCCCCACGACACCCGTTCCCGCCATCCTGGTTCTGGCGGTGTAAACCGCCAGAAACAGGGTGGCGGGAAGGGGGTCGGAATCCCCATGGCGGCGCTGCAAGCAGCGCCGCCATGGAGGATTCCCTGGGCCAGGGGAAAACCGGTGGGAAACCGCTGATCCCCTTTTCTGACCGCGGCTTTACCACCGCGGTCGGAATAGCCCAGGAAGCACCGCCAGCCTGTTGGCGGTGCTTCCGCTGCCCTCCGCCCTGGCGGTTTCAAACCGCCAGGGTTGGAATGAGGGCCTAAATCTGCCCTAAAGTCATAGCAAATTACAAGACAGTTAAGCAGAATCTGTTGAAGGCTGTAGTAATGTGTTTCTCTTGTGTGATAAATTCTCCTGACAGGCCCTTACTTGGAGGATGCACCCGTCATCATAGATAAGCCAGACGTAGTATACGTTGTGGAGAATCAACCAACAAGTATCATTGTGACGCTGAACCACGTCGAGGCTGCAATTACTTGGAAAAGGTACGAAACCACAGAAGCTTCTATGGCAGTGCTAGCATGCCAGTCACCACAGATCTGTGGATTATTGTTTATCATTATATGTTTGCATATTATAGAGGGGGTATGCTCCTGTTATGTTGATTTTAGGTCAATAACAACACAAAAGGATGATAGACGGAGTGCTGAAACTTTTCAAATGCTCACCCCCAGTCACAGATCTGGGTTCAATCCATATTTCTTTTGCTCACGTGCCACCCCAGTTTGGACCCAGCCATATGCAAATAAGTCTTGACCCTGTACTCCATGGGAACAGTCCAGCCCGAACTGCCAGGCCATATCCTCCCCGGACCAGTAACAAGCATCCTGGGACCGGTTTCAGACTATCACCCTTCATCAGCCAGGCTAGCTTGCATTCAGGTGCACAGTGAGCACAGGACCCAACTCTAGGCATACCCTTCCCACTTAGGTCAACTTTAGCAACACAAAAGGTTGATGGACGGAGTCTTGAAACTTTTCAACTACTCACCCCCTGTCACAGATCTGGGTTCAATCCATTGTTCTTTTGAACAGAAGCAGAAGCAGGTAAACGCAGTCTCCTCCTCCTCCTGCTCCCCCACCCTATGCATGCTCCGTAAGATCTTCAGGTGGCTCTCAGTTGACACCAGAAGTACTGTATCTAAAGCGCACATCACCAGCAGACTGAACTATGGTAACACTCTTCATATAGGAATCACTGCACGCTTCCTGAAGATACTACGCACAATACAAAACCCAGGTGCAAGACTCACCCCTTGAGCTCCCCAGATGGACTCACATCACCCCACACCTCAAGAAGCTAGACTGGCTCCAGATAAAGAAGAGATACCAGTTCAAGATACCGGTACATGCATACAAGCACTGCGCGTAGGACAAGCATACAACCAACCAGACACCTGCGATCCACCTCCCTTTCCCTCCATACACACCCCGGATATGCTGGACCAACAGCGGAGGACACTCCTTCTGTCACCTGGCAGCCAAAGCCTGGGGCGATTCCCCTTCACCTGAGGAACACCCTTCACCCCGGGAATTCAGAAAAGGACTCAAGACATGGCTATTCGAATGAACAGAGCACTGTGAAGCAGCTAGCAACTCCAGCGCCTTGAGACCCTCATGGATGATTTGCCGTACTTTATAAATCCTGATTTATTGATTGATAGCAGACTATGAGAAGTCTGTCGCGAGTTGTGAGAGGAGCCCAAAGGCTATGCCAGCCTAAAGAAGTTAGTGGAAACTAGAGGTGGGTGACCTACAGGAAGCTCGAGCCTGCTTGAGCCAGATGCCTGGCTCTTGCTCAGCTGTAGGTCCTCTTGGACACTCAAGCCCAAAAAGGAGCTGAGCTTTCATGTGGCTTCTGCTTGCCACTCATGCTGTAGCCTCATGCGCCAAGAATGAGAGACAATCCATTAACCTTTAATGCAAAAAAAGTAGAGAGAAAGAGATACTTATCTAGTGGCTGAATTGTATAATGTGAAACTAGAAAACCAGCAATCAATCCCAGCTTCCTCACTTCACAAAAATCTATGATACAAGGCAAATATGTGTTTTCCCCCAAATCTCCTTAATCTTCATTATCATATGAGAGCAATTTTGAATAGCTGAGTTCTGGATGCGCATGTACAAGCACCTGTATGTTTGCTTTCATACTATAATGTTGCTTCATACATAATAACAAAAACACTATCAGATTTGCCTCAAAGCTCTACAAGATATAGGTTTGCAAGTTAACTTCAAAAGGTCTACACAAGTACTGACTCAAAGACTACACTGCCTGGGAGCGACTCTGGATACAAACCACGCATGAGTGTATCCTTCGGAGGAGAGGTTATCCTCAATGAACATGAAATGTTGCTCTCTCCTCCGCAACCCCTCGTCCATCGGCCTGGCAAATAGCATCACTTCTGGGGTCGATGGCATCTTGCATCTTTATTGTCCCCAATTCCAGATTACACATGAGACAGCTACAGCAAGCTCTGGAAGATCAGTGGTCTCAGTATTCAAACTTACGGGAGGACAGAGTGATCATCACACAAGACACCAGACATTCACTCAAATGGTGGATGTAAAGTCAGCACCTTCTGATAGAGGTGCCTTTTCACACAGATTCTTGTCACGGATGCTTCCCTCCAGTTTTGGGGAGCTCCCATGGGTTCTCTGCAAGCTCAGTGCTTGTGGTCAGACAAGGAGCAGCTGTATCACATAAATATGCTGGAGCTCAGGGCAGTCCATCTCGCACAGAAGTCTTTTTCTCCACCCATAAAGACAAACACTCTTCTCCTACAAACAGAAAACATGACCACAATGCATTTTTTGAACAAACAGTGGGGAACTTGCTCACGTCCCCTGTTGCTGGAAGCACAAGCTATCTGGAAGTGGCTACTGGTCAGGGCCCTAACAATTTCTGCCATTCATCTACAAGGGACACTAAAAACCCAAGGAGACTCTTTAAGTCGCACCTTTGCAGAGGCTCACAAATTCATTCTTAACAACATTGTCGATCAAGACCTTTTTCAGGAATGGTGTTGGCCTCAAATCGACCTGTTTGCAGACAAAGCAAACAAAAAATGCCCAGACTTAGCATCCAGGTTCTACCGACCAGGAACAAAGGGGAATGCCCTTTTGATAATCTGGTCAGGGACTTTTCTGTAGGCGTTTCCTCCCATTTCTCTGATTCAGTCATAAACAAACTATACAGAGCCAGGATCAGAATGATTCTTTTCCACCTATCAGAAAAATCACACAGAAGACACCGTGCAGACCGGATATCCCCCACAAGCTTGTAGGGAAGATATTCAACTGATTCCCTCAGCCTTTCTGCGCCTCACCTTCATACTATCTCATCCTTCCCCCCTCTCACTGAAGATCTGGTTATTAACCTCCTTCAGTCTCTAAAGTCAGGCTCTCCCCTCTACCCAGCACCTCCCCTCATCTTGGCCTTGGGGTCAGCAGTCATAGCTCCGATCCTGACTGATATTCTCAACTCTTCCCATACCTTGAGCTAGATCCCACATCAGTGGAAGCATGCCATTGTTAAGCCCCTATTGAAAAAGCCCCACCTTCATGCAGCTCTCCTTAATAATTACGGGCCTATCTCATTGTTGCCCGTGGTGTCTAAATTAATTGAAAAAGATGTAAATAGGCATCTTACAGACTTTCTTGAGGGTCATAATATCCTGTATAGTACTGAGATGGCACTTCTCACACTTATGGAAGAGGTTAGAAGGCGCCTCGCTCAAGGGGGCCCAGCAGCCATTCTACTTGATCTCAGTTCGGCCTTTGACATTGTTGACCATTCCACGCTGATCCAGAGAATGTTGGAATTCTGGCAATGCGTTAAAATGGCTCTCTGATAGAGCTTTTCAAGTTCTCGATCATTCACATTTTTCGAACTGTGTTTCACTCAACTGTGGGGTCCCTCAGGTTTCTTCCCAGAGCCCCACTTTGTTTAATCTTTACATGTATCTGTTAGCGGAGGTTATAAAGCCATTTGGCCTAATGCTGGTCTCCTACGCTGACAATACTAAATTTTTCTTTCTCCACTAAATCTGATCACTCCTCTCTGACCCCTTGTCTCCAAGCAGTGACCAGATGGATGTCTGACTGCAAACTAAGACTTAACGAAGACAAAACGGAAGTAATGTTATTTACATGTATCCGTTAGCGGAGGTTATAAAACCATTTAGCCTGATGCTGGCCTCCTACGCTGATGATACTCGATTGTCTTTTCTTTCTCCACTAAATCTGATCACGCCTCTCTGACCCCATGTCTCCAAGCACTGACCAGATGGATGTCTGACTGCAAACTAAGACTTGAAGACAAAATGGAAATAATGTTATTAGGGAACCACCTCTCTCAAGGGCTCCAGTCAGCTATTCTGGAGTCTCTGAAAGCCCTGCCTCTTCCTCAAGGTAAGATAAAAATCCTGGGAGTCTGTCTTGACTCACGGCTTATCATGGGCCATCAGTCCAAAACGACAGCAGCCACCTGTTTTAGCCTTCTAATACTTTTAAGGCAAATTTTCAAAATTCTCCCATTCTTAGCTAGGAAGCTCTTAGTCCAGACCCTGATTATCTCGCTTCTAGATTATGGCAATGCTCTTTACCTTGGCTCCCCCAAGGATGTCGTTAAAAGACTGCAGGTGGTCCAGAATGCTGCTGTGCAGCTCCTCTTTAACATCCCCAGACATCAGTCTGCTAAATCTTCTATTCCCCTTCTCTACTGGCTCCTGGTGGAACAACCGATACATTTTAAATCCCTCTGCTTGATGCATAGAGCCTTATACAATAGAGGTCCATCTCTACTAAGATCTATTGCCTCCTTTTATATGCCTTCCAGGTCTCCCAGATCCTCAACGTCAGCCTTGGTCCGGCTTCCTGCAGTGAAGAGAGCTAGGTGGGGTGGTAGATCCTTGTCCTACTTAGGAGCTCTGGAACTCCCTCCCACAAGAGCTCCGGCTAACTAGTCGAGAACTTCCCTTCCGTAAAGCACCTAAAACCTGGATGTTTAGAGCATAAACCCTTTGTTGGTCTGTGCGGGTCTACCTTAGTGCTGGGATGCCTCTCGGTAGCCATGCGCTCTACAAAAACTCTAAAATAAACGAAACTAAACTAAACCTAACTGTCACCCAACAGTCACCTCTAGGGCATGATGGGATACAGGGGGTCCTGGAGGTCTTAAAGGCACAGTGCCAGTCTTTCCTTTTTACGCTTTTAATGCATCCTATACGCTAATAATGGCTTTTGATTCCTTTGCAGTTTTCACTTTAATAAAAGCTGTGGTTTTGCACCCTATTCTCTCTCTTCTGTTTTTCAGAAATTATGAGTTTGGCAAGAGGTTTATTAAAGGAAAATTGAATGTAAGTTAGGCATTTTTAGCCTTTACTGTAGGCTGCATAGATGTAATATATATGTATATTATGGGGGTCCCACTGCCAACAGCCTGGTGGTGCAGAACGCCACATTATGAGTGTGGGGGTTTGGCCCCTACCAACCAGCCACATCTCCACTCATACCGCCATGGCAGTCTGAACTGCTGATCATCTCTGACCCGGCGGACCACAGAAGACCGCCGGCGGTACTAGGAGGTGGCCTTCCGACATGGTTTCCGCAGTGGTAGCCCCGCCATGAAAACCATGGCAGAAGGGCTACCAGTGACAGGGAATTCCTTAGACAGCTCCTCCACCCCCCCCCCAGCAAGCACTAGACCCCCCTCCCGCCCTCCAGCCACAGCACCACTCTTCCCCCACCCTCCCCTTCAGACACTGCACCCCCCACCCTTTTCTGACACTACGCCCCCGCTCCCCTCAGACACTGCACCCCCCGTCCCCGCATACACAGACAGCCACACGCACACACATACACTCATTCACCTACACTTACATGCACACATACACTCACATGCATCCATGCACACATTCATAACTTCATTCATACATGCATTCATACACGCATTCACAACTACATTCATACACGCATTCACAACTACATTCATGCATGCATACTCACACCCATCCAGACACGCATTATCACACACATACACACTTACATGCAGACACGCATTCATGCATTCACTCAACATTCAGACACGCATACAACCACACATTCATGCACATACGCAGACACCATACACTCATACACGTACTCATAACACCCCCACTCTCCTAGCACCCTCTCCTGTCGGGCGATCACTTTACCTGTTCTGGGGAGAAGGTCGTTCGGCAGGGAACGGAACGGGGCGCTTCCACTGCCGGCAGCGCCCTGCCAGCAGGACACTGCGAGGCCATATACTGGCGGGGCGGTGCCGGTGGTGGACCGCCAGAGCACCTCCGCCCGCCAGCACGACTACTGCCGGATTTCAACCCAAAGTGTGGCAGAAATCCGTCAGTACCTGTGATATGGCAAGCGAGAGGCCACCGTCTCCTGACGCCCACAGCTTTGGCGGTCTTCATGGAAGACCGCCAAAGTCGTAATGAGGGCCTATCTCTTTATATATTTGATATGTCCGGCGATCCCCGTTTATAGGTGGGAATATTCAGTGCTTTTGGCATTGATGAGGATTCACCTGGAAGAGAACTAAGATTACAGGTAAGTAACGTATCCTTCTTTTTCCTTTGATATCTCTAAAACTACTGAACGAATTTATACCAAATCACAAAAACAAGATTTGCGCACCAAAGTCTAGCTTCCTGACAAATTTGGTGTAATTCCGTCCAATGGCCCAGACTGTAGGCGTGTCTAAAGGCCCTATGGGAAAATGCATGGGGAAACCACATATTTTAGATGGTTTTTAATAAAATCATAATAGGAAAACCTAATAATCGCCCAATATAGCAGCAACAGTCAGCATAACCTACCAAAAAATATTTCATCATATATGACAACTAAAAAATATTTACAACCGGTCACTTAAAGAGTTGATACTAGTTGATACAGTAAAACTATAATCTCTTAAAAAAGACATTATGAAAGACTAGGGTAAAAATGAAATAAAGTAGACACATTTGAATTAATACATGATAGTTGACTATGTGGTCAGATTAAGGGCCTCATTAGGAGTTTGGCGGTCCAAATGCCAAATTAAAGTTTGGTTGTTGGGGGAACAGTGTTCCCAGTGGGGTGATGGCAGTGCAGGTTGGAATCAGCCAGTACAGCGCTGAACTCAGCATTGCCCTGTTGATTACAACCTTGTTCTCCGCCAGCCTTTTCATGGCGGTACCAACGCCATGAAAGTGCTGGTAGAGAACAGGTACAAGGGGGGGCCTGCACTGCCCATGCCTGTTGGAGGGACTCCCCCTGCCTAGCACCCTCATAATGCGCTCTGTCTGCTGTGCAGACAATGCACATAACAAGGGTGCTGGTGCCCCCTGTGGGCAGCAGCATTGACGCCGGCTTGATTACGACTCAGCGACAATGCTGCCGCCACTTTCCCGCTGGGCTGATGGGAGGAAACCTTGGTTTCCACCCGTCAGCCCAGCAGGAAAGTCGTAATGGGCCTGGCGTGGAGGTAGTCAATAAGGCGGCAACCTCCCTGTCAGAGGTTCAACGGACAGGTCTTCCCGTCTGCAAAACTCGTAATCGGCCCCTAAGTGAGCTACTGGTTGGCCTTCACGAAAATAAAAAATAAGTGTGCTGACTTCTGCTGCTCCCTAGATGGGAGATTTAGCCTGGTGGTGTCCCAACAGAAGCTGTTTTTCCAAAAATTTACAAAATCTTGCCCCTCCACTGACTAACCAAAAGCTAGAAATGGATAGCACTTCACCAATCCAGATCAAAGGGCCAAGATGTTATATGATGCAAACATATACAGCAGTAACAAATAATACCAAGAAGGCTGCAACCCAACAGATATGCTGATTGCCTCCTGCGGATCCTAAAAGAACTCAAAATAGTGACAGAGCAACAAAAAGTCTGATAGTCTTTCAGTTCCTTATAGAAGGCTATGCAATTGCATCATTTTGCCACCTGAATGTCCAAAACTACAGCCATGATGGGCCAATAGAATAATCCCCAGTAGTCCTACCGGGGGGCCCTCAGTATTGGAGCCAATGGCTCTCCATCCCCATATGTAGACCACCCACAGCAGGTGGATGTGCCTGATCACTTTACAGTTCTTGTGTAGTTTGTTGTAAAACCAATTACACTGTGCATATAAAGGCCTAAGTAAGTGTTCAATGGACTTGCTTAAACTTCTTCCTTTTGTACGTATGTCACAGTGTTGAAGTGTGTAATTCGTGGACTGCCTAAACAAGTGGCTCTTCTTCAAACCCTGGGTTCCCTGCTCAAGCAACTTACACTGGAAAGGGCTTCATTGAGTTCAGGTAGCCAATCTTATGGAAATAACTGAAAACCTATTAAAGATAAAGCATCAGTGAAAGCTGTGAGGGAGAGAGATGGTGCAGTGGGCTGAGCTCTAAAAGACTAAAAGTGACATTGTGATATCAACTCTATTCTTGCTCCTGCAAACTGAGCTTGAGCTTTTAATGTTTTTTTCCTGCTTGGAAACCTTTAGAACCTTTTAAAAACAGTTTTGGTCAGCATGTCTAAAGACTGAGAGCACATTTGTCATGTTTTCTGACAGGAAAAATATTTTTACCTTCACAAAATGCCGTAGATTTTGTGAAGTGCTCCAACTATGGGAGAGGAGAAAGAAGCCCCTTTTTTACCTCTTTGAATTATTTCAGAAAATGTCGAGGAGAACTATAAAGGACAGAGGCTGATTGGACTTCAAGAAGACCAACTCAGGTGTCAAGAGGCAGCGTATAGAAGATCTGACCGAAGAGGTGTTTCCTTGAACTCTACTCGTTCCACTAGCCCCTCGTGGAGGAAATGCAGGGAGAGATCACAGAAAAATAATCAAAGACACACACAGTCAACTTCCACATCCATGACAGCGAACGTAGGGTCTCAGACTATTAGCTCACTGTTGAGAGCTGGCTCAACGTTGATGAGGGGGTAGACCAACATCAAAAACAAGGAAGTCTCTGTCAAAGAATGCAAGAACATCGATAAGACTCTGAACATCGAGGGATTCCTCTCATCAGATTTTTCCACCAGTCTACACTCTACACTTTTGAACACTAGACAAGTCAGAGACTTGTAACTGATATAAACACACCTGCCAAGGTGTCCTCAAGACTCAGACATCATTGGGGGGGTGTTTTAACAGTGTCCGGAGCATTGACACAGACAGATCTCATCCCGCTTGCATGCTCACTGGCCAAGATGCTGCCAGACAAGCTGGTTAGTTGGACTCAAGGGTGGGTGCTTACTAAAATGTGGAGGACCAAACATCCACTGAGCAGAAACTATTTGCATTACTCTTCACTACACATCTTGAACATCTGCATTGACATGCTGTTCCTAACACCACACCTTAGAGGGGAAACACCCTTTGTGGAATACCTGGCTAGTTCTTCTGCTCCAGCGAGGGCTTTTTTGAGAGCCTGATGATAGTATGGGAAGCATTACAAATGTTTATGCCCAGTATCCACTTGGAAAATGCAGCAGGCATGAGGAGTATTTTAAGCGACCACCTATACAGTTTATAGAATGACTTGCAGGTACTGGAATGCACAGCTCTAAACCATATGGAGAGCAGACAAAAACATCTAAAATCTAGATGTAAATGCAAAAAATGTGATTATGGACACTACATAGCCTTTTGACACTCTATAGACGATAACATCTAGTCTGCACAGATAATCCCTGCTCAGTAATTACATCTGTAAGACATCCAAATGGCTCCCTAGGAAAAACGCTACACAGCATTAATAAAGCATATGCTTTATTCTACAAGGGTCTGAATCCAGGATTGCTGCATTAAAAACCGAAACAGCTCAACAGTATGTGCAAGGTGTACTTTTGAAATGGAAACTGCCATATCACAGATGGCAGCTGGCAAAATACCAGGCAAGGATGGCCTGCCCCTCTCGCCTTCTATGGTCAATTGATAGACATGTACAAGGTGTCCTATGAGAAGGGAAAGTCCCTCCAACTCATGAGTAGCTGCTGTAGTGGAACTCTTGAAACTGGACCATGATTAGCTGAATGTGGGATCCCACCACCCACTGTCAAAGCTTAGTTTAGACTGTAAAATCCTTAGGACGGTGCTAGAGAATAGGATATTGAGTGTACCACAACATCAGTTCCACCAAGATAAGAGCGTTTTCTTCCCTGGCAGAAAGACCAGCCCCAATGTCTGAAAACTCTTCCACATTATCAGTAAGGCCTCTTCACAGACACAATGTGCAGAAGTAGCCCCAATTGACATGGAAAAAGCCTTCTACACCTTATTGTGGGAGTGCCTATGAGTTGTGCTGCAAACCGTGGGATTTGGGGCAAATATATTGCTTTGACTGCACTAATTCTATATCATCCTACCACACGACTTAAGGGTGTGGTGTTGAAAACATGGCCTATTTGATAGGGCAGCAGACAAGGCTGCCCCCTCTCACCACTGATGTTCTCACTGGCCATGGAACTGATAACCATGTGTCGAGTGGTTGGATAGTGAGAGTTTCTCAATGATAACTCACTAACGCCATCTCCATTTATGCAAATTAGGTATTATTGTATATAAGAGAGAAGGACTGCCACAGATGATGCAGGAACTCGACAGATATGGGGTCAAGAGTGGGTGTTCCCCTAGCCACATAGGTGGACAGTTACAGACCCAACTATTACTATGAGCCTCTCGCTGGAAGAGAACTCTTTCACGTTCCTGCGAGTTAGGGTGCATAGAGACTTAAAAGATGTCAAAGGGAAGCTAAGCATGGCCATAACAGCAGCCAGATCTTTGTGACCTTTTGGAACAAGCTATACTTCCTTCAGCAGGGCAGGTGGGATGAATGAAGATGATTTTCCACTATCCCCTTACACCTTAAAATACAGTTTTTTAATGAGCTGACTGTGCTGCTGATAGAGCCTATATGGGGATCAGGGGGGTGCAGAATAACCACTCACAAGCTACACCTGCCATTAGCGAGGATTTAAATGTTTCACACTTTCAGTCAGACTATTTAGCAGCACAGCTACAATACCTGACACAATGGTTTAGACACAACTGCATGCAGTAGAGGGCCTAAATGAGTAGCAAGCTTGCACCAACCACTCAACACTGGCACATAAGCAACACCCAAGTAGATTCTTGTCCGGGTAGCCATATACAATTGACACTAGTGTGTGAAAAAGAAAGAGGCTTATGGCCTGTGCACGCAAAATACAAATATGGGGCTTAAATAAGTTAGAACACATTTCAGAAACAGCAAACATACCTGTGTGTCCCAGATTGTAGATTACCACATTGGGTCGACTTTTTGATTTAGGTGTGTTTATGGTCCGGGTTGGCCAATTTTTGACACACACAGCCCTAACGATGGCAGCTTAGCACATGCATAGTAGCACAGTGTCTGAAACCCAAACTTATGAGGTGCTATAAATCCTCCTTAGGAGGTGCCACCACCGACTCAAAATCACTACTTCGTACAAAGCCATTAGGAAAAAATATTGGAAAAACCTTAAGAGCTACATGAAATAAGAACTTGTGTGAGGAAATGACTGACAGTGACTGGGCCTAGCCTCTTACATGTACAAAAAGTCCCCAAAAAAGCCTTTTTAAAACTTCTACAGTTAAACTATATACACCGTACTTATTTTACGCCTGCTGGATTGGCCAACATGTTTTCTGAATCAGTCCACACTTGTGCTAGATGCTGGAAAGCCTGTTGTGAACACATAGTGTGGCCTTGTCCCACGGTCTATTGCTGGTGGGGTGATATTACTTGCTGCATATCTGAATGGACTAATAGACTGAACCTGCATTATCCTATGACACGTCTTTTGGGATTGATGCCCAGACCAAGAACTGACAAATTCACTTCTAAATGTGTGGCAAAATGGGTAATGACCATGAATTTGAGACCCACTAAGAAAGCTGAAATCACTAAGGGGGTGATTTTAACCTTGGCGGACGGCGGAGGCCGTCCGCCAAATGACCGCACCGCGGTCAAAAGACCGCGGCGGCCATTCAAACATTTCCTCTGGGCCGGCGGGCGCTCTCCAAAAGAGCGCCCGCCGGCCCAGAGGAAATGCCCCTGCAACGAGGACGCCGGCTCAGAATTGAGCCGGCGTAGTTGCAGGGGTGTGACGGGTGCAGTTTGCACCCGTCGCGTATTTCAGTGTCTGCATTGCAGACACTGAAATACACAGTGGGGCCCTCTTACGGGGGCCCCTGCAGTGCCCATGCCATTGGCCATGCCATTGGCATGGGCACTGCAGGGGCCCCCAGGGGCCCCGCGGCACCCCCTACCGCCATCCTGTTCCTGGCGGGAGACCCGCCAGGAACAGGATGGCGGTAGGGGGTGTCAGAATCCCCATGGCGGCGGAGCACGCTCCGCCGCCATGGAGGATTCCCCCGAGCAGCGGGAAGTCGGCGGGAGACCGCCGACTTTCCGCTTCTGACCGCGGCTGAACCGCCACGGTCAGAATGCTCGTGGGAGCACCGCCAGCCTGTTGGCGGTGCTTCCGTGGTCGGTGGCCGCCAGGGTCAGAATGACCCCCTAAATGTACGAGCGAGCTGCATAAATTCACACAGGCCGAAGTAGGTGCATGCAGACACCCTACCATGATGGCAGATAGGAAACAGGTAGCCCTAAATTGGAATCAATGACTACTAGCTCTGTTGCCCAAAACTGATAATTAACCATTAACTGACTTAGCTCACTACTTTACATAGGTGTGCAAGACTTAAAACTCTTGAATTTGGATAGTATTAACACGTGTAAATTGGTTGCCTATAATGTCATACAAACATAGAAGGGGGATACTCAGAAACTGAATCAATACCCGCATTGTTATTAGTACATTTTCTTTGTGTCTTAACTCCGTGGTTTGAGGTTTCCAGTATTTATGTTATATGTTTAACTATCAGTGGTCTAGAATGAGAAGACCCATTTGTAAGGAAATGCCTCCTTGGCATGGTAAACCCCAGACTTTTTGCCTTTTGTTGATGCCAGTTATGATTGAAAGTGTGCTGGGACCCTGCTAACCAGGCCCCAGCACCGGTGTTCTTTCCCTAAACTGTACCTTTGTTCCCACAATTGGCACAGCCCTGGCACTCAGATAAGTCCCTTGTAACTGGCACCACTGGTACCAAGGGCCCTTATGCCAGGGAAGGTCTCCTAGGACGGCAGCATGTCTTATGCCACCCTGGGGACCCCTCACTCAGCACATACACATTGCCTCATAGCTCGTGTGTGCTGGTGGGGAGAAAATGACTAAGTTGACATGGCACTCCCCTCAGAGTGCCATGCCAACCTCACACTGCCTGTGGCATAGGTAAGTCACCCCTCTAGCAGGCCTTACAGCCCTAAGGCAGGGTGCACTATACCACAGGTGAGGGCATATGTGCATGAGCTCTATGCACTTACAGTGTCTAAGCAAAACCTTAGACATTGTAAGTGCAGGGTATTCATATGGTCTAGGAATTTGTCAAACACAAACTCCACAGTTCCATAATGGCTACACTGAAATCTGGGAAGTTTGGTATCAAACTTCTCAGCACAATAAATGCACACTGATGCCAGTGTGGAATTTATTGTAAAATGCACCCAGGGGGCATCTTAGAGATGCCCCCTGAATACCAGTCCGACTCCTAGTGCAAGGCTGACCAGTTTCTGCCAGCCTGCCACAACCAGACGAGTTGCTGGCCACATGGGGAGAGTGCCTTTGTCACTCTGTTGCCAGGAACAAAGCCTGTACTGGATGGAGGTGCTTCTCACCTCCCCCTGCAGGAACAGTAACACCTGGTGGTGAGCCTCAAAGGCTCATGTCTTTTGTTACAGCACCCCAGGGCATCCCAGCTAGTGGAGATGCCCGCCCCTCTGGCGTCTGCCCTCATTTTTTGCGGCCATTGGCTACTGCCCCCCCTGACCTTAACACACACCTAAATTCTGTATTTCGGGGCACCCCAGAACCCAGGAAATCAGATTCCTGCAACCTGAAACAAGAAGAAGGACTGCTGACCTGAAAGCCCTGCAGAGACGACGGAGACGACAATTGCTTTGGCCCCAGCCCTACCGGCCTGTCTCCTGACTCGAACAAAACTGCAATAGCAACGCATCGGACAGGGACCAGCGACCTCTGAAGCCTCAGAGGACTGCCCTGAAACCCAAAGGACAAAGAAGCTACAGAGAACAGCGACACTGTTTACCTACAGCCACCTTTTTGCAACTTTCTAGCTACGTTTAAAGAACTCACTCTTCCCGCCGGAAGCGTGAGACTTCACCCTCTGCTTCCGATGCCCCCGGCTCGAGATCCAACACCACAGGGAGGACTCCCAGGCGACTGCGACCTCGTGAGTAACCTGAGATGACCCCCCTGGACCTCCACAGCAACGCATGCAGAGAGAATCCAGAGGTTCCCCCTGACGGCGACTGCCTGTAACAGGGAACCCGACGCCTGGAACCAACACTGCACCCACAGCCCCCAGAACCCGAAGGAACCGAACCTCAGTGCAAGAGCGACCCCCAGGCAATCCTCTGCCTAGCCCAGATGGTGGCTGTCCCGAGAAGCCCCCCCTGTGCCTGCCTGCAACGCTAGAGTGACCCCCGAGTCCCTCCATTGTTTTCAATCTAAAACCCGACGCCTGCTTTGCTCACTTCACCCGGCCGCCCCTTTGCCGCTGAGGGTGTACTTTGTGTGCCTTCTTGTGTCCCCCCCGGTGCTCTACAAAACACCCCTGGTCTGCCCCCCGCGAGGACGCAAGTACTTACCTGCTGGCAGACTGGAACCGGAGCACCCCTGTTCCCCATAGGCGCCTGTGGGTTTTGGGCACCTCTTTGACCTCTGCACGTGACCGGCCCTGAGCGTCTGGTGTGGTAACTTTGGGGTTGCCTTGAAGCCCCAACAGTGGGCTGCCTATGCCCAGGAACTTGGACTTGTAAGTGCTTTACTCACCTGACAAACTAACCATTACTTACCTCCCTCAGGAACTGTTGATTTTTGCAGTGTCCAATTTTAAAATAGCTTATTGCCATTTTAACAAAAACTGTGTATGTTACTGCTCTAATTCAAAGTTCCTAACTTACCTGTGTGGTAAGTTTTATGTATTTACTTCAAATCTTGAACTAGTTGTTCTAAAAATAAATTAAGAAAATATATTTTTCTATATAATAAATATTGGCCTGGAGTAAGTCTTTGAGTGTGTGTTCCTCATTTATTGCTTGTGTGTGTACAACAAATGCTTAACACTACCCTCTGATAAGCCTACTGCTCGACCACAGTACCACAAAATAGAACATTAGAATTATCTCTTTTTGCCACTATCTTACCTCTAAGGGGAACCCTTGGACTCTGTGCATGCTATTTCTTACTTTGAAATAGTACATACAGAGCCAACTTCCTACAATAATCATATGTTGCTAATATACTGAAAATAATTCTGTCAGGCCTAAAGCTTTCTGTGATCGCAGATGTTGGCTAAATAGACAACTCCAGATGCCACTTTAAGTCAAAAGAGGTCAAATCTGATATTACTAATGTAGGACTATGTTGAGAATATGGTAGTAACTGTTAATGGTTAGTTAGCCCTTCAATAATGTGTGGGTTGCTTCCTTTACAGTTTAACATACATAAGTAATTGAATAACCAATAATAAACATATTCTTGTACATATGGCTCAGACTGTACTAATTTGTGTCTTTTCCCACAGGGGCAGAGACATTCTGGGGGGCAGGAATGATGTCTGTGAGCTGACCATGCCTGATGATGACCAACACTGCCTGAAACTCTTCAAGGTTGGCAAAGGAGACATTGGAGAAATTACCTGTGAGGCCAAGAATGGGTATGGAGTTGACAGGTGTACCATCTGTCTGGAGCTAGCAGGTACATGATCAGTGAGCAGAAACAGAGGGCTATGAGTTCAGAGTGTGTTACGGGACAGAGGGCGGAAGGGACTATGAGATGGGTAATGGAATCAGAATGAGGCTGCTGAGAGTGAATTAGAGGGGGCTGTAGGAAACCAGGGGAATCAAAGGGACTGCTTTAGAAACAAGACCCTAGATTGTCTTCTTGGTAGAAATGTTGTGGTAGTGCAAGAGGATCGAAGTAGTTACTCCAGTATTGGAACTTTCATAGATTCACATGCTTCAATCATCCCCTGTCGTCGAGATGGGAGCCTCCGGTGCAAAATCACATTCACTTGTATATAAAGCTCAGAGGCACTAGGCTTCATGATTTTGTAACATCTCACAGTCATTTTATAAAAAAGGACCAAACTTAAGAGACAACCAATCAGCTCTCACCACCCCTTAGAACCCTCCTGTGAGGAGCTGATTTCCCTCAGATTTTCCACCGCACGTTGTGCTGAGGATTCTCCTCTGAGCTCTGCTCAGTTTTTTCTCTCTCAAACACTGTTTGAGATGAATTTGGATTTTTCTCTCTTCAGGATTACTTCAAGGTGATTCAAACTGACTGCTATGTCAGAGACACCTAAGAAAGGGCTCTTCAGAGCTTGTGCCACATGCATGAAGAAAAGGCTGCATGTTGATGACCAGGATAAAGACTGTATTTACTGTCTCTATCCGAGCCACAAGCCTAGAGACTGCAAGGTATGTAGAACCTTTTCTACCAAGACCCTTAAGGATAGAGAGGGTTGTCGTCTCATCTGGCTCCAGAAATTAAAATCCAGTGACAACCCTGTCTCTGATGAGGATAGTGCCTCTTAATCTGTTTCTATGGCAAAGACACCTGTCAAGCGAAAATCTGAAGTCTCAAGGAAAGTGGCTAAAAAATCTTCTGAGGCACCCTCAAAGTCTGGTAGCCCTTCAAAGATGAAGATGAAAGCTTCTGACTTTAAGTCTAAAAGGAAGCCTGTTCTTCAGCCGTCGACGCACCACTTAAGGTAAAACATACCTTCAAAAAGCCAACTTCTGCGCCGTCAACAGGTTCATCGTCGACGACGCCGCCAACGACGGCTCAGGTATTGACGATGACTTCTACCATCGCGGTCACACCGTTGACGCTCTCATCGACGACCCAATCGACGACGGCCACGTCAGCGTTATTCCACTTGCCAACGTCCTCGTCAATGCTGTTTTCGTCGGCGACGGTTTCAACGACGGAACACCAGCCGTCAATGGCATCGTCGATGACACAACAACCATCGACGGCGCTCTTATCGTCGACGACACTCCTACCGTTGATGACGCTCCCACCGTCGACGACGGTCGAGACGAAGAATGCTGTAAAGGACAAGGACCAGATTCATTGCTTCTGATGTCATCAGGAGACCAGGGTACTCACGGGAGGGCAAAAAAATATAATCTAACGCCCTCTGTCACATCGCCTAGCAAGGTTTCCAGCCTTTTACCCTTGCATCTTTTAGATGAAGATGACTCCGATGAGGAGGGTATTTTTTGAGTCGCCAGCAGCCCTTCACAACTAAGGGTTAAGTGCCAAGAGTACTGACGATGATGAGGCTTCGAACTGATAACACGTCCCAATCTAGATAATGTATTCACTCTGGGACTCGTTTTAGGCCGATGAATCTTTTGACCCTGATTGAAGACACCTTAAGACGAGATAACTAATCTGCATGTCAGTCAATAGATCAATAACCACATCAATATTCACAATAGCAAATCAATCAAATTAATCAATGACATTAAGAAGAATTGAAGCACACCATGACCTTTCAGTCCTGAATAACCACACAAAATTTAGTAAGATTTATGATATTTATTCCCTATTGATTACACTCTACTAGCAAGTTTATTAGTCTCAAAACCATAACACACATCAACAATGTCATAATATGGCAACTCGAATAAGAGTTCATCAAAGCAAAGATCATAAACATTAGAACAGAGCACAACGTCAACATGGGTTAATCTTAGCAGAGTATCATTAGCGCATTATTCAACAAAGCATAGATTCAGTCATTTGTCTATTTGGTCCGTTTAGTGAACTCCTTAACTAACTTAAAATTAGCATTGGCATGTTGGGCTTCATGCAAAACAATTTAGCAACACAAATTTAGAAAACATCTATCTATGGTCTCTATCAAAATGTAGCAGTTGGTACCTAGAAAGAAAAGGCAAACAGACAATTACAATTTCATCATCATATAGTTACCCTCCGTAATGAGTCAGCATACAGAGTCAGTCTTCGTCCTCAGGACAGCAGTTGATTCGCCATCGGCCAGGAAACACAGCAAAGTTCAGCAAGACGAGTAATAAGGGACACTTCCCTCATAAGGAGGAAAAGTATGAATCAGCAAGGCATAACACGGATGGTTCGAAGAATTTAACCGCAAAGTCTTTAAGACAGAGTGGCAAAGTGCCTAGGCACGTAATGGCTAAGGCAAAGGAATGGCATAGATTGGCTCAGAATGGCATATAATGGCACGGAATGGCTCCTTACTCCTTGTGTCCTACGATTATATCACAATTGTCAAACAAGTCTCTAATTCCCAATTGGTCAAGTTTTGGTGCATCATTATCTCCCTCCAATAGTCCAACGGTCACTCCATTAGAGCTTTCCACTTTTGACAGTTCTCACGCACCTCATTGGTTCCTGGGTTTGACACCTCCAACGGGTAGAATATCAGGTGAGGAATAAGTGACATTTGTTACTCAAGTCAGTAGTCCCATTGTCTTCCCTAGTCTAAATGACCTTGTATCTGTTGCGAATGACACTGTTGCGCTCCACAAGAATGTCTCCTTGAGCAAGTCGGGTTCTCATGAGAAGATTTACTACGGTTACACACACATCTCTAACTTCTGGAAAAGTACAGCTACATGTCCTTCAGCAAGTCAGCACATTGCACGTTAGAAAATGCATTTAATATGAAACCAGACAGCTAGGCCCGACTCATGCTAACTAAGGCCTAATGATTAATTAGCAATTCTGATACATAATACCTAACATTAATACAGAAAAATCATACATTAATACTTTAGTAATCCATTAATAGTCAATTTCATTGATCATCGAATACAATGGTGGCCACTCCCCGTGGGCACATTTCATACACATGTGTTAACGTTTACATTTTCTGTGCGATTTCACTAAGCATTATATTACAAGCTTCTCATGTTAATTATTAGATTTTAATCACGCTCCATCAATACTACACCCAGGGCTACTATTTGCAACCGCCATTGTTCTGTCTTCCTCCTGGGTTGGTGTCAGACTTACAGGCAATGTTGGCGGATTATCAGGAACGTTTCCCACCTAAACCTTTGTCCACACAACAGCTGTTGCTTCCGCCCCCGCCAGCAACTCCTCTCTTGCCACAGCCGCATCATGCTCCTCAACCAAGGTCACAGCAGTCTCTGCTTTCCACACCAAGACATCAGGTATCCTCCGATGATGATGCGGAGGAAGGTGAGATACAGCCTGCCACTGATGAGTGGGATGATTATACAATTCCGGCACCTGCCTCGCATACAGCGCCCATAGTTGCGTCTCCGCTTGAGGATATAGGTGGCTTCCTTAACCTGCTTGAGCGTGCCACCACGCGGTTCGATCTCCCAATGCCCGCCACTCAGCAGGTTTGCTTCCTAAATGACTTCAGAGAACCTCACTGAAAAATGGTCAGAGCAATTCTCATCATAGACCATGTGTGGAGCCAGGGCCTGAAGATTATACACAATCCAGCTACGGTCCCTGCGGTTCTGCCGAGACTGGATAAAAAATATAAGTCTACAGAGGATGCCCTGGCCTGCCTTTCAGGACATCCGAAACCGGACTCCGTCATATCACAGGCTGCCCAACGTCGCTCCAGGAATCCCTCTATGCCATTGACAACACCGCCAGATAAAGAAGGAAGGCGCCTAGATAATAGTGGCAAGTGCTTTTCTTCCATGTCCGCTATTGTGGTGAGAGTGGCCAGCTCCCTTGCTCTGCTAGGCAGATACGATCGGCAGCTATGGTCATATGTATCCCAATCGCTAGAAGAACTCCCAGATGCCTCCAAAGCAGAAGCTAGAAAAGCTCTTATGGAAGGCCAGCAATCATCGGTGCAAATAATTGATTCTGCGCTAGACATAGCTGTGATGGGTTTTAGACTACTCACTAGTTCAGCGGTGTTGAGACAGCAAGGCTGGCTTAAAACCACCAACTTTGGGCCAGAGGTACGGACGAAAATCCTAGACCCTCCATATGATGGAGAGGCTCTGTTTTGAAAACACGTCCACGACCCCCTTCAAGCCATCAAGGCGGATACAGAAACAGCCAAATCCCTAGGCACTCTACAATACAGAAAAGTGCCCTTTCTGGGTGCTAGAGGCAGAGGTCAGCCGTCCTTTCGTGGTGGATACCAACAATATAGGTACCCAGTGTAAGGAAATGCCTCCTTGGCATGGTTACCCCCTAACTTTTTGCCTTTGCTGATGCTAAGTTATGATTTGAAAGTGTGCTCGGACCCTGCTAACCAGGCCCCAGCACCAGTGTTCTTTCCCTAAACTGTACCTTTGTCTCCACAATTGGCACAACCCAGGCACTCAGGTAAGTCCCTTGTAACTGGTACCCCTGGTACCAAGGGCCCTGATGCCAGGGAAGGTCTCTAAGGGCTGCAGCATGTCTTATGCCACCCTAGGGACCCCTCACTCAGCACATACACACTGCCTCACAGCTTGTGTGTGCTGGTGGAGAGAAAGTGACTAAGGTGGCATGGCACTCCCCTCAGAGTGCCATGCCAACCTCACACTGCCTGTGGCATAGGTAAGTCACCCCTCTAGCAGGCCTTACAGCCCTAAGGCAGGGTGCACTATACCACAGGTGAGGGCATATGTGCATGAGCACTATGCCCCTACAGTGTCTAAGCAAAACCATAGACATTGTAAGTGCAGGGTAGCCATAATCAGTATGCTCTTTTCTCACCTGCTCTGTCTGACTGGAGTTAGATATACAAACTATGAGTTGCTTCAAGACATCATCTTCCATAACAGCCTGTTTCCATTCCTCTTCCGTTATGGCACCTCCACACAACTCATTCACACTCGCTACTATCCATTCCTCATTGCCATCATCCCTATCTTCTATCTCATCCTTTTTCAACAGCAATCTAGATAAGCAATTAGCATCACTATTTTTGTTACCAGGAACATACTTCAATTTAAAGTCACACTTTGCAGATGATACAACCACTTGGTGATTCTAGATGTCTCTTTTCCTGCCCTCTTTGTCGTGAACTTGACATTTAAGGGTTTATGGTCAGTTCTCAGTTAGAATGTAGTTCCCCACACATAGGTCTTGAAATGGCTCCCACCCCACCAATGCACTAGTGCTTCTCTTTCTACCACTAAATATGTTGCTTCTGCCCCTTTAAGGCTCTTTCTTGACCATACTTCCTTTGCATCAACACTGCCGCACCCATAAGCATTCACATCAACCAATATAATTGTTTCATCCCGAGGATCAACTGCTTTTAAAGCTAGGGCTTCCACTATATCTATTCTGATTCTTTCAAATGCTTGTTGACATTCTTTGCCTCCATTTAGACTGTACACTCTTTTCATCAGTGCTCTCAATACATGTACCTTGTCAGCAAAATGGTGCCCAGATCTCGAATAATATTCTGCCAAGCTGAGAAATGAATGTAATTGTTCCTTGTATGTCTGTAAGGAAATGCCTCCTTGGCATGGTTACCCCCTGACTTTTTGCCTTTGCTGATGCGAAGTTTTGATTGAAAGTATGCTAGGACCCTGCTAACCAGGCCCCAGCACCAGTGTTCTTTCCCTAAACTGTACCTTTGCTTCCACAATTGGCACAGCCCGGGCGCTCAGATAAGTCCCTTGTAACTGGTACCCCTGGTACGAAGGGCCCTGATGCCAGGGAAGGTCTCTAAGGGCTGCAGCATGTCTTATGCCACTCTGGGGACCCCTCACTCAGCACTTACACATTGCCTCACAGCTTCTGTGTGCTGGTGGAGAGAAAGTGACTAAGTCGGCATGGCACTCCCCTCAGAGTGCCATGCCAACCTCACACTGCCTGTGGCATAGGTAAGTCACCCCTCTAGCAGGCCTTACAGCCCTATGGCAGGGTGCACTATACCACAGGTGAGGGCATATGTGCATGAGCACTATGCCCCTACAGTGTCTAAGCAAAACCATAGACATTGTAAGTGCAGGGTAGCCATAATCAGTATGCTCTTTTCTCACATGTTCTGTCTGGCTGGAGTTAGATATACAAACTATGAGTTGCTTCAAGACATCATCTTCCATAACAGCCTGTTTCCATTCCTCTTCCTTTATGGCACCTCCACACAACTCATTCACACTCGCTACTATACATTCCTCATTGCCATCACCCCTATCTTCTATCTCATCCTTTTTCAACAGCAATCTAGATAAGCAATTAGCATTACTATTTTTGTTACCATTAACATACTTCAATTTAAAGTCACACTCTGCAGATGATACAACCACTTGGTGATTCTAGATGTCTCTTTTCCTGCCCTCTTTGTCGTGAACTTGACATTTAAGGGTTTATGGTCAGTTCTCAGTTAGAATGTAGTTCCCCACAAATAGGTCTTGAAATGGCTCACACCCCACCAATGCACTAGTGCTTATCTTTCTACCACTAAATATGTTGCTTCTGCGCCTTTATGGCTCTTTCTTGACCATACTTCCTTTGCATCAACACTGCCCCACCCATAAGCATTCACATCAACCAATATAATTGTTTCATCCCGAGGATCAACTGCTTTTAAAGCTAGGGCTTCCACTATATCTATTCTGATTCTTTCAAATGCTTGTTGACATTCTTTGCCTCCATTTAAACTGTACACTCTTTTTCATCAGTGCTCTCAATACATGTACCTTGTCAGCAAAATGGTGCACAGATCTCGAATAATATTCTGCCAAGCTGAGAAATGAATGTAATTGTTCCTTGTATGTCTGTAAGGAAATGCCTCCTTGGCATGGTTACCCCCTGACATTTTGCCTTTGCTGATGCTAAGTTTTGATTAAAGGTATGCTGGGACCCTGCTAACCAGGCCCCTGCACCAGTGTTCTTTCCCTAAACTGTACCTTTGCTTCCACAATTGGCACAGCCCTGGCACTCAGATAGGTCCCTTGTAACTGGTACGAAGGGCCCTGATGCCAGGGAAGGTCTCTAAGGGCTGCATCATGTCTTATGCCACTCTGGGGACCCCTCACTCAGCACATGCACACTGCTTCACAGCTTGTGTGTGCTGGTGGGGAGAAAATGACTAAGTCGACAAGGCACTCCCCTCAGAGTGCCATGCCAACCTCACACTGCCTGTGGCATACCTAAGTCACCCCTCTATTAGGCCTTACAGCCCTAGGCAGGGTGCACTATTCCACAGGTGAGGGCATAAGTGCATGAGCACTATGCCCCTACAGTGTCTAAACAAAACCTTAGACATTGTAAGTGCAGGGTAGCCATAAGAGTATATGGTCTGGGAGTTTGTCATACACGAACGCCACAGTCCCGTAATGGCTACACTGAAAATTGGGAAGTTTGGTATCAAACTTCTCAGCACAATAAATGCACACTGATGCCAGTGTGCAATTTATTGTAAAATACACCCAGAGGGCATCTTGCAGATGCCCCCTGAAAACATACCCGACTTCTAGTGTAGGCTAACAAGTCCCTGCCAGCCTGCCACACACCAGACATGTTGCTGGCCACATGGGGAGAGTGCCTTTGTCACTCTGTGGCCAGGAACAAAGCCTGTACTGGGTGGAGGTGCTTCTCACCTCCCCCTGCAGGAACTGTAACACCTGGCGGTGAGCCTCAAAGGCTCACCCCTTTTGTTACAGCGCCCCAGGGCATCCCAGCTAGTGGAGATGCCCTCCCCTCTGGCCACTGCCCCCACTTTTGGCGGCAAGGCTGGAGGAGATAATGAGAAAAACAAGGAGTCTCCCACCAGTCAGGACAGCCCCAAAGGTGTCCTGAGCTGAGGTGACCCCTGCCTTGAGAAATCCTCCATCTTGAGTTTGGAGGATTCCCCAGTAGGATTAGTGATGTGCTCCCCTCCCCACAGGGAGGAGGCACAAAGAGGGTGTAGCCACCCTCAAGGACAGTAGCCATTGGCTACTGCCCTCCCAGACCTAAACACACCCCTAAATTCTGTATTTAGGGGCTCCCCAGATCCCAGGAAATCAGATTCCTGCAACCTGAAGAAAGAAGAAGGACTGCTGACCTACAAGCCTGCAGAGAAGGAGGAAGACGATGTAGGAGGCTGGCCTGGCTTATAGTGGGTACCTTGTGGTACTTACACCTTGTGCCAGGTCCAGTTATCCCTTATTAGTAGAATAGAGGTGTTCTAGCAGCTTAGGCTGATATGGGTAGCTATAGCAGAACAGCTTAGGCTGAACTAGGTGACATGCAAAGCTCCTACTATACCACTGATATCATATAGCACTATATCATAAGAAAACACAATACTCAGAGTTACTAAAAATAAAGGTACTTTATTTTAGTGACAATATGTCAAAAGTATCTCAGAGGATATACTCCCTTAGGAGGTAAGTAATATACCCATAATAAATAGAGACAAACCAAAATCAGGTAAGTAACAGTTAGAAAAGTAGTGCAAATAATGTAGAATCACAATAGAATGCAATAGCGAGAAATAGGCCTAGGGGCAACACAAACCATATACTCCAAAAGTGGAATGCGAACCATGAATGGATGCCAGGCCTAGTGTAGTGTGTAGAGGGTCACTGGGAGTGTAAGACACTAAGGGTGTCCAAGATACCCCATCCCAAGACCCTGAAAAGTAGGAGTAAATTTACCCTACTAACCCAGAAAGACAGTAAAGTCGAGATAGGGGATTCTGCAAGGACAGCAACTGACTGCAAAACACTGAAGATGGATTCCTGGAGCTGAGGACCTGTAAAGGAAGGGGATCAAGTCCAAGAGTCATGCAAGTGTCCGGAGGGGGCAGGAGCCCACTAAACCCCGGATAAAGGTGCAAGAGGGCTGCCTCCGGGTGGAAGAAGCCGAAGATTCTGCAACAACGGAAGGTGCCAGGATCTTCTCCTTTGGTCAGAAGATGTCCCACGGCGTGCTGGAGGATGCTGAGTTGTTTCCACGCAGAAAGACCGCAAACAAGCCTTGCTAGCTGCAAGTGTTGCGGTTGAGGATTTTGGTTGCTGCTAGGGCCCAGGAAGGACCAGGAGGTCGCCCCTTGGAAAAGGAGACAGAGGGGGCGCTCAGTAACACAGAGAGCCCACACAGAAGCAGGCAGCACCCACAGAAGCACCTGAACAGGCACTTAGAAGATCTGAGGACAAAAGTCGACTCAGAGTCACAAAAGAGTGTCCTTCGACGTCGGAGTCCAACTCAGTGAGTTGGGCAATGCAGGACGGAATGCTGGGGACCTGGGCTAGGCTGTGCATGAAGGAAGTCTTGCAAAAAAGCACAGAAGCCCGAGCAGCTACAGTTCACGCAGTGCACAGGATTACTGGGGCAAGGACTTACCTCCACCAAATTTGGACAGAAGGGCCACTGGACTGTCGAAGACACTTGGACCCACCTCCTGTGTTCCAGGGACCACGCTCGTCAGGATGAGAGGGGACCCAGAGGACTGGTGATGCAGAAGTTTGGTGCCTGCGTTGGCAGGGGGAAGATTCTGACGACCTACAGGAGATTTCTTCTTGGCTTCCCGTGCAGGGTGAAGGCAGACAGCCCTCAGAGCATGCACCACCAGGAAACAGTCGAGAAAGCCGGCAGGATGAGACGCTACAATGTTGCTGGTAGTCTTCTTGCTACTTTGTTGCAGTTATGCAGGCGTCCTGGAGCAGTCAGTGGTCGATCCTTGGCAGACGTCGAAGAGGGAAGTGCAGAGGAACTCTGGTGAGCTCTTTCATTCGTTATCTGAGGAATAGCCCACAGGAGAGACCCTAAATAGCCCACAGAGGAGGATTGGCTACTGAGAAAGGTAAGCACCTATCAGTGGCTGGCACTGGCCACTCAGAGCTGTCCATTGTGCCCTCACACTTCTGCCTCAAAGATGGCAGAGGTCTGGCACACACTGGAGGAGCTCTCGGCCCCTCCCCTGGGAGGTGCTGGTCAGGGGCGTGGTCACTCCCCTTTCCTTTGTCCAGTTTCGTGCCAGAGCAGGGCTGGGGGATCCCTGAACTGCTGTAGACTGGCTTATGCAGAGAGGGCACAATCTGTGCCCATCAAGGCATTTCCAGAGGCTGGGGGAGGCTACTCCTCCCCAGCCCTTCTCACCTATTTCCAAAGGGAGAGGGTGTAACACCCTCTCTCAGAGGAAATCCTTTGTTATGCCTTCCTGGGACCAGGCTGCCCAAGCCCCAGGGGGGCAGAAACTTGTCTGAGGGGTTGGCAGCAGCAGTAGCAGACCCCGGAAAGTTAGTTTGGCAGTACCCGGGTTCTGTGTTGGAGACCCGGGATGCATGGAATTGTCCCCCCAATACCTAGACATGTTACATGACCATGTTCGGAGTGACCTTGGTGACGCCACATATAGGTATTGACCTATATGTAGTGCACACGTGTAATGGTGTCCCCGCACTCACAAAGTCCAGGGAATTTGCCCTGAACAATGTGGGGGCACCTTGGCTAGTGGCAGGGTGCCCACACACTAAGTAACTTTGCACCTAACCTTCACCAAGTGAGGGTTATACATATAGGTGGCTTATAAGTTACTTAAGTGCAGTGCAAAATGGTTGTGAAATAACATGGACTATATTTTACTCAGAGTGCAGTGGCAGTCCTGTGTAAGAATTATCTGAGCTCCCTATGGGTGGCAAAAGAAATGCTGCAGCCCATAGGGATCCCCTGGAACCCCAACACCCAGGGTACCTAGGTACCAAATACAAGGGAATTATAAGGGTGTTCCAGTGTGCCAATGAGAATTGGTAAAATTAGTCACTAGCCTGCAGTGACAATTTTAAAAGCAGAGAGAGCATAAACACTGAGGTTCTGGTTAGCAGAGCCTCAGTGATACAGTTAGGCACCGCACAGGGAACACATACATGGCATACTTTATGAGCACTGGGATCCTGGCTAGCAGGATCCCAGTGACACATAGGCAAAGATAAACATACATACAGTAAAAATGGGGGTAACATGCCAGGCAAGATGGTACTTTCCTATAGACGACAACTGATTTGGCCCCAGCCCTACCAGCCTGTCTCCAACTTCGAAAACCTGCTCCAGCGACGCATCCGACAGGGACCAGTGACCTCTGAAGCCTCAGAGGACTGCCCTGGACTACAGGACCAAGAAACTCCCATGAACAGTGGCCCCTGTTCAAAACCTGCAACTTCTTTCCAACAAAGAAGCAACTTCCAAAGACTTCACGTTTCCAGCCAGAAGCGTGAGACTCGACCTGCAGAAAACAAACACCTCAGGGAGGACTCCCCGGCGACTGCGAGCCCGTGAGTAACCAGAGACGACCCCCCCGAGCTCCCACAGCGACGCCTGCAGAGAGAATCCAGAGGCTCCCCCTGACAGCGATTGCTTGTAACAAGGGACCCGGCGCCTGGAACCAACACTCTACCCGCAGCCCCCAGGACTTGAAGAAACCGAACTGCAACGCAGGAGTGACCCCCAGGCGACCCTCTGCCTAGCCCAGGTGGTGGCTATCCAGAGAAGCCCCCCGTGCCTGCCTGCACCGCAAGAGTGACCCCCGGGTCCCTCCATTGATTCCTACCTGAAACCCGGCTCCTGCTTTGCTCACTGCACCCGGCCGCCCCTGTGCCGCTGAGGGTGTACTTTGTGTGCCTTCTCGTGTCCCCCCAGTGCTCTACAAACCCCCCCTGGTCTGCCCCCCGAGGATGCAGGTACTTACCTGCTGGCAGACTGGAACCGGAGCACCCCTGTTCCCCTTAGGCGCCTATGTGTTTTGGGCACCTCTTTGACCTCTGCACCTGACCGGCCCTGAGCTGCTGGTGTGGTAACTTTGGGGTTACCTTGAACCTCCAACGGTGGGCTGCCTATGCCCCAAACTTGAGACTTGTAAGTGTTTTACTTACCTCCAAAACTAACCTTTACTTACCTCCCCAGGAACTGTTGATTTTTGCACTGTATCCACTTTGAAAATAGCTTATTGCCATTTTTACAAAGACTGTATGTGATATTGCTTTCATTTAAAGCTCCTAAAGTATCTAAGTGAAGTACCTTACATTTAAAGTATTAACTGTAAATCTTGAACCTGTGGTTCTTAAAATAAACTAAGAAAATATATTTTTCAATATAAAAACCTATTGGCCTGAAGTAAGTCTTTGAATGTGTGTTCGTTCATTTATTGCATGTGAGTGTACAACAAATGCTTAACACTACCCTCTGATAAGCCTACTGCTCGACCACACTACCACAAAATAGAGCATTAGAATTATCTACTTTTGCCACTATCTTACCTCTAAGGGGAACCCTCGGACTCTGTGCACACTATTTCTTACTTTGAAGTGGTATATACAGAGTCAACTTCCTACATTGGTGGCAGCGGTGGGATCTAAGACTTTACATTTGTTGGACTACTCAGCCAATATCTGATCACACAACTAAATTCCAAAAATTGTCATTAGAAATTGATTTTTGAAATTTGAGCTATTTTCCTAAATTTTTAAAAGCCCTGCTAGGGCCTTGTGTAAGTCCCTGTTAGCATTTATTTTAGAGTTTACAAGTTTTGTAAAAGTTTGGATTAAAAATAGTATATACAGAGCCAACTTCCTACACCCAGCCTATTCATCCACGTTTCAGCCTGCAAGAGCACAGTATCAGCCAAGGCAGCCACCTCCAGCAGCATACACCAGGCCCTACCACAAGTCTAAACAGGGGCATCAATCTAAAGAGTCCACACGCAGACAATGACTGTCTACCGACATGGCCTATTCATCCACCTGCAACTTATCATGGATTCTCAAACATCATCTGCATCGCTGGCAACAAATAACCAAATACAAGTGGGTGCTGGATGTGATCTGTTTCGGACACCTATTAGAATTTACCCAAATACCATCTTCGATGCCTCCATGGCAAGTTCATCAAAAACACCTTTGTCTACTTTGCCTGGAGGTAGCCACCATGTTGAGGAAAGGGGCTATGGAGTCTGTTCCGCATTCCCAGAAGGGTAAGGGGTTTTACTCCAGATTCTTTCTCATCAGAAAAAAGTCTCGCCTCTGGTGGCCAATTCTGGACTTACGGGAGTTAAACAAATACCTCAAGAAACAGACATTTTGGATGGTCACCCTCCAAGACGTCCTCCAGCTGCTAAACAAAGCAGACTACATGGCCTCTTTGGACCTTCACGACGCGTACTTTCACATTTCCATTCATCCGCTCCACCGAAAGTACCTGAGGTTTGCGGTCAACGGCAAACACTTCCAGTTCAAGGTCCTTCCCTTTGGCCTCAGTTCAGCACTACAAATCTTTACCAAATGTCTAGCGCCAGTGGCGGCCTACTTGAGGAGAACCTCGACGACTGGTTGGTAAAAGCTCCGGATATCCATACAGCAAAAAGTTCTGTCAGGGCGACTCTGCATCTTTTAGAAGAATAAGGCCTTACACTCAACAAGGAAAAATCGTCTCTGCAGCCGTCCCCTCATCTAGCCTTACTAGGGGCTATCTTAGACACTCAACAAGCCAAAGCCTATCCAACGCCGGACAGACAAACAAAGCTAACACAGCTAGCAGGGCGCATCCAAAGAAAAAGGTGTCTTTCAGTGCGCCAGTACAAGTCCTTGCTGGGCATGGTATTCATCATGTATCAGCCTCTTTCCATTCTGCTGCCTCCGAACGCCTCTGAGATTCAAGAAGAACTGGACAAGCAGTGGATACAAGCCGGAGGTTCCTTCGAGGATACCATCCTCGTCACACCACGTTTGGTTCATTCTCTGAATTGGTGGACAGTTCCCGAGAACATTTCCAAAGGTCTCAGTTTCTTGGTACGAGTTCTTCCAATGACTGTCACGACAGATGCATCGCTCACAAGATGTGGCGCATGCTTGCAGGACCTTCGAGTGAGCGGCAAGTGGCCACCCTCTCATCGCTCGTTCCACATGGATCTTCTCGAGCTGAGAGCGATCCATTACACCTTGCAAGCCTTCCTTCCAAGGATACGAGGATCAGCTGTGCTTGTCAGGACAGACAATACCACCACAATGCACTACCTAAACAAGCAGGGAGGAACACGGTCTTACATACTCTCCCAGGAGGCAGAGACCATCTGGAAATGGTGCATTCACCACTGCATCCACATCCCTGTGGAGCATGTCCCAGGCCTTCAGAATACCATTGTGGATTCGCTAAGCAGACTTACCACATCCCCCCACAAGTGGCAGTTACACCAGAAGATGCTAGATCAGATATTTGACCAGTGGGGAAAACTGAATCTGGACCTGTTTACATCCTCCCAGAACGCCAAATGCCGACATTATGCAAGTTGGCATCACCAACAGGTATCATGGGGGGATGCATTTTCGATCCCATGGTCAGGGATCTATGCGTACGCTTTTCCTCCGTTTCCCCTCCTCTCAAGGGTGATCAGGAAGATGAAGTCAGAACCCTGCCAACTGATTCTCATAGTTCCAGCGTGGCAGCATCAACCGTGGTACTTGGAGTTGCTCCTCCTGTCAGCCTCTCCATCCATCAGGCTCAGGCCAATCCCAGATCTACTTACAATCAATCAGGGGCAGGTGAGGCATCGGGAACCCAAATCGCCCAGTTTGCACGCATGGCTCCTGAGCACAATGAGGTTGGACTTTTAGACCTACCGTCTGAGTGCAGAGAAGTGCTAGCTAATGCACGTGCAGCTAGTACCAGCAAGTCTTACCGACTAAAATGGAAGAGATTTTGAATTTGGTGCGAAACCCAAAATGTAAATCCCCTCTCCTCCACACCAGAGGCAGTGTTGCCGTATGTATTACAGCTGGAACATTCAGGACTAGCCCATTCCTCAATTAGAGTCCATCTAGCTGCCATCTCCAGATACTGAAAAGAGTGCCAGGCAAACCATCCTTATACTCCCTCAGATTGGTAAAACAATTTCTCAAAGGTCTCTTCAGATCATTTCCTCCAGCCGACGGCATGGCAACTTAACATTGTTCTTGGCCAGCCTATGAAGGAGTCTTTCGAGCTGATCCACAGAGCAGACATTAAGTACCTCACTTTGAAGGTGGCTCTCCTTCTTGCCCTTACTTCGGCGCACAGAGTTAGCGAAATTCAAGCTTTCATTATACAGGAACCCTTTCTGCAGTTCAGAGAGGACAGAGTCATCCTGCGCACCAATCCTAAGTTTGTGCCCAAAGTACCTTCCTAGTTCCATATCAATGAGCCGGTGGTGCTCAAGACTTTCTTTCCAAACCCGCAAACTGCTGCGGAAAGAACTCTGCATACGCCCGACTTAAAACAATGCATAAAATTCTATCTGGACAGGACAAAGTCGTTCAGACAATCGACGCAGTTGTTTGTAGCGTTCAGTGCTACTAGGAAAGGTCACTCAGTGACCAAACAGACTATATCCCAGTGGATTAAGGACACAATCATATTTGTCATCAGAAAGCAGGAAGGCCATTGAACACAACCATAAGAGCGCATTCTACTAGAGCTATCTCTGCATCCTGTGCGCTGTTTGCTGTTGTCTCAATTAAAGACATCTGTCGTGCTGCGACATGGAGAACAACTCACACCTTCACGCAGCATTACTTCCTGGACACGGAGTCACTTTGGGATGCAGCCGTTGGTCAGGCGGTCCTTCGAAACCTGTTCCAATGACGGTGAGCTAAAATATTTATTTCCCTCCATCCGCGTATTTTCTACTATATCACATTTTCTTTGATATCATGTTGTAGATCACAGTAAGAAGTGTATGTACATATTATCAGACCAGTTTGCATTTCAGAATGCTATGCTATTGTTTGTAGAGCGAAAATGTGTTATTCACTGCTTACTATTCTGATTCAAGCATGTGAATCTATGAAAGTTCCAATACTGGAGTAAGAAACAAGTTACCTACCTGTAACTGTAGTTCTCCAGTATTGGAAACTTTTATAGATTCACATGCGACCCACCCTTCCTCCCCTGGGGAGCTCACCTTCATTCTCTCAGAGCTAACTATATTACAGCACTAATTCTTGGAAAATCTGAGGGAAATCAACTCCTCACAGGAGGGTTCTAAGGGGTGGTGAGAGCTGATTGGTTGTGTCTTACGTTTGGTCCTTTTTTTAAAATGACTATGAGATGTTACTAAATTAAGAGGCCTAGTGCCTCTGAGCTTTATATACAAGTGAATGTCATTTTGTATTACAATGGAGGCTCCCATCTCGACAACGGGGAATGATTCAAGCATGTGAATCTATGAAAGTTTCCAATACTGGAGAACAAGAGTTACAGGTAAGTAACTTGTTTCATTCTGGGGCTCAAGAGATGGGAAGGAGGCAAGAGGGTCGAATGGAGTAGGACAGTCCCATAGGGGGTGATGAAAGATTTTGGAATGGAAATCAAAAAAGGGAAGAGGAGTCTCACCAGGGGCCACAAGGTCTCAGGGCAGTTGAAGGGACTGCTGCATGGCCAACGCAGAAGAAATAAATTGACCCGTTGGTGATTCGACAGGCTAATCAATGTATTTACTTGATAACTCCAAAGCACACAGCTCTTTCCTTTCTTTAACTTTATCCAACTTGGCAGTGTTTAGTGTGTGTTCTTTGTTCATGTACAGAGATTTGAGGCCACAGCTAAACTCTTATGCCTGCTATAAAGAGGCGTACTTGACAAACAAGAGGATTGTCTGGTAGGCTGTACATTCTTTGGACTACAGAACACAAAATAAAGTTCAAAGCTGCAACTTTACTTTGCATCAACAAACACAACACCTAAAGCTATAGTATTGTGCTCTAAATACTTGGAGAACCAGAATTCGGATATTAGCTTTCTTAACAATCTTTTTCATTTTCTCAATTTCAGCATGGGCCTTGATTCCTTTTCCTTCTGTTGTTTCTTGCCATGAAGAACGTTGAGTAGAAATAAATCATGGTTGTTCTGTAGCCTGCTGCTCAATCTACTGCTTGTTAGTGCTGTAATAGGTATTTCTTCTGAAGCAGGAGTTTGAGAAGGCTATTTCTTAATTTCTGCAGTTTGTGTGGAATGTGGTTTAGGACTTTCTAATGGGACCTCAGCAATGCCCCTGTGACCCTAAACCACAACACACCCCTAATGGTCAGGTTGTTGCAATATCCATAGGAATACACGCCCACTGCTTCTCCTTCCATACTGATAACTGATATGATGCAAGCACTCCTTCATTTATTGTCTTCAGAAAATCTTACATTTTTCTGCTTGGCAAGCCATCGGAACATATTTTTGCTAATTCCCATAATGAACAATTGTATCTAGTAGCAGTGACCGAAGTTCTGTGGGTCTTTCGGGTTAATTGATTCACGTTTTGACTTTCTTTCCCTGGTGAAATTGGTGAAATGGAAGATAGATCTATTTCTTTAACTCCAGAGGCCAGATCTCTATAATCCAGGACATTTTCTGGAGCCATATACATTTCCAAATGTCTAGGTGTAGCAAACGTTGTTGTCAGTGATAAGGAAGATCTGCATGGTGGGTTCCATGAATTCAAGAAATAGTGGGACTGGATTCTTAAACTGCTGTAGAATTGCAAATCAAGTGGTGATTCGACTGTGAGGAAACCCCAGGGGGATGATTCTGGGGGTCATTCTAACTCTGGCGGGCGGCGGAGGCCGCCCGCCAGAGTTCCCCCCTCCAGAATACCGCACCGCGGTCAGAAGACCGCTGCGGTTATTCTGTGTTTCCCGCTGGGCTGGCGCCCAGCGGGAAACCCCTTCCCACGAGGAAGTCGGCTCCGAATGGAGCCGGCGGAGTGGGAAGGTGCGACGGGTGCAGTTGCACCCGTCGCGAATTTCAGTGTCTGCACCGCAGACACTGAAATTCTTTGTGGGGCCCTCTTACGGGGGCCCCTGCAGTGCCCATGTCATTGGCATGGGCACTGCAGGGGCCCCCAGGGGCCCCACGACACCCCATACCGCCATCCTGTTCCTGGCGGGCGAACCGCCAGGAACAGGATGGCGGTATGGGGTGTCTGAATCCCCATGGCGGCGCAGCAAGCTTCGCCGCCATGGAGGATTCAGCAGGGCAGCGGAAAACCGGCGGGAGACCGCCGGTTTTCCTCTTCTGACCGCTGCCAAACCGCCGCGGTCAGAATGCCCTGCGGGGCACCGCCAGCCTGTTGGCGGTGCTCCCGCCGACCATGGCCCCGGCGGTCAAGGACCGCCGGGGTCAGAATGACCCCCTCTGTCTTCAATTAGTGTCCTCTGGAAAGAAACAGTGAGATTGATGGGTAGCTTCCAACAAAGCTACTTATGTTGCATGTTTCGGTTTAGGATCTCTTCTCAATGACAGGTATTACTGACTCTGGAATATAAGCATGTGTTATAGAGATTCTGTGATATCTTCCCACACACCCCAGCCACCTTCTTTCGCTCTTTCTTGGACTGATTACACCAAGCACTGTCAATACGCTTGCCTTGTGATGCAGTGGGAAACAGAACAACTGCATTTGGGACTCTGTGTTCCTTATCTCGCTCTTGCCTGTTGTCAAATCCAGATTGTAACCACATCCCTCATGACTGGAATTTCTTGTCTTCCTGACATTTCGTAAGGTGCCCGATCTTGTTGACTGTGCAGGAGCTGGAGTGCATTACCCACCGAGTCCTGCTCCAAGTGCTGGATCAGCGGTGCGGTTTCAGTCTGAGCCGGTGCATCCAGCACACACACAAGGACATGCAGGTTCAGCCTGTTACAGCACAGGGTGTTGTATACTGCCTTGATTGCCTTCTCAAATGTTCCCAGATGTCGTAAGTTTTTCTTCTGAAGTGGGTGAAGCAACATCTTACTGTGGTCCCAAGAAATGTGCCCCAGCTTGTTTTTTAACCGCCTGCTACAGTCATTAACCAAACATCTTCACTTCCACTCTCCATGCACAGAAATCCCAGGTGATCCTAGTCAGAAGGCGCCATCATCCACTGAATGTTAATATTGGGAAATCAGAGACTTCTAGAATCCGTTCTATGGTCGCGTCTTGATTGGTCAATGCATGCACTCATCCATTGTGTGTTTTCAGGGACGTTCTTCCTTTTATTTGGAGAGTACCTGCTTTTCTTGTCACTGTCTGCATACAAGGTTTGACTTCTATAACAGCCTGTCATGGCCCTGCTTGGAAGTGCCAGATTATGTACTGATTACCCTTCCGCACCACACACTCACCACCTTGCTGGTAAGAGCTTTAGGAAGTTCAACCCTCCCTGTTACCTTCAGAGAACTTCAGTGATTTGCTAACAAGCCAAAGGGAAGTTCAAATGTCCCCCCTTGGCTGACAAAATCTACAAGGCACTGCAGGCTGATCCGTGACTTTAGTTACTTCCCTCTAATTTCATTTTCCAAGCAGTGGAGAGAATGAGATTTGCTATTTAGCCCCACAAGCTTTGGCATTTGTCTGCTGCTACAGATCAAGCAAATTCTCAATTGCATGGCCTTTGAAAAGGTGCATCACATTCATATGTTCTATTAAAGGTTTTGTGCTAGTAAAGTTGCGTTACTTTTTTCTGTGGCTGTTCCATTGCATTAGTACCATGAAGCTCACTCTACACGTAATAGCAGGACATAGTAATAGAATTACGGAGCAACGTATCTCTTTACAGTGTACTGTTTAGGAGAAAGGAATGTAATAGGAGGTGTTGATCTTGTACAGGGTCCATGATTCTCCAGGCCATGCTGGGGGTTGTGCTTTTCATGTATGTTGCATGCACATGATGAGAAGCAGGATGAGGCTGCCTAGATATCTCCCTGGGCAGCAAAGGTTCTCTTCATTTACTTCTTCATCTGTTTGCATGACTGTCAGTCTATCTCTGTTGAATTCAGTTTTTTACCTGTGTATCTTTCTTTGCATTAGTGAATGTTCACTACAGGTGACAATAACCTAATTCTTCTTTGTTTGTAGAGGCCCCCCGCTTTGAATCCATCATGGAAGATATAGAAATTGGGACCAGTGAGACAGCTCGCTTTGTGGTGGTGGTAGAGGGAAAGCCCCTTCCGGACATCATGTGGTACAAGGTGAGCCTCCTAGGGTGTGTGGGGAGAGAAGAGATCCACATGACTATGACAGTGTTGGTAAGGAAGTAGAGCCCATGACTTCGATGTCATTGTCGTGGATGCTCCGCACCCTTCCATTTTCCCTCCAAATTGAACTTGGCACTATGGCTTTCTCAAGACTGTGGAACACCCTCTTGGAGCATCATCTTGTGAGGATTTGACACGCTGGAAAAGGCCCAGTACCCAATGTTCTTTTCAAGGGAGTAGAAATAACTTTTAGCTTGTATGTGATATGCAAGCATGTAATTCCTGAACTCCAACCACAAAATAAGGCATCTATAATTCATCTGACAGGTGGTGTTTAATCCATCCAAAGCTCACCTTCAGATCCACCTTAACATTGGGGAGCTCTAAGACCTTGCACAAACATGATTTGAGGTCTCAATAGAGATAGTTTTGGATTCTTTTGATATCGATGAAATCTACATTACCCCATCCAAAAGAATGATGCTTCATCAAGTACATCTTTCGAATTGGGCTTTCCATTGGCAGTGATCTACATATTGATAAGTCTAACGGAATATATGCAGATACATGAGAAAAGTACGTTCTTTTTGCCACTGCTGTACACTTATCACAATTAAAATCACCCTTCATGGCGTAGGCAGTCAGCAGCTGCCAGCAGTGTACTTCAAACATGTCCATGATGTTCACCAAACAAAGTAATATAAGCTGTTCAAATCTTTAACATCCATGATTTTTAATTAATTCAGTGTCCGACTCTTTCTGTCTCCATTTATTGTATGTGATGCAAGAGTCTATGGATTGCTTCACAGAGGACATTGCATTTAAATGTCAGAATTTGAATAGTTAAAGCTCCCTTTTTCTCACTGTGTACTCTTGAAAACACTCCAATCGCCCTGCACTCTTGCAGAAACTCTCCTCACCTCACACTCACTCAACCCCCGGTACATTATAATAGCAGTGTAGTATTAACTATAGTGTAAGAAGGCCTAAGGCCTCCCACTTTAGTAATCTATCCTTGTTGATTTAAGAAAAGAGACAAAACTTAGGTTTCAGCCAATCAGGCTGTCCTTCCCTCTAGAACACTCCTGTGAGAAGTTCCAGTCCCTCAGAAATTCTATCGCAGGCAGTGCTAGGGAGTCTCCACTGAGCTCTACTCAGTCACACCTTTCAAAAAGTATTTTCTAGGATCCTTTACCTCGGAATATTGCTTCTACCAGTTGAAGCTTTGAAACTTCTTTTCTGGTCTAGAGGAAATCTATTTGCTCAGTCAATCACCATGTCTGACAAGGAAAAAAAAAGTCTGTTCAGAGCCCGCAAGACCTGTGGTAAGAAAAGGCTTCATTTCGAGGATCAAGGACTGCATATATTGTCTGTATCCAGACCATTCTACAAAGGATTGTAAGGTATGCAGAACATTTTCTAAAAAAACCCTTAAAGACAGGATGGGCAGGCTGCTCATTTGGCTCCAGAAGTTAAAATCCAGGACAAACCCTGTTTCTGGTTCTGATAGTGAGGAGTCTACATCCTCAAGAAAAACTCATAAAAGGGACAGATCACCTTCAGCTCATCGTTCTGAGGATCAGCCTAAGAAAGCTTCAAAAAGACTAAACAAGGGACTTATAAAGCTCACAGCCCTTCTAGTTCTCCACACAGGAGATCTATCTGCATCCTCCCATAGATAGAGAAAAGAGCGTTCTGCTTCGTCAGAACGTCGTAAAAAAGCTTCTTCTGAGCCTCCTACACCACCTCCTACAGTTCGGCATTCATTCAAGAAACCATCTGGCAAAACTACAACGACGGCGGCATTGTTGCTGAAAGTGTTGAGAAACGTGCGTACGGCATCGTTGCCGACCTCTACAACAACGACAATTTACACGGCATGCAGTACTTCCAATGTGTTCACGACAATGACGCCATCGTCGACGGCCCTTTCTGTCATGTCGTTGACTCTTAAAATAGCCATCTCCTCACCTCTGTCGACGAAAGCGATGGCAAAACCATCTTTGATGGCTACATCTCTACCGCCAATGACTGCCTCGTCGACGAAGATCGCTCAGTTTTTACAGCTGACACCATCGATGACATCATCGTCAACAGTAACCTGGACGACAGAAAAGATCAAAAGACACACACGTCTCCAAGTAAGGTATCACCATTAATCCCTGCGCATCTTTTGGAAGAGGATGACTTGGAAGAGGAAGGGCCATTTGGAGTTGCTCAGAGCCCTTCAGAATTGCAAGTAAAGTGCCAGGACTTGGACGATGATAATCAGTATGATTCTCAATCCTACTATTCACCTAGGGAGCAGTATTCCTACCATGAGCAAATGTTTCCTATGCCTGGATTCCTTATCTCCGACCTGCAGTTAATGCTAGAGGACTACAGAAAGAGATATCCACCAGTCAGCACTGAGACACAGCAGGCATCTCTACCTTCATCAGCACCACCTCCTTCCACACCTGTAAGGTCGTGGGTATTGCCGTTAGGTATACCTCTGCATACACCTATATCAGTTCCAACACAATATCTGTCAACATCTGATGACGAAAGAGAAAAGGGGGAGTTGCCAGACGCATTGGCGGAATGGGATGATTATCAAATATCTACTCCATCTTCGCCTTCCCCTGTCCCAGTAGACTCCCATCAGGGGATTTCACAGTTTATTAGAAAGGGCCACAAAGAGATTTGCACTACCTATGCCAGCAAAGCAGATGGACTACTTTCTTTATGATTTTAAGGAACCCTACCAAAAAAGTGGGAAATCAATGCCCATAGTGAAATACATGCCAACATGAGGGGCTCAAGGTAATGAAAAATCCTGCTACTGTTACTGTGGTCTTGCCACGCCTAGATAAGAAGTATAAGGCACCTGACGATTCCCTGCCTGCCTAACCAGACACCCCAAATCGGACTCAGTTATTACTCAAGCAGCACTGCACAGATCTAGGAATCCTTCTGCACCAATTTCTGCTCTGCCTGACAAGGAGGAGAGGGGACTTGATAACACAGGAAAATGCTTCTCCTTGATGTCTTTTCTTATGGTAAGAGGTCTAATTCATTGGCAGTAATAGGCAGATACAACAGGCAGTTATAAACAGACATTGCTCCCTACCTGGACCAACTCCCAGAAGAGTCAAAGACAGAAGCAAATACAATTTTACAAGGAGGGGAAAGGTCTTCCGCTGAAGTTATTGACTGTGATGGACATCGCTACCACAGCGATTTGGCAGCTGACAGGTGCTGCTGTTTTAACAAGGCAGGATTGGCTCCGTGGGACTTCATTTAGACCTGAAGTGCAAAACAGAATTCTCGACTTACCTTTTGATGGCGAAGCCCTTTTCGGAAAACATATTGATGAGGTCCTGCTGGCTATCAAAACTAATACGTCCACAGCCAAGTCCCCTGGAATCCCACAATTTAGAAAACAGCCCTTTCGGTGTGCCCATAGGTCAGGGATATCCATCCTACAGAGGGGGATTCCAGCACTATAAATATCCTTCTTTCTCCTCGGCTTACCAATCTTTTTGTCCTCAAAACCAACAGAGGCAGCCTCCACAGGCTGCATATACTAGGACCACACAGAGGGCAAGAGCAGGAAGGCACGCAAAGGAAACAGGACGCAGGCAATGACTTCCCACTAACTCCGATTACATATCTTCCCTCAGATGCAAAAATAGGAGGAAAGATTACCCAATATTTTCACAATTGGCAAGAAATTACTTCAGACCAATGGGTGATAAACATTGTCCAATTTGGCCATGTAGGAAGTTGGCTCTGTATATACTATCTCAAAGTAAGGGAGATAGTGTGCACAGAGTCCAAGGGTTCCCCTTAGAGGTAAGATAGTGGCAAAATTAGATAATTCCAATGCTCTATTTTGTGGTAGTGTGGTCGAGCATTAGGCTTATCAGAGGGTAGTGTTAAGCATTTGTTGTACACACACAGGCAATAAATGAGGAACACACACTCAAAGACTTAACTCCAGCCAATAGTTTTATATAGAAAAATATATTTTCTTAATTTATTTTTAGAACCACAAGTTCAAGATTTGACGTAAATACATAAAATGCAAGGTACTCCATACAGGTAAATTAGGAACGTTGAATTAGAGCGATAGCATACACAGTTTTAGTAAAAATGGCAATAAGCTATTTTAAAAGTGGACACAATGCAAAAATCAACAGTTCCTCTGGAGGTAAGTAATGGTTAGTTTGTCAGGTAAGTAAGACACTTACAAGTGTACGTTCCTGTGCATAGGCAGCCCACCGTTGGGGGTTAAAGGCACCCCCAAAGTTACCACACCAGCAGCACAGGGCCGGTCAGGTGCAGAGGTCAAAGAGGTGCCCAAAACACATCTATGAAGAACAGGGGTGCTCCGGTTCCAGTCTGCCAGCAGGTAAGTACCTGTGTCCTCAGAGGGCAGACCAGGGGGGTTTTGTAGAGCACTGGGGGGACACAAGTAGGCACACAAAACACACCCTCAGCGGCACAGGGGCAGCCGGGTGCAGTGTGCAAAGCAGGTGTCAGGTTTTGTATTAGAATCCATGGAGGGAACCGGGGGTCACTCTAGCGGTGCAGACAGGGCACAGGGGGGCTTCTCTGGCCAGCCACCAACTGGGCTAGGCAGAGGGTCGCCTGATGGTCACTCCTGCACTGATGCTCGGTTCTATCTTGTCCTGGGGGCTGCGGGTGCAGTGCTTGGTCCAGGCGTCGGGTTCCTTGTTAGAGGCAGTCGCGGTCAGCAGGAGCCTCTGGATTCTCTCTGCATGCATGGCTGTTGGGGTACAGGGGGGTAGTCTCGGGTTATTCACAAGGTCGCAGTCGCCTGGGAGTCCTCCCTGTAGTGTTGGTTCTCTGGAGCTCGAGCCGGGGGCGTCGGGTGCAGTGGGTGAAGTCTCATGCTTCCGGCGGGAAGAGTGAGTTCTTTAAAAGTTGCTTCTTTGTTCAAAAGATGTTGCTGTGGGTGAACAGTGCCGCTGTTCTCAGGAGTTTCTTGGTCCTTGGGTTTGAGGGCAGTCCTCTGAGGCTTCAGAGGTCGCTGGTCCCTGTCGGATGCGTCAATGTGCAGTTTTCTTTGTGTCAGGAGACAGGCTGGTAGGGCTGGGGCCAAAGCAGTTGTTGTCTCCGTCGTCTCTGCAGGGCTTTCAGGTCAGCAGTCCTTCTTGTTTCAGGTTGCAGGAATCTGATTTCCTGGGTTCTGGGGTGCCCCTAAATACTGAATTCAGGGGCATGTTTAGGTCAGGAGGGCAGTAGCCAATGGCTACTGTCCTGGAGGGTGGCCACACCGTCTTTGTGCCTCCTCCCTGAGGAGAGGGGGGCCATCCCTAATCCTATTGGTGGAATCCTCCAATCTTAAAATGGAGTATTTCTAAAGGCAGGGGTCACCTCAGCTCAGGACACCTTGGGGGCTGTCCTGACTAGTGGGTGACTCCTCCTTGTTTTTCTCATTATCTCCTCTGGACTTGCCACCAAAAGTGAGGGCTGTGTCCAGAGGGGTGGGCAACTCCACTAGCTGGGATGCCCTGGTATGCTGTAAAAAAAGGCATGAGCCTTTGAGGCTCACCGCCAGGTGTTACAGTTCCTGCAGGGGGAGGTGAGAAGCACCTCCACCCAGTGCAGGCTTTGTTTCTGTCCTCAGAGAGAACAAAGGCTCTCACCCCAGGGGGGCAGAAACTTGTCTCAGTGGCAGGCTGGCACTGACCAGTCAGTCCTGCACTGAAGTATTAGGTAAATTACAGGGGGCCTCTTCTAAGATGCCCTCTGTGTGCATTTTGTAATAAATCCAACACTGGCATCAGTGTGAGTTTATTATTCTGAGAAGTTTGATACCAAACTTCCCAGTATTCAGTGTAGCCATTATGGAGCTGTGGAGTTAGTTTTGACAAACTCCCAGACCATATACTTAATATGGCCACCCTTTACTTACAATGTCTAAGAATAGACTTAGACACTGTAGGGGCATATTGCTCATGCAGCTATGCCCTCACCTGTGGTATAGTGCACCCCGCCTTAGGGCTGTAAGGCCTGCTAGAGGGGTGACTTACCTATGCCACAGGCAGTATTTTGTGGGCATGGCATCCTGAGGGGAATGCCATGTTGACTTTGCCTTTTTCTCCCCACCAACACACGCAATTTGCAATGGCAGTGTGCATGTGTTGGGTGAGGGGTCCCTTAGGGTGGCATAACACATGCTGCAGCCCTTAGGGACCTTCCCTGGTCACAGGACCCTTGGTACCACTGGTACCTTTTACAAGGGACTTATCTGTGTGCCAATTGTGGAAACAATGGTACATTTTTAGTGAAAGAACACTGGTGCTGGGGCCTGGTTAGCAGGGTCCTAGCACACTTTCAATCATAACTAACATCAACAAAAGGCAAAAAGATAGGGGGTAACCATGCCAACAGTGGCATTTTCCTACAGTGTGTATGTGTGTGCGTGTGATATAGATAAATATATATACATATTTGTATTCGGGAACTAGCCCATAAAATATATCATACAACAAGACAGGGTAAAAGAAATAGATTAAAAAATACAAAAAGCAATTTCACTAAAATGTTTTCAACAAGCAGAAGTCGCCTAGACAGTATTAATAGATGTTAGTCTAACAGCTAGAGTCATGTGCAAAGTAATACGTAGGACAAATATATAATAATAAATAATCCATGAAAAGCAGTGCATATTAAATTCATTTGATATTATTCCATGCTAATATGCACTATACCACGTGAAACCAGAAAAAGGTTAAAACAGCAGTTAAAAGAAGAACATTAAGCTAAACAACAATTGATTTGGAGACTATAACAGGATACCCAATTATTTTAATTGCCAAACTGCATGCATATAGCAAATGAGACCAAGAGCTCTGAAAGGGTTGCTGTCCTTCCGAAAAGTCTGGTAAGCCACTTAAAAATGTCTCACATTCAGAGCAATACAAATTGTCTTAATCGAGGTCGACCTTGGTCTTTCATACACAGAGCAAACAAATAAATGTTCTACATCCTTTGTTGCATAGTTATAGAGTACACATTGTGGGGATTTAGTTAGAGTTGGTTTCCACTTCAGGTAAACATGTTAACCTGCAGTTTACCTATCCTGATTTTATGACTAATGTATGTATGACGAAGGTAGTAGATTTGCATTCATGTATGGTTCCAGTTCAGGTACAGGTTTAATTCATAAAAATTACTCCACCAAACCTCCTGTTTTAGCATTATGGTGGTATGAATAGGCATTCTGTTCCAAAATGCCTCTTTACCAAAAGCCTTAGGGGGTCATTCCAACCCTGGCGGTCGGTGTTAAAGCGGCGGCCAACCCGCCAACAGGCAGGCGGTCAAAAAAATGGAATTCTGACCCTGGCGGAAACCGCCAACAGAGACTGCCACTTTAACACTCCGACCGCCACGGCGGAACAAACAAACAGCGCGGCGGTCACCGCCAACAGACAGGCGGGAGACAATGTACCGCCCACCCTATCACAACTCACCAATCTGCCACCTTTTCCGGGGCGGGAGCCCCGCCGATAAAAACACGGCGGAAACAGACTACGAACGGGAAAACGCTCACCTCTACACACTCCACGAGGAATCTGGACAGCATGGAACCAGAACTACACATCCTACCAGCTATTGTCTACCTGCTCCTCTACCAGGAGCACGAACGCCGGCGCAGAAGACAACGGTGAGTACTGCACCTACGACACAGGGGAGGGGGGAGGGAAAAATATTACGGGCACACACATACGCGACACACCCACCCTCACCCACAACTACCTACACATCAATGCAGAGCAACAACTCAGAGTGACACCCCCCAAACCCCCCGGAAGAATGCAAAGACAAAATAAAATGATCATGAAATTTAAATATATTATACGGCTAAGTAAAAAATTATTTCGAACATCTATAACTATATACACATATGTAAATTGTCCTGTCCAAATTGGGTTTCAGTCATTGTACGTGGGCCAATGGGCCTCAACACATGGGCAAAGCCCGCACAGGAGACCCGAATCCATTGGAGAGAACACTGCAGGGGCATCAGATAGCAAAACTACAGGCACCTCAGGGGGAAGGGAAGGGGGGGCACCTCAGCCACATGAGTCCACGACGCCAGATCCACGAGGGGCCTCCATGGCCACTGTCCCATCCTGGGGAGTGCAAAGCCACAGTCTCTCAAGTCTCTACAGTGGGTGGCTTGCCCACTGACATATCCTGGGGAGTGCAAAGCCACAGTCTCTCAAGTCTCTACAGTGGGTGGGTTGCCCACTGACATATCCTGGGGAGTGCAAAGCCACAGTCTCTCAAGTCTCTACAGTGGGTGGGTTGCCCACTGACATATCCTGGTGAGTGCAAAGCCACAGTCTCTCAAGTCTCTCAAGTGGGTGGCTTGCCCACTGACATATCCTGGGGAGTGCAAAGCCACAGTCTCTCAAGTGGATTACAGATTCCACTGGTACTGGAGGAGGCATGGTGCCCAGAGTGCATCGTGCAGCTCTGCCCGACACAGATCCGGGCCTGCCCCTTCTGCCAATGGGCAAGCAGTGCTTGACTTGAAGGGCCCAGCGGGCGGTGCTTGAGATGAAGGGCCCAGCGGAGTGGTGCTTGACTTGAAGGGCCCTGTTCAGCGGTGCTTGTCTTGAAGGGCCCTGTTCAGCGGTTCTTGACATGTGTCTCGAGGGCACCAGATCCGGCCAATATATGGAGTTCACTCGCCATCCGACTTCTCGCTTGCGGGGCCCTCCTGTGCTGGAGTCCCAGGCATGTGGGTGTCCTCCTTCACACCCGGAATGGGGCTGGTGGGGCCCTCCTGGGCAGCTCGCCTGCTGCCGGACTTGTCGGCCGTGCTGCCCTTGCCATCCTTCTGTGATTCTCTGTGGCCCTTGCCTCCCTTTGTCGATGTGCCAGGTGGCACCCCACTTCCTGACGGTGCCAGGGTAGTGCCTTTGGAGGCTGCCGTCTCTGGCCTCTCGCGCCGGGCCTTGCCTTTCTTTGATTTTTTCCCAGGGGGTGGGCTGGCTGTCCCTTTACTGCTGGCCGATGTAGCTGCCCTTGAAGGTGGTGGACTCCAATATCCTTGTACTATGGTCCTTGTAGGTCCAGGGGTTGTGGTGGCTGAGGTGCTGATTGGACTCTTACGAGATGGAGGGGGTGGGTCAGGTGATGGAAAGAGGTTAATTTTGGACAGGAAAAACTTTTTAGGAGCAGTGGGAAGGGTAGGTGCAGTGGGTATGGGAGTGGAGGAAGAGGATGTGGTTGTAGGAGAGTCAAGTGTGGTGTCTTTGGGTGCAGGTGCTTGTGACGGAGGCTGTCGTGAGGTGGATGGCTGTTGGGTGGGTGGCTGCCTGTGTTTGTGTGGTTTGGAAGAGGGGGTGACAGACACACTGGGAGAGGACACAGGGGACGTGTAAATGGCAGTGGGGGTGGTGACTGCACGTGTGCGGAGTGTTTTGGTGGGTGTGCTGGTGATGGACGTAGTGGCTGATGATGTTGTGCATGCAAGTGTGAGTGGAGACGTCACAGGGAGGGAGGAGGGAGAAGAGGAGGAGGGGGACACAGAGGAGGCAGTGGCTGTTGGCATGTCTGCATGTGGCTGTTGCTTGTGTGAATGCTTGTGTGATGTGTGGTGCTTATGTCTGGATGAGCTGCCCTTGGGTGTTGAGGTGTGTGCAGGCTGGTCTGTAGGTGTGTCTGGGATAGGCAGAGGAACAGGGGAGTGGGACTGGGTTGAGGAAGTTGGAGGAGGGAGGAAGGAGACAGGGACAATGGCTGCCGTCAGTGCTGAGGCCAGAGCGTTGAACGATCGCTGATGGGCAGCCTGACCCGAATGAATGCCCTCCAGGTATGCATTGCTCCGGTGCACCTCCCTTTCTACCCCCTGGATGGCATTCAAAAGGGTAGACTGCCTAACAATGAGCGTCCTGAGGAGGTCAATGACCACCTCACTGGGGGCAGCAGGGGTAACTGGGGCAGGGACTGAGGTGCCTGGGGCGAAGGAGATGCCCACCTTCGTGTGCGAGAGGGCACGGGGCGAACGCTGAGGGGCTGCTTGGAGGGCGAAGCTGGTGCGCCGGGTGGCGGCTGTACCTGTTGTTGCGGTGGGCACGGATGTTGCCACCACCACAAGGGAGCTCCCTTCCGAGGGCGTGTCTGTGTTGTTGATGTCTCCACGTGTCCCCGTTGTGGAGCTCCCCTCGCCCTCCGTCTCACTGGTGAACTCAGAGTCGGTTGCATGGCCCTCCAGGGCCATGTGAGATGCAGCTCCCTCGTGCTCCGATGCCACTTCTCCTCCGCCTGATGATGCTAATGCACACATGAACAGGAAGAGCAGCAAAAAAAGGGTGGGGTGGTGGGGGGGGGGAAATAAAGACATGTTGAGTGCATGCATTGGCAACACAGTTGGCGGAGAGGACAGACACAGAAGCCCCCTGCACTACGCTGTGCACTTGGGGTACACTACTCAATCATTGGGACTTGGCCTACAAGCCTATGGATGACAACTGCACACATAGGTGACACAGGGCCATGGATAGCTGTACTTGGCATCCTACAAAGGTGGGGGGGTGGGGGCACAGGGCCATGCCTTACGGAGGGGCCTAGCCCACAGAAATCGCCCTGGCCTAGGGATACCCACAGCCCTCCTCCCCCACCCAGACACCTCCACTGCGCGCTAAGATAGCAGGATGTGCTGGTACTCACCCCCTTGTGTCTGCTGTGATGTCCTCACGCGCCCATCCAAATCTGGGTAGGCCACCGCCAGGATCCGGGACATCAGGGGGGTCAATTGACGAGTGGCACCCCTCCTACGTTGGGAGGCCATCCCCAGCAGAGCCTCTGCGGTCTTCCTGCTCCCTTGGCGGATGTCCTCCCACCTCTTGCGGCAGTGGGTGCCCCGTCTGTTGTGGACCCCCAGGGTCCGGACATCCTTGGCGATGGCACTCCAAATGTCGATTTTCTGATGGGCGCTGACCTATGTGACATGTACTGGGGGAGAAAATAAAATATCATCATTTTCTGCATGCTCGATGTGAGTGGCCCCCCCTCCCCACCCTTGCCATATGGCACATGCTCTCATCTGTCGTTTGATGCATGCCTCATTCGCTCCCCTCCCCACCATCGTTCATTCACCCCACTCCACCCAGGCATTGGCCATAAAGCATGGTCCCAGTGTACTTACCTGTTGGTCTGGAGGACCGTAGAGTAGCGCATACTGGGGGAGGACCCCATCCACGAGTTTCTCCAATTCTTCAGAAGTGAAGGCAGGGGCCCTTTCCCCAGTCGCAGTAGCCATTGTCTCTTCCAGACCGAGGTCACAGCAGCACTTGCAGTATAGGTCCTCTCCTGTAGATGATCAGGTCTCGAGTGATTAAGCAGATAGAAAATGGCGGTCACGCCGGCGGCGGTGCGTACCGCGGCTGTGCGTACCGCGACCGCCGGCGCACATCGTCATTGGCTCCTCAAACCCATAGGGTTCAATGTTAACCAATGCGGCTTAGCACCGCGGTCTTCGACCGCCTACCGCCACGGTGTGCCACGCCAGCGCATTGACCTCACATCCCATTGTCGCACTTCACAGGTTAGGCAGCCGCCATTTCAAGGGCCCACATGGCTTAATTTCTACTGCATCACACATGCCTAGGCCTTGCATCGACACTCATACAAGCCATTCACTGCATAGAGAATCGTGTACTGTGCAATCTGTGGGAACGTACCTGTGGGTTGATTGACTCTGTGCTCCATGTTGTCCTTCCTAGGCACCGTCCGCTGGGACTTGCGAGGAGATGGAGGAATCTTCCCGTGTACAGACCGCTGGTGGACCTGTCGACAATGGAAGAAAGACATGTCATATTGACATACAGGCTTGACCGAGCCACTATACAGGAACTGTGTGCCCAGCTGGAGCCAGACCTGATGTCACCCATCCGCCAACCCACAGGGATTCCCCCTCTAGTGCAGGTTCTGTCAGTATTCCATTTTTTGGCAAGTGGGTCATTTCAATCAACAGTGGCCATTTCATCAGGGATGTCTCAGCCGATGTTTTCAAAGGTGTTGTCCAGAGTGTTGTCTGCCCTGATGAAATACATGCGGAGCTACATTGTTTTCCCTGAGGTGGGCGATTTGGCTACAGTGAAGGGTGATTTCTATGCCCTTGGACATATTCCCAACATCATTCGTGCCATTGATGGGACACATGTGGCTTTGGTCCCCCCCAGCAGGAGTGAACAGGTGTACAGGAACAGAAAAAGTTATCATTCGATGAATGTCCAGGTGGTCTGTTTGGCTGACCAGTACATCTCCCATGTAAATGCCAAGTTCCCTGGGTCAGTGCATGACGCGTACATCATGTGAAATAGCAGTATCCCTTATGTGATGGAACAACTACAGAGACACCCGTGTGTGGCTAATTGGTGACTCTGGTTACCCCAACCTGTCCTGGCTACTGACCCCAGTGAGGAATCCCTGGACCAGGGCAGAGGAACGGTACAATGAGGCCCATGGGCGGACTAGGAGGGTGATCGAACGCACCTTCGGCCTCCTGAAGGCTAGGTTTAGGTGCCTGCATATGACAGGTGGATCCCTAATGTACTCACCAAAGAAGGTGTGTCATATCATCGTGGCCTGCTGTATGCTTCACAACCTGGCTTTGCGACGCCAGGTGCCTTTCCTGCAGGAGGATGCTCCAGATGGTGGTGTTGTGGCAGCTGTGGAGCCTGTGGAGAGTGAAGAGGAGGAAGACGACGAGGACGACACAGACAACAGGGACACAGTAATAGAGCAGTATTTTCAATAACACACAGGTAAGAATCAACACTGGCATTTTACATTTACTTACAGTCTCCTGCCTCTCTACTGTCTGTCCTTTTCACCCAGTGTATGGTAACTGAGTTGTGACTTTCCCTTCCAATTTCAGAGATGTGGGCCCCACTGCGTGACCTCTGCTTTGTTTGCCCATGGACTACAGCTGTGTGACAGTGGTATGTTGTCATCAGAATGTAACTTGACATTTTGCAACGGTTAAGTCTAATACATTTGTTCAAAATACAGGCAGACTCCAGATTATTTTTGTGCAATAAGTGGTTTTATTAAAGTGCTCAATTTAGGGACATGGTTGAAAAATCGGTGATGGGTGATGGTGGAGGAATGTCCATGGCAGAGTCCAGGTTTTCAGTCTCACAGGTGCATTGTCCATATGCCTGTGGAAGGTGGAGCAGGGGCAGTTTAAGGTTGGACAGGGTGACAATGTGGGACAGTGGGATGACATCAGGGGGTATCCTCTCCTGGCGGGGGTCTTGGCATCCTACTCTGTCTTCTTCCTAGATCTCAGGCCCCGCTTGCGGGGTGGTTCTCCTTCTGCAGGGGGTGGGGTTCTGGTGGCCTGTTGTTCTTGTGTGGGGGCCTCCTGTCCACTAGCGCCGGCGGAGGAGGTAGCCTGTTCTTGGTCCATGCTAGTGACAGGGGCCCTTTGTGGTGCCACAGTGTCCCGCAATGTGGTGACAATCTGGTTGAGAGCCACGACGATGGTGCCCATTGCGGAAGTAATGTTTCTGAGTTCTTCCCTGAACCCCATAAACTGTTCCTCCTGCAGTACCTGGATCTCCTGGGAGTGGTGGTACGCTCCCATGATGGAGGAGAGGGCCTCGTGGAGAGTGGGTTCCCTGGGCCTGTCCCCCCCCTGTCGCACAGTAGCCCTCCCAGTTCCCCTGTTTCCCTGGGCCTCTGTCCCCTGGACCGTGTGCCCACTACCGCTGCCCCAGGTCCCTGTTGTTGTTGGGGTGGTGGGTTAACCTGGGTGCCCTGTAGTGGTGGACACACCGCTGATTGACGTGTCCTGAAGTCAGAGGCATGGGCCCGCTGGGTGGGAACTGTGCTGGTGTTCCCAGAGGGGGGTAGGTCTGCTGTGGCCTGTGGCTGTGTGAGGGGAACCGACTGTCCCGAGGTCCCCGATGGGCCAGGCCGGTCATCTGGGTCCAGGGAGACAGAGCTGCTGTCATCACTGGGGGCCTCTTCTGGGGGTGGGTTGGACATTTCTGGACCCTCCTGGGTGGTGTGGTGGCGTTCGGGTCCTGCAGGGGTATAAGAGTATGATTATTGCTTCTGTGTGTGCCATATTGTGCAATGGGTGGGTGCCCGTGTACCCCAGTACTGGCATTTCCTTGTGGGGGCTGTTGTGACGGTGGTTTGTGGGGGAGATGGGTATGTGCAGTGGGCATGCTTAGGTGATGGGTGTCCATGGTTTGTGGTGGCATGCAGGGTTTGGTGTTGGGATGGGTGGGTTGTGATGGTGAGACATTAGGAAGGAGGATGTGTGATGGGGGTGGGGGGTGAGGGTGGGGGTATGAGTTGGCATGCTGGTGGGGTGGGGGGGATGAAGTAGTGAAGATGAGACTTACCAGAGTCCATTCCTCCAGCTACTCCTGCGAGGCCCTCAGGATGCAGGATGTTCAAGACTTGCTCCTCCCATGCTGTAAATTCTGGGGGTTGAGGTGGGGGTCCGCCGCCAGTCTTCTGCACCGCGATGTTGTGTCTGGATACCATGGAACGCACCTTCCCCTGTAGGTCATTCCACTGCTTCCTGATGTCGTCCCGATTTCGTGGATGCTGTCCCACAGCGTTGACCCTGTCCACTATTCTTTGCCATAGCTCCATCTTCCTGGCAATGCTGGTGTGCTGCACCTGTGTCCCGAAGAGCTGGGGCTCTACCCAAACTATTTCCTCCACCATGACCCTGAGTTCTGCGTCTGAGAACCTGGGGTGTCTTGGGGGTGCCATGGAGTGGTGTGGATGAGGTGTGGGGTGGAGTATGTGTTGATGAGTGTGGTGAGTGTGGTGGTGTGTGGTGTTTTGTGCGTGGATGTTGTGTGGGTGATGGTGTATTGTGCCTCTGTGTAATGGTGTTCTCTATTCTGTGCTGTCTCTCTCTGGGCTTTGTCTCTGATTTGTGGTCGTAGGGGTTTGTGGGTGATGTGGGTGTGTGTTTTATATTGTATTGGGTGTGTGGGAGTGTTGTGTGTATGTGTATCAGGTGTGTGTATTTCAAATTGTCCAATGTGGTTGTGTTTTGTAAGTGTGTGTGTATTTTGACCGCGGCGGTGTGTACCGCCAATGGAATTCCGCGGTTGAAAGACCGCCGCGTGGATTCGTGGGTCGGAATGGCATGGGCGTTTCTCTGTTGGCGTGACGGTGGAGGTTTGCTAATCGCCAGTTTTTCGCTGCCCTTTGATGTGGCGGACTTTTGTGGATGTCGGGATTTTGGCGGTTTGCCTGTTGCGGGTCAGAATGACCGTGGCGGTTTACCGCGACCGCGGCGGTGTTGTGGCGGTCTTCTGACCGGCGGTAAGCGCCTTTTACCGCCGAGGTTGGAATGACGCCCTTAGTGTTGTTATTTATCAATGCAGGGTTACTCCAATACGTATTCAAACCTAGACCACTAAATGTGATTCGATGTGAGAAAACCATGGAATATAATAAGATTCCCCAAGTTCAATACTTCTTCCCTGGCAAGGCTATAAGTGGATAGCTCTAAGGTTGACCACAATCATATCCAGAAAAGGAGAAGTATTAAAAGGCCTGAGTTACCAATCCCTTGGAGCCCCATATCAACAAATAAAGGAACAACAGGGGTACTTTGGGCAAACTAAATAAAGATCTTGAAAAGCTATTTTCTCTGAAGGTCAAACCACCAGTATTTCCTACACCCCCAGATTTTGGCCTCATAAAGTGCTGCAACCTGTGCCTTTGCCCAGTATACCTCAATGGCCAATGAAACAGGTTTAGGATTAGTGGCTTCGTACCTCGTAGTAACTGGAGACATGCTATGAAGTAATTACATTTCACATTGTTGGATATGGGACTTCCAATTGCATGATTTAACTCCACTTGTAGTCAGAGATGTCTACAGTTTGCAGGGTCACCCCTTTCATTCATAACCCTCCTCTACATGATCTGTGAGGTTTGAACACCATGATCTTAGTCTTAGAGGTATTCACCTGCAGTCCATGGAGATCGGAAAATTCAACAAATTTGTTTAACAGATTCTGTAGCCCAACCAGAGTGTGGTATATCAACAGGGTGTCATCTGCGAATAACAATGCTGTGAAAGAGAAACCTCCCAATCTAAGTGAATCATGGATGCAGGCGCTTAGATAATTAATAGTAGCATTTATATATAGTGAGAACAAAATTCAGGCAAGCATACCGCAATCTGTTAGCTCACCCCGCTGCCCCCTTATTAGGAAAACATTTTTCTCATGGAGTCTGATGAGAAAATCTAGCAATTCAGAGTTAGTTCCCATTCTCACAGTTTCTGTCTAGGGGCTAAGTAAAATACTGCCCTCAGGTACACGAAGGCCATATACAAACAGTAAATGTTTCCAAAGAATAAGGTTAAGTTGTAAGATCTGATCTATTTTACTTACCCTAGTGCGGAAAACCTGGTTGAAAGGGAGAGAGAGTTTTAGGGCCTGATTATAACCTTGGCGGACGGCGGAGGCCGTCCGCCAAGGTTCCGCCGCCAAATGACCGCACCGCGGTCACAAGACCGCGGCGGCCATTCTAACATTTCCTCTGGGCCGGCGGGCGCTCTCCAAAAGAGCGCCCGCCGGCCCAGAGGAAATGCCCCTGCAACGAGGACGCCGGCTCAGAATTGAGCCGGCGTAGTTGCAGGGGTGCGACGGGTGCAGTTTGCACCCGTCGCGTATTTCAGTGTCTGCATGGCAGACACTGAAATACTTTGCGGGGCCCTCTTACGGGGGCCCCTGCCGTGCCCATGCCCCGCGGCACCCCCTACCGCCATCCTGTTCATGGCGGGTTTCCCGCCATGAACAGGATGGCGGTAGGGGCTGTCAGAATCCTCATGGCGGCGGAGCGCGCTCCGCCGCCATGAAGGATTCCCCCGAGCAGCGGTAAGTCGGCGGGAGCCCGCCGACTTGCCGCTTCTGACCGCGGCTGAACCGCCGCGGTCAGAATGCTCGTGGGAGCACCGCCAGCCTGTTGGCGGTGCTCCCGTGGTCGGTGGCCCTGGCGGCCATCGGCCGCCAGGGTCAGAATGACCCCCTTAGTTTCTTCGATCCACTGAGGAAGTCTTTTGAGAAGTAGGGACAAAACACCTTCCATAAATTGTGGATGAGACCGATAGGTCTGTAATTGCTAGGTATAGATTGGTTACTGTTTTTAAACAATGGGATTATCTTCACCATGCCACGAGTCAGGTATTCTCTCTCATTGACATTACATTCATATATGGTCCCCACACAGGAGGCTCAGAGTGAAACAGATCTCCTGGGGTCTTGTCCGGACTAAGGCGCCTTTCAAGGTTGCAAGGATTGAATGGCCCTGAGAGTGTCGTCCAATCAAAATCAAAGTGACTTTGAATAAATATGTGAGGGCTGCGTGCTTCCCCAGGGAGAAATGTAATTGATTTGTAATTAAAATTACTATGCGTTAAAAAAAACATAGAAATTCACTGAAAAACTCAAAGGCTAAAGGGATGTTATAGTTAGGAAATAGAATTGTAAAAAAACATAGAAATTCACTTAAAAAAACAAAGATTACATGGACATTATAGTTAAGCTCACATTTTAAACGTACAGAACCATAGAAATTCATAAGTTATTGTTAGAGATACCTCAAGTACCAGGACAGTGATTCCTTATCATGAATGGGAACTAGACCAAAAAACTCTCTACAGTCTTTTTCGGTTATGGGGCAAACCGAACCTAGACCTATTTGCCACTCTCGAGAACAAGAAATGCCAGTACTACGCAAGTTGGCTTCCCCAAAAAGATTCATGGGGGAATGTGTTTTTGATGAGATGGTCCGGAGTTTATGCCTACGCTTTTCCTCCGATCCCGCTCATTCCGAGAGTCATCAACAAACTGAAGGTGGAGGGTGTCGCCTTCTCCTCATAGCTCCCAGATGGCCCAGACAAGTCTGGTATACAGAGCTCCTCATGCTCTCCGAACGACCACATCTACGACTCAGACGGAGTCCGACTCTTTTAACAATGCACCAGGGACAAGTCAGACACCCGGATCCGTCGTCTCTTCATTTGTCGGCTTGGCACCTGAATACAATGAATACTTGAATCTCAACATTTCCCAGGAGTGTAGAGACATCTTGGCAAAAGCTAGAGCTGACACCACTAACAAAACCTATAAGCTGAAGTGGAAGCGTTTTTGTATATGGTGTGCAGCAGAAGATATACATCCTTTGTCCTCTACTCCGGAACAGATACTTCCATATCTCCTGCTCCTGGCAAAATCAGGACTTGCATATTCTTCCATTCGTGTACATCTGGCTGCAATCTCCAGATACCGCAGATCTCCAGACAGAATCTCATTGTGTTCTACAAGAATTGTCAAACAATTCATGAAGGGTCTTTTTCGGACTTTCCCCCCAGTTAGAAAGCCTCCACCATTATGGTCCCTAAATGTTGTCCTGATGCAGCTCATGAAAGCTCCTTTTGAGCCGATCCACATGGCTGATTTAAAATTCATTTCATGGAAAACAGCGTTACTGCTAGCTCTTACTTCAGCAAAAAGAGTCAGCGACATTCAGGCTTTCACTATCAAACAGCCTTTTCTCCAATTCACAAACTCAGGTGTCATCCTGCGAACAAATCCTAAATTCATCCCGAAAGTTCCTTCAACGTTTCACTTGAATGAACCAGTCATCTTAAAAACCTTCTTTCCAAATCCGCAAACAATAGCAGAGAAGACGTTACATTCTCTTGATATTAAAAGATGTTTAAAGTTTTATCTACAGCAAACTCAAGCCATCCGCCAATCTGATCAATTATTTGTAGCATTTGGCGGCACAAGAAAGGGACATGCGGTGTCCAAACAGACTATAGCAAGATGGATTGGCCTGGCAATTCAATTCTGCCATTCAAAAGCAGGAAAACCGCTCCACACCAAGGTGAGAGCCCACTCTACAAGATCGGTAGCCACTTCAGCTGCACTCTTTGCAGGTGTACCACTACATAGCATCTGTAGAGCAGCAACATGGTCCAGCCAGCACACATTTACGAGGCATTACTGTCTCGAGGAAACTAACAACGTCGATACAGCAGTGGGACAGGCAGTGCTGAGGCATCTATTTCGTTAAGGTGAGCCTCTTACACATCCCACCACCACACTCGAGGTATGTTCGTCATTGGTTCTTAGTCTTATTACTAGCCACTGTGTGTTTTTTCTCTAATTTTGTGCTTCGGATTGTTCACTTTGTTATACTGCGTTAACTAGTAGTACACTTCATAATAATAACAAAACAAATTGTGTCAGGAATTTCGGCCACACAGCTTTTATGGCTCTTCTATTCGGATGTCTATGGATATATATATATATATATATATGTATGTTTTGATATATAGATCTTTACGTGCATTTTAAAGCTGAACTAAAGTGACTCGCATCACTTATAAACTTCAGACAAATTACAGTCAATAAAATTCACTAATTAGGAAGACTGTTCGTTATTCTGATTCAAGCATGTGAATCTATGAAAGATCCAATACTGGAGAAGAAAATTAGTTACTTACCTGTAACTGCAGTTCTCCAGTATTGGTATCTTTCATAGATTCACACGCGACCCACCCTCCTCCCCTCAGAGGCTCCCCTATTATACAGATATTAAACTTCACACTCCTACTAGAAAATCTGAGGGAATTCAGCCTCTGTTGGGAGTGTTTGGGAGGGGCTGAATCCTGATTGGTTGATGCTGAAGTTTGGGTCTTTTCACAAAACAAAGTGGATAGATTGTAAAATACCCTATGAGGCCTACTAGGGCCTACTGGTTTTACTTTTACTGATTTACTGCTTTATATATTTAAGTTTACCGTGAGGCTCCCACCTCGACGACGGGGATGATTCAAGCATGTGAATCTATGAAAGATACCAATACTGGAGAACTGCAGTTACAGGTAAGTAACTAATTTTCTTAGCACTGATTTCAGAGAGAAGATGCTTGAGAAACAGTCACATTCCCAAAATTACACCAGATATGGGGCCTGATTTTGAGTGTGGCCACACTCACGGTGGCGGTCTGGACCACTGTGGATGCGGGTGTCCGACCGCCACATAACAACCCTGGCGGTTGGATCAGCAGGGAACTACCAGCTCCACCAGGATCTTGGATCCCAGGTGTCTGGCATTGGCGGAGATCCTAATCCACCAGGGCAGGGCTGCAAGCAGTGCTACCCTAGGGATTACGACCTCGTTCTCCCTCAGGCTTTTCAAGGCGGTAACACTGCCATGAAAAGGCTGGAGAAGAACAGTTGCAGGGGTGTCCACAGGGGGGCCCCTGCACTGCCCATGGCATGGGCAGTGCAAGCCCCCCCCTGGCCAGCACCATCACAGTGTTCACTGTCTGCCTTGCAGACAGTGAACATTGCAAGGGTGCTAGTGCACCCTGCTGGCTACAACATTTCTGTGAGCTCAATTTCAAGCCGGAGACAATGCTGTAGCCTGTTTTCCACTAGGCCAGCGGGCGTAAACTTAGGATTCCGAACGCTGACCTAGCGGGAAAAAAAAAAAAAAAAAAATAGTAAACATATAAAATCAAACACTGCAATAAAATACATACGAAATAATACTAACAACCAGTACTATGCACAATGATATGTTCTAATGAGATATTTTACAATTATATTAAAACCAACACCTACAATGATATTCTTAACTTCCATACTTCTGTCAGCGATATTTTTGATATCCTGATATTTGTGACACAATTTTTGCATCACAATATTTTTTATTCAATATTTTGTCTAAGTACCTTGATAATATCGCTGCAACATTTGCATTGAAATTGTTGATGAGCAAACTCAGCATGGCGGAGTCATGACTTGTAGTTACATTAGGGGCGGAGTTATAGTTCTCTTCCAGGGGATCCTCATCAATAGTCATAAACATTGAATATTCCCGCCCTTGTGCGGGGACCCCGGAGCATATATAAAATACACACATATAAAGTATGAAGTATGCACGAAAAATATATATATAGCATTTTTAGTAGACATATTTTTCATACTAAACTCATGTATACATGTGTAAAACAGCAATGCAGGCTATAATCATAAACAGGCTTAAATGCTTTATTTCTATGAAGTTTTTTTTTAAAAAAATTTTTTTTAATCTTTATAAAACTACAATAGAGAATAAATATCTACCCAAGCCCCAAAATTGGGCTTAGGGAAATAAGCAGTTGTAATCCCTAGAGAAAAAGAGAAAAAAACTACATTGAAAAACAATGGAGCATTCTTAGCCAATAGGCTGCATGCAGGTTAACACAGGAGAACCATAAAAACTTTGGCACCGTGCCTTTAAGACCCTGAGCACCTCCAGTATCCCACCATGCCTCAGGGGTGAAGGAGAGGTGACAGTTGGTTCACAGTTAGGTCAGTTCTTTTTTCCGGCTTCTTCTGAGAGGATCCTGGAGCATTGAGCTCTCAGTTTTTCTGAGTTTTTCTCAGAAAAATACTTTAAAACAGCGTTTTTTCCTGTTTTACTCGACATCTAACATCATTGTCTGAGTTTGGCAGTTTTTTCCTGACAGAAAAATGCCTTCCCTTTTTGTCAAATGCCCTTCCTGTGGGAAGAAGAAGGCCCAGTCAGATCCACACACTCTTTGTATTGTGTGCCTGCCTCAGAGTCACTGCCCTGACACTTGCAAACACTGCAAGAACATGTCAAAGAGGACTCTGAAGGACAGAGAAAAGATCAGGCTTCATGGGCTTCACGAGAGGCAGAAAACATCATCCTCTTCGCTTCCCAGGCAGCCAACAAGCCACTCTCAGGAGAGAATGGCTAGGTCGACGTCAGCAGGTAGGAAAATACCTGTTTGTTCCCCATCGATGTCGTCGCTGCCACCATCTCACCGCCATAGATCGCCGTCGACGGTGACCCGACCGATGTCGAAGGATACGGCGTCGAGAGAACATGGCCATCGCAGGGGCATATCTACGTCGATGGCAGCCCGCCGATCGACATCGAGTCATCACTGGCGCGCACATTTGCCGCCGAAGGCCTCGCGCCCCTCGGCGTCAGGAGACACGACGTCGAAATCGCCACGGTGGCGAGAGACACATCCGCCGTCGGCCGCTCACCGCTCCACGTCGATGCACACGACGGCGAGCAGGTCGAGGTCCAGAGATCGCCGTTCGACATCAAGGCACTCAACGTCGAGGCACTCAACGTCGAGGCACTCAATGTCGAGGCACGAACAACCAGCGGCACTCCCTTCGACGTCAGTACAGCTGTCGACGTCGACGCAGGTTTTACCTGTCTCGCAGGGAGTAAAGCATCAACATCTGCAAGCAGATAAGACCGCTCCATCTCCAGTGGTCTCCATAAGGAGTGATTCATCTCGTTCGAGAGCGGCATCATAGGGGCATGTTTCACCCATCAATCTGTCACCAAGATGGCTGGAGAGCCTTAACAGGCCAGCGGCCTCTCCGGATTCACAGTATTCACGGATGTACTCTCCTACTGCCTCTCTCCCGAGAACGCCATCACCGACAGCGCGAGCAGGACGGGCTCGTTCTGCTTCTCGCCAACCGACCACGAGGCCTGGGCGCTCTGTTACAGCGTCTCGCAGCAGGTCACGTTCCCGGCGACAATCTAGGTCACGGTCAGGACACAGAAGATCGCCCTCTTGGTCATCGTCAGGGTCATCTGTCGGACGATACTCCCCCACCTTAACAGATTCTCCACCAGCCAGAGTCTCACCGGTGGATGACATCACTACTTTTAATGAGGTACTTTTCAGGGGAGCACAGAAGTTAAATATAGAGGTTCCAGAACCATCAACCTCCTCATCAGTCATTTTTGAGACTCTACAACATAGAGCGGTTTCGAAAAAGCTACTACCGCTAGTGCCTGGTCTGTTGCAGCCAACCATGGACACTTTTTTGGCGCCAGCCACACTCAAATCTGCTCCTGCTAGGATTTTGAAAAAATATAAAGCGCCTGAGCAGGATCCTTTATTCCTAAGAATGGATCCGCCGCCGGACTCCGTAATATTGGCCGCAGCCAGAAAAACTCACTCAGTGGCATCATCCTCCACGGTCCCACCGGACAAAGAGAGCAGACATCTAGACTCTCTGGGGAGAAAAATGTGCGGCACGGCGGCATCTGCAATGAAGGTCTCCAGCGCGTCTGCACTCCTAGGCAGATACGACCGTTCTCTGTGGGACTCTCTCAACAGGTTCACAGAAAAATTACCTAGGGAAGACAGACAGGACTTCCAAGAGATCCTGCAAGAGGGATGTCTGGTATCCAACCAAGTCATCAGCGCAGCGGCAGATGGGGCAGACTTAGCTGCACATGGGTACGCACATGGAATCTGTGCTAGAAGGTCTTCCTGGTTGAGACTGACTGGTCTAAAACAGGAAGCACAACAGCGCATCCTAAATCTTCCATTCAATGGGAACTCGCTGTTTGGTACCCATACGGACGAAGAAATGGCGTGCATGAAGACTGAAGTGGACACCATGAGGGCAGTAGGCCTGGAAAGGAAGAAGGACTTCAGGAGGAGGTATAGGCCTTATGACAGGCGCCCTTTCCAGCAGAGGGTTCAAACCCCTCACTGGTCCCAGAGGCCACAGCAAAGGCAGGGACGCCCTCTTTTTCAGGCTCATAGGGCCACAAGGGAACGAGGGTCAAGTAGACCTCAACAATCCACGCCAAAAGCACCGGCCAAGCAATGAGAACTCGCTTCCCTCAACACTGTGCACCACTACGGTGGGGGGAAGTATCACAGATTTTCTTCACGAGTGGCACTCTATCACAAAAGACAAATGGGTGCTCAACATTGTTGAAAATGGCTACTCTCTTCTCTTCAGACAACCTCCACCGCACTTGCCGCCAGCCAAATGCAATCCATCTCACGTCAACCTATTGCGCAAAGAGGCTCTCGCCCTCTTACGAAAGAAGGCAATAGAAAAAGTTCCACTTGCGCACAGAGGAAAGGGGGTTTACTCCCGTTATTTTCTGGTGGCGAAAAAAGGCCGAGAGGGCGTTTTCAGACCAATTCTGGACTTACGGCTTCTGAACAAGTACATAAGAAAGCAAAAGTTCAGGATGCTGGCTCTTCACCAGATTTTCCCTCAGCTACATCAGGGAGACTGGATGTGCTCCATCGACCTACAGGATGCATACTTTCACATCCCGATAGCTCCCAAGCATCGGAAATTCCTGCGCTTCCAGATAGCCTCACAGCACTATCAGTTCAAAGTGCTACCATTCGGCCTGAAATCTGCCCCCCGCGTCTTCTCGAAATGTGTGGCAGTGGTAGCGCCACATCTTCGAAAACAAAAAATCTTCATCTACCCATACCTAGACGACTGGCTACTGAAAGCCTCCTCTCCGGATCAGGCGAGAGCCCATCGGGACATTGTGCTCAAGGTTTTCGAGTCCCTAGGTCTTCAAGTCAACTACCAAAAGTCCACCTTGATTCCAACACAGAACCTCCACTACCTGGGAGCCATATTAAACACAGAGCTCCAAAGAGTGTATCCTTCGGAGGAACGACTATTATCAATAAAGAAAAAGTGTCAAGACCTGTTAAAATCCGACACACCTACGGCCCATCAGGTGACATCTCTGCTGGGCTCCATGGCATCATGCATTTTCATTGTCCCAAATGCAAGGCTGCATATGAGGCCCCTCCAAGAGGCGTTGGAGAACAACTGGAGCCAAAGGACAGGTCTCTGGGAGGACAGAGTGCGGCTGCCGATAGCAGCACGTCAGTCATTGCAATGGTGGATGCACAGACCTCACCTGTCAGTAGGGGCTCCGTTTCACCAGGTAATTCCATCCAACACTCTGGTAACGGATGCGTCTCTTCAGGGATGGGGGGCTCACCTAGGTCCCCTTCAAGCTCATGGCCTGTGGTCCGACAACGAAATGAAGTACCACATCAATCTGCTGGAGCTTAGATCAGTCCATCTGGCTCTCAAGTCTTTTGCTCCATCGATTCAGGGGAAATCTCTCCTAATACAAACGGACAATACAACCACAATGTATTATTTGAACAGATGGGGGGAACGAGATCCTTACCCCTATCTCGGGAGTCACAAACAATCTGGCATTGGCTCCTGGCCAGAGGAATGTCGCTTACAGGGGTTCACCTACCAGGTCAACAAAACGTGGAAGCAGATTTCCTGAGCAAATACCTAGAGGATGCACACGATTGGGTCCTACACGGCGAAGTCATCGAAGACATCTTCGCTCAATGAGGTCGACCTCAATTGGATCTCTTCGCAGACGAGGTAAACAAGAAATGCCCAGACTTCGCATCCAGGTTCTACCGTCCGGGATCTCTAGGGAATGCCCTGTTGATCGACTTGTCAGGGATATTTCTCTACGCTTTTCCACCGATTCCCCTCATACCGGCGGTGATCAACAAACTTTACAGATCCAGCACCAGAATGATTCTCATAGCTCCGCAATGGCCCTGTCAATTCTGGTACACAGATCTCCTCGACCTATCGGAACAACCTCACAGGAGGCTGCCGTGCAGACCGTATCTTCTGAGCAGACTGGAGGGCAGGGTTCTGCATCCCAACCTACCCTCTCTGAGCTTGACAGCATGGCTCCTGAATTCCTGCAGTATGGGCAGCTAGGGCTCTCGCAGGAGTGCATGAACATCTTGAAAGAGTCCAAACGACCTTCCACACAGCGTTCTTACGCGTTTAAGTGGAAGAGGTTCTACATATGGTGCTGTCAGCAAGGTCAGAATCCCATACGGGCCCAGGAGGACGTTATATTGTCTTACTTACTCCATCTGGCAAAGTCCGGTCTGCAGGTATCATCTATTAAGGTACATTTGTCTGCCATTACAACCTATCGTAAGTCACCTTCTCAGGAATCCTTCTTTACGAAACCAGTAGTCAAGGATTTCTTGGAAGGTTTGAAAAAAGTTTTTCCGCCCATTCGGAGACCCGCCCCTCCATGGGAACTAAACATAGTACTGTCAAAACTTATGGGCCCTCCTTTCGAACCTATACACAAAGCCTCTTTGCAACACCTTACGTGGAAGACGGCTTTTTCGGTAGCCATTACTTCCGCGAGGAGGGTCAGTGAAATTCAGGCTTTGTCTTCCAAAGAACCGTACACAGTCTTTCACGACAATAGAGTAGTTCTGCGAACTCACCCATCATTCCTTCCGAAGGTGGTGTCTGAATTCCACATCAATCAGACTATTTCTCTACCTACTTTCTTCCCCAATCCGGGGACTCCGGCGGAGAAAGCGTTGCACTCCCTAGATCTGAAAAGAGTGCTAAAATTTTATTTGGATAAGACAAAATTGATTAGACATTCCAACCACTTGTTTGTAAATTATGGTCTTTTGAGGACAGGAGAGGCAGCATCTAAACGAACAATATCAAGATGGATAGTTTCTTGTATTGTTAATGCTTACCAGTTGGCTATCAAACAACTACTTGCTAGACCTAAAGCGCATTCCACAAGGGGAAAAGCGGCTACTGCTGCCCTCCTTAACAATGTTCCAATATCTGAAATTTGTAAGGCTGCTACATGGAAGTCTGTACATACATTTACTAGACATTACTGTTTGGACTCAGATGCAAGAGCAGACGCCCAAGTGGGGCAAGCCTCGCTGAGAAATTTGTTTGCATAATACATATCTATTCCTGCACTTCTATTGGACAGTCCGCAGAGTTTAGGGATGGGCTTGCTAATCTATTCAATGTTTATGTCTATTGATGAGGATCCCCTGGAAGAGAAGGATAAGTTACTTACCTGTAAATCCTAGTTCTCTTCCAGGGGTATCCTCATCAAAGTCATAAACAACCCACCCTCCTCCCCGGACGCACGTCTCCTAGAAGTGCAGGACAGACTATCTTTTGAATCGGCTACACAGATTGTCACCGTAAAAAAGTACTGACCTAACTGTGAACCAACTGTCACCTCTCCTTCACCCCTGAGGCATGGTGGGATACTGGAGGTGCTCAGGGTCTTAAAGGCACGGTGCCAAAGTTTTGATGGTTCTCCTGTGTTAACCTGCATGCAGCCTATCGGCTAAGAATGCTCCATTGTTTTTCAATGTATTTTGTTACTCTTTTTCTCTAGGGATTACAACTGCTTATTTCCCTAAGCCCAATTTTGGGGCTTGGGTAGATATTTATTCTCTATTGTAGTTTTATAAAGATTAAAAAATAAAATAAAAAAAACTTCATAGAAATAAAGCATTTTTGCCTGTTTATGATTATAGCCTGCATTGCTGTTTTACACATGTATACATGAGTTTAGTATGAAAAATATGTCTACTAAAAATGCTATATATATATTTTTCGTGCATATTTCATACTTTATATGTGTGTATTTTATATATGCTCCGGGATCCCCGCACAAGGGCGGGAATATTCAATGTTTATGACTTTGATGAGGATACCCCTGGAAGAGAACTAGGATTTACAGGTAAGTAACTTATCCTTATTTGAGATAACTGTAGCTGGGGAATTTCACTGGTTTTGTACTTTAAAATACATTGTTTTAACTGACATCTTTAACTAACTTTAAAATCTCTTGAACCTTTGTTTTTTTCAGTGAAAAAAATAAATAAATATATATATATATATATATATATATATATATATATATATATATATATATATATATATATATATATATATATATATTGTGGTTTACTGTGACCCAATGTGTGCTAGCTACCAAGAATCACTTCTATAAACACCACTGAGTGACAATGAACAATAATCCTTGTTCTGAAGGGACTGTCTGCTGACTTAAGGACTGAAAATTACTGCTTACAAGGTTCCCTGATTGGGTCTCTGAGATCCTCCTAATGGAAGCATGGTCCCCACTCTGGTAACTGAAAGGAAAGGCACTTCCACTAAGATTAGGCTTAACTTCTCTGGAGAACAGGGCGGTTCCAGCATCTCTGGCACATTCCTAATGACAGAAAACAAGGCATTACCTTGGAGCCTTAAAGGTCTCCATCAGCATATGTGATGCTCTGTCAAACACTTGAAAAGATGTAACCCTATTCCAGCTAATGTCAGTATCTCTGCAGTCGCAGGGAGGCCTACAGATATGTATTAAGGAGCCAGATTTGTAAGTGCGAATAAAAGTGGCATAAAAACTGGAGCTGCTGGCATAGCCACCAGCTCTGTTCGAATGCCAAGGGTAACAGGTACTCACACTGAGAGCCATATTTATTACATTACAAACCACTAGCTCAGCATCATTCCAAGACATGTTGTGAGGAGTCGGCCACCACCACAAGCATGTCTTGTTTATGTGGTGGCCCAGAAAAAGTCTTTACATCTTATGGGAATCATAGGGAGAGATGTATGCAACATTGAAAACTCTTTCCTGGTTTAAGGCTTAATTCCAGCCTGTTTATGCTGCTCTCATTCATAGGGAATCTACCTGAAACCTGAAGAGGCTAATTAGGTCATCAACTGGGCTACATAGTTAAGTCCCTTCTTACAAGAACCTTGTGAAGTATTAAGTTATGGTCTGTTAATAATTGGAAAAACCTGTCCTCATATGGAGATTTGAGTCAGCTAGGAAGTGCACAGATTGCCTTGATGAAGGTACAGTTTACTGTGGTCACGTTCAGTGTGAGCGGGTATCCAATCTTACGGTCACTGTGGTCTCCATATAAGGACCGTTTTTCCAGTTTTTACAAGAACATAATGCAAGGTACTAGCTACCAACAGGAAAGACAAGGTTTTGTCATGTCTGACCCTGAACTTAGGTAGCAACACAACTTGTAATTATTCCGCAAAGATCAGAGACTGTAACAGCTTGAACCTTTACCTGGTGACTACATAACTCAGAGTACAAATTTCGAGAAAGCCCCAGGCTTGCGTTTCACATAGTGGGCAAAACATGTGTTGGCTGAAGTTTCTCACACCTTAGGCACAGTTAAGGCTGAAGTCTTTCACATAAAAAGCGTATTGAAATAATTTAAACAATGAGCCTGTGTATCACCAAGTACAGGAAATGTACCTCATTTGAATAGAGTCCTACTACATAACCCACTGCCTACCCTTTTCTCCCCTTGATTTAATATGTCATTGTGGATATAGGGGCATTTCCCACTATCTATGGCTTGGCAGCAGATTTGAACATTTAGTCAATATTTGGTAACACATTTAACAAGGCATCACCTCTTCCTTCATTTCCACTTGTAGGATCAGGAGCTGATATCTGAGAGCAGCCACCACACCTTTGTATACGATGACAGTGAGTGCTCCCTCATCATCCTCAACACTGTGGAAGACGACTGCGGAGTTTATACCTGCACTGCCAAGAACCTGGCTGGGGAGGTCTCCTGCAAAGCAGAACTGGTGGTGCGCACAGGTGAGACATTTGGAGTATGTAGATTTCATGGGCAGGAAGCAATGCTGCACCATGCAACTTTATTCTTGTTTGCCAAGTGCAGCACAAATGGTGGTTCTCAAACTAGGAAGGGAGAGAGCCACATGGAGCCTACACTTGTCTCAGTTTGTTTACTCTTGCTTCCAGTTCCGTTTGTCCAAACCTCAGTAGACAAACTGATCATTTGACTTAGTAAATGAGAATATGTATTGTATTCCCAACTTTACATCAACTATGCTGGATAGCCATAAAGTACCCTTTAAAAAAAGTCTGGCTGCTATACACAAAGTCCTGTAAACAGAAATCCTTCTCCCCTTGAGAGAAGCTCACCATTGTTCAGAAAGCCATCTAGAGCAGTATCCTCTATAAAACTATCAATACTCAGACTGAAAGGGCCTAACTAACTTCATGTTAAATTCCCCTACTTTCAACCGCGGTTGCATCTCCCCCTAGCAGTAGGTTTTGCAAAACATATGGAAGGATCTATATTATCCAAAAGGCATAATATGCTCCCATGAAAGAGCTAACAGGTATTCCTTCCCCAGTGAGGTCTGTAGTATACTGTGTTATACTGTGTTATATAAAAAATAAATACATCCGTGGAGAATGGTGTCTCTAGTAATCAATAGCTTCCTTTGGTCATCCGTCTCATCACATGTTTTGACAAGAGCTAAGGAGCTAATGATCAAGAAGATAAAACTGCCAAAATCTGTTTCGCAACAATTCAGATCTTCTCTGCTTTGTGGTCTATGCAAACAACCTTGTGAATCTGTGGAAGATTCATGACTATGGAAAAATCATTTGCAATCTCAGTTATTGGTTTGGCAATATTTATTTACAGTCCTTATTGATTTATATTAAGCAAAGGGCACCAATGTGTTATAGTTCTCAAATGAATAAGTCACAGATCTTTAATTCTTCAGTGTTGTTTCAGTACTGGAGCTTCCACATAGTCATGTAACCCTTCCTCGTCACTTCCTCAATTTGAGTTATTAATGCCTTCCTATTCCTTATCCAGAACGCAATCTAAAGTGATACACATGATTTAAAATTTCTGTGAAGTCACAGTGATAGCGCAAATGGAGAAAGAGCCAGGATAATGCAGGCAGAAGCATGTTCAAATCTGCCCTAAGACGATACCACAAAATGACCCAGATCACCAAATGGGGAAAGCATCAATGACAGCACCAACAGGAGCAAAGAAATCTTCACCATTGTGAAAGATTCCACCTCACCACTGGCCACCTCCAACTCGATCGCCCCTTTGCAGGACGTCTGCAACAATCTCTCTCAATTCTTCAGCAGCAAAATCACCGCCATTTACAGCAACTTTGGGCTGCAACTGGACCCAACAGACCTCGCCAAACACCTCCCAATCTCATCCAAAGGCCCAATGCTAACCACATGGCCCATCATTACCTCAGAAGAAACTGTTGCCACCATGAAGTCCACCCACTCAGGGACCCCATCGGACCCAGGCCCCCACCACACCTACTACAGAGGACTCCAGCCCACCAGCACCATGCTTATACCCATTCTGAATGCCCCTACCTCTTCCACAACCTTCTCAGATACCCGGAAACATGTAACTGTTCCCACCTTGCTGAAGAAACCCTCTGCAGATCCTTCAATGTTCGCTAATTACAGACCGATCTCCCTGCTACTATGCCGGCCAAGGTCCTGGAGAAAATCATTGACAGACACCTTACTGAATACATCAAAGACCACCAACTCCTCAACACCATTCAGTCTGGTTTCACACCCAATCACAGTACGAAAACTACCCTCATTGCTGTCATGGATGACATCCGCATAACTCTGGGCAGAGGATACATTGTGGCCCTCATCCTCCTGGAACTCTCTGCAGCATTTAACACAGTCTCCTATCCCATCCTCATCTAGTGCCTGCATGACATTGGATTCCAAGGACTTGCACTCCGATGGATGTAATCTTTCTTGACTGAAATTACCCTGACACCATACACGTTGGACCTCATCTGTGGAGATCCGCAAGGATCCTCCATGAGCCAAACCCTCTTCAATACATACATGATCCCTCTAGGTAGCATCATCCACTCTTGTGACATCAACGTCCTTTCCTATGCCAATGACATGCAACTCATTCTCTCTCTCTCACGGAGAAGATGCCCTGTACCTGGATAAAGTTCAATGCATGCATGACAGAAACCACCCTCAGGATGAAGACCAACTGTCTAAAGCTAAACACCAGCAAGACCGAAATTATGATCTTTGGGAAGAGCACACCACTGTGGGACTCCACCTGGTGGTCAACAGACCTAGGACCAACACCCTCCCCCACCACCCATGTCAAGAACCTTGGGATCATCCTTGACAGTGAACTCAACATGCCTCTCCATCCCCCAAGTCAGGGCCATCACTGCTTAAGGATTCCATACCCTGAAGATGCTGAAGAAGATTTTTTTAACTGGTTCCCAGTCAGCACCCAGAAAACGATCACACATACCATAGACACAGGCAGGCTGGACTAAGGCAACACTCTCTGCACCGGGATCAACAAAAGACCCACCAAAAGGCTGCAGACCAGTCAGAACTCAGTGGATACAGTCACTCTCAACCACTGCACTTACATCTCACCACACCTGATGGAGGTCCACTTGCTCCCCATTCACAAATTAGCACAATTCTCACCCACACTTTCAAGGCATTCTATAACACTGGCTCAGCATACATCACATCTGCTTTCACAAACCATCCAGATACCTCTGTTTGTCCTGACTCCTACTTCACACTTGACACAGACCCGGTGATCAAGCCTTCTCTTATATCTCTCCTAAAGCATGGTGCTGCTACACGTAAGAGCCCCCTCACTTCTTAAATTCTGCAAGAAGCTGAAGACTTGGCTTTTAAGTAATCCCACTAGGCCAGAGGTGTGGCTAGACTCAACTGCTCAGTAGCGCACTATCATCCTCTTGGATATTAGAGCTCTCTACAGATCTGCATAACATAACATAGCATTACTAAGATTTTGGTCTCCGGTGAGCTGATTGACAACAGGAGCTGAGGATCACAGCTTCTGAGCACTATTTGAGATAGGGCTAGTTGTAATATAAGCTTACATTTATTATTGGTGTGAACCAACTGGCCACAGCCCAGTTTCACAACTTTGGCATCTTCTTTCAGCAAATTGTGATGATGAATGCTCAAAGACAGCAAAAACCATGATCCAGGTTTGTTATCTATTGATATTTAGGATTTTGCTCTCACTTTTGCTGCTCCAGCAAAACATTCTCATCATTCATAATCTTGAGAATATTTCACAGTCTCACTGCTGGATCTTGGGAACACCCAAAATAATGATTTTTGAAGAAACAAAAATGAAAGATACAATGTAGAATTAGCTCTCAGGAAGGTTCTACATAGAATATGTGCAAATTCTAAACCGGGCGATTAATCCATTTTGATGATGAGAATTGAGATGCACAGTTGTGTTTCCCTTAAGAACCTAGAACACTATAATTTATAGACTTCATAAATGCAGAAGCCAAGGGCCTATAATGCTATAATTTAGGGACTTCATAAATACAGAAGTCAAGGGTTTTAATGTCCTGCCATCCCAAAACAGCATAAAAGACCACAGGAATATTTCTGTTTCACTACACATGGCTGCCCAGCCGCACCAATAATGCTCAAACTCTACTATCATATAATTGCTAAATCAGGTGAATTATAACCTTTTGATGCAGCAGCTTACTAAAGCTGTCTTGAGATGGATGGAGACAATTTTCAAAGCCCCAGATTCAGATTCTCTGATCACAGAACACTTCAGGTCAATACGAACGATATAAAAATCATAGAGGTGAGATCTGGTGTTAGTTGTAAAACCGTAACTACCTGTATCATCTATGCAAGCTATTTATTTACATACTTTTTATTTTAACAAATAGGGCATTACAGCACTAGTTCCAAGAGCCCCTACAAGGAGGAGCACAAAGTTGAAAAACGTAAAGGTGAAGAAAGGCAAAAGATAGCCTGATAGATAGGATATGAAGAAAAGCTGGAAACAGCATGCACTGTCCCTTTAAAGAGTCACTATTTCCATATTTAGCATGCCTTGTACTGGCAATTGGCTGACAACCCCTGTTCTTTTTTTCCAGCTCATACTGACAGGCTCTCAGAGAACTTCAGAGTTCTTGTCAACCTATTTTGTGAGGCTTTATCCTTAGAATTTAAAAAATATATATTTGTTTCACTTGATGTTTTTAAAGCATTTCCTCCTTCTTTTATTAACTTGTGACAGAGAATTTTCTAACTGTGCTTTTTGCGAAGTACCTTTTATGTGGGAGGAAGATTGCGGCTTTCCACTGTTAAGGAGTGTGAATTGTTGAAGAAAATGACGAAGCATACCTTAAAAGACCATGACTAAATTAGGCTCAGTTGCAAGTTAGATGACCTCAGGGCCGAAGAAGACACACACATCATAACAGAATGGCCCCTGTCAACTGCAGCTGGGTCCTCTTCTCAAATGTACTCCCTCAGAGAGAGAACTAGTGAAAAAAGAAGAGACATAGGGGGTCATTCTGACCCCGGCGGTCAAGGACCGCCGGGGCCGGCGGTAGCACCGCCAACAGGCTGGCGGTGCTCCGCCAGGCATTCTGACCGCGGCGGTACAGCCGCGGCCAGAAACGGAAAGTCGGCGGTGTACCGCCGACTTTCCGCTGCCCATGGGAATCCGCCATTGGGATTCCGACCCCCTCACCGCCATGCTGTTCCTGGCGGTTTCGACCGCCAGGAACAAGATGGCGGTGAGGGGTGTCGTGGGGCCCCTGGGGGCCCCTGCAGTGCCCATGCCAATGGCATGGGCACTGCAGGGGCCCCCGTAAGAGGGCCCCACAAAGAATTTCAGTGTCTGCTCAGCAGACACTGAAATTCGCGACGGGTGCAACTGCACCCGTCGCACCTTCCCACTCCGCCGGCTCCATTCGGAGCCGGCTTCCTCGTGGGAAGGGGTTTCCCGCTGGGCTGGCGGGCGGCCTTCTGGCGGTCGCCCGCCAGCCCAGCGGGAAACACAGAATCACCGCTGCGGTCTTCAGACCGCGGAGCGGTGTTCTGTCGGGGGAACTCTGGCGGGCGGCCTCCGCCGCCCGCCAGAGTTAGAATGACCCCCATAGTCACCCATATCATTCATAGCTTTGCTGCCATTCCAGTGACTCCTGACAGATGCTGAAGGTCTCAACGTTGAGGCATGATCCATCCTAATGTTTTTGACTTCAGTGACAGCCTCCGTTGTGGGACTGATGACGACTCCTAAGAGTAAGCACTTGGCGTCATTGATTACTCCATTTTCAGAGACGTTGAAGAAACACTTGTGGTCCCCATCCAGGAGTTTACCGCCTAAATATCACTCAGCATCAAAACGCTCAATGTCGAAGCCTTCTTCACACTACTTGACATAATTCTCGATATGTCTGACATAAATAGTGGCATCTCAATCTCCAACAGTATGCCTGCCTTTGTTTCCTTCACTAGTAAATACTCCTATTCCACAAAGTCTGCATGATTGATTATTCCAGCTAAAGCTCCTCTTCAGGAATCTTTTTATCACTGATTCTTCCTCCTAAAATGTTGATGATCCCTAGACCTACCTCTATGTCTCTAATCAGTAATATGCCTTTCCCAAAACCAACCTATGGACCTGAAGATCTTCCATCTCTGCAAATTCCGGAGATTCATCCTCCTGCAGAACATCCAGACGAAGTACTTTTGGAGAAGCACAGGAGGAAGAGGTCCCCTTCACCTCTTACATGTGATGCACCAGGCTCAGACAAGCCTGCAATGTGTACTCCAACTTCTCTGACCTACTCCCCATCAAGGTCATCACTAGTGTCATCACTAATAGAGGACGTAACCATGTTTCAAAATGCACTGCTTAGGGGAGCAAATTAATTTTTTTTATATAGCTCTTTATTGGCATTTCTTTATGATACATGTGATCTTCTCTCTAACCACATCTATCCGTGCAATGTGAATTACAGTCTTCATATAGTTAGCTAGGTACTGTCTCTACTTGAGTTGTGATGGTTTTGAGCCATAATTAGTGATACCAGTTACATTTAAACCTTTAAACCATGGTTGCAAGCTTGTAAGTCTTGCAAATACTGTTGTGCAGCCAGCCATTGAATACCATAGTCCCACACTAAAGTTTGGTGTATTCCCATCTAAGCAAATCTATTGTCATAACAGATTATTCTGTATCTGAGTATGGGCCACTCAGAGCACCATGTTCGCCCTATCCTAGTGTTGTGCGTGTGGCGATTTACTGGCTCCCCAGGTCCCCAGTGAGTCTTGATCTACCCTAATTTACAAGGGCTTGCTCCCATTCTTGTCGCAGCTGCGCATCCCATTGTGACCTAAGGGGGCTGACTTAGCTTGACTTAGCTTAGTTTAGATTGAAGGGCCTTCAACAGAATTTCCCATCCTGTGGTGGGGTACCCCTTCCCAGTTGTTCGGGTTTAAGAGGTCCATAGGTTTTTCAGGTGAAGTCTCAGTATCCTTAATGGATATGCCATTTGACGGCACCTGATTCTTCAGAGACAGATCAGACTCAGTACCAGATCGGTTCGGAGAAAGCAGGGCCAAAGCATGCTGCCATATCCGCAGCAATGGTGCCCCTTTTGAGCACCCCATTACCACCCCGGCAACAGGTTCTCCAGTCCTTTCGAGGTCAGGGTCAGGGACAACTTCCAGGTCCTCAGGCAGAGTACTGCCCAGTCCCCACCCCACCCCGCTTCAGCCTTCAAGCTGCTTTAGCTTATCCTCTGCAGTGCATGGCTTCACTGTTATAGGCAGGATAAGTTATTCCCTCCATGAGTGAAGCATTGCATCCAACAAATGAGTAGTTCAAACAACTTAGCAAGGAGTTGCCCTGCCATTTCTGTCAAATCTGCCACATCAGAGTGGCTTTCTGAAGACTGTTTGTCCATTCTGCGGCAAGAAGTCCAGACTCCTTTGGACAAAGGAGCCATGAAAAGGGTTCTGCATTGGAAATAGGGACAGAATGTTACTACTGTTATTTCTTAGTGCTATTTTAGATCTTCTCCCTCTAGCTGGTTCTAGCTGCCCTGGATCCAAGAGAAATGACGGTAGCAGTGAACTTGCAGGAGCCTATTTTCATACTCTTGTCCTGGAGTCCCACAGGCATTACCTGAAATTTAGGTTGGGCTAGGGGAATTTTATTTTTTTCTGCTTCCCTTCCACCCCACCAGGAGCCACAGTGATGGCAGTGATCACTGCACTCCATCGGCGGTTGTGTATACCAGTCTTCTACATCAATGACTAGCTGTTAAAGGCAGGGTCATCTCTGAGTTGTGAATCAACTCCAGACAACGGCAGACCCCTTAACATCTTTGGGGTTTTCGATTAATGTGCCAAAATCACACCTCACTCTTTCACATAGGCTCCCTTACATAGGAGAAAGTCTAGATATGTTGCGGTCTTCCCACTAGTTCCCTGAGTCCAGGATATTAGGGGTATGACTTTGATGTTTCAGCCTTGGTCCTGAGTCTCAGTGAGAGTGGCTCTGGGATTTCTTGGCCTCCTGCATCTGCTGGTGGATTATGCTAGATGGCACGTGGCACGTGCGGGCTGTGGAGTGGTATTGAAAATCTCAGTGTGCTCCTGACCTAGGGGGCATATTGGATTCCATCCAGGTTTCAAAGAGATGGCAAAATACTTGAAGTGGTGGCTGCTCATCCTCAGTTGGACTTGCAGCAGACCTCTCTCCCTGTCCTACCCAGAACTGACAATGGTGACAAACTCATCACTGCTGTGTTGGGGAGGTCACCTGGGGAAGTTGGGGATCAGAGAACTCCGGGCTGAAGCGGAGAAGCAGCTCTACATCAACCTGCTGTATTTACAAGCCATGTGTTTGGCATTGAAGGCCTTTCTGCCAATATCAAAAAGACAAGGTGGATCAGAGTCTCATAGACAACACCACTGGCAAGGGCCTGCAACAAGCAGGACAGGGTTCTTGGTCCTGTGCCAGAAGGCTCTACACACCTGGAACTAGATGAGGTGTCACCACATTTCCCTTTTCTTGAGGCACCTAGAGGGACTTTGAATGCTAGGGCAAACTGACTGAGCCTAGCTGATCACAAATGGCACTAATATCCTGATGTGGCACCGCGTGCCTTCCAGTAATGGGGAGAACACTGGCTTGATCTTTTAACCACCCCCCAGAACACTTGATGTTGACATTGTTGGAGTTCCCAAGAAGGCACTCACACAGGTTCCCATTCCGCATAGAGTGTTGTTTGTAACTCCTACATGCTATCCCTCTTTTACTTCTCCTGAATCTAGTTCTGAAGAAGATCAGGAATGACAGGGCCCAAATCATACTAGTGGCTCTGGATTGAACCAGGAGATTGTGCTAATAGAACTTCTGGGCTCGAGTATCTGTTCTCTGACCAGGCTGATGCTTCGGGGGGATCATTTGTCACAGCAGCGGGGCAGGTTCCTGGCCCATGGACTGAACAACCTACACCTCCATTCATGGAGTTTAAGCAGCCGCAGTAGAATACTTGACCTCGATCCCAAAGTTGTGGATGTCATTCTAGCAGTAAGGTGTTCATCTGCAAATGCTGTTTACATTGGTGCTGGGATAAGTTTATAGCATAATGATGTTCCCACCATACAGACACATTACAAACAAAGTTGTCAGGTGTTTTTCTTTTGTGCTGTCTTTAACCCAGCAGGGACGTTCTGTAGGCGTTTTTGCACTTTCTGGACTGTTGTTGTTAAAATCACCTGTTATTATGGGGGTCATTTTGACCTTGGCGGACGGCAGAGGCCGTCCGCCAAGGTACCGCCGCTGAATGACCGCACCGCGGTCAAAAGACCGTGGCGGCCATTCAGACATTTCCTCTGGGCCGGCGGGCGCTCTCCAAAAGAGCGCCCGCCGGCCCAGAGGAAATGCCCCTGCAACGAGGACGCCGGCTCAGAATTGAGCCAGCGTAGTTGCAGGGGTGCGACGGGTGCAGTTCGCGTATTTCAGTGTCTGCTTAGCAGACACTGAAATACTTTGCGGGGCCCTCTTACGGGGGCCCCGCTGCACCCCCTACCGCCATCCTGTTCCTGGCGGGAGACCCGCCAGGAACAGGATGGCGGTAGGGGGTGTCAGAATCCCCATGGCTGCGGAGCGCGCTCCGCAGCCATGGAGGATTCACAAGGGCAGTGGTAAACCGGCGGGAGACCGCCGGTTTACCCTTTCTGGCCGCGGCTGAACCGCCGCGGTCAGAATGCCCTCGGGAGCACCGCCAGCCTGTTGGCGGTGCTCCCGTGGTCGGTGACCCTGGCGGTCACCGGCCGCCAGGGTCAGAATGACCCCCTATGTGTTTTTCCTAAAGGGATAATTAATTTGTTTCCACCCAAACCTTTTGTGATGCAGCAGTGGGACATAAACTTGATTGTCATGTTTCTTAAATTAATTTTGTACCAATTTGAGCCTATGCACAATTGTCCGTTGTGTCTTCTGACTCTCAAAACAGCCTTTCTCATTGCGATTACTTCAGCCTGTCACGAGTGAACATCAAGCTCTGTCCGTTCAGCCTCTGTACGCAGCCTTTTTCAAAGACAAACCAGTGTTGCAGACCAGAGCAGCGTTTTTGCCAAAAGTTGTGACTCCTTTTAATGTTGGCCAATCCATCACTGTTTTGTCATTCTTTGCTCTGTCTCACCGCTTGAAAGAGTGGGAGAGACTCCATTGGTTGGAACTTTGTATTTTTACATTGATCGTACCAAGGATCATTGGGTGTAGAACCAGCTCTTTGTGGGAATATCCAGGGCAAAGAGGCATAAGGCAGAGCAGAGAAGGACTATCTTGAAGTTGAAACTCCTCTGGATTACAATTTGCTGCATAGTGACCGAGAAGCAACCCCCAAAAGGACTGAGAGCCAAAGCTGCTACCAGAGTGCTGGCAGGTGGCATGCCTGTTCTTGACAGTCCACTACTGCCTTAATAGACAAGTCCAGCAGTATGGGCACATTGCCTGTTGGGTCCTGAGGACTTTTTTGGTTTGAGCCATTTCACAGATCCACCTACTTGGGAGGCACTGCTTTGATATCTGTTCACAGTTCCTCCTGATAGGGTCAGTAAGTGCATCGATGCTGCTAATAGGAAGGTTTGAAGTACTGCTGCAACAGACTTGAAAGCAGCTAGGTCAACATCTCTGCTGTGAATATGCTAGAGCAATGTGACAATCCTTTCAAAGGTTTGCATTTGACCTTCCTAGAGCTTCAAAACAGGACTTAGGTAGTCTAACACGCAATGTTGCTTTCTAATTAAATCATCAGTGCTTCTGTGAATTTGACCACATTTGGCAATCTCTGAATTACTGCAGTATTAAAATGTTCATAGATTCCAAAGTTCCAATACTGGAGTTAGAAAATAAGTTACTTACCTGTAACTGTAGGTTCGATGGCATCTGTCGCTGTAGATACGCATGTTCTGCAATAGCTCGCCATCTGGTGTTGGGCCGGAGTGTTACAAGTTGTTTTTCTTCGAAGAAGTCTTTCGAGTCACGGGACCGAGTGACTCCTCCTTTTGTCTCCATTGCGCATGGGCGTCGACTCCATCTTCGATTGTTTTTTTTCCGCCATCGGGTTCGGACGTGTTCCTGTCGCTCCGAGTTTCGGAACGGAAAATTAGCTAATTTCGGAAGATTTTCGTCGGTATTGTTGCGTTCGGGATCGGCGTACTTAGATTCCACACCGCATCGAAGATCGAAGAGCTCCGGTGCCCTTCGGGGTAGTTTTTCGATCCCCCGTCGGGGCCTGGTCGGCCCGACCGCGTGCTGAAGAACGCCGATGGAACGGACCCCGTTCCGTTTCTGCCCCAAATGCCACAATAAATACCCCTACACAGACCAACACTTGGTCTGCAACCTGTGCCTGTCACCTGAGCACAGCGAAGACACCTGCGAGGCCTGTCGTGCGTTCCGGTCCCGAAAAACACTCCGAGACCGTCGAGCCAGAAGACTTCAGATGGCGTCCGCACCGACAGCCCAACAGGAGTTCGAGGAACAGGAAGAGGAAGGTACCTTCTCGATCCAAGACTCAGACTCCGAAGGATTCGACGATACACAAACCGTGAGTAAGACGTCGAAAACCACACAGAGACACATTTACAAGGCCCAGGGGACGCCACTGCCATCCGGCCATGGCTCCACCCATAAATTCGGTGACCGACCGTCGGCACCGAAAAAGGCCCAAACAGTGCCGAGGTCGTCCGACTCCGGTCGAGACACCGGCACGCAGCCTTCTCGGGACCGAGAAAGTGCTGGAGACAAGCCTCGACACCGAGATGCCGGTGTGGACACGGCTCGACGCCGAGACAGCGGCACCGAAGCAGATCGACGCCGAGAGGTTTCGGCCCCGAAAAAGAAAAAAGTCACCTCGGAGCCGAAAAAACACGCAGACAAGGTTTCGATGCCGAAACAAACTGCAAGCGACCCAGCTCCAGGCTCTTATACAGAAGAGCACTCGCTAACCTCCCAAATGCAAAAGCATAGGTTTGAGGAAGAGCTACAAGCAACTGATGTGGACCATACGCAAAAGCGTATCTTCATACAGCAGGGGACAGGAAAAATAAGCACCCTTCCCCCTATTAGGAGAAAGAGAAGGTTGGAGTTCCAGACTGAACAGACACCACAACCAAAAGTGGTGAAAAGAGTTACCCCACCACCCTCTCCTCAGCCCGTGATTAACGTCTCACCAGCACAAACTCCATCACTCTCCCCAGCTCACACCACCATGAGCCAGGGTGACCAAGATCAGGACGCATGGGACCTATACGACGCCCCAGTGTCAGATAATAGTCCGGAGGCATACCCTACGAAGCCATCTCCACCAGAGGACAGCACCGCGTATTCTCAAGTGGTGGCTAGAGCAGCACAATTTCACAACGTAAGCCTCCACTCAGAACAGGTCGAGGATGATTTTTTATTCAACACACTCTCCTCCACCCACAGCTCGTACCAAAGCCTGCCTATGCTCCCTGGTATGCTCCGGCACGCAAAAGACATCTTTAAGGAGCCGGTCAAAGGTAGGGCAATCACACCAAGGGTGGAAAAAAAGTATAAGGCGCCTCCCACAGACCCGGCTTTCATCACTACACAGCTGCCACCAGACTCTGTCGTTGTAGGAGCAGCTAGGAAGAGGGCCAACTCTCTCACATCTGGAGATGCACCACCCCCAGATAAAGAAAGCCGCAAGTTCGATGCAGCTGGTAAAAGAGTCGCAGCACAAGCTGCAAACCAGTGGCGCATCGCGAACTCCCAGGCACTACTTGCGCGCTATGACAGAGCCCACTGGGACGAGATGCAACATCTCATTGAACATCTGCCCAAGGACTTACAAAATAGGGCAAAACAAGTGGTTGAGGAGGGACAGGCCATTTCCAACAACCAGATCCGCTCCTCCATGGACGCTGCAGATACAGCTGCACGGACAATTAATACATCTGTAACTATCAGAAGGCATGCATGGCTCCGAACGTCTGGATTTAAACCAGAGATTCAACAAGCAGTTCTCAATATGCCTTTTAATGAAAAAGAACTGTTCGGTCCAGAAGTGGACACAGCGATTGAGAAACTCAAAAAAGATACGGACACTGCCAAAGCCATGGGCGCACTCTACTCCCCGCAGAGCAGAGGAAATTACAGCACATTCCGTAAAACGCCCTTTCGAGGGGGGTTTCGGGGTCAGAGCACACAAGCCAGTACCTCACAAGCACCACCGTCCAGTTACCAGGGACAGTATAGAGGAGGTTTTCGGGGACAATATAGAGGAGGTCAATTCCCTAGAAATAGAGGAAGATTTCAAAGCCCCAAAACCCCTACTACTAAACAGTGACTCACATGTCACTCACCCCCTCCACACAACACCAGTGGGGGGAAGAATAGGTCATTATTACAAAGCATGGGAGGAAATCACTACAGACACTTGGGTTCTAGCAATTATCCAGCATGGTTATTGCATAGAATTTCTACAATTCCCTCCAAACATACCACCAAAAGCACAAAATTTAACAACACACCATTCCAATCTCCTGGAGATAGAAGTGCAGGCACTATTGCAAAAGAATGCAATCGAATTAGTGCCAAACACACAACTAAACACAGGAGTTTACTCACTGTACTTTCTGATACCAAAGAAGGACAAAACGCTGAGACCAATCCTAGACCTCAGAGTAGTGAACACTTTCATCAAATCGGACCACTTCCACATGGTCACACTACAAGAAGTATTGCCATTACTAAAACTACACGACTACATGGCAACTTTAGACCTCAAGGACGCTTATTTCCATATACCAATACACCCATCGCACAGGAAATACCTAAGGTTTGTATTCAAAGGAATACATTACCAATTCAAGGTACTGCCTTTCGGATTAACAACCGCACCAAGAGTCTTTACCAAATGCCTAGCGGTAGTCGCTGCACACATAAGAAGGCAGCAAATACATGTGTTCCCATATTTGGACGACTGGCTAATCAAGGCCCATTCGTTCATAGAGTGCTCAAATCACACAAATCAGATCATACAAACCCTCTTCAAACTCGGGTTCACCGTCAACTTTACAAAATCCAACATTCTGCCGCGCAAGGTACAACAATACCTAGGAGCCATAATAGACACATCAAAGGGAGTAGCCACTCCAAGTCCACAAAGAATTCTAAATTTCAACACCATCATACAACGCATGTATCCAACACAAAAGATACAAGCAAAGATGGTATTACAACTCCTAGGCATGATGTCTTCATGCATAGCCATTGTCCCAAACGCAAGACTGCACATGAGGCCCTTACAACAATGCCTAGCATCACAGTGGTCTCAAGCACAGGGTCACCTTCTAGATCTGGTGTTAATAGACCGCCAAACTTACCTCTCGCTTCTGTGGTGGAACAACATAAATTTAAACAAGGGGCGGCCTTTCCAAGACCCAGTGCCACAATACGTAATAACAACAGATGCTTCCATGACAGGGTGGGGAGCACACCTCGATCAACACAGCATACAAGGACAATGGAACGTACATCAATCAAAACTGCATATCAATCACCTAGAACTTCTAGCAGTTTTTCAAGCACTAAAAGCTTTCCAACCAATAATAGTTCACAAATACATTCTCGTCAAAACAGACAACATGACAACAATGTATTATCTAAACAAGCAGGGGGGGACGCACTCCACGCAGTTAAGCCTGCTAGCACAAAAGATTTGGCGTTGGGCAATTCACAACCAAATTCGCCTAATAGCACAATTTATACCAGGGATCCAAAATCAACTCGCAGACAATCTCTCTCGAGATCACCAACAGGTCCACGAATGGGAGATTCACCCCCAAATTCTGAAGACTTATTTCAAACTCTGGGGAACACCTCAGATAGACTTGTTTGCGACAAGGGAGAACGCAAAATGCCAAAACTTCGCATCCAGATACCCACACGAACAATCCCAAGGCAATGCCCTATGGATGAACTGGTCAGGGATATTTGCTTACGCTTTTCCTCCTCTCCCTCTCCTTCCTTACCTGGTAAACAAACTCAGTCAAAGCAAACTCAAACTCATATTGATAGCACCAACTTGGGCAAGGCAACCCTGGTACACAACGCTGCTAGACCTATCAGTAGTACCCTGCATCAAATTGCCCAACAGGCCAGATCTGTTGACACAGCACAACCAAAAGATCAGACACCCAGATCCAGCATCGCTGAATCTAGCAATCTGGCTCCTGAAATCCTAGAATTCGGGCACTTACAACTTACCCAAGAATGTATGGAAGTCATAAAACAAGCTAGAAGGCCATCCACCAGGCACTGCTATGCAAGTAAATGGAAGAGGTTTGTTTGCTACTGCCATATTAATCAAATACAACCATTACACACAACTCCAGAACATGTAGTGGGTTACTTGCTTCACTTACAAAAATCTAACCTGGCTTTCTCTTCCATTAAAATACACCTTGCAGCAATATCTGCATACCTGCAGACTACCTATTCAACTTCACTATATAAGATACCAGTCATTAAAGCATTCATGGAGGGCCTTAGGAGAATTATACCACCAAGAACACCACCTGTTCCTTCATGGAACCTAAATGTTGTCCTAACTAGACTTATGGGTCCACCTTTTGAACCCATGCACTCCTGCGACATTCAGTTCCTAACCTGGAAGGTGGCATTTCTCATCGCCATTACTTCCCTAAGAAGAGTAAGCGAGATTCAGGCGTTTACAATACAGGAACCTTTTATACAACTACACAAAAATAAAGTCGTCCTAAGGACCAATCCTAAATTTTTGCCAAAGGTTATTTCACCGTTCCATCTAAATCAAACAGTGGAACTTCCAGTGTTTTTTCCACAGCCAGATACCGTAGCTGAAAGGGCACTACATACATTAGATGTCAAAAGAGCATTGATGTATTACATTGACAGAACAAAAAACATCAGAAAGACTAAACAACTATTTATTGCATTTCAAAAACCTCATGCAGGAAACCCAATATCAAAACAAGGTATAGCCAGATGGATAGTTAAATGCATCCAAATCTGCTACCTTAAAGCTAAACGACAGCTGCCCATTACACCAAGGGCACACTCAACCAGAAAGAAAGGTGCTACCATGGCCTTTCTAGGAAACATCCCAATGCAAGAAATATGTAAGGCAGCCACATGGTCTACGCCTCACACATTCACCAAGCACTACTGTGTAGACGTGTTATCCGCACAACAAGCCACAGTAGGTCAAGCCGTATTAAGAACATTATTTCACACTACTTCCACTCCTACAGGCTGATCCACCGCTTTTGGGGAAATAACTGCTTACTAGTCTATGCAGAACATGCGTATCTACAGCGAGAGATGCCATCGAACTGAAAATGTCACTTACCCAGTGTACATCTGTTCGTGGCATCAGTCGCAGTAGATTCGCATGTGCCCACGCGCCTCCCCGGGAGCCTGTAGCAGTTTGGAAGTTACCTTCAATTATTTATATATGTATCATCTCAACCTTAAATAGGTGCATACTTAGTCACTCCATTGCATGGGCACTATTACTACAATTCAACTCCTACCTCACCCTCTGCGGGGAAAAACAATCGAAGATGGAGTCGACGCCCATGCGCAATGGAGACAAAAGGAGGAGTCACTCGGTCCCGTGACTCGAAAGACTTCTTAGAAGAAAAACAACTTGTAACACTCCGGCCCAACACCAGATGGCGAGCTATTGCAGAACATGCGAATCTACTGCGACTGATGCCACGAACAGATGTACACTGGGTAAGTGACATTTTCATTATCCAGTATTGGAATGTTTCATAGATTCACATGCGACCCACCCCCCTCCCCTGAGATACCGCAACGCTATCTAGCTCCGGTGCTCCAGCGTTAGAGCTTTGGAAAATCTGAGGGACTGGAGCTTCCCACAGGAGTGCTCCAGAGGGCAAAGCAGCCTGATTGGCTGAAACCTAAGATAGATCTCTTTTTTTAAATTGACAATGATATGCTACTAAAGTGAGAGGTCTTAGGCCCTCATGCACTATGGTTATCATAACATTGCTATTAAAAGGTACAGGGGGACTCCCATCTCGATGACGGGAATGATTCAAGCATGTGAATCTATGAAAGATTCCAACACTGGAGAACTACGGTTACAGGTAAGTAACTTGGGGCCAGATGTAGCAACAGAAAATTTAGCGAGTTGCAAATTGCGAGTCATACCGACTCGCAATTTGCAACTCGCAAAAGTGTATGCAGAAAGGTGTCTCAGACACCTTCTGCGACTCGCAATGGGGTCGCAAAGACCCACCTCATGAATATTAATATTGTGACCCCCATAGCGAGTCCCTGCACTCACAGGGATGGTGGTCTGCTGGAGACAGCAGACCTCCATGTCTGTGACAGCTTTTTTAATAAAGCAGTTTTTTTTTTAACTGCGGCCCATTTTCCTTAAAGGAAAACGAGTTGCAATTCAAAAAAATTATGAAACCATTTGGTTTCATTTTTTCAGAGTAGGCAGTGGTCCAGTGGACCACTGCCTGCTCTGAAAAAATATTTACTCCAGTATTGGAACTTTCATAGATTCACATGCTTGAATCATTCCCCGTCGTCGAGATGGGAGTCCCCAGTATAATTTTCACAAGTAATGTCAAGATATATTAACAGAGAAAAAAAGGCCTTAGGCCTCTTCTTCAATTTCACAGTCTATCAGAGTCATTTTGTGAAAAGGACCAAACCTGAGCCTCCACCAATCAGGCGACAGAACACTCCTGAGAGAAGCTCCAGCACCTCAGATTTTCTACCGCACGTCGTGCTAGGGAGTCTCCTCAGAGCTCTGCTCTGTCTTCACACCTTTTTTCAACTATTTTCTCTCTGAGAAACTGATTTAACTTGATTTGTCAGCTATTTTTCAACTATGTCTGACAAAGAGAAGAAGGGTCTCTTCAGAGACTGCAAGACTTGTGGAAAGAAAAGGCTTCATTCTGAAGACCCTCACCAGGACTGCATTTACTGCCTGTACCCAGATCATTCAGCTAAAGACTGTAAGATTTGCTGTACTTTTTCTTCTAAAACCTTAAAAGACAGGGAAGGCAGATTATTAATATGGCTGCAGAAACTAAAACATAGGAATGATCCAGTTTCTGATTCTGAGAGTGAGGAATCATCAACATCTAAGAGATCATCTAAAAGGGCGAGATCACGCTCTAGATCTCCCTCACAACTCTCAAGGAAGGCCCTCAAAAAGACTACTTCAGGGTCTTATAAGGGTCGCAGCCCATATTCTTCCCCAAAGAAAGTTTCCAGTAAAGAGAGGAAAAGCCATTCTTCCAGTTCTGAGAGGCACAGGAAGTCTTCATCTGTTCCACCATCTGTGCCTTTCAAGAAGCCATCCTCTGTGACTGGAAAAAAGGCTTCGTCGACGGTACTGTCGGTGAGTGCCTTTCCGGTGACGACATCTGCTTCTGGGTTTACACCGTCGACGGCTCCGACGGCGACATCTTTGACGAGAACAAGCACTCGACGAGAACTGCAGCGCCGACATCATCGTCGACGACAGTCTACACCTCGTCATCGTCGACGGCGCTGATGTCAGCCCTACAGTCGTCGACGACTTCGTCGACGGTAGACTCATCGGCAAGACTTTCTGCTATTAAAATAACCGTGCGTCCAGCGTCGACGGCACCGTCCATGACGAAGTCTATTTATACGTCGTCGACGACACCGTCGACGAGGGAAAAACATCTGAAAAGTGTAGAAAAGCTGACGCCAACCCACACATCACCTAGTAAGGTGTCCTCCCTTGTGCCAGTATGTCTTTTGGAGGGAGACGAAGACTCAGATGACGAGGGGCCATTTGGAACAGCCCACAGTCCATCCCAATTGAATGTAAAATACCAGGAAGAAGAGGAATATGAAGACGTTTATGATCCCCAGCTTTACTCAGATCAACAGCAATATCAACAGGGAGCGTTTATTCCTTCCTCCCTGCTAACTGACCTCAGAGTGATGTTAGTGGATTACAACAGAAGGTTTCCTCCTCAAGGAGAACAACCTCCTCCATCGCCTAGTTCTGGTGTTTCTACTCCCCAACAGAGGCCAACGTCCTTACATCTCACAAATGTGGCCACTCCGGACATGACAATTCCTCAGGACATCGACATCTCAGAAGGGGATCAGGAAGAAGGGGAGCTCATGGACACTCACTCAGAGTGGGATGAATACATTATCCCTGCTCCTCCTTCTCAATCGAAGGTGGAATCACCACCAGAAGACATTGGAGGATTTCACAATCTTCTAGAGAGAGCAGCCAAGCGTTTTGCATTACCATTACCTACTAAGCAAACAGACTGTTTCCTGTACGATTTTAAAGAGCCCTTTCAGAAGTCTGTACGCTCTATTCCGATGGTGAACTACCTGTGGGAAGAGGGCCTTAAAGTCATGAATAATCCAGCTACAGTCACGGCAGTGCTGATGCGTCTGGATAAAAAATACAAAGCTCCTGATGATGCACCAACATGCTTAACAGGACATCCTCCTCCGGATTCAGTGGTAGCTCAGGCAGCTCAAAGAAGATCAAAAAATCCTTCTGTCCCGATTTCCGCATCCCCAGACAAGGAGGGTAGACGGCTAGATAACATAGGGAAAAGGTTTTCTTCTATGGCTAGCCTAATAGTTAGAGCTGCCAACTCTTTGGATTTTCTGGCTAGGTTCGACAGACAGCTTTGGGCAGACATTGCACCTTATATTACCCAACTACCGGAAGATGCGAGATCGGAGGCAAATAAAACAGTACAAGAAGGTCAACGCACGTCTGCAGAGCTTATAGACTGTGCAATGGATATAGCGACCACTGCTTTTAGACAACTCGCAGGTGCAGCGGTGCTAAGAAGGCAAGGCTGGCTTAAAGCCACCTCGTTTCGCCCAGAAGTTCAAAATAAAATCTTGGACTTACCTTTTGATGGCCAGGCGCTATTTGGGAAACATGTGGATGAAGCCCTACAATCCATCAAAACGGACACAGACACGGCAAGGTCATTAGGGACCCTGCAATACCGAAAATCGTCCTTTCGTCCTAGAGGGCGTGGCCAACCCTCATACAGAGGGGGATATCAACAACACAGGTATTCCACCTATCCATCATCTTCACAGCAATATCGTCCATACAACTCGCAAAGGCAGCCGCCACAACCAGCCTATGGTAGACCTGGCGGCCGTGGACGTTCAACCCGTCCGGCCAAAGATTCGGCTCGTAGAACCTGATGCTTTCAAGGCTCCGGCTACGTCCAGTCCGCCTCCTGTCACTCTGGGCAGGAGGATATCTTTATTCCTCAATCAATGGCAAACCATTACGTCAGACAAGTGGGTCCTACAGTTAGTGAAACTGGGCCATACTTTAGAATGTATCCAGATACCTCCCTCCAACCCCCCCGCAGGACTCCTTCAAGATACCCTCATCAACTCAAAAAGGAGATCGACAAGATGCTTCTCAAGGGAGCTATAGAGAAGGTGCCTCGGGCTCAACGAGGAACAGGATTTTATTCCAGGTTCTTCCTCATTCGGAAAAAGTGGAAGGATTGGAAGCCGATCCTCGATTTAAGGGAACTAAGGGGGTCATTCTGACCCCGGCGGTCTAAGACCGCCGGGGCCAGGGTCGGCAGGAGCACCGCCGACAGGCCGGCGGTGCCCCGCAGGGCATTCTGACCGCGGCGGTTCGGCCACAGACAGAAAAGGCAAACCGGCGGTCTCCCACCGGTTTACCGCTGCCCTTAGAATCCCCCATGGCCATGGGGGATTCTGACACCCCCTACCGCCATCCTGTTCCTGGCGGTTCGCCCGCCAGGAACAGGATGGCGGTAGGGGGTGCCGCGGGGCCCCTGGGGGCCCCTGCCGTACCCATGCCAATGGCATGGGCACGGCAGGGGCCCCCGTAAGAGGGCCCCGAAAAGTATTTCAGTCCTAAGCAGACACTGAAATACGCGACGGGTGCAACTGCACCCGTCGCACCCCTGCAACTACGCCGGCTCAATTCTGAGCCGGCGTCCTCGTTGCAGGGGCATTTCCTCTGGGCCGGCGGGCGCTCTTTTGGAGAGCGCCCGCCGGCCCAGAGGAAATGTCTGAATGGCCGCCGCGGTCTTTTGACCGCGGTGCGGTCATTCAGCGGCGGTACCCTGGCGGACGGCCTCCGCCGTCCGCCAGGGTCAGAATGAGGCCCTAAATGTCTACCTAAAAAAAGCAATCGTTCAGAATGATCAGCTTGCAAGACGTCCTTCGGCGTCTCAATCCGGGAGATTTTATGTCTTCACTAGACCTGAAAGACACATACTTCCACATACCCATCCACCCTCCCCACAGAAAATACTTGAGATTCACTGTAGCCGGGAGCCATTATCAGTACTGTGTCCTTCCTTTCGGACTGAAATCAGCCCCAAGAATATTTACCAAATGTCTAGCACCAGTCGCAGCCTTTCTCAGAAGGAGAAACCACCAGGTTTTTCCATACTTAGACGATTGGTTGATAAAGGCAAAGACTTACGCAGGAGCGCACAAGTCATCAAAAAAGTGCGTTTCCTTACTAACCAATCTCGGATTCACAATCAACTGGGAGAAGTCCAACCCTCTACCAGCACGCAATATTACCTTTCTAGGAGCAAGACTGAACACAGAATCCGCCATGGCATGTCCCACATTAGAGAGGCAACAAAGATTACTGACTCTAGTAAGTTCCATACAGAGAAGAAGAAAAGTTACTGTCCGTCTGTTCAAGTCACTGTTGGGCATGATGTCTTCATGCATACCTCTGGTCCCTCTGTGTCAGCAGAAGATGCACCCCTTACAAGAGCAACTAAATCATCAATGGCTCCAAGTATCAGACACTTTCGAAGACCAGATACAAATAACTCCGATAATGCTCAGAACTCTGAGATGGTGGTCTCAAAGGCATCATCTATCAATCGGCCTTTCGTTTCTACAGCAACCAGCCCCGTGGACCATAACAACGGATGCCTCACTGGAAGGCTGGGGAGCTGTGTTACAGGATCTGCAAATAAGTGGCAAATGCCACCGCATCTGGCATCAATGCATCAATTGGCTGGAGCTCAGGATCGCAGGTTTCGGGAAGCTTCGAAGATCGAATACACATAACCCCAGCAATAGCCAAAGCCCTGACATGGTGGTCTCAAAAGTATCATCTGTCCATCGGCCTTTCCTTTTTACATCGTCCGGCTCCGTGGACCATCACTACGGATGCATCCCTGGAAGGCTGGGGAGCTGTGCTACAGGATCTTCAAGTAAGTGGCAAATGGCCACCGCAACTGCCATCAATGCATATCAATTGGCTGGAGCTCAGAGCAGTGTACCTTGCCCTACAGGCTTTTCTTCCCAAGATCTCAGGATTGCAAGTGGTAATAAGAACGGACAACACCACAACGATGCACTATCTCAACAATCAAGGAGGCTCAAGATCTCTCCCTCTCTCCAGAGAAGCCCAAGCGATCTGGAACTGGGCCTCGCAGCAAGGCATCACACTATCAGCGGTACACTTGCCTGGAATAAACAACAAGACAGCAGATGCACTCAGCAGGCAGAAATCGGACTGCCACGAGTGGGAGCTAGACCAGTCAGTACTGAACTATATTTGTTCCCTGTGGGGAACACCAACGGTAGACCTGTTTGCGAACAAAGACAGCGCCAAATGCCGGTTCTTCGCAAGTTGCCATCACCAGAAGGGATCTTGGGGGAATGCGTTTTCGATAGTCTGGTCAGACATCTTTGCTTACGCCTTTCCTCCCATTCCGTTGATCCCAAGGGTCCTCACAAAGATGAAAACGGAGCCGTGCACTCTGATACTGATAGCTCCGTACTGGCCACGTCAACATTGGTTCGCGGAACTTCTCCTTCTGTCAATCAAACCTCATATTCCGCTGGAACCATCACCTCAATTACTGACATTGAACAACGGCCAGGTTTGGCACCCCGATCCACAGTCAATGCGTTTATCAGCCTGGCTCCTCACCACAGAGAGTTCGCGCATTTGAATATCCCGCAGGACTGCAGGGATATTTTGTCAAAAGCCAGAGCGGATAGCACTAACAAGACGTATCAGTGTAAATGGAAATGATTCTGTGCCTGGTGTCATCAGCGACAGATTGACCCTCTAGTCTCACCACCAGAGGAAATATTACCGTATCTGTTACAGCTAGCTCAATCTGTCCTAGCACTCTCGTCCATTAAAGTTCACTTAGCAGCTATAGCTGCATACAGACGTTCAGATGACACACCCTCACTCTTCTCTTCTCGGCTGATTAAGAGATTTTTGAAGGGGCTTTTCAGGGTTTACCCTCCTTTCAGACCACCACCTCCTTCGTGGAATCTGAATATTGTCTTAGCACAACTGATGAAGCATCCGTTTGAGCCGATCCATCGTGCTTCCCTCAAGTTCTTTTCATGGAAGGTTGCCTTATTGGTAGCTCTTACATCAGCTAGGCGGGTCAGCGAGGTGCAAGCGCTTTCCATCCAAGAGCCATTCCTACAGCTTAAACACAACAGACTGCTAATGCGCACTAACCCGCATTTTATTCCAAAGGTTCCGTCAGACTTTGACATGAACGAACCTTTAGTCTTCAAATCTTTTTTTCCTCATCCATCTACTCCGGCTGAGAGGGCATTACACTCCTTAGACGTCAAAAGATGTGTTCAATTTTATTTGGACAGGACTAAGGGGGTCATTCTGACCCTGGCGGTAAAATCCGCCAGGGCCAACGACCGCGGGAGCACCGCCAACAGGCTGGCGGTGCTCCCTTGGGCATTCTGACCGCGGCGGTACAGCCGCGGTCAGAAACGGAAAACCGGCGGTGTACCGCCGGTTTTCCGCTGCCCTGGGGAATCCTCCATGGCGGCGCAGCTTGCTGCCGCCATGGGGATTCCGACCCCCATACCACCATCCTGTTCCTGGCGGTTTTGGCCGCCAGGCAGAGGATGGCGGTATGGGGCGTTGGCATGGGCACTGCAGGGGCCCCCATAACAGGGCCCCACCAAGATTTTCAGTGTCTGCCATGCAGACACTGAAAATCGCGACGGGTGCAACTGCACCCGTCGCACCCCTTCCACTCCGCCGGCTCCATTCGGAGCCGGCATCCTCATGGAAGGGTGTTTCCCGCTGGGCTGGCGGGCGGCCTTCTGGCGGTCGCCCGCCAGCCCAGCGGGAAACCCAGAATACCCGCGGTGGTCTTTTGACCGCGCAGCGGTATTCTGGCGGTTCCAGCCAGGCCGGCGGCTTCCACCGCCGGCCGGGGTCAGAATGACCCCCTAAATCTTTTCGACGCTCTAATCAGTTATTTGTAGCGTACAGTGCTCCTAGGAAGGGGTACCCACTACCCAAGCAGAGTATTTCCAGATGGATCGCCTCAGCCATTCGCTTCTGCCATCAAGCAGCGGGCAAACCTTTGCAATCACCTGTGCATGCTCATTCTACGAGAGCAGTATCATCGTCAGCGGCACTGTTTGCCGGAGTACCACTACAAGACATTTGTAGGGCAGCAACATGGAAGAGCTGTCATACTTTCACGAAGCACTACTGCTTGGAATCGCTATCTCAGGGACAGGTAGCAGTAGGCCAGGCGGTTCTCAGGAATCTCTTCAGGTGAAGGTGAGCCATCTCTCCTACATCCCTCCATCCTAGAACAGGTATGCACATTGTTAATATTTCTAAAAAAAAGAACAACAAAAAAAAACAGAAAGGTATACAAAGATAACAGAATATTATGACAAACACATAAATGGTCAGGTTTGAAGACAACAGTCATGTTACAGTAGTGTCTTATAATAATTTTTCACTGTGTCTCTTGGTATTTCGTCATGTATCTGTACATGTATATCTTTATATATATATATATATATATATATATATATATATATATATATATATATATATGTATATATATATATATATATGGTGTATACTTGTATAGTTGCATATATATATGCAGGATGATAAGATTTTGTGTGTCAAAGTGTTTTTTCCATTGAAGATGTTGTCATATTACAATGTGCATAGCTATTGCTCTCTACTCTGATTCAAGCATGTGAATCTATGAAAGTTCCAATACTGGAGTAAGAAAATAAGTTACTTACCTGTAACTGTAGTTCTCCAGTATTGGAATCTTTCATAGATTCACATGCGACCCACCCGCCTGCCCGGAGAAGCTCACTTCACCTCTTTCTTTATTTCTCTGTTTAATATATTGTACGCACTTGTGCTTGGAAAATCTGAGGTGCTGGAGCTTCTCTCAGGAGTGTTCTGAAGGGTGCTGTCGCCTGATTGGTGGAGGCTCATGTTTGGTCCTTTTCACAAAATGACTCTGATAGACTGTGAAATTGAAGAGGCCTAAGGCCTTTTTTACTCTGTTAAAATATCTTGACATTACTTGTGAAAATTATACCGGGGACTCCCATCTCGACGACGGGGAATGATTCAAGCATGTGAATCTATGAAAGATTCCAATACTGGAGAACTACAGTTACAGGTAAGTAACTTATTTTCTTTCAGCGACATTCACAAAGGGGAAGGGGTCCCATGGGGACCCCTTCCCGTTTGCGAATGAGTTACCACCCACTTCAAGTGGGTGTTAACTGCGAATTGCTTTGCGGCTGCTTTCGCGGTCCCAAAGCAATTCTACATCGCGGTGCGAGTCGCAAATAGGAAGGGGACACCCCTTCCTATTTGCGAGTCGGATTCACATTTTGCGAGTCGGTACCGACTCGCACAATGTGAATCAGCATCGCGATGGCCGTTTTGCATGTCGCAAACTGCGTTTTTCGCAGTTTGCGACATGCAAACCAGTTCCTACATCTGGCCCTTAGATCTATAAAGCCAGATGCCAAGCTCAAATAATTAACCTTTGTAGGAAGCTGCCCTGGTGTGTGGTGGGTACCCACAGTACTTACACCTTATACCAGATCCAGGTATCCCCTCTTAGTGAAGTGTAGGCAGTATCTAGAAGTCAGGCTCTCTAGAGGCGCCTGTGGATGAGCAGCCAAGGCTTATCTAGGTGACATGCAAAGCTCATGCAATACCACTGTAGTCACACAGCACTTACACACATGAAAGAAAACACTCAGTTGTACAAAAATAAAGGTACTCACTGTTAGTGAAAAAGTGGTGCTGCTAGGGAACAGCAAGGCCCAGGAGGACTTAACTTAGGAGGGGGAGTCACAGGGAACCCTCAGCGTAGCAGAAAGTGCACAGGAGCAAAGGCAGCACCTAGAGGAACCCCACAGGACGGGGACACAGGAGTTGCAGAAGGAGCCCACTCAGTGCTACAAAAGAGGATCCCACTCTGCCAGAGGCCCACGCAGGAGGCTGTGCTTTGCAGGAAGGAGTGCTGGGGGCTGGAGCTGCACGTCGCCTGAAGATCCCTTTGAGGAGATGCCAACAAGCCTTGGCAACTACAAAAGACGCAGTGCACGGGGGTACTGTCTTGCGTGGGAAGGCAAGGGTTTACCTCTACCAATGTGGGACAGCTAGCAGAGAGGACCAAGAGGACTTCTCCGGACCACCGCCCTTGATGCAGGATCCACGCCGCTCAAGATGAGGGGAGATCTACGCAGCTGGTCGTTGCTTGCTGTAGGTGCCTGCAGTTGCAGGGGATTGACTCCTTCACTCCAAGGGAGATTCTGTCTTCTTCTTGTGCAGGCTGAAGAGTCCCTGTCTTCTGAGGATGCACAGCCAGGGAAATGTTGCAAAGTTTGCAGGAGTCGTGGAAACAAAGTTGCAGAACAGTCTTCCTCCTTGATTGCAGTGTTGTCGGTTCTTGGAGGGTCCAGTCACAGTTCCAGTGACCAGAAGTCAAAGTGGAGGTTGCGAGGAATCCTGCTGGAGTCTTGCAAGCCGAATCTGAGGACCCACCCAAGAGAGAGACCCTAAATAGCCCTGAAAAGGGGATAGGTCACCTAACCGGAGCTTACCTATAGGAGGGGGCTCTGACATCACCTGCCTGCCTTGGTCACTCAGATGCTCCCAGAGTTCCCTGTCAGCCTTCGAAACAAGATGGCAGAGGGGCTCTGAGCACCACCCCTGGGGTGGTGATGGACAGGGGAGAGGTCACTCCCCTTTCCATTGTCCAGTTTCGTGCCAGAGCAGGGACTAGGGGTCCCTGAACCGGTGGGGACTGGTTTATGCACGGAGGGCACCAAATGTGCCCTTCTAAGCAAACCAGTGGCATGGGGAGGCTGCCCCTCCCAAGCTAGCCAGCCGTTTCCAGAGGGAGAGGGTGTTACCTCCCTCTCCCAAAGGAAATCCTTTGTTCTGCCTTCCTGGGCTTGATCAGATCAAGCAGCAGGAGGGCAGAAACCAGTCTGAGGGGTGGCAACAGCTAGGCTGCCTGTGAAAACCCTGTAAGACCAGTGGTAGCAATGTTGGGGGTCCTCGTAGGAGCCCCAGAGTGCATGGCATCATACTTACAATATTTGCAACAGTATTGGTTTATGATTCCAACATGTTTGATACCAAACATGCCCCGGTTCGGAGCTACCATTATGTAACTGGACATAGGTAGTGACCTATGTCCAGTACACGCGTAAAATGGCGTCCACGCACTCACAAATTCCAGGAAATGGATTTGGAGTTTGTGGGGGCACTTCTGCTAGTGCAGGGGTGCCCTCACACACAGGTACCTGCACCCTACCCTCTGGGCTAAGAGGGCCTACCATAGGGGTGACTTATACTGGCCTGGTGCAGTGCCCTGTAATAAAAAGAGGTGCATGCACCCATTTCACGCAGGCTGCAATGGCAGGCCTACAGAACCCTTTGCATGGGCTCCCTAGGGGTGGCAGAATAACTGCTGCAGCCCGTAGGGATCCCCTGGAACCTCAATGCCCTGGGTACCTAGGTACCATATACTAGGGACTTACATGGGGGGACCAATACACCAATTGTGGGAAGAAAAATGTTCCAGCAACCATGTTTAAAGGAGAAAGCATAATACTGGGGTCCTTGTTAGCAGAATCCCAGTGAACACAGTGAAACATACTGACAAACAGGCCAAAAAGTGGGGGTAACCATGCTAGAAAGAGGCTACTTTCCTACAATCTTCTTTTCATTCACCCAGTTTTGTTGTTTTGTTTGGTCCCCATACTGATGATGAAATGCATCATAAGAAACAACAAGCAGCACAGTTGAAAGTTGTTGGACTCAAGGAGAAAAGTAGGCTTTTCAGGTCTCAATACTAGCACCAAGACATCCAATACCAATCAAACAGAGGGTTCAGTCCCTGCTGGCCTTATCAAATCCAGCTACAAGGTCAGCAGAGATGAATTTTACTAAGGAAGAACATCTAGAGGCAGAGGAAAGCAACATCACCATCAGTCCACTTCTGGAAAAGTTCCAGCCCACACAAGACAATGACAAGCTCACTTTCTCTCCTCAATGCACCACTCTGGTTGGAGGGAGTCTATCAAAACAATTCAAAGAGTGTCATTATAAATGACAAATGGGTTTTTGAAAACATCCAACAAAATTACACCATTCGCTTCAAATCCTTTCCATCATATACTACTACGAAGTCTGCACGGAAATGTCAACTTTGCTGCAACAGCATTTCAATAGCGAGAATTCCAGCCCGTTGCTCCCTGTCAATGTGGAAAAGGCATCTGTTCAGAAAACGATATGGTATGCAAAAGGACATCAAACAGAAATTTAGGAAAATCTTCACCCTGGCCAACAGATACATGAAAGAGAAAAAGTTTTGAATGCTAGACCTTCATCGATTGTGTTTCATAGTGCAAGAAGTGAGATTGGAAATGTGCACTGGATTTGCAAGATGCTTATTTCTGCATACCAGTGTTGAGGAAATAAAAGGAATTCTGTAGGTTCCTATAGGAAAAGGACACTGTCAATACTTTGTTTCCCCTTTCAAACTAAGTTCATCCTCAAGGACCTTTACCAAGTGTATTGCAATGGCTGCAGACTTCCTTCACAGACACAGTATTTATATTTAGCCCAATCTTGAATACTGGTTAACAAAAGACAACTCTGCAGAAAAGGCTATCCACAACTTCAAGATGGCAGCATCACAACTTCACTGTGTAGGGCTCTAGAAAAACCTTAAGAGGTCTACATCAATGCCTTTCCATAAGATGACTTATCTGGGCACAACCTTGAATACAGGCTGATGAGAAGTGTCTCTGTCAGTGGAGAAAGTATCTTCCATCTCTCAGAAATGTATTTTAATTCAGACAACCATGTTTCCAGCAGCTCGCCAGATGGCCTCCCTACTAGGCCACTTGCATTTACATTACACCAAATCCAAGGCCCCCAATTAGACCTCTACAGAAATGTCTAGGAGACCAATGGACTCACTCGAGAGACAACTCGGAGAGCAACATTATCCTGTCTCATCAACCAAGACAGTTTCTTCCACGTGGTGCAGGAAGTCCTACTCATTAACTTGGAGAACAAGATTATCCTATCTCCTTTAGCAAGACAATCTCTCCCACTTGGTGCAGAAGTCCCATTTTATCATGCCCTTCCAATTCACAATTGTGACGGATGCCTCTTTGGTGGGACAGGGAGTCTATCTACAGAAAAGACCTATCCAAAGCTTTTAGTCAAACAATGAACCCCTACACCATTTTAATATCCTAGATTTGAGAAGTCCAGCTGGCTCTAAATGCATTCCAGTCATCTCTGACAATCAGTGGAACCCATGTACAGAAGGATAACAAAACCCCAATGCATTAGCTCAACAAACAAGGAGGCACCAGGTCCAGAATTCTTTCAATGGAAGCCCAAACAATCTGAAAACTGCTTCTATCAAGGAATCTGTCAATTCAGGCTAAACACTTGTTTCACATATGAATATATCCACAGATCAGGCTTCTATGCAAACCTAAATACAACAAAAGAGGGGAGCACTCCAGAAGTCATCCAACATAAATTTCATTTGGTAATCCCCATATGGGTATTACTGTATTCAAAGTCCTACTGTGTAGTCTATTTCCATTCAGTCCATTAATTCAAGGAAACATAGTATATCATGTGTTCAACTTTATTCATTTATCATCAGACATGATTTCACAGCCTAGCCAAAACGTTTCGTCCTATACACCATGGCGCCTTTATTGGCATGCTAAGTCGGGACTACATGAGCATGCTAACCATGAGGGTTTTAATTGATTTGACGAGGTGGAAGTCAGTAAAAGCTGCATAAGGATATGGAACCCTAATGTAGTCCTGGTGTATAAAATGAAACATATTGTCTGGTATAGGAAGTGGACTACACATTTGGACTTTGAATAAAATAATACTAATATGGGGATTACCAAATGAAATTTATGATGGGCGACTTCTAGAGTGCTCCCCTGTTTTGATGTATTTAAGTGTAGACTTCCAGAGGGTTCTTTGACACTTGGACCTCAGGGTTTTGAGCACTGTAATTGTGTACACTTGAGCCACCCCTGCCTTTTCTTTTTGTTGTTTTCTCATTTCCGTGCAAACCTATCCTGTTGACCATGATGCGAGGCCAATTATAGTAGCCCAATGTGAAATCCTTGAATTTCGCAGCAGGACTTCTGAGATCATGCAATATGGACACCTAAGGATACCACAAGCCTGCATGGACATTTTAAGAAAGGCTAAAAGACCATCTAGAAGAACAGTTTATGCTTTTAAATAGAAACATTTGTTTTCGTGGTGCCAGCATCACAACCACAACACAGTCTCCAACCAAGAAGATGTGAATATTCGTTTTCTTTTCCATCAGAGTGTATTTGGCAACTATTACAGCACATATGAAGGATCCTGAGCAAAGATCTTTCATAGCAAACCCTGTCACTAAGGACTTTTTAGTAGAGTTAAAGAAAATGTACAAACTTCAATCTCTACCTTCTCCATGGGAGCTGAAGCTGGTGACATCTAAAGTGACAACTTCTGACATGTGAGCCTATATGTACAGTAGGCTTCCTAGCAGCATCTTTCTTGGAAGGCTGCTATCTTAATGTCCATAACTTCTGCCTGTAGAGTGACCTTCCGGTTCTCAACAGTAGAGCCCTGTACTGTATTTCTTTCATTCCAATAGGATGATGATAAGAACACAATTTTTTCTTGTGAAAGGTTGTTTAAAAATTTCAATTAAATCTGCATCATTACTGTTTTGCTTTAGTAATCCTTTCACTTTAGCAAAGAGAATTCTATACATTCTAGATGTGAAATGAGTACTGATATTTTACGTGGACCGAACATAATATTTAAGAACATTCACTTCAAACAGGCTCTCCACTATCACCAAGAGGACAGTTTGTTGTATTACATTGTGCTACCAATAAACCCTTACTTGTGAAACCAGAGCTCTCTTTGCAAGAGGAAAAGCAGTGGCTGCTGAATATCATAAAAATGTCCCCGTTTCAGACATTTGTAAAGTACCAAATTGAGAGTCTAGCCACAATTTCTTCGAACATTTCTGCCTAGGCTTGTATTCTACGATGGACTCAATAATTTGTCACTATGCTCTCAAGACTCCTTTTAGATACATTATTCCCCCATGTAGGAAAATGCCTCTGATGGCATGGTTACCCCCTAACTGTTTTCCTTTTGTTGATGCTAGTTATGATTGAAAGTTTGGTGGGACCCTGCTAACCAGGCCCCAGCACCAGTGTTCTTTCCCTAAACAGTACCTTTGTCTCCACAATTGGCACAGCCCTGGCACCCGGATAAGTCCATTGTAAATGGTACCCCTGGTACCAAGGGCCCTGTGGCTAGGGAAGGTCTCTAAGGGCTGCAGCATGTATTATGCCACCCTGGGGACCCCTCACTCATCACATACACACTGCGTGCCAGCTTGTGTGTGCTGGTGGGGAGTAAATGACTAAGTCGACATGACACTCCCCTTAGAGTGCCATGCCCACAACCCACTGCCTGTGGCATAGGTAAGTCACCCCTCTAGCAGGCCTTACAGCCCTAAGGCAGGGTGCACTATACCACAGGTGAGGGCATAGCTGCATGAGCACTATGCCTCTACAGTGTCTATGTCATTTCTTAGACATTGTAAGTGCAGGGTAGCCATAAAGAGTATATGGTCTGGGAGTTTGTCAAACACAAACTCCACAGTTCCATGATGACTACACTGAATATTGGGAAGTTTGGTATCAAACTTCTCAGCACAATAAATCCACACTGATGCCAGTGTGGGATTTATTGAGAAATGCACACAGAGGGCATCTTAGAGATGCCCCGAGTATACCAGTCCAACTACTAGTGCTAGGCTGACCAGTTTCTGCCAGCCTGCCACATCCAGATGGGTTTCTGGCCATATGGGGTGAGTGCCTTTGTCACTCTGTGGCGAGGAACAAAGGCTGTACTGGGTGGAGGTGCTTCACATCTCCCCCTGCAGGAACTGTAACACATGGCAGTGAGCCTCAAAGGCGCAAGCCTTGTGTTACAGCGCCCCAGGGCACTCCAGCTATTTGAGATGCCCGCCCCTCCGGACACAGCCCCCACTTTTGGTGGCAAGTCCGGAGGAGATAATGAGAAAAACAAGGAGGAGTCACCCTCCAGTCAGGACAGCCCCTAAGGTGTCCTGAGCTGAGGTGACCCCCTCCTTAGGAAATCCTCCATCTTGTTTTGGAGGATTTCCCCCAATAGGACTAGGGATGTGCCCCCCTCCCCACAGGGAGGAGGCACAAAGAGGGTGTAGCCACCCTCAAGGACAGTAGCAATTGGCCCCCAGACCTAAACACACCCCTAAATTTAGTATTTAGGGGTGACCCTGAACCCAGGAAACCAGATTCCTGACGACCTGAAGCAAGAAGAAGGAATGCTGACTTGAAAGCCCGGAGAGACGACAGAGACAACAACTGACTTGGCCCCAGCCCTACCGGCCTGTATCCAGACTCAAAGAACCTGCACAACGACGCATCCAGCTGGACCAGTGACCACTGAGGACTCAGAGGACTGACCTGCACCCAAAGGACCAAGAAACTCCTGTGGACAGCGGCTCTGTCCAAACAACAACAAAGAAACCATCTTTAAAGGGGCTCCAGCCTCACTCTGGAAGTGTGAGTCCCCAACACTCTGCACCCGACATCCCCCGGCTCGTGTCCAGAAGATCCAACACTGCAGAGAGGACCCCCAGGCGACTCCCACAACGTGCACACTCTGAGACGACCTCCCTGCACCCCCAAAGCAACGCCTGCAGAGAGAATCCGAAGGCTCCCCCTGACCGCGACTGCCCAGTAACAAAGGAACCTGACGCCTGGAATAAGCACTGCACCCGCAGCCCCCAGGCCCGATAGAAACCAACTACCAGTGCAGGAGTGACCAGCAGGCAGCCCTCAACCTTGCCCAGTCAGTGACGGGCCCGAGAAGGGCCCCTGTGCCCTGCCTGCATCACCAGAGTGACCCCCGGGTCTCTCCATTGATTTCTATCTACAACCCGCCACCTACTTTGCACACTGCACCCGGCCGCCCCTGTGCCACTGAGGGTGTATTTTGTGTGCCTGTTTGTGACCTTCCAGTGCTCTACAAAAACCCCCTGGTCTGCTCCCCAAGGCTGCAGGTACTTACCTGCTAGCAGACTGGAACCAGAGCACCCCTATTCTCCATAGGTGCCTATGCTATTGGGGCCCTACTTTGACCTCTGCACCTGACCGGCCCTGTATTGCTGGTGTTGGGTGTTTGAACCCTCAACGGTGGGCTTCCTATGCCCTGGAGACTGAACTTGTAAGTGCTTTACTTACCTGAAAAACTAACCAATACTTACCTCCCCCAGGAACTGTTGATTTTTGCAGTGTCCACTTTTAAAATAGCTTACTGCGGTTTTTGCCAAAACTGTGTACATTACTGTTTTAATTCAAAGTTCCATATTTACCTATGCCAAGTACCTTATGATGTATTTACTTACTTGAATTCTGAATCTTGTGGTTCTAAAACAAATTAAGAAAATAATATTTTTCTATATAAAACCTATTGGCCTGGAGTTAAGTCTTTGAGTGTGTGTTCTCATGTATTGCCTGTGTGTGTACAACAAATGCTTAACACTACCCTCTGATAAGCCTACTGCTCAAACCGCACTAAGACAAAATAGAGCATTAGTATTATGTAATTTTGCCACTATCAACCTCTAAGGGGAACCCTTGGACTCTGTGCACACTATCTCTCACTTTGAGATAGTATATACAGAGCCAACTTCATACACCACATTATTCCCACATGCCATTTGAGCACAGAGACTGGTTTTCATTTGAGGATAAGCTTGCTACTGTATTCTGCATTCATGACTATCAGTGAACATCCTGCAATGCAGGAGGGAAAGTACTTACTTGTAATCCCAGTTCTTCATCATAATATTTTAGTTGAAGTCATGAAGAACCCTCCCCTGTATCTATTCTCCAACAGTGATAAGCTGTCAGTTCATCGAGATTTCAACGTAAATCCCTCCAAAAAACAACTGAGGCTTTTACCACCTACCATTGCAAGGCATGATGAAATATAGATCCTGTTGGCTCCTTAAGGAGGTACTACATGTTGTTTTGAGCTTCTCTTTAGATTCTGCGTACCAGTCTACGTTTTTCATTCGCTCATATTCACCCATTTGACCTTAGGATCCTCTGTGCAATGGCTTGAGGAATTTCTATTGCAATGAACTCTTATTTTTAAAAATAAAAACTGTGGATACAATTAGCCTGTGTAGGCTACTGAGTCTGTTACTTCACTTACAAATTATGGCAGATATTGTGACTCCAGTATTGTAACTTTCATAGATTCACATGCTTAAATCATTCCCCATCATCGAGATGGGAGTCCCCGGTACCTTTAATTAAGTAGTACTAACATAGGTTAAACCTAAAGGCCCTTAGGCCTCTCAGTTTAGCAATCTATCAGAGTCATTTTATGAAAAAAGGACCAAACTTAAGAACCCACCAATCAGGGGACACCACCCTTCAGAATGTTCCTGAGAGAAGCTCCAGTTCCTCAGATGTTCTACCGCATGTCATGCTAGGGAGTCTCCTCAGAGCTCTGCTCTGCTTTTCTCTATTTTGGAATACCCAGAAGGTTATACTCTTGACAACTAATTCTGACAGATAGCTGATAAGGCCTCCACCATGTCTGACAAGGAGAGGAAGGGTTTATTCAGATCCTGCAAAACCTGTGGAAAAAAGAGGTTACACTCTGAAGACACTCAACAGAATTGCATATACAGCCTTTACTCAGACCACTCTGCCATGGACTGCAAGGTATGTCCCACCTTCTCCTCCAAAACCCTGAAGGATAGAGAAGGCAGATTGTTGATATGGCTGCAAAAACTTAAATCTAGAGATAATCCAGTCTCTGATTCTGAAAGTGATGATTCCTCCACATCTTCCAGGAGATCACATAAAAGAGCGAGATCTCCTCCCTCAAAGTCCTCCTCAGAGTAGCCAAGAAAGGCCTACAAAAAGACTGCCTCAGTGTCCTACAAAAGCCACAGCCCTTCTTCATCTCCTCACAAATTTTCAGTAAAAGGGGACGGGGGACATTTCAGCAGTTCAGAAAGGGCTAAAAAATCTTCTGTGCTTCCTTCTAAGTCAGCTGAATTGTTTAAGAGACCTTCCTCTGCTCCTACAGTCGACAGACCACTTGTCAAATCCCCACCGTCGACGACAACCTCATCGATGACGGGAACAATGAGATCTGTTCCACCCTCGATGACGGTTTCTGTAATAATACAGACAACGGCTCCAACGAGGACGACAACGTCGATGACGAGTCATCCACCGTCAACAAGGACAACGTCGACGAAGACCTATACTTCTTCATTGTCCACGACGGTAACCATGATTTCTTCAAATCCGTCATTGACGACGACCCTGTCACTGGTAGCTTCTACCACGAAACCATCAACGTTTATGATATCTTCAAAATCAGTAACAACAAAGGCAGCATCAACGAGTGGTCCTGTCACACCGTCGACGAGGGAAAAAATACACAAAAGACAGGAAACTAAAAAAATTACATTGGGGCATACTTCTCCTAGTAAAATAACCCCTTTAATACCAGTCTATCTCTTGGAGGGTGACAACGGATCGGATGATGAGGGTCCATTTGGAACGGCACACAGTCCCTCACAGTTGAATGTAAAGTACCAGGAGGATAATGATAAGTATGGCGAAGCTTAGGCCCCACAATACTATGCAAGGGATCAAGCATATCAAGAGGGTTTTTATATGCCAAACACTTTAATTTCTGACTTACGAGCAAAGCTAGCCAACTATAGTAGGCGCTTTCCTGCTACAGAAGAGGTTCAACCTCAGCCACCATCATCTCCAATTTCTCGGGTAGCCATCCCGCGTCAGAGGCCGACCAGAAGGAGAACAAGAGGAAGGTGATCTCATCGGAGTCGACGATTATATAATCCCAGTTCCACCTTCTCCTTCACCTTCAAAGGTAGATTCACCTCCAGAGGACATCAGAGGATTCCATAATCTTATGGAAAGGGCTGCTAAGCGCTTTGCATTTCCCATGCGATCCAAGCAAACTGATTGCTTTCTCTATGACTTTAAGGAGCCATTCCAGAAATCAGCACTCTCCATGCCACTCTCCATGCCACTAGTCAGTTACATATGGGAGGAAGGTTTGAAAGTCATGCAAAACCCATTGACAGTCACAGCAGTGCTTCCACGCCTAGATAAAAAGTATAAAGCCCCTGAAGATGCCCCAGCATGCTTGACTGGTCACCCTCACCCAGATTCTGTGGTAAACAGTCCAGAAAAGATCCCCAAATTTTTCCATGCCAATATCTGCACCTCTGGACAAGGAAGGTAGATAATTGGACAATATTGGCAAAAGATTTTCTTCAATGTCCAGTCTAACTGTAAGTGCAGCTACCTCCCTTGTGGTGTTAGCCAGATATGACAGGCACTTATGGGCTGACATCGTGACATATGTTGATCAACTGCCGGAGGACATTAAAGCGAAAGCTAAAAAGATATTACATGAAGGAGCATGAACATCGGCAGAGTTAATTGATTGTGCGATTGACATAGCCACTACTGCATTTCGTCAGCTTGCAGTGGCTGCTGTCCTCAGAAGGCAAGGTTGGCTAAGGGCCACATCATTTCGTCTGGAAGTACAGAATAAAATACTAGGCCTTTCATTTGATGGTCAGGTGTTTTTTGGGAAACATATTGACGAGGCACTGCAGTCAATAAAATCCAACACAGACCTTCCATTTGATGGTCAAGCGCTTTTTGGGAAACATATTGACGAGGCATTGCAGTCAATAAAGTCCAACACAGAGATAGCAAAATCTTTGGGAACACTGCAGTTTCGAAAGTCTTCATTTCGTGCCACGAGAGGAAGTGGAATGCTTTCATATAAGGGAGGCTATCAGCAGTTTAGATATCCGTTGTTCGCATCCACCTCCCAACAATTTCGCCAGCAATACTCCCAACCTCCGCAAGCCGCTTACAATAGGTCTACCTCCAGACGATGTTCAGCTCGTCCAACTAAAGACACGGCTCGTAGAGCATGATGCCTCCAGGGCTCTGGCTACCCCCAAACACCTACCTCTAAATCTAGGCAGAATATCTCATTATTTCTCCAGCAATGCCAAACCATAACTTCGGACCAGTGGGTCTTACAACTGGTAAAATGTGGACACATGCTGGAGTTTGTCCAAATACCTCCTCGCAAGACTTCCCCAAAGTATCTGCACCAACTCAGGAGAGAGATCAACAAAATGCTCCTCAAGGGCGCAATAGAAAAGTGCCACAGCGAGGGAAAGGATTTTACTCCAGATTCTTCCTCATTCGCATGATAACTCTGCAGGACGTCCTTCTCCGGTTGAACCAGGGAGACTTTATGTCTACCTTAGACCTGTAGGATGCATATTGCCACATCCCAATTCATCCAGCCCACACACAGTTCCTAAGATTCATGGTAGCCGGAAGCCATTTTCAATTTCAAGTTCTTCCATTCGGCCTAAAATCAGGTCCCACGATATTTACAAAGTGCCTAGCTCCTGTTTCAGCCTTTCTCAGGAGAAGGAAACATCAAGTATTCCCATACTTAGATGACTGGCTGATAAAGCAAACACCTTCTCAGCAAAATGGAGGTCAACAAGAAAGTGCACTGCCTTACTCAACAGCTTTAGGGCTATTATAAATTTGGAGAAGACCAAGCCACAACCATCACGCATGATAACTTTTCTAGGGGTAATCCAGCATTGCCTGTCCCACTGTAGAAAGACAACAAAGACTGCTATCTCTGACAAAGTCAGTGCAAAGAAAATAATCCATTTCAGTTCACCTTTACAAATAGTTATTGGGGATGATGTCTTTATGCATCCCTCCAGTTCCATTCTGCAGGCTCAAAATGAGCCCCCTCCAAGAACAGCCCAGTTCGCAAAGGGTCCAGGTCTCAGGAAACTTTGAAGATCACATCAAGATCACTCTGGCCATCACCAAGTTTCTGGTATGGTGGTCTCAGAAACATCATATTTCCATTGGCCTATCATTTCTTCATCACCCAGCCCCATGGGTTATCACCACAGACACCTCATTAGAGGGTTGGGGAGCGTTTTTGCAGGACCTGCAAATAAGTGGCAAATGTCCACCATTGTTTCAAACAATGCACATCAATCTTTTAGAGCTAAAAGCAGTCTGCCTAGCCTTGCAGGCATTCCTCCCATAGATAGCCAATTCAGAGGTGGTAATAAGAACAGACAGTGCCACTACGATGCATTACATTGACAAACGGGGGGCACAAGATCCCTTCCTCTCTCCAAGGAAGCTCAGGAGATATGGGACTGGGCCATACAGCATGGAATACTCCTAACAGCAGTTCATCTTCCAGGCATTCAGAACAAGAAAGCAGACTTGCTCAGCAGACTAAAATCATTCTGTCACGAATGGGAACTGGACCAGTTCAAGGTCAACCACATATTTTCTCAGTGGGGAACACCCAACCTTTACCTCTTTATCAGTCGGTCAAACACCAAATGCCAATACTATGCTAGCTGGTATCACCAACGGGGATCATGGGGGAATGCATTTTCCATAGCATGGTCCGGAATCTTTGCCTATGCTTTTCCACCCATTCAGTTTATCCCGAGGGTCTTAACCAAAATGAAGAGGGAACCATACATACTGATACTAGTAGCCGCATTGGTTCACGGAGCTTCTTCCATCGGTGAAGCCTCGCATCCCACTGAAAATATATCCACATCTGCTGACAGTGAACAACAGACAAGTCTTGCATCTGAATCCTCAATCAATGCAGTTATCAGCATGGCTCCTGAGCACCTTGAGTTCGAACATCTAAGCATTCCGCAGGAGTGCTGCGATGTACTGTCAAGGGCCAGAGCAATTAGCACCGACAAAACGTATTCATGTAAATGGAAGAAATTTTGTTTGTGGTGCCAACTGCAACAGATTAATCATATTTCCTCATCACTGGAACAAATATTGCCTTATTTGCTGCATTTGGCGCACTCAGGTCTTGCCCATTCCTCCATAAGGGTTCACCTGGCCGCAATTGCGTCTTATAGGCGGTCAGGTTCTTCACCTTCATTATGGTCCTCCAGATTGATTAAATCATTTCTAAAAGGGCTTTTCAGAGTTTTTCCACCCTTCAGACCTCCTCCCTCCTGGAATCTAAACATTGTTCTTGCGCAACTCATGAAGCAACCCTTTGAACCAATTCATAGAGCTTCTATGAAATTTTGGAAAGTCGCGCTCCTTATTGCTCTAACATCAGCCAGGTGAGTCAGTGAGATACAAGCACTGTCTATACAAGATCCCTTGTTACAGATTAAACAGGATAAAATAATCTTGTGCACAAACCTGCGTTTCATACCAAAAGTCCCCTCAGACTTCCATATAAATGAGCCCTTAGTTTTGAAAACATTCTTTCCAAATCCCACAACACCAGCGGAGAAGGCTCTACACTCTTTAGACATTAAAAGATGCATTCAGTTCTGTCTGGACAGGACCAAAGCATTTAGCAAAACCAGCCAACTATTTGTGGTTTTCAGCGCACCGAGACGGGGTCAACCGCTCTCCAAACGGAGCATCACAAGATGGATTTCTTCAGCAATCCAGTTTTGCCATCAAGCAGCGGGCAAGCCAATGCAAACCTCTGTTTTTGCTCATTCAACACGTGCAGTATCCTCATCCGCAGCACTGTTTGCAGGTGTACCGCTCCATGACAATTGTAGGGCAGCAACTTGGAGAAGCTGCCGTACATTTACCAGACATTATGCTTGGGTGCATTGTCTCAAGGAGAAGTACTGGTGGGCCAGGCGGTCCTAAGAAATCTTTTCTAGTAAAGGTGATCTATATCTCTCATCCCACCATCCCCAATTCAGATCTGCACATTGTCTGTTTGAAAAAAAGTCTTAAATGCATTGTAAATTCAAAAAAAAAGTCTAATATCTAATGTTTAGAACTTAAGTTATGAATGTGTTTATTTAGACATGCGGTGAGTATATGTATGCAACAGAGATACGTGTTCTACAATGTGCATCAATATTGCTTACTACTCTGGTTCAAGCATGTGAATCTATGAAAGTTACGATACTGCAGTAAGAACATTAGTTACTTACCTGTAACTTTAGTTCTCCAGTATTGTAATCTTTCATACATTCACATGCAACCCGCCCGCCTCTCCGGAAAAGCTCACCTTCACCTCTCTTACCTCTCTTATCTCTGTTATATCCTCTATGCACTTGTGCTTAGAAAATCTGAGGAACTGGAGCTTCTCTCAGGGAGGTTCTAAAGGGTGGTTTCGCCTGATTGGTTGGCTCTTAGGTTTGGTCCTTTTCTCTCAAAATGACTCTGATAGAGTGCTAAACTGAGAAGCCTAAGGGCCTTTAGGTTTCACCTGTGTTAGTACTACTTAATTAAAGGTACCGGGGACTCCAATCTCGATGACGGGGAATGATTCAAGCATGTGAATCTATGAAAGATTCCAATACCGGAGGACTAAAGTTACAGGTAAGTAACTAATTTTCTTACAAGTACTGGTACATCATTCGTATGGATTTGAAGTTTTCCTGGATTCCTGCACACAGGTGGGAGAGTTCTATCTTCATAGCTTCAATGAATATTCTTACTATGCCTACTACGCAAAACTAGGATTACTGTATGTTTTACTTTTAGAAATATAGCCTAAATGTTGCTAAAAGTGTTATTTCTTTTACAAACGATATAACACTGCCTCTCTGTAATCATTAGGTGCATTTCTCGTGTTAACAGAATATGATTTTCTAAGCCTACATTCATGTGTAAGCCTTGCTTGTTCAAACCTCACTACTCACTGTGAATCAAAGCCTAAAACTGAGGGGCACAACTTCAGTGAACTTACAGTAGTTTTAGGTTCCTGGGATTTCAAATACAGTAATTGATGCTTGCTGCAGAATCTACCAACTGCCCAGGTTTGAGAACGTTCCCAATAATGTAATAAAACACTTTTAAGGTGTATTGAGTACAGTGCTTGAAGTATGGCACTCTCTACCGTACCATGTGAGATGCACCACTCGTTTCATACCCTCCTCACTGCATTTCATCCAGTTTCCCCTTTTGACAATTCAGTCTTCCACTTTAACAGTGCCAAGCGGGAACCGCCAGAAGACCGTACCGCGGTCAAAAGACCGCGGCGGTCATTCTGGGTTTCCCACTGGGCTGGCGGGCGACCGCCGAAAGTCCGCCCGCCAGCCCAGCGGGAAACACCCTTCCCACGAGGACGCCGGCTCAGAATGGAGCCGGCGGAGTGGGAAGGTGCGACGGGTGCAGTTGCACCCGTCGCGAATTTCAGTGTCTGCAAAGCAGACACTGAAATTCTTTGTGGGGCCCTCTTACGGGGGCCCCTGCAGTGCCCATGCCATTGGCATGGGCACTGCAGGGGCCCCCAGGGGCCCCACGGCACCCCATACCGCCATCCTGTTCCTGGCGGGCGAACCGCCAGGAACAGGATGGCGGTATGCGGTGTCAGAATCCCCATGGCGGCGCAGCAAGCTGCGCCGCCATGGCGGATTCCCATGGGCAGCGGAAAGTCGGCGGTACACCGCCGGCTTTCCGCTTCTGGCCGCGGCTGTACCGCCGCGGTCAGAATGCCCGGCGGTGCACCGCCAGCCTGTTGGCGGTGCTACCGCCAACCTCCGCCCTGGCGGTATTTACCGCCAGGGTCAGAATGACCCCCTATATCTTTGTATTGGTGAGCCAATTTAGCTGTAAGTTTGATTTTTTATCTGTCATGTTTGCATCTTGACAGCAGTGCGCAGGATCAGAGAAGGCCAGTGAACAGTCTGCTAAGAAAGTACAGATTGTGCAAATGATGCAGCCCATGTGAAGAGGGCACATGTCAGAAAACATTGGATTGTTTATCTCTGCTACTTGAATACCCTCTTACTTATTTTCTCTATATTATTTTTTCAAGTTAAGCCCAAAGCAGATGGGGCCAATGATGATACAGATGGTTCGCTGATGCACAAGATGAGGAGGTTGACCGATTTTTACGACATTCACAAAGATATCGGAAGGTAAAGGTTAGCACTTGAGTCTCCTACATAAGCAGGGACACACAGGTTGGGTACCAAGCAGAGTGAAGATATACAGCTGAGAAGGTCTTCTGGGGAAAATGTGTCTTCTGTATGTGCAGCATTAGGAGAAACACAGGTTTGAGGGAATCCATCCAGGAGCAACAGCGTGGCTTCAGTGAGGACTTGGACTTATGAATTTCTAGTGTACGTAGATAGCCAGGAATGAGAAAATGCATAGATTTCACCCCTGTGAGAGAAAGGGCTACACTAGGACCTGTGCTTCTTAGATGTGGAGTGTTCTATGGTGGATAAGGTGCTCATATAGATTGAATCCCTCCATGAGAGAAGGGGGAGGGCTTGATTTCCCTTGAGGAATGGGGTGTGGGGAGACATTCCTGTCTGACTATTCAAGTATAGAGAGAGAAGTCTTTCAGGAGGCAGTTTCCGGGTACAAACAGTTCAGACAATGTCTATAGACAAAATCTTGCTAGTGGAGAGTGTGACTTCTGGCAATGCAGTGTGTGCAGATGTCCAGGTTTGCGTAACCTGCAGAGTCAATAATTCAGGAATGTATATTGGCACCTGAGAAGATATTTTCCTGTGCAGAGTTAGTGATCGTTGTGGAACGTGGAAATCTGAAAGGCACAGAATGACCAGTGTGAGGGCAAATCCAGGGCTGCAGTTACCTGTAGTCAGAAGCCTCTAAAAAGGATGATGCCTTTAGAGTGGTGCTCTGGAAACTCAGCACCTCAATTGCTGCAGGATTGGAGGAAAAAGAAATGATAATCCAGTTTACCTCATTCACTTCTGGACAATGGTACTGCTGTTTGCATATGTCTCATGCCACAAGTGGTATTTTGTAATTAATGTTTGGGTATATCATGGGATAATAAAGGTGTTTGCTAAAGAATGTTTGGTTTTGTCTCTGCACAACAGCTGTATTTATCGATGAATGTATGATTATGTGTCAGAACAGTGATGTGTAAGCATGTGCAAGGGAGGTGAGCGTATTTGTTAATGCACAATTGTTAAAGTGTTAGCTTGATGATAATCCTTATTTTGAAACATTTGAGGTGTAGCCGGATGACAAAGGTGTTTGCTGGGAATTGTTTGCTTTTGCCTCAGGACATTTGTGTGTGTTCATGAATGTATATGTCTATCTCTCAACTGTGGTGGTGTTTGTTGATTAATAATCTGTTCTATCTTGTGACAAGGATGGTGTTTTGCAATTAATGTGTGCTACGATATTAGGTCTGTGGTAATGTTTGTTCAGTGCTTGCTTATGTCTGTAAGCAGTTGTGGTATTTGTTGAGGAAGATTTGGATGTGGTGGTGTTGTATCTTGTTAAACATGTGTGTCCCATGACAATGGTAACAATTGTTGAATGCTTGGGGATTTCTCATCATATTGACTGTCTGTCTGATAGATTAGTGGGATATATTGAATATGTATTAAAGTCTTAGATTACTTACAGTATCTCTCACTCACAAAATTGTATGTTGAAAATGATGTTTGTTTTGTAGGGGGGCATTTTCGTACATACGTAAGGTGACAGAAAAAAGCAGCAAGATCGATTATGCTGGCAAGTTCATATCATTCCGCGCCAAGACTAAATCTTCAGCCCGCCGGGAGATGACCATTTTCTCCGAACTCAACCATGAGCGTGTTGTGTACTTCCATGACGCCTTTGAGAAAAAAAGTGCTATCATTATCATCATGGAGCTGTATCCTTAAAATGATGGTAGAAGGGATGTATGGGGTAGATAAAAGGAGTGTGGGAATGTGATGCACAGGAAAATGAGGTAGGTGATATGATCAATAGGCAATGGAAACAGGTCATGAAATGCACAGGTGAAGAAGATAGATCCTGTAATGGGCAGGACGGGGAGACTTGTAAAGGGGCCCCTATGAAACACATCATGAGCTGAATGTACCAGGAAGACAGGTTATGAGATGGAGAGGTTAAGAAGACTAGTCATGAAGTGGACAGGTACAGGATACAGTTTATGAGATGTGGTATATGTAATGGGCTGGAAAAGAAAACAAGACATGACATAGACAAATGAAAGAGCATTTAGTAGGCGGGCTAAGGCAACTGGGCATGAGACTTGCCATCAAAAGACACAGTTCATGAGATGATGTACACTGGTCATGAAATGAACAGATACAAGAGATGGAGTCTACAAGACAGGTGATGCGATAGACAGACCATTTGATGAGCACACACAGAAAACAGGTATTGTGATGGATATGGAAAGAAGGCAAGCAATAGATCTATGCATAGGAGACAGTTCAAGAGATGGTGATCACAGGAGTCATAGCACTATATAGGACAAAAAACATAGGTCAGGAGGTAGTCAAACAGGGAAAACAAGTATTCCGATAAACACACCAGGAACAAGCCTTACGATGAAAAAGCAAGGCTTTGAGATGGCAAATTTAAGTCAGAATGTGAGGGTGAAAACATGCAGCAGGTCATGAGCTTGACATGCAATAGTGACAGGTCAAAGGAACATCCCAGGCAATGGGAAAAACCCCAAGGTAGAGAGGTCATGTGATGGACTGAGAAGGTGAGCGAGTGCAAAAATTGATAGACCAGGGGCAGGTAATGTGTGGGACAGGCAAAATAGAGAGGTTATATATAAGAGGACAGATTGGATGGCAAGTAATGCAAGGGGGCATATGAGACATATCATGAGATGGATAGCCTAAGGCCTTATTAGGGTTTGATGAATGTGGTATTGTCCTCTGAGATGGTGAAGGGCATTACTACCACCATCCTAACGTTACTCCATCCACCAAATATAAAGGTGGCTGCCGGCCCTGTGGTCATCTCTGTGCATTGAAAGGAACTGCCATCACTGTAGCTCCTTTCAGTGTAGTAAAGGTTTGGTGGATGACTGTTGTCGGTTTTGACAGTTGTCCAATAAACATTTTATCTTGTTTTTGAGATATAACCTGCTGAATCTTGTTTCTGAAACACAAACAAAAACTACCCCCACTCTCTGGGAGTTTTCTTCCAGGGTGTGGAGGTAATTCTTATTTTCTTTCCTGTCTCTCACCCTCTGGTAAGGGACAGGAAAAAAGGCATAACACCATCCACCCTAAATAGGGATGTAATGCCATCCCTCCGATGGTCCCTGCTCAGTCGGGCTGTTGGAGAAAGTATTCCTTAGACAGTGCCAATGGGGGCTTTATTAATGGAAAGCTTAAGGTCCACCAGTCTCTACATGAGGTAGGCAAACAGAGGGCCTGGCAGACTGGGTACTATGTTACATTTGCGACAGAGTACCCTCTCCACCAAACTTTAAGTTGGGCCTTTAGTCTTAGGACATGAAATGGTCTGGCAGCAGGTCACTAGGTGGGGCATATGGCAGTGGTTATGAGATGAGCAGACCAGGGAACTACGCTATGAAATGGACAGACCAGGAGCATAAGTTATGAGAAGGGTAGGCAAAAGAAATTGATCATGAGTGGAAGGCAAATAAAAGAGGTCATGGGTTGGATAGGCAACATGAATAGATTGAGATTGAGTGTAGGAGACAAGCCCTGTAATAGGCAAGGGACACAAACCATGTGATAAACAAGTTAACAGGAAGGGTTGTGTAAATAGCATACTAGGGAGCAGGGGCAAGAAATAGGGCATATTATAAAAACCAATAGAAGAAATTACCAGGGTTTAGGCAGGTCATGGGCTCAATAGGCAATGCAGATAGGTTGTGAAATGAGGAATAAGAGACAGATCATGAGCGGGCGGACTAGAGGTTTGCATCATAAATTAGCCAGGAAAAGGAGATAGCTCAAGAGATGATGGTATAGGAAGCACACCAAAGAAGAGGCAGGACAAGCGCACGTCACCAGATAGGCAGTGGAGACAGGTCATGAGATATACCATTAGTTGAGGCAAATTAAGAGAAGCATTCTGATAGTGGATCAGCTTGATTGACTTCTAAGCCATAGGAGAACAGGCTCCATGTTGGATAGATGGCTACTTTTAACAAGAGTCAATATAAGATCAGAGACAAAGAGTTAGCTGATGAGATGCAATGAGGGTAACCTCTAAACCAGTGGAAAGCGGGGAGCTTTAGAGATGATGTCAGGATATGGTTATAAGTAATGATAAAAAAGCAAATTGTGCATGTTGGCGAGCCAGATATAGGAGGTGACCAGCTGGAAGAATGCACAGTACGCTTATCTAGACCAGCCTTGTATTCCATAGCTTTAGGAAATAGCCAAGGCTCCATGCACTGCATCAGATTGTCCTAAAGAAATGTATTTGGTGGTAAATGGATTCCACAATATATAGCATTGTGTTTGCTCCCAGAAGTATCTTGCATCCAATCCATTTTTAACTAAGTCTCTGCACTGTGTCACATGTGCATTCATGTTTAGCACTGTTCAGTAAATGAGGCTGTCTGTTCAGCAGATGCAGGATAGTGCCATGGTCACAGATTGTCATTCCACAAAAACAACAAGTGTCTCTTTTAGTATGTGTGCTGCATAATCAAATTCTCCTACAAAATCAGTACAAAGATTTAATCAAGCATACAACTTTTCTTGTGTTGAACCAGAATCACATCTGAGATATGTATTACTGGGGTAAGACCTTTTCTGACCTTCTTAACACATCAAGTAGGCTGAAAATGATTCAAGCTGTGCATGTACACCTTGCACTTTTTAATCTCACATGTGGCGAGAAAACAAAATTCATTGAAAAGAAGCCCAAACTAGCTCATTTAGAGGATTCATTGCTGTCAATTGAGTTTGTGGCTCCAATCCGTGATCACATCACACAGACTCTTTCTAACCAATCAAATAACAAATTACTGAGAACCAGTATGGCTTTTTCCCTGGTTGTGCCTGGTGCACCAGTGTTTGTTGGTGCCCCCAATGACCTCTATTGTTATGGATTCCCTCACTCCCACCCTTTAACAGCACTCCTCAAGTCTTCATAACCACTCCAATCACATGCATTTCTCTTGTTACTCCAGTATTGGAACTTTCATAGATTCACATGCTTGAATCATTCCCCGTCGTTGAGATGGGAGCCCCCAGTACAAATTACACAAGTAGTGTTAAAATATATTAACAAAAGGGCCCTCTTCAATTTTACAGTCTATCAGAGTCATTTTAGGAAAAGGACCAAACTTGAGCTTCCACCAATAAGGCGACACCACCCTCTAGAATCCTCCTGAGAGAAGTTCCAGCACCTCAGATTTTCTACTACATGTTGTTCTAGGGAGACTCCTCAGAGCTCTGCTCTTTATTCACACCTTTTGAACTAGCTTCAACATATTTTTCTCTGAGAAAAACTTCTCTGACCTGATTGGAAAAACATCTTCAACATGTCTGATAAGGAGAAGAAGGGTTTATTCAGAAATTGCAAAACTTGTGGCAAGAAAAGACTACATTCTGAAGACCCTCATCAGGATTGTATGTACTGCCTCTATCCAGACCATTCAGCCAAGGACTGTAAGGTTTGTCGCACCTTTTCCTCTAAGACTCTTAAGGATAGAGAAGGCAGATTATTGATTTGGCTGCAAAAACTTAAATACAGAGAGAATACAGTTTCTGACTCTGATATTGATGACTCTTCAATATCTAAAAAGTCATCAAAGAGGGCAAGATCAGAAACAAGATCTCCCTCCCACAAAAAGACTGCTTCAGGGTCTTACAAGGGCCGCAGCCCATCTACGTCACCTCATAAATCTTCCAGAAAAGGGGAGAGAGGTCATGCCAGCAGTTCTGAGAGGCATAAAAAGTCATCCTTTGTTCCTCCATCTGTGCCTTTCAAGAGACCTCCCTCTACTTCTACAAAAAAGCGCTGTCGACGACAGACTCATCGTCGACGAGACCGTCGGTGAGTGCTTTTCCAACGCCAACAACGACTTGCACATCTCCACCGTCGATGACAGCTCCGACGACGACATCGTCGATGACGAGTGCCACACCGTCGACGAGAGCGGCATCGACTACGTCATAGTCGAGGAACGTCTACACCTCATCATCGTCGACGCGCTTATGACGGTATCGGCTTTACAGTCGTCGAAGGCCTCATCGACGGTCGACTCGGCGGTGAGGCTGTCATCCATCAAAATCTCCATGCGTTCATCATCGACGACACCGCCGTCGACGAAGACTACGTATGCGCCATCGACGACATCGTCGACGACACCGTCGACAAGAGAAAAACATCAGAAAACTCATGAGAAACTGACCCCAAAGCACACCTCACCTAGTAAGGTGACCTCCCACATTCCATTGCATCTGTTAGAGGGAGATGAAGACTCGGACGACGAGGGGCCATTTGGAGCAGCCAATAGTCCATCACAATTAAATGTCAAGTATCAAGAAGAAGATAGATTTGATGAATGTTATGACCCTCAGTTTTATGGAGTAGACCAACAATATCAAGAGGGGGCATACATTCCATCCTCCTTATTGTCTAACCTCAGAGCAATGTTAGCTGATTACAGCAGGCGTTTTCCTCCTCAAGGGGAGCAACCTACTCCATCACCTGTCTCTGGTGTTACCACTCCACGTCAGAGACCAGTTTCTTTACCTCTCACAAATGTGGCTACTTCGGATATGACTCTGCCCCAGGACACGGACATGTCAGAAGGGGATCAGGAAGAAAGGGCGCTCCTGGACACTCATTCCGAGTGGGATGAATACATCATCCCTGCTCCTCCTTCTCCTTCCCAATCAAAGGTGGAGTCCCCACCAGACGACATTGGAGGATTTCACAATCTCCTAGAAAGAGCAGCTAAGCATTTTGCTTTGCCAATGCCATCAAAACAAACAGACTGTTTTCTCTACGATTTTTAAGAGCTGTTTAAAAAATCTGTGCGCTCTATTCCGCTGGTCAGCTACTTATGGGAAGAAGGCCTAAAAGTGATGCACAATCCTGCTACTGTCACAGCAGTACTGCCTTTTTTGGACAAGAAGTACAAGGCACCGGACGATGCACCAGCATGTCTAACTGGTCATCCTCATCCGGACTCAGTGGTGGCTCAAGTGGCACAGAGGAAGTCCAAGAATCCGTCTGCTCCGATTTCTGCACCCCCAGACAAAGAGGGTAGACGACTAGACAACATCGGAAAGAGGTTTTCCTCGATGGCTAGCCTAGTGATAAGAGCTGCTAACTCACTAGCGGTGTTAGCCAGGTTTGACAGACAGCTATGGCTAGACATCGCCCCACATATTAACCAGTTGCTGGAGGACGGAAAATCAGAGGCAAACAAGACATTGCAAGAAGGTCAGCGCACGTCAGTGGAACTCATTGACTGTGGAATGGACATAGCCACAACTGCTTTTTGACAGCTCGCAGGGGCAGCTGTTCCTAGAAGACAAGGTTGGCTAAAGGCTACTTCATTCCGGCCTGAGGTGCAGAATAAAATTTTAGACTTACCTTTCGATGGCCAGGCGTTATTTGGCAAACATATTGACGAGGCTTACAGTCTGACACTGATACAGCATGGTCATTAGGGACTCTCCAATTTCTAAAGCCTTCTTTTCAAGCTAGAGGACGTGGCCAACCTTCATATAGAGGAGGATATCAGCAGTATAAATATTCCATCTATCCTTCCTCTTCTCAACAGTACCGTCAATATTACCCACAAAGACAGCTGCCGCAAACAGCTTATGGTAGATCTGGCGGTAGGGGACGCTCAACTCGATACATCTGAGGCGCCGGCTACACCCAACTATCCTCCTCTGGTTCTAGGCGGAAGGATATCCCTTTTCCTCAAACAATGGCAATTCATCACATCAGACAAGTGGGTCCTCCAATTAGTGAAACAGGGCCACACTCTAGAATTTACCCAACTGCCTCCCTCCAATCCTCCTCGCAGGACTCCTTCAACGTACCCAGAACAACTCAAGAATGAGATCAACAAGATGCTCCTCAAAGGAGCTATAGAGAAGGTACCTCGGTCACAGCAAGGAAGAGGGTTTTATTCCAGGTTCTTCCTCATTCGCAAAAAGTGGAAAGATTGGAGGCCGATCCTCGATTTACGCGAACTGAACATCTACTTAAAAAAGCAATCGTTCCGCATGATCAGCCTGCAAGATGTCCTCCTGCGTTTGAACCAGGGAGATTTCATGTCTACACTAGACCTAAAAGACGCATATTTCCAGATTCCCATCCACCCTGGCCTAAAATCAGCTCCCAGGATATTCACCAAATGTCTAGCGCCAATCGCAGCCTTCCTCAGGAGGAGGAAACACCAAATGTTCCCATATCTAGTCAATTGGCTGATAAAAGCAAGCACCTACGCAGGAGCGCGCAGATCACCAAGAAGGTGCGTTTCCTTGCTAACCAATTTAGGCCTCACCATCAACTGGGAGAAGTCCAAACCTCTGCCTGCACGCAATATCACCTTTTTAGGGGCAAACCTGGACACGCAATCCACCATGGCGTGTCCCACAGTAGACAGGCAACAAAGGTTACTGACACTAGCAAAATCAATACAGAGAAGAAACTGGGTTTCTGTCCGCCTGTTCAAATCCCTGTTGGGCATGATGTCATCATGCATACCTCTGGTTCCTCTCTGCCGACTAAAAATGCATCTGTTACAGGAGCAACTAAACCGTCAATGGATCCAGGTTTCGGGAAGCTTCGAAGATCAAAAGCATCATCTGTCCATCGGCCTTTCCTTTTTACATTGTCCAGCTCCGTGGACCATCACTACGGATGCATCCCTGGAAGGCTGGGGAGCCGTGCTACAGGATCTTCAAGTAAGTGGCAAATGTCCACCGCAACTGGCATCAATGCATATCAATTGGCTGGAGCTCAGAGCAGTGTACCTTGCCCTACAGGCTTTTCTTCCCAAGATCTCAGGATCGCAAGTGGTAATAAGAACAGACAACACCACTACGTTGCATTACCTCAACAAACAAGGAGGCACGAGATCTCTCACTCTCTCCAAAGAAGCCCAAAGTATTTGGAATTGGGCCTCGCAGCAAGGCATCACACTCACAGCTGTGCATTTGCCGGGGATAGAGAACAAGATAGCGGACTCGCTCAGCAGACAAAGATCGAGCTGCCACGAGTGGGAGCTGGACCAGTCGATAGTGGACTACATCTTTACCCAGTGGGAAACGCCAACAATAGACCTGTTTGCCAACAAGTGGAATGCCAAATGCCAGTACTTCGCAAGCTGGCATCACCAAAAGGGATCTTGGGGGAATGCGTTTTCGATAGTTTGGTCAGACATCTTTTCTTACGCCTTTCCTCCAATTCCATTGATCCCAAGAGTCCTCACGAAGATGAAGGCAGAGCCGTGCACTCTGATATTGATAGCTCCGTACTGGCCTCGCCAGCACTGGTTTGTGGAGCTTCTTTTTCTATCGATCAAGCCTCACATTCCGCTGAAACCGTTTCCACAATTGCTAACAATGAACAAAGGACAAATATGGCACCCGGATCCTCAGTCAATGCGATTGTCAGCATGGCTCCTGGGCAAAGGGAGTTCTCACATCTGAATATCCCACAGGAGTGTATGGAACTTTTGTCCAGAGCTAGAGCAGATAGCACTAATAAGGCTTACTCTTGCAAATGGAAACAGTTTTGTGTCTGGTGTCATCAGCGGCAGATTGACCCACTATCTTCACCACCGGAACAAATATTGCCATACTTATTGCAATTAGCGCAAGCAGGCCTGGTACATTTCTCCATTAAAGTACATCTGGCGGCAATAGCAGCATACAGACGCTCAGACACTTCACCCTCGCTGTATTCCTCTTGTTTAATCAAACAGTTTTTTAAAGGACTTTTCAGGGTTTTTCCTCCATTCAGACCACCTCCTCCTTCGTGGAACCTGAATATTGTTTTAGCACAGCTGATGAAGCATCCGTTTGAACTGATTCATCGTGCTTCTCTAAAATTCCTTTCTTGGAAGGTTGCTTTATTGGTGGCTCTCACATCAGCCAGATGTGTCAGTGAGGTGCAGGCCCTCTCTATACAAGAGCCGTTCTTACAGATTAAACAAGACAGGCTACTGCTGCGTACTAATCCGCATTTCATCCCGAAGGTCCCTTCGGACTTCCACATCAACGAGCCCTTAGTTTTCAAATCCTTTTTTCCTCGTCCTTCTACTCCGGCGGAAAGAGCATTACACTCCTTAGACGTTAAGAGATGTGTTCAATTCTACTTGGACAGAACTAAGTCCTTTCGACACTCTAATCAATTGTTCGTAGCATACAGTGCACCTAGACGAGGCCAACCACTCTCTAAGCAGAGTATATCCAGATGGATCGCCTCAACCATTCGATTCTGCCATCAAGCAACGGGTAAACCTCTGCATTCATCGGTACATGCTCATTCTATGAGGGCAGTTTCTTCGTCAGCAGCACTGTTCGCGGGGGTTTCCCTGCAAGACATTTGTAGAGCAGCAACATGGAAGAGCTGTCATATATTTACAAGGCATTACTGCTTAGAATCATTATCTCAAGGAGAGATAGCAGTGGGTCAAGCAGTCCTCAGGACCCTCTTCAGGTGAAGGTGAGCCATCTTTTTCATCCCTCCATCCTAGAACAGGTATGCAGATTGTTTATGTCTCTTATGGACGGATAGAGAATTATAACTTGTCAAAAAAAAAAAAAAAAAGGAAAAGAGGGTAGAATAGAGAAAAGTGAAGACAATTAACGATAGTATTGACATACAATATTTTCTTTGAAGTATTCCTTGATATATTTATATATATATACATATATATATATATATTTATATATATATTTTTATGACTGTATATACATATGTTTTATATATGCATGTGTTTTGTATCATACATGGTTACAATGGTACAATGTGCATTAGTACTGCTCCCTACTCTGATTCAAGCATGTGAATCTATGAAAGTTCCAATACTGGAGTAAGAAAATTAGTTACTTACCTGTAACTGTAGTTCTCCAGTATTGGAATCTTTCATAGATTCACATGCGACCCACCCACCTCCCTGGAGAAGCTCACTTTCACCTTCCTCTTTCTTTCTCTCTTTTTTCTGCTCTTTAACGCACTTGTGCTTGGAAAATCTGAGGTGCTGGAGCTTCTCTCAGGAGGATTCTAGAGGGTGGTGTTGCCTGATTGGTGGAAGCTCAAGTTTGGTCCTTTTCCTAAAATGACTCTGATAGACTGTTAAATTGAAGAGGCCTAGGGCCCTTTTGATAATATATTTTAACACTACTTGTGTAATTTGTACCGGAGGCTCCCATCACGACGACGGGGAATGATTCAAGCATGTGAATCTATGAAAGATTCCAATACTGGAGAACTACAGTTACAGGTAAGTAACTTATTTTCTTTCTACTCCAGTCAGCACCAATTCCAGGTTCATTGGGGAATGCCTTTTTGATAAGATGGTCTGGGATATGTGCGTACACTATTCCCCCCATCCCCATGATACCAAGTTCTCAGAAAGATGAAGGTGGATAGGTGCTGCTTGATCCTGATCGCTCCCAGGTGGATCAATCAAAAAACCCAACAGCAACAATTATTTAATAAATAATTATTTCCGGAGTCTTGTGTTTTATATATTGTTTCTCTCAGGAGTAATGTGGAATATGTTAATACATGCTATTATTACTCATACTAAAAAGGACTTTGGCCAAGTCACAGGAACCAGCAAACTTCAGTCCCACCTTAAACCTTCCCATTGTAAATAAAATCATGGAAGAAGAAGCTATTTGTTCATCGACGCATATATCGTACTCCACTACAGACAGTCAGGGTTTGACCGAGGAAGAAGAACTGAAAATTTAATTCATATTAAAGAAGACCTGTTCCTATTCATGTGCAAGCATGAATCTTGATCCTTCTAGCCCAGCGGACAGCATATGATGCAGTGAACCAAACAGCACTGCTGGAGCAATTAGAAAACTGATCCAACAGCCAGACCACCCCATCAACCACTGACTCCTCAGACTCTCCACCCACCTTCAACTATGACCCCCTGCTCGTCTGGGCCAACGTGAACATAGACGACACAATCAAAACCATGAACACTATCCACTCTGGGTCACCGTCAGACCCATGCCCGCACCACATCATTAACAAACAAAGTGTCACCATCGCACCCCACCTCCGCAAAGTCTTCAACATCTCCTTCGAGACCGATACCTACCCCAAGAGCTGGAAGCATGCTGAGATCAATCCCCTACTCAAGAAACCCAAGGCGGACCTGAGAGACCTCAAGAATTTCCGTCCCATCTCCCTGCTCCCATTCCCGGCCAAGGTCATCGAGAAGATCGTCAACAGACAACTTACCCACTACCTCGAAGAAAACAACATCCTGGACCCATCCCAGTCAGGGTTCCGCAGCAACCACAGTACCGAAACTGCCCTCATCGCTGCCACCGATGACATCAGGGCCCTGCTTGACAATGGACCTCTCTGCTGCCTTCAACACCGTCTGCCACCGCACCCTATGCACATGCCTCCACAATGCAGGGATCCGGGACAGAGCTCTGGAGTGGACCACCTCCTTCCTCTCCGGCAGAGCCCAGAGCGTCCGCCTCCCCCTTTCCGATCCAAAGCCTCCAAGATCATCTGCGGCGTCCCCCAAGGATCATCCCTCAGCCCTACGCTATTCAACATCTACATGGCCCCGCTCGCCCACATCGCCCAGCTACACAACCTCAACATCATCTCCTACGCCGACGACACCCAACTGATCCTCTCCCTCACCAAGGACCTCCTCACCGCCAAATCCAACCTGCACGAAGTAATGCAGGCCGTCGCCGAATGGGTGGGGAACAGCAAACTTAAGTTGAACTCAGATAAGACAGAGGTCCTCATCCACGGCGCCAACCCCTCAGCCTGGGACTACTCCTGGTGGCCGACCGCTCTGGGAGCAGCCCCGACCCCCACTGACCACGCACGCAACCTGGGCGTCATCCTCGACTCAACACTCTCCATGACCAGGCAAGTCAGCGCCATCTCCTCTTCCTGCTTCAACACCCTCTGCATGCTCCGCAAGATCTACAGATGGATCCCCACAGATACAAGAACAGTCACCCAGGCCCTCGTCAGCAGCAAACTTGACTACAGGAGCCCCGGCCAAACTCCTCAAACGACTGCAACACATACAAAACGCCTCCGCATGCCTGATCCTCGACGCCCCCGCCACAGCCACATCACTCCCCACCTGAGAGACCTACACTGGCTCCCCGTCAACAAAAGGATAACCTTCAAGCTCCTCACCCACACACACAAGGTGCTCCACAACACAGGTCCAGCCTACCAAAACAGACAACTCACCTTCTACACCCGTCCCGTCAACTCCGCTCAGCCGACCTCGCTCTTGCCACCGTCCCCCGCATTCGAGAGTGACCACCGGAGGCAGATCCTTCTCCCACCTTGCTGCCAAGACCTGGAACACCCTTCCTTTGCTCCTACGACAGACCGAAGACCTGCTGACTTTCAGGAAGCGCCTCAAAACCTGGCTATTCGAGCAGTAGCAGCACCCCCCCTCCCCTCAGCACCTTGAGACCCTTACGGGTGCGTAGTGCGCTCTACAAATGTATTTATTGATTGATCCGGGATCACCAGCACAACTCTTGATTGGATACAAATTACAATTGTTCCTCACTGTCTTCATTGAAAGAGATATCATATGATGTCATGTAGGATCCTCATTGTCACCACAGCTGATTTATGTTTTGATTATAGGCAGAATATGCCCACCTCTAGATCCAGCGGGTCAACCTTGATGCATAGAACAACATCACTCATTGCCTAAAACCATCTCATTGGTGAATGAAGAACAGCTTTCTTTGACTCAACGACATGAATCAAACATCCGCTGTCCTTCTGGACAATCATTTTGGGGGTCACCAAGTCCAACCCAGCCAAGAAAGAACCAGGAGCATGAAAGATGAAAAATAGATACAAATTTGACCTTGTCTCAAATAACTTAATTGCCTTTAATTTTTGCAAATATTAATACTTCTCTTCTGTCTTTGGAGCATGGGAGGGTTGTGGCCTTAAATTGCCACAAGGTCTTTCCCCACGTACACAACAGACTGTCCAGTTGGATTGTGCAAGCAAAATCAATTGCAAGAAACACTGAGGGGGTCAGGTCAAGAGCTAGTGACCAACTTTGTACTGCAGAGTGCATAGATTTTAGGAGGATTCTCAGTTTGGGTGTGCTCTAGAAAAATATAAACAGACAGCCTTCCCCCTCACCAGGGACAAGGCCCCAAAACTAACAAAGTGATCACAGAGGTGTGCGGTATCCGAGTAACTAACAGGTGACCCGAGCCACCTCTGTAAATGTCCCGCCCCCCTACTGAGGAAGAAAACATGTCGCCCCCCCCCCCAACCACACTATAGAATGCCTCCAACCTCAATATACACTTAACAAAATATTTCAGTGCATACATAAACAAGTTAAATCATCCAGTAGGTTTCCATTGGAAATCAAAAAATTCATAGGCAACCCAAAGTACAGCTTCTCACAAGAGAGATCTGATTGAACATATACAAGTTATTAGATGGATCTTGCATGGACCTTCTGCAGCATAGCATTTCCCCACTACCTAGCAGACTCTGTTGCTGTATCTTCACTGTGGGAAATTGTTAAATGCAGATTTGTTACAGTTAATACACTTGCTTGCTTAATGTCCTCTGTATTTGTTAATATATTGGTAGTCTGTATAAGCAGCAGTGCCTCCTCAATAAAAACAACTATGTGATTAATTTTGCAGGGATGCTGCTGAATCTAAAAACAAAAATAGATGCTAAATGACAAGGGCCTTATTTAAAATTTGGCGGGTGTGCCACCATCCCCCTTCCATGGCAAAGGGCAGTTGGAGTATTTACAGATACTTGCCTGCCTCAGTCTCTGCAGCTTCAGTGAATCTGCTGGTGCTGCAGGTTCACCAAAGGTACAGACGGATGCCAAGCAGGCGCCATGTTTGTTTACCACTCTCAGCATTTATTTTTTTCTGAAACAAATTCCCAGAGAAGGAGTTTGTTTCAGAAAAACGAAAACGTATGGGTCCTGCATTTGGGAGCCATATTTGTTGTGAGATTTATGGCAGACTCAGTGAGGGAACATCAGTGGAAGTAGCTCCACCCTAAAAAGAACAGAGCTATTGCCACTATGACCTGGCAGCTCCGTGTCAGACAGATTTTCAAGTCAAGGGTTTCCTTTAGCAATTCCAGCACATGCTCCACCACCAAAACCTACTGTTTTTCCCATTCTTAAATAAGGTGGGAGAGTCTGGAATTTAGGGGTAGAGGTTTGCCAATATATGGTAGGGCTTCGTCTCCACCAAACTTTTACTATGACCCAGACTCTTGCCAAAGGGTTTCTTCACAGTGCTTAGTCTGAATTAATCTCAGTGCTTCATCTAGCCCAGACTGGCTTATCTCTTGCCTTCTGTGACTGAAGCATTCAATCTTTTATGATCAGAGGCTGTGAACTCATGTTTTCTGTTGCCAAGTCACTATTGTGGAGTGTGAAGTCCGCCACCATAACTCCCATCTGCAGCGCTATGGTGAAGGTGATGTCTGCAGAGCTGTTTCCTTGATCATCTACATCAGCTGTAGCCCAGAAGAGCTCCTGGACAGGATGGCGAAGAAGCCGAGTGTCTGTGAGTCAGAGGTAAGAGGCAGATCACCGCCTGCTGTGCCAAAAGCAAAAGATGTTCTTCACCAGAACAGGTCTCAGTGGCTTATCAATCATTCTCACCTCAAAGCAGTGTTTGTCTCTGTGAAGAACCTGGAGTGAATTTTTATACACTCTGGTTAATCTAGCTGAATGTATGGGCAAGGTTGCCAGATGACTAAGAAAATTCTTAAGGTCTATGACTGGATGGTCATGATCTTAAGGTAGCAGTTCATCACTCTCTGTCCCTCTCTCTGTATAATACTGTGGCTTCTTGACCCAAGGTAGCAGTCGGCCAGCCTCAACAATTTGGGCATTTAGGAATTCTAGGTTCTCCAGTATTGGGTATCTTTCATAGATTCACATGCTTGAATCATTCCCCGTCATCGAAGTGAGAGTCCCATAGTACATAGAAAGCAATACAAACTAAAATTTTACATTGCAGTTAATCGAGAAATACATTCACTTTAATAGCTTATTAGTGTTATTAGAAATGACCCAAAGTCCAGCCAATCAGGCCCGTTAGACCCTCACCACAGAGGCTCCAGTCTTTCAGATTTTCTACTGCATGTCGTGTGAAGGGAGTCTCCATGAGCTCTGCTCAGTTTACGTTTTCCTGACAGGAATTCTTTTGAATACTGTTTTCTACTTCTACAGCTGCGTCATGTCTACAACCAAGAAAGGTCTATTTCGACCCTGCAACACCTGTGGAAGGTTAAGGCTTGCATTTACTGTCTTCACCCAGAACACAAGGTGAAAGATTGTAAAATTTGTTGAATCTTGTCTCACAAAACTTCGAGAGACAGAGAGACCAGGCTCCTGCTTTGGCTTCAAAAGCTTAAATCCATGGAAAACTCTCTGATGATGATGACAGCGACACCTCAGTGGCATCGAGAAAGAGGAAAAGTTTATTTCCAAAAAGTAGTAAGCCAGCCAAGAAAATGCAGCTTGTGAAGGAAAAAACACAGGAAGTTCCCTCCACTTCAAGAAAACATAGTGAGAAAGGTCATTCAGAATCTTCCAGTCCAGCTGCCACTACAATAAAGATTTAAAAAAACATCCAGTTCTCTGCCATCGACATAAAAAAATTCAGTCTTGTCGACGAGCGCATCGTCAATGACAGGTTTGATACCCTCTGCTACCACAACGACAGCAGCGTTTACAGCACCACCGTCACCCATGATAACGTCATCGCCATTATCATCGACGACAATAACATCGGTGAGCATAAAATATGGGCCTTCTCTACCATCGACCCAGGGTAAGAAAATGTCAAAGACATCAACCTCTGTGTAACCATCGACAAAGACGTTTCACTCCTCAACATCAAGACTTTCTTCCCAAACCCCCAAACTCCAGGCAAAAGGGCGCTATGTTTCTTAGATATCAAGAGATGTCTCAAATTCTACATACAAAAGGCAAGCAGCTTTCGCAATGTTGATCAATTGTTTGTAGGCTATGGACAACTAAAAAGGGGTATCCTGTAACCAAACAGACTACAGCTCGGTGGATCGCCACCGCCGTACAATTTTGACACCAGCCAGCAGAAAAAACAATGACAGCCAACGTCAAAGCCCACTCCACCAGAGCTTTCTCCACCTCCGCAGCTTTCTGCGCAGGGGTGCCTTTACAGCAAATATGCAGAGCGGCAATGTGGTCTAGCTGCCACACCTTCACTCAGCACTCCTGCCTACCTGATGGACGCAGCAGTAGGACAAGCAGTTCTACGACATTTATTTGCATAAGGTGAGACAATAATTCTTTGCCCACCATCCACTAGTATATTTATGGATATCTTATGTTTACTGCTAATTAGTCTGATTCAAGCATGTGAATCTATGAAAGATACCCCAGTACTGGAGAAGAAAATAAGTACTTACCTGTAACTGTGGTTTTCCAGTATTGGTATCTTTCAGATTCTCTTGCGAATAGAGGCTCACCTCAGGTTTTGTTCCTTTATACATCACTTGTGCTAGAAAATCTGAGAGACTGGAGCCCCTGCAGTGAGGGTTCGAAAGGGTGCTCTTGCCTGATTAGCTCAACTTTGGCTCATTTCTAATAACACTGATAAGCTATTAAAGTGAATATATTTTTCCATTAACTTCAATGTTAAATTTTTATTTACTCCTTTCTATGTACCGTTAGACACCCACTTCGATGACGGGGAATGATTCAAGCATGTGAATCCGTGAAAGATACCAATACTGGAGAACCAGAGTTACAGGTAAGTAACTTATTTTCTTTGGAAGCCAGCAAGATCACTCAGCCAGCAAGATCACTCAGAGAGTTGAGCGTTCTCTGCAGACATCTTTTGTAACCTGCAAGTCAAGGACAAAGCAGCCTTTCAACCTTCCAGAGCTGTTAATTTGGATAATGGAAACATCTGTTTTCCATCCTGTGATAATCATTAATACTCTTAATCACCAACTATCGACATATACGATCCAAGAACCCTTTTTTAACAGAGAAAAATACATCTCTTCAATTATTAAAAACCCAATGCAGTTGTAAAGGCAACCAACGCAAGTTTTCTGTTATGCTGATTCAAATGCCTTTGCTTTCAAAAACATTTATTTCCTACCTTTGACTTAACTGCAAACTCCTTGGCGTACCCACACAGTTATTTATGATTTGCACACTCTTCACACAGCTGTCTGCTCGTACACCTCAGTCTAAAAGAGGCTTCCAGATGTAGATTCCTTAGAAAATTCCCCAGGCATCAGGCTGGACCCTGAAAATCTCCAGTACCCTTGTGTGCTGGTACATTTTGTTGAACAGCTTCACATTGCCTATATAGTTGCCACTCCAGCACACTGACTTCAATTCCTTTCTTGTTGTGCCATCAGCACAAATCTGAAGAGCTACCCTCATCAATCTTTGACCAACTCTTCAAGATTTTGTCACCTTTTTCAGCAGTTCTGCTCTCATATGCTATCGATATACCCTAGAAGGTCCCTTGGTTTTCAACTCTGCAGAGCCTGTCAAAGGCAAATGTCTGTAGCAGAACCCACATAGTTTGCCTTTGGTGCCTGGAGTCGGTCCCCCAATAACCGTTCCGACTTCTGCATCATGAATTCCAAAGGAATTTAGAAGTTGGAGATGAAACTCCTGGTGGCCCGACAGCAGAATACTCTCTGCACCACTCAGTTCCCAGTCACGACCAGATGATCGTTGTTGACTCCAAATTATTGTCAGGTAATCCAAAAGTCTAAAAAGTTCGAAGCACTGTTCCAGTTCACTGCACTGGTTCAAGTCATCAGACGAGTCACAGGGATGACTTCCCCACTCTCATATTCTACCAGCAAAGCCTGGGCCTGTGTTCGCTCAGCGCCTTCCTGAGCTTCCTGGTCCCGCTCACACCATGTCCAACTCAGGGAGTTTTATGCAGCTATGCACCCACTTTATGAGCGTGCAGACCCCTCTATAGTACGTTCGGGCCCCAGAGGTCCAAGAGGTGCACCAATAGCATTTCCACAGACAGCTTTGTCCTCAGCGCCAGTTAGGTCCTCTGGATCCGGTTCCAGATTTGGACTGACCCCGGTTGCAAATCCACAACCGTCAACGGGGTCCAGTCCAGGGCCTGTTCTCCATGGCCAAGAGACATTGGCGGCACTGAGCCCATAGGCAGCACTGAGCCCATCTTTCTCAGACATAGAGCTGGACCAGCATCCTGCGATGTCAACGGCGCAACCAGACCAGACCCAAAAGATTGTCAGAGACAGTACCTCCCTTCCTAGAGAGCCCTGTGGTGATTTTCACTGTGGCAGTTCTGAAGACCCATGTGGTTACTCTAACCTCCCATGGCGAACCTTTGACCCAGTCAGAGAACTACAACAGGTATGAGGAACTGGCAGTTGCAAGTGGTCTGGACACTTCACAAGACTTTGGCTCTCCTCATAGGGTGGTTCTCTATAGGAGGGCACCAAGGTCCTCACCCTCCAACTGTCCTCCATGGAAATCAAGACCAATGTCTTGATGGAGGTGCTTCAGCTGGAGGTGTTCCACTCTGAACACCAACTTCCCTTTAATGAAGCTCACTCTGATGTCCTGCTCAGGTCCTGGATCAAGCCTTGTATGTTCACTCCTGTGCACAGGACGACTGCACGTCACCACCACCCTGCTCCTGGGGGCCCAGCTTTTCTCACACAACACAGCACCCCTAAGAACCTGGTGGCGCAGGTCTGGACATCCAAAGTGAATCCCAGCGTGTTCCCTATTGCTCCACCAGATAGGGAATCTAAAGTTGGATAGCTTCGGGAAGAGGATTTTTGTGGGACTCAGTTGGCCAAGTGTTAACTATGGTCTCGTCGAGGCCTGAGCCGTCTTGAACAGGCATTTGCCGAAGGCATGGTACACAGCAAAGTTCTCCATCAGATAATGGCTGGATACAACAAACTAGCTGGGCAGGGCCATTGCTTCTTCGGTGGAACTCCACTGCCAAGCCTGGCTGAGGTCATCTGGCATTTCAGGGAGGGTCCAGGTATTCCTTTTGGACATGCCCTTCAATGGCATATGCAGCATCAGGGGAATCTCTTCAGCTTGGTCCAGATTTCAGAGGAGACTGCAAATGATTGGTACTGGTGGTTACACAACTGCAATTCGGTCAGTGACAGATCCCCCCTCTCTTCCCCTCCCAGATCTGACAGTGCTGACTGATGTATTGGCGTGCCGGGGCAGCCATCTGAGAGATGTGGAGATCAGAGGCCTCTGGTCACCAGCGGAGACATAGCTCTACATCAGTCTTCTGGAGCTAAGAGTGATTCTCTTGGCATTGAAAGCTTTCCTGCCCTCCACCAAAGGAAAGCTAGCCCAGGTGTTCATGGACAACAATACTGCCATGTGGTATTGCAACAAGCAGGGAAGAATGGGGTCGTGGACCGTATGCCAGGAGTTTCTGCACCTTTGGACATGGCTGGAATATCAGGATATTTTTCTGGTCACATAGCACCTGGCAGGATCTCTAAATTTCAGCACAAATAAACTCAGCCATTGATGCCTCAAGGACCATGAATGGCTTCTGCATCTGAAGATGGCTCAAAGTCTCTTTCAGGACTGAGGAGAACCTTGACTAGATCTATTCACCACTGCTGAGAACTTGCAATTTCAACACTTCTGTGCACTGGCGTTTTCAAAGAGGCTGTCACTTTGAGACACATACAGCAAGGTACTATTATGGTAACACAACACCAAAAATACTATAGAGGCAATACTCCCTTAGGAGGTAAGTAATACACGAGTTATATACACTGTCAGAAATAGGCGTAAGAATACTTAGTAAACAGTGCAAATAGTGTAAAACACAATAGAGAATAGTGGGCTTAGGGAGAGCACAAACCATATACATATGGAATGCAAGAGTGTCACCCCCAGCTAAGATAGTGGAGTGTGTAGAGGGCCGCTGGGGGTACCGGGAAAGCACAAAGGTAAGTATCACAACACCCCCCAGCAACCAGGAAAGCAGGAGAAAATTACCAGAATTTCCCCGAACAGCCACTTAGAAGAAAAGTAGAGAATTGCAAAACCCAGAGTTGACTGCAAGAAACCAACAGTGGATTCCTGAAGAGGAAGACCTGTGGAGAGAGCGGATCAAGTCCAGAAGACACAGCAGAGTCCAGTGGGGGCAGGAGCCCCTACCCACCAGGCTGAGGATAGCAGGAGTTGGTAGAAGGTGAGGAAGATAAGTCAGCACTGCAGCCCTGGAGTCAGAGTCCAGTTCCTGGAGGATGCAGGTAATGTCCCAACCCGGAAGGAATATTGCAGTCAGGTTTGTGTGTCCGGATTCCACCAACAAGCCTTGGCACAGGCAAAACTCATGGTTGGCGGAAAGTGGTGCTGCCAGGTACCAGCAAGGCCAGAATGACTCACCCAGGAGCGGGAGTCAGAGGTGTCCCTCAGAGCTGCAGAGAGCCACAGAAGCACAGGCAGCATGGACTGGAGTCCCACGGGATGGGGACACAGAAGGTGCAAATGGAGCCCATGCAGCACTATGAAAAGGAGTCCCACACTGCAGGGGAGCCACTCAGAGGGCTGTGTGTCGCAGGAAGGAGGGCTGGGGGCTGGAGCTACACTAGACTCTGAGGGTGGGGTGGATGTAGCCACGCTAGCTGCCTGCCGCCTAACATGCAGAAATAGAGGCAGCAGCTTTTAATCAATGGGACAAAGGTAGAAGCCCTGAGGGATACAGGTGCCAGTGTCACCATGGTGACAAAGAAACTGGTTTCCCCAGGACAGTATTTGGCTGGACAAACATATCCAGTTACCAATGCTGACAATGTGACTAAAGTCCATCCCATGGCCATGGTGACTTTAAAATAGGGAGGGGGTACCAGCCTGAAACAGGTAGTGGTCTCTTCTGCAATCCTAGTGGAATGTTTGCTAGGGAATGATCTGGTGTCCTCAGCTTGGGCTGAGGTAGAGCTCTAAACCCATGCAGCCATGCTGGGAATCCATGAACTGGTGTGTGTGAAAACCAGAGCACAGGGTGAAAAAGAAGTGTTGGAGCATGGAATAATGGCCTAACCTTCCGGTAGAAAAGGTAAGAGGACTGGGGGATCAGCATCTGAACAGCAAACGAAACAAGACCTCTCTTCTCAGGAAGATGTCTTATCCCCTGAGGGAACTGAGTCCATGGAGCTAGAGCCTTATCACGTAAAGCTCTTGGACCCAGGGGGACCCACAAGGGAACAGCTGTGCCAGAGACAAAAGACTTGTCCCACCCTTGATGGCCTGAGAGGCTCCCACAGGGTCTATTGGGAGGATGGACTTTTTTACACTAAGGCCAGAGATCCCAAACCTGCTGCCACTAGGAGAGTGGTAGTGCCTCAGGAGTTTAGAGTGTTTATCCCATGACATTCCCCCTAGCTGGGCATCTGGGACAAACCAAAACATGGAGTAGACTTGTGAACCATTTGTATTGGCCCAACATGTCCCAAAAAGTTAGGGAGTTTTGTAGCTTCTGTGTCACCTGTCAAGCCAGTGGCAAGACAAGTGGCCACCCAAAGCCCCCTCATTCCACTTCCAGTGGTGGGGGTACCCTTTGAGAGGGTTCGTGTGGACATTGTGGGTCCACTTGAACCTCCCACAGCCTCAGGGAATCAGTACATACTGGTGCTAGTGAATCATGCTACCAGATATCCTGAAGCAATTCCCCTTAGGTCAACTACTGCCCCCCGCAGTATCCAAAGCCCTAATTCAGTGGTTCCCAAACTTTTTCGACCCGTGGCTCCCTTGACCTATTGGCCATTGCCTGTGGCTCCCTGTCATGTCACTTTTGACGGGTGGGGGGATGTAAGCCAGGATTCGGGAGCACTTCCATTTTCGTTAAAGGGCTCCTGCGATAGGGACTTGTCTTTAGTGACTTGGAGTATGCACTGCCAGTAATCTGCTGCTGCAGGCCACTGCACAACATTTTTGTCACGCTCTTTCTGCCTGCCATAACGCTTTCTCCTTGTTCCTGGCAAGTTAAAAAAAAAAAAAAAAGCACATTAGCATTTTTGATCTCAGATCCTCCAGCACCACACTTGGAAGTCCCATATATGACAATAGACCTGATTCAGGCCTCAAGGGGAGAAATACATTCTCCAGATTCTTTTTTTTTTATCTCCTGCTTTCCTCTTAAATGTTGACATTTTAGTAATTTCATGATAACCCTCTTTTCTTGAGTAGCTGCAGAACACGGACAGAAGTAACACTCTATCATTGTCCTGATTGGGCCTGACCCTGCCTAAAGGGACATGCTCTTTATTTATTAGGCAAGACGTCGTGCTGGTCCAAACCACTCCAGACGCTGACAGCTGTGGCTTCCATAACATCCCCACATGGCATTCCCACATGGATTACTCAGGGCTGCAAATGCGTATTACAAAACCCTAATAAATTTGAATTTTGCACTGTGATTCTTTCTTTTTCATACTACCATACGGCTCTATTCCAAACATAACATTTTTAGAATGGAGCCGTATGGTAGTATGAAAGAGAAAGAATCGCAGTGCTAACAGTGCTTAATTTGAGCCAACGCTTTCCGCAGGGCTTAATTTGAGCAGGTGGTTTCCGGTTTTCTGCATCAGACATTTAGTAAGAGCAAAAGATACATATGGGAAACATGGAGGAGGAGAAAAACTAAAAAGCATCACAAAGGGAGAAAGTAGAAAGCTGCATGAGTGAGCTGAAGGAGTAGGGAGTGGCTGTAAATGGATTAAAGAGGCCAGAGAAGGCTTGCACATTTAAATGCAGCAGCCGCTTGTTTCAAAGGAGAGCTTTATTATATTTTGTGAGTTTGCGCTGCTTTTGCATAAAAAAATGACGCAAATGTGGCACAAACGTTTCATAAATATGGGCCTTAGTTTTCTGCATCAGACATTTACTGTGAGCAAAGGCACATATGGGAAAGATGAAGGAAGAGAAGGACGGAAAAGCTCCACATTAGGAGAAAGATGCAAGAGTGAACTGGAGGGGCAGAGAGAGGCTGTAAATGGATTAAAGAGGCCCAAAATGGCTTTAGGATTACTGCTGCCTCAATGTTCTGTGCATGCATATTTAACTGCAGCAGCCACGTGTTTCAGAGGATAGCTTTCAGGTATGTTTTTATTTATAAATAATTAAACACTGAGTGGAAACAAATCAAACTTGATGGGTTTTACAATTTACTATGTAACACTGCAAAACCCTAACAAGTCTGATTTATTTCCACTGTGATTCTTTCTTTTTCATACTACTGTTGGGCTGCATTCTAAACGTAACTTGTCTTTAGAATGGAGCCATACAGTAGTATGAAACAGAAAAAATTGCAGTGCAGATAAATCAAACTTGTTAGGTTTTTGCAATGTCACCATGTCTATTGTAAAATCCATCAACTTTGGTTGTTTCCACTGCAAGTCTTTCTCTGCCATACTACCATGCAGCTTTGTTAGTTGTACCAAGAGACTCTCAGTGGAAACAAGTCAAACTTGATGGGTTTTACAACTTACAACATAACAATGCAAAACCCTAACAAGTTCGATTTATTTCCACTGTGATTCTTTCGTTTTCATACTCCTGTATAGCTCCATTCTAAATGTGATGTATTTTTAGAATGAGGCCCTACGGTAGTCTGAAAATGAAAGCATTTCAGTGTTCCCTAGAAGTGTGCGGCGCCCCTGGTGAGTTCTGATGGCGCACCAGGGAGCCACGGCGCACACTTTGGGAAACACTGCCCTAATTGATAGTTTTACCACAGTGGGTTTTCCTAAGGAGGTGGTTTCTGACAGAGGTACGAACTTCAAGTCAGCTTACTTAAAACACATGTGGAATGAGTGTGGGGTGACTTACACATTCACCACACCATACCATCCATAAACCAATGGACTTGTTGAAAGATTCAACAAGTAATTGAAGGGCATGATCCTGGGGCTCCCTGAAAAACCCAAAAGGAGATGGGATGTCCTCCTGCCATGCTTGTTTTTCGCCTACAGAGAGATGCCTTAGAACGAAGTAGGGTTTCCCCTCTTTGAACTTCTGTTTGGCCATCCAGTAAGAGGACCACTGCTACTTGTTAAAGAAGGCTGGGAGAGACCTCTCCATGAGCCTAAACAAGATGTGGTGAACTATGTGCTTGGCCTCCACTCTAGGATGGCTGAGTACATGTTAAAGGCATCCAAAAACCTTGAGGTCAGCCAACAACTCCAGACATTGTGGTATGACCAAAAGGCTGCAATGGTTGAATTCCAGCCAGGGGAAAAAGGGCTGGGTTCTGGAGCCTGTGGCTCCCAGGCAACTTCAGGACAGATGGAGTGGCCCTTACCCAGTCCTAGAAAAGAAGAGTCAGGTCACTTAGTGGACCTGGGCACCAGCAGGACACCCAAGAGGGTGATCCATGTTAACCGCCTGAAGCTCTATAATGACAGGGCAGACATAACTATGCTGATGGTTACTGATGAGGATCAGGAAGGAGAGAGTGAATCTCTCCCTGACCTCCTCTCAACTGACCCTAAAGATGGCTCAGTGGATGGAGTTGTCCATTCAGACACCCTCTCTGCCCAACAGAAAGCTGACTGCAAGCAAGTCCTACAGCGATATGCTGAGCTCTTTTCTTTGACCCCTGGTCAGACACACCTGTGTACCCATGATGTGGACACAGGAGACAGCTTACCTGTCAAAAACACAATCTGTAGACAATCTGACCAAGTCCACAAGCTGCTGAAGTTAGGGGTAATAGAGCACTCTGACAGTCCCTGGGCTAGCCTAGTGGTCTTGGTTCCCAAACCTCACACCAAAGATGGCAAGAGAGAAATGAGGTTCTTTGTGGACTACAGAGGGTTCAACCCTGTCACCAAGACAGATGCTCACCCCATACCCAGAGCTGATGAATTGATTGACAAGTTAGGTGCAGCCAAATATCTAAGTACCTTTGACTTAACTGCAGGGTACTGGCAAATTAAGATGGCACCTGGAGCCAAAGAAAAGACAGCATTCTCTACACCTGATCGGTATTATCAGTTCATTGTTATGCCCTTTTGCTTAAAGAATGCACCTGCCACCTTCCAAATGTTGGTGAATCAAGTCCTTGCTAGTTTGGAGTCCTTTAGTGCAGCATATCTAGATGATATTTCTGTCTTTAGCTCTAGCTGGCAGGATCACCTGGTCCACCCGGAGAAGGTTTTGCAGGCCTTGCAAACAGTAGGCCTCTATATTAAAGCATCTAAGTGCCAAATAGGGCAGGACACAGTTGCATACTTGGGCCACCTTGTCGGTGGAGGCCAAGTGAAACCGTTACAACCCAAGATCCAGACAATTCTGAACTTTGAAGTTCCAAAAAATCCAGACTCAAGTCAGGGCATTCCTTGGCTTGACTGGGTACTACAGGGGGGTTGTGAAGGGATATGGGTCCATTGTGACTCCCCTCACTGGACTGACCTCAAAGAAGGTAAACTGGACCCTTAATTGTCGAAAGGCCTTTGACACCCTGAAAGAAGCAATGTACTCAGCACCAGTTCTTAAAGCTCCAGATTATTCTAGGCAGTTCATTGTGCAAACAGATGCCTCTGAACATGGGATAGGAGCAGTCTTGTCCCAAACCAATGATGATGGCTTTGACCAGCCTGTTGCTTTCAATAGCAGGAGGTTACTCCCCAGGGAGCAGCATTGGAGTGCCATTGAGAGGGAGGCCTTTGCTGTGGTTTGGTCCCTGAAAAAGCTGAGGCCATACTTGTTTGGCACTCACTTTGTTGTTCAAACTGACCACAGCCCTCTCAGATGGCTAATGCAAATGAAAGGTGAGAACCCTAAACTTTTGAGGTGGTCCATATCCTTACAGGGAATGGACTTTGTAGTGGAACACAGACCTGGGACTGCCCATGCCAATGCAGATGGCCTTTCCAGGTTCTTCCACTTAGACTATGAAGACTCTCTTTGGAAAGGTTAGTCTCATCCTCTTTCGTTTGATGGAGGGGTTGTGTAGGAAAGTGCCACAGTTGGCATGGTTACCCTCCCCCCCCCGTTTTTGCCTAGTGTTGATGCCAACTTTGATTGAAAGTGTGCTGGGACCCTGCTAGACAGGCCCCAGCACCAGTGTTCTTTCCCTAAAACTGTCACTTTGTTTCCACAATTGGCAGAGCCCTGGCACACATTTAAGTGTATTGTAAAAGGTACCCATGGTACCAGGGGCCCTGTGGCGAGGGAAGGTCTCTAAGGGCTGCAGCATGTAGTATGCCACCCTAGGGGACCTATCACTCAGCACATACACACTGCCTTGCAGCTTGTGTGTGCTGTGGGGAGAAAAAGACAAGGTCAACATGGCACCCATCTGAGGGTGCCATGCCCACAAACCACTGTCTGTGGCATAGGTAAGTCACCCCTCTAGCAGGCCTTACAGCCCTAAGGCAGGGTCCACTATACCACAGGTGAGGGCATAGCTGCATGAGCAATATGCCCCTACAGTGTCTAAGTCCATATTGAATATATGGTCTGGGAGTTTGTCATTACGAACTCCACAGCAACATAATGGCTTCACTGAATACTGGGAAGTTTGGTATCAAACTTCTCAGCACAATAAACCCACACTGATGCCAGTGTGGTATTTATTGACAAATGCACATAGAGGGCATGTTAGAGATGCCCCCTGTATGTTAGCCAAACTGCGAGTGTAGGACTGACCGGTCTGTGCCAGCCTGCTACTTTCAGACAAGTTTCTGACCACATGGGGTGAGTGCCTTTGTGCACTCTGTGGTCAGAAACAAAGCCTGTCCTGAATGGGCATGCTTCACACCTCCTCCTGCAGGAACTGTAACACCTGGAGGTGAGCCTCAAAGGCTCAAGCCTCTGGTTACAGTGCTCATGGCACTCCAGCTAATGGAGATGCCCGCCCCCGGACAAAGCCCCACTTTTGGCAGCAATTCCTGTGGGAAAATTAGGGAAAACAGGGAGGAGTGACCACCCCTAAGTTGTCCAGAGCTGAGGTGACCCCCTCCCTTCAGAATCCTCTATCTTGGTGTGAGGACAGGACCAATAGGGATAGGAATGTGCCCCCCTCCCCAAAGGGAGTGGACACAAGGAGGGTGTAGCCATCCTCAGGGACAATAGCTATTGGCTAAACCAAAATTCGGCAAATACACGCAGATTTCCCCTTGATGGATCCTTGGATAGCCCCCCTGGATTCTCCAAATCAGGATACCCCCCTGCTTACATGCTTCCCTCCGTTGTTGCCGGACAGGATTAAAGAATTCCTTATGGGGATTAAATCTGGTTCACCTCTGGATCCCTGTCCACTCGGCATTTTGCAGATGATTTCTGATTCTGTTGCTCCGAAATTAGCTACCATTTTTCAGGATGTTCTATCCTCAGGGGTCTACCCTTCTATATGGAAGCAGGCCACCGTTATTCCCCTCAAAAAGAAGGCCGATCAAACTGCCTTTGATTTAAGCAACCTGCGACCTGTTTCCTTGCTACCGACATTGGCTAAGATATTTGAAAAACACATAAATTATGAACTGTCCATGTTTCTTAACCAGGCTGGAGGCTTTGATCAGTCTCAACATGGGTTTAGAAGGGCTCATAGCATGGAATCAGCGCTACTAACGACATCTGACTCCACCCGGAAACTACTGGATGAGGGGCAAGGCGCTGTTCTTGTGCTATTAGATCTTTCTGCGGCATTTGATACCATTTCGCCTGCTAGCTTGATCTCTCGCCTTCATCATGCTGGAATAAGACATTCAGCGCTTAAAATCCTGGAGTCCTTTTTTAAGTGACAGATCTAATATTGTAAGCTGGGAGGGCTTTAAAGCACTGGCTTTTCATCTGCCATGTGGTGTACCCCATGGCTCGGCGTTGAGTCCAATGCTTTTTAATGTCTACGTGGCCCCCCTGGCAAGACTTATCCGATCATATAGTTTTATCCCATCCTCTTATGCTGATGAAACTCAGCTTATCATTCCAGTGTCTAGGAGCAACTGGGAGGAAGTGGCAGAGCAGTTTAATAGTTGCATGCAGGATATTAATCGGTGGATGAGACAGAATTGGCTTAAGCTTAATACTAACAAGACAGAGATTGTCTTGTATGGCTGCAGTAAGGAACTGTGGACTCCGCGATGGTGGCCGGATGAATGTTGGCAATTACCGGTCCCATGCGGGACTACTAGAAATTTAGGAGTGATCTTTGATGACTCATTAAGTTTTAAACCGCAGGTTAATGCCTTAGTCAAGTCTAGCTATTGGACCCTGAAAATCCTGAGGAAAATCTTACCGTTCCTGAAGCAGGAGGAAAGAGTCATGGTTATGTTAGCATTGATCATGTCCAGATTGGATTACTGCAACTCGCTGTTGTTGGATATTGATGAGAGCACTTTGAGGAAATTGCAACTAATTCAGAATAATGCAGCTTGTATGATTTTGGCACTTCCACGTTTAGCGTCGGCTTCCCACAGCCTAAAGTGTCTTCAGTGGCTTCCGGTGGGCAAGAGGATTATCTTTAAATCTCTCTGCCTTACCTTTAACGCACTATATGGGGACAGTGCAGAACACCTGGTTGACAGACTCAGGTGGTATCGTCCAGGACGTGCCCTAAGATCGGAGAAGTCTTACCTGATCCAGGTCTGCAGAACGCATAGAGTCAGTTGGGGAGACAAAGCATTCACAGTGGCGGCTGCCAGATATTGGAATGGTCTGCTGCTTGATATCAGGAAAGAACATAATTTCTCGATATTTAGGAAGAGGGTGAAAACCTGGCTGTTTCCAAGGTAGGGCTATTGGCTTTCGGTTGTCCTCTCATTATTTATGTCCTCGAGCGCTTCGATGCTAAGGCCGGAACGCGCTATACAAATGCCCATATACATATATACATACATACTGCCCTCTGACCCCTAAAATGCCCCTAAATCTAGGATTTAAGAGCCTCCCTGAACCCAGCTCACCATAATCCTGGTGACCCACAAGAAGAAGAAGGACTGCTAAGCTGAAACCCCCAGCAGAGAAGAAGGAAGACAACAACTATTTTGGCTCAAGCCCTACCGGCCTGTCTCCTGCTTCAAAGAACCTGCAGAAAGACCAGCGACGCGTCCAGCGGGCCCAGCGACCTCTGCCAACTCCAGAGGACTGCCTTGCACCCAAAAGGACCAAGAACTCCAGAGGACAGCAGCTCTGTCAAAAGAAACCTACAACCAAGGACTCCCACCTCACTCCAGATGTGTGAGTCTTGACCCCAGTGCACCCGACACCCACGGCCCGTGTCCAGGTCGTCCACCCAGTAAGAGAGGGTCCCCAAGTGATTGCGAGCAAGTGCCCACCCTGGGTTGACCTCTCCACCCCCCTACAACGAGGCCTGCAGAGAGAAACCTGAGGACCTTCCTGACCGCGAAGCTCCGGACCAAGATATCCGACGCCTAAGAACACCAGCAGCTCCCAGGCCTTGGAGAAACGACCCCCAGTGCCTCAACGTTCATCAGGCGGCCCTCCTCCCTGATCGACTGGTGGTGTGCTTGAGACATCCCCCTGGACCTCGTCTGCAGCCTCTGAGTGACCCCTCAGGGTCTCCTCATAGACCAACATTGGAAACCCGATGTCCTGTTTGCACCCTGCACCTGGCCGCCCCTGTGCCGCTGAGATTGTGTGTTTGGTGCCTACGTGTGGCCCTTCCAGTGCTCTTCTAATCTCTCCTGGTCTGCCCTCCGAACCATGGGTACTTACCTGCAGGCAGGTCTGATTCCAAGTACCCACTGTCTCCATAGGAGCCCATGTTAAATGTTCTCACCTTTGACCTCTGCACCCGGCCGGCCCCGAATTGCTGGTGGTGGATGTTTGGGTTACCTTGAACCCCAACCATTGGACTTCCGAAAATCCGGAGGCTGAAACTGTGAGTGTTGTACTTAACTGTAAAACAACCTAATATTTCTTACCCCCAGGAATTGTTTCTGAAAATTGAAGTGTCCATTTTTAAAATAGCTTTTTGTCAATAATTCAAAACCTGTATTACTTACCTATTTCAAACAAAGTACTGTTGATACCTGTATATAGTATATACAGAGCCAGCTTCCTTCAGGAAGGCTACCCTTCCCAAACCACGTAAAACCTATTTCGTAAGTGAGACGGTATAACACCCCTCTCCCAAAGGAAATCCTTTGTTATGCCTTCCTGGCCTTGAGCTGCTCAAGCGATAGGTGGGCAGAAACCTGTCTGTGAGGTGGCAGCAGCTGGGGCTGCCTGGAAAACCTCAGAAGGCTGTGGAAGCAATGCTGAGGGTCCTCTAAGGACACACACAGGTACATGCACTCTGCCCTCTGGGCTGAGAGGGCCTACCATAAGGGTGACTTATAGTGACCTGGTGCAGTGAACTATAGTGAAAATGGGTGCATGCACCCGGTTCATGCAGGCTGCAATGGGAGGCCTGCAGAAGCCTTTGCATGGGCTCCATATGGGTGGCAGAATAACTGCTGCAGCGTATCGGGATCCCCTGGAACCCCAATGCCCTGGGTACCTAGGTACCATATGCTAGGGGCTTACATTGGGGCACCAGTTTGCCAATTGTGGAATGAATACAGAGTTTTGGGAGAGAAAGCATAATCACTGGGGTCCTTGTTAGCAGGATACCAGTGAACACAGTCAAACACACTGACATCAGGCAGTAAAAGGGGGTAACCATACAAAGAAAGAGTGTACTTTCCTACACTCATTTTTCTAAATGATATGCCCCTGGAGATCTTGGGTTAGACTGTGAAATCCCTATGGTCTCCGAACAGCTCCCAGTAAGCAGATTAGATAAGGAAGAGAATATTGAACTAGTGCACTTTCCTATCGAGGACACAGCTAAAGTCATACAGCTCTTAAAACTGCAAATGCTTGTGGTCATGACAAACTCCCTGGCGATTTGTTTAAATCTGAGCCTTTGATTTAGACTAGCTATATTAATCCTATTTCAAATGCTATATCAGCTGCAGGGAGGGGTGTGTTGGAGGGGGGAATTCCTGACAAGTGGAAAAGAGCAGAGGTAATTCCTGTCAATCACAAAGGTGACCGCTGCCTTCCAACTAATTATAGACCTATAAGCCTTATTGATAATTTACAGAAAGTTTTTGCCAGGCAGCTACTGGACAAATGTCTATCATGGGTCGGGGATACTCAAGTTTTGTCCCTACTTAATCCCAAGACCAGCACATCCGACCAGTTTTTAGGCTAGCACTCCTGTACTGGAAGTATCGCCTGCTAAGAAGGAAAAATTATTTGTGGCTTTTATTGACCTCAGAGCAGCTTTTGACCTCGTTCGCAGGAGGCAGCTCTGGACAGTTTTGCTCCAGATGGGAGTACCAGGGAAAGAGAATTACGCCCAGGTCCAATGGGGTGGCAAGGGGGAACTAGCTGAGCACACCTCAATCCAGCAAGGTGTATGCCAAGGGTGTGTTCTCGCTCCCACCCTATTTACTCTATATGCTAATGTGGGTCAGACACTCCTAGATTGTCAGAATGACTCTCCCACTTTGAATAAGAGGAAGATCTCAGTATTACTTTTTCTGATGATTCCCTTATTTCTAAAAGCCCTATGGGAATTCAGGTCCTTCGTAACAATTTCTGGATTTTTGCAATTAATGAGGTTTGGATTTAAATGCAACTAAAATCAAATGGTGGTTCAGCCCTAAGGCAAATAAAAACTGCATGATTAAAATCGGATATAAACCCTTAGAAAGAGTCCAAAACCATAGATTACCTTGAGGTTAGGATTTCCGATAAATTTTGGTGGGAACTTAAGCAAAATAAAAGCACACTCCTTATACAGCATCGACCAAGGGCTACGTTCCAGTTACACAAGGCAACAAATTCCCAGTCAGTCTCTCCATCTCAGGATATTTATCGTGCTAAAGCCCAAAGTGCTGCTGTCTTCGGCGCTGAGGTGGGGGGATATTGTGATCATCAGCAACTGGTTATTGCTGAAAATACATTTGCCCAATCACTTCTTGGTTGCCCAGTTAGCACCCTCTTAATTCCGCTTTTTTTTTCAACCTTGGGATCAAACCAATCTCAAATGTGATATCACTGAAACCATTGGGACAGTGGGGGCAAGTGTGGGCTACTTCAGAGTTAAAAGAGTAGAAGGAGTCTTTAGAAGATTTACTGGCCCAGAACAATGCCTTGGTTAAAATTTGTGCACAACTGGTCCTTATAATTTGGCCTGCAAAGATTCTTGGATGCCCCCAGTGCTATCTGATAACCAGACCTCAGTGCCAGTGCCCTGATCCCCAAAAAGTGCATGTTCCAGTGGCTATAGTCAGTTGTCATTGGCTAACTTACTGTAAGTCCATAGTAGATGGTATCTAGGGTACCCAGGACCTGCAAATTGCAGACTGAAAGGACAGTTTTGACCCATTTAAAATCCATGTCAAAGTCCACTGTCCCCTTGAAACATCTGCAAGTCACCCCTGTGGCAGGCCTACCGAGCCCTAAGGCAGGGTTCAGCTTATTTCAGGTGCAGGGCAAGTATTGTGCATGTTCTGACAGCAAAAGTACAAACTGTTTTTGTTACCGTTGAAAGACTTGGTCACCTTGTTGGCAAGTGTAGGGTCATACACTGACTCCGCAGCTGTGCTAACTCCTCAACGATGGACAGCAGAAGAAAGAGATTTTGCCTCCTGCTTGCAGGAAGCCACACGGGTGTTGGCCCAATAGGTGAGCTTCAAAGCTGGAGCTGCTTTTAAATGGGAAATGGAAAGCACTTGGGAGAGGGGCAGCCACATGGTTTAGGAAGCCTAGCTGACACGTAGGAAGGAGAGGGGAAAAGTGGCTACCAGGGGCGTGTAGCCCCCCTTAGTAGCCACACCTCTTTGTTGGGTTAGGGAGCTCTGTACACTTGGAGATGGTTTCTGCTGTCTTGGGAGTTGGCAGAATGAAGCATCATGGGATAGTCAGATGCTACACTTCCCAGGAAGTGGTCATCAGGAAGGAGGGAATCTGGTAGCCCATTGGCTACTGACCACATCCTACCCTGAGGGCATTTCTGGTACATAAATAGGGCACCCCTGGCACCCAGAACTCAAATCTTGACTAGACTGGAAGAAGGACCAAAGAAAGACTGCCTTGCTGCACCAAGCTCCCAGCGAAGAGAGGCTGTCCCGACGTGGACTGCGCCTGCTGTGCCTCTTAGCTAGCAAGAAGATAAACTGTGCCTGCTGTATCCTGCTCATGGAGAAGCCATCTCCAGAGCCCAGCCAAAGCAAAGAGACTCTGAGGGTCAGTTGACTGACCTCCTGTTCGCAGCACAGGGACACAACAGCTGAAGAAGCTTGCTAAATGCGAGTGGTAGCCCAGATCCGTTGGATTGCTGCTTCCCGCCATCGTGTAGCACCAGAACCTGATGCTCCAAAGTTGCATCCAAGTATGATGGACCCTAGAGAGTCATCCAAGTGCACTTTGGTCACCCAGAATAGAAGCTACAGCCTGGAGAAGGATTTGGCTGTGACCCCAACACTTGACGACTGGTAGTCCAGTGGTGACTGGACTTAACCCAGACTGGAGAGGACCTCGTGGGACTTTGAATCCAGTGCCCAGGACCCCCTCATCACATTCATGGACCAAGGAGTCACTGCAGGAATAACCCCTTCAACTGTGTTGCGTCAACAGCATCCTTGAGCATCTTCAAGCATCTTGTATCCTCATCATCAGGACCACTTTCATTGGAGTCCATAGAATGAGGATGCACTGACTGGAACTGCTGGAAGACTGTTTCTTCTGAAGAGGTAACTGTTTCTGAGGGCCCTGCTGGTCCCACTGACTTGTTCCTTGCCGGATATGGCCACCCCAAGTAACTCTAGGTGAATTCATTACAGCTTGCACATCTGTTTACTCAAAAAGTGTCAAATTTGTTGTATTTGCCAATGATTGTTTGCAGTTTAGTGAAATGCTGTGATTTACTGTACCTTATAAATTCTATGGCTCTGGAAACTTCTGGTAATTATTTTTCGTTGTGGTGTCTAAAAATATAGTTTTTTAAAATAAATTGGTGTTAGATTTCTTTGGTATCTTGTCAATTTCTTCTTCAATTGTTTTGGTGCTATTTACATTCTTAACACTTGTTGCTTTGTGTAAGCCTTGCTTCTCAGAGCCACAGCTACCCAGGGTTGAGCTGAAGATTTGACACACAAACCCAAGGGTCTTAAAGAGGCTGGTGAAGTGAAGTTGCACAGCCACACTACACATTACACTCCATTTCTGCACAATAAAGAAATAGACTGAATTTGTATGAGTTTATAGACAGCTAAACCAGCAAGCTCCATCACAGGTTGTAGAGATATGAATACTTGAAGAAACAATAACTCACATCTTTTTACTCAATTGCAAACAAGATTTGGTTTGCAAAAACTGGACTCAGAAACATTTTGGAACGTTTGTAAAACTTTTTTGAAGTTCTGTACCTTCACTTCCCGTTACATTAGGAGACGTGCTTCAGCAGGGAGCAAGTCAGGAGAACTAACAAAGTCCCACGAAACAGTTACTTCATAGAAAAAGCAGTTGGCAGATCGATTTTCAAGGATAATAGCAACTTGGCATTGACTTTAATGGAGTGGTCCTGATGCAAGACATGCATGAGACTGAAGATGCTTTAGGATCCTGTGGTTGTCTTTCTGATGGGGTGGTCTTCCTGGGACTACCTCTCGGTCCACCAACATGGTGGTATGACTTTGGCCTCAGAGGCTGGTTTCCCTCGAAGTCCAGATAGAGTCCAGCCAAAAAAACAGTTGCTACTGGTCTATTAGTCTTCTGTGGCAACGAAACCACTGGTTCCTTTCTACTGGTGATAACTTTTCTTCTGGGTGACCAAACTGCATTCTGACAACTGTCCTGGGTCCAGCAGCATCAAGTGCAACTTTTGAGAAATGATACTCTGTGTTCTTTGCTACACTCTAGTGGTGAGCGACAATCTGGCCATCTACCAACTTCGCCAAGGCAGGGTTCTTCAGCATTTGTGGCGATGGTGCTGGAACACTAGACTTTTGGGGTCTCTGCTGTCTGGGGCTTGAAAGCAACTCTTCCTCGAGCAGAGCACCACAGGCACAGTACTCTCTTTGCTGGCCCAAGGAGTAGCAGGAGCAATCCAACTTCAGTGAAGCCCCTCTTTGCCTGGTCTAATGTCAGCAGGGCAGCCCCTCTTTGGTACTTTTCTCAAGATGAGATCTGAGGTCTGGATATCATGGGTGTCTCATTTATGTCCAGAGAGTCCACTCAGGGGATGCGGCAGACACTCGCCAATGTGCCAGTGACCTACCTGATGACAGCTTTTTATGAATTGTAGCTAAAGTCTGCCTACTTTCAAAATAACAGCACCCCTCCGTTGCCTTGTGGAGCTTGGTAGCCCAACCTAGGGATGTGGCTGCCTAAGGGCTACATGCCCACAGGAGAACAACTAATTCCACATCTTTGCCCCAGACATCATCCTGTCTAGTGAAACAAAAAGAACAGCCCTTCTCTTATGTACTTGCCATCAGTCGTGGATCGCAGTAATGAAAGGGGCGGGGCAGGGCAGTGCACGTGCGTGCGGGAGGGAGTTGAGGATAATGAAATTAATTATTTTTTTTAAACCACTTACCTCCGCTCCCGCACCGCTCCTTTGCTCCTCCGTCTCGCTGGTGAGGCAGACACAGGCTCCCAGCCTGCCCTGTGCCAATTCTGACGCTGCATAGAGCAGCATTAGGATTGGCTGGGAGCGCCCAGCCAGGGCGTTCCCAGGCAGACTGGAAGCCTGTGCAGGCTCTCTCCCGCCCAGCAACACAGTTGCGCTGGGCAGACTGGAAGCCTGTGCAGGCTCTCTCCCGCCCAGCAACACAGTTGCGCTGTGCTCATATGTGTGTGGCCGGCCCGAGACGGCGGGCTAAACACACATGCGCTTTGAGGGGGAGTGATGAGCACTCCCCATCACTCGTCACCCTCGTGGCCCCTCCCCATTTCCCCCCAAAACTATCATAAACATAGTTTATGATCGTTTTTTGGGAAAAAGGTTCGCAGCTGCCGCTGCCGGCGGGGAGGCAACGCTCCTCCACCCCCATGGAGGAGCCACCCCTGCTTGCCATTTGCCCAACAAAGGTGGCTTCCCCCTTGGAGTTCACCTTTTAGGCCCATTCCTGTTTGGATTGCTTTGCCAGGAGGAGATAGTATCTCCTCTATTGGCAGTATCATCTTTTCATTCCTGGGGGTTGTTCACACCTGGCCACAGGAGGCCACTAGACTGTCTTGTTTGAAAGGGGCACTGGAAAACCTTGAGCAATAAAGTACCAAGTTCCTAAAGTTGCAATTTTCCCATTAATGACTTTGAATACAATTTAACCACTAAATCAGATTTAATGCACTGATTCTTTTGATACCTTGAAGCACCAATTTTAGCAGTCCCATTCAACATTGTGGATATTTCAGTATGTAACTCTGAACTCACCAATGGAGCTACAGGTCTAACCTTTGAATATAATGCATCTGCCTTTAGACCTCATTAGTCCTGCTTTAAGGGTGACTTACAAACATTAAAAAGGGAGGATAGTGCTTTGCCATGGCTCGTTTCTAATGGTAGTGTTGAGTGAACAGTTTAGAACTGCTCTTCCAGCCAGTAATGGCAGGCTGTGAGTCATGCTTTTGCTTTGTCACACTCGTGCTGCAGCCAATGAGAGACTCTTCCGCTCACACCAGGGACTTACAAGTAAGTTAAGTTATGCCAATTGGGGATGAGCCAATTAAACATGTACTGTTTAATGGTCAGAGCACATGCACTGAGTCCTGTTTAAACGGGTTCAGGGAGCTACAGAGCCACTACACTAGTGCCTAGTAGTCAAAACATAGGTGAAAACGTGGGGATGAACCTGCTCAAAGCCTGTTTCCATGCACCCCAATAGTATCTTAATTTGGTTCTGACATTTGTGATGTGTTCTCCCTTTGAACCCATACATATCTATCATGTCAGACTTTTGACAATAAAAACAGTCTTCCTTGTGGTAATCACATCAGCCAGGATAGTCAATGAGCTGCAGGCTCTTTCAGTCCAACATCCATGTACCATCTTTCTCCCAGACAAACTAGTTCTCGAACCCATGCCTCATTTCTGCCAAAAGGTTTTGACACCCTTTCACATTGGCCAAACCCTCACACTGCCAACTTTCTTTGCTCCACCTCATCTCTCCAAAGATACAAAATTACTACACTGCCCGGACCTTATGAGGATAGTGTCCTTTTAGGTATACAATACGTGGGAACATCAAATGCACGATCAATTCCTTGTAGAGTTCTATGAAACAAAGAAGCGGAAGGCAGTGCAGAAATGGATCATCTCCAGATGGTTAGTAATCTGTATTAAGATCCATGGAAGGTTTGCTGGCTCATTCCATGCGACCAAAGGCTTCATTTACTGCATTAGCTCACAGAGTCCCTGTCCTAGATATCAGTCAGGCTGCTACAAAGGCAACTTTGCACACATTTCCAAAGTACTACTGCCTTGACTGTCCAGTCGGTTGTGATGGGCAGTTGACCATTCGATCCTTCAGAACTTTTTGATCTGAGCCAGTTTGTACACTCACCTCTCAGGTGGTATCAATTTGGTATCTATTCTAAGGTAAGGAATCTGTAGCTAGGAGTCTCATTCAGATGAACATGTTACTTATCTTTCGTAATGATTTATCTAGTAGAGACTCTTATCTAGCTGCAGATTCCTTATCGATCCTCCCTGTTCTGCGTACTGAATTTTTCCACATAAAAAGGTCCCTGTGGTTCCTTACAATCTGCACACTGGTCAGCAACTTTCTGCCATGCTTCCATGCTTCTGGCATAGAAAAAGTCACAAAGTGAAGTCAGTGCACTGGGGTGATGCCTATATAGGTACAGCACATCACATCTGGTGTGGATGATGCCTACATCGCAGTCGCAGAGCCATTGGATGCTTCCTACCCGCGCTGAGGGATACTGCTCAAGTTTTTCCAAATCCAGTCTGACACCTGAGGGAGTATTCTGAGGTAAGAAATCTGCAACTAGATAACTAAATAGAGTCTCTACCAGATAAAACAGTATTGAAGGTAATTACCTTGTATGTTTGGTCATTTACATGCATCACAATACTGGTCAACAAGAAAGAACACCATTGAATTTGTATATCCTTAGTTTCCAGGCTGTGCGTTAAGCATGTGCCCAAGGATTTGAAAGGGCTGATAAAAGCTCATTTAACGAAGGAAATAGGCTCTTGCTTAATCATGTCTCCTAACCTCAGTCTTACGTAACTCAGGGCCTGATTTAAACTTTGGAAGCGAAGTTCTGCTCGCCTCATTTAGACGGCAGAGACTACTCCACCTCAGCTGCTTGCATACACCACCAAAGGCCCAATGGAGTAAGGTCTATCAGATGTTTGCCCATGTTGTTTGCCTGCCCTACTTAGAGTGGACAAACACATGGCTAGTTTTCGCTGTCTGTCACCTCCAGGTAAAACCTGGTAGTAAGCGGCAGTAAAAATGTATAAATGACTCCCATGCTATGGGAGAAAACTCCCATGATGCGTGTGTGTGTGGGGGGGTCATTGTTCTTTTTATTTTCAAAAACAAAATCCCACTCTGGGGTTTTGTTTTTGAAAATAAAATAAACAGTGAAAGCTTGATGTACAGCTCAGTAAAGCTTTCAGTGCGTTTACTGGAACCACCATGACAGCAGTTCCTGTCATGCAAGAGATGTCTGCTTGGTCAGCGGACATCTCTAAATTTGTCTGGCAGAGTACTCTCACCATGGCGATGGTACTTAATCCATCTGTCAGACTATAAATCAGGCCCTCAGTTTTCAAGCAAAGATGCCATCCTGGTCTCTTTCTTCCATTCCTTGTGCACAGCACCTTTGAAAAAGAAGGTATTTCTGTTCTATCCAGTGTTCAGGAATATTAACGAAGATCCCAGGATTGACAAAATTGATTTATAGTTTGTTAGACAGTACATAGCAAGGCAGGGAGGGAACTCCACAATATGGGGGCACGCACAGAAAAGCTGTAGCCCTGTCTTTTGCTTTGGCAGATTTCAGTGCTGTAAGAAGATGTGCGAAAGAGGAGCATAGAAAATGGATGGCAGCATACCTGGTTACTCACTTCATAACAAAGAAGTGGGACAAACCGTGTTTCAGAGGCAACAATAGGCTCGAATTTAAGAAACATGGCGCTGCATCCAATGAAGCACCACTTTTATTGCACCCTTAGCGCTCATAGCTCCATGTGAGCGTCGTATTTAACAAATGGCGCAGGGTAGGGCCAATAGCGTAAACATGTTTTATGCTATTGATGTACTGTGCAGGATTAGTGTGAAAATGTTGGCGCTAATCCTGCAGAGTACATAGGGGTCCTTTGAAAACATGGTATGCCCCCTTTTAATGCTTGCTCTGTGCAGGCGTTAAGGACGGGAAGCAGCCTAAACCACGACTCCCGAACAACGAAGTCGGAGACAACGAAAGCCGAACAACGCTTCGTTAACCACGACTTCCTTGTTCAGTGCCTTAACCACGCATCTGCTGAACCACGCACATGCATGGTTAAGGCACAGAAGAAGGGAGTCGGCTGAGGAGGAGGACGTGATCAGGTAAGTGGGGCCAGGACTGGGGCTGTTTTGGTGGGGGGGCGGAATTTTTTGTTTTAGTGGTGGGGGTGGCGGGTCGTGGTATTTTAGTTTTAGGGGTAGGGGGCTGGGGTGGTTTAGGTTTAGGGGCGGGGAGGTGGGTCGGGCATTTTTAGTTTTAGGTGTGGGGTGGGGGGTCAGGGTATTTTTAGTATTTGGGGCAGAGGTGGGGGTTGAGGTATTTTTCGTTTTTGGGAGTGAGGGGTCGGGTGGTTAAGGTTTAGGGGCAGGGGTGGGGGGGTCAGGGTATTTTTAGTTTTAGGGGTGGGAGTAGGGGGTCTGGGTATTTTTAGTTTTAGGGGGTTGGGGTGGTTTTAGGTTTTAGGGGCGGGGTGGGAGGTCGCGTTAATTTTAGTGGCAGGGTTGGGGCAGTTTTAGGGGCGGGGTGGGGGGTTGGTGTAATTTCTATGGGCGGGTGGGGGGTTAGGGTGGTTTTAGGGTCTAGGGGCAGGGTGGGGGGAAGGTGTAATTTTAGGGGCAGGGTGAGGGGTTGGGGTCGTTTTAGGTTTTAGGGGTGGGGGTTGCAGTAGTTTTAGGGGTGGGGGTTGGGGTAGTTTAGGTTTTTGGGACGGGGTTGCTGTGGTTTTTAGGGGTGGGGTGGGGGTTGTGGTGGTTTTAGGGGCGCGTGGGGGGTTGGGGTGGTTTTAGGGGCGGGATGGGGAGACACGGCAATTTAGGGACGGGGTTGGGGTGGTTTAGGTTTTAGGGGCTGGGTGGGGTCGTGGTAATTTTAGGGGCGGGCGGGGGTTGGGGTGGTTTTAGGTTTTTGGGGCAGGGGTGGGGGCTGCAGTAATTTTAGGGGCGGGAGTGGGGGCGAGGGGAGGTCGCATGCTGGAACCATGCATGCCGTTCACCCATGCCTTTATCAGGAATGCCTTCACAACGAAAAATCGTTGTTAGACATTCGTGGGAAAGGCATTAGTAGTAACAACGGGGTCGTTGTTCTGACCGCGTTGTTCAGGCATGCGTGGTTCCAGCATGCGTTGTTCCGACATACAATCGTTAAAAACAGCTGATAAAAATGATGGAGTGAAATCTCTTAGATTCCACTGCACCATTTTTGCGGTCCCCCTAACTGGGGAACGCTCCGCTTGCATACATTATGCCTGGCGCAGGCATAATGTGGGTCAATGAGTTACAAAGTGGCGCAATACATGTATTGCACCACTTTGTAAATATGGCACAGCAAAGTTGGGCTCGTTGGGCCACATTAGCATCACAAAAAATGACGCTAATGTGGTGCAAGGAGAAGCTAGGTCCTCTTAAATCTTGGCCATAGTATTTTAAATGAAACTCTGTGTTTTACAGGAAGCCAATGCAGAGTTGTCAAATTAAATTTTATAGGCGCGCTTATAATTAATTGAGCCCACTGCAATTTGAACTACCTGCAATCTGTGAAGGAAGAGCTGAGTAATCCTGTGTACAGAGAGCTAGAACAGTCCAATTTGTAGTCCATTAGGCCCACAACTGCTGGAGTAAAAAAATATATTCAGAGACTACTGCAAAAATCAGAGGTAGCAACGTGAGACTGCTATCAGTAGCAACTCAGAAGCTTTTTTACAGGTACTGAGGGATTAGGAGTCCCCATTTCAGAAGGCCAATACAGATCCTTCCAGGGATCTGCGCTGTTATTGTTGACAGTTACCGTGTTGCATTTTATCATTAGAATTGTGTAAGTTCTCTTTATGGAACCTACAGAGGGAATGTGGAATGTGAGGGATATGAGGTCATTAAGAAGGAAATAACATTCTAAGGAAAGGAAGGCAAGGATGAAGAAGTGCTGTGCTGTTATCCATAAAACCTCTAAATTATCACTCTCGACTAGAACTGGATTATTACATTTTGTCAGTTCAGTTTCATTGTCCATCCAGTTCTAGATGTAAGCATCATGTTCTGGAATGCAAGTTAAAGTCTAAATATCAACTGGATGGAATTCTGATATTTATGGATCGTTAGGCAGATCATGCACTACTTTGTGTTACTTTGCATCAAGGCAGCATTCTGGGGTGCAGCATGGGCTTCCCCATGTGACCACCCATGTTCTTTTATGCAAATCCCTATCTCCTGTGAATAATGTTGGTGCTTTGCTTTACTTTCAGGCAACTATGCAGTGCAAAACAGGCCTTTGCTCTGGAAAGTAAATTCAAAATAAACATTTTGTACCAGTTTCCATCATTTTTGTGATGGAAACCTGGCACAAACGTTTAGTAAATCTTCCCCTAGATTTATTTTTCAAGAATTGTGGTGGAGATTTATTGTAGCACTCAGTGTGTGTGATGTATAATACTTTACAATAAAATCAAAGCAGGGACAGTCAAGCAATGGAGAGATTTCAGGAAGGGAGTGAAAGGGTCCAAATTGTCAGTGCACAAATGAGAGGAGCAGGAACATTCTGGACACTGTTTTCTTGTGCCAATCCCTTAGGCAAATCGAAATACAGAGTTAATTTAATGCAGCTGGTCGCTCTAGTGGTGTGAAGGTAAGACCTAGCTAGACTAAGACTGAGCAGAGTGCATCACAAAGAGATGAATGCAGTCTGTGATGGAATAACCAGATTATGCATGGATGAGAAACAGAAAACCTCTTTGATCCTTTCTTTTCTGCCTGTTCAAAGTAGCAGATATGTAAGTAAAGAAGAATTTGTGGCATTCTCTGCAGTCTGTTATTATAAGTATCATGGTCATATGTACAAAGGACCCTTAAGGTTGGAATGGAAGTTGCACGCCAATTCAACTCCATATTTGTGCTTAAAATGTCAGTTTAGGAAGAGAAACCAAGGGATGGGTTTAAAACAAGCAACCATATGTTTCACTCTAAGAAGTGCTATTTTGTGAAGCGCCTAGCAGTGATTTTTCAGTGTGGGCCAAACACCTGGTGCTAAAAATCAGCATGAACGGCGCGATTTAACGCATTCTGCCAATTGCGGAACTCCGCAGCAGAGTTTTTTGGTCACTTTGCAGAGTTCCGCCTGGTGGAACTCCGCAAACTCTGCCCAGGCCTAGCTTCTAGAAGACTCTTTGACATAAGAAACTGCAAAGAGGTGACAGAGGGACAAGACAGAATAAACCAACAGTAGCTGCAGAAACTGAAGTCAGGAGAGAAGCTGTCACAGGGGGAGGAGAGGCTGTTAGAGGTAGCAAAGACTGACAAAAGTAGCAGAGAGGCTACAAGCGCTGGCTGTGAGACAATCAGAGATAGCAGAGGCTGACAGAGGCAGCGGAGTGTCTGCAAGTTCTAGCAGTTTCAGCCACTATCTTTAACCAGAGATATTTATTATTATTATTATTATTATTATTATTATTATTATTATTATTATCACTCCAGTATTGGAACTTTCATAGATTCACATGCTTTAATCATTCCCCGTCTTTGCGATGGGAGTCCCCAGTATATTTAACCAAGTAGTATTAACATAGGTTTAGACCTGAAGGCCCTTAGACCTCTCAGTTTTGAACTCTATCAGAGTCATTTTAAGAAAAATGACCAAACTTCAGAGTCCACCAGTCAGGTGACACCACCCTTTAGAACCTTCCTGAGAGAAGCTCCATCACCTCAGATTTTCTACTGCACGTCGTGCTAGGGATTCTCCTCAGAGCTCTGCTCTATTCTTCACATCTTTTGGCATAACTTCAAGGTTATACTCTTCAAAACTTGTTCTGACTGATTGTGGATAAGGCCTACAACATGTCTGACAAAGAAAAGAAAGGTTTGTTCAGATCCTGCAAGACCTGGGCAAAAAGAGAATACTCTCTGAAGACACTCATCAGGACTGCATATACTGCCTTTACCCAGACCACTCTGCCAAGGACTGCAAGGTTTGTTGCACCTTCTCTTATAAGACCCTGAAGGATAAAGAGGGCAGATTATTAATATGGCTCCAGAAACTAAAATCTAGAGACAACCCAGTCTCTGATTCAGACAGCAATGATTTCTCCGCATCTTCCAGAAAGTCATTTAAGAGACCTAGATCTCATTCAAGGTCTTCCTCTGAGCAGTCAAGAAAGGCCCACAAAAAGAACATATCAGGGTCTTACAAAGGCTGCAGGTCTTCTTCATCACCTCACAAATTCTCCACAAAAGGGGAAAAAGGACATGTCAGAAGTTCCGAAAGGCCTACAAAATATTCTTCTGTGCCTCCATCTAAATCTTCTGAACCTTTTAAAAGGCCTCCCTCTGCTCCTACGGTTGACAGACCATTGGCAAAAACTATACTGTTGACGACAGCCTCATCAACGACGACAGCGGTGAGTTCCATTTCGCCATTGATGACGGTTTCTACATTAATATCATCAACGCCCATGCTGACGACGACATCATCGACAACGAGTCTTCTTCCGTCGACGAGGACAACGTCGACGTCATCGTCGACGAAGACCTACACGTCATCATCGTCTATGACACTGACTGCTGTCTCCTCATTGCTGTCTTCATCGTCGACGACCCCGTTGACGGTAGCTCCCACTTTGAAGCTGTCGACGGTTAAGATTTCCATGCAGACAACATCGACGACTACACCGTCGACGAAGGCGTCTACGACTCCGTCAACGACTCCGTCAACGAGCTCGTTGATGACACCGTCAACGAGGGAAATAATCCACAGAACTCAGGAAACAGCAAGAATTACTTCAGAGCATACTTCTCCTAGTAAGATAACCCCTCTAATCCAGTACATCTTTTGGAGGGTGATGACGACTCGGATGATGAGGGTCCATTTGGCACAGCACACAGTCCCTCACAGTTGAACACATTTCAAAATCCTGGGTCATCTATGATGGGCTGGCAAGATTGGGGTGAATCGTTTGAAACGTATCTAGAAGCAGTAGGGGGGTAACTTTGCCACATCATGTAAATTGGCCTTGCTGAAGCATTGTTTAGGTGTAGAGGGGAGAAGGGTTCTTAAGACATTACCCAAGCCAACAAGCACTGTGGTAGGTACCGTATTTATCGGCGTATAACACGCACTTTTTCTCCCTGAAAATAGGGGGCAAATGATGTGTGCGTGTTATACGCCGATATAAATTTAATTTTTTTTTTCCAGAAATTTCCTCTTAAAATGAGGTGCGTGTTATACGCCGGTGTGTGTTATACGCCGATAAATACGGTAACCACAATGGAGATAGGGAAGAAGCATCTGAATCTGGTGAAGCAACATCCAATGAGTAAAAGGATGCTATGAAAGCTCTTGATGATAACTACGGGAGAAAAATAAGTATAGTCGTGGAGCGACATAGATTCTTTTCTAGAGCTCAGATGCCCTGGAAAGCAGTAGAACAATATATATCCTTTAAGAACTCTAGCAAAAAACATGTCAATTCCAGGACTTACATGAGGAGATTCTATGCGATCAGTTTATCAATAGAACCAACAGTACAAAATCCAAGAAAAACTTTGGAACTGAAGAATCCCTCATTACAAAAGACTATTAATGTAGCAAGACGTGTAGAAAGCATATTGAGGTATGTGAAAGAGCTTAATGAAGATCAAGTTCAAAGCAAAATAAGTGTGGTACATAAAGGAAAGAAGGGTCCTAGTGTAATACGTAAAGCTTACGCAACTAAATTAAAACAGGAGTGTTATAGGTATGGTAGCAAACGCCAAAAGTGGGGGCAGTGGCCGGAGGGGCAGGCATCTCCACTAGCTGGGATGCCCAGGTGCGCTGTAACAAAGGGGGTGAGCCTTTGAGGCTCACCGCCAGGTATTACAGTTCCTGCAGGGGGAGGTGTGAAGCACCTCCACCCAGTACAGGCTTTGTTCCTGGCCACAGAGTGACAAAGGCACTCTCCCCATGTGGCCAGCAACTTGTCTGGTTTGTGGCAGGCTGATAGAAACTGGTCAGCCCCACACTAGAAGTCGGATTGGTATTCAGGGGGCATCTCTAAGATGCCTTCTGGGTGCATGTTACAATAAATTGCAAACTGGCATCAGTGTGCATTTATTGTGCTGAGAAGTTTGATACCAAACTTCCCAGATTTCAGTGTAGCTCAGATGCCTCACAATCTGCTCTGACAACGTTGTGAGTAAAGAAATCGGATTCAGCGTCAATGAAAACAGTGACGAATAAGCGATCGACGACGGTAACAATGACGACGGTAACTCCTACTTTTGCTTCGCCAAATTCTCCTAGGATTATGGCATTGTCTTCGCTTTCCTCAATGACGATCGTAACAGTGAAGGCTATCAAATGCCGTTCGTCCGATGTCCCATTGATGTTGACCTGCGTCAGTTCCTCGATGGCACACACACCGTCGACGGCACGAGAACAATATGCTTCAACCTCATCGACGACGTCATCAACGAGGAGCTCGTCAATGAGGGCAGTGTCGTTGAAGAAGACCTCATCATCTAAGATTCCGTCAACAACTCAGGTCGACGACCACACCATCAACGGTGGGTGCCTCGTCGACGACAACTCAGTTGACCAGCCTGTCGACAACCATTCCAGATATAGGAATTACTACAACGCCATCGTCGACAATAGTTTTACCACCGGTGGAAGAGCACTCGTTAGCAAAATCGTCAACAAAACTGCATCATTCTACCATTTCACAATATGAGAGATCATTACCACCACTATCCCTCATACCAGTAAAAAGCAGATCATCAGATCAAGCAATTCTGCCTATCCATACGTCACCAGGTAAAGTCCTGCCTTGCCTGCCTATTCACTGCCTCGATGATGATGGCGATCCTCTAATGATAATTATGATAATGACGGATCTTTTGGTGCAGTAAGCAGCCCATTGGAAGTAAGGGTGAAATGCCAAGTCTTTGAGGACTACGACAGTGAACAGTACCATGAGTATTACGGTTCAGCTGACCAAACAAATCAAATGCAACGGGAGCATATGGAATTTCTCCAGGAACAATCTCTTCCGATGTCAACATCTCTAATAACAAATCTTCAGAGTATGCTTCAAGACTATTACCAAAGGTTTCCATCTTCAGTTTTTGCAACAACTATAATACAAGTTCCAATGCTGATGCAACTTTTTCAAACACTTGTTCCGTTGCCAAGGTCCACTCCATTGATTTCCACACCGATTACCTCATGGGCAAGACACCACTTCTAACTTGGTGCAGCCCATAATAGAAAATGTGCCCTTGTCAGATGACGACAGAGAAGATCGCGAAATCAGAGACAAAATATCTGATCAGGACTAGTGGGCTGACTACCTTGTTCCCTCTCCCTCTCCACCACAGGCAACACCAGCAGATTCTCCATCCAGGGATACTGGGGGATTCCACAATTTAATGGACCGTGCAGCTAAAAGATTTGAACTGCCATTGTTAACTAAAGAAACAGATTGTTTTCTTTATGACTTTAAAGACCAGGCAAGGAAATCTGTAAGGGCCGTAACTATAGTGGACTTTATCTTGCAGGAGGGTCTAAAAGCCATGAAGAACCCAGCCACTGCGTCTTTACTCATTCCACACCAAGAGAAAAAATATTTGGCCCCGGACAACTCGCCATCTTGCCTCATGGGTTATCCAAAACCAGAATCAGTAGTGTACCAAGCTGCACAGCAACACTCAAAAAACCCTTCTGCGCCAATTTCCTCACCTCCGGACAAAGATGGATGTAGACTGGATAGCATCGGAAAGATGTTTTCCATGATGGCAGCCACTACAGTTAAGGCAGCACATTTGCTGGTCATTGCCCGCTATGACCGCCAAATGTGGTCAGATATCCCACCGTACATCGACTTACTGCCTGGAGATGCTAAAGCAGAATCACGTAAGATCTTACAGGAGGGGGAGCAAGAGATGATTGCCTGTGCCATAGACATCTCCGCTACAGGTTTCAGACAATCAGCATGATCTGCAGTGTTGCGTAGGCAGGGATGGTTAAAATCCACATCCTTCCTAGATCTCCTCCCTTACTCAAAATAGTTGTAACAGTGCTGTGGATGAAATTGTATGGTTTTTCCTTGTTGTTGGATTTAAATTTGCTATAAACTTTAATAAAAAAATAAAAAATCCACATCCGTTTGCCCGGAAGTCGAAACAAGAATCCCGGACATGACACTGACATGGCCAGATCCTTAGACACCCTTCAGTTCCGTATGCAGGCCTTTCAAAGAGATAGAGGAAGGGGGAATTATTCATTTCGAGCAGGCTACCAACAATACAGGCAGTTCCAGTCTCCATAGTACCGTCAACAATACGGACAACAGCAGCAGTATAGACAACATCAAGCTGCGGCATATAAACAGCCTTCCAGAGGAAAGTTACCTGCAAGGGGCAGAGACAATAGAAAATTATGACCTCCAATATATGCCAACGGCCTCCTCACAATATTGGATCGGATGAAGCATAGTACATCATGTCCAACAATGGTCCAGTATAGCTTCCGACAGGTGGGTTCTGGATGTCATTTCGAGAGGACACTCTCTAGAATTTCTCCAGAAACCCCCAACCACCCCACCTTCAGGCCCACCACCACCTCGATTGAAGTAACTTTAAAAAGACTTATCCAGCATGATAAAGAAAGGAGCAATAGAGACCGTTCCAAAACATCAGAGAGGAATAGGATTCTACATGCGCTTCTTTCTTGTCACAAAGCCCTCGGTTGAATGGCGTCCAATACTCGACCTGCGGAAGTTAGACAGTTTTCTAAAGAAGTTAACTTTTTGTATGGTTATGCTACAGGACATATTACATCTCCTGAACTACAAAGATGACATGGAGTCATTAGATCTTAAGGACGTGTTTTTCCATGTACCAATACACCCGGCTCATCACAGATTCATACGTTTCTAGATAGCAGGAATACACTTTCAGTTCAGAGTGTTGCCTTTCGGGCTAAAATTTTCCCCCAGAATTTTCACAAGAATGTTGGCCCGGGTGGCTGCTCATCTCAGGCAACAAGGGATTCAGTTATTCCTGTACTTGGACGTTTAGCTGATAAAAGCCCCTACTTCAAGACAAACAGCGGAGCCTTTCGTTATTCAGCAGACTAGCCCTCACAACAAATTATCAAAAGTCACACCTGAAACCAACAACAAGGTTGACTTTCTTAGGAGCCATTCTGGACACAGTGAAGAACAAGGCCTTTCCCTCCGAGAACAGACAGGCAAAAATCCACCAACTTGCAACTAAACCTTCCAAAAGAAAGTCCGTCAGTTTCTGTTTGAACATACGACATGGGAATGATTTCCTCATGCATTCCCTTAGCCCCAAACTGTCGCTTTCGCATGAGGCCCTTTCAGCAACAACTCGACGAGGAATGGATCCAGACACAGGGCTCGTTCGACCATCATATTCACATTACCTCAATAATTAAATTGGAGACATTACAGTGGACACAACCCCTCAACCTAACGGAGGGGCTTTCATACTTACAAACGGTACCAGATTTCATAATAACAACAGATGCATCGCTAGACAGTTGACGAGCGCACCTCTACGAAATAAGTGAAAAATGGTCCGCAGAGGAGAGAAAACTCCATATCAACCAACTGGAACTCAGGGCTATTGGCTTTGCATTGAAGGGCTTTCATCCCAGCAGAACAGGCTCGTTGGTCCTCATTCGAACAGACAATACAACCAGTATGTTCTATCAGAACAAACATGGAGGAACTTGTTCTCAGATGCCCTGTGCTCAAGCTCAAGACATCTGGAACTGGGTGCTTCAACACTGCATATTCATAAAAGCGGAACATGTACTAGGAGTACACAATCTCCATGCCGATTTGTTAAGCAGGACCACCATTCCATACTACGAATGGGAACTAAATCAACACAGGATAAAAGAGCTGTTCCAGCGCTGGGGAAGCCCGAAGCTCAACCTGTTTGCAATGAGAGAGAACAAGAAATCCTGTACTTTGCAAGCTGGCATCCCCAACAGGGATCATAGGGGAATGCATTTTTGATGCAGTGGTCAGGTGTATATACCTAAGCCTTTCCACAATTCCATTGATCCCAAGGGTATTGAACAAAATGAAGAGACAACTTTGCAGACTCCTTCTTATAGCTCCCAGGTGGGCCAGGCAGTACTGGTTCACCGAACTCCGTCTCCTCTCAGGCAACTCAAGGTAACAGCAGACCTATTGACAATAAACAAGGGCCAGATACTGCATCTGGACCCAGCATCGCTACACTTAGCCTGGATCCCGAGTACAATGAGTTTGCTTCTCAAGTCATTCCAGCACACTGCAGAGAAATACTGGGAAAGGCAAGAGCCGAGGCAACAAACAAAACCTATAAGCACAAGTGGAAGCACTTCTGTCTTTGGAACATCCACCCACTCAAGGCATTGCCAGAACAGATTCTTCCGTACTTACTCCACCTAGCAAAATGTAAACTATCTCATTCTTTCCTGGCTGGAATTGCACGCTTTAGACACACCAATAATGTGCCATCTTTGAGCTCTTCTCAACAATTTATCAAGGGTCTCTTCAGGGCCTTTCTACCAGTTAAGAAACCCCCACCAGTGTGGTCTCTGAACATAGTTCTAGGGCAGCTAATGAAGCCACCATTTGAACTGATACACAGATCTGAACTAAAGTAACTTACCTGGAACACGGCAATGCTATTGGCTCTTCTGTGAAGAGGGTGAGCAATATACATGCTTTCACCATGAAACAACCTTTCCTGCAGTTCACGGCAGACAATGTAATCCTCAGGACAAACCCTAAATTCATTCCGAAAGTTCCATCGGATTTCCATTTAAATGAACCAGTTGTTCTCAGATTTTTCCAAATCCAGACACCAGCAGAAAAGTCCCTCCACTCACTAGATATCAAAAGGTGTCTCAAATTCTATTTAATCAGGACTCATCACATAAAGCAATTAGACCAGTTGTCCCTAGCATACGGAGGTATCAGGAAAGGTCTCTCAGTAACTAAGCAAACTTCTGCAAACTACTGCAAGATGGATAGCTGCCACTATTCAGTATTTTCATGCACAGGCTGGTAAAAGGTTAAAAGGTTAAAAGGCAGAGTAATAGCCCATTCTACGAGAGCCCTGGCCACGTCTACAGCCCCCTTTTCAGGAGTTCCAATTCAACACATCTACAGGGTGGCGATTTAGTCCAACAGGCACACATTTACAAGACATTACCTGGATGAGAGCCATAAGGTGGATATTGCTGTGGGACAAGCAGTGTTGCGACATCTCTTTCATTAAAGTGAGCCTCTTTCTTCTTCTCCCACCATCCGCTAATTCTGTTTCCCAAAAACTATTGTATTACTGTTGTGCTTGCTATTCTGATTCAGGCATGTGAATCTATGAAAGATCAAATACTGGAGAAGAAAATTAGTTACTTGCCTATAACTGTAGTTCTCCAGTATTGGTATCTTTCATAGATTGACATGTGTAGGAAATTAGACTCTTTCTAGCTTGGTTACCCCCACTTTTGGCCTGTTTGTCAGTGTGTTTGACTGTGTTCACTGGGATCCTGCTAACCAGGACCCCAGTGACTGTGCACTCTCCCCTAAATTTAGTTACTGGTAAATTTCTGTCCCCACAGTTGGCACACTGGGGCCCCCATGTAAGTTCCTAGTATATAGTAGCTAGGTACCCAGAGCATTGGGAATCCAGGGGATCCCTATGGGCTGCAGCAGTTATTCTGCCACCCATAGGGAGCCCATGCAAAGGGTTCTACAGGCCTGCCATTGCAGTCTGTGTGAACCGGTGGCACGCACCCGCTTTCACTACAGGTCACTGCACCAAGTCACTATAAGTCACCCCTATGGTAGTCCCTCTCAGCCCAGAGGGCAGGGTGCAGGTACCTGTGTGTGAGGGCACCCCTGCACTAGCAGGGGTGCCTCCATGAGCTCCAGCACCATTTTACTGGGCAGAACAAAGGATTTCCTTTGGGAGAGGAAGGTAACACCCTCTCCCTTTGGAAATAGGTGTGACTGGCCTGGGAGGGGTAGCCTCCCCAAGCCACTGGCTTTGATTTGAAGAGCAAATTTGGTGCCCTCTGTGCAAAAACCAGTCCACACCGGTTCAGGGACCCCCCAGTCCCTGCTCTGGCTCGAAACTGGACAATGGAAAGGGGAGTGACCACTTCCCTGTCCATCACCACCCCAGAGGGTCCCTGGGTTCTTCCATCTTGATTCCAAGGTTGGCAGGAACTCTGGGAGCATCTGAGTGGCCAGGCAGGGGATGTCAGAGGCACCCTTTGATAGGTAGTTACCTGGTTAGGTGATCAAGCACCTTCTTTTGGCTATTTAGGATCTTCTTCTGGGGTGGGTCCTCAGATTCGGCTTGCAAGATTCCAGCAGGACTCCTCTGCAACCTTACTTTGACTTCTGGCCTTCGGAACCGTGACTGGTCCCTCCAGGAACCTACAAGCTGCAGATCCACGAGGAAGACTCTTCTGCAACATTGTATCCAGAGTTCCTGCCAGCTTTGCATCAGTTTCCTCGCCCTGCATCCTCAGAAGACTGCAACTCTTCATTCTGCACAAGAAGAAGAAGGAATCTCCCTTGGAGTGAAGGAGTCACTTCCCTGCAACTGCAGGCACCTACAACATGCGACGACCGGCAGCGTGGATCCCCTTGCCTGCTGAGCTGCGTGGATTCTGCATCACGGGTGGTAGTCCAGAGTAGTCCTGTTGGTTCTCCCTGCCAGCTCGCCAGCTTTGGTGGAGGTAAGCCTTTGCCTTCCCATGCAGGACAGCACCCCGTGCACCACGTCTCTTGCAGCTGCCAAGGCTTGTTAGCGTCTCCTCCAAGGGATCTTCAGGCAATGTGTAACTCCAGTCCCCAGCACTCCTTCCTGCAAATCCCAGCCTCCTACGTGGTTCTCTTGCAGCATGGGATCCACTTTTGTAGTGCTCCGTGGGCTTCTTCTGTGACTTCTGTGTCCCTGTCCTGTGGGACTCCTGTGGGTGCTGCCTCTGGTCCTGTGGGCTCTCTGTGATGCTGAGGCTCCCCTTTGACTCCCCCTCCTGAGTTGAGTCCTCATGGGCCTTGCTGGTCCCCGGCAGCACATCCTTTCCACTAACTACGAGTTTGCCTTTGCCAAGGCTTGTTGGTGGAAATCGTGCACTGTCACCCATCTACAATCTTCCTTCCGGCGTGGGACATCTTCTGCATCCATCTGGACCTCAACACTGGCTCCTTGGCTGCAGTGCTGACCTGTTCTTCAGAACCGTCGACCAACTCCTGCATCCACAGCTGGGTGGGTAGTACCTCCTACTGCTCCTGAACTCCACTGTGACTCTTGGACTTGGTCCCCTCTCTCCACAGGTCTTCCTTCTTCAGGAATCCACTGCTGGCTTTCTTGCAGACTTCTCTGGGTGTCTTCTTTTTCTTCTTTTTCTCCTTTTGGATGGTTTGGCAAAAATCCAGTCTTTTACTTCTGTATTCCTGGTTGCTGGGGGCCACTGTGGTACTTAACTTTGTGGTTTTCTAATACCCCTACCTCCGCTCTACACATTTTACTTACCTACGTGTGGGTACCTTGTTCACATTCCATTTTTTTAGTATATGGTCTGTGCTCCCTCCATGGTCACTATTGGTTATTACCATTTGCACTGTTTTCTAACCTTTTATATGCCTATTTCTGATTGCTAGTGTATATTTTTTGTGTATTACTTACCTCCTAAGGTTGGGTCACCTGTCTAGTGATTATTGATAGTCTGTGTGAAAAATAAAGTATCTTTCATGTGTGTGAGTGCTGTGTGACTACCGTGGTATTGCATGAGCTGGGCATGTCTTGTAGATAAGCCTTTCGCTGCTCATCCATAGCTACCTCTAGAGAGCCTGGCTTCTAGACACTGCCTACACTTCACTAAGAGGGGATACCTGGACCTGGTGTAAGGTGTAAGTACCTTGGATACCCACCACACACCAGGCCAGCTTCCCACAAAAGCCAACACCTCCATCGCACCCGAGCTCCGCCACACCCTCATCTGTTCCATAGAGACAGACCCCTTCCAAGAGGACTGGAAGCATGCCAAAAGCCGCCCACTCCTGAAGAAACCCACGGCCGACCCCCTGGACCTCAAGAATTACCGCCCCATCTCTCTGCTGCCTTTCCCAGCCAAGGTAATTGAAAATGCCATCAACGCTCAGCTCTGTAAGCACATTGAGGACAACAACATCCTGGATATCTCCCAAACAGGTTTCAGGAGCAACCACAGCACAGAGACCGCTCTCTTCATCGCCACAGAGGACATCTGCTCACTCCTCGACCACGGCCATACAGCAGCCCTCATCCTACAGGACCTATCGCCCGCCTTCAACATGGTCTCGCACCTCACCCTCTGCTCCAGACTCCATGCAGCTAGCATCTGCAGAAAGGCCCTACAATGGATATGGCTCCTTTCTGTCTGGCAGAACACAGAGAGTCAGACTCCCTCCTTAACTGTCAGACTCTATGGAGTTCAACTGCGGAGTTCCACAGGGTTCCTCCCTGAGCCCCACACTCTTCAACATCTACATGGTCCCTGCTCGCATCCATCGTCAGGAACCATGGGCTGAACATTGTCTCCTACACTGACAATACTCAGCTGATCATCTTACCAAGACAAATTTACTCGAGATGGAAGCTGTCGCCCTCTGGATGAAGGACAGCTTCCTCAAGCTCAACTCTGACAAGACCGAGATCCTCATCCTGGGACCTTCCACATCAGCCTGGGACAGCTGCTAGTGGCTATACACCCTCTGCAACCCACCCACCCCAACAAACCACGCATGCAACCTCTGCTTCATCCTGTAATCATCGCTCACCATGACCTGCCAAGTCAACTCAGTCCCTCCTGTTTTCACATACTCTGACGTCTCCGGAAGATCTACAAATGGATCCCAAAGAACTGCCATGCCCTGGTTACAAACAGACTTGATTATGGCAATGCCCTCTATGCTGGCACCCAGAAGAACCTGAAGAAATTATAGCACATTCAAAACGCCTACGCCAGACTCATCCTGGACTTTTCCCGCTGCAAACACATCTCCAATCATCTAAGAGACCTCCACTGGCTTCCTATCGAGAAAATAATTAACTTCAAACTCCTCGTCCAAGTATAGAAGGCCCTCCACGACCTAGGACCCGCCTCCCTTGACCACTGCATCACCTTCTACTCCCCCACCAGACCGCTTGGCTCAAAAAGCACCAGCCACCATACCCCGCCTATGAAGACCTCTGTTTGGTGGAAGATCCTTCGCCTACCTAGCGTCAAAGAGCCGGAACACCCTGCCCCTGCACCTCAGGCAGTCACCATTGCTACCTCAATTCAGGAAGGATCTTCAACTGAAGCTCAGAGGACATACCCCCTCAGTGTCTTGAGACCCTTACAGGTGAGTAGTTGCACTCTATAAACCCTGATTTGATTTGATAGTGATGGTATAAGTCTTCAACTCAAGTTAACCTGATTTCCTGAAACGTAGCCGGGCTGGCAGGCAAAAAAGATATCCCTAAATGGTTTGGTTTCATTGAGTCATTTGACATTTGTTTATTTCAGGAAACCTGGTCCATGCAGCTAGCTTACAGACCAGGATAGATGCATTTCTGTGAGGCAGCCATATCCTCGGAAAGGGTAGGCCCTCGGGCGATCTTTCAGCTTGGGTCAAGAGCACACTGCAGGGTGTGGTGAAGGAAGTAGTGATTGATTCCCTGGATATCCTTTGTATAAGTTGGCCCATTTTCTCTGACGTTACCTATTCGATCTATAATGTTTACAGTAGACCCAGCAGGAATAATAAGGAACCCCTGGCCATCGAGTGGGTGATTAACCATATAGCTACACTCCCAGCTACAGCAAGGAAAATAGTGTGGGGGGGTATTTTAATTGTCAGTATGAGCCCCCGGCCCTTGAAATCAAAACTATTACTTTGGATGAAGATAAAGTTTGGCTAGTTCCGACTGTTGACCTAGTCCCTATTTAGAAATGATCAATCCTAGCAGTACAGATAGTTCCGACTGTTGACCTAGTCCCTATTTAGAAATGATCAATCCTAGCAGTACAGATAAATGTGATGACATTAAACCACGGTTGTGTGCCTGTAATGGCCGATCCAGCTCAGATAAGAAGGGTACCTACACATACAATACATACTAGTCTAATTGATGATATACTATTGTATATTAATTTATGACTAAATTTGAATGATATGATAGTGTTGCCCCATACTGATAGTGATCAAAACGCCTTAGCCCTCAAGCTCAGCCTCCTCATAGAAGGAGCCAGGCATATTGAGGGCGCACCTCCGGATAACAGACTGAGGTTAGAGAGCAATAGGCGCAGGGTCAAGTGGAATAGTGTGAAGTCCTCACCAGAGTTTCAAACTAAGGTTTATAGTTTGGATGCTGAGGACTTGGGAATCCTTGCCTCCTGTGATTTGACTGAAGCAAGAGGTGATGCAATGGGGCAGATTACGGTGGTTCATGTCGACATATTTCGAAGGATGAGGAACCTCTTTCTCTGTGATACCAAAGTTAGTGTGAGGAATAACAGTCCACTATCCTAGTATAACAAGTCGGGTAAAGCAGCAAAGGCCAGTCTAGTGGCAGCAGTTAAAAAACCAAGATAGATTTGTGATCCAGGCCTCTAAGTATTTCTATAAGAAGGCAATATCTTATGCCAAAAGAGAATTGGAGAGAGGTATGTGGGAGGGCCTCCTCAAGGCTGCAAGATTAAATGATCATCTTTTGTTTTTGGAACCTGGTTTCCTCTGGCAGTAGTGTGGGATTTAGTATTAATGAGAATAATGTTGATGCTTGTGACTGGGTTAATCACTTCCCTAATTTATATTCTAAGCAGGGAGATAATCTGGTGCAACCTGATGGACTTCTGAGTCCTGAAGATGTTGCAGCAGGCAACATGTCTACTCCGGGGTTGGCAGCAACTTTGGGGTGCCTGTCTGACAATCTGAAGGTAACCCATGAGGAAATCAGTCTGGCCATTAAAAAATGTACCCAATAAAGCTCCCAGTTCAGATAAAATCCCTGGGGACATGTTTGTGGGCGAAATAGAAATCCGGTGTGGTGAACTTCACATGTGGAGAGGTGTAACTTTGATTTTTGCTTCTGGTGCAGATTCGATCCTACATGCGGCAAATTCTGGAAGGAATAAATTATCTACATCAGCGCAATATTCTGCATCTGGATATCAAGGTGAGTGAGTGCTGCTTTCAGTAAGGTGTGTTCTTCCTGCCCAGCATTTGCCTCTGTGTCTTATAAAAACAAGTATTGCTCTATTGCTGCAGTTCACTAACCTCTGCTCCCACACTTCTATGCTTTTTATATTTATAAAATACACTTCGATAATGCTCCTGTTTTCACAACATACTGCTCTAGTTTTAGTCAGTTTTCAGCGGTGCACAAGATCATATTACTCCAGTATTGGAACTTTCATAGATTCACATGCTTGAATCATTCCCCGTCGTCGAGATGGGAGTCCACGGTATAATTTACACAAGTAGTGTCAAGATATAATAACAAAGAAAAAAGGCCCTAGGCCTCTTCAATTTAACAGTCTATCAGAGTCATTTTGTGAAAAGGACCAAACTTGAGCATCCACCAATCAGGCGATAGCACCCTCTAGAATCCTCCTGAGAGAAGCTCCAGCACCTCAGATGTTCTACCGCACATCGTCTCCTCAGAGCGCTGCTTTCTTCACACCTTTTCAACATTTTCTCTCAGAGAAACTTATCTAACTTGATTTGTCAACTATTTTCTAACTGTGTCTGACAAGGAGAAGATGGGTCTTTTCAGAGACTGCAAGACTTGTGGAAAGAAAAGGCTTCATTCTGAAGACCCTCACCAGGACTGCATTTACTGCCTCTACACAGACCATTCAGCTAAAGACTGTAAGATTTGTCGTACCTTTTCCTCTAAGACTTTAAAGGACAGGGAAGGCAGATTATTGATATGGCTGCAGAAACTAAAACAGAGAAAATCCAGTTTCTGACTCTGAGAGTGATGAATCTTCAACATCCAAGAGATTATCAAAGAGGGCGAGATCAGGCTCAAGATCTCCCTCCCAACTCTCAAGAAAAGCCCACAAAAAGACTGCTTCAGGGTCTTATAAGGGCCGCAGCCCATCTTCCTCTCCTAAGAAAGCTTCCAGGAAAGAGGGGAGAAGTCATTCTACCAGTTCAGAGAGGCACAGAAAATCTTCCTCTGTACCACCATCTGTGCCTTTTAAGAAGCCATCCTCTGTAACTGGGAAAAAAGCATTGTCGACGACGGATTCATCGTCGACGGTACCGTCGGTGAGTACTTTTCCGACGACGACATCCAGTTCTGTGCTTACACCGTCGACGGCTCCGTCGGTGACAACGTCGACGAGGACAGGTACCCCACCATCAACGAGAACTGCAGCTAGGACATCAGCGTCGACGACTGTCTACACGTCGTCATCGTCAACGGCGCTGATGTCAGCCCTACCGTCGTCGACGACCTCGTCGACGGTAGACTCGTCGGCGAGACTTTCTTCTACTAAGATGTCCGTGCGCCCAGCATCTACGACACCGCCTACGACGAAGTCTATGTATGCACCGTCGACGACATGGTCGACGACACCGTCGACGAGGGAGAAACATCAGAAAAGTGTGGAAAAGCTGACACCAACTCATACATCACCTAGTAAGGTGTCCTCCCTTGTTTCAGTGCACCTTTTAGAGGGAGACAAAGACTCAGATGATGAGGGGCCATTTGGAACAGCCCACAGTCCATCCCAACTGAACGTAAAGTATCAGGAAGAGGAGGAGTATGAGGAAGCCTATGACCCCCAATTTTATGCAGAACAACAGCAATACCAACAGGGAGCATATATTCCATCCTCCCTATTGACTGACCTCAGAGCGATGTTGGCTGATTACAGCAGGCGGTTTCCCCCTCAAGGAGAACAACCTCCCCCATCGCCCGCCTCTGGGGTTACCACTCCACATCAGAGGCCAACTTCCTTACCTCTCACGAATGTGGCTACTACTGATATGACACTTCCTCAGGATACAGACATCTCAGAGGGAGATCAGGAAGAAGGGGAGCCTCATGGACACTCACTCCGAGTGGGACGAATACATCATCCCTGCTCCTCCTTCTCCTTCTCAATATAAGGTGGAATCCCCACCAGAAGACATAGGAGGGTTTCACAATCTTCTTGAGAGAGCTGCCAAGCGTTTTGCTTTACCAATGCCAACCAAGCAAAACAACTGTTTCCTTTACGACTTTAAGGAACCTTTTCAGAAATCTGTGCGCTCAATCCCGATGGTTAGCTACCTGTGGGAAGAGGGTCTTAAAGTCATGCATAATCCAGCTACAGTTACTGCAGTACTACCTCGTTTAGATAAGAAATACAAGGCACCGGACGATGCACCAGCATGTCTAACTGGACACCCTCCTCCGGATTCGGTGGTAGCTCAGGCAGCACAAAGAAGATCTAAGAACCCTCCTGCCCTGATTTCCGCACCCCCAGACAAAGAGGGTAGACTGCTCGAAAATATAGGTAAAAGGTTTTCCTCTATGGCCAGCCTAGTGGTAAGAGCCGCCAACTCTTTGGCTATACTGGCTAGGTTTGATAGGCAACTTTGGGCGGACATTGCACCTTGTATTGGCCAGTTGCCGGAAGAAACAAGATCAGGGGCAAACAAAACTGTACAGGAGGATCAACGAACGTCTGCAGAACTTATCGACTGTGCAATGGACATTGCAACCACTGCTTTTCGACAGCTCGCCGGTGCAGCGGTGCTTAGGAGGCAAGGTTGGCTTAAAGCTACCTCTTTCCGTCCAGAGGTGCAAAATAAAATCTTGGACTTACCTTTTGATGGCAAGGCGTTGTTTGGAAAGCACATTGATGACGCCTTACAATCCATCAAATCGGACACAGACACGGCAAGGTCACTAGGGACCCTGCAATATCGAAAGTCTTCCTTTCGACCTAGAGGGCGTGGCCAACCCTCATACAGAGGAGGATATCAACAACACAGATATTCCACCTATCCCTCCTCTTCCCAACAATATCGCCAATACTACTCACAGAGACAGCCGCCGCAACCAGCCTATGGTAGACCTGGAGGTCGTGGACGCTCAACCCGCCCGGCCAAAGATTAGACTCGTAGAACCTGATGCATCCGAGGCTCTTGCTACTTCCAACTCTCCTCCTTTCATTCTGGGCGGGAGGATATCTCTATTCCTCGAACAATGGCAAGCCATCACTTCAGACAAGTGGGTCCTACAATTAGTGGAACGGGGCCATACTTTAGAATTTACCCAACTACCTCCCTCCAACACCCCCCGCAGGACTCCTTCAAGATACCCTCAAGAACTCAAAAAGGAGATCGACAAAATGCTTCTCAAAGGAGCTATAGAGAAGGTACCCCGAGCCCAGCGGGGAATCGGATTTTATTCCAGGTTCTTCCTCATTCGGAAAAAGTGGAAGGATTGGAGGCCGTTCCTCGATTTAAGGGAGCTAAATACCTACTTAAAAAAGCAATCGTTCCGTATGATCAGTCTACAAGACGTCCTCCTGCGTCTCAACCAGGGAGATTTCATGTCTATGCTAGACCTGAAAGACGCATACTTCCACATACCCATCCACACGGCCCACAGAAAATACCTGAGATTCACTGTAGCCGGCAGCCATTTTCAATTCCGTGTCCTTCCTTTCGGACTGAAATCAGCTCCCAGAATATTTGCCAAATGTCTAGCAGCAATCGCAGCCTTTCTCAGAAGGAGAAAACACCAAATTTTTCCATACTTAGACGATTGGCTGATAAAGGCAAAGACCTACGCAGGAGCGCACAGATCAACAAGAAAGTGCGTTTCCTTACTAACCAACCTCGGACTCACCATCAACTGGGAGCAATCCAAACCTCTACCAGCACGAAACATTACCTTTCTAGGGGCAAAACTGGACACACAATCCACCATTGAATGTCCCACTTTAGAGAGGCAACAAAGGTTACTGACTCTAACAAGTTCCATACAGAAAAGAAGCAAGGTTACTGTCCGTCTGTTCAAGTCTCTATTGGGCATGATGTCTTCATGCATACCTCTAGTTCCTCTATGCCGTTTAAAGATGCGCCCCTTACAGGAGCAACTGAATTGTCAATGGTTCCAAGTGTCAGGCACTTTCGAGGATCAGATACTCATAACTCCAACAATACTCAGGGCTCTGAGATGGTGGTCTCTAAGGCATCATCTATCAATCGGCCTTTCGTTTCTACAGCAGCCAGCTCCGTGGACCATAACGACGGATGCATCCCTGGAAGGCTGGGGGGCTGTGCTACAGGATCTGCAAATAAGCGGCAAATGGCCAACGCATCTGACATCAATGCATATCAATTGGCTGGAGCTCAGGGCAGTGCACCTGGCCTTACAGGCGTTTCTTCCCAAGATATCAGGATCGCAAGTGGTAATAAGGACAGACAACACCACCACAATGCATTACCTCAACAAACAAGGAGGCACAAGATCTCTCACTCTCTCCAGAGAAGCCCAGACAATCTGGAATTGGGCCTCACAGCAAGGCATCACACTATCAGCGGTGCACGTGCCAGGAATAGACAACAAGACAGCAGATGCACTCATCAGGCAGAAGTCGAGCTGCCACGAGTGGGAGCTAGACCAGTCAATAGTGAACCACATTTTTCCCCAGTGGGGAACACCAACAGTAGACCTGTTTGCAAGCAAGCACAACGCCAAATGCCAGTTCTTCGCAAGTTGGCATCCCCAGAAGGGATCTTGGGGGAATGCGTTTTTGATAGTCTGGTCAGACATCTTTGCTTACGCCTTTCCTCCAATTCCGTTGATCCCACGGGTCCTCACGAAGATGAAAGCAGAGCCGTGCACTCTGATATTAATAGCTCCGTACTGGCCGCGTCAGCATTGGCTTGCGGAACTTCTTCTTCTGTCAATCAAGCCTCACATTCCACTGGAGCCGTTTCCCCAAATGTTGACAATGAACAATGGCCAGGTTTGGCACCCGGATCCGAAGACGATGCGTTTATCAGCATGGCTCCTGACCACAGGGAGTTCGCACATTTGAATATCCTACAGGAATGTAGGGATATTTTGTCAAAAGCCAGAGCGGATAGCACCAATAAAACGTATTATTGTAAATGGAGACGATTCTGTGTCTGGTGTCATCAACGACAGATTGACCCATTAGTCTCACCAACAGAGGGAATATTACCGTACCTATTGCAGCTAGCTCAAGCTGGCCTGGCACATTCTTCCATTAAAGTTCACATAGCAGCGATAGCTGCATACAGACGTTCGGATACTACACCCTCACTCTACTCCTCTTAGGAGGTTCTTGAAGGGGCTTTTCAGAGTTTTCCCTCCTTTCAGACCACCACCTCCTTCTTGGAACCTAAATATCGTATTAGCACAACTGATGAAGCATCCGTTTGAGCCGATCCATTGTGCTTCTCTCAAGTTCCTTTCATGGAAGGTTGCTTTATTTGTAGCTCTCACATCAGCTAGGCGAGTCAGCGAGTTGCAAGCTCTCTTCATTCAAGAGCCATTCCTACAGCTTAAACATGACAGACTGCTAATGCGCACTAATCCGCATTTTATTCCAAAGGTTCCTTCAGACTTTCACTTCAATGAACCTTTAGTCCTCAAATCCTTTTTTCCTCATCCATCCACTCCGGCTGAGAGGGTATTACACTCCTTAGACGTTAAAAGATGTGTTCAATTCTATTTGGACAGGACTAAATCTTTTTGACGCTCTAATCAGCTGTTCATAGCATACAGTGCTCCTAGGAAAGGAAATCCACTCTCCAAGTATTTCCAGATGGATCGCCTCAGCCATTCGCTTCTGCCATCAAGCAGCGGGCAAACCTCTGCACTCACCTGTATATGCTCACTCCACGAGGGCAGTCTCATTGTCAGCGGCGCTGTTCGCTGGAGTTTCACTACAAGACATTTGTAGGGCAGCAACATGGAACAGCTGCCATACATTCACAAAGCACTACTGCTTGGAATCTCTATCTCAGGGAGAGGTAGCAGTGGGTCAAGCGGTTCTCAGGAATCTCTTCAGGTGAAGGTGAGCCATCTCTTCTCCGTCCCTCCATCCTAGAAGAGGTAAGCACATTGTTTATATCCCTTATATTTGCTTACACAGTTAAAAAAAAAAAAAAAAAGAAAAAAAGGAAAGTAAACAAGAGTAAGAAAACATTCTGACAGACAGATAAGTGGTAATTTTTTATGATAGTATTCATATTACATACGTGTTTTGGGATACTTTTTGCTTTGTCATTCTGGATATCTATATGTATATGTATTTATATATATAGAGGTATACCTTTATAGTTACATAGATTTATATACAGGAATATAATGAGGTTTCATGTATCAAGGTGTTTTAGATCAAATATGTTATTATACTACAATGTGCATAGCTACTGCTCTCTACTCTGATTCAAGCATGTGAATCTATGAAAGTTCTAATACTGGAGTAAGAAAATAAGTTACTTACCTATAAATGTAGTTCTCCAGTATTGGAATCTTTCATAGATTCACATGCAACCCACCCGCCTCCCCGGAGAAGCTCACTTCACCTCTCTCTCTCTCTTTTTTCCTATATTGTACGCACTTGTGCTTGGAAAATCTGAGGCGCTGGAGCTTCTCTCAGGAGGATTCTAGAGGGTGCTGTCGCCTGATTGGTGGATGCTCAAGTTTGGTCCTTTTCACGAAATGACTCTGATAGACTGTTAAATTGAAGAGGCCTATTGCTTTTTTCTTTGTTATTATATCTTGACACTACTTGTGTAAATTATACCGGGGACTCCCATCTCGACGACGGGGAATGATTCAAGTATGTGAATCTATGAAAGATTCCAATACTGGAGAACTACAGTTACAGGTAAGTAACTTATTTTCTTCTACTGTTCCCTAGCACTGAAAATATTCTTGTGCATTATTGCAGAGTTTGACAGATGTTGATTATGATCGGGATACCATCTACAAGGCCATGGTCCACCAATCTGTGATCAGGCTTAGACTTCTTTAAGAGGATATTATGCACTGCTGGATCATTGAGGTACCCAGAGGGTAGGATATTGTCCACTGTCTGTTTACGTGCTCCTTAGGCTCTGTCTTTACGACCCAAAAACCATTTACCACATTAAAGAATGCAGAAACTCTAGTAACTAAGGAGATCATAAAAATCTCATCAAAGTATGGAACAGATCAAAGGCACAAAAAATATGCTTCTTCTAAACTCAATAATTTAGGTAAATTCAAAAGCTTTTCTGAAACCAGGCAAAGAGAGGCGATGAAGAGTGGCTGTGAACACCCCGTTTCTAACCTCTCTAGTTTAGCATTTTCAAACATCAGTTTACCAGTGATTGGAAAACAAAGGGAATGATCCCAGGCACACAATAAATTATGGTTTGATGTTGTAGGCATGTAAAGCATAGTAATGGCAATCAAACCCTTAGTTCTCTTGTAGAGGATTTCCATTTATAGTCATAAGCATTGAATAGTCCCGCCCGCATGCTGGGAACCCGGAGCACTTCTTTAAAATATATCCTCTTAAGTAGAAATGTTCACCTTTCTTTGGTAAGGCCTGCAGAGCCACTTCAGAGAAAAAGTCATTTTGCAGGCTACAATGGCACAATTCTTCATCCTTATTTAAAAAAAAGGGCCAGGAGATTACATGTGTATATAATTTGATGGTGTTTTAGTAAAAAACAGCATAAATGTCTTTCCCGAACCCTTTTTTGAGGTAACAGAGAGATGAAGCAAGCCCGGACAGTGTAGCCCATAGGCTGCCATTATATGAGTGAAAATAGAGGCTGTGCCTTTAAGAAGCCAAAGACCACCAGCATCCCATCATGCTGAGCAGGTGACAGTTGATTCAGTTCTTTTTTAAAGCGACATGTGCGTGATGATACTAGCAGAATTTCAAGTTGATAGTTTCAGGCGCAGTATTGATCCGATCGTCGATGTCAGAGTCACCAGATCCTCGGGGTCTGCGTACGTTCCCAACATGTCCACCACAAGACAGCTCCAATACTCTGATTAGAATGTCACAGAGTCTAAGAGAGTCCAAGTGGGGAAAAGGGGATTAGGTAGGGAACAGCTGGGAAGGAGACCTGTAGGAAACAAAAGGTTAAACAGCACAAGATCAGAATAAAACCACATTTAGATTATTAAAAACTCTCTATTGAATCCAGGGTTCAATGATACTTGGAACATGAAATAACACTCTATTGCGTCTAGAGTTCAGTGATACTCGTAACATGAAATAACACTCTGTTGAGTCTAGAGTTCAGTGATACTCAGAACATGAAATAACACTCTGTTGAGTCTAGAGTTCAGTGATACTCGGAACATGAAATAAAACTCTGTTGAGTCTAGAGTTCAGTGATACTCGGAACATGAAATAACACTCTGTTGAGTCTAGAGTTCTGTGATACTCGGAACATGAAATAACACTCTGTTGAGTCTAGAGTTCAGTGATACTCGGAACATGAAATAACACTTAGACTGAGGAAACATGAATGGCCTAGAAATAACACTTAGACTGAGGAAACATGAATGGCCTAGAACTAGACTCTAATTAGGCCTCAAGAAATCTAGGTACCCCGAAAAGAATCAAGAATGGTTAGTACAATGTTTCATATGGACTTTTCATGAATTGTAACATACTGTTCTAGGAATACAAGAACCTTCTAGAACAATGTCCCAGAACAAACACTGCCTCATTACATGAGGATAAAAGGCCATCCAAACATTCTGTGGAAAACAATAGGAATTGTACTAAAGACTTAACATGCACATAGAATGTAACATCTTGAATTTAACACCTCTGCAGAAAATTCAAGGGCCCTGGATAATTGTGTGCACTTCAGGAAACACTACACATCAGAGTTTTGATTGCCATAAAATGATCGCGCACATTATAAGCTATCTGACATCAAGTTTTAAATGCGGGAAAAGAAACACGCACACTGCTGATTTCAACAAGAAAATGCGAATGCAATAAAATGATCGTGCACACTGCAAGCAATCTGAAACATCAAGGTTTAATTGCAGAAATTAGTCGCGCGTCTTGCCAATTCGAATGACCCCATGTTAATGCCATGAAATGGTCGCACACAATGAATATCATGAGTTAAGCACAAGAAATGAATTGCGCGTTTTGCCGATTCAAATACCACCTTGTAATTGCCATGAAATCGTAGCGCACAATGAATATCGTGAGTTAAGCACAAGAAATGAATGGCGCGTCTTGCGGATTCGAAAGCCACCATGTGAATGTCAAGAAATGGTAGCGTACAATGAATATCAAGAGTTAAGCACAAGAAATGAATCGCGCGTCTTGCCGATTCGAAAGCCACCATGTAAATGCCATGAAATGGTAGCGCACAATGAATATCCTGAGTTAAGCACAAGAAATGAATAGCGCATCTTGGCGATTCGAATGCCACCATGTGAATGCCAAGAAATGGTAGCGCACAATGAATATCACGAGTTAAGCACAAGAAATTTATTGCGCGTCTTGCCAATTCGAATGTAACCATGTGAATGCCAAGAAATGGTAGCGCACAATGAATATCACGAGTTAAGCACAAGAAATGAATCGCACGTCTTGACGATTATTTGAAAGCCACCATGTAAATGCCATGAAATGGTAGTGCACAATGAATATCCTGAGTTAAGTACAAGAAATGAATCGTGCGTCTTGGCGAGTCGAATGCCACCATGTGAATGTCAAGAAATGGTAGCGCACAATGAATATCACGAGTTAAGCACAAGAAATTAATTGCGCGTCTTGCCGATTCTAATGTCACCATGTGAATGCCAAGAAATGGTAGCGCACAATGAATATCACGAGTTAAGCACAAGAAATGAATTGCGTGTCTTGCTGATTTGAAAGCCACCATGTGAATGTCAAGAAATGGTAGCGCACAATGAATATCACGAGTTAAGCACAAGAAATGAATTGCGCGTCTTGCCGTTTCGATGCTACCATGTGAATCCCAAGAAATGGTAGCGCACACTGAATACCACAAGTTAAACACAGGAAATTAATTGCGCGTCTTGCCGATTCGAATATCAGTATGCAAATGCCAGAAAAAGCCAAGTGCACATTCACACGCACAAGATAAAATCTTTTATCATGAAAATTAGGCCCAAGAACTCGAAAGCCTTCGAGAACGGGATCGGGGGCCCAGCCCGACCTCCGTCTTACCGCCCTGATGAAGGATCACCAACACAGTGAAGGGCAAGGCCTGGAAGATCAAAGTAGGCCTCTGGAACAGGAGCTCAGAAAGTTGCTGCTGCTCTGTACCGGGACCTCTGAATAGTGAGCACGTGGAGCTGGGCTGGCTCCCTTATATAGAGCCTTGGCCCAGCCCACAAACCACACCCAGTCATGCTGCAGAGGAAGCTTCTAGAAGGCCCTGGAAAGGGACCACACCCTGACACACTCTGAAAGCCTGCATGAAATACATTGCAAATGAACAGTATTTATAAGCACCTTGAATATAAGTCTTCAGGATTAAACTCTGCAATGCAAAAGGTTAAACAACAGCACATCAGCATAATGCATGAATTACGTTATCTTGGAAGTGCTGGGTTTTTGCATTCCAGTCGCCCGTAAAGCGCGCACTGCCCTGATGTTGACAGTACTCCCCTCTCCCAAGCGCGCTCTAGGGCCTGTTTTGCCTGGTTTTAGGCGATGAAAACACCTCACTAATCGTACAGCATGAATGTCAAAAGCGAAATCCCAAGAGCTACTCTCAGGACCGTAATTTTTCTGAGAGAGCTGCAGTTCATAGGTTATTGGGTTGCCTTGTTGAAAGACGGTGTAAGGACCTATGAACTTGGGACTAAACACGTGTCTTTTCTTGAAGTCCATATATTGTGTAGAAAGCCTCATTCTAACACCTGTTTCATATTGAGGCCCTTCACAGTGTTTCTCATTGTGATGCTCTGCATCCTTTTGTCTGTCTTTATTGCGGTGTGATAACACGCCACCACTTGTTCCATCTGAAGCACTTGTTTCTACTGTGACTGGACGGTCAAGATCAGAATGAGTCAAGACTGGGACGGTGGAGAAGTCTTCTTTTTTAGCATCCTTGGTTGTGTAAGCTTGTTGAGGATCTATACCACTGGATGTCTGGAGACCGCTTTTTGTGACAATGAGACTTTCAGCCTCTGAACGAGTCAGGATAGGAGTACTAGAAAAGACTTCCTTTGAAACCGAAAAGGCCTTATCGGCTTCTGGGGACCTCAAGAAGGGCTCTCCGTTCTTCCTTGCCCCTTCCCTACCAGTACATGGTACGTTTTGTGAAGGCAATGTCATTTCCTTTGTAGCGACTATAGCTAACGGAGATTCACTCAGTTTTAGAACATTCAAAGTTTTAAGACATCTTGTCTTACAAAGGGATGACTGGAATGTTATCTTTCTCTCCTACCAGTCTATCTGAGGATTATGGTAACTCAACCAGGGCATTCCGAGGATGATTCCATACTGAGGAGCGTGAATAACATCAAAGGTTACTGACTCAAAGTGTTTAGTGTCATAAGTTTGTCCATCACAAGTTATTGACAAAGGCAGGGTCTATAGAGTCACTGGACCTCCAATCAAGAGTTTGCCATCTGCGGTCTCCACTAACCTCAGTGTTTTCTTTTTCTCACACGGGATCTCCCATGCATCCAACAATTGAGTGTCTATGAAATTCTCAGTAGCACCTGAGTCCACTAAAGCTTCTCTTAGGTAAGTGTGTCCTTTTACTTTAATTTCTAGATCCAATTTCAAATACTGTGATTTTCTAACCAGTGGTGTCTCTTCCTGAGGAGGGTCTGAGGTAACTCCCAAGACTAAACTTTCCTTGCACTCTGGGGATTTTAGTTTTGTCACAACCTTTTTGGCAACAGCCAATTTGCTCTTTGGTTTTACTGGACACTCTTTAACAAAATGACCTTCCTGGCCACAATACAAGCATTGACTCTTTTTCCGGCATAGATCTTTCTCTGCAGTCGTTAAGGACCGTCTGATAGTTCCAATTTCCATTGGTTCCTCATTGTTCTCTTTCTGAACTTGTGATTCTCTGTTATCATGAACACGCCAGGAATATTTCTCAGTTTTTTTGCGTGTTCCCCTTCGTTCTGCCAGACGATGATCCAGTCTCAAAACAAGGTTTATTAGATCTGGACAATCAGTAGACTGTGGGTCTATCTGAGCAAGAATGTCTTTTAACTCGTGCTTGAGTCCTTGGTAGAACAAGGCTGCTTGCTTTTCTTCAGGCCAGGATGTTTCGGCTACCAGACGATTAAAATTAGCTAAGTAAGAAACTAGATCTTGGTTACCTTGTCACAAGTCTAATAGTTCACGATCTGCCGACAATGTCACAGTTCTACGATCGAACACTCGTTCAAACTCACGAACAAAATTTCTCCAATTGTAAAGCAGGGGACTGTCTTTACGCACAAGAGGAATTGCCCAGGTGGCTGCGTCCCCAGTCAGGTATGATAACAAGAAGGCCACCCTGGATTGGGCATCAGGGAAAACACTTGGTAGACATGTAAAGTGCAATTCTACTTGCATCAAAAAGGATTGCGCTTTCAAAGGATCACCTGAGAACCGTTCTGGAGGAGCCAGAGGAATGGCTGAGGGAACGTTGAGAGAAATGTTAGTTGGAGGGTTTCCTCTTGTACCTTGAGGAGGAGGACCAAGCCAACCCGCACGCAAAGGACCTTGCTCCATCTTTCCCACTCTTTCCTGATGACACTACCTCTGCTTGGAGCTGCGTGATAACCTTGACTAGCTCGTCCAGCGTAGCCATGCTGAAAACACACTCAAACCAGAAGGATAATAATCAGTGGGCTCACTATCCTGTCAGAGTCACCAGATCCTCGGGGTCTGCGTACGTTCCCAACATGTCCACCACAAGACAGCTCCAATACTCTGATTAGAATGTCACAGAGTCTAAGAGAGTCCAAGTGGGGAAAAGGGGATTAGGTAGGGAACATCTGGGAAGGTAACCTGTAGGAAACAAAAGGTTAAACAACACAACATCAGAAGAAAACCACATTTAGATTCATAAAAACTCTCTATTGAGTCTAGGGTTCAATGATACTTGGAACATGAAATAACACCCTATTGCGTCTAGAGTTCAGTGATAGTCGGAACATGAAATAACACTTTGTTGAGTCTTGAGTTCAGTGATACTCGGAACATGAAATAAAACTCTGTTGAGTCTAGAGTTCAGTGATACTTGGAATATGAAATAAAACTCTGTTGAGTCTAGAGTTCAGTGATACTCGGAACATGAAATAACACTTAGACTGAGGAAACATGAATGGCCTAGAACTAGACTCTAATTAGGCCTCAAGAAATCTAGTTACCTGGAAAAGAATCAAGAATGGTTAGTGCAAGTTTCATATGGACTTTTCATGAATTGTAACATACTGTTTTAGGAATACAAGAACCTTCTAGAACAATGTCTCAGAACAAACACTGCCTCATTACATGAGGATAAAAGGCCATCCAAACATTCCCTGGAAAACAATAGGAATTGTACTTAAGACTTAACATTCACATAGAATGTAACATCTTGAATTTAACACCTCTGCAGAAAATTCAAGGGCCCTGGATAATTGTGTGCACTTTAGGAAACACTACATATCAAAGTTTTGATTGTCATAAAATAATCGTGCACATTATAAGCGGTCTGACATCAAGTTTTAAATGTGGGAAAAGAAACACGCACACTCCTGATTTCAACAAGAAAATGCACATGCCATGTGATTGTGCACACTGCAAACAATCTGAAACATCAAGGTTTAATTGCGGAAATGAATCGCGCGTCTTGCCGATTCAAATGCCCCCATGTTAATGCCATGAAATGGTGGCGCACAATGAATATCATGAGTTAAGCACAAGAAATGAATCACGTGTTTTGCCGATTCGAATGCCACCTTGTAATTGCCATGAAATGGTAGCGCACAATGAATATCATGAGTAAAGCACAAGAAATGAATCGCGCGTCTTGCCAATTCGAATGGCACCATGTGAATGCCAAGAAATGGTAGCGCACAATGAATATCACGAGTTAAGCACGAGAAATGAATTGCGCGTCTTGCCGATTCGAAAGCCACCATGTAAATGTCAGAAAAAGCCAAGCGCACATTCACACGCACAAGGTAAAATCTTTTATCATGAAAATTAGGCCCAAGAACTCGAAAGCCTTCGAGAACGGGATCGGGGGCCCAGCCCGACCTCCGTCTTACCGCCCTGATCAAGGATCACCAACACAGTGAAGGGCAAGGCCTGGAAGATCAAAGTAGGCCTCCGGAACAGGAGCTCAGGAAGTTGCTGCTGCTCTGTACCGGGACCTCTGAATAGTGAGCACGTGGAGCTGGGCTGGCTCCCTTATATAGAGTCTTGGCCCAGCTCACAAACCACACCCATGCTGCAGAGGAAGCTTCTAGAAGGCCCCCCTGGAAAATGACCACACCCTGACATACTCTGAAAGCCTGCAGCAATACATTGCAAATGAACAGTATTTATAAGCACCTTGAATATAAGTCTTCAGGATTAAACTCTGCAATGCAAAAGGTTAACAACAGCACATCAGCATAATGCATGAATTACGTTATCTTGGAAGTGCTGGGTTTTTGCATTCCAGTCGCCCGTAGAGCGCTCACTGCCCTGATGTTGACAGTCGGAATATAAGCAATTCACAGTCGAAAGATGCTGCCGAATGTTGGGAGGGCACCTAATACTTCGAAACTCAGGATCCAGTTTCTGCGGCGTGGATTAGTATCTCTGCAAAAGAGATTTGATTATCAGACCTTCACCAGAAAATATCAAACATGCTGTTGACACAGCTTCAAAACTCAAAAAACAGAAATCCCTAGCAGAATCGAATAAAAAATCCATGCCAATGGGAACAGGCATGGAGCCATGAAATGGAATGAGTCCAAGCTACCTGTGCTTACCCACTAGGAGAAGTCACTGAAGTATACCATTATTAGCACACAAAACATAAAAATATTACTGTTAAAAAATATTTAAATTGTGTTAATATATATTTTAATAAATGTAAACATATCTCTAAAATTGCATAAACACTTTTCTCAATGATTTCAAATTAATAATCGAAATGAATCCGATTTTACAGTAACATAATCAGATATTACAAAATTTGTAAAAAAAAGTAATACAAAAAATAAACATACTTAGGGGGTTATTCTAACTTTGGAGGAGGTGTTAATCCGTCCCAAAAGTGACGGAAAAGTGACGGATTTACCACCAGCCGTATTACGAGTCCATTATATCCTATGGAACTCGTAATACGGCTGGTGGTATATCCGTCACTTTACCGTCACTTTTGGGACGGATTAACACCTCCTCCAAAATTAGAATAACCCCCTTAATATATTATTAGTAATAATTTCCATAAACCTTAAACCAAACACACATATAAACAATTTAATATGAATGTTTACAATATGTGTAATAACAATTAACCTCATAAAAACGTACTGTATACAAATCCAAATCACTAAAAATAATTACAGCATTAATCAACTTTTTATATAAAAATGGAAAATAATAATTTAATTATAACATGTATGAAAAAGGTGTACAAGCAATAAAATATAATATTTTGAATAATATATAATTGAATAGTATGATTACAAAAACATTACTTAAGAATAATTTGCAAAGTAAATCCTCATCTATTTTAAAAAAAATAGAAATTATAATCAAAAATGTAAACAATTATTTGTATTTTTCCTAAAATATTTAGATAAGAACAAAATGAAAATACACATATTTTGAACATCTCCCCACCATTTCCCCTGTAAACCCAACATGTAAATCCCAAAGCTTTAAAAAAGGTCAAAATAAAAAATAATATTAATAAACATTTTTTATAAAAAATATAGCAGCAAAATTACACTTTTACAATAAATTTGTAAAACAATTGCTTTAAATATTTACATAAAACAATAAATACGAAACCCTTAGCAAACTTTTTTTTTTAATCTCTTTATTGTTATATGAAACATAACATCATACACATCTGTGCACGACAGCGCTTTCTTTGCCATAATACCAACTTGGAGATCGACAATAGAGATAGATTAACGGTGTTGAGAGGTCGAGAGAGGTTAGTAGAAGTTGAAACATAAAGAGGGAGGTGAGATAGAGACAGCTTGGGGGTGGCCTTTGGTGGGAGGGAGAAGGGGGGGTAGAGGATGTAATGAGGCTGTGCCCCCGACTACGTTACATTTCAACCAATTACATTAGTCGTTCCCTAACATTAGCAATTCGTAATTGAAGGCAGGTAAAAACAACGGCCTATCAATGTGGGCGTAGCGGGTGATGGTGCACCCCGTGTCAGTCTGTGGGTGTTGTTGATCCGGATGAAGATCAACAGGCATGCGCGCGATGTCTCTCGTTCTGCCACGTTTGTGTCTATTGGGTGGCATGGTTACTGGCAACAATTGTGTCGAGCCCGTGGAGCATCCCTCAAGGTGCTCCAGTTAGCTATATACAACCCCACTGTGTTGAGTATGTTGGGTCATCGTCCCATGTGCATACCCCATTGTCTTCTCGCCTAAGTAATGCTTGTGACGTGTAAGACAGACGTATCGGGTGGTACTGCTAGTAGTTTCTTGGGGGGCGAGTATCGTCTTTATTCTCGAGTGAGACAATGAGGGTATCCCATGTATCCAATCCCTTGATCATCAGCCCTCTGTCTCAGAGTGAGTGTAGCACCTGTGCCTCCGCCTTTTCCCATTTCAGCAAGTCACCCGTCCAGAGGTGTGTGTCTGGCCTGTTCGGTGCCTTCCATTGCATTGCCAGTAGGCGTAACCCTTAGCAAACATAGCATAAACATGATATTATATGCAACAATATTATTGCTAACAATGTTTTTTACAATGATATTAACAACAAGTCTTAAAATTATATTCTTACCTTCTATATTTGTGTCCAAAATGTTTTAGACATCCTGATATTCTTGACACAAGAGAATGGAAGGAACAGACAGTTACATGTCAGAGCTCTCTACTACTGCATAAAGCTCTAGTATTCCTCTGAGCAGGAGAAACAAGTGTAATTTATGGAGAGTAAGAGTTTTTCAAATGCTGTACTTACAATTTGGTATATCAATGAATAGTTGCTAAAATCCTGTAATAAAATCGTACACTTTGCATTCCTTGCGTGGCTTCAGTAATCTGACTTAGAGGTTTGCATCATGCATGTACCACGTTGTGTGGTGCAAGCATGATGCAGAGCTCTCATAAATATGCTCCTTCATCTTGTCTGGCCTGCATCTACCCCAAGTATCACTGGGTTCCTACATGTCTCTTGCCTTTTTCACTGTTTATTGACCTAGTATAGGAAAGTACCATGGTCACCCTTAGGATAGAATGCGCATACTGCACTATTGCATTATGTTGGAAGAGCCACCACTCAACCATTCTCCACCCAAACCCTCCAAAAGTGTGTCTGACTGGCCTGTACTAAGCAGTTGTACTGCTCTCACTGAAATCACAAGATTACATTAAGAACGTGCTATCATCATTTTACTAGGAGACATTAATCAGGTATGTTCTTAGAAGAAGTGTGGGGCCTTGCCTAGAAAAGACCCGGACTGCACTCTCTTTTGATGGTTGCGACACTAATCACTGGAAAATTATTTTGATTGCATCGATGTGCTTTGAAAACATACTGAATAAGTGTTGGTAAGGGCTGGTTATGGATTTATTCATGGTGTTGAATAGTTGTCACGTTGAGAAGTGTTTGAGAACACGTAATGACAATAACAGACTGTATGAAACCCAATGACCCCTGTGTTAACCAGTGGATAGTTATAGGTAGAGAATGGGTAGAAAGTTGTTCCCTATTTTAAGAACACTTACCTGTGCCCGTGTATTTCATTTAGGGGCATATTTATACTTTGCTTGTGCCATTTTAGCGTCAATAATTTTGACGCTAAAACGGCGCTGACCTAACACTGTATTTAAATTTTGACGCTAGACCGGTCTAGCGTCAAAATATTGGAGTTAGCGTCATGTTGTGGATGCGGTAAACTAACTTACGCTAATTAGATGCAAAGTGGGCATTCACGTCTACAATATGACGCTAGCGTCATAATTTAACACCTGGGTCATACCAGGCGTTGGGGTACCTGTGGACCCATTTCCATGCCCAAACACCGCTGAATGGGCCCACAGATGCCCACTCCAAGCCCCAGCAGCACCCACACCGGATGAACACCATAGGATGGGGGACCCCATCTTGGGTAAGTATAGGTAAGTATTCTTTTTGTAATGTGCCATTGGGGGGCCCCTTACATGGGGCCCCTTGCCTGGCACTGGGTCTTATGACCTTGCCCAGGGGACACTGGTCCTCTGTGCTGGCCATTGAATTGGTGGGCTGACTCCTATCTTTACTAAGGCAGGAGTCATTTTTGGGTGCTAGTGCGTCAGAAAATGTTGCTCTGCTGGTTAGCGGCATATTTATTGCCACTAACCAGCATAGCGTCATTTCTGGCCCACTCGCATCTTTTACCCTACAGCCAATCCCCTCCCCCCGGCTATCATCCTTTTTTTAGATGCTAGCCTATCCTTAGTGCTGGCGCGCACCATTCCATAACTATGGCGCACAACTGCCGCTATGGAATGGCACTAGCCAGCGCTAAGGATTTTGCCGCAGTTTTGCAGCAAAAGCCATAAATATGCACCTTAGTGTCTGAGTCAAAAGCACTAGTGTAGTGCCAGTCTTCAGCTCGCCCTGCTGCAGTACCAGCTTCATCCCACACTGCTGCAGTGCCTGTGTTCATCTCATACTGCTACAGTGCCAGTCTTCATCCCACACTGCTGCAGTGCCAGTCTTCAGCCCACGCTGCTGCAGTACCAGCTTCATCCCACACTGCTGCATTGCCTGTGTTCAAGACACACTGATGCAGGGCCTGTCTTCCTCCTACTCTCATCTAATGCCAGTCTAACTACTGAACAATCAGCTGCCGGACGCCGGAGATGGACTTGTGGGGATGTCGGAATCATGCTAGATACATTGAGGGCTTATCATAGTCTCCATCTGCTGCTACACTTTAACGTCCCAATACTGCTGTCATGACCAATGAGCAACACACTTGTTTGGCGACACTTACTACATTAAGATTTTGGTTATCTGAGTAATTATAAATTTTAATCGACTGAAAGTACAGACAGATCCGGGATACAGTACTGTTCTTTTTTTCTTAGTACTCTTGATTTTTTTCTGACCGGTAGACAACGACATTGCAATCTAGCCTTGAAAAAGTCCTGAAGAGAACCAAACATGTGTCGGCTGTGAATAGACTGTGAATATTCATGAGGAATAAACTGTTCTTACATGTGGAATTTGACATGCTTGAGAAATTACCATCAAACAATTGTATTTACAATTGACAAATTATACAACATCTGTGTGGAATTTGGAGTACAAACACATGCAATGTGAAGTAGATTATTAACTTGTTTTTGCTGTTGGACTCAAGTAAAGTAATTATATATCTGAATGTTTGAAGTGGAGTTTTGTAATATCTCTTTTGGAGTGCAATTGGTTATAAATAGGCACTAAAGAGTATGAATGGACACTTAACAAGAAATGAGAATTAGGATACTGAATATAAATGCACATTTGTCGTGGTCTCCACTAATATATGTTTTTCTGTCTAAATACCACACTGCTGCAGTGCCAGTCTTCCTCCTGTTGTGGGGTAGTGCCAGTCTTCATCGCACACTATTGCTGTACCAGTATTCATCTCACACTGCTGCAGTTCCAGACTTCCTGTTGCATTGCCAGTCTCCATCACATTCTGCTACAGTACTAGTTTTCATCATTACACACTGCTGCAGTGCTAGTCTTTATCGCACACTGATGCCGTGCCTGCCTCCATCACACACTCCCGCTGTACCAGTCTTCATCACACACCGCTGCAGTGCCTGACTTCCTGTTGCAGTGTCCTTCTTCCGGCCACACTACTGCAATGCCAGTCTTCATCCCACACTGCTGTAGTTCCAGACTTCTTGCTACAGTGTCATTCTTCCTGCCACATTGCTGCAATGCCAGTCTTCATCACACTCTGCTTCTGTACCAGTCCTCATCCCACACTGCTGCAGTGGCAGTCTTCATCCAGCACTGCTGCAGTACCGGACAGCATCCCACACTGCTGCAGTGCCAGTCTTCATCCCACACTGCTATAGAACCACTCTTCATCACATACTGCCGCAGTACCAGTCGTCATCCCACACTGCTGCACTACCAGTCTTCACCCCTCACTGCTATAGAACCACTCTTCATCACATACTGCGGCAGTACCAGTCGTCACCCCACACTGCTGCAGTACCAGTCTTCATCCCACACTGCTACAGTACCACTCTTCATCACACACACTGCTGCAGTACCAGTCTTTATCCCACACTGCTACATTACCACTCTTCATCACACACTGCTGTAGTACCAGTTGTCATCCCACACTGCTGCACTCACATTGCTACAATAGCCACCCTCCTCACTCACTGTTACAATGACAGTCATGGTCTCACACTGCTGCAGTGAGGGAGTGTCTCTCACACTGTTGCTACAGTATTAAATGATGTATTCCCAACTGCTGCAATCCCATAGATGCTTCCTCTTACATAACAAAACACCATCTCTTTCTGCTGCACTGTTGCATTGTTCATCCGCACTGCTTTTGGGTCGGTGTTTCCAAGTACTTATTCACAGCACTGCAGGGCTGCCTCCTGTGGTCAGTGTTCAGTCACATCTCTGCAGTGTTTCTGTCTGAGAGTATTTACTTTTACTCCAGTATTCGAACTTTCATAGATTCACATGCTTGAATCATTCCCCTTCATCATGATGGGAGTCCCCAGTATTGTCAATATAGACCTAAACATAGAGGCCTAAGGCCAATTAGTTTATTATTCCATCAGAGTCAACCAATCCAGCGACACTACCCTATATAACACTCCTGAGAGAAGCTCCAGTCCCTCAGATTTTTTACTACACGTCGCGTAAGGGAGTCTCCACTGATCTCAGCTCAGCTTTTTCACTACTTGGTTATTTTAGAAGAATTTAGTCTCATTTCACTACTGTTTGGAAGGATCGGCCTTTAGTATTCACAGCTTCAACTTATCAGGATACTGGCATCATATCTGACAAGGAGAAGAAAAATCTCTTCAGACTCTGTAAGACCTGTGACATAAAGAGGTTACATTCTGAGGACCCACATCAGAATTGTATTTATTTCCTCTGTCCCGATCACTCTGCAAAAAGACTGCAAGGTATGTCGTACCTTTTCCACCAAGACTTTAAGGGACAGAGAAGAAAGGCAGCTTATCTGGCTACAAAAACGTGAAACCAGGAGAGAGCCAGTTTCAGATTCTGATAGTGATGACTCCTCTGCTTTTTCCAGGAGATCCTACAAAAGAGAGAGATCACCCCATACTAGACCCTTCTCAGAACAGCCCAAAAAAAAGCCTCCAAAAAGACCACCTCAGGGTCTTCTAAATTTCCTCACAGATCCAGGTTTCACTCCTCTATAACGGAAAGAAAAGAACATCCTACCTCGGATGAAAGGGCTAAAAATCCTCCACTGAGCCATCTACAACGCCTATTAAGGTCTCACATGCCTTTAAAAAATCTTCTTTAGCTCCAGACCGTCTACAGACCATCGACGATAACTTCACTTCACCGTCGATAAGAGCACCAACAAGTTCCCCACCATCGACCGGAGCGCCGACGAGCACCCCACCACTGACAAGAGCATGGCTTTCAGCAACTTCATCGACCAAGACGTATACGACGCCATCATCAACAAAGCTGACGGGGACCATTTCTTCACAGTCTACATCTACCTCCTTTTCAATGACGACAACATCGTCGACGTCAGTGTCTAAGCCATCAGTGCTCAAGCTCCACCCTCCCTTGTTGTTGCGGACACAGACTTCATCTTTGCCATCAACGTCTGAACCCACGACTGGTGCTTCCCACACCGAACTGTCGATGACCCCATCTACCACCTTGTCGACGGCGTCGTCATTGGCCTCGTCAACAACCTCGTCAAAGACCCTGATCACAAATTAAAAAAGGCTAAAAAAGCAGGAATTCATGTGGTTAACCCCTGAACACACTACTCCAAGTAAGGTGACTCCCTTCATACCAACTCATTTGCAGGAGGGGGAAGAGGACTCGGATGACGAAATACCATATGGGACAGCATATAGTCCCTTCCAGTCAAATGTCAGGAAGAAGATGAACAGTATTATGAGGAATATGATCCACAATTCTTTACTTCTCAGGAATAACCATATCAGGAGGAGATGGTGTATATGCTGAATTACTTAATTTCTGGTCTACAACTCATGTTGTGGGTGCCTCAACCATCTGTGGCTACTAGATCAACAGCACCTCAATCAGCCACCCTGCTCAAGAGGCCTACATCTTTGTCTCTCACGACAATCCAAGCACCTTCCAAAGCTTTGCTCCATGATCCAGATATCTCAGATGAAGAAGGTGAACTCCACAAGGATCACACAGAATGAGATGACTTCATTCTCCCTACCCCATCTTCTCCTGTACCCATAAAGGTTGACTTGCCTTCTAAAGATATCAGTGGTTTTCATAATTTACTTGAAAGGGCCACCAAAAGATTTGGAATCCAAATGCCATTCAAGCAAATGCACTGCTTTTTATATCACTTTAAACAGTTGTTCCAGAAAAGTGTACGTTCCATGTCTAAGGTCAGTTACATCTGGGAGGAAGGGTTAAAGTTGATGTAAAACCCAGTGACAGTCAATGTAGTTCTTCCTCACTTAAATAAAACATACAAAGCCCCGGAAGATGCCCCAACCTGCCTGACTGGTGACCCAGACTCAGTTATTGCTCAAGCGGCTCATAGACGACCCAAGAACCCTGCCCCAATTTTGGAGCCTCCTGACAAGGAGGGACGATGGTTAAACAACATTAGCAAATGTTTTTCATCAATGTCAAGTCTTACAGTGAGAGTGGTTAGCTCTCTGGCGGTGCTGGGAAGATATGATAGACAGTTATGGTCCGACAATGCCCCATACATAAATCAAGCCAAGCTTGAAGCAAAAAAGATCTTGCAAGAGTGAAAGAGGACATTGGCAGAAATTATCAACTCCTCCATGGCTATTGCCATCACCACATGTTTTCAGCTTGCGGGAGCGGCAGTGCTCAGAAGACAAGGCTGATTAACGGCTATATCCTTTTGCCCAGAGGTGCAGAATACATTTTTAGATTCTCCCTTTGACGGACAAGCCTTGTTCGGGAAACATGTTGATGAATCTCTCCAGGTGATTAAAACCAATACTGACACAGCCAAATCACTTGTTACACTGAAGTTCAGAAAGTAGTCCTTTCATGGAGCCAGAGGATGTGGAATTCCCTAATATAGGGGAGGCTATCAACACTACAGATAGCCCTCTTACATATCCACCTCCCAACAGTTTCACCCACAATACACCCAAAGGTAACCTTCACAAGCAACGTACAATAGACCGGCCCCCAGGTAGCGATCGGGTTGCCAGGGAAAAGATTCGACTCGCCGACAGTGATCTCTTCAAAGCTCCAGCTACCCCTATTCCTTCATACTCCAGACTAGGGGGCAACATTTTATTATTCCTCCAACGATGGCATGACATACCATCAGACCAATGGGTCTTGGACCTGGTTCAGTTCGGACACATTCTAGAGTTTGTCCAGATTCTACTTCACAAACCCATTCCCAAATACCTCTATCAGCTCAAATTAGAGGTCAACATCATGCTTCAGAGAGGAGAAATGGAGAAGGTTGCCCTTTCCCAACTGGAAAAAAGGATTCTACTCCTACTTTTTCCTCGTTTGCAAAAAGTGGAAGGAAGGGTGGCCTCTCCTCTGCTTCAAATATTTGAACATCTATCTGAAGAAACAATCATTCCGCATGATAACACTGCAGGATATCCTCCTTCGCTTAAACCATGGGGATTATCTGTCTACCCTACATTTGTAGGACACCTACTTTCATATCATAATCCACCCTTCTCCAAAGGCAAGTCCCAAGATTCATGGTAGCTAAAAGCCACTACCAATTTCGAGTTTTACCCTTTGGTCTGAAACCGGCCCCCAGGATAGTTACACAGTTTCTGGCACCTGTGGCCGCATTCTTGAGAAAACAAAAGCACAAGGTCTTCCTGTACTTGGAAAATTGCTTTGTCAAGGCAAAGTCCTTTCAAGCAGCACAAAAATCAACAAGAATGCGTATTGCGCAATTCAACGACTTGAGCCTCACTCTCAATTAGAAAAAGTCCAACCTTCATCCCTCGCAGATTACGAAATTTTAAGGGGCAAGTCAGGACACCAAATCCAACATGGAGTGTCCCACAACAGAAAGGCAACAGAAAATAATTGTTTTCACAAAAGCCATTCTGAAAAGAAAATGCATTTCAGTACGCCTTTACAAGTCGTTCCCGGGGATGATGTCTTCCTGTATCCCACTAATACCTTTTTTGCAAACTGAGGATACATCCCCTCCAGGAAGATCTCAACCTCCAATGGATTCAAGCCACAGGCAGTTTCGATAATCCAATCATGATTATTCCAGTCATGATCAAGACCTTAACTGGATTCAGGAAAAACACCTATCAATCGCCCCCACATTTCTCCCTCAATCAGCTCCGTGGGGCATCACCACACCTCCTCGCTAGAAGGATGGAGAGCATATCTTCAAGATCTACAGATCAGCAGCAAGTGGCAAACACCTCTTTGGAGTTCGCACATCACCCTTCTAGAGCTGAAAGCTGTTCATCTGGCCTTGCAAGCTTTCCTTCCCAGGATTGCCAATTCAGAGGTGCTCACAAAGATGGACAATACCACCGCAATACACTCCTCTCCTGAGAAGCACAGGAAATTTGGAATTGGGCAATCACACATGTAGTGCATCTACGAGCAGAACATGTCCCTGGGAAGCAAAACGAGACATTGCACACATTCCCAGCAGGTTGAAATGAGCTTGTCACAAGTGGGAACTAGATCAGCGGACAGTCGATCACATATTTTCCCAGTGGGGAACACCCAATCTCGACCTGTTCGCCAGCCTGTCAAACACCAAATGCTGATACTTCACAAGTTGGCGTCTCCATCAGGGATCATGGGGGAATGCATTTTCGATGGTATGGTACGAAATCTTTGCTTACACCTTTCCTCCAATTCCTATGATTCCAAAGATTCTCAATAAAATGAAGATCGAACCCTGCACACTGATCTTAGACGCTCCAATGTGGCCTCGCCAACACTGTTTCACAAAGCTTCTCCTGTTGTCAGTGAGACCTCACATACCTCTGAAGGTCTCCCCTTATTTCTTGACCATGAGCAACAGTAAAGTCTTGCACCCAAATCCAGAATCTCTTCACTTATCGGCATGGCTCCTGAGCACAATGAGTTTACCTATCTAGATATCCCTCCGGAGTGCAGGGGCATACTCTCCAGAGCCAGAGCTACCAGCAATAACAAAACTTACTCATGTAAGTGGAAGGTTCTGTATATGGTGTCAACAGCAACAGATACATCCACTGTCTTCCTCACCGGAGCAGATATTACCCTACCTATTGCATCTGGCATGTTCAGGCCTAGCTCATGCCTCCATTAGGGTTCATCAGGCTGCCATTTCTCATTTTAGACATTCACATAGGACACCCTCCTTATGGTCCTCCAGACTCCTCAAACAATTCCTGAAAGAGCTCTTCAGGGTCTTTCCACCATTCAGACGACCCCTCCTTCGTGGCAGCCGAACACAATCCTTCACAGCTCATGAAACAGCCATTTGAGACGATTCACAGATCCACTTTGTAGTTTCCATCCTGGAAGGTAACCCTTATGGTAGTTGTCACATCAGCCAGACAAGTCAGTGAGATCCAAGCTTTGATGTTTCAAGAACAATTCTTACAGATTAGAGATGACAGGATAATCCTACATACAAACCCACAATTAATACCAAAGATCCCTTCGGACTTCCATATCAATGAGCCACTAATCCTGAAGACCTTCTTCCCAAACCCTTCAACACCAGCAGAAAGGGCTCTTCATTCTTTGGATGTGAAAAGGACCAAATCCTTCCATAAAACTAACCAGTTGTTTGTTGCTTACAGTACACCAAGAAAGGGTCAACCCCTTTCAAAACAAGGCAATGCTAGATGGATATCGGCTGCAATCCGATTTTGCCACCAGGCAGCAGGCAATCCGTTACATACTTCTGTCTGTGCTCACTCCACGAGAGCTGTTTCTACATCTACTGCACTATTTACGGGTGTGTCACTCCAGGACATCTGCAGAGCAGCTACTTGGAATAACTGTCACACCTTCACACAACATTACTGTCTCGATTCCGCTCCTCAAGGAGAGGTAGCGGTGGGATAGGCGATCCTAAGAAGTCTTTTCCAGTAAAGGTGAGCTATCTCTATCTTCCCACCATTCTTCGGTGAGTTCTGCACATTATCTTAAAATATATCAAACAGAAAGGGTTTATATATTGTACGGTTTCTGGTAATAGATGTAAGCTATTGTATTTTGCTTTATTTTATGTCTGTATATTCTATTGCAGCTCTTGTGAATAGTCTTTTAAAGTGCTCACAAGTACTCACAATTGACACTACAGTGTGCCTCACTACTGCTTTCTATTCTGATTCAAGAATGTAAATCTGTGAAAGTTCCAATACTAGAGTAAGAAAGTAAATTACTTACCTCTAATGTAGTTCTGCAGTATTGGAATCTTTCATAGATTCACATGCGACCCACCCACCTCCACAGAGAATTTCACCTTTACTTCTCTCAGTTATTATTATTGATAAGCACTAGTGCTGCGAAAATCTGAGGGCCTGGAGCTTCTCTCAGGAGTGTTCTAAAGGTTGGTGATGCCTGATTGGTGGACTCCCAACGCTAGTCCTTTTTTAAAAAATGACACTGATAGAATACTAAACTAATAGGTCGAATCTATGAAAGATTTCAATATTGGAGAACTGCAGTTACAGGTAAGCAACTTATTTTCTTCTACCGTCTTCTTTCTATTCAGCCAGACTGCTTGTGAGGGTGTTGGAGAACAATCATTCCACACTGCTACAGCTTGAAACCATGTTCAGCCACACTGCTGTGGTACCAATGCCACTGGAGAGTACACAACCCACACTGCTTGAGGGATCCTCCCTAACTGTTGCAGTCTTCAGGACACTCTCCAGTAGGGCTCGAGTTCATCCCACACTACAGCAGTGCTGCAATGTTACAGGATTACTCCAGCTGTTCTGTGTAGAATGTCTCTAAGTACCTCTGCAGTTAAAGGTCAAAAAAACTTTTTTTTTTCTTTTCCTGGTAGCCTGAGAACATCTTGATGGCAGACACCATCAGTGAGCAGATACGTATCTGCGACTTTGGCAACGCGCAGAAGATTACGGTGGGAGAGGCACAATACGTCCAGTACGGCACCCCCGAGTTTGTGGCTCCAGAAATTGTAAACCAGCTGCCAGTTTCCACAGTCACTGATGTCTGGTAATGTTCTTAGATTAGTGTGTCCGTTCACACCAGCAAGATGGGTGGGGTCAGCATAGTGCCATGGAAAAGGCTGTGGAATAGAGGGTTGAAGATAGTCATTTTGGGCCTGATTTAGAGTTTAATGTACAGGTTACTGGCCACAAACGTGACAGTTATCCCTTCCATCTAGCTGTAAGTGCATTATTTCCTAATACCCTGTCTGAAAAACTCTAAGTCAGGCCCTTTATCACAATGATGGGGTCAGAATTCTGAAGGTTGAGGATGACAGGCCATGTGGAATTGAGAACAAGAATTTAGAGTGAGTCATTGCGGGTGGGTCTAATAAGGGTGGCGCATGGGTCACAATGCGTGGGTGCCCCAGCAGTACTGACCATTAGTGAGCGCTTCTGCCATGGGTTGGTCATGTTGGGTTCTCCATCTTTATAGTGATCTGGGTAGTAGGTGTTGGTACCACAGTTCAGTCTTATAGTGATAACTTGAAGTTATTAATTGTTCAAGTTGTACGTGCTGTCTGACCTTTCCTTTTTCTTTCTCTTACATTTTGTCATTGTACAGGCCGGTGGGAGTCATTGCATACTTATGGTAAGGGTGCACTTCGTACTTTCCCTATTAGCGTAGCTTGATAGCGTAGGGAAGAGACCCTAGGTATCATCAGATGAACAGGCTTTAATGTGATACTTTCCTCACTGATTTGTTATACATTATACACTGATCTCCAGCAAATGCCCAGATGTTCGTCCAACCTTTCATCAGAAAATCTAATTACAGATTATCACAGAACTAATGAACTACACACGATTCAGTGAACTACACAACTCCATCTGTGCCCTTGTATGGGTAATCCTAGGGCCTGCAGAGTTTCAGGATTCCAGGTGGTGACATGCACTCTTAGCATTCTGTTAGAGAAAGGACTTTACTAGACCTAAATTACATATCTTTCCTGATGGCCAGCCCTCTGCCATCCCCCCAAGTGTACATATTGAATATGTCTGAATAACTCCCAGACCTGGAGCCAATCCCGCCTAACTTTTTTGGGTAAACGTACAGCAAAAGCCTGTGTCATCCTTGGTTATGTTGTGCAATCCCTCAACAGATTGAGCTAGATAAAGGCTAGCTACCAGACCTGTGACCATGGCATGGGTGGTTTCCAGGTCCCAACAATTAATGGGTAGGACAAGATGAAGGACTGTTACCATACCAGTATCTCATGTCTTTCCTGGTTCCTGTGACCCAGCCCTAAATGTTTACATTAAGATGAAAAATGGCTACCAGTTCTGCTGATGTGCCTTCTCTGTGACAATTATCTCACCTAGGGCCAGATGTAGAAAGCTTTTTGCACGTCGCAAACAGCAAATTTTGCTGTTTTCGATGTGCAAAAAGCACATCGCAATGCACAACCTCGTTTTGTGATTCAGTAACCTGGTTACCGAATCGCAAAACGGGTTTGCGAGTCGCAATTAGGAAGGGATGTCCCCTTCCTAATTGCGAGTCGCAGTGCAATGCAGGATTGGTTTGTGACCGTGAACACGGTTGCAAACCAATTGCATTTTGCACCCTTTTGAAATGGGTGGTAACCCATTCGCAAAAGGGAAGGGGTTTACTTGGACCCCTTCCCCATTGAGAATGGCACTGCAAACATTTTTTCAGAGCAGGCAGTGGTCCTATGGACTATGGACCATTGCCTGCTCTGAAAAAATGAAACGAAGACGTTTCATTTTCCGTTTTTGTAATGCATCTCGTTTTCCTTTAAGGAAAACGGGCTGCATTACAAAAAAAACCCTGCTTTATTAAAAAGCAGTCACAGACATGGTGGTCTGCTGTCCGCAGCAGACCACCATCCCTGTGAGGGCCGCCATTCGCAAGGGGGTCGCAAATTGCGACCCACCTCATGATTATTCAGTCAGGGACACCATCCAACATTCAGAATTGCGACTCGCAATTTGCAGGTCGCAATTCTAAATGTTGCTACATCTGGCCCCTAGTTCCTTGCCCCATCCCTCAGAAGATAGGGCAATCTGAGGAATTTTACCAGACCGTCAGCTTGTGTCTTCCCCAGTTTCCTTGTCCCTAACCCTCAGTGTGTAGAGCTAAGTAAATAATTGTTGCTATGTCTGCAGCACTTCTCTTCCTTTGTCTCAGCCATTGGTGGGTACAAGTAAATGAAAGATGGTTTCCAGGCTTGTGCCTCTTGTCTTCTCTAGTTCCCTTGTGCCACCCATAAATGAGTTGAGCTAAATGAAGGATGGTTACCAGGCTTGCAGGCCATGCCGTCCCTGTAGCTTGGTTCCCTTGTCCAGTACAAAACTGGTACAACTTAGTGAAGCTTGGTTATCAGGCCTGTGGTCTGTATCTTCTCTGATTTCACAGTCCCAGTCCTCAACTGGTAGGCTAGATGAAGAGATATTCCCCAGACCTTGCACTGGTGTAATCTTTGGTGTCCCCAACCCTCTTAGCCTACTGTGGATAAATCAGAGAAATTCCCCAGGCCTTGCACTTAGGTCTTGCTTGGTGTCCCCATCCCTTTCATACGCCTCTGGATGTAGTACAGATATTCCCAATGCCTTGTACCCATATATTCTTTGGATGAAGCAGACCTTGTAGTCCTTGGTGTCTCCTACTCTGTCAGCCTTCTGTGGATAAGTAGAAATATCCCCCAGAGCTTGCAGTACTGTAATTCTTGATGTCCCCATCACTCTCAGCTTTCTCTGGCTCCAGGCCTTGATCCCATATATTATTAAGATAAGGCAAAGATATTCCCCAGACCCTGCACCAATGTAGCCCTTGGTGTTCCCTACCCTCTCAGCATTTAGGGGATAAAGCAGAGATATTCCCCAAGCCTTGCAATCCCCCAATTCCTTGATGTCCCCATCCGTCTGACTTCTCTGTGCGTGCAGCAGAGATATTAGCCAGTCCTTTCAATGATGTATTCTTTGAATACAGCTGAGATATTTCACAGGACTTGCACCCCTGTCTTCAGGGATGCCCCGGTCCCTCTGAGTCATTTGCGGATAAAGATGACATATTACCTGTGCCTTGTACCAGTATATTCCTTGATGCCCCTGTCCCTCTCACCCTTCTCTGGGTGAAGCAGGGATAGTCCCAAGGGCTTGCACCTTGGATAAAGCATAAATATTCCCCAGGCTCTGCACCTATTTATTCCTTTATGCGCATGTCTGTCTCAGCATTGCTTTGTTAAAGCTGACATGTTACTTGGGCCTTGCACTCATTTTTCCATTGATGTCCCTGTGTCATTAAGCCTGTTAGAGGGAGGGTACAAATGGGTTACCAGTTCTGGGTCCCATGTCATTGCTGGGGCATTTGCCCCACAGTAGACCTACATTGATTATATAACGCTTCTCTCTTTAGCTTGACAGGCATCTCTCCCTTTGTTGGCGAGAATGACAAGGTCACTCTGTTAAACATCCGTAACTACACTGTGGCTTTTGAGGAGAAGATGTTTGCTGACTTGACCAGGGAAGCCAAAGGATTCGTCATCAAAATCTTGGTCAACGATAAGCTGTAAGTATGGTCGTTATAGGGAATGGGCAGCAGATGTGAGTGGTCACATGGCTGGAGCCGCGGATGCGAGTGATCACATTGCTGGAGCAGTGGAGGATGTGACTAGTCACATGGCTAGAGCAGTGGATGCGAGAGAACACATGGGTGGCGCAGCAGTTGTACTGATCACATGGCTAGGGCAGCGGATGCCACTAGCCACATGGCTGGGGCAGCGGATGTCACTGTTCACATTGCTGGGGCAGCGGATGCCACTAGCCACATGGCTGGGGCAGCGGATGTCACTGTTAACATTGCTGGGGCAGCGGATGTCACTGTTCACATGGCTGGGGCAGCGGCAAATGTGAGTATTCACATGGTTGGGGGAGCCAATGTCATTGGTCATTTGCCTGGGGCAGTAAATGTCACTGTTCACATAGCTGGGGCAGGGGCGGATGTTAGTGGTTACTTGACTGGGGTAGCAGCAGGTATGAGGTGTCACATGAATGGGGCAGTGGCGGCTGTGAGTATTCATGTGAATGGAGCAAAGGATGTGACTGCTCACATGGACAGCAGAGATTTAATAGAGGTAATCAATCAGGCTCTAACTACTGACTTTTTGGAGGCACTGGCATATCAGGGGATCCATTAGCTTTTCTGTAGGCCAGGTGACTACATCAGACTGTACATTCTCATGCACGGTGTGGCATGTGACAAGTGACTGAATCGTGCACTTATCTGACCAGAGGAGGCATGGTCTTTTTGGAAGTTAGAATGTCAGTCAGTCATTCACACACCTGGCTCTACCTCCTTACAGTTCCAATCCTACTTATCTCCAGAGCAACTGATTGCCCTGCCCGGAAACTTATTCTTATTCTATAGGCCATTTTACCTGACAACAGATTGTACTTGCAGACACAAGAGGTATTGGAAGAACGACCTTCATTAAATCCTGATTTCAAGGATATTGCATCACTGAATGGAGAGAAAGTGCTCTGGAGACTCCTGTTGCTAAATCCTCAGTACAGAAACACAAGTAAAGTTAAGGAAATAAATATGACATATTTACTCTAATTTTTGGCCTTTCTGTGAACAAAAATAAGACGTCTCTAATGGATTCTTCTACCTGCTGATTCCTTACCTTTAAATACCATAGTTACCAATGTGAATCAGGAAACTTCTGATACAGCTCTCCAACACAGGTAGGAGACACTGGCTCCATCTTGATTCCAGACGTTGATATACCAGGATGTCACAGGAACTATCGATCAGCCTTCCTGGCACGCCAGCATCAGTTGTGTTTTTTGCACAGCTTTTGATGTGGGTCCTGTGCGTCTCTCCTCTTTCAGGGTGATAAAAAATGGCTCTTCAAACTTTTTGGTGCAGTTTAGGGAATATGCGACCACCGAAAAAGTCAGAGCTCAAACCCTGCTGTGGGTGTTATAGACATGTCCGTCACAGACCCATTTGATGACTGCTTGTAGTGTCTTACTTCAAAACATGTAATTGTGTGACCTCTACCTTTGGAGGAATACTATGGTCATCAGAGACCATGATGCCAAATTTTTAATGGCTGCACAAAGGTTGATCAGTTGAGTCGTTGAAGACAAAAGCACGATCCAGATCCCCATCACTCTTGCCCTCGTCTTCCAAGGGAGGAAACAGGTGCTGTAAGAAGAAAAAGAAACACACTTCTTCAAGGAGATCATTGTCCAGGAGGGGTAAGGTTTCTCCAGGTTCTTCACCCATGGCTGCTTCATGACTGGGCATGAGTTAATGTATATCTCTCCTTGAATGCTCATGATTACATTGTTGCTGGTACTGACTTTGATGTTGTCTGCTCCATTGCCACTAACCGCTCCCTCCTTGTTCCTGACTTTGAGTGGGATCCAGCCACCTTTTTACAAAGTAGCTGCCCGGATTGGGTCTTGCTGAGCTCCACTTGGTATCACTTCACTGGTGGCAACTGCTCTCCCTGCATCCTATAGCTTGCTTCTGATGTTACCTGGTTTGGGCTCTACACCACCCTTGATGTTGTTTCCGGCACCTATTCTGATGCCGACTCTGGTGACACTGCCTCCAAGTGCAGGCTCCAGCACCATCCTTGATGCAGGCTGCAGCTCTGTTGTCACCGCTGCTGTCTTCTCCTCTGCCTCAAGAATTAATGCTGCCACCTGCAAAAAGGCTGAGACCTGGAAGAGAACATCAACGCATCCTGGAGGAGAATAAAGCCAAACTGAGGCATCCATTAATCCTCACAATGCATACCCTTTTCAGGTGGAATTCAGGCCACCGTTCCGAGGATGAACAGGGGGATGACACAGAACCTTTGCTCCCTTCTGATTCCTATTATTTGCTAGCCCTGCAAGATGCCTGTGGGCTGGATACTCCTCCAGATATTGATATCGGCCAAGCCACTCGCCAAACTCCGGCCGAGTTGGCCCTCTTCCACTCTATTTTAAAAAAGGTGGTAACTTACTCTCCCCTTGCACTTAACAACATCCTTGTGGATGTACTGCAGGTGGTTCCTACTCTGTTGTAACCACTGCTCCTGTTCAGTGAGGCCCTAGTTGAGGCAGTAAGGTAACCATGCTCAAAGACCACATCATATGCTGCGGTGAACCCAGAAACATAGCATATCACTTTAGACCAGCTGGTAGTGGCCCAGCCTTTTTGTCCCTTTACCAGAGAGCTTAGTAGTCGAGGCCTCTTCTACCTCTAGGTTGAAACTAGGAGCTTTTCAGATCCAACCACCATAGAGAGACTCAAAAAATCTGGAAGGAGTGGGGAAGAAAGATTTTACCATTGGGACTTTGGTGCTGCACTCTGAATGCAGCATACTTGTTGAGGTGTTATTCTGATGCCCTCTGGGATGCGGTGGCAGTGGTTGTTCCTAATTTGCTTGAACACCTACCAAACCATTTTGTAGAGGTAGTCCCAATGGGCAGGACTCCACTCTCCACATTATCAAAGTGGGCCCAGGCTCGACAGACAGCGTCGCAAGTGCAATTGGTTCCTCTGTGGCTGTAAAATATAAAGCTTGCCTGCCATCTACAGGTTCGCAGTTGATGTACTAAGCACTCTGATGGGTGTGCCATTTGATGTAGAGGAGAGATTCTGATGTAACAGTTGGGCATTTTTAAGTGGGCAGAGTAAGCTCAGGCTCCCAGAGATTCTCAACCCTTTTAAAAGCCCAAATAGTGTAAGGCAGCATAGGTCAGTTCGTAGCAGCCTAACCTCTTCTGTCAGGCAATGTAAAAGCAGTGGCAAATGCTAGTTTGATTCCCCCCCTTGTCTTCCTCCTCTTCCCCCACACCACCAAGGAAGAATTTGTAGTTTAGCCATGAACAGCCATGTGGCCTGCGGAATAACAGGGTTACTCTTTCCGACAGGCCTGGAAGGCTATATCCTCAGACCAGTGGGTTCTGAAAATGGGCATTCCTTCCCCATTCACCACCAAATCCCACTTATTGCTCCCCAGCATTCCCTTATATTTGAGACCAGTCTACAATTACTGCAGCAAGAGGTGATGGTCCTGTGGCAGAAGGGATTAGGGAAATTGGTGCCATGGCAGGAAATTGGGCAGGAATGTTGGCTGCTATACTTACTAGTTCCAGAAAAGGACAGTGGTCTTCGCCCAACCCTAGAACTCAGGATCTTGAACTGGTCCCTGCATAAGGAGAAGTTCAGTTTCAGGTTTCATTGGTGGTAGGTGCAGAGGACTGGATGATGTCACTCAACCTACAGGACACATATTTTCATATACCGATCCTACAGCCATACACAAAGTGCCCGCGATCTGTTGTGGGTTGTACCCATTACTAATTTGCTATCTTCCTTTTGGATTAAATTCAGCAACTTGAGTTATCACCAAGGCGATAGTGGTGATTGAGGCTCAACTCACGAAGACATGAGTTGCACTGTGCCTGTACTTGGACAGCTGGCTGCTCAAAGCTGATTTGCCACAGATAGTGTCACTCCTGCCGAGAACAACAGCATTGCTGTTCAACTTGAGATTTCTAGTCAACTTCGCCAAATCTTGCTGGAGCCTTCTCTGTGCCTTCTGTTCACAAAGGAAGTACTGGACATAACAACACTCTGGGCTTTCCCTCCTCCAGAGAGGATTCAGGAAATTCAGAATATGATTCTGATTTTTGGTCTCTTGGTGTCTTGGCTACTGGTGGATATTTCTAATCACAGATTCTCTCTCAGGGGATTTCCACTGATAGTCATAAGCACTGCATAGTCCCGCCCACCTGCGGGTATCCCGAAGGACCTTTTTTATAATATATCTTCTTAAGTGTAGATGTTCACCTTTCTTCAGAAAGGCCTGTTGAAATACTTAAAACAAGAATATTGCGCAGCCTATAAGGGAGGCTATAGAAGTCAAATATTTCAGACTGCTTTTAAACAAGGATAAGAATACCCATGTATATGTATATTTAAGGCCAAATCCTTTGGTAAAATGCTAACATCTCTTTCACAAACCCTTTTTAAAAGGGAAAGATGGAGGGAAAATATGACAGTGTAGCCCTTTAGGCTGCAATTATGTGAACCTAAAAACAGTGTCTTTGTCTTTAAAGGCCGAGAGACCACCAGTATCCCATCATGCCCAGCAGGTAGTAGTTTCTTCAGTGTTTTTTCCCAGCTCCTGTTGACAGGATGTTGGAGCACTGAGCTCGACCGTTTAGGTTGTTTCTCTTCAAAGCTCTCACATAGAATTTTGGGACAAGTGATTCACTCCACAGACTTCATCTGTTCCTTTGAATTTTTTGTCTTTTGCTGACAGAAATATTTTGTTATTAGTAAAATGAAATGCCATCTTTATTTGACAAGTGCCCTGCCTGTGGAAGATAGAAGGCCAAGTCATATCCTAATAATGTCTGCATCATCCGTCTTCCTGATAGCCATATTCCTGACAGATGTCCTCACTACAGGAAACTTTCTTGGCTTACCCTGAGGGAAAGGGAGAAGATTCACCTCCATGACACAGAGGAGCGATTTAGACAGCAGGCGCAGTTAGAAGTTGAAACATCTGGTGAGTGTCAGTCCTCTACGAGGGACCTTCCACCTTCCTTTGAGGACCCCAGAGGCAGAAGGTCCAAAAACAGAAGTACAGCACAAAAACGATGTTGTTCCTGGTTGAAGTTGAGAGTGTTGACGTTGAGACTATTACCATACCAACTTGTTTACCATTGAAGGCTGGGTCAAAGTCAAAGAGGAGACGAGAGTCGACATTGAGAAGAGGTAGGTCGATGTCAAAGGTGACTACACATTTGAGGCACAGAAGGAGTTCGACATCGAGGAGTGTGTCAACATCAAGACAGAGGAAAGTCGACATTGAGGAGTGTATTGACATTGAGACATAGGAGAAAGTGAACATCGAGGAGTGTGTAGATGTCAAGACCATCTAGGTCTGTGCAGAAGGATTTAAAACCAAGACAGAGTTGCATACCATCATCCCTGGACTCTGAATACTTCAGAGTGTATTCTCCATTATCACCTACAGTACTGCCAGACTCTCGTACTCCTCTGCCTTCATCTCTTCCTCCAACACCACCTCCACCACCACCTTCTGGTCATTCTCCACCTCCTCGTTCAGTGCTTTTTGTCACAACCAGCACCCATAACTCCTCCAACACCACAGCCTGTGGTCTCTACCTTTTTCACGATGATCGCAGTCCAGATCTCGCCATTGTTTGTGCTACTCCAGGCATCGCCACAAGTCTGGCATTCTTCATCTCAGCCGTCATCCAGACCCTTACATTGTTACCATGCATCGAGGTTCGGGTCATGAACAAGGTCAAGACATAATTTAACCTATTATTCCACCACTTCTTCTCCCAGTGCAGGCAGATACTCACCAACACCATCTGATTCTCCTCAACCAAGGGTCTCTCCAGTGGATGATATAAACACTTTTCAGGCGATGCTGGTGCGAGGCGCTTCACAAATAAACATCCCTATGCCTGCTCCTACACCATCCACATCAGTAATCTTTGGAACGCTTCACCACAGATCAGCATCCAGACCTCTTCTACCATTTGTTCAGCATTTGTTAGAACCAGCAATGGACTTGCTTCCTACATTGGCCTCAGTCTAATCTGCTCTATCAAGGCTGTAAAAAAATACAGACCTCCAGAGCAGGACAGACTGTCTCTCTGCTTCGACCTTCCTCTGGATTCTGTGATCATCATTGCAGCAAAGGAGCACCACTCCACCACTACTTTGTCTACTGTGCCACCGTACAAGGAGAGTAAAAAGTTGGATCAGTGGTCTGCAAGGTTTGTGGTACAGCTGCCACCTCCATGAAGGTAGCAAGTGCATTGGCTTTCCTGGGCAGGTACGACAGAGCCTTGTTGGAGTCTTTGCATAAATTTGCCAATGACCTCCCCTGAGACAAGAGTAAGGACTTTCTCGAAGTGGTCAATGAGGGGGTGATGGCCTCCTACCCGATCATCGGTGCTGCAGCTGATTCATCATTATTAGCAGCCCACGAATACTGCTGCAGGGTGGTCTTGCGAAAGCATTAATGGAATCCGCCTTGTGTCTCTTAATCATGAGTCCCAGCAGCGGATTATCAGCCTTCCATTCTTGGGATCTATCCATTTCTGCAAACATATGGATGAAGAAATTACCCAGATGAAGTCCGAAATGAAGACCCTAAAGGCAGTAGGCCTTGAAAAGCAGAGAGAACCCTACAAAACCTACCAACTTTTTACCTACAGAGGGTTCAAAACCCTCAATGGTACCAAGGTCTCCAGAAAACCCAACAGCAGAGACCTTACCAACAGCAGCAACGTCATCAGCTCAGAGAAAGAGCCTCTCAACAGGCTTCTCAGAAAGGAAAGCCTACTGCAGGTTCTTAGCAATGAATCTCTACTTCTCCCTCTTCCGTTACCCATTCTGGTGGGGGGAAGTTTCTCTAATTTCCTGTAAGAGTGGTAATCCATCACAAAAAATTCCTAGGTATTAGATAGTGTTCGGAGTGGGTATTGTCTCAGGTTCACCAGTCCTTTGCAAAATATTCCACCAAAGTCATCCAATAACCAACTACAGATGCTGCTCGGAAGTAAACACTTGTCTGCAAAAGCATGCAGTGGAGACTGTTCCCCCCAAACAACAGGGCATGGGGATTTATTCCCAATATTCTTAGGTAAAAAAGAAAGGACCCAGAAACGAGTTCAAACCCATTCTTGATTTGAAACTGGCCAACAAATGGATTTGATGAGAAAAATTCTGAATGCTGGTACTGCATCAGATCTATCCCCAGTTACCCCAGGGATACTGGCTCTGTTCGATAAACCTCCAAGATGCATTCTTTCATATACCAATAGCCAAGAAGCATTGCAAATTCTTGAGGTGTATCGGTGGTCATGATCAGTCTCTTCCAGGGGATCCTAATCAGTTTTAAAAGAAACTGACCTGACTGTCAACTGTCTTCAAATCCAGCCCAGAACGTTCTTGAAGTGTATGGCAGTGGTAGCTGCACATCTCAGAAAGCTCAGAGTGTTTGTCTACCCGTATATAGACAACTGGACCATCAAGGCGTCAACACCGCAAGAAGCCTAACTACATTACCTGTTGACCAGCAATCTTCTCCAGCAATTTGGGCTGCATATCAATCATGCCAAATCAAACTCTGCTGCAGTCCAAAGACTGCATCACTTGGGAGCCTCCATCAACACCATCCAAGCAAGAGTGTTAACAATCCATCAGAAGTGTGACTTCCTCATGAAAGTTTCTCACCCCACAGTAAGAACAGTGTCTCGGCTTGATGGCTTTGTGTATCTTTCTGACTCCGAATGCCCATATCTACAGGTGTCCAGGAATGTCTCAAGGATCAGTGGGACCACCTTACGGGCAATTGGGAGGACAGAATTGTACTCTCCCCCAAAAGCAAAGCAATCTCTGAAATGGTGGTGCTCTCCAACAAATCTGCTTCAAGGGATGTCATTTCATCAGGATTTTGCATCCCAGACCATATTTGCAGATGCCTCGTAGCTAGGATGGAGAGCATACTTGCATCAACTCCAAATCCAGGGAGCATGTTCTCCGAGAGAGATTACCTATCACATCATTCTCCTTGAGGTACGAGCAGTTAACCTAGCATTGAAGTCTTTTCTCCTGTATTTCAAGATGCAATCCCTGGTTGTTCAGACAGACAACACGACAACTACATACTACCTCAGCAAGCAAGGAGGAATGAGGTCCAGACCTTTATCTCATGAGGCCCAGACAATTTGGAATTTGGAAGTGGCTTATAGCCAGAGACTTGCCGATCACTGCCGCTCATCTCCCAGTTGTTCTAAATGTTCAAACAGCCTCCCTAAGCAGAGTGCTGTAGGAAAACCATGAATGGGTCCATCACAATGACATCATGTGAAACATCTTCAGAATGTGGAGCTCTCTGCGCATCGGCTTATTCACCAGTACAGAAAACAAAAACTGCCCAGGCTTCGCCTCGAGGTACTTCCGACTATGCACGCTGGGGAATGTCCTATGGATCGACTGGTCCAGCAAATTTCTCTAAGCCTTTCCTCCAGCCCTCTTGATGCTGTCAGTTCTCATCAAACTGTCTTACTGAAAAGCCAGAATGATCTTGATTGCTCCGGAGTGGCTACGTCAATGGTGGTTCATGGACATTCTTCACCGATGGGACATCAGCATCTTAGGCTGCCACGCAGACAATATCTTCTGAGAAACCTTGGAGGTCAGATGGTTCAACCCAATCTCTCCTCTTTGAGTTTGGCAACGTGGCTCCTAAGCTAGATCAGTATGGGCATCTGAACCTTCGACAAGAATGCATGAACATACTCAAAGAGGCTAAATGACCATTAACACGTTCAGCCTATTCATTCAAATGGAAGAGATTTACATGTGGTGTTCTAACAGGGACGTGGATCCAACAACCTGCCAAGAAGATGTCATTCTTCCATACTCACTTTATTTGGCTTACAGTTTTCTTCCATAAAAGTTAATTTGGCAGCTCTTACTGTCTACAGAAAATGTCCTTCACAAACATTATGTTTTTTTTCAAAATTTCCATTCTCAAAGATTTTTTAGAAGGATTGAAAAAGGTTTTCCCTCCCATAAAGCATCCATCTCGTCCCTGGGAGCTCAATATAGTCCTCTCATGCCTCATGCAGCCTCCTTTTGAACCCATTCAAAAATCATCTCACAACATCTCTCTTGGAAAACTGCTTTCCTAGGAATGATCAGATCAGCACATAGCTTTAGTTAAACCCAGGTGTTGTGTCCTATGAACGATACAACGTTTTTCATTTTAGTAAGGTAGGGATGAGGGCTTACCGAAAATTCCTACCTAAAGTCATTTCGGACTTTCAGGTCAGACTATTTCCTTGCCCACTTTTTTTCAGCACCCTTGCACACCTGCTGGAAGGACTCTCCATTCTCTAGAGTTGGGGGCAGTTTTCAAGTTTTATCTGGACAAGACAAGACATATCTGAAAGTCGGACCAATTGTGTGTACACTATGAACCATACCATTCTAGCCATGTACAGTTTGTCCATTTCCCGATGGCTAGTATGTTGCATTCTATGGGGCCATCGGAAAGCAAACAAAAGGGGCGAGATTTACAAGGCCCTAGAGCCACTGGAGCGTCATTTTTAGTGACTCTCGGGTGGCACTATTCACTGCACCATATTTACAAGGAGGAGTTAAACGTCAGAGGGGCATGCAATGGGTGTTGCAGTGGGTGTTCCATTACAACACTCATTGCTTTTGACGCTGCCCCAGATTTACGAGAAATTGTAAATCTGTGGCAGTGCCAAAAACGAACGCCACCCCTAGGGTGGCAAAATGAGAAGGAATACTTTTATTTCTCCTCGTTTTTTGCCTTTTCCATGTGTACTGCATTCTGCAGCACACATAGAAGAAGCAAATGGAAACAATCATTCAGAAATGACGCTTTGTACTTCTATGTGTGCTGCATTCTGCATAGAAGTGCCAAATCACCATTGTAGATTGTTTATGTGCAGGAAGAAACAACTTCCTACACATAAACAATCACTACCCTCAATGCAGACATCCTTGCACTATGGTGCAAGGATGCCTGCATTGGTGCAGGCAGCTTAATTAGGCTGCAGCCCTGGGGGAAACGCAGGGCTGCTCCTTATTTTTGGAAATACGGCACAGCCCTGCCTTTCAAAACTGGCACAGTGCAGCTCTGCTGATTTTGGCACAGCACCACGCTTTCATGAGAAATGCACCCATAGCTGAAATCTGTAAAGCGGCTATATGGAGATCTGCTCACATGTTTACCAAACATTGCTGTTTGGATTCAGATGCTAGAACAGATGCTCAAGTAGGTCAGGCCTCCCTGAGAAAGTTATTTGCCAGATTTGGTCGATTGGTCGTACCTCTGTCTTTTCCAGTGCCCTTAGTGGGAATGGGCTTGCTACTCTATTCAGTGCTTATGACTATCAGTGGAGATCTCCTGAGAAATAAGGAATGGTTTCTTACCTGTAATCCCAGTTCTCTCTCGAGAATCTCCATTGAAGTCATAAGCAACCCTTCCGTCTCCCCTGGGGAGATAACAGAGACGATTATTGGACCTATCTGATACTACAACATCTCATCCAGAAGAACTGAAGCAATTACCACCTTTTTGGCTTGATGGGAATACTAGTGGTCTCTGGGCCCTTAAAGGCACAGACACTGTTTTTACATTCACATAATGACAGCCTGTAGGGCTACACTGTCCTTTTTTCCTTCATCTTTCTATTTTTAAAAAGGGTTTGTGAAAGAGATTTAAGCATTTTACCAAAGTATTTGGTCTTAAATGTACATATACATGGATATTCGTGCCCTTTTTTAAAAGCAATCTGAAGAAATTGGCCACTATAGCCTTCCTTATAAGTTGCACAATGTTCTTGTCTTTTGTATTTCTACAGGGCTTCCTGAAGAAAGGCGAACATCTAAAGTTAAGAGATTTATTATGAAAAAGTGCTCCAGAATCCCAGCATGTGGGCGGCACCATTCAATGCTTATGACTCCAATGGAGATCCCCTGAGTGAGAACTGGAATTAAAGGTAAGAAACCATTCCCTCCTCACTTTGTGAATACCACCGGGTGTCAGACTGGATCCGCAGAATTTTTTCAGAAATCCTTTGCGTGCCGGCCGAAGGTGACATCATGTGGCTCCAGGTCAAATCCATCGCTGCCTTGTCGGAAGTGATGCCAGAGCCACATATAATCGCCACCCCTTTCTGTTGCTGTCAATTTTTTATTTCCTCAACTTTCAGTGCTCTTTCATCTTAATGGAAAGGATTTTTCTTTAAAGTTTCAACAGTATGCTACAAGGGCCCTGTTTCCCCTTAAAATTATAGAGTTTAAAACGTGTACGACTTGTCACAAAGAAATGTCTGTTTCTGACCCGCATGAGGTATGTCTCTGTTGTCTCAGGTCCAAGTCTTGCAGGGCCTATTCCAGGATTAATCTAAAGGTAATCCAGGTATGCAAAGCCAAACTCCCTATTGTGGAATATCATCAGAAATCAAGGAACAGCCGCTCACCTTGACTTCATGGGTACGAATCTGCTCCTGCTCTCAAGTTCTTATCCACAAATGACCACCTTTCCAATCCAAAAAGAAGCGTAAGAAGTTGACGCAGGAATCTCCTCTGTCCCGCCACTCTCATTCTGAGAAATTGCGTGGACACCAAGGTGTCACTCTGTCTCAGTCACAAACTGCTGCTGAGGAACTGATCCCTCAACTCGTCCTGATGTGACAAGAGTTCCATGGCAGTGATGTTTCAATAGATCAAACTTATTAAGGAGGCTATGTTGCACATCTTTGGCACCTTACCGGCTCCCCGTGATGTGCCTTCAGGCCAGGTAATTCTGAGGGGGCCTCTAGTCAGGTTACTACTGATGGAGCTTTCCCTAAAGCCATTGGTGCTTCTTGACCTCTTAGCAGGGTCCAGCTAGACTTCATTGCAGATGCATGTCCCAGCTCCGACTCCTGGGCCCCAATACACTCCGGCTCCCCATGCATCTACACCAGAGAAAGACCCGATTGTACTATCGGAATCTGACACAGCCTCAGCCAAAATCATGTCCTCCTCCAACTTTGCCTCATCTGACAACACAGTCCTCTCAGACTTGGACATGTGTCCACCATACCCCCAAACAGGTAATTTAATCAGTATCTCCTTGATGCGGCTTCAGGCCATAGTCAACACGGTCTTGATGACAATCAGGATGAACATATGTTTTATGATGGCAAAAACTTATAAGTGGACCTTCGGTAGGCAAGTGGGCTATATATTTTCCCAGACACAGCTGAATTCCCTCCTTGACCCCTCTCCTGAAGAATTCGCGTTTTTCACAGTGGTCATTGCACATGCTACAGAAATCCTTGATCTTCAGTTGTAATCTGTGGAAGTTAAAATTAATGTGCTCACAGAAGTCCTGCAGCCTGGGAAGACCACCCTCATCGTTCAGTAAAGCATTGACAGACATAAAGCATACCTGGACAAAACTCTGTTTCTCCCCGGCCATAATAAGGCAAGAGGCCAGTAGGCATACATCTACTCCAGGAGACCCGGCCTTCTTGAAGCAACATCCTTTGCAGGAAAGATTGGCGGATCAAATGTTCACCAGCAGACTTCATTCCCCACTGCACCTACAGGTAGGGAGGTGAAGTGTGTACAGGCTTTTGGGAACTGGATGTTCTCCTCTGCCAGCCTAGCCTAAAGATCAGTCAATGCCAGCTGTCTCCATGGTCATTACCCGCAGGCATTGTGGGACATGATTAGCTAGATCTTGCCAACTGTCCCAGATGATTATAAAGCTAACCTGCCATAAATTATCCATAATAGAGAGGATGCAGCAAAGTACCAACTGCTCGGGTAGCGTGGTTGGTACCAATGTTGTGTTTAAGTGCCACGCCTGGTTGAGATTCATGTTTTTTTTTAGATGACCTGATAGATTTGCCATTCAATGGGTTTCAACTGTTTGGTGGTAAAGCAGAGTTGGTGTTAGAGCACTTTAAAGAAAGCAGGGACACAACACACTCTCTCAGACGTTTTGCTCCTGTCTGGTGGTATTCCCAACAGTTCTACTACCTTTAAAAGGCTTTGACAGGGGTCTCCAACACATACAGTGTCAGGGCCATCTATCAGATATCTCAGTCTTTTCAAGGGAGGGTAGGGGATCAAGTCTACTTCCTCCAAGTCTGTCAGAGTCACCAGATCCTCGGGGTCTGCGCACACTCCCAACACGTCCACCACTGAACAGCTCCAAGACTCCGATAGATAAATCACAGAGGCTAAGAGTGTTCAAGAGGGGAAGAGGGGATTAGGACAGCTGGGAAGGAGACCTGTGGGAAGCAAAAGATTAAACAACACAACATCAGATTCAAAACCAACATTTAGATTCATAAAGACTCTCTGTTGGATCTATGGTTCAATGATACTTGGAACATGAAATAATACTCTATTGAGTTCCAGGATTCTATGACACTCGGAACATGAAATAACACTCTGTTGAGCCTGTAATTCAGTGATACTTGTAACATAAAATATACACACTGTTGAGCCTAGAGTTCAGTGATACTCGGAACATGAAATAACACCTAAAACTAAGAAAACATGAATGGTCTAGAACTAGACTCTAATTAGACCTTACTAAATCTAAATACCAGGAAAAGAATAAAAAATGGTTAGTACACTGTTTCACATAGAATTCTCATGAATTGAAAACATACTGTTCTAGGGATGCTAGAACCTTCCTGAATAATGTCCCAAAACAAACACAGCCTCACTACATGAGGATAAGATTCTCCAAAACATTCCTTGGAAAACAATAGGAATTGTACTATAGACCCTACATGCACATAGAATACAATATCCAGAATTCTAGCACAATAGATCTTTAGAATGTCAAAACATACATTGCGCACATCGTGGAATTCCACAAGAGTTCTGTAAATGTCATGAAATAGTTGCGCACAATGAATACCATGAATTAAGCATAGGAAACAAATCGCGCATAGTACCGATTTGAAGGCAGCTTTGTAAATGCCAGAAAATGGTTGCACGCAATGAATATCTTGATTTATACACAAGTTTGCAACCTGGAAAATGTCAGAAAAATGGTTGCGCACAATGAATACCAAGGGTTAATCACAAAAAGCAAATCGCGCGTCTTGCCGATTCGAATGCAACCTTATAAATAACAGAAAATGGTTGCGCACTATGAATACCAAGGGTTAAACACGAATAGCGAATTGCACGTCTTGCCGATTCGAATGCCACCATAAAACTGCCATGGAATGGTAGCCCACATTGAATATCATGAAGTACGGACAAGTAAAGAATCGCACGTCTTGCCGATTCGAAAGTAACCTTGTGAATAACAGAAAATGGTTGCGCACATTGAATGCCAAGGGTTAAACACGAATAGCGAATCGCACGTCTTGCCGATTGGAATGCTGCCATGAAACTATCCAGAAATGGTAGCGCACAATGAATAACATGAAAAGCAATCAAGAAAAGAATCGCGCATCTTGCCGATTCGAATGCCACCATGAAACTGTCCAGAAATGGTAGCGCACAATGAATAACATGAAAAGCAATCAAGGAAAGAATTGCGCGTCTTGCGATTCGAATGCCACCATTAAAATGCCTCAGAAATGGTAGTGTACAATGAATATCAAGAATTTCACACGAGAATAGAATCGCACATGTTGCCGATTCAGATGTCACCATGAAACTGCCAAGAAAATGGTAGCGTGCAGTGAATATCAAGAATTACACACCAAGAAAGAATTGCGCGCTTTGCCGATTCGAATGCTACCATGAAACTGTCAAAGAATGGTAGTGTACAATGAATAACATGAATTAATCTCAAGGAAAGAATTGCGTGTATTGCCGATTCGAATGCGTGCATAAAAATGCCACGAAAGTTTTAAAAGCACAATTACACTCGCATGAACAGAATGTTGTTAACGTCTGAAAATTAGGCCAAAGAATTAGAGCGTCATCAAATACGGGGTCGGGGGCCCAGCCCAACCTCCGCCTTACCGCCCTGACTAAGAATCACCACTGAAGAACGAAGCACAGAGGCCTGGAAGGTCAAGGTAGGCCACCGGAACAGGAGCTCAGGAAGTTGCTGCTGCTCTGCACCGGGACCTCTGAATAGTGAGCATGTGGAGCTGGGCTGGCTCCCTTTTATAGAGTCTTGGCCCAGCCCACAACCACACCCAGGCATGCTGCAGGGAAGCTTCTAGAAGGCCCTGGAAAGGGACCACACCCTGACTCACTCTGAAAGCCTGCAGCAATAAATTGCAAATGAACAGTATTGATAAGCACCTTAAGAATTAATCTTCTGGGTTAAATTCTGCAATGCAAAAGGTTAAACAATAAGAGATCATCACAATGCATAAATTACATCATCTCATATGTGCTGGGTTTTTGCATTCCAGTTGCCCGCAGAGCGCGCACTGCCAAGATGTTGACAAAGTCCTACAGCACAGTGCATTACCCAATCCACCATTCTCCCACCACAACCACAAAACTGCTCAAAATTGTCCCACTTGGGACATGACCACCCCTTGGAGGAAGATGGTAACATTTTTCCAGGGATGACGGAGCATCACATCCCATCAGTGGGTGGTCCAGATTGTCCAACATGGATACACCTCACCATTCTAGACCTACAGACCACATAACCCTCCTGTTATAGGCCATCCTTTGGTGGACCATTTGTCCATCCTCTAGGAGGAAGTCCCGGTTATTTTGGCCAAAGGAGCCAAAGAATGTCCTGGCATCAGAAATAGAAATTGAGTGCTATTCTATTTATTTCCTGGCACCGAAGAAGGATGTAGGCCTTCATTCTATTTTAGATCATTACCAGCTTCTTTCTCAAGACGCACAATTTCAGGATGCTCCAGCTAGCCCAAGTTCTGGCTGCTCTGGACCCAGATGACTGGATGGTGGTGTTGGATTTGCAGGACACCTTTTTTCATATTTCTGTACTTCAGTCCACAGGTGTTACCTACGCTTCAAGATGGGCCAAGTTCAGTTTTCTGTGCTCCTCTACAGCCTCACCAGTGCCCCTCGGGTGCTCAAAAAGTGATGGCTGTGCTCACAGCACATCTTCGAAGGTTCAGAATATCAGTCTTCCCATACCTTGACAACTGCCTGCTGAAGGCAGGCTCATGGAAGTCAGTTGTAGACCACTTCCATGCAACGGTAAACCCCCTCATATGATTGAGCTTCTTGAAGAATGTGCCAAAGTCGCACATGACTCCTTCCCAGAGGCTCCAATTCATTTGAGCTGTTCAGCATATGGTGTTCTTTTGAGGCTTTTAGCCAACTCAATAAATCTAGGACATTTGAGCTACGAAACTGATGTTTCAGCCTCTGTCCTGGGTCTTATTGAGAGGGGCTCTGAGGCTTCTTAGCCTTCTTGCCTCTTACATCCTGCTTGTGGGACACACCAGATAGCACATGCATGCTCTGCAGTGAAATCTGAAGTCCTTGGACCCAATTCACAAAGGTAAACTTAGACCTTAAGTCTAAATTAGACCTAAAGTCTACCTGTAGACGTGAAGTATAATGTTAAACCTGAAGTCTAAACTTAGACTTCAGGTCTAAAGTAAGACTTTAGGTCTAAACTTAGACTCAAAGTCTAACTTCAGATCTCCAATCATGACGTTCCCATGTTATCCTATGGGAAGACTGGGTAACTTCCCTCTCTGCACCCAGCCGCTGGGGATCTTCTAGGTACTTATCTTTTGGGGTTCCACTTTTCTTCAGCCGTTAGCTAACTACTCCTACACTCTGGTGTGGGGCATCCTTTCACATTCCATTTTTACGGTCGAGCGCTCAAGCGCTCAGTCCCTGTTGTAATTTCTCTGTGGGCTTATAACCACGCCCGTGTCATGCCCATCACTTTGGTTGGTTCGTGGGCTTGCCTTTTAAAATTTCCTTGATTTAATTAGTGAAAGGCATGCATATGTCATGCCTTTTCTGTTGTTTAACCCTCCTCAAGAGCACCGGCCAACTACTGAAAACATACAAGGATCCATGTTTTCCGTATGGTTTCTGGACTTATTTTCCTCTTTATTTTGTAGGCAGCGCAAACTCACTGGGCTGTAATTGAGCGCTTTTCGTGACCACCAGTTTAATTCCGTTGTTTATCCTAGCGTTTCATGATTTCAAGGTTTTACACAGCGTGATTGCACTCTTTTTCTCTTTTTTTTTATTACTATGCAAAGGCAAAACCAGAGCGGTCTTTTTGCTCAGATTAGTTACCTTCACGCTCATGGTGTGGCACTTTAAATCGGCTTCCTTATGTGAAATTGTATAACTTTTCTTTTTCAGTTTATGTGGCAAGAAAGTTCCGGTTGGTAGTTTACAATGCTATTAGCTCTAACTTGAGCAAATGTGAGACCCATTACATTGCAAATGCTTGTTTTAGTATATGGGTTGGCCCTCCTGTAGGGCCCTTTCTGATTTATGCTTTTCCTGAGTACTTGCTAGTGTATATTCTGTGTGTTCATACATCCAGAGGAAGGTATACCAGTGGTAGTCTAGTCTGGTGTGCCTTTAATAAAGTACCTATATTTTTGCAACCCTGTGTGGTTCCTTTCATGCGTAATAAGTTACTGTGTGACTACTATGGTATTGCAAGTGCTTCACAAGCCTTCTAGATAAGTCTTGGCTGCTCACCACAACTACCCTAGAGAGCCCTCTCTGTCAAGACACTTTAACCCTATCTAATCAGGGTTGCCTGGACCCAGTATAAGGTGCAAAATCATAGATGTCCATCACACACTGGGCCAGCTTCCTACAGGCGTTCCTTCCCCAAAATGGTATACGCCTGCCAATGGAACGAATTTGTGGCATGGTGCACAGACAAGTCTGTAGACCTCCTCTCAGCCCCTCTTTCTGAGGTTCTCTTGTTCATACTTTCTTTGGCCCTGCAGGTTTCTGCTTTGGGTACCCTCAAAGGTTATTTGTCTGCTATCTCTGCCTTCTTGAAACTACCAGACTACAAGATCAACCCTCCAATAGTTAGTCAGTTCCTTAAGGGTCTTACTGACATGTTTCCTCCTTCACCTTTTATCATGCCCCAATGGGACTTCAATTTGGTCCTAACGTTCCTTGTGTGTGCTCCCTTTGAGCCACTTCATAATTGTCCTTTCAGGCTTTTGACACTCAGGACAGCCTTCCTTTTGGCCATGATGTAGGAAAGTGCCACTGTTGGTATGTTTCCCCCCCCCCACACCTTTTTGCCTATTGTTGATGCCAACTTTGATTGAAAGTGTGCTGGGACCCTGCTAACCAGGCCCCAGCACCAGTGTTCTTTCCCTAACACTGTACCTTTGTTTTCACAATTGGCACAGCCCTGGCACACAATTAAGTCCCTTGTAAAAGGTATCCATGGTACGAAGTGCCCTGTGGCCATGGAAGGTCTCTAAAGGCTGCAGCATGTATTATATCACCCTAGGGGACCCCTCACTCAACACATGCACACTGCCTTGCAGCTTGTGTGTGCTGGTGGGGAGAAAAAACCAAAGTGACATTGCCACAAATCACTGCCTGTGGCATAGGTACGTCACCCCTCGAGCAGGCCGTACAGCCCTAAGGCAGGGTGCACTATACCACAGGTTAGGACATAGCTGCATGAGCAATATGCCCCTACAGTGTCTAAGTCCATTCTTAGACATTGTAAGTGCAGTGTAGCCATATTGAGTATATGGTCTGGGAGTTTGTCATCACGAACTCCACAGCACCATAATGGTTTCACTGAATACTGGGAAGATTGATATCAAACTTCTCAGCACAATAAATCCACACTGATGCCAGTGTGGGATTTATCAAAAAATGTACACTGATGGAATCTTAGAGATGCCCCCTGTATGTTAGCCCAACTGTTAGTGTAGGACTGACCGGTCTGTGCCATCCTACCACTTTCAGACAAGTTGGGCTAAGTGCCTTTGTGCACTCTGTGGTCAGAAACAAAGCCTGTCTTGGGTGGAGGTGCTTCACACCTTCCCCTGCAGGAACTGCAACACCTGGCGGTGAGCCTCAAAGGCTCAAGCCTCGGATTACATTGCCCCAGGGCATTCCAGCTAGCGGAGATATCTGCCCCCTGGACAAAGCCCCACTTTTGGCGGCAAATCGGGCGGGAAAATTAGGGAAAAGAGGGAGGAGTGACCACCCCAGCCAGAACCACCCCGAAGGTGCCCACAGCTGAGGTGACCCCCTCCCTGCAGAATCCTCCATCTTGGTTTGGAGGACAGGGACCAAGAGGGACAGGAATGTGCCCCCCTCCCCAAAGGGAGTGGGCACAAGGAGGGTGTAGCCACCCTCAGGGACAGTAGCCATTGTCTACTGCCCTCTGACCCCTAACATGCCCCTAAATCTAGGATTTAAGGACCTCCCTGAACCCAGCTCACCAGATTCCTGGCGACCTACAAGAAGAAGAAGGACTACTAAGCTGAAAACCCCAGTAGAGAAAAAAGAAGAGGACAACTGCTTTGGTCCCAGCCCTACCCGCCTGTCTCCTGCTTCAAAGAATCTGCAAAAAGAGCAGAGACGCATCCAGCGGCCCCAGCGACCTCTTCTAACTCCAGAGGACTGCCCTGCACCCAAAAGGACCAAGAACTCCCGAGGACATCAGCTCTGTCTGAAGAAACCTACAACTAAGGACTCCCACCTCACCCTAGATGCGTGAGTCCTCACCCCTGTGCACCCGACGCCCATGGCCCGTGTCCAGGTGGTCCACCCAGCAAAAGAGGGTCCCCAGGCGATAACAGGCAAGTGCCCACCCTGGGTTGACCTCTACACCCCTCCACGACAACAACTGCAGAGGGAAATCCCGAGGACCCACCCGACCACGAGCTCTGGATGAAGATATCCAATGCCTAAAGGACATACTGCACCCGCAGCCCCTATGCCTTGGAGAAACCGACCCCCAGTGCCTCATCGTTCAGCAGGCAGCCCTCCTCCCTGTCCGACTGATGGTGTGCCCAAGACCCCCCCCCCGGTCCCTGCCTGCAGCCTCTGAGTGACCCCCAGGGTCTCTTCATAGACCTGCACTGGAAACCCAACGTTCTGTTTGCACCCTGCACCCCGCTGCCCCTGTGCTGCTGAGGGTGTGTGTTTGGTGCCTACTTGTGGCTCCTCCAGTGCTCTTCTAATCCCCTCTGGTCTGCTCTCTGAGTTCTGGGTACTTACCTGCTGGCTGACCGGATTCCGAGTAACCCTTTCTCCATAGGAGCCCATGTTAAAATTGCTCAACTGTGACCTCTGCACCCTGCCAGCCCCGTGTTGCTGGTGGTGGGTGTTTGGGGTTAAGTTGAACCCCCAACCAGTGGACTTCCTAAATCCCGGAGATTGAGACTGTAAGTGTTGCACATACCTGTAAACAAATCTAACTTTTCTTCCCCCCAGGAACTATTTGAAAAATTCAGTGTCCATTTTTAAAATAGCTTTTTGCCTATAATTCAAAAACTGTATTACTTAGCTATGCCTGTGTGGAATACAAAACTTCTAGGGTACTTACCTGCAACTTGAATCTTGTAGTTCTAAAAATAAATTAAGGAAATATATTTTTGCAACATAAAAACCATTGGTCTGGAGTTAAGTCAGGAGTGTGTGCTTCTTCTTTTTTCTGTCTGTGGACAACAAATGCTTTGCACTACCCTCTGATAAGCCTAACTGCTCGACCACACTACCACAAAAAGAGCATTAGTATTATCTATTTTAGCCTCTGTCAAGCCTCTGGGGAACCCCTGAACTCTGTGTACACTATATCTCATTTTGATATAGTATATACAGAGCCAGAGTCCTACACATGACCTCTGCCCGTAAGGTGAGCACGCTACAGGCTTTGTCATCTACGCTGCCCTACCTTACCATATATCCTGACAAAGTAATGCTTCGCACACGGTCCTCCTTTCATCCAAAAGTGCTTACACCCTTCATGTAGGCCAGTCCATCACCTTGAGGAGAACCTCCACTGTCTGGACCCAAAAAAGAGCTTTAGCATTCTCACTTGATCATGCCAAAGATTTCTGGGTGGTTGCTCAACTCTTTGTTGGGTATGTGGGTGCACAGAAAGGTCGAGCAGTGCAGAAGAGAACCATCTCTAGATGGGTTGTTCTCTGCATTAAAATGTTCTACGCATTGGCTGAAACGCAACCCCTAGAGGTCTTGCGGGCTCACTCTACCAGAGCGACAGCTGCAACCACTGTGTTAGCACGCGGAGTTCCAGTCCTGGACATCTGTCAGGCAGCAGCGTGGGCATACCTGCATATGTTCACTAAACACTACTGCCTGGACAGTCAGGCCCAGAGGGATGGGTACTTTGCCCATTCAGTCATGCAGGACTTCCAAGTGTGATCTTGATTTGCAGACCCCCCTCTGGGGAAGGCATTGCTTGGGTATCTGTTCTAAGATAAGGAATCTGCAACTAGAGGTCTCTATCAGAAGAACAAGTTACTTACCTTTAGTAACGCATCATCTGGTGGAGACATATTCTAGTTTCAGATTATTTACCAATCCACTCATCCTCCCCGCTCTGCGAACTGATTTCTATGGACAGGGACTTCCCTTTCAGGTCCCTAGTTCTGAAGGGTCAAGTGTTCTTCATGGCTCTGCACTTCTGGCATGGAAAGTTGTGAAAAGTAACTGATGTCAGCGCACCGGGGGTAGCACCTATATAGGTCCTATGATGTCATATCATGTGCATGCGATGCCAGTGACAGAGCCAGAGCTGCCCGACACCACCTGGCGGCATGCAGGGTACTGCTCGATAAAAATCTCCGGGTCCAGACTGAAATTCTAAGGTAAGGAATCTGCAAACAGAAAATGTCTCTACCAAATAATGCATTACCAAAGGTGAGTAACTTGTTCTTCATGTCTAAACTTATCTGATAGAAACTTCTAGCTGCATATTCCTTTTCTTAAAATTCCCTGGCATCAGCTTCGAATCCGGAACTTTTTTGCTGAGCAGTACCCTACATGCGCTGTCGGGTGGCGTGGTTCGGATCTGCATGCGTCGTCCAGCTCCGCGTGGTGTCGTCAGCGTCGTTGGAGCCATCTGTGACGTCACAGTCCTCTATATAGGCACCACCCCGGCGCACATATGTCAGTTCTTTTCCTTCCACACCAGTTAAGCGCAGATCCAGAAAGAGCTACCCTTTTTCTTCGATGGTTGTCAAGGTTTTTCGGCTTGATTGTTTGAACATGTCTTCTAGAAAGACTGGATTCAAACCATGTGGTGGATGTCATTGCACCATGTTGGTCACAAATCCACACAGAGTGTGTCTCTGATGTTAGGAGAAGGATCACGACTCGACTTCGTGTCCCCACTGTCGGGCCATGGCTCCGAATGCCTTTAGGGAGAGATCCCTCAAACTTCTAGCGGCCCGACAGCCGCCTTTGGTCGGCACGACTCCGAGGAAGTCACGGTCCCACAGTAGGAGGTTGTGGCACCGCTACCCGAGCCCCAAGTCCTCTTCCTCGCATTCAAGGTCATCCGATCATTCAGGAAAGAGGCACAAGAAGAAGAAGAAGTCCAAGTGGACTTCGACTTCACTATGCCCGTCGGCCGACGAGGCGTCTAGGGAACGTCGATGTTCTGAGCGTGGTTCCATGGAGCCGTCACCAGGGCTGACTCCGCGTATTCCCCCTTTTCCGGGGATAGGTGCAACCCCCACTCAAATAAAAGAGTTTTACGAGACCATGCGCCTTATTTCTGAGCGGGCTGCACCCTCGGGTGGGTCTTCGGGCCCTCGGGGTCAGCAGGGGTGCCATCGGGTTCAACGTTGGCGGCTTTGGCCTCGGTGCCGTTGGGGACCCCAGGATCCAATAGCAGATCCAGACGGGTCCCACACAGTCGACCTCCTCCGGCGCTGGGTCTGACGTCAACGCTTCCTCCACCACCGGCACCCACTGGTGGTAGCCCCATCCTCATTCCGGACGATCGGGGGCCGGAGCGACGTCGTACGACACTAACACCGATGGTGCTGATTAGGCCCAAATCATTGCCTGAGCCTTATTTTGAACAGCCAGGCACAGGAGAGGAGTGGAGGGTCTGAGGACCCTTTAGAGTGTGAGTTGGAGCAAGAACAGGACTGGTATGAGGATCTAGGCCGGTAAACCAGTGGACTGGACACATCTGCAGATACTGGCATGCTTTCGCCTCCTAATGTGGCTACGGAGGAGGGAGCTTCTTATGCTATGGTGGTGCATAGGACAGCTGAGGTCTTGGACCTAGACTTGCCCAGGGTGCCAGTCAGGACGAATCTCCTGACAGAGGTGCTTCAGCCGGGGGTGACTACATCAGACCCGATGTTGCCCTTCAGTGAGGCCCTAACGGATGTCCTTCTGGGAACATGGTCCAAACCCAGCACAGGGACTCCTGTGAATAGGACAGTCGGCCGCCCACATAGACCTGCTCCAAACGACCCTAGTTTCCTTACCCAAGGTGGTCCAAGCCTCCACTTCCTGTGATGCCTTCCCTTCCGCCCCTCCTAGTGTGGTTCTGCAAGACCATGTCCTTCCAGTTGGAGGGAGGATTCAATTTCATTTCCCTCACTGGCATTCCATCACAGCGGACAGATGGGTCTTGCAGAACATACGGAAGGGCTATTCCCTCCTCTTCCAGTCTTTCCCTCCTGCTATCCCTCCGATAAAAGAACGGTTGGTGAAGGACCATTCGGTTTTGCTCTGCAAAGAAGTTACGGCTCTCTTGGCCAAGGGAGCTGTAGAAAGAGTCCCGATGTCAGAAGTAGGCAGTGGTTGTTATTCCCGCTACTTTCTGATTCCCAAGAAGAACAAGGGCCTTTGCCCTATCCTGGATTTAAGGGACCTCAATCTCTTTCTCAAGAAGGAGAAATTCAAGATGCTCACTTTTGCTCAGGTCTTGTCTTCCCTAGACCAAGGAGACTGGATGGTAGCGTTGCACTTGCAGGATGCATATTTTCATATCCCCATCCTGCTCGCCCACAGGCGTTACTTGCGGTTCAAGGTGGGCCAAGAGCACTTTCAGTTTACCATGCTCCCCTTCGGTCTCACCAGTGCCCCTGGGGTGTTCACCAAAGTGATGGCGGTGGTGGCAGCTCATCTGCGCAGGTTAGGGATTTCAGTCTTCCCCTACCTAGCCGATTGGATGTTAAAGGCTCCGACGCCCCAGGCTCTCGTCACCCATCTCTAGACAATGGCGAACCTCCTTCATTTGCTCGGGTTCACTATAAATGTGCCGAAGTCACACCTGACTCCTTCTCAGAAGCTCACTTTCATTGGACCAGTTCAGGACACAGTCCAGTATCAGGCCTATCCTCCCAAGCAGGGAGACCAGGATATTCAGGTTATGATACCGATGTTTCGTCCTCTATCCTGGATTTCGGTGACACAGACTCAGGCTGTTGGGACTCATGGCTTCCTGCATCCTGTTGGTCAAGCATGCCATATGAGGGCAATGCAGTGGGACCTGAAGTTCCAATGGGCACAGCATCAGGGAAATCTTACTGACGTGGTTCAGATCTCAGAGGGAACTGCAAAGGATCTGCAGTGGAGGTTAGTGAACTGCGATTGGGTCAAAGGCAGACTCCTCTCCCTTTCCCAACCAGATCTCACAGTAGTGACAGATGCGTCACTTCTGGGATGGGGCGGCCATCTGGGTGAGGTGGAGATCTGAGGTCGCTGGTCTCTGGCGGAATCCGGGCTCCATATCAACTTGTTGGAGCTTCAGGCGATCCGGCTAGCATTAAAAGCATTTCTTCCTGTTGTGAAAGGGAAGGTAGTGCGGGTGTTCATGGATAACACTACCGCAATGTGGTACTGCAACAAGCAGGGCGTTGTGGGGTCGTGGACCCTTTGTCAAGAGGCTCTGCGTCTCTGGACATGGCTGGAACAGTAGTGCATATCCCTGGTGGTTCAACACCTGGCAGGTTCTCTGAAAGCCAGGGTTGGCGAACTCAGCCGACAATGCTTAGCGGATCACAAATGGTATCTCCATCCGGAGGTGGCGCAAGGACTCTTTCAGCAGTGGGAAGAGCCTTGCTTAGATCTGTTCGCCTCCATAGAGAACGTGCAATGTCAGCCGTTTTTCACTTTGGAGTTTCCAAGGGGGCTATCGCTAGGTAACGCTTTTCATCGTGAGTGGAGTTCAGGCCTCCTGTACGCCTTTCCGCCCATACCACTTCTGCCCAGAGTTCTCAAGAAAATAAAGAACATCCGGGCCCAAATAATCCTGGTATACAGAGCTTCTCAAAATGAGCATCAGTCCTCCAATCAGGTTGCCTCTTCGGGAGGATCTTCTGTCACAGCAGCAGGAGAAGGTTCTCCACCCGAACCTGTCAACTTTGCGGCTTCATGCGAGGAGGTTGAGAGGCGACAGTAGATGGTTTATGACCTCTCTTCTGAAGTCTGTGATGTCATTCTGGCAGCCAGGCATCCCTCTACTAAGTCGATTTACGCCTGCTGGTGGAAACGTTTTGTTTCATATTGTACAAAGAGGTCTATTGATCCTCTTTCTTCTTCTCTATCTAATGTCCTTTTGCTTAGTCTATCACTCGCCCAACAGGGTTCCTCCTTAGGGACTCTCAAGGGCTATCTTGCTGCCTTATCAGTGTTTCTACTCTTGCCCGACCAACCATCTTTGTTCAAATCTCCCATTGTACAGAGATTTTTAAAAGGCCTTGTGCATATGTTTCCACCTGTGCCTTTTATGATGCCCCAATGGGATCTTAATCTAGTACTCACTTTCCTAATGTGTGCTCCTTTTGAGCCATTACATAACTGTCCTCTCCAGCTGCTCACTATCAAAACAGCCTTCTGCCAGGAGAGTGAGTGAGCTGCAGGCTTTATCATCAAACCCGCCGTATCTCACGATATATCCTGATAAAGTAGTCCTCAGAACTTGTGCCTCTTTCCTCCCCAAGGTGGTGACCCCTTTCTATCTGGGTTAGAACATCACCTTGCCCACCTTCTTTGCCCCACCGCATCCCTCTAAGGAAGAGGAGTGTCTCCATGGGCTGGACCCAAAGAGAGCGTTATCGTTCTACCTTGACCACACAAAAGAGTTCCCGGTGGACAACCAACTCTTTGTGGGGTACGTTGGTGCAAAGAAGGGTTGGGCAGTACAGAAATGATCAATTTTGCGCTGGGTCGTTCTCTGTATAAAGATTTGCTATGCTTTGGCTAAGAAGCAGTCTTAGAGGGCTTGAGGGAACACTCTACCAGAGGGAAAGCTGCTACCACTGCGTTGGCTCGTGGTGTGCCGGTACTTGACATATGCAAAGCAGCAACGTGGGCTTCCTTGCAGACGTTTGCAAGACACTACTGCCTGGTAAGTCAGGTGAGGAGAGAGGTTAATTTTGCCCGCTCGGTCCTGCAGGACTTCCTGGTGTGAAATATATCCTATTCTAAGGTAAGGAATCTGCAGCTAGAAGTCTCTATCAGATGAACAAGTTACTTAACTTCCGTAACAAATTATCCCGTAGAGACTCTATCTAGCTGCAGATTCCTTACACCCACCCAAGCCTCCCCGCTCCGCAGATATATACATCATGTTTTTATATTTTTGCCTTTCTTAAAGGCATGTCTTTTTCCTCAAACAATCAAGCGTAAAATGAAAATGTTTGTTGGTTCTTCAATGACTCTGCGTTTCTGGCGTGGGAAGTTGTGGCAAACAACTGACATATGTGCGCCGGGTTTGGTGCCTATATAGAAGACTGTGACATCATAGATGGCTCCAACGAGGCTGACAACACCAGGCGGAGCCAGAGGACGCATGCGGATCCGAATAACGCCACATGGCGGCGCGCACATGGTACTGCTCAGCAGAAAAGTTCCGGATTCGAAGCTGATGCCAAAGAATTCTAAGGTAAGGAATCTGCAGCTTGATAGAGTCTCTACCAAATAATTCATTAGCGAAGGTAAGTAACTTGTTCTTCAGGGCTAATGTTAGACTTCAGGTCTAAACTTAGACCTATGGTCTAAGTTTATCTTTGTGAATCAGACCCTCAGTGAGCTCAGCACCAAGGGAACCTGTTGGATTCCATTCAGGTTTTGGAGGAGACTGTTAAGGGTCTGCAGTGGAGGCTGCTCGACCACAGTCGAACCGGCAGAAGGCTAAAGTTAGACTTCAGGTCTAAACTTAGACCTATGGTCTAAGTTTATCTTTGTGAATCAGACCCTCAGTGAGCTCAGCACCAAGGGAACTAGTTGGATTCCATTCAGGTTTTGGAGGAGACTGTTAAGGGTCTGCAGTGGAGGCTGCTCGACCACAGTCGAACCGGCAGCAGAGCTCTCTCTACCCAATCTAAAATTGACATCAGAGAACCCTTGCTCCCACTGAGACCTGGCGCCACATCAGCCTCCAGTAGTTGTGGGTGATTCGTTGAGCACTAAAGGTCTTCCTCTTGCCTCATCAAGCAGAGGCTAGTTCACATTCTCACTGACAACACCACTGCCATATGGTACTGTAGCAAACAGGGCGGAGCAGGATCCTGTGCCAGAAGGTTCTGTGCCTCTGGAACTGGCTGAGGTGTGAGAACATTTCTCTGATAGTCAACTACTTGGGAGGATCTTTGAATGCCAGGGTAGGCCAACTCAGTTGGTGCTGCTTAGCGGATGACAAATTGCAGTTGCACCCCAATGTCGCACAGGCTATCTTCCAGCAATAGGGAGAATCCTGATTCAGTCTTTTCACCACAGCCAAGAATGCATAGGATCATAGCTCTTGCACATTGGTGTTCACAAGCCAAGTCTCTCTCTGAGATGCTTCCACCCTACAGTGGAGCTCAGGGCTCCTGTGTGCCTTCCCGCCTCTACCTCTCCTGTCCAGAGTTCTGAGAAAGGTCAGGAACACCTAGCCCAAAGTAATTTTAGTGGCTCCAATTTGGGCAAAAAAAATGTAGTACGAGGAACTTCTGCATAAACATCTGTTACATGGTCCACTTCGGGAGCGTTTTCTTTCATAGCAGCAGGGGAGAGTCGCCCTCGGGAGGGCCTGCAGAAACTAGACCTCCATGTTTGAGATTGATCAACAGCAGCTCATTGCTGTTGAACCTTCCCCCCAAGGTAGAGGATGTCATCTTGGCAGTGAGGCGGTATCCACAACAACTATCTAGGCTCAATGTTAAAAAAAGTTTGTGGCTTGGTGTACTCATCGGATAGAACCATTTCAATCCAAATTATTGCATTTGCTGCTATTAGTGCTATATTTAGTCCAGCAAGGACTTGCTGTGGCCACTGGTAAAGAACATTTGTCAGCTTTGTTAGCCTTTTTACATTTACCGGATCAACCATTGTTGTTGAGGTCACTTGCTGATGTTTGTTTTCAGAAAGATTTAGTCCATATTTCCACCCAAACCATTTGTGATGCCGCAGTGTATACTTGATGCGCACCCCAATCGAACCAGTGTACAGCTCTACTTTGTTCCTTTTGAGTTTGAAAACAGCCTTTCTCATAGTGATAACATCAGCTCGCCACAGGAATGAGTTTCATGCGATGTCTGTCCAGTGGCAATATTCAGCCTTGTGTTATGGACGAGGGTGGCATACCTGCCCAAGGTTGTGATGCTTTTCTATATCAGACAATCTGTCTTCGTTCCAACTTTCTTTGCTCCACATCATCCCTCGAAAGAGGAGAAAGACTCCATCATTTGGATCCCAGAAGAGCTTTTACATCGATCACACCAAGAACCATCAGAGAGACACTCAGCTTGCTATGGGGTTTGCAGAAGCAAAGGATGTTAAGGCAGTGGAGAAAATGTCAAGGTGAATTGTCCTCTGCATCAACATCTGTTATGTATTGATGAAGAAACAGCCAGAGGGATTTAGGACTATTTCCACTAGAGCCAAGTCTGTTACTTCTGCGCTAGCATATGGAGTACCACTTTTGAATGTGTCAGGCTATAATGTGGGCACCAGTTCACATTTACATGAAGCACTACCACCTGGATAGCTAGTTTTATTGGAAAGGACACATTGCCTGTTGATTCCTGCAGGCCTTTTTGGTCTGAGCGATATCACAGGTCCATCACCTTCAGAGGTGCTGCCTTGGTATTCATTAACAAGGTGAGTAGTCTTCGGTTAGAAATATCCATCAGAAGTTACTTAACTTTGGTAATGCTCTTTCTGATGGATACTTTATATATTCCTTACTGACCCTCCCAACTCCCTGTTCTGTGGAATGGACTCTTCATCTTAAAAAGGTCCCAGTCTACAGCCCAGCACCCTGTTAAATCAGATCCGCCAATGGCTTTGTGTCCGACAACATGGGAAAGTTCAGAAAGAAACTGACTTCAGTTCTCAGTGGTGGCGATTATATGTGACTCTGACATCACTTTCTGAGCAGGGCGGAGTTGACACAGAGCTGTACAACCCACCTACCAGTGCGTAAGGGAATTGCTGAAAAAAATCTCTGGATCCAGTCTAGCACCTAAGGGTGTTCACAGGGTGAGGAATCTGCAGTTATATAGAGTATCCATTAGAAAGAGCAGTACCGTATTTAAGTGAATTGTTCTTCTTGCATCCTCCTCGTCTCACATGCACACTGGCACATGAGGGCCCACCAGTTGTGCTTCTGAAAGCAGTGGTTCTAACATCATGTAGATTGGGCAAATTCCATCATTATCTCTTCAGGTGCTGCAGTGGACTTGAGTTGGTGGGCTGTGGAGGAGAACCTGGCTTGAGAGATGTCCTTTTATTCCGCACCGGCAGTGGCTATGGTAGTGACAGACGTGTACAAATTGGGGTTTTTCATCTGGAAGAGCTGAATGTAAGAGGACTCTGGCTACAGGAAGAGCAGGGATTGCCCATAAACCTGCTGGAATCAGGGAAATCAGGCTAGCATTCAGGGCAACATAATTTAATCACAATGTGGTACATCAACAAGCAGGGAGGACTGCGGTCTCATCTTGGCTGTCAGGAAGCAGTGATGCTCTAGACTTGGGCTCACCAACAGGGCCTGTGGTTGGTTGCAAACCATCTAGCCAGCTCATTGAACATCAGAGTTGGCAGCATCTTGCAGACGATGAGTGATGTCTATATGTGGAGGCTGTTAAAGATCTGTGTGGCCTTTGGGGCATGCCTCAGGGGAACTTCTTGCTCCTCATGAGATTGCACATTATCCTACATTCTGTGCTCTCCAGCATCCATTGCAAGGAGCCTTAGGGGGGGTGCGTTTCAGTTAACTTGAAGGGTTCTGCTTCACTTCACATTTCCTCCTATACTCTTGATTCCTCAGGTTTTGAGCGAAATTCTCCAGGCCCTGACCCAAGTAATTTTTGTCTATCCAGTCCTGGAGATCTGTCAGGCGGCAACGTGGGTGTCCTTGCACACGTTTGTGAAACATTAGTGCCTGGTCAGTCAGGAACGAAGGGATGGGTACTTTACCTGTTCAGTCCTGCAGGACTTTCTACTGTAAGTGGTATCCGCAGCCCACCGCCAGGAGGTTATGGCTTGGGTATCTATTCAAAGGTAAGTAATCTGCAGCTAGAAGTCTCTATCAGGTGAAAAAGTTACTTACCTTCGGTAACGCATTATCTGGTAGAGACTTGGCTCAGTGGCCGCCTTTACCTTCCTGACTCCGAATGCCTGCCTCCACATGCGGCCTGTCCAAGAAAGTCTTGAGAACCAGTGAGACCAACTAACGGGCAATGGGGAGGACAGAATCAACCAATTCCTTAATGAAAAGCAGTCCCTAAAATGGTGGTGCTCTCCTGCCAACCTATTTCAAGGGTTGCCATTTCATCAAAAGGTTCCCTCTCAGACCATAGTGATGGATGCATCACTACTAGGGTGGGGAGCCCACATAAATCACCTCCAAATTCAGGGCACATGGTCTCCAAGAGAGATGACATATCACATCAATCACCTTGAGTTCCGGGCAGTTCATCTGGCGCTGAAAGCTATTCACCTATCATTCAAGACCTAGTTCCTGCTTGTTCAGATGGACAATACAACCACCATGTACTGCCTCAACAAGAATGGGAGAACGAGGTTCAGACCCTTGTCACACGAGGCCAATACCTTCTGGAAATAGCTCATAGCCATGGGCCTGAAGATCACGACAACCCACTTTCCAGGTGTACAAAATGCTCAAGCATGCACTCTCTGTAGTGTTCTGAAAGAAAATCACAAATGGGTCTTTGCACAACGTCGTACAGAATATCTTCAAACTGTGGTGTGCTCCAAAAATTTACTTGTTCGCCACCGCAGAAAACAAAAAATGCTAAAACTTCCAACCAGGGACACTGGGGAATGCCCTATGGATCGACTGGTCCAGCAAATTTCTCTATGCTTTTCTGCCAATTCTCCTGACACGTCAGTCCTCATCAAACTGTCCCACTGGAGAGGCGCACTGTACTGAGTCCAGGCAACCGTTAGTGATAGTGCAGGATGTTCTAGATAACTAGAGGTCTCAGAGGGATAGCTGTAGAGAGCAGCTAACGCTTATCCAGGAGGGTGTAAAGCAGGTTCAACTACCATATAAGTCAGTCAGTGAGATACACACAGGAAAGAACTACACCGGTGTTAGAAAAATATTCTCTATTTATTGTAACACACACACTAGAACTAACTTTGGTATATCTCCTAACCGGAGATATGATCACACAAAAATGTACTTAGAAAGGGGTGTGTACAGGTATATAATAACATGCGCCCCTATGCGGGGCTCAACCATATACTAAGTAAATGAAATACTAGAATCACTCCCAACCCAAACTACCACCCCAGGACCCTTAGGACTGGGGAAACACAGGAACTCCCAAGGTAAGTAAGTCGGATTCATCAGGCGCCCCTGTGCAGATGTGTATCTCCGGGTGTCCATAGGAAAATGAGGGAAAATTGAGGTTGGAGTTTTGGAGTTTTATGACCCTTGCCAGAGGACCCTGAGGACACCCAATGGGACAAGGGAAGTTGGATAGGACCCCCACCCCTGGATACCCAGAACAGTGAAGTACCTACACCATGCAGCCCAGTTTCATTGGGGTGAATTTTTGTTGGAACCTCCCGTTGAAGTCAGTGGGGACCTCGGTTGTCCAGCTGCTGTTGTGACCTGTGGACAAGGTCATTGGAACCCAGTCACAGATTCTGGAAGAATAGGACCTGGGGAGAGAGGGGACAGAGTCCAGACCACCTGGAGGTGACCAGGTGGTGCAGGAGTGCAATGCCCACCCTTCTTGGTAATGGTTTCCTGTTGGACGGTGGTTGAAGAAGTGCAGCTGTGGAGTCCAGGCGATGTAGAAAGGTCCTAGGACTCGTCCAGAAGCTGTCCCGTGCCGGTCATCGGATTGCAGAGAGGTCAGGGCCACCAACAAAGCTTGGCAAATCCAGGGAAGCATTGCAAGGAGTTTGCGGGATTTGTGGGGACCAGCAAGGTCCAGGTGACCCAACCTTTGCAGGTAGGTCAGGGACAGCCCTTAGTAGGCAGGAGTGCCAGCAGGAATTTATGGTGCCCCCAGGTGGACACTGTGGCAGCAGGCACAGGGAGTCGCAGGGTGGCCTCTGCAGCCCAGCAAAGAGGGGAGCCCACGTTTCAGAATTTTGCAGTGAGGATGTCATTTTTGGAGTTGGAGAGTGCTGGAGGCTGGGGCTTCATGGAGCTAGGAGGTCTTCAGACTGAAAAGCGAACAAGTCTTGGCAAAGACAAACAGACGTGGTACCCAGGGGTTCCAGCCAAGCAGCTCCAACGAGGGACCACAGACTTCTCAGATGCAAAGAAGATAGGTCAGACCTCTGGAGAGCCACATAACCACCACCTGTGTTGTAGAGCCTTGGGCCACGGGTTGCAGAAGTCTTACAGAACTTGGAAACAAAGTTGCAATAGGAGCCCTCCTACTGGTTACAGTCTGGCTCTCAGTCACAAACAGCAGTTGTTTGTGTGTCCAGGAAGTGTTTTTGCAGAGGAGACTTTCAGGTGTATCTTGAAGTCTTGCAGACAAATTCAGGGTCGCACCCTCAGGGGAGCCGTTAAGTAACCCAGGAACGGGGTTGGACACTTTCTGCCAGGACCCACCTATCAGGGGTGAGGGACATCACCCAGCCAGACTAACAGGTCAGATGCTCCCAAGGGGCCTCTGCTCATCTTATTTCCAAGATGGCAGAATCAAGTGGCCACCTGACAGAGCCCTATGCACCTCCTTAGGGGAGGAGCTGGAAAGGAAGGTGGTCACTCCCCTGTCCTTTGTGTGGTTTTGCGCCAGACCGGCAGCTGGGGGCTCCTGTACTGAAGTAAACAAGTTTATGCATGGAGGGCACCAAATGTTCCCTTCAAAGCAGTCTGGTGGCACTCAGAGGCACCCCTACCCCACCCCAAGGACACCTATTTCTGAGGGAGAGGTGGTCACACATCTCCTATATAGGTAATGAAGGAATGGAGTCTGGGGTTTGTAGGTGCACATCTGCTCATGCAGGGGTGCCCTCACACTAAGAACCAAGCACCCTGCCCTTGGGCTGAAGAGCCTTCCTTAGGGGTGACTTATAGGGTCAGTGTGCAGTGACCATGATATAAGGTAAACCTGATATCTGGAGTGAAAAGTGCATGCACCATTTCACACAGGCTGCAAAGGCAGGCCTGTCGTCACAGTTTTCATGGATCCCCATGTGTGGCACAATAAATGCTGCAGCCCATGAGGGACCCCTGTTGTACCAATGCCCTACGTATCTAAGTACCATATACTAGGGACTTACATGGGTGCACCAGTATGCCAATTGTGGGGTGTAAAAGTTACCTACCAACTACATTTAGGGGAGAGAACACTGACACTGGGGCCCTGATTAGCAGGATTCCAGTGTACCACAGTCTAAACACACTGACACCAGGCGAAAAGTGGGAGTAACTACGTCAGAAAGGTGCTACCTTCCTGCAGCCATGTCAGTGGTGGTTTACGGAACCTGCTTTACAAGTCAGAGCATCCACATCTCAAGCTGCCATGTAGACTGAACTTGCTAATGAAATTTGGAGGCCATATGGTTCACCCCAATCTCACCTCCTTACATTTGGTTGCATTGCTCCTAAGCTAGTGCAGTACTGACATTTGAATCTACCACAAGCCTCCCTGTCCTCCAAATGCCTTCAAGTGAAAGAGATTTTGCATTTGGTGTTCCTCCCAAGAATGTAGAACCTACATCTTTTCAGGAAGATGTTATTCTTCCATATTTAGTACATTTGGCAAAATCTGGCTTACAATTCTCTTCCATAAAAGTTCACTTGGCAGCCCTTGCTGCCTACAAAAAATGTATTTCACAAACCTCTTTTTTTCAAAATCCCTGTGATCAAGGATTTTCTAGAAGGGTTGAAGGAGGTTTTCCCTTCGATTAGGTGTCCTTCCCTCCCTGGCAGCTGAACATAGTCCTTTCATGACTGATACAGGACCCTTTCAAACTCATTCACAAGTCATCTCTGCAACATCTCTCTTGGAAAAACGCTTTCCTTGTAGCAATCACATCAGCTCATATGGTTAGTGAGATCCAATCATTATGTCCTGCTGAACCATACTTAGTCTATCACTCTAGTAATGTTGTCATGAGGACTCACCCAAAATTCTTCCCAAAGGGTATTTTGGATTTGCATGTCAATCAGACAGTTTCATTACCAACATTCTTTCTGCATCTTTCGACCCCGGCCGAAAGATCCCTTCATTAACTAAATATAAGGGGGGGTCTTAAAGTTTTATCTAGATAAAACTTGTGACATACACATATCGAAACAATTGTTTATCAATTATGGCCTATGGTTTAGCCACTTCCAAATAATCCAATTCCCTATTCATAGTGTACTGCATTCTGTTCTGCTATCAAAAAGCCAACAAGCCCTTATCAGCTAGACCAAAGACACATTCTGCTAAGGGCAAAGTGGCTACTGCCGTGCTAAAGAGAAATGTCCCTATAGCTGAAATTTGCAAGGCAGCTACATGGAGGGCTGTTGACATGTTCACCAACCACTACTGCTTGGACTCAGTTGCCAGAGCTGATGCTCAAGTAGGACAGGATTCCCTCAGAAATGTATTTGCTTAATTGGCTAGATTACTCAAATCTATGTCTTTTGCAAAGGTCTTGATGGTTATGGTATGTCTACTCCATTAACTGCTTAGGACTATCAGTGGAAATCCCCTAAGAGAGAAGGGACAGTTTCTTATCTGTAATCCCAGTTCTGTCATAGGGGAATCTCCATTGAAGCCATAAGCAACCCTCCCACCTCCTGGGTGAAGAATACAAAAGCCATTATGGTACCTACCTATCTATTAGACCTGACAGCCTTGGGGTGGTCTTCCCCCAACTTTTTGCCTGGTTCTCCCCATTTTTCTGATCTTGTTTTTGCCAGTTTTTGGACTCTGCGTAATTTACCACTGCGAACCAGTGCTAAAGTGCTTGTGCTTTCTCCCCTAAACATAGTAACATTGGCTCACACGCCATTGGCATATTCAATTTACCTCTAAGTCTCTAGCAAAGTGCACTACATGTGCCTATGGCCTGTAAATTAAATACTATTAGTGGGCCTGCAGTACTGATTGTGCCACCCCTTTACCATGTCTCAGGTCTGCCATTGCAGGCCTGTGTTTGCAGTTTCACTGCCACTTCGACTTGGCATTTAAAACTACTTGCCAAGCCTTAAAGCCCCCTTTTATTACAAGTCACCCCTAACGTACACCATAGGTAACCCATAGGGCAGGGTGCTATGTAAGTAAAAGATGTACTTTTAAGTTTTACTTGTCCTGGTAATGAAAAACTCTCTAAGTCGTATTTCACTACTGTGAAGCCTGCTCCTCTCATAGGCCAGCATTGGAAATTCCCTTATATACTCTTAAGTGGTAATTTCTTATCTGAGAGGAGTCACCTTGTCATATTTGGCATGGTTGGAATGGTAGTGCGAAATGCTGCTTACTGGTGAATTTGGCTTTTACATTAGTAGTTTATAAATGCCACTTTTAGAAAGTAGACATTTCTCTGCCCTTACTGCTCTCTGTGACTTACAGCCTGTCTCCATCTATGTCTGTGCTGGTTGACAACTCCGCTTGTGCAGTCCTCCCAGACAGCCATAAACACAGAGACACCCAGCTGCATCTGCATTCTGATGGCTCTTCCTGGGCGGCAGTAAGGGTGGAGAGGCTCTCACACTTCAAAGGCTAGTAGCCTGACATCATACAAAGTACTGATCGCCCCCCACAGACCTCCTGGTGGACAGGGCTGGGTTGAAAGAGGAATTTGTACACTTTAAAACCACTCTTTGAAGTTTCTTTGACTTCAAATGTATCTTTGGGTGTACATATACTGGGCCTGTGGCCTGCTGGCCCCTGACTCTGCTGGAAACACTCTACCTTCCCCAAAAAGTGCTCTCCAAAGGCTTGGACTGAGCTTGCCTCCTGTTCTGAAGTCTCAGGGTAATCAAAGACGCCTGCAAAAATCAACGTATCTGATAGAGACTTCTAGTTGCAGATTCCTTACCTTTGAATTTCCCCAGGCGTCAGACTGGATCCGGAGAATTTTTCTTCGAGCAGTGCCCCTGTCCGCCATTAGATGGCGTCGGTCTACTCTGCGGGCATCGTTGGTGTCATGGTCACCGTGATGATGTTGCAGTCATATACAGGCAGTGGTGGTTATCGAATCCAGATTGGGTCAGTGGCAGATCCCTCTCCTTTCGCCAACCAGATCTCACAGTAGTGAGAGATGCATCACTCCTGGGATGGGGCGGCCACATGGGAGAGGCAGAGGAGTACAGGCTCCACATCAACCTTTTGGAGCTCCGGGCGGTCCGACTCGCATTGAAAGCATTCCTTCCCTCTCTCAAAGGAAAAGTGGTGCAGGTGTTCACCAACAACACCACCGCGACATGGCATTGCAACAAACAGGGCGTAGTGGAGTCATGGATCCTTTGTCAAGAGGCTCTTCGCTTCTGAACATGGCTGGAACACCAGGGCAGTCATGGATCCTTTGTCAAGAGGCTCCTCGCTTCTGCACATGGCTGGAACACCAGGGCATTTCCCTGGTGGTTCAACATCTGGTGGGCTCTCTGAACGCCAGAGCAGACAAACTCAGACGTTGATGCGTAGTCAATCACGATTGGCGTCTCCTCCCGGCGGTGGGCATGGTCTCTTTCAGTAGTGGGGACAGCCTTGATTAGACCTGTTCACCTCCTTAGAGAACGCGCAATTTGAGCAGTTTTGTGCGTTGTAGTTTCACAGGCAGCACTCACTTGGCGACGCTTTTCATCACGAGTGGAACTCAGGCCTCCTGTACGCCTTCCCACCAATACCACTTCTGCCCAGAGTTCTGAAGAAGACCAGGCTACTGGGCCCAAGTAATCTTGGTAGCTCCGTACTGGGCACAAAGAGTCTAGTATTCCGAGCTCTTGAGCATGGCCATCGATCTTCCGATCAGACTGCCCCTTCGGGAGGATCTTCTGTCGCAGCAGCAGGGGACAGTTATCCACCCTGACCTGTCCAGTCTCCGCCTCCATGTGTGGAGATTGAGCGGCGACAGTTGACGGCTTTTGACCTTCCACCCGAAGTCTGTAATGTCATCTTGGCAGCCAGGCGTCCCTCCATCAAAACGGTATACGCCTGTCGTTGGAAGAAATTTGTGGCATGGTGTCTCAACAAATCTGTTGATCCCCTCTCTGCACCTCTCTCAGAGGTTCTCCTCTTTATTCTCCCTCTTGCCCAGCAGGGTCCTACTCTGGGCCCCTTCAGGGGATATTTGTATGCCAACTCTGCCTTCTTAAGACTACTAGACCAACCTTCTCTTTTCAAATCTCTCATTGTTGGGTGGTTTCTTAAAGGCATCACTCATATGTTTCCTCCCGTCCCGTTCATCATGCCCCAGTGGGATTTGAACTTGGTCCTCACATACCTCATGTGCGCCCCTTTCAAGCCACTCCGCAACTGTCCTTCACGGCTCTTAACCCTTAAAACATCTTTCTTGATTTGCATCACCTCTGTTCGCAGAGTAAGTGAGCTTCAGGCTCTTTCTTCAAAGCCACCATTCCTAGCAGTGCATCCTGACAAAGTGGTGCTCTGTACCAGGGCTTCCTTTCTTCCCAAAGTGGTAACGCCTTTTCACCTAGGCCATTCGATCACCTTGCCTACTTTTTACACCCCCCCATATTCCTCTCATGAGGAGGAGAGACTCCACCGTGTGGATCCAAAAAGAGCATTGGCATTCTATCTAGATCGTACCAAAGATTGCCGGGTGGACGATCAACTCTTTGTGGGATATGTGGATGCCAAGAAAGTGAAGGCGGTGCAAAAGAGGACCATCTGACGATGGGTAGTCCTCTGCAACAAGATGTGCTGCACTTTGGCAAAAAGCAACCCCCTGAAGGTTTATGTGCTCATTCTACTAGAGCAACTGCTGCTACCACAGCGTTAGCATGCAGAGTTCCAGTCCTGGATATCTGTCTGGCCACAACGTGGGCGTTCTTACATACGTTCACCAAGCACTACTGCCTGGACAGTCAGGTCCGCAGGGACGGCTATTTTAGCTGTTTGGTCCTGCAGGATTTTTTGGCGTGATCTTAGTTCGCAGCCCACCACCGGGGATGGTATTGCTCGGGTATCTATTCAAAGGTAAGGAATCTGCAACTAAACGTCTCTATTAGATGTACAAATTACTTACCTTCTGTAACGAGATATCTGGTATAGACATATTCTAGTTGCAGATTCCTTACTGCACTGCGAACTGATTTCTAGGGACAGGTACCTCCCTCTAAGGGCCCTAGTTTTGTTGCACCATCCTCAGTGTTCTTCAAGGCTCCATGCTACTGGCGTGGAAAGTCTTGAAAAGAAACTGACATCAGCGCACCGGGGTGACGCCTATTTATGCCCGCAGCACCATCACGGCGACCTCAACGCCAGCAACGCCCGCGGAATCGACCGACGTACTGCTCGAAGAAAATTTCTCTGGATCCAGTCTGACACCTGGGGAAATTCAAAGGTAAGGAATCTGCAACTAGAATATGTCTCTACCAGATATATCTTTACCAAAGGTAAGTAACTTATACATCACCTGCAAAATCGATGCAGCACCTGTCTCATTGCTGGAAAATCACAGCATCGCCTGCCAGATCGACTCAGCGTCTGCTTCTTTCTACCAGCGCATTTTAGATTTTCAATGCACCGTCTCTGGTTGTCAAAATATCCCCTCATCGCATTGAGGAACCAAGGCTGCACTCCTGGAAATCGACGCATCACCTTGCTGCATGGAAATAATAAACAGATCTCCTTTGCCACACTGGAAGAAGCGATGCATCGCTTTATTTTCCAATGCAGCTCCTCCTCTGCGGCGTTATTTTTGATGCATCCCAGTTACTGTGTGTTAAAAAGATACAACTACTGATTCTTGTGGATTAAGACTAATTTAAAGCTACAAAAAGTGATATCTTGACTTGTGTATGTTGGATTCTTGTCTTATTTAATTCAGATAAATATGATCTATTTTCCTAAACTGGTGTCGAGCACTTTTTGTGGTGTTTTCATTGTGTTACTGTATGAGCTATTGCTCAAATACTTACAGAAGCCTTCTAAGTTAAGCCTGCCTGCTCTGTGCCAACGTACCCGAGGGTGAACACAGGATAATTTGGATTGTGTTATGACTTACACTGGCTAGGACTGTGGTCCCTACTTGGACAGGGTTCATACTTCTGTCAACTAGAGACAACATTATCTCTCACGAATCACGTCAAAAAGAACTGGAGCAACTGCCACCTGCTGGGCATGATTGGATGGATTCTGGTGGTCCCTGGGTTGTTAAAGGCACAGACTACACATAATGACAGCCTATGAAGCTACACTGTCCTGCTATCCTTCAGTTCTTTACTTTTTCAAAAAAGGGTTTGTGAAAGAGATGTATGCTGTTTTTACAAAACATTAGTGCTAAATTATACACAAATATAATTTTCTTGGCCCTTTTTTAAGTACAATATGTAGAATTGGACCATTGTATCCTGTTCCTATAGGCTGCATAATTTTCTCTTTCTTAAATGACTCTGCAGGCCTTCCAGAAGAAATGTGAATATCTACACTTAAAAAGTTATACTATTAAAAAGTGCTCCTGGATCCTCACATGTGGATGGGACTTTTCAGTGCCTATGACTTCAATGGAGATTCCCCAAAGAGAGAACTTGGAACGTTAGAAACCATTCCTTCTCTTCCGTCAGCCTAGCACTGAGATCAGTGAACACTCCATGCCTCTTGGGCCGTTACTCCCATACGATTTGGGTCTTGGTTGCGAAAGTGCTATCTATGATCTCAGAGGAGGCCTGAACCATACTCTCTCAGGCTATTGCTGACGGGCGGGATGAAGCAAAACTCACCATCCATTGTGGTCTGGTTACAACCAACTTGCTGGGCAGAGCTATTTCTACATCGGTGGTCCTCCAGCGCCACACGTGGCTGAGGACTAGTGTTTTTTCTGGGGATGTCCAAGCCTCGCTTATGGACATGCCCTTAAATGGCTTCTGTCAATTCAGAGAGAAGGCAGACTCAGTGCTAGTGCACCTTAAGGATTTCAGGGCTTTGGCACAGTCTTTAGGTCTCTCCATGACCCTCTGTCACCCGAGTCTGCTTTTCACCCCTATTGTGGCCACGAAATGGTTTCCAACCATGTCAATATCCTTGTAGCCTCCATGACCAGCAAGCTTCCATGCCCTTTCGTGGCCGAGAGGTCTGTTCCCACAGATCACGTGGGACAGGGAGCCAAAGGTCAGGCCAGTACACCACTCTCCTGGCGGTGGCAGCCTCCAATCCCCTTTAAATTGTCCTTCTCAATCACGAGCATCCAGTGGAGGCTAGGATACACCATCACCTACTCCACTGGAGGTCAATAACATCAAACCATTGGGTACTACAAATTGTATAAAGAAGCTACTTTGTCCCCTTTGTGGCTATTCCTCCACCTATGCTATTCACTTACAACCGGTTGATGAAGGACCATCTTTCATTACTCCACTGTGAAGTGTCAGCTATCTTGGCTATGGAGCTATAGCGATGGTAATGGCATCAGAAGTAGGTCGTGGTTGCTATTCCCGCTACTTTCTGTTGCCCAAGGAGGACAGAGGCTTTCGCCCTGTACTCGAGTTGCGCCTTCTCAGTTTCTACCTCAAGAAGGACAAATTCAAAAAGCTCACCCTCGCCCAAGCTCTGTCTGCCCTAAATTCAGGAGACTGGATGGTGGTGTTGAACAAGAAGGACACATATTTTCCCATCTCCATCTTGCCTGCCCAAAGACATTACCTGTGGTTCACGGTGGTCCACACCAGGGCTCCTCAGATGTTCACCAAAGTAATGCAACACATCTAGGTCTTTTCACCACCATTGCTAATGCTGGGACATCCCTTTTCGTGGTAATAACTTGCTTTACAAATAAATAAATTAATTGATCCATCGGTAATGTACTTTGTGCGTAAGTCTGACAGAGCCAACTTTGACCATTGTTTTTAGAATCACATACTCCACGAGGCAACTTTGTATGGAATCATATTCCAGAGGAATGAGTAGTTCTGAAGGTCCAAACCTTTCCAAAAAAGGGTTTGTGAAAGAGATGTATGCTGTAAGTCTGCATACAATCATACTTGTATACAAAGGACGTCACTGCTCAGTGTGGTGGTAATACCAGGGCCCATTGTCTTCAAATTGCCTCACAGTAACAGAACTTAGGACCAGATTTACTAAGTGGAGAAGTGTGGCTCAATGGTTAGAGCGGCAGACCCTGATGCAGAAATCTGGCCCGGGACCAGCGTTCAATTCCCGCCTTGGTGGGTCTTGGACTCAATTTCCTTGGACCTGATAATTCTTGCATCGGTGCCTAATCTAATTCATGGGTCCCAATCTGTAACTCTGGGCAGTAGCTTGCTTAATCTCCACAACAGCCCCAACAACGCTGGGATGCCTGGCTTCACCTTGGAGGTTGCCCAAGAGTGGGCACCACATAGGGAAAAGCCAGGAGGGGTTCCACAGTGGTATGCGTACAGTGCCTTGAGACCCTAACAGGTGAGTAGTGCGCTATACAAGTATGAAGTTTACAGTTTACTAAAAAGTGGCGCAGCGCGGTGCTGTGCCAAAATTGACAGCGCCACGCTTTAGAAATGCAGGGATGTGTCATATTTAATAGAATACGGTGCACCCCTGCGTCTACCCCTGCGCTGGCGCTAAATTGAGCTGCATAGCGCCAATTCAGGCATCCTTGCACCATCGTACAAGTATGTCTGCATTGAGGGGTTTGATTGTTTATGTGCGGGAAGGTATCTCTTCCTACACATAAACAATCACTAATGGTGATTTGACACTGCAGAATGCAGCACGTACAGATGTGCCGAAGCGTAATTTTGAAATGATTGTTTAAGTGCAGGAAGGGACACCTTCCGCCACATAAACAATTATTTCTGGCATTTTGTTCTTTCTATGCATGCTGCAGATTGCAGCACACATAGAAAAAGCAAAAAAAGTATTCATACTGTGGCGCCTTGCTAACGCCACCCATAGGGTAGCGTTAGATTTTGGCGCTGCCTCAGGTTTACGAAAACTCATAAATCTGAGGCAAGGTCAAAATGCAATGGGTGTTGCTGCGGCATGCCCACAGCAACATCCATTGCACGCCCCTTCCACGCAAAGGGCTGCGTGTGAAGGGGCAGTATTTACAAGGTGGCGTTAATCCACAAAAAGTGGCTTAACAACACCTTGTAAATACGGCACAGGGTATTTGGTCCACCGGAGGGTCACGAAAAGTTGTGCTCCAGTAGCACTAGGGGCTCTTAAATATGCCCCTTGATGTGTCTCCATTACTTTCATTTCTAAGGTGTCTTCTAAATGCGAGGTAATTGGGCTGTTCTCTTGGACAGGAGCCAGCCATCTTCCAGATCCATAAGCCATACCAACCAAGAAACCTACCACTGTGCTCTATACAATTGAATTTGCACTTGCGAGTTGTCAAGCAATAGGTTGACCCCACCTCAGAGGGAAAGAATGAAGTCTGCAGGTAGTCTTGTTACCATACAGACAATTACATGGTCAACAGGACCCAAAGCCTGTTGGAACAACATAACAGTCATATGCAAATTCAATCACAGTCATGTAGAGTGTTGGATCTCCAGAAATGCATATGTCACATTTCATCCATAGCATTATAATTGTGATTTAAAAGTTTAAGCAACAAAATGTCACATAAAAATATTTCAGAAAGTCTATTAACTATTGATAATCCTAACCACAAATCGAACCACAAATGTGATCACAGACCTAATCCCAGTTTCAGTCCTTCCTTAACTTAAGCCTATCTTGAAATGAGTCCAACATTAGGTAATATGATGCATCCTTCAGTAATTAGCAAATGTTTTACTCACTACGTGGAGCGGATGCAGCTTTGTGCTTTAGGGTAGGTATATGCAATTGATGCCTGTCACACGCAGTCTCAGCTTAGTCTTTGCTGGACGGTGTCAGTAAAAGGAGATTGGCCGGGCTCATGAACTACCTTTAGCAGCACTGGGTGTCCTTTGAAGTTTGAGAGTCTGAATATGTTTTAAGTGGATGTTAAAGCCGGCTTTGGTACAAAACCCACAAACACTGTCTTTTTTGTTGCGTCACAGACGGCCAAGTACAGAAGAAACTCTGGAGCACGCATGGTTCAAGGTGAGCATATCTATCTGCTCATAGAGTACGTGTGTGAGAAATGAGTTAGTGAATATGCAAGCTTTAGGAGTGGTGCAAGCAGTGGGAGTGTTGGTTGTGCTGAAGTTTTCCACCAGAAGGCTCATGCCACTGTGTGAACACCTTTAATAGAATAGATAAAAGCTGCAGTGCATTCAAAGGGTCTCTTCAAGAATCTCAGTCACTTCACATGTAAAAGGTAAATTTATCAGCAGTTTCAGCCTCCTCATCATAAGACTTCAGTACTTCGAGTCCTCCTTACTTCAAAGGAGAACAATATTGATATTATTAAAAACAGGCCCACTCAGAATATTTTTAAATGCTTATTTTTATGTTTTTAATACAATGGATAAGTAGCATGTAGATGGAAATTTGGCTTACTTGTTTTCCTGACAGATACAATTACAATAGTATGTGGTTCACATTGACATTTGGGAGAGTGGGGTCCAGGTGGTCCATACAAGTCCGAGGTTACCTATTGAAACATATCTTTCCCAGGATCCTCACCAGGCTATCCAGGTGCACCTCTTGTATTATCTGCAGATGTGGTTTTGGGTGTGCAGATGATATCTGGTCATCTGCTGGCGTGGGCAGTTCATGTGGCATTTCGGTCCATAGCTGACAGTCCTCGTCCAGCTTGTCATCATTGCTCCTCACCTCTCACATTCACCTTTCCTCCGCTAAAGTTCATTAGGCAGCATCTCTAGTCAACAGGTGTAGCGTGCGACTTATGGGGGACAGCCATCAAATACCACTCTACCTTTTGGCAAGACTAGTCCAAGTAGTGTTAGTCTGTACTGCTGTTCTGCATCTGCATCTCCCACCCTCCCCAAGCCCCTAATCCACTCCCACCCCTAAACACTACCCCCAACTCTGTCCCAGCCCCACTTACCTCACCGCGTCCTCTTCCAAACCACTCTGCCTTTTTCTGTGCCTTAAGCACACATATGTGTAGTTCAGAACATGTGCGGTTAAGGTACAGAAAAAGGCAGATCGTTGTTCTGGCAAGCGTGGATACGCTTGCATGGGAAATGTCTGCATTGTTCACAGCACATTGTTTAGGACATTTCCCCTAAGATACATATCTCTGTGTATGTTGCACCCCCTTCCCTCCATGCCACCATAGTCATGCTCTTACTGATGTGTATGAAACATCTCAGCCACCATCATTTAATTGATTGCCCTGTCCCATGCCTGAGCTTCCTGCCAGACCACATAGGGGCTGCACTTGTCTAGCTGTGAACCCGTCATCAGTCACTTTAGCAATTGTTCCACAAGCGGGGCACTTGCCAATAGATGCCCCTCCCAGTTGTCACTCTCGGAGTATCAACTTGCTGCATGCTGGAGTTGTGCTGCCAGGTAATACGTTTGCATGTCTGGGAGTCCCAGCCCCCTATCCTACATATCCAGCTTAAGGACACTGACTCCTACACTGTTCCTTTTAGCAGCTCATATAGGAGAGATTAGCAGGCTATCTAACTACTTGAACATGCCCCTTGCATTGTGTATTTTGCAACACATAGAGACACCTAGGAAGAACCATCATTTTTAGGTTGAGCTTTTGAGACTTTTCATTTGTTTGCTTCAGTGTGGGTTTAAAGCCCACACACAGCCTTTCATTTGTTTGCTTCAGGGTGCTTTAAAAATCCTTGCTTGCTAGTGGTCAGTCCTTCCTCTTTTTCCCTTCTATTTGGCTTTTGTTTCCTCCTCCCACAGAACCAGGACCAAGTACTGTATCTTTATGCTTCGGTTCTTTATCTGTTCCTTTAAGGGACTGCTTGTGTTACGCTGCCGGTGCTTCAGGTCTGTAGCTCTTGCCTCCTCCCAAGCCAGAAAAGACCACTTGTGCTCGATCATAGCTGCTGTGATGGGCGTGCTCTGCTGCTCCGTAAGTGCAGGCGCGCCGTCTCATTAATGAGAGGTGGAAAAGTGCTCAGCAGGACAAACAACATTGGAAAGTTTTATTGTCTATAGTTAACTTTTTGATTTATTTTGCCAAGCCTTCTTTTCTCACTTTGTCCCAATGCCTTTCTCTGTTGTTTGTCAGCCTTGTGTTTTTTCGGGTTACAACACAATGGGAACATCTCTATTAATTTTAGAGATCAGAATGTTTCACGTGTTTTGAACTTCCCACGCCTTCCAGGAAAAGTGAGACTTCTGCATTCTGTTTGTTTAAAGAACATATCAGCTAATGGACAACGTGCAACAAAAAGGTCTGATACGTGGCAACATTATTATAGAAACAAATGAAAACGAAGTTTATATATTACAAGACTTGCTCTGTTTGATTTTGCATTTAGGATAATAAATGTTTGAGGGACATTAGTGCCTGTTCGACTTGGCTCAATAGTTCCTGTTTGGAAGTGCTGAAAGAGCACCAGTCTCCCCGCTTTTGTCACAATCTCAAGAGTTTCCACAAGGGGTTACAAAAGAGACAGCGCTGTATTTACTAATTAATGCGGGCAATCTGAGATTGTTGTCAAACAAGCAACAGGGAAGAGAAGCAGGATTCTGACTTGAGCTAAAATTCATGGTTTTCGGGATTTGAGACTTGCAACCTCCTTGTGTCGCTTTGGAAACCAGGTCGTTATTGAATGGAAAGTGGATAACTACCCAGTCCACATCGGCCAACTCGTTTTCGCTCTCAGGAAAAAATACTGCAAAGTCGAAAATGAGGGAGAGCCAGAATGGACTTCACTGTCTGCCTTCCAGTTTGTTCCAATATGTGTTTCTGAAATATAACCTCATTTTAAACTGAACGACACAGTAAACTATTGCAGTGCATAATGTGAACCAATGTCCGCCGCCGGCACTCATTTTTAGTGACTGGCACTTTTATTCTGCATCATACGCTTACTGAAAAAAAAAAAGAAATAGCAGAAAGATGAGGAAGACAAATAGAACATATTCCCTTAAAAGGAGAAGAAGGAACCTGCAAGAATGAGATACATGGGGAGGATCTAGAACAGCACAGCTTTGGTACGGGGTTCACTGGCAATTAACTGGAGGGCTGTGCACTTCAGAGCAGAACTTTGGGCACCGGCACTCTTTCGTTTACAAATTAAGCACTGACTGTTGTAGAAATTTGTACTGTCTTCTTTCTCTGAGACAAGGTTAGAGTTTGTAGTAAAATCTGTGTAGTAGAATTACCTTCCTCCACTTCCTTACTTCTACCTTTTCAGACTAGAGTGCTTCAGTTATACTGGTGTCTTGGCAAAGCTGAATTCTGGATGATTTTACTTTGCAGTGGTCTGTTTATCCTTGAAATAAAAAGGCTGAAACATTTAATTCGCCTCAACCAGATTAAATGTGTTTGCTTCAGTAGGTCTTTAAAAGAAGTTATCACTTGTGCGCTACACGGACCAAGAAGGATTTTGCAGGCTGGCGTTGCCTTGGCCCGGTATAAAAGAAACAACAAAGATTCAGACCTTCTTAGAGAAGAAAAAACCCACAAGCTTACAAGGCGTGTTAATCATGTCTAAAATAATTAGGAACGTTTGCACGTAAGTTCGCGGGACAAGATGGTGGGAAGTGACGCTGGCATGTTTGCCCAACAGAAGGGCATGCGGTATGGGAACTGCAGAAGGCAAAATAGGAGAGATGATTAACAAGAACATGACATTTTACAGGTTTTAAAAATATTACCTCCCATGCTCCCAGCGAGGTCTATAAACCAAAGACTTCACAGAGCGCTGCAATGCCAGCTGGTTTCTTTCTTAAGCTCTGCTCTGCAGAAGTCTTGACTCACTTCAGAGCTTCTCAGAGATACTGGAGTTCTGCTGCATTACAAATGTTCCAGATCCCAGCTCTCTATGCCTCAACATGGTTTTGAAGACTGTGATTAAATATAAACATCGGTATTCAGAAATTAAGAAATGTGCTTTTTCCAGACTTCTCCAACGAGTAGCTCATGAGCTTCTGGTAGCTCTCCATCTACCTGCAGGTAGCTCTCCTGTGTGCAGCCCAGCCGGAAAAATTAGACGGTCTTGCTTAGTTGAATTAATATATGTTTACTGCTGGTAATCTTGCACATGTTGGCCACTAATATAATTTTGTCTGGTATGATAACTGCTACAATACTAATAATATTAATAGCTCAGCCGTTTTTCTGTGAACACAAGAAGATCTTACTTTAGAAAAGATTGGAGACTGCTGCTTTACATTATGCCTTAAATTTCCTGTACCAGATTTAAAATATCACGTGTTACTTAGATATTTCTTATCTGATAGAGACTTCTAGCTGCAGCTTCCTTACCTTAGAATTCCCTGGCGTCAGCTTCGAATTCAGAGTTTTTTCTGAGCAGTTCCCTGCACGCGCGCCGTCGTGCGTCGTCGTTCGGATCCGCGTGCGTCGACCAGCTCCGCGTGCGTCGTCAGCGTCGCTGGAGCTGTCTATGACGTCACGGTTGTCTATATAGACGCCGTCTCAGCGCGCGTACGTCAGTTCTTTTCCTTCCGCGCTGGTTAAGTGCAGTTTTGGAAAGAGCTACCCTGCTTCGACGGTTTGTCAACGCTTTTTTGACTGTTTGGAGTCACGTCTTCGAGAAAGACAGGATTCAAGTTGTGTGGTGCGTGTCATCGGACCATGTCGGTGACGGATCTGCATCAAGTTTGTCTTTGGTGCCTAGAGAAGGAACATGATTCCACCTCGTGCTCCGACTGTCGGGCCATGGCGCCAAAGGCCTTGAGGGAGAGATCCCTTAAGCTTCTTGCGGCCCGACATTCGTCTTCGTTCAGCGCAACTCCGCGGAGGTCACGGGAACGTCGATGTTCCGTGCGTGGTTCTGCGGAGCCGTCGCCAGGGTCGACTCCGCGTCTTCCCCCCTTTCGGGGGACCGGATCGACCCCCGCTCAGATAAAAGAATTCTACGAGGCCATGCGTCTCGTTTTTGAGCGGGCTGAACTCTCGGGTGGGTCTTTGGGCCCCGCGGGTTCAGCAGGGGCCCCTTCGGATTCAACGCCGGCGGCTTCGGCCTCAGCGCCGTTGGGGACCCCAGGATCCGATACCGGATCCGGACCGGCACCTGTCTCTCACAGTCGGCCTCCTTCGGCGCCGGGTCCGACGTCGACGATTCCGCCACCGGCGCCCACCGGTGGCAGCCCGATCCTTATGCCGGATAATCCGGAGCCAATTCGGCCCAGATCATTGCCTGAGCATTATTTGGAACAGCCAGACGCAGGAGAGGAATGGGAGGGGTCTGAGGATCCTTTAGAATCTGGATTGCAACAGGACTGGTATGAGGATCTAGGGGAGGCCAGTGGACTGGATACGTCTCCAGAAACTGGGATGCTCTCTCCTCCTAATGTGGCTACGGAAGAGAGTGCTTCTTTTGCTATGGTGGTGCGTAGGGCAGCTGAGGTCTTGGACCTAGATTTGCCTATGGTGCCAGTCAGGACGAATATCCTGACAGAAGTGCTTCAGCCGGGGGTGTCAACATCGGAGCCGTTGTTGCCCTTCAATGAGGCTCTTACAGACGTCCTTCTGGGTACATAGTCCAAACCCAGCACAGGGGCTCCTGTGAATAGAAAAGGTGGGCCGCTGCCATAGACCCGCTCCCAACGACCCTACTTTCCTGACTCAACACCCCACTCCTGAGAGCTTGGTTGTCCAAGCCTCTACTTCCTGTGGTGCCTTCCCTTCCGCTCCCCCGGATAGGGAATCCAAGAGGGTGGATCAGCTTGGGAAGAAGATGTTTTCTTCCACCAGCCTGGCATTGAGGTCCGTAAACACCTCTTGCCTATTGGGCAGTTATTCCCATACTTTATGGGATACGGTGGCGCAAGCGCTGCCCCGGGTCCCTGAGGGCGTACGGGACATTCTCACCCAGGCTGTCAAGGATGGGAGAGATGCAGCCAAGTTTACGATCCGGTGTGGCTTGGACACGACCGACTCGCTGGGCAGAGCGATTTAATCGTCAGTGGCCCTACATCGCCACGCCTGGCTACATTCTACTGGTTTTTCAGGGGATGTCCAGTCTAGCTTGATGGACATGCCCTTTGATGGCTCTCGCCTTATTGGCGAAAAGGCAGACTCCGCGCTTGAGAGGTTCAAGGATTCTTGAGCCACGGCCAGATCTTTGGGCCTTTCAGCGCTGGCACAACAGCAGTCTGTCTTTCGCCCCTTTCGAGGCTTCGGAAGGGGTGTGGTACCACGCCAGCCACAGTTTAGCCACTGTCCTCAGGCTTCACAGCATCCCGGAAGAGGACGTGGTCGTGGTACCATCAGACCCAGAGGGTCTGGCCAGAGGTCGGCCGCCACACAGCCCCCCTCCACTGCGCCCAAGCCCTCCTAGTGTGGTTCTGCGGGATCATGTCCGTCCAGTTGGAGGGAGGATTCATTTTCATCTCCCTCACTGCCTTTTCCATCACCACGGACAAGTGGGTCCTGCAGATCATACGGAAGGGCTACTTCCTTCCCTTCCATTCTTTCCCTCCTTCTATCCCTCCAACAAAGGAATGGCTGATGGAGGACCATCTAGCTTTGCTCCGCGAGGAAGTTATAGCTCTCTTGGCCAAGGGAGCCATAGAAAGAGTCCCGATATCAGAAGTAGGCAGGGGTTGTTATTCCCGCTACTTTCTGATTCCCAAAAAGAACAAAGGCCTTCGCCCTATCTTGGATTTAAGGGACGTCAATCTCTTCCTCAAGAAGGAGAAATTCAAGATGCTCACTCTTGCTCAGTTTTTGTCTGCCCTAGACCAAGGAGACTGGATGGTAGCGTTGGATTTGCAGGATGCATATTTCCATATTCCTATCCTGCCAGCCCACAGGCGTTACCTGCGGTTCAAGGTGGGCCACGAGCACTTTCAGTTTACCGTGGTTCCTTTCGGTCTCACCAGTGCCCCTCGGGTGTTCACAAAGGTGATGGCGGTGGTGGCAGCTCATTTGTGCAGGTCAGGGATCCCAGTCTTCCCCTACCTAGACGATTGCCTGTTGAAGGCTCCTACGCCCCAGGCTCTCGTCACCCACCTCCAGACGACAGCGGACCTCTTGCATTCGCTGGGGTTCACTATAAATGTGCTGAAGTCACACCTGACTCCCTCTCAGAAGCTCGCTTTCATCGGAGCTGTTCTGGACACAGTGCAGTATCGGGCTTATCCTCCCGATCAGCGGCTTCAGGATATTCAGGTTATGATTCCGATGTTTCGGCCTCTATCCTGGATCTCGGTGAGACAGACTCTGAGGCTGCTGGGACTCATGGCTTCCTGCATCCTGTTGGTCAAGCATGCCAGATGGCGCATGAGGGCTCTGCAGTGGGACCTGAAGTTCCAATGGGCACAGCATCAGGGAAATCTTACCGACGTGGTTCAGATCTCGGAGGGGACTGCAAAAGATCTGCAGTGGTGGTTAGTGAACTGCGAGTGGGTCAAGGGCAGACCCCTCTCCCTTCCCCAACCAGATCTAATGGTAGTGACAGATGCGTCACTTCTGGGATATGGGGGCGGCCATCTGGGGAAGGTGGAGATCAGAGGTCACTGGTCTCCGGCGGAATCCGGGCTCCACATCAACTTGTTGGAGCTTCGGGCGATCCGGCTAGCATTAAAAGAATTTCTTCCTTTGTGAAATGGAAGGTGGTGCAGGTGTTCACAGACAACACTACCGCAATGTGGTACTGCAACAAGCAGGGTGGTGTGGGGTCGTGGACCCTTTGTCAAGAGGCTTTATGTCTCTGGACATGGCTGGAACAGCAGGGCATGACCCTGGTGGTTCAACACCTGGCAGGTTCTCTGAATGCCAGAGCAGACCAACTCAGCCAAAAATGCTTAGAGGATCACCACTGGTGTCTCCATCCCGAGGTGGCACAAGGACTCTTTCAGCAGTGGGGAGAGCCTTGGTTAGATCTGTTTGCCTCCGTAGAGAACACGCAATGTCATCAGTTTTGCACGTTGGAGTTTCCAAGGGGGCTATCGCTAGGCGACGCTTTTCATCGCGAGTGGAGTTCAGGCCTCCTGTACGCCTTTCCGCCTATACCACTTCTGCCCAGAGTTCTCAAGAAAATCAAGAACGACCGGGCCCAAGTAATCCTAGTGGCTCCGGATTGGGCACGGAGAGTTTGCTATCCAGAGCTTCTCAAAATGAGCATCGGTCCTCCAATCAGGCTGCCTCTTCGGGAGGATCTTCTGTCGCAGCAGCAGGGGAAGGTTCTCCACCCGAACCTGTCAACTCTGCGCCTTCATGCGTGGAGATTGAGCGGCGACAGTTGATGGTTTATGACCTCCCTCCCTAGGTCTGTGATGTCATTCTGGCAGCCAGACGTCCCTCTACTAAGTCGATCTACGCCTGCCGTTGGAAACGTTTTGTTTCGTATTGTTCAGAGAGGTCTATTGATCCTCTTTATTCTTCTCTGTCTAACATCCTTTTGTTTATTTTGTCTCTCACCCAGCAGGGTTCCTCCTTGGGGACTGTCAAGGGCTATCTTGCAGCCTTATCGGCTTTTCTTCAGTTGCCCGACCATCTCTGTTTAAATCACCTATAGTACAGAGGTTTTTGAAAGGGCTTTTACATCTATTCCCGCCTGTGCCTTTCGTTATGACCCAGTGGGATCTTAATTTGGTTCTTACCTTCCTTATGTGTGCTCCCTTCGAGCCCTTGCATAACTGTCCTCTTCGGCTGCTTACTATTAAGACAGCTTTTTTGGTGGCAATTACATCTGCCAGAAGAGTTAGTGAGCTACAGGCTTTGTCATCAAAACCGCTGTATCTTTCTCAATCTTTCCTGAAAAAGTGGTTCTCAGAACTCATGCCTCTTTCCTCCCCAAGGTGGTGACCCCTTTCCATCTGGGTCAAAATATCACCCTACCCACCTTCTTTGCACCACCGCATCCCTCTAAGGAAGAGGAGCGTCTCCATCGGTTGGACCAAAAAAGAGCATTATGGTTCTACCTTGATCGCACTAAAGAGTTCCGGGTGGACGACCAACTCTTTGTCGGGTACGTTGGTGCAAAGAAGGGTCGGGCAGTGCAGAAACGGTCCATTTCGTGCTGGGTCGTTCACTGTATAAAAATATGCTACGCTTTGGCGAAGAAGCAGCCTCCCGAGGGCTTGAGAGCACATTCCACTAGGGGAAAAGCTGTTACCACTGCGTTAGCACGTGGCGTACCAGTGGTGGACATTTGTCAGGCTGCAACCTGGGCTTCTTTGCACACGTTCGCAAAACACTACTACCTGGATAGCCGGGTGAGGAGAGAGGGGCATTTTGCCCGGTCTGTCTTGCAAGACTTTCTTGTGTAAAAAATCTCCTGCAGACCCACCACCATGGGTTATAGCTTGGGTATCTATTCTAAGGTAAGGAAGCTGCAGCTAGAAGTCTCTATCAGATGAACAAGTTACTTACCTTCGGTAATGAGGTATCTGGTAGAGACTCTATCTAGCTGCAGATTCCTTAACACCCGCCCAAGCCTCCCCGCTCTGGGGAAATTTTTCTCATGTAGATATGTATATATTTGTATATATGTATTTATGTGTACATATGTATATTTTTGATCTTGGCATCTTTTTGCCTTTCTTAAAGGCATGAAAGAATTTTTTACTCCAAACAGTTAAAGAGGTGAAATACATGATAGTTGGTTCTTCCATGACTCTGCACTTCTGGCGTGGGAAGTTGTGGAAAAGAACTGACGTATGCGTGCCAAGACGGCGTCTATATAGACAACCGCTGACGACGCACGCGGATCCGAACGACGGCGCCCGACAGCGCGCGCGCAGGGAACTGCTCAGAAAAAACTCCGGATTCGAAGCTGACGCCAGGGAATTCTAAGGTAAGGAATCTGCAGCTAGATAGAGTCTCTACCAGATACCTCGTTACCGAAGGTAAGTAACTTGCTCTTTAGGTCCAAGTCTACCAGACTACACAGCTGTCTAGGTTGCAAAAGACTTATTGAGGACATTCAGAAAGCTTCCCTAAGAATGCTTTCCGCCCATTGCTTCCCACTGGCTTTGTGGTTTGTAATTCACATGTGATTGCTTTCTATTTGCTGGCATTATTCAGTTTAGGCTCTCCAGATTGAGTTTGTCCCTTGCGAAGAGCATTTCTTATTTATTGTATCCTTTCAAGTGCTCCCTTTCTGTAAATAGGCCTTTAAATCTTGTTTTATATCAGATCTGCTGTGCATTCAAAGGCAGACGTCAAATGTCAGTCAATATTTGGTTCCTTAACTGGCATATCAAAGGATTATGTCATTGAGCTTTGAAAACATTTAAGACTCAATTAGTGACTAAGCTACCATGTTCAACCTGTGGCCTATGCTTTAATCTCAGGTACAAGTCTTACTAAGTGATTGAAAATGTATTTTTGAGTCGCACATAGAGTGAGAATACATTCAAAGGTGTAAGACGCACTCAATGTCTGGAACTGAGCACAGCCCAGTGCATGAATTTGCTCCATAAGAAATAGGAGTCTCTGAATGAGAGCGTACATACTCTGAGGTGTAAGACTCACTCAGTGACTGAGACTTCACTCCAAAGGGTAAGATTCCCCTAATCAATGAGATGGCATGCCAAAATGTAAGGTTCATGTAATAACACAGACTCTGATCCAAGGGGTAAGACTCACCCAGTGTGTATGAAACTGAACTCCTAGGTGTAAGAGGCACCCAGCGGATGAGCATGCGCTCCAATTGACTGAGTAAAACTGATTGAACAACTAAAAGTAGCCCCAAGGCCTGAGGCTCATGCCATGGCTACGACTGTGTTGCAAGATGTGAGACTCAGGCCCGGTGAGTTAAATTATACCCTACAATGTAAAAACAATTTAATGAGATAAAATGTACTCAAAGATGCAAGACATGGCCATTGCTGAAGACTGTGCTTCATGGGTTAGGACCTGCACACTGAATGAGACTGTGCTTCACAGCATAATCTCATCCAATGTCAGAGATCGTGATCCAAAGGGTAAGACTCTCCCAGTGAATGATATTGTTTTCCGAAGTGTAGGATTCACATAGGGTAGAGATTGTAGCCTACTCTGAGACTTTGGTCAAATGTGTTTGACTTATATCCCATGAGTGGAATTGTACCCTAATATGTAAAAGGAATCTAATACGATAGAATGTACTCCAAGATACAAATCATACTTGGTGCACCAGATTGTGCTTTGTGAGGTAAGACTCAGTGAGGTGAGCTGTATCCCAAGGTGGGTCATCTAATGAAGGGAGTGTACTCCAGAGTGTGACACTAGCACAGTGACTGAGACTGTGCTCACTGGAGTAACACTCACTCAGTGAGTGAAACAGTGCCTCAAACTGTACTCAAGCAGGGAGTAAGTTTGTGCCTCAAGGTGGAAGATTCATCCAATGATGAGACTACTGTAACAACTGAAATTCAGATCCAGTGAGTGAAACTGTACTTCAAGACACAAGAGTCACACAGTAGTGGAGAATGCACTCCAGTTAATTCAGATTGTTGTCCAAAGCATAAGATTCGTCTAGTCAGAGACACTGCGCCTCAAGGTATGACACTCACTCATTGACTCAACCTGTGCTCCCAGGTGTGAAACTCAATTAATTGAACTGTACCCTAGGGTGTAAGGGTCATATATTGAGAGAGTGTACTCCAAGATTTGAGAAATGACAAGTGCTGAAATTGTGCTTCATGGGATAGACTCACTCAATAAGTGAGGTTGTATCCCCAAAAATATAACATTAATCCAAGGGCAGAGACTGTGGTCCAAGGTGTAATCCTCAGACACTGAATTAGAATGTGGTTCAACATGTTAGACGTAAGGCCAAATTTATATCTTGGCGGGAAGGGAAGTATATCGCAGTGGCAACGGCATTCCCTCCCCACCAAGACAAAGGTCTGCCTGCACGATTTTAATGTGGATAGACCATAGTTAAATATAGTGGACATAGTTTGAAAATGGCAGGGACTGCTCCATCTACGCCATGGTCAAACTTCCCAGACTGAGTAAGGGCAATTGGAGGTTTGGCTATTTCTCTGACAACCTAAGTTAGATGGGTGGACACATAGCTGGTTTTCAATACCCATCACAGCCAAGAAAAACTTGGGGGTAAGGGGCATTGTAAAGTGCTCAATGCCTTCCTCACCATGGAAAAACTCCCAGGGAGAGGGGGGCATTGTTATTTTGTTTTCAAAAAGTAAATCCCTAGTTGATATTTTTTTTTTTTTTTTTTTTTAAACGTGGTAAGTTTGCCGTATGGGTCCGTCATGCTGATGTAACCGTACAGCAAAATTACAATGCATTGACAGGAGCTGCCATGATGGCAGTTTCTGCCAATGCTACAAATGTCCTCCTCTGAGCCAGCAGACATTTTTAAATTTGGCCATTGGCACCTATGTCAGGGCAACAGAGTAATTTGCTCCATTGCCCTGGCAAAGGACAGGCTGACCACCAGAATATAAATGAGGCCATCATTGTCTAAAATTGTTCTCCAGAGTGTGAAAATCACACCCAGGGAATTGAGCTCTGTTCTAAAGTATGATATTCATCCAGTTTGCGTAACTATGATCCATTTTCCAAGGCACATTCACTGAGGCTATGCTCCAAAGATTGTGACTTACACCCAGTACATAAAACATGAAGTGACTGTTCATAAAGCTTGAATTCACTTGAGGGTCAGAGTGTAAGTGCTTAAAGGCCAGGATTAAAATGTGCATGCAGATTTTATTTCAATTTGGCCTCCCCATTGGAGATGGTAGACTTGTGAATGCAGAGGCTAAACTACTCTGAAGCAGCAGTGCATATGCCTAAGAGAGTATGACTGGGGGTCACTAGACGTAGATACTGAATGCTGTTACAAACCAGAAAGTAAATGGATAGCCTTCCTATCCCCTACAGGGAAGAAAGACTTATAATAAGTGTTGAACGCACTGCCAGACATGGGTATTATTGTGGGGCAGGATGTTGATCATTGTTAGATATGCCTGCATGTGCTGAATACTTCATGCTTACAGAGCTTCTTTACAGTGGTTTGCCAGTATGGTGGTTTACAAAGGTTTGCTAGTGGTGGTGCTTTACCGTGTGTTAGCGGGTGGAGGTCTGAGGGTTAGATTTGATCCTGAGTTTTTCTATTATTTAAAGTATAGTTTAAAACACAGTTCAAGAAAAGACACAATTTTATCAATGGCTCATTTTCCTTTTTCCCACGTTTTGTTATTTCAGACCTTAGCTAAGGGCAAGAACATCAGCACGGATCACATGAAGCTCTTCCTGTCTCGCAGGAAGTGGCAGGTATGTCCTATCAGCACTAGCATCTTGTAATGTTCTCAGAGGCATCAGAAATCAAGCCAAAGAGCTGGTGCTGGATCCTATTCTGTCCGGTGCAAGGTAGAATGGATATTGGGTATATCAGAAATCTTAGATTAGCCAACATTTAAGATGACTTTGGGTTCTGCATGGATTCTATCACAGATGCCCAGCAAGCAGGGTTGCAACAGAGGTTTCTGGGTCACCACAAACACCAGCTGCACTACCTACAATAGCTTTGGCAGGTCATGGCATTCTGGCATCTTATCCAGTACTGGATCTTTCATAGATTCACATGCTTGACTCCTTCCCTGTTGTCGAAGTGGGAGTCCCATGGCATCATAGAAAGCAGTATTTAGCAACCACACAGGCTAAAATGAAAGTAGGCCTTGAGTTTGCTAGCCTATCCATGCCCTTTTAAGAAGTTTTTTGGGCTTTAGCTTTCTGTAGCCACAGCAACAATCTGCCTTGTCTGTCTCTTAAAGTCTTAGATGGAAAAGTACAACAGATTTTGCATTCTTTCGCCTTATGGGTAGGGTAAAGGCAACAAATACAGTTTTTATGTGGATCATCCACATAAATTATGTTATTCCCACATGTCTTGCAGGGACGAAAGACGCCTGTAGTATCAGACATAATGGAAAATGGAAATAGATGAGATCCAATAGCTTTTTTTTTTTTAAGTAATGGAGGAGAAACTGAGCAGAGCTCATGGATACTCCCTTCACACTTGACATGTGGTGAAAATCTGAGGGAGAGAGACTCTCTTGGGAGTGTTCTAGAGGGTGCTGTCGCCTGATTGGTCATGATTCAGGTTTGGTCCTTTTTTTAAAAGGACATAGATAGACAAGCATATTCAAGGCCTACTTTCATTGTAGACTCTGTGGTTGTTGCATACTGCTTTCTATGATACCGTGGGACTCCCTCTTCAACTAAGAGGAAGGATTCAAGCATGTGAATCTGTGAAAGATACCAATACTCGATAACTGCACATACAGATAGGTAACAAATTTTCTTAGAGTCACACCCCATCTTACATCCTAGTCTCCTTTTGCAGTATTTCTGCACTGGCAGGATTTAGGTCCTATCTCTGATTTACATTGTGATACAGCATTCACTCAATCTCTAGAAGCTAGCTAGCTTCAGGCTGAAATCTGCTAACAGGTTGGAATTTTCCATGGTCTTTATCATAACTAGTATTATCATGTCATTGTCTAGATTCAGGATTAAATCTTTTGACACAGGGCTTTCCAGTGAATTCTTTGTCAAACTATCTCCCTTTTCTTTCTTGTGCCAACAAAGCCTCCAATAACTCATTTTCACAGTAGAGAATTCATTTATTTCTCAAAATTATTCATATAATTGTTATAGTCAACAGACCTGTCAGTCTAAACAGTGACCTGATAATACCCTGAAGGGTTTTGATATCATATTTCACTTTCATGGTCCAAATGCAAAAGTACACTTTTTGATGCACATTTGTTTTGAAAGGCTAGAGCAGACTATCAGTTTTTGCTTTAGGAATCTCAATGCAACATTAACCATAAACCATTGACACACTCTATAATATAAATAGAATCACATTAATATCTGATCTTTCAAGTTTTTTCACATTCTACTTTCTGTTTTTCATCAGCGTTCACTGATCAGCTACAAATCTAAAATGATGATGAGGTCCATCCCAGAGCTCATGGCAGATGAGTCCAGCCACCTGTCCATTGCTGTCCCAAAGCACCAGAAAGAATCTTCTGGTCTGTCGTCGTCTTCTGATTCTGATGACTTGGACGAGCTGCCTTTCATTCCCATGCCCCTTCAGGTAGAGTTTTCCAGCTCCAGGATGTCCCTTAATGAGATTCCTACTGATGATGAGGCAATGGAACAAACGACAGAGCACTTGGAAGAAACTGGTCCAGTTGAAGTGACACCAATGGAACTGCAGGAGGAGCAAGCGGAGACAACAATGCAGCCAATGGAGCAAGTCACAGACTCTAAAAAGAAAGATGATGGAGAGGCAATTGGGAAGAGACAGAAGGGGTCCTTGACAAGGAAAAGGTCTACAGAGGTTGAGGGTTCAGGATCTTCAGATGAAGATAATGAAGAGCTTCAAAAGAGATCAGACCACCCAAGAAAACCTCTAAAAAAAGGTTCAAGTTTAGATTCCCCAGATTTGTCTAAAAAATCAATGAGCCCTTCCCGTAAAGGCGAGCTTAGAAGAGGAAGCTCTGCAGATAGTGCTCTTCTTCTCAATCTGCCTCACGAGGATGAAGAAGGGAATGACCAGTTTGATGATGCTGGGGAGCTCCGTCAGGTTCTCAAAAAGGCTGCTTCAATGGAGCTTCCTCGCCGGAGCTCTAGCCCTGGCAAGCTGGATGAGCGAGGGTCATACCGCAGAAAACTAGGCTCTGGTGAGGAAGAATATGCACAAAGGCTGGAGTTGATGCGTCAGAGACTACTGCGAGGTTGTCCTGTAGACAGTAAAATCAGTGGTCTGAGGGGACCTCTCACTGAGACCCTTTCGGCCATCCCAGAAAAGAAAAGAACTGTCTCATTGGATAGACAGGTAATTCGGTCCACAAGATCAGAAAAGCAATCATCTTTGTCAGCACCAGCTCCCGCCCCAACAATTAGGCTGACCAGAGCAGCATCTAGTGAATCGGCTCCACGATATGAAGACTCAGATGAAAGAGTACTCCGAAAAGCCAGTTCCTTCTCTCATGGAGATACAGAACCACTCATTCTACACCGACGTTCAGGAGCCCCCTTGGAAATTCCAGTTGCACATGTTGAAGCTCAGAGATTGAAGGAGTCTCAGTCCCTATCCTGTCTAGCAGATCATTCCAAACAGGAATCCAGACCAACTACACCCCGAGAAATCTCCTCCAAGCCGCCCACACCTGAATTAAATATTGAGAGAGAGGAACCTAAATCAACCACAGATACAAGCGCATGCAAGGCTCCATCTCAATTAGATAAGCTCAAACCACTGGAAGAAACAATCAAGCCATCTCCACTAGCCAATGGTGGAGCAGGCCTGATCTCAGCATTTAGGATGCCAGGTTCAAACAGACAAACCAGTGGCAGCGTTACCAAGCAGCAAGTGCCAATGAAAGAGCCAGGAACAGCTCCTGAAATACATCCCAAAACAGATAAGAAACCCACACCTCAGGAGAAACCTCTGTTAACAAGAGTTACTCCAGTATCCTTGAGGGAGTCACCATTACCAAAATCTGTTGTACACTCACAGCCTGCGGTTCTCTCTGATTCTCGCCCTAAGCCCTCATCCTATGCTACTGCAATGCAGGTTCTACAGGCTCCTGCTGTTCTAGCAGCACCAGAGCAGTCACGGAGAACAGAAAATGCCTTTAGTTTGCAACCTGAAGGAGCGATTGTAAGGCCTGTTCCACTAAAGCCCATTGGTAAACCAGAGCCTCATGCAGCAGTTTTTGCCAAAGTTACATTAGCGTCTAAGGAGCTAAATGCTCATAAAGCCCCAACAGAGGTTTCAAAGGAAATACCATCCAGATCTTTGAGTACTGAGAGAGTACAAACAATTGATGACATTGATTCTGAAGAGGTCTTTGAGGCTAAGTTTAAAAGGGGAAGAGAATCATCACTGACCAGAGGCTTCAAACTCTTGACCAGGACATGGTCTGAGGAAAAGCAGCTTGCTGCTCTTGGAAAGTCTGCACGAGAGGAGGATATGTATCGACCAAGCCCAGTTGGTGTTCCACTCGAATTTCTTGTGCCTGATGTACACCAAAAACGGTTTGAGGAAAGGTCACGATCAGTCCAGGACCTTCATGATGTTGAGAAAGACTCTGGCTTCATGAGGAGGCTGTCTCAGCGCTTCAAAAGGACGCCAAGCACTGACAGGAAAGAAAAGCCACCAGAGGATACCGAAGAAACAGCAAGTCAAGGGCGTCGGCTGTCCTGGAGTCTGGGTCTTGGTAGTTCTAAAGACAAGAAAGACTCTGATAGCTTAAAGTCGGAGCTAGGAACAACTGAGGACCTTAAGAAGCAGAGTGAATCACCAGTACTAGCCATGAGGAAAAAAATTGGAAATACCATGGACCGTCTTTCTATGAAGCTGCGCAGCAGCTCAGAGGAAAGGCGGGATAGTTTGAAATCAGAGAAAAAAGAGGATAAACCAGAAAGGAGGACACCACTTCTATCTTTGCTCCGAAGATCAACCTCAGAGGGAGAAAACCTTCGGAAAATGGGCATTCCACAGAACCAGCTCGCCTCTCAATCTGGATCAACCCCTTCTACAGAGTCAATGCAGTCTGAAATTAGCATTCAATCTGAGATGGCTGTCAGAGGTAAGAAACTGACTAAATGTGAATGAGCAAGTAATGGCAGTAAACTGATGGGTATCAAAAACAACACACTGTAGAAAAGGATGCAATGGAGATAAAGAATATGTACTACAGAGAATTTGACTGAGACGTCCTTATACTTGATATGCTCCTGAGGGCTCAATAAACAATATTAGTGTAGACACTGGGTTTCATATGTACTGAAGCTGTGGTGTGGGATTTAAGTAAAATGTACCTACAGACATTATTTGCTATTAGTAAAATTTGGCATAAAAGCGAGAAATATAACTTTACATTCTGTTTGATACAAAATGCTTGATGGTAGCCCATGAGAGGTGGCTTGGCGTGAGGCTGATATTGACAGATGTTATATTGATGATAACCTTATGGTGAGTTGAGGTGTAGTGCCTGATATATGAAACATTGTAAGTTACAGATGTGGTTCTGTCTTACATTTTCAACAATGAGATTATTTATTAAATTCAAGGAAAGGAGAGTGAAAAGATGCATTTTTCTCACCTACTAACTCACAAAGAACCTTTATTTGCCTATTAGCTATCCTATTGAATGATGGTGCTTGAGTGGAAACACTTGTATGACAAAAAATGTGAACAGCAGTATCATGACACAAGAATATTGAGTCAAAAATAATATTGTGTAACTATCAACAAGTTTACATTCTTGAATGTGAACTACCAAAATATCAATGGAATGTTGCAAAATAAAATGTGAAATTAAAGTTATATATATATATATAGAGAGAGAGAGAGAGAGTTTAAGATCAAAGACATATATATATATATAAATAATTTTTATATATATGTAATATAAGTGCGTATATACATATATATATATATATAAATATATATATATATATGTAGCAGATAAGATAGCAAGCTGTATACATATACCTTAAACTACAATATTATCTAGTGGTGGTTGCCACTAGGTAGTTATAGTTAAAGCCATGTTTCCATAGAAAAGACGTTTTTTGACTTGCCTATATCTTTGGCACCGTTTGATGAATCTTGACGTAATTTTCCAAGAAAAAGTACCCGGTGATTCTTTTTGCACACAGGAAGTTTCGGGGTGATCCATCAAACGGGGGCACAGAAAAAGGGTGGGCCCAAAAAGTTGAGTTTCCCATGTTAATTCCCGTAGGACCTTTAGGCACAACTACAGCCCAAACCGCTGGACAGAATTACACCAAATTTGAAAAAAAGCTGGCTGTCGGTATGCAGTTTACGTGCTTGGTTATTTGGTGTAAATCCTTTCAGTAGTTTGCGAAAATTTAAGAAAATCCAAATTTGTGTATCTGAGATTTCGAATAATTTGTGAATATTTGTGAATTTTTGCAAATGCACATGCAAATAGAAATTTGTAGTTGGCTGACCACAACGTGAACAGAAAGTTGCAGCTGCCATTTTAAGGTCTTGGGACTTGGTCCCTTGGGTTGAAAAACAAAATGAAAAGTAGCACAAGGGGCCAGGTCAAGGTACCCTCACCCCCGGAGTGTGATAGGGGTGCTTGAAGGTCAAATTATGGGTTTAAAATGATTTTATTTTACCATGCACGATATTCACGATTAATCAAGATTAGTCACGATAAGCACACAAAAAATTAAAGAAAAATCACACTCATTCATACACTAATTAATTCACTCATACATAAACTCATAGCTTCATGTGCCCACTCACACACTCACTCAGACACTCATGCACCCGCTCACCAACCCATTCAGACCCTCATGCACCCACTCACAGACCCACTCAGACACTGACGCACCCAGTCACAGACCCACTCACTCAGACACTGACGCATCCACTCACAGACCCACTTAGACTTTCATGCACCCACTCACAAACCCACTTAGACACTCATGCACCCACTCACAAAACCACTCAGACCCTCATGCACCAACTCACAGACCCACTCAGACACTGTTGTACCCAGTCACAGACCTACTCAGACACTGACACACCCACTGACAGACCCATTCAGACACTGATGCACCCACTCACAGACCCACTCTGATGCACTCACTCACAGACCCATTCAAACCCTCACGCACGACAGACTCACTCACTCACGCACTCCCTCACAGACCCACTCAGACCCTCATGCACCCACTCAGACACTGACATACCCAGTCACAGACCCACTCTGATCCTTATGCACCCACTCACAGAACCACTAAGAAACTCACACACCCAGTCACAGACCCATTCAGATCCTCATGCACCCACTCACAGACCCATTCAGACATTATTCACCCACTCACAGACCCATTCAGACATTTACCACCCACTCACAGACCCGCTCAGACCCTCATGTACCCACTCACAAACCACTTAGACCTCAGGCAACCACTTTCACACCCAGACAGACACTCTCACACCCAGAGACACCCTCTCACACCTATTCTCACATGAAGACAGACAGACTCTTTGGCTGTGCATCGTGCAGGGTTGGGTGGTTATGGGAGTTGGGCACGCCCGGCCTTGTGGCCAACCCCCACAGTGCACGTCCGAAGGCCACGCACAGCATGGGGTTGTGTGGTTATAGGGGTTGCCCTGCTTGGGCCTGGCCACAGGCCAGGCCCTGCGGCCAACTCCTACTGCTGCTAATTACCCCAGATATTACAGTAATCATGACAACTTGTATAATGTCCTTAAAAATATAAGTGATGCATTAGCAGTTCAATTTTTTGGAAGAAAAAGCTATACATGGCGAAGGTGCAAGTTATAGTTACCTTAGGGCACGAGTTATAGTTACTTGAAAGAACTCTAACTGCTGAATTTCTATAGTTTTTGTACGAGTAAATTCAGAACCTAACTATAACGTCCCTGTAACCTTAGTTTTTTTCAGTGAATAATAATATAATGAAAATTAAATAATTTTAATAAGTAATGTAAATAATATAGAAATATATAGATATGTATGTATATATACTTTTACAAACATAAAAACAATTATTGTACAATTTTTTGAATATATTTATGTAAATATATTACCAATAACTTACAAGTAAAAATTGACTAACATATATAAACAAAAATTACACATGAATTAATTAAAAAATTAAACAATGTAAAAAATAGTTGGAAATAACATTGCAAACTAAATAAATACATAAATGTAAACAAAAGAAATACATCATAAATAGTAACAATAACTTGAAAATCTGATAGAGACTTCTAGCTGCGGATTCCTTACCTTTGAATTCCCTGGTGTCAGCTTCAAATCTGGAATTTTTTGCTGAGCAATACCCTGCATGCCGCCAGGTGGCGTCTTTCGGATCCACATGCGTTGTTCGGCTCCGCGTGGCGTCGTCAGCGTTAATGGAGCTGTCTGTGATGTCACGGTCGCCTTTAAAAGCACCACCCTAGCGAGCGTACTTCAAATCTTTTACCCACAAACTTCCACGCCCGAAGCGCAGAGTCATGGATGGAACCAACATTTTGTCTATGCAAAACTAAATATTAATCCTTCTAGACATATCCGCAGAGCGGGAAGGCATGGGTGAGTGTAAGGAATCTGCAGCTAAATAGAGTCTCTATCAGATAATGCATTACCGAAGGTAAGTAACTTGTTCATCTGATAGAAACTTCCTGCTGCAGATTCCTTACCTTTGAATAGATACCCAAGCCATAACCTCCTGGTGGTGGGCCTCCACTACACTAAAAAGTCCTGTAGAACTGAACAGGCAAAATGTCCGTCTCTCCGTACCTGATTGTCAAGGCAGTAATGTTTTGCAAACGTGTGCAAAGATGCCCACGTTGCCGCCTGACAAATCTCCAGGACTAGAACGCCCTGAGCTAGTGCAGTGGTAGCAGCTTTGCCCCTCGTAGAATGAGCCCTCAAGCCCTCAGGAGGCTGCTTCCTAGCCAGTGCAGAGCAGATCTTGATGCAGAGAACGACCCAGTGTGAAATGGTTTGCTACTGTACGTGAATCCAAACCATGCTACCCGACGGTGCACGCAGGGTATTGCTCAGCAAAAAATTCCGGAATTAAAGCTGACCCCAGGGAATTAAAAGGTAAGGAATCTGCAGCTAGATAGTCTCTACCCGATAATGCTTTACGGAAGGTAAATAACTTTAAAACTTAACAAACATATTAATAATAATATTTTACAAATAAACAATGAATGTTAAAAAGTGAAAGTTACATAAAAATTATAATTAAAAAAAAAACTAATATAAACATTAAAAACAAAATATAAGAAATCAACAAAACTAGCAAAAGTTTGGGATTTCAAAGAGGTCAGTAGGAAACCTTTGGAGGGGTTAGGTTTACTTTTCCCATTCCAATGTAAACAAAATCAGGGAAAGTTTTTGACTTTGGAAGGGTTATATTTACTTTTTCCCCTTCAACGTAAGACACAGAAGGGAAAGCGTTGGACGCTGGAGGGCGTAGATTTATTCTTTTTCACTCCAATCGAATCAACAGTGGGGAATGTGTTGGTATTTGGATGGGTTAGGTTAACTATTCCCACTCTAATCTAAACAAGAGTAAGGAAAAGGTTGGACTTTGGAGAGGTTAGAGTTACTATTCCTCCTCCTCTCTAAACTCGACTCTGGAGTGTATGTGATTTGGTTCAGGTGTATGTAATTATCCTATTACCTTCAATCAGAAGGTATCTCTTCTGAACAGGATGGTCTCTATGTCGGTTGCAGAGGTCTCTGGCACGGTTGTGGAGGTCTCCTCGAAGTGTGCGGAACGTAAAATACAGATGTAAATTTACAAGTAGTAGCTATATGATCCTAAATTACATATGTGCGGCTTCCACCCACTAAACTGAGGAAGAGAAGCCACATAAGTCTACATCTATGGGTAACTTTACTCTTGGAAATGATAACGAGTGGAAAGTAGTAAAGGTACTCCAAGGTGCACGAGTACATTTAGACGTGAGTAATTCTATACATATAGATTTATGTTTTTGTCCTGGAACAGGTATGCACTGGTGACTAGTTGATGAACTAGCATCACTTTGGAAAAACAGCTGTAGTTTAGATGGTGTGTTAGGTTTCTTATTCACTGGTGGATGAGTTTTGTCTTTCTATCCTTTTGCTTGAGTGTTGGTGTGCAGCTTAGGTGCTATTATGTGCTGTGGGTGCAGCATATCCAGTTTACTATAGATAGCGCTGTTTAGAATGTTAAAGTAGACAGGAGTGGGCATGAATGGCATTAGGTGGTACTGTGTCAGTGATTTATTAAGGGTTAGAATGATGCTTTGGTTTGTGTGTTTATGACTTGAGTAAGGGGCACAAGATTACTGTACAAGAAAGCATAGTGTTTGGGAACAGACCTACTCTGTTTGGTATATTTCAAATCTTGTCTGAGAGGAAGTTATGAGCAGTTGGCTTCACATAAAATACCACCATATTTGAAGACTGGACCACATCCCATGTATTTTCATTTTATGGAGGGCATTGTTATTCACTGTGAAATACATAATGGACCCTAACAACCTCACACATTCCCACGCCTTATTGTAATGACAAGTAATTAGGTGCAGCTAACAACCAGAGTTTTCCTGCAGGTGCTGAGGACAGACGATCTCGCTGGGATCGCTGGGGCCTTTCCAGAGGGCGGAAAGATAAAGTGGTGGCCTCTCAGCCTAACATTCCTGCCAGTCTGCTCACAGAAGATGGCACCATCGTTGGCCGACAATATATACGCAACGAATCAGGTACGCAATGCCAGCATTCACATATTTGAGCTAATGTGGCTAATGTGCTCGTTCATTGCTTTGAGCAAGTGCAGTATGTACAATAGCGTGCTCACAAAGGGTTGTATGTCAGATCCATGCATGCCATTACCATGCATGCCTTTACAATGCGTCCATTACAAGCATATGCCTTTACCACACAGAAATTTACCATGAATATGCCTTTAAAATGCATGCCTTTACAATGAAAATGTAAGTATTTTGCAGGTAAGCAAAAAACATTTACATATATTTCGTACTGGCGATTGCCAGTAGGTAGTTAGAGTTAGGTACTAGTTTCCATTGAAAGAGCGTTTTTGTTTTGCTTTAGCGTCACTTAATACATCTTCATGAAGTTTTCAAAACTTATACTACAGTCGGTTCAGCTGCTGACTTGAAAGTGTTGGGATGATCCATCAAGCGGGGTCTGAGAAAAAAGAGGCGATCTCAAAACACGTTTTCCCCATTCATTTTTCCATAGGGTCTTTAGACATGCCTACAGCCCAGACTGCTGATGCAATTTCACCCAATTTGCCAGGGAGCTAGATCTTGGCACGCAGATTGCGCTTTTTATGATTTGGTGTAAATCCACTCAGTAGATTCAGACTGTTTTAAGGTTAAAATATATAGTTATATAGTGACGCAGAGGATTCGCAGACCTGGATCTGCAGATCCAGCGTTGTATCCGGGGGAAAAGCAAGGTCCTGATAAGCTGGCCGCAACCTGACAGAAAAGTTGCGGCCGCCATTTTGTTTGTCATATTGGCTGGGGGGTTGGAAAAGAAGAGTGCCAAAACACATAAGGGTTCGGGATACAGGAATCCTGACCCCATAGGACACATACCTCCTTTGTCCGATCCACGGAACCACGCGGTGGATCCGCGGATCCAGAGAAAAATTGAAGAAAATAAACCACCCTGCATCCAACCTCTTGCTGTGTACGGCTGAAGGCTAGAGGCCAGTCCCTGCGGCCAACTCCCACCGCGCACAGCCAAAGGCCGTGCGAGTTGCTGGTTCTATTTACATGGATGCATGCTAAAAAAAAAAAAAAAATTGACTGAAAAAAACAAAGGTTACAGGGACATTATAGTTAGGTTCTGAACTGCACAAAACCATAGAAATTCAGCAGTTATAGTAATGATTAACTCAAGTAACTAACTTGCACCATAAGGTAACTAAAACTCGTGCCTTCACCATGCACAGCTAATTACTCCAAATATTGCATCATTGATGAAACCTTCAGTAGCATCATGGATATTACCACTGCAACATTTGCAATAAAAGTACATCAGTCACCAGTAGGTCGTTATAGTTAGGACCTAGTTTCCATAGAAAAATCTTTTTCTGACTTGTGTATGTATTTGGCGCCGTTTGACAAATCTTCAAGTAATTTCCCCATAAAATGTGTGCCTGAAAATCTTGTGGTGCACGGGAAGGTTCGGGTTTGTCCGTCAAGCGGAGGCTGACAAAAAGTGCGGTCAAAAAAAGTGCATTCTCCATTTTAATTTCCCATAGGGATTTTAGACACAGCTACAGCCCGAGCTGCTCGACGGAATTACAGTGGCAGAAAGGTAGCTCTTGGTCCAGAAAGAGTGCTTTTAGTTATTTAGTGTAAATCCATTCAGTAGCTTTTTAAATATTAAAGGAAAACCAAATTTGTATATTTGAAGGTGCGAAGGCTTTGCAAATACTCCTGATCTCGTGCAGAGATCTGATAGGCTGCCAATATTTCATCCAGTCATTTTGAGACTCTGCTTCAACTGAGTCGCAAAAAATAAAAGGGAAAAAAATGAAAAGGTGGCACGGTACTGTTACCCTACCCCTCTAGCCTTGGTGCAGGGGTCACCCAAGGGCACCCGAAGCTTAAAAGTATTATTTTCTTCTAAAACACAGCAAAAATCGCTGCAAATCCTCAAATTTCGCCGTGATTTAAAAAAAAAAGAAAGCAACCGCAGTCTTCTGTGCTTGCTTTTTTGTCCCTGGGTGGGCCAGGTGACAGGGGTATAGCATAAAAATAGGAGGGGACACACAGGGCCACCTCCTAGGGCTTATGAGAGCCCCAGGGACCACCACCTCCCAGGGCACTGCTTTTAATGTATGCAGGGGGTGCCGTGCAACCCAGTGCCACAGGCATCGCCACCTCCCGCGGGCAAATCTTTATAAATTAATGTGGGGGCCCGATCACTGCCCAAAGGCCTGGGGACCGCCACCTCCCCAGGGTAAAACATGTTCTATTAATGTGGGGGGGGCGTGTCCGGCCCCCTGCAGTTTTGGAGACCACCACCTTGCCGCAGCTAAACATAAAATTAATGCGGGAGCTGTGCGCCCCCGCCCCCGGGACTGCCACCTCCCCAAAGTAATTCATTCACTTTAGGGGGGGGGGGATGGCTCTCCCAACAGCCACAGGGACCACCACTTTCCCCAGTTGAAATAAAATATTGGAGGGGGTGAACACAAACTCTCGGAGACCACCACCTCCCCAGGGCTATGTACCCGTGGAGCCATTTATGACCATGGGGACTGCCACCCCCAGGGCTGACTCCTTCTGCCTCCCGAGGTGCCCACCCTTGGGAGGTAGCTGTTTGCTTTTGCTTGGTGTGAGCTGACAGGTCCTACCAAGCAAAAGCAAACATAACTCTGCTTTCTACAAGCGCGAGGTGTCAAACAGCTCCTGCTTGCAGAAAGCAGAGTTTTCATCTGTTTCCCTGCACACAAATATGCGTGCAAGGAGACAGATGAAAACATTGCTTCCACCAGCAGGGAGCTGCTATTTAAAGGAGCTCCCTGCTTGCAGGAGCAATGCCGGCTCCAGACGGGTGGAGCAGACTAGAACAGCGGGCCATAAGTGGATGGAAGAGAGAAAGAGATTGTTTTTGCAATGGTCTATAAAATAACTTAAAAGTGTCACACTAGCAAGATGTTTGGTTCAAACATTATAGTTACGTTTTGAAAAGAAGAGCAGAGTCACTTCTGGCCTACTGGTAAAGCTATTGGACTGTCACCCATTAGGTTGAAGGTTCAAATCCTGGTATCTCGTGCAGTATGTCTGTTTATTTACTAGTGTTCTGACTGTTAAACATTCCTAGTGATGGAACATTTACATCTTTTTGCCATCAAAATCTTGGGGTTTAATGTCATATGTAGCACTGGAAACTGCATAGCAATGAGTGATATGTGGCCTTGAGATGAAGGTTTCAGGACCTCACCCTGAAAGTTGAGGGTTCCAGTATAGGTGTGTCAGTAGTCACATTTCTGCTTTAATTACTTTTCAAATGCAAATATTTAAGATGTGTACCGAAATGTAATTTCTCTCTTTTTACTTGACAAATACATTTTTCTTTTCATGTTGTCCTAAACTATCTCATTCTAAGTATACAATTCAATAAAGTCTAGAAAATCTTTCTGGATGGTTATAGGGGGTTGGCAGCCGAAGGCTGTGCATGCACTGAGTTGAGCAGTTATAGGAGGTTGTCCGCAAGGCCTGCCCTCAGGTGAGGCCCTGCGGCCAACCCCCGCCAACCGTGCATGTTGCACGATTGGCTGATTATAGGGGATGGACCTGGCCGTTAGGTAGCTCGGTTGGATTAATGTATAATAGTTCAAATTAATTTACCTTAAAAAAACATAGAACTTCACTGAAAAAAGCAAAGTGTACAGGGATGTTATAGTTAGGAAAAAAAAAAAAAACATTAACTTTAAAAAAACAAAGGTTACAGAGATGTTATAATTAGGTTCTGAATTTACTCGCTCAAAAGTTAGTTATTTCCAGTAACTACAAGTCGCTCCCTAAGGTAACTATAACTTGTGCCCTAGCCATGCATTGCTAATCACCACAGATATTACAGCACTCATGACAACTTCTGTAACATCAATAAAAATATAAATGAAACATTAGCAGTCAAATTATTGAAGAAAAAACAAACTGTACATGGCGAGGGAGCGAGTTATAGTTACGGACGGGTTACTCCGTCACAACAGTGATATATATCCCATCCGCCAAACTCTAAATTCCATTGGAACTAATGGGATTTAGATTTCGGCAGCTGGGATTTCCATCACCGTTGTGAAAGAGTAATCTGTCCGCTGAGAAATCAGGCCCTATACCTCGTCAGTGAGCCTTCTTGGCACTTCGATGACTCGTCCGGAGCATATCTTTGGATGGCTTCAGCAGGCCCTCTTGGGTACTTGGTTAACCTTTGTGTGTATTCTCACCACTGTGCTTTCACTTCCACAGATTTCCCCCCTGTTTTCCACATCAAGTTAAAGGACCAGGTGCTGCTGGAGGGTGAATCGGTTACCCTGTGTTGCCTGCCAGCAGCAAGCCCAGCACCCCGGATCCTCTGGCTCAAAGGTATGTCTTTGCAAGAAGGTGAGTATGTGCAATGTACAAAGTCAATACCTCATAGTGACCTACATACGGTGTTCATGTGGAGAATTGTTTGCAGGTAGAAATGTGTTTTAAACCATTTTGGGGTTTGCCTTTCATAGTTGTTTTTTTGGTATAAATTGTATTGAAATTTAAAATGAAATGGCACATACCAGAGTGTTATACAGTGTTCAGAACCCAGATCACACCACCTTCCTCCCCCATTGCTCTACCAAAACAGTTGCATATTAGAGATCATGGAGTATAAGTCTGGGAACAATTTAGGAGTCCATAATATTGGATCGGCCAGCCCATCACAGATGTAACCCTCTTGGGATTTCCTGCAGCCTATGCGCTGTGGCACCTACTTGCAACTCTGTCCACCTCCTGAATGTCCTGGTGCAGATGCACAGTCACATCTAGCATAGAGGTCTACAAACCTAGGGCGTATTATGCATCCAGGGGCTCGCGCATGTCTGCAGGCATTGCCACCCAGGCCTGTAAGTCATCAGCTCTCTTATTGTCTCTTTGACATTTATGCATCTGGCTTTCTTCAGCCACTGCCCATTCAGTCATATCTTTCACCAGGTCATGCACCTCAGGAAGGGCAGGGGACAGTCAAGTTCTGCCAGAACTAACCCCAACAACAGAAACCACCTGCTCAGGCCCTTCTTTTTGCATGTTAGTATCTGTCCCAACAGGCATTGCCTGGGATCCCTAAGGACGCCCCATTCTGTAGCTGCATTCAACCTATCAACTATGGCCTGCCAGTAGGTGTCCATTTCAGGGCACCACCATATCACATGGAGAAAGTCTGCTTCTCCAGTATTGGATCTTTCATAGATTCATATGCTTGAATATTCCCCGTTGTCGATGTGAGAGCCCCAGAGGACATTAATAAAGCAGTACATACATATATATTAGTAACATAGGCTACAATAGGAATAACAGGTTGTCTTAATAGCCTATCTACATCCTTTTCTTTAAGAAAGAATCAATTTCACTTTAACCAATCAGACAAGAGTATCCTTTAGAACACTCCCAGCAAAGGCTGAAGCCCTCAGATTTTTTACTTCATGTCTTGTGAAGGGAGTCTCCTTGAGCTCTGCTCAAACCACCTGTTTAATTCACAGAATTATCCAGAGAAATTTCCTCTGTAGAAGTATTATTTAGTTTTCATACTTAACTACTGGCTGGGAAAGATGTCCCAGACATCTAAAATAGGACTGTTCAGGGATTGTGAGTCCTGTGGAAAGAAAAGTCTCCACTCAGAAGATCCACATAAAAAGTGCATTTATTGCCTTTATCCGGAGCATAAAGTAAAGGAATGTAAATTTTGTCACACCTTTTTGCAAAAGACATTAAAGGACAGGGAAGGTAGGCTGTTATTGTGGCTTTAAAAGTTGAAAACCAAGGAGTATTCATTATCAAAGGACGACATTGAAATTTCCTCTCTTACCACAACTTCAACTAAAAGGAAAAGAACGGAAACAAAACGTTCCTCAGACCCAACATCAAAGGTCAATAAAAAATAAAAAAATACTGACACTGAATATGGAAAGTGGGCATAAGGCCCATCCTTCAACCTCCAAACATGAAGTACCTATCTCTAAAGTTAGGTCTGAGCCTACTACTCCTTCCCTGAGAGAATCAGTACCAAAACAGTCTTCTCAGTCTGTACGATAAAGACAAAAAAAATGTGGCACATCACAAAAAATATCGTTCATGACGACACTATCGACAACTACATCAACGACAGTGACATCAACGTTCACAACAGCAAGGTCTCCATTGATTATAACATGTCACCGCTTTCGACGACAGCAGTGGTCACCACAAAGATTTTCAAGCAACAATCAATGGAGGCTCAGTTGATGACAGATTTCTTGAATTTCCCGTCGTTGTTAAAGACATCGACTACAAGGAGGGACTCGCCTCCAAAAACCTCACATATAGCATCAGAAGACACCGTCAACGAACACTGAAAAGACACCGTTGACGAAGACACCATCGACTAAGGCATCGTCGACAAAGGCACCGTCAACGGAGACACCGTTGCCGAAGAAGAAAAAGAACTTGTCAACAACACCACCATCGTCACTCTCATCGACGACGAAGAAAAACTAAAGAAGATACTGTTGTCATCGCAACAAATACACCCCATGGAACAAGAAATTAAGACATATCCATCACAGGATATAATTAAAGAAGGTATGGAAACATACAGTCAGGCTGAAAAAACGTTTTCTCTGATATCCTTAATACTCATAAAAACAGGGGCAGCAGAATCAAACATTTTACCAGAGCATACTTCTCCAAGTTAAATACTGCGTTACCCACTGTTACACCTTTGGATGAAGATGATGAGTCAGATGACGAAGGCCCTTTAGGTCTGGCTAGTAGCCCATCCCAATTACTGGTGAAATGTCAGGATTAAGCGAGATGATGACGACGAAGAATATCAGGTGTAATGTACTGCAGGCGAACAAATGGAACCACTCCATGAAGAACATCTGGAACAATCTATTCCAATGCCCGCTTCTCTAGTAACAAATGTACAATATATGTTACAGGACTATTATCATAGATTCCCACTGTCAAAGCCTACCACACCTATGAGTCAGATGGCACAACCAGAATGCCTATTTCAAACCCTGACACCGTACCACATCCCATTCTGTTACTTACAACACCAATTATCCCTACACAAGGAGTATCACAACCAGTGAAGAAGATGTAATATCATCTGGGGAAGATGCAGAGGAAGGGGAGATAAGATACACTGTAACTGATCAGGATCTGATCTACCCCCTCTCTACCTCTGAGGATGCTGGTGGATTGCTATCCAGAAGATATTGGGGGGGGGGGGGGGTTCACAACCTAATGGGCAGAGCAACGAAAAGGTTTGAGCTGCCACTATTAACAAGGGAGATAGACTGTTTCCTGTATGACTTTAAAGAACCCGCGAAGAAGTCAGTTAGAGCGATTCCAATTATAGACTTCACATGGCAGGAGGGACTCTGGACCAGGAAAAATCCAGCTTCTGTATCTCTAGTAATCCCATGTCTTGATAAAAAATACAAAGCTCCAGACAATTCTCCAGCTTGCCTTATTGGACAAACAAAACATGGTATCGCAAGCAGCACAACGGTGCTCAAAGACCTCCTCTGCACCAATCTTATTGCTTCCTGATAAAGACGGACGCAGGTTAGACAGCATTGGAAAGAGATTCTCGACAACGGCAGCCACTACCGTACGAGCAGCGAACTTGCTGGCTATTTTAGCTCATTATGATCACCAAATGTGGTCAGACATGGCACCATACATAGACCTTTTGCAGGAGGATGAAAAATTAGAGGCACGCAAAAGATCCTATAGGCGGGGGAACGCGTCTCGGCAGAGATAATCGACTGTGCACTTCACATGTCTACCACAGGATTCAGACAGCTAGCAGGGGCTGCAGTGCTTCACAGGCAGGAATGGCTGAAATCCACTTCCTTCCGCCCAGAAATACAGACAAAAATTCTAGACATGCCGTTTTATGGTGAATCTTTGTTTGACAAGCATGTAGAAGATGTAGTGCAATCTATAAAGATTGACACAGAAACAGTGAAGTCCCTTGGCACGCTCCAGCACCAAAGACAACCCTTTCTGTTTTTAACCCTGTTACCTTGCCAAACACTCACCTCATTTCCCTGACCAAGGGAGACAGTTTCCTCTCCAGAAAAGTTAGTACAAGGACACCTAATAATCCCTGCATTCAGGGTTTCAAGCCTTCAGCCTCACTGAAGTAACTCATTAGAAAGCCATATAAAGGAGAGGGATCTGGCCTTTAAATATGGGTGAGGCATAGCCACACTAGGGACCAGCCACAAATGGCCACCTTACTTCAGGGGGTGCCTTAGGTCCAGCCAGGGAGGAGTTGGGCTACCTGTTCCCGACTTAAGGTCAGTACTCCTACTGCAGGGTAGGTTGCAGGAGGCATTCAGAACACCAACCTCACTGCACTCCAGGTATATGGGCACTGGAGAAAAAGGAGGACTGCAGAGCTAGGCTTGGGTGGAGAGTGAAGGGGCTGCATGAGGTATTTAGGACACCAACCTTACTCCGCTTCATTCTCCGTGCCGGCTGGGAAGTTTTACAGGAGAGAATCTGCACCTAAACCCCATGAACCTCATGACAAAGGACAAGTGAGTACTTCCCTTAATCTGAAAGGAGAACATTTTATATACAAAGATTGAGCAGCTTGGCCAAAAGAATAATAGGATAGTTCTCTCACACCCCTATGAGGCCATGAGGGTATCTGGCTATATTTTTCAGATTATTGCTTTATACATTGTTGAGACTGAGAAAAACCCTTTACATTGCCTCCCAGTCTATTTATCATAATCTCCATAATTTATTATCTCCTTTTACCTGCCTCTTGAATCATCTTGTACGGTTGGGTTTCCTGTAATTGAATGTAATATTTTCAATTATTTAAAAACCACCTTATAAACACATCCATTGTTTGGTTATTTATTTGGTTATTTGACAACCAGATTTTTCTTGCCACGTTGAAAGAAAAAAACAGCGCTGCTACAGTTCACTCGTAATGAAACCTATTGGCAAAAGTGCAATTATGTACGTAACCGGCAAAAGTGCAATTAACTGTAACAGGGTTGATATTATGCAAAGCACTCGACTTCTGCCAAGCGAGATCGCGCTGCGAAAATAGATAAAAAGTAGTCCACAAATCTGATGGGAAACAGCGAACCACGCATGTTTACAGTACATGGTCGCTGCGCTCGAGCAGGCATGACGTATGCGTGCCTTCCACTAATCAAAGCAAGCCGATTTTAACAGACGAGCCCACGAACCAATGAAAGACACTGATGTGACGTGGACGGGGCTCCAAGCTCTTTTCTAACTCATAAAGCGTCTTGCTAGCGATACGCATGTGTAGGAGGCTGGCCTGGCTTGTAGTGGGTACCAGAGGTACTTACACCTTGTGCCAGGTCCAGTTATCGCTTATTAGTTTAGAAGAGGTGTTTCTAGTAGCTTAGGCTGATAGAAGGTAGCTATGGCAAAGCAGTTTAGGCTGAACTAGGAGACATGCAAAGCTCCTACTATACCACTGGTGTCATATGCACAATATCATAAGAAAACACAATATACAGAAGTACTAAAAATAAAGGTACTTTATTTTTATGACAATATGCCAAAAGTATATCAATGAGTACCCTAAGTATGAGGATAAGTTATATACACAAGATATATGTACACAAACCAAAATTATGCAGGTAATAGCAAGACAAGTAATGCAAGCAGTGTAAAATTACAGTAGATTGCAATAGGAGCACATAGGTATAGGGGCAACACAAACCATATACTCCAAAAGTGGAATGCGAACCACGAATGGACCCCAAACCTATGTGAGCTTGTAGAGGGTCGCTGGGACTGTAAGAAAACAGTGAGGGTTAGAAAAATAGCCACCCCAAGACCCTGAAAGGTAGGTGTAAAGTGCACCTACTACCCCCAGAGAGCACAGAAGTCGTGATAGGGGGATTCTGCAGGAAGAACAAACACCAGCAATGCAACAACAGTGGATTTCCAGACCTGAGTACCTGTAAGACAAGGGGACCAAGTCCAATAGTCGCAACAGTGTTGAGAGTGGGCAGGAGCCCAGGAAATGCCAGCTGAGGGTGCAAAGAAGCTGCCACCTGTTGGAAGAAGCTTGGAGTTCTGCAAGAAAGAAGAGGACTAGGAACTTCTCCTTTGGAGGATGGATGTCCCACGCCACGATAAAGCTTGCAGAGGTGTTCCCACGCAGAAAGACCGCAAACAAACCTTGCTAGCTGCAAGGGTCACGTTTAGGGTTTCTGGGTGCTGCTGTGGCCCAGGAGGGACCAGGATGTCGCCACTTGGAAGAAGAGACAGAGGGGGCGACCAGCAACGTAGGGAGCCCTCACAGAAGCAGGCAGCACCCGCAGAAGTACCTGAACAGGCACTTAGAAGAAAAGTGAGCAGGAATCCACCCGAAGTCACAAAAGGGAGTCCCACAACGCCAGAGGTCAACTCAGAATGTTGTGCACTGCAGGTTAGAGTGTCGGGGACCCAGGCTTGGCTTTGCACAAAGAAAATCCTGGAAGAGTGCACAGGAGCTGGAGCAGCTGCAATTCATGCGGCAAGGACTTACCTCCACCAAACTTGGACTGAAGAGTCACTGGACTGTGGGAGTCACTTGGACAGAGTTGCTGAGTTCCAGGGGCCACGCTTGTCGTGCTGAGAGGGGACCCAGAGGACCAGTGATGCAGTCTTTTGGTGCCTGCGGTTGCAGGGGGAAGATTCCGTTGACCCACAGGAGATATTTTCAGAGCTCCTAGTGCAGTGAAGGCAGGCTACCCCCAGAGCATGCACCACCTGGAAACAGTCGAGAAAGCCGGCAGGATGAAGCGATACAAGGTTGCTAGTAGTCGTCTTGCTACTTTGTTGCGGTTTTGCAGGCGTCCTGAGCAGTCAGCGGTCGATCCTTTGGTAGAAGATGAAGAGGGAGATGCAGAGGACCCCTGGTGAGCTCTTGCATTCGTTATCTGGTGAGATCCCTAAAGCAGAGACCCTAAATAGCCAGAAAAGGAGGTTTGGCTACCTAGGAAGGAGGATTGGCTACCAAGAGAGGTAAGAGCCTATTAGAAGGAGCCTCTGATGTCACCTGCTGGCACTGGCCACTCAGAGCAGTCCAGTGTGCCACAGACACCTCTGTTTCCAAGATGGCAGAGGTCTGGGACACACTGGAGGAGCTCTGGCCAACTCCCCTGGGAGGTGCAGGTCAGGGGAGTGGTCACTCCCCTTTCCTTTGTCCAGTTTCGCGCCAGAGCAGGGCTGGGGGATCCCTGAACCGGTGTAGACTGGCTTATGCAGAGATGGGCACCATCTGTGCCCATCAAAGCATTTCCAGAGGCTGGGGGAGGCTACTCCTCCCCAACCCTCACACCTATTTCCAAAGGGAGAGGGTGTTACACCATCTCTCAGAGGAAGTCCTTTGTTCTGCCTTCCTGGGCCAGGGCTGCCTGGACCCTAGGAGGGCAGAAACCTGTCTGAGGGGTTGGCAGCAGCAACAGCTGCAGTGGAGACCCCGGAAAGGCAGTTTGGCAGTACCCGGGTTCTGTGCTAGAGACCCGGGGGATCATGGAATTGTCCCCCCAATGCCAAAATGGCATTGGGGGGACAATTCCATGATCTTAGACATTTTACATGGCCATGTTCGGAGTTACCATTGTGACGCTGTACATAGGTAGTGACCTATGTACAGTGCACGCGTGTAATGGTGTCCCCGCACTCACAAAGTCCGGGGAATTTGCCCTGAACGATGTGGGGGCACCTTGGCTAGTGTCAGGGTGCCCACACACTAAGTAACTTTGCACCCAACATTCACCAGGTGAAGGTTAGACATATAGGTGACTTATAAGTTACTTAAGTGCAGTGGTAAAGGGCTGTGAAATAACGTGGACGTTATTTCACTCAGGCTGCAGTGGCAGGCCTGTGTAAGAATTGTCAGAGCTCCCTATGGGTGGCAAAAGAAATGCTGCAGCCCATAGGGGTCTCCTGGAATCCCAATACCCTGGGTACCTCAGTACCATATACTAGGGAATTATATGGGTGTACCAGTATGCCAATGTGAATTGGTAAATTTAGTCACTAGCCTGTTAGTGACAAATTTGGAAAGCAGAGAGAGCATAACCACTGAGGTCCTGGTTAGCAGAGCCTCAGTGAGACAGTTAGGCATCACTCAGGAAACGCATACAGGGCACATACTTATGAGCACTGGGGCCCTGGCTGGCAGGGTCCCAGTGACACATAGACTAAAACAACATATATACAGTGAAATATAGGGGTAGCATGCCAGGCAAGATGGTACTTTCCTACAACATGCACAAGCACATGCGACGCAGGCTCGACCCTAAAAAGTGTAACTTTGCAAGAAGGACATCTGGGGAAGTGCTTTCCTCCAAGCCCACTGTGGTCATGTGCATTGGGGAAGCTGTCACACATGGTTGTCTCAGCCTGGCCAGCCTAGTCAGTGACCTTTGGATACTGCATGAACTGGTCACAATCCATTGATACACATCCTCGTGAAGCCCATACAAGGGGGGTGCCTCTCCTCCATCTACTCGTAAGGTAATTCAGTGAACACTTTGCGAGTTGCAAAGACATTTGTGACTTGTAATGTAATTTTAAATACTTTGCGATTTTGGATTTCATCCTTCCAAAGTCTGCCACTCTTCGAAGCAGCAGCTGAAAAAGCAAAGTGTGAAAAAGCATGTGATAAATGGAGCGCCTATTGTGTAATCAACGGAGTTTCCGTGAGAGCAACTGACATATGTATTTATACGCAGCTGGGTTGGAGCAGCGCCTGTTTTCAGAGGTTCTATAGCAGAACCACAAATAAAGGGGCATATTTATACTCCGTTTGTGCCGAATTTGCGTCGTTTTTTTCGACGCAAATTCGACGCAAAACTAACTCCATATTTATACTTTGGCGTTAGACGCGTCTAGCGCCAAAGTTCATGGAGTTAGCGTCATTTTTTTGCGTGAACACCTTCCTTGCGTTAATGATATGCAAGGTAGGCGTTCCCGTCTTAAAAAATGACTGCGATGCATATGCGTCGTATTTATACTCCCGGGCAAAAATGACACCCGGGAGTGACGGGACAAAAAAACCCGCATTTGCGCCGGATTTTAGCACCTGGGTCAGGGCAGGCGTTAAGGGACCTGTGGGCTCAGAATGAGCCCAGAGGTGCCCTCCCAAGCCCCCAGGGACACCCCCTGCACCCTTGCCCACCCCAGGAGGACACCCAAGGATGGAGGGACCCATCCCAGGGAAGAAAAGGTAAGTTGTGGTAAGTATTTTTTTTATTTTTTTTTGTGGCATAGGGGGGCCTGATTTGTGCCCCCCTACATGCCACTATGCCCAATGACCATGCCCAGGGGACAGAAGTCCCCTGGGCATGGCCATTGGGCAAGGGGGCATGACTCCTGTCTTTGTCATGTTAATGGCGTCTGGGCGCCAAAAAAAAATGGCGCAAATCGGGTTAAGACGATTTATTTGCCTCAGCCTGACTTGCCCCATTTTTGGACGCCCAAACGCCATTTTGCCCTACGCCGGCGCTGCCTGGTGTACGTGTTTTTTTTTCACGCACACCAGGCAGCGCCGGTCGGCTAACGCCGGTTAACGCCATTCAATAAATACGGCGCCCGCATGGCGCTTCAGAATGGCATTAGCCGGCGCTAATTTTTTTGGCGCAAAACTGCGTTAGCGCAGTTTTGCGTCAAAAAGTATAAATATGGCCCAAAATATTAATTACGTCATTTATGATGCACGCTGGTAGAAACTGATACTGGCAGGCCACGTTATTAGCCATACTGGGCCTGTAGGCGCTGTTGATCACAGTTGAACAGTTACTCTGAAAGATTGGATTATATGGTTCAGATATGAATTTGATCACATTCTAGACACAGTTACTTACTTAATTTATTTATGTTTAGAGGTTATACTATATAGCAGGAGAGGTTTTTGTCCATTTCAAGAACACAAATAGGCATATGACTGAGTGTAATCTAAAGGTAGTGTGGTCCAGGTTCTCAAGTCAGTTTTATTAAAAATAACACAATGTATTCGTCACAGAGAACTAGAACGCATTAGAAAGGTTGGATCGAGCTTTACAGGATACAGACTTTTATGGTTCTTGACGTGTAGCTAATTCACTAATTCTGTTTGGCTGGCATCATTGGAATTCATTTAATGATGCTTGATTTTCTTCTATGATCTAAAGCGATGTTCAGTGTAACAGCCACCATGTGTTTCCCAGGACTGTGTTATGCGTGCCCGGGGATTTTTCAAGGCAGTAAAGAGATTTTCAAGCATTAAAGGTAGAGGTCACACATGCATCCATTTGCGCATATGTTCTTGCTGCATATGCTACCCTAACTACTCCTTACTCTCTTCCGATGGGCCACTGCAAAACATGTAACATGGCAAACAATACATCACTGCATGACCTGTGCTAACGTGAGCAGTCCAGGAGGTCCAGAATGCAGGGTGCTGCTCTCTGATTGGCTGAAGTTCAGGTCACACAAAGAGGTGGACTAGCTGCATGCAGTCTAATGCCTTTCTCTGTATTATTGAGTGTAATGTACTCTGCTTGCTAACATTGATTACTGATGGGTCCTATCCTGACAATGGAGAATGAATCACACATGTGAATCTATAAAAGATACCAATGTCGGAGAGCAAAACTTACAGATACGTAATTAGTTTTTATAATATTATAAATTAAATGTGTCACAGAGAGGAAAGTAACACATAGAGAGACGTTTATTAATTCATGAGGGTACTGTAGAGACTGAGGAATATGAGGAAAAATTAGGGAGGTTGCAAATTACATTAGGGTGATCAGGCAGATAGTACTATAAATGTCAAAAAGTCTAACTCAAAATATAGTGGTCAAGATTAGTTAACATATAGGTAAAGCACGGAATTTCTAAGGAGTTTTAGAACAGCGGTGTAGGAGAGTAGCCCCTTTCTAGCTTGGTTATCCCCCACTTTTTGCCTGTTTGTCAGAGTGTTTGACTGTGTTCACCGGGATCCTTCTAACCAGGGCCCCGGTGACTGTGCTAGTTCCTCTAAATTTGGTTGCTGGTAACGTTTTCTTCCCACAGTTGCCATACTGGTCCCCCATATAAGTTCCTAGTATATGGTACCTAGGTACCCAGGGCACTGGGGTTTCAGGGGGTCCCTATGGGCTGAAGCAGTTAATCTGCCACCCCTTGGGAGCCCATGCAAAGGGTTCTGCAGGCCTGCCATTGCAGCCTGCGTGAAACGGGTGCATACACCCGTTTTCACTACAGGTCACTATAAGTCACCCCTATGGTAGGACCTCTCAGAGTTGATGCCAGGGTGCAGGTACCTGTGTGTGTGAGGGCACTAGCAGAGGTGCCCCCACAAACTTCAGATCCATTTTCCTGGACTTTGTGATTGCAGGGACGCCATTTTACATGTGTACTGGACATAGGTCACTATTTATGACCAGCTAGATAATTGTAACTCCGAACCTGGGCATGTTTGGTATCAAATATGTCCAAATCATACCCCAATACTGTTGCAAGTAATGGAAGTATGATTCAGTGCACCCTGGGGACTCCTTCGAGGACCCCCAGCATTGCTACTACCATTCTTACAGGGTTTTACGGGTAGTCCAGCTGCTGCCACACCTCAAACAGGTTTCTGCCCTCCTGGTGCTTGATCTGATCAAGCCCAGGAAGGCAAAACAAAGGATTTCCTTTGGTTTGGGAGAGGTAGGTAACCCCCTCTCCCTTTGGAAATAGGTGTGTCTGGCTTGGGAGGGGTGGCCTCCCCAAGCCACTGGTTTGTTTTGAAGGGCACATTTGGTGCCCTCTGTGCATAAACCAGTCCACACCGGTTCAGGAACCCCCAGTTCCCGCTCTGGTGCAAAACTGGACAATGGAAAGGGGATTGACCACTCCCCTGTCCATCACCACCCCAGGGATGGTGCCCAGAGCTCCTTCAGAGGGTTACTGGGTTCTGCCATCTTTTTTCCAAGTTTGGCAGGGAACTCTGGGAGCATCGGCGTGGCCAGGCAGGTGACATCAGAGCTCCCTCCTGTTAAGTGCTTACCTGGTTAGGTGACCTATCCCCCTTTCAGGGCTAGTTAGGGTCTCTCTCTTGGGTGGGTCCTCAGATTCAGCTTGCAAGATTCCAGCAGGACTCCTCTGCAACCTATGCTTCGACTGGCCCCTCCAGGAACCGACAAACGCTGCTACATTGAATAAGACTCTTCTGCAACTTTGTTTCCATGTCTCCTGCTACCTTTGCAACATTTCCCCGGCTGTGCATCCTCAGAAGACTGCAACTCCTCAGCCTACACAAGAAGAAGAAGGAATCTCCCTTGGAGTACAGGAGTCACTCTCCTCCAACTGCAGGCACCAACAACAAGCGACGACTGGCTTCGTGGATCCCCTCTCTTGCTGAGCTGCATGGATCCTGCATCACGGGTGATGGTCCGGAGTAGTCCACCTGGTCCCTTCTGCTAGCTGTTCAACTTTGGTGGAGGTAAGCCTTTGCCTTCCCACACAGGACAGTACCCCCCTGCAACGTGTCTCTTGCAGCTGCCAAGGCTTGTTTGCATCTCCTCCAAGGGATCTTCAGGCGTCGTGTAGCTCCAGCCCCCCCACACTCCATCCTGCAAAGCACAGCCTACTGCGTGGTTCTCCTGCGGCGTGGGATCATCTTGAGTAGTGCTGCTTGGGCTTCAGCTGCGACTCCTGTGTCCCCGTCCTGTGGTACTCCTGTGGGTGCTGCCTCTGCTCCTGTGGACTCTCTGCAACGCTGAGGGTCCCCTGTGACTCCTCCTCCTGGGTTGAGTGTTTTCCACTTAATGCGGGTTTGCCCTTGCAAAGGCTAGTTGGTGGAATTTCTGCACCAACACCCATCTGCAATCTTCCTTCCAGCGTGGGACTCCATCTGCATCCATCAGGAACTCTTCACCGGCTCCAGGGCTGCAGTGCTGACCTGTTCTTCATCACTGTGACCAACTCCTGTATCCATATCTGGGTAAGAAGTAGCTCCCACTCCTCCTGGACTCCACTGTGACTCTTGAACTTTGTTCCCTCTCTTCACAGGTCTTCTTTCTTCAGGAATCCACCGCTGGTATTCTTGCAGTCTTCTCTGGGTGTCTTCTTTTTCTTCTTTTTCTCCTTTTGGGTGGTTTGGGGAAAATCCAGTGTTTTACTCCTGCATTCCTGGTCACTGGGGGGGTACTGTGTTACTTACCTCTGTGGTTTTCGAGTACTCCCGTTTTCTAGTACTCCAGCTCCTCTCTCTACACAGGTGGGGGTACCTTATTCTCATTCCATTTCTTCAGTAAATGGATTGTGCTCCCCCTAGGGTCACTATTGCTTATTGCTATTCACACTGTTTTCTAACCTTTTCTATGCCTGTTTATGATTACTAGTGTATATACTTAGTGTATTGCTTACCTCCTAAGGGTGGGTCACCTTTTCTAGTATTTGTGGTGATTTGTTCTAAAAATAAAGTACCTTTATTTTTGTACAACTGAGTGTTTTCTTTCATGTGTGTAAGTGCTGTGTGAGTACAGTGGTATTGCATGAGCTTTGCATGTCTTCTAGATAAACCTTGGCTGCTCATCTACAGCTACCTCTAGAGAGACTGGCATCTAGACACTGCATACACTTCACTAAGAGGGGATACCTGGACCTGGTATAAGATGTAAGTACCATAGGTACCCACCACACACCAGGCCAGCTTCCTACAAGTGGGCTTTGAATATGTTTTTTTTGGCAGTAATCATAAGAAAACATGTACAGTAATACAAGTTTATGTATTATTATGAGTAAATAAGCAGTTGATCAAGCTGACTGAAATCAGCTAGAGATAAACAAAAATTATTTTCTTTTTAGCACAACTCTTCCAGGAAATCCTCATCAATAGAAATAAGCACTGAATAGTCCTGCCCATGTGCGGGATCACAGAGCACCTGTAAACTATATATATTACTGAATGGTGGTCACCGCTAGGTAGTTATAGTTAGGACCTAGTTCCTATAGAAAAAGGATTTTTTTAGTAACCTATATCTTTGGTGCCTGTTAGTGAATCTTCAGAAGATATTTCCCCAAAAATCAACGCTTACGTCAGCCGCTGTATGGAAGGTTTCAAGGTGATCCATCAAGCGGGGGCCGAGAAAAACAGGGGGGCCCCAAAACATGTGTTTCCCATGTTAATACCCAAAGGGTTTTTGAACAGGTCTACAGCTCGAACCGCTGGATAGATTTACACCAGATTTGACAGAAAGGTAGCTCTTCCAGAAAGCGCCCTTTTTGTTATTTGGTGTAAATCTATTCAGTAGTTTATGAGATATTAAAGAACATTAAAATTTGTACATATAGGGAAGCTAAGGATCCACAAACCCTCCCGATTTCGTGCTGAGCTCTGATTGGCTGCCAACACTTCAACCAGGAAGTGTTGGCAGCCATCTTGGGATGCGGCTTCAGCCGAATCCCTGATAAAAAGGAAAAAAAGAAAAGGGGCCAGGATAGGGACACCCTGACACCTTAGTTCTGGTGCTGCGGTGCCAGAGGGACCCCCAGGGCAAAAAAGCATGGCATTAAAAAAATGTTGCCGCAAATTGGTGACGGGATCTCAAATTAGCAGCAGCAAATCTTAAAAAACCCCAGCGCAGTGGGCATGGTCCTGTGGCATATCAAAAATAAAGGAGCGTGCGCCCTCCTAGGCTTATTTATGCCACGGGACCGCCACCTCCCCAGGGCTTAAATCAAATAGTATGCCAAGGCTACGAGTATAATGAACTGTTGTTTGACAGAAAATAAATTATTTTCATGTCAAAATGCCTTCACTGTTTGTGAAGTGCCCTTCTTGTGGGAAAAAGAAATCCCAGACAGATCCTCATCTTCTCTGCATTATTTGCCTTATGGACGACCATTATTCAGAGACTTGTACCCACTGTGAAACGTTCTCCAGAAGGACCCTAAAGGACAAAGATTACAATCAGGTCACGTGGCCTCCAGGAAAGAAAGCAAAAGTAGCCTCTGAGTCAACAGGAGGCTTTGGGGAAGTTAATACTCCTTCTTTCCTGCCTTTCCCCCACTCCAAGGACTCCCACAGAGGGAGATTGCGAGAGAAACACCATTAGAGGAAGAGGAAACACTCCAGTTCGACTTCGAGAACAGAAAAACTACTGGTTTGTTCACTGTCAACAGGTACACAGTCGAAGATGCTGTAGAGACACCACTAAACATCAAAGTATTCTGAACGTTTACTGCCAAAGCACTGCTTGATATTGAAGTCACCATCAAAAGCTCATCAAAGCTCGTTGTCAAAGCATATCTTAATGTCAAAGTCTCCATTGACACTTAAAGACCCAGAGCATTCACCTTCAAAGCATGTTTCAAAGTTGAAGCACACTTCAACATCAAAAATTCTATTGAAAGACTTGTTCCACAGCAAGAGCTGTATCACCACCTGCCTTGCACACAGCACCATGATGGCTTCAAAGTTTGCAAGAGGAGAGTGTGCCACACACATCAGATTCAAATTATTCCCGCACCAGTTCTCTGTCACAGGTCACACCTGAGATGCAGCTTTCAAGTATTCCATTGCCTAGGTGATCAACATCGACTTGAGCATTCCACAACTGACTAAGCCTCCCCTACCTCGCTTCTAAAAGTAGGTAATTTTCCAGACATTGAAAAAGATTAAGTAGGAGGTTGTGATTGTGGAGTAGCTTTAGTTGAAATCTGAAGCTCCAAATTGTTTCCCTGATATATGTCAACATTTAGATGCTTGCTTAGAGTAGCATGAATAGATTTGGTTGATTGCCAATTTTAGGGACCATATTAAGAGTCTGATGTTAATCGATTTAGTATCATAGGAGGACCTTGGAGCTGTAAGGAGACAGTAGAAGCAACTTGTTTTATTCATTGAGCTTGAGTTTCATCTATGACATCCATGAGCCAGTGTCTCAAAAGCAATGGATGAGCATGTCAGGATTTTCTGTATTGTCAGTCTTAATTTACAGTTTTAGTATCATCCACGTATGCCCACTTTAAAGGTAATTACTTTGATTGTTTTGAGGCAGAGTTTAATTAGTAAGAGAGGTAAGATGGACGTTTGTGGACAGTAGAAAGAACTTTAAATAGGGTTAAGGAAGTCAACAGCCGAGGGTTGTAGCTAACAACAAACAACATGGCCAGCTGGCCGCGTTGCCCAGGAGTTGCAGCTACTGATCGCTAACGCATCTGCGATCCGGTCCTTCAGTGTAGAAAAGGCCTTGGGAACCTTTAAAGAAAGACACAGGCACTGCTTATGGCTGGTTAACTCACAGGGGACTGCGTCAGCGCAGCCCCGTCTTTATTTTATACCCCTTCTCAGTGCCCCGCCCGAACGTGCGGAGCACGCTTACAAAATATAGGAGAGCCCAGATGGCTCTCCGGTTAGCTCTGTACATCCCTCCCATGTTTTACTCCACACAGAAGAGACATAGTTATAAACATAACATAGCCAAAACCACACAACAGGCCCCAAAGATGGAGCGAGAAAACGAGGATAAAGAAAGGAAAGAAATAAGAGACAACCCAGAATGATGAGCTACTAGTATAACCAAAATGTTCATCTGACCACAGTACATGTCCTCATATCACGACACCCGACATCACCAGTGCTCAGTCTGAAAAGGATGGTACTGAATTACACTTCACACCGGGTCTACTGTGCAGACAAAATCCTTTAGCTGACTGTTGGAAGCAGGATTAGGGCGTAAGTTATATCTTGTACTTCTAGCGAGCCCACCCCCATGTCCAGGATCATCACACGGCAGGACTCGCGCAGCAGGCAATGCCACAGGTACACTCACAGTCTCTTCATTTCTGCTCGGCGACACACCCGTCATTTCCTTCATCTCTCCTTCCTCCTCCACAGGGATGAAGACTCCAGCTTTACGGAAATGCAACACATTTCTTGTAACCCTTTGTCTTCCCCGGGCCGCCATTATCATTGCCCCTTGAATACCAATGACTTCCCAAACCTCGGGTTCAAAAGATGTTCGGAACTTCCCTCCTCTCTTCCGATTTTTCACTACCACTCGATCACCTTCTCGGAACTCTCTGTGTTTTGTTCACCGTTTTTTGCTGGCCTTTTGATTAGTAACCTCCTGACGATCTGAGTGGCTTTCACATCCAACACAGGTGGTTTCCAGCGTGGGCCATGTGGGATACAGTCACGCGGAGAGACTTTAAACATCAAAGCTGTTGGTGCACGCCCAGTGGTGCTATAGGGTGTCTGGCGGTAAGCGTTCAAGAACTGTTGTAGACACTGCTCACCGTCCTCTCTTTGCTCCACTCCTATCCTGAGGGCTCTATTTAAAGTTCTCATAAACCTTTCAACATCACCATTCGCCTGAGGCTAATACGGCATGATCTTGCAATGACAAATAGCCAACCCATCAAGGTAAGAGTGAAATTCTTGCCCTTGAAACGGAGGTCCATTGTCTGTCCTGATCTCATCAGGGAGCCCAAATACTGCAAATGTCTTTTGGAGAACTGGCCGCACATTTTCAAATGCCGTAGATGATATGACCTCCGCCACAGGAAATTTGGTATACGAGTCCATCAGAACAACTGTCAGCCGCCCATCCGGAAAGCTTCCAAAGTCCATGCTGACCTTCGCCCACGGTTTCAGAGTGGCAGGTTCTGTGACTATCGGAGAACTGGGCGGTTCCGCAGACGTGATGATACAGGAGTGACACTTCCCCACCATCTCATCAACTTGACTATCCATGGAACCACACTTTGGTACGCAGTGTCGCCTTTGTTTTTGCAGCAACTTGATGCCCCTGATGGGCTAGCTCTATCACTCGAGCCCACAGGCACTGAGGAAGCACAATCCTCCTTCCCCTCAGGATCAGTCCTTTAGTATCGGTGAACAGCTTATCACGCACCTTCCACATACCTTGCATAGTCATCTTATGTTCTTGGCTAGACACCTTCGTTTTCTCTAGGAAGTGTTTCCATTTCTTGTGACCTAACTCATCAGTAACCTGCTTCAGTACTACATCAGCCTTTGTAGCATTCACATTGTCTGTGATGATAAGGGCGTTGGGGCATGCAGACTGCACAACCATACTGACAAAGACTTCAGTGCTTTCTTAATCTTGTTCTTGTTGAGAATCAAACGTTTGTGCGGATGGGTGTCGAGTCAGGTAATCCTCTGGGTTGTTTACCCCTGGGCGATAAATAACCAAAAACCTATACTGTTGAAGTAGAACATTCCATCGTTCAATTCGAGGAGGTGCTAAGTGTGGGCTTCCTGCAAACAGTGAAACTAAAGGCTTATGATCAGTCACTTCTTGAAAATCGTGTCAATAAAGATACAAGTGAAAGTGCTTGCATGCCTATGGAATCGCTAAGGCTTCTCGCTCAATCTGCGCATACCGTGTTTCCACTGCAGACAATGCTCTGCTGGCATATGCAACCGGAACCCACTCCTGATGTCTCTGCTCCTGAAGAAGTACGGCCCCAAGCCCCACGGCGCTCACATCCACATCTACTTCCGTCGGCTTATGGGGGTTGAAGTAAGCCATGGTTGATTTGTCCAGCAACACTGCTTTGATATCTGCGAATGCTTTGTCCGCAGCCAGGGTCCACTCCCAGCGGTGTTGTCCTTTTGTGAGCTGTCACAGAGGCTTTGCCATCGTGGCAAGCTGAGGAATGAATCGCCCACAATACGTGGCCATTCCCAAGAAACTCCGCACTACTGTTGAATTTTGTGGAATTGGGGCTTGACGAATGGCCTCCTCTTTACGGGGATCCACTTGTAGACTATCCTTTGAAAAGATGTAGCCAAAGAATTCTACTGATGTCTGATAAAATGCACACTTCTTCTTGTGAAGAGTCAGTCCCGATTCCACTAACCTTTGTAACGTAGCCCTTAAATGTTGATGATGTTCATCTATGGTCCGGGAGTGTATCAAGATGTCATCGCTCAGGTTGATTACCCCCGGCAACCCTGACAATGTCTCTCTGATGGCATTCTGAAACCCTTCAGCGGCGGAGGATACCCCAAAACTCAGTCTCTTATATCGCCGGAGCCCCACATGTGTTGAGGAAGTAGTAATGTTCCTGCTATCAGGGTCCAGCTCCAGCTGATGATAACCAGCGTTGAGATCCAATTTTGAGAACCATTGCGCCCCATTCAGATCGGCTATGATGTCATCCATGGTGGGTGTTATGTGCCTCTCCCTCCGAATGGCTTTATTAGGCAGACGCATGTCAACACAGATGTGAATAGCTCCCGGCTGTTTGGGTTTTGGAGCTATTACCAAAGGCGAAACCCAGGGTGTTGGCCCATCTACCTTTTCTATGACTCCTTGGTCCTCGAGCAGTTGTAACTCCTTTTCCACTGCACGTCGTAAGTGGAATGGCACACGGCGATGTCTCAGAGCGACCGGGGCAATACTCGGGTCAACATGAAGTTTGATGCACTTCCCTTTTAGCCGTCCCAGCCCCTGAAAGAGCTGCGGAAACTCACTGATAAGGCGTTCCACTTGAGAGTCATATACCTGGCGAGCAAAAAACACTAACTCTAAATCTTCCACAGTGTGACACCCCAACAAGGTGCCCCGATCTCCTGTCACCACATAGAACTTAGCTTGTGTTGACCGATCTCCACTGGTTACTGACACCTCCACCGTTCCTTTTAGAGGAAGGGGCTCCCGTCCTCCATAATTGTATATCTTGGTGGCAATAGGGGTGAGAGACGGTGTGGGGGTTAGCTGCTGAAACAGGGTCTCATCCATGACATTGACGGACGCCCGTGTCAATGAGTACTGATGCTAACGTGCCGTTGACTTGTACCTTGCTCATCGGAGGCGGTCTCTTCTTTTGTTGCCTCCCACCAGTGAATGAGATCACAAAAATGTCCTCATCCTCGTCTTCTTCGAAGACGGGCGCACTAGATGTTGTACTATCTCCCAACTCTTCAGTCTTCTTGGTTACACTCCGGACGTTAGCGTCCTTTCCCTTTTGATCCCCTTGCTTATTCCTTCTGGACCAGCACACTCTTGCAAAATGATTACCTTTGCCACAACAATTGCAAGATTTTCCTTTTGCCGGGCATCCCATTGCAGCCTTGTGTTCATACACGCAGCTCCCACAGACACGTTCACCGGGCCTAAAAGGGTTTGGTTGTCGTCCTGGCGTTTTGCGAGACTGAATAGCATCTACCTGCTCTTCTTTCACCTGGAGTGGGCCTATGGACGAAGCAGCTGCCAACGACTGACCTCGCACTGCCGCCATGGCATATGCCTGGACCTCCGACAGTTCGCGAGAGCGTGCAAGAATTAGAATTTCATCTAGGGAGATACCTTGCTGTCGCAGAATGAGCTTTCGTAGTGCGTTGGACTGGCACCCCTGGATAATCTGAGCTCTGATCCCTTCCTGCTGGTTGAGAACTTGCTAGCTTTCTTAGTCGTGCATAAAACATGTCCATTGACTCAATCTCCATCTGCTGCGCCTGTCGCAGTTTGAAACTCTCATAGTCTGAGTTCAACTGGGGATCAAATTGCCTATTAAGAGCCGTTACGGCCGCATCAAAGTCAGATTTGTCCCCAGTGTCTGGGAGTGAATCAAACAACTCTTGTAACTCATGTCCGCCTATCAGCAACATTAGTGACCTGCGCACCGCTCCATCTGTTTCCCTGGTGGTGCAGAAATAGTTGTCTAGTCAGTTTAACCATAGGTGCCATCTTGGTGCCGCTGTGGCCGGATCAATCAGTTGGCTGAATGGGGACAACGTTGTGAGGGAGGCGGGGATTTTCTTGTGGTGGTGGCGCATTTTCTTGTTGTGGTGCACTCATGTTTTTACTTTAAATGTACACTTTCTCAAAAGCTACAGCTCTTGTGTGTGTCTAATGTTTCACATTGTTTCTCCGCCTTTTATTTAAGTCAACTTTCCTTTTCCTTATCCAGTTTTTTTTTCTGTGTAATACTTCATAGTCTTTTCATCCTTTTATTTCAATGTATTGTGTTCTTTTATGGAATCCCTTTTGTTTCCTTAACAATTCTTGTTTCTCCTTTTATATATTTTTTTCCTTCTATTTTGTTTATTGTATTGGAGGGACACACCCCTCAGTGCCATTTCACTATGAGCGCTCAGTGGTCTCAACTTCCTGGGCCTCCCTTGCCCTACGAGCGTGCTCGGCGTGCTGTGTTGCCTTTCCTCGGCAACAGACGCATCGCCTAGTCGACCACTCCTCTTCTGCCCCCGTGGCGTTCCCTGGTGCGCGCAGGGCGGGGCTCAACTCACAAAGGAGGAATCCTCTCCTCCAGTCCAGGAGCCCGCACGCACAGACTCCCACACCCTCGCTGCCTCTGTTGTAGAGGTGGGGCAGCCGCACAGCCACACGGGGACAGGAGTCTTTGGCGCGTACAGCACCCGTGCTGTTCAGGCGGGGCAGCACCACAGCCCAGCGCAGACCACCACCGCGGGACACCACGCAGCCGTTCCGGACAAAGGTGAGGCGGAAACGCTGAGAATGCTCAGCTCGTTGAGGACAGCGGCCGGGGAACGGGGATCACTCACACCGCCACATGCGTCGTCGTTGTGGCGCTCTTCCCCTTTTATTTTTTAACTTTTTGCACATCATTATAGAGGCACGTGGGTAGCTATTTTATCGTTTACAGCCCGCTCGTCGCCAATGTAGAAAAGGCCTTGGGAGCCTTTAAAGAAAGACAAGGGCACTGCTTATGGCTGGTTAACTCACAGGGGACTGCGTCAGCGCAGTCCCGTCTTTATTTTATACCCCTTCTCAGTGCCCCGCCCGAACGTGCGTAGCATGCTTACAAAATATAGGAGAGCCCGGATGGCTCTCCGGTTAGCTCTCTACACTTCAGGATGCCGTCAGTATATCCCCTGAGGCCTCTACACTGTCTAGAAGACCCCGAATTGCAAACATCGATGTTCTGCAACTGAAACTCAGCCCCTCACAGCTCCGGCCTCGTGGACCCGGAGCGGCGCGAGGTCGGGCAGGGCAGCAGCCGAGCAGAGCGCTGGGATGGCTGCGGGAGCTGAAATCCCTGAGCCCGGGACAGTGAGAAGACGGCCCTGTGCTCGCTCCTCCTTGCTCAGGCCCCCTGGTGAAGCTCCGTGCCTGCAGACAGCCTCTGGTTCTGAGCGGCCTGCACGGACTGCCGACGCCTGGAGCTGCTGTCCGACTGCGGCCCGAGGAGCCCCAGCCCACACCGCAGCCCCTGTGAGAGCCACCTGGGCACTCGTGGCCTGCTGGGGTGGAGATTCCCTCCTGCCCCGGATCACACAGCCCTTCACTGCCGGCCTCCCCGCTGGCCGCCGTCCGCCGAGGAGGCCGGGCGGCCGGGAGCTCACACGTGGAGCTCACCCTGGGGGTGAGAGATTTAGGCGCAAGACTCCGGGTCACATGGGGGAAAGACAGGGGCTTAGCGGGCTGATGCTGCTCAGGGACCGCTTCCACTGCTGGTTTTTGCCTGCTGGGGTCCCCCGGGACTGCGGGATGGGGGGCCTACGACTTACTGGCCTATGACTGGGCCTTCGGCGCAGTGACAAGGGAGATGGCTCGGGCTCCCGGGGTCTGCTTGTAAAATTACAAGGAGAGAGGCCCTCGTTTGTTTGCCCCCCCCCCCCACTTTCAAGAGCCTTGGCTCCCCGGTCATTTAGTCTGCATTATAGATCCTCACCTGGTGCTGCGAAGGAGGCTGAAATACACAGGGTCCCCATGGTGGACCTCCACCAGCCCAGGATTAGCAGAAGAGCAACTAGGGGTGCTTACTGGAACTTCCTGCTGATAGGGCTCAGGCATGGTAGAGGAGCCCCTCAGCCCCCTTTGTGCGGACCTGCTGAAGCCCCTCGGGCTGCGGGTGGAGGGGACACAGGAGATCAGTGACCTACCTGCCTATGCCATAAAGGGACGATATTAGCAGCAGCCCTCGCCCCCCCTTTGAGGCGCTGAAGATCCTACTACATTGGCAGGCTCCCTGAAATAATGGCCAGAGATAAAGAGTCCAAACAAGCATGGCAGGGCAAGATGAACCGATGGATGAAGGTGGTCACACTGCCACCGGAACCGAGGGACTCTGCCGCCACTGGTCCCAGTAATGGAGATGTACTACAAGCTATCCAGTCTTTCAAAGAAATACTCGAAAACAAAATTGGGGAGGTGCGCTCTGAGGTGTCTCTCCTACGCCAAGACCTCAATAATGTCTCTGATAGAGTGACAGTGGTGGAAAAAAGTATTTCTGAGATAGAGGACATGGTCCAGACCCTAAAGAAAGGAGCAGAGAAACAGCAAAAAATCAACGCAGAGGTCCTGTGGCAAATTCAAGATGCAGAAAATTGTGCCAGGCAAAATAACCTCTGCTTTGTTGGTTGTTGGAGGGGATTGAGGGCACTGCCACTGCCGGTTTATATCTCCACCTTGCTCAAGGCCACCTTCCCTGATGCTCATGCTCCCACATGCTTCATAATATAAAGGGCACACAGGGCCATATGGGGAAGATCTCCCATGGAGGCGTCCGCACAACCTATTATTGCTAAGTTTTTTTATTTTCCATATAGAGACATGCTCCTTCGTGAAACGCGCAAGCTGGACGATATCCGTCACGATAGCACCAGGATTATGATATTTCACAACTACATTTAGAAGTCCAATGTCAATGACTTGCATTTGAATCAGAGAAAATGAAACTCTGCCCTGCAACTTCAATATATGCTGCTCTTTTCGGCCAAGCTAAAAGTTCTCTACCAAGGAAAACCCTTCTTCTTCCACTCCCCAGATGAGACCTGGACATGGTTAGAGGAGCGCCCACGGACCCAGGCTGGTCCCACGATAGACATGGGATGCCAGACGCCTTGCCCGACTGGCCCATGCGACAACGAAGATGGAGTCACAGAGCAACGTTGTCCAATCAGAGGACCCCATATCCGACCGGAGAGCCACGAAGAGACAGACACTGGACATATCGATAAATGACCGACAGCGGTCAGACCCACCTGGGAGCCGCTCCCTTCGGAAGAGTACACCAGTGCACAGACATGACAGAGTCCTCCTCAGGAACAGAGGTATTCATCCTTTGGTGAAAGATAATGCAGCAATGGAACAGGGCTAGGAAGGGGCTAACGTGTAGGCTGAGACCCTGACTTTAGATACGGAGCCTCTGACGCAAGAAGTGGCAACTGAGCATTGTGTTACCCTTGTGGACACTTGGTGTCACGAGCCCCATAAGAGCACAAACTGATAAAGACGCAGATACCTATCTATTAGAGTTGAATGCTGCTCTCTCTGCCCCTCCCTCCTTCTTCCACCTCACTCCCCTTCAGTCCCCTCCTCCTTCCCTTTTTGAATTTCCCCTCTTCTTCCCCAAATTCCGTTTCTTTCTCCTACTATCCATTCATCTTCAGTGACTTGAATTTCATTTGAATAGTTGGGATAGGGAGTGCAACAGAGTTGGAGTGGTTCTGTGTATACCTCATGCAATGGAAGGACTTACAAGGACTAGGGATGGGGGATGGGTAGGGGGAATGTAGTTCTATGGTTATGATGGTTTTGTTTAAATTGTTCTTTTGGTTCGATAATCAGCGAGATAGACTCAGTGCTTGCCTAGATCAAACACATTCTAGTGGAAGTTGGAGACTGATATCAATGACTAGACATGATGCATGCTACTGATGGAGGTCCTTGGCAACACTTAGGGGGTCATTCTGACCCTGGCGGTAGACTACCGCCAGGGCCAACGACCGCGGGAGCACCGCCAACAGGCTGGCGGTGCTCCCATGGGCATTCTGACCGCGGCGGTACAGCCGCGGTCAGAAACGGAAAACCGGCGGTGTCCCGCCGGTTTCCCGCTGCCCAAGGGAGTCCTCCATGGGGATTCCGACCCCCTTACCGCCAGCCTGGTTCTGGCGGTTTTGACCGCCAGAACCTGGCTGGCGGTAACGGGTGTCGTGGGGCCCCCTAACAGGGCCCCACCAAGACTTTCAGTGTCTGCCAAGCAGACACTGAAAATCGCGACGGGTGCAACTGCACCCGTCGCACCCTTCCCACTCCGCCGGCTCCATTCGGAGCCGGCTTCCTCGTGGGAAGGGGTTTCCCGCTGGGCGGGCGGGCGGCCTTCTGGCGGTCGCCCGCCCGCCCAGCGGGAAACTCAGAATAACCGCAGTGGTCTTTTGACCGCGCAGCGGTATTCTGGCGGTTCCCGTTTGCTGGCGGCGCCCGCCGCCAGCCAAACTCAGAATGACCCCCTTAGTCCTTACCTGGAACGGGATGGGTAGCAAGATCAAATGAGGACTTGTCTGTGCTTCTCTCAAAAGCCTGAAGCCAGATGTGGTCTTCCTACAGGTGACCCACCTCAAGGGAACACACTGTCATTTTCTAGGTAGAGGGACATACACTGTGCTGGCACATGCTGGCTTCACATGCGGATCCTGGGGGTTAGTTATTCTGATCAGGAAATCTCCTTGTTTTCAGGTGCAGCACTCAAGGCTGGGTCTACTGGCAACTTATTTAGCAGTTCAGGGCATTTGGGGGAGGGTGACTGTGATCCTGGTTAGTGCTTATGCCCCCCACCGCCTTCAATCATGCACCTTAACTAAAATCACCAATATCTTACTTGAACCCAAATCCTCTTTACACATATTGGGGGGTGATTTTAATCATGTGATGTCCCCTGACTTAGACAGATTGGGAGAGACATCGAACTCGACTAGAACTACACCCCTGGCTCGATTTGTTGACACACTAGGCCTTACTGATCTATGAAGACGTCTTCCTCCTCGCAGTCGCAACTACTCCTTCGGGGCCCACGAAGTTTATTCCAGACTTGACCACATCGTTGTATCAGAGGGAGAAGTAGCTACGATACATAGGGCGCAATACCTAGAGAGGGGACTCTCAGATCATTCTCCTTTATGGGTGACAATGGGACCAAAACCCTGCAACAACTCCAACATTTAGAGACTGAATGCCTGGGAACTTAGAGACGGATCCACGATGCAAGAGATCATACAGAAATAGACATCTGTTTTTCTAACAATAAAGACTCAGTGGCATCGCTGGTCACATGACTGGAAGCATCCAAGGCAGTCATGAGACAGGCTCCAAAATATAATCACCTTGAAGAGGAAAAAGGCAATCAGGGCTGTAAAAACAATGGAAAAAAACCTTTCACTGAACCCCCTACTATTCCAACAGATATCCTGACAGTTAGCTGCCCTACTCAAGGCGTAACTTGAAATGACTGTTGGTGCAATGCGTAATCAAATGTTGGCCACTCAACACCGCCTCTATGAGGTCGGTGACAAGATGGGGAAATTAATGACATGGCTGAGCTGCCAAGAATTAGAGGCCAGATGGATTCGGCAGATAAGAGACGCAGAGGGTTCCCTACACGCCACAGATGAGATGATCATGAGAGAGTTTGTGAACTATTATGCCTCTGTGAAGCTCGCCCCAAGTAGACATTTGTCAGATCAATGATTATCTCTCTGAAATTGACCTGCCGTCTCTAACCAATGAGAAACACAACCTTTTGGATGTGGCCATCACTTTAGCAGAAGTCCAAATTGCTATACGCTGCCTGCGTTCAGGTAAAACTCCGGACCAAATGGTCTCCCGGCTGAATTTTTCAATCTGCTTGCTTCCCACCTACTTCATCTCAGTGTAAAAGCATGAGATAACGGTGTACTCCCATGACCTGCGAAGGGCTATGATAGTAGTCATACACAAACCCGGAACACATCTGACTTCCTGCGGCTCTTATTGGCTGATCTCATTGATCAACGCAGAAACTAAAGAAAGACCTAGCTAATATTTTAGCCACCAGACTTCTAGGAGTGATTGCTCCTCTGATACACAATGACCAAATCAGCTTCATGCTGCCATGTCCACCAGGGGAATGTATGCAGACTCCACAACTGGATGGCAACAGTCACAAATAGGCATGATACCCACTTATTCGTTTCACTTGACACTGAGAAAGCTTTTGATGCAATTCACTGGCCCTTCATGACCCAGACCTTGATAAAAATGGGATTTGGACAGCATTTCAGAGGCTCGATAACATTGCTCTCTAAGGCACTTGTGGGTGCAGTAAGGGTGAATGGCCTATGTGCCGCCAACTTCCCCTCCTGTCTTGAACCTCTAGCTTGTTTGATTCGTGCCCACCCAGGAATACAATATTTTCATATTAAGTTGTATGCAGATCACATCATGCTCTATTTATCCCACCCCTGAGACTCACTCCAGGTGATCCTCTGCACCTTTGAGTGCTAGAGAGCTCACTCTTGCTATACGATAAACTGGGAAAAATCTATAGTGTTCCCTGTTAGAAAATGTTCGACCCTGCTGACCTTTCCCACACTCTTAAAATGACTAGAGAGGGATTCCATTACTTGGGGATCTATGTCGCAACAAATCCCGCGAGATGTATGGAACATAACATCCTGACCATCTTGACTGACTTTTAGGCGGATGTGAGCCGCTGAAAATAACTCACCCTGACACTCCTGGGTTGGACAGTCTCATTTAAAGCATTAACTCTTTTGAAGTTTTTGTACGACCTGCAGAACACGTATTGTAAACTTTCAGAGGGCACTTTCACTAAAATTGAGGCTGAACTCATGAAACTTTTGTGGAATGATATCCACCCCAGGATAGCCCTCTGTAAATTGCAGTACAATTCATAAAACAGCGGTATTGCTCTTCTAGATCTCGGGCCTACTATTGGGCATCCCACCTAATAACACTCAATGACTGTGGTTATATGGACAGTGACCGCCCTACTTATGCCTTAGAAAAGATGCAGTTTCATCTATGCCCTTATTAACACTACATCTATGGTGGTGGGGAAATGGAGCAGCCTCTTACTAGCTACCCAAGTGACTTTGGACGCCTGGGACAGGGCAAACTCTTAAATGGGTTGGAAATGCAAAATCACCTGTGAAACCCTGTTATGTTGGGTAGGAGCCTGAAAGAAGTAACCAAACTGAAAGGCTTTACATCCTGGGACCAAATGGACCTTTTCAAGATAGGGGGGTTTCTGGAGGGAGGTGCCCTAATGCTGTTTTCCTTCCTTAAGAAGGAATTTCGACTTCATGACCGACAGTATTATAAATACCTTCAATTCGCACATGCATGGCAAGCTGAACACATTCCCCCGGACCTCCTCCCTGACTATGACCCCTAGAACGCAGGCTCCTGATAGGGAAAATACAGGGTAAAGCAGTAACCTCCACTTATAAAAATATCAATAACAACATGCCTGACACCCTCCTATTACTGCAGGCCACATGGAAAGCTGAAATTGTAACACTTGATGGCCTGGACTGGGAGGCAGCATTGATGATCCCCTGAGAAGTGGCTATTAGAAACGGACTAAGGGGGTCATTCCAACCCTGGCGGTCATCGACCGCCAGGGTGGATGACCACGGAAGCACCGCCAACAGGCTGGCGGTGCTTCCCTGCCCATTCTGACGCGGCGGTAAAGCTGTGGTCAGAAAAGGGGATCCGGCGGTTTCCCGCCGGATTTCCCCTGTCTGGGCTGAATCTCAATGGCGGCGCATGGAGATTCCGACCCCCTTCCCGCCACCCTGTTTCTGGCGGTTTTTACCGCCAGGAACAGGATGGCGGGAACGGGTGTCGTGGGGCCCCTGGGGGCCCCTGCACTGACCATGCCACTGGCATGGCATGGGCAGTGCAGGGGCCCCCTAACAGGGCCCCACCATGATTTTCACTGTCTGCTTAGCACCCCATTCGGAGCCGGCTTCATTGTTGCAGGGCCTTTCCCGCTGGGCCGGCGGGCGCTCCTTTGGCGGGTGCCCGCCGGCCCAGCAGGAAAGCCAGAATGGCCTCCGCAGTCTTTTGACCGTGGAGCGGCCAAATGGCGGTGACCGCATGGCGGGCGGTGCGGTCAGAATGACCGCCTAAGTCTTACCTTCACAGAATGGGGAAAGTGGCCTCACTGAAGTGCTTGCATTGTGGGTACAATCAAGGTGACTTCATTCACACACTATGGACATGCCCATTCTTACAAACCTGCTGGCACCAAGTGCTCTCTGAGCTTGGCGCTATTCTGAGGGTGCAACTGCCTAGTGACCCCTAATATGTTCTGCTGGGAATACCGAGTGATGTGGACATACCACGACTGAAACTGCTGTTGTGTAATATGGGTCTGGTCGTGGCCAAATGGGACCTTGCTAGGTGGTGGGGCGCACTCAAGGCACCTGATATGAAGGAATGGTGGAAGGGAATGGATTTGTTCATGGCAGCAAGGAGTGGCCTATAAAAAATTGTAGTGGTTGCCCAAGCAAATTCTGGAAAATATGGGGGAGTTTGGATCGACTACTATGGATTGGCCATGGAGGATGAGGGATTTGCTCTACCCCTTTCCTCCAAAATAAGCACATTACCAAATGCATTATTCTGTATTCTGTAGAAATACTTCTGACAATATTACTGCTCTCGCTTTTGTTATTTAACAACATAATTGTTCTAGAAAACTGTGGTCTAACTGGCATGTTTTTAGAAGAAAGCCGCTAGGAAGAAGGACATAGGTAACGGGCGCTCACAGTAAGTCCATACAGTCGAGTTCACAGAATATTATTTGTCATGGTGCTCATGACAGGAGGATCTTCCTGACTCCTCCAATGTTTCAAAGGAAACTGACAGTAACAACAAACAGCTGTCAGAGCACTCACAAAAGTAAAATATAAGAGTATGGTGATGTAATAAATCCTCTGTGTGGAAGGCAATCACGCCAGGCTCTGGTTCAGGATAAATTTATTTCTTGAAGTAGTTCAATCATGATAGGAAAATGTCCTTGAAATCATATACAATTAGCCTCCACAGCCAACACGTGTTTCGTCCAATGAGAGATCCCTCTCACGGACTTCATCAGGGCTTAAAATCAGGTACTGCCTGTGTTCAACGGTACTCTTATCGTGGTCTAAGAAATCTCGTGTGATGAACGCAGTTAATTATCACATCCCAGTATAGTACTGCAGGAATCCTGATATGTAAACTTAATCAAATATGCTAGTATCTTTATGGGAACATCGTAGCCGTGGTCAGATCATTGCACGGCGTTCCCTGTGACCGAGATCTATCTTCGTAGAACGAGCGTCTGACATGTTTTAATGTTTTTCAGAAGCACCTGTTGGTGCCCATTACATTTATCTTTGTAAAAATCCAATACAAATATTTATATTAAAAAAAAAAGTAAACAGTTTTGATGCATTGACTACTACCGGAAAGATAAGGTTTGAACTAGTTCACAATTGTACCTTTGATGCTCATTCTGCTATATGGTGTGTGAAGCACAGTGTTATGTTTGGTAGTATTGAAGGCAGTCTCTAGCTCAAGAAGCAGCAGAATACAGTGTTTGCCTTCATTAAAGATATGTCCACTAGGATTTTGAGCATGGTGGTTTTATAGCACAGTCCAGATCTGAAGACGGATTGAAGCCAGGAATACATTTTCCAATGTGTATGTTCCAACTGAGTGACTGCAAGCTTTTCCATAAATTTAGCAAAGCAAAGAAAGGTAACAGTAGAATGGCTAAGTAGGTTTCAAGGTTATTCTGGTCTGCATTGTGTGTTGTTTTCAGAGGAAGACAGGCATGACCCAAAACATATGTTTGTCTTAATAATATGAATGTTTGTGGTATTTCTGAAGTGCTGACCTAGCTAAATGCAGTGGAGCTCTGTTCATGGTAAAAGTCCAGCAGTCAATAGGAGAGGTAGATGGTTTGTGAACCGTTCATGCAGCATCCCCTAAAGAGGTGAGTCTTCAACTCCTTTTGAACTGGAGCAGCGTTCTGGAGGTCCTAATGAATGCTTGGATACTGTTCCAGCTCCTGGGTGCATAGATGGAAAAGCCTTGCTTCCTTCCTACTGAAGGAATCTGAGGCAGTACTTTAACCCAGAGAGCAATGCATGATATCCAACCATAAGGGGAAAGGAATCAGCACATCAGTGTGATCCTTAGCAAGGGATGCTGGGATAGCTCCTAAGGAGTGCGGTAATGGTGTGGTTTGAAGGTAGCTAGCTTTAAGTCATGCTGCAAAATAGGACAGACATGGGTCCAAGTAGACGACATGGCTTTTCTGGAGAAAGTAGGGAAGTGCAGGTCAGAAGGGAGGCTGTGCAGTCAGTATTCTATCTGATGTTCTGGATTTTCTGAGAGAAATGTTTGGCAAGCTCTTTATAATGTGGAGCTGGCGGAAAGGGAGTCACTCTTTTAAAGTGCTCTCTGAGTCTGTTTATTTCATTCTGCAATTTTTGACTGAAGAAGGTTGAGTTAGTCTGAAATGGGAGTTTTTGTAGGCTTTCCTTTAGTTTCATAGAGATGTGAATTTGAATGGAGATGATGATTTTCTCCAACTTCTTTCCTACTTACAAAGGATTTTCTATGATTGCTTATTTCCATATTAAGGCATTGTGTGATTGTTAGGGTTCTTTGTGTATTTATTTCCATATTACACCAGTGCAGACATTTAATCTATCTTGGCAAGGTTAATTTTGTAAAAAATATTTTCAAATGCAATATATATGATTTAATATGCATTTACTCTCATTCTTGATTGTAGATATGGGGCATTAGTTATTGTTTTCCTATGTAGAGTCATTATATCATGATATCTATGAGCCAGTAGGCATTATTTTTTCATGGCCGATAACTTGACATTTTTCTTCACACATATTTCCTGTCTTATTTTACCTTCTTTCTAGCCCTTTGTAATTTGAATGTCTTCTTCTTCTTCATTGGTACTCACCTTTCACTTATCTATACTTGTCCTGCAGATAAGATGGTCTTGGAGTCCAATGAGCAGATTACAATTGTTGCAGGCCAGGACGGCCGGCATCTACTGACAATCCTGAAGGCGAGCCCCAGGGACGCTGGCCTGTACGAGTGTGCTGCTGCTAATGCCCTGGGCACCTCCACCAGTTCTTGCTCCGTGGCTGTGGCTCGTGAGTATAAAACAGAAAGGCACATAGGAGAGTGGTGGGGTGCTCATCTCATACCTTGTAAGAAGAAGGACAGACAGGTATTCATTAGCTTCAAAACATCTCCAGCTTAAAGCATTGAGTGTCAGTCTGTTGCTTTGGTGGGCAATTCCACGGTTGACCATTCTCAACCACCCTCTGAGTCAAATAAGATAAACATAGTTATTCTTTTGAAATATGAATGTCAATATGATTAGTTTGAATTCTCACCCCTGAGTCTTCACATAATATTTCTCGTTGATTGACCTGACACCCATGCCTTCAGCAAGTAGTGCAGAAAGATGGTAGAGCCTGAAGCAAACACTGGCTGTGCCACTAAATGCAAAACAGGAAGAGTCTTGGATGTGCCTAGACAAAAGCCAGGGATGCAGTCCCTGAGATGCAGTTTCTTCTGGTGCTCTTATCTTTTGCTCTCTCACCTCCACCATATGCAACAAGCCAACCCACCAATCAGCGTTTCCTGGGTTGCAATCTTGTATGAAGTGAGTGCTGCAGTCATTGATGCATATGTAAGGGAAACATTTCACACACAAAGGAAGACACATCACATTGTTATTTATTGTTTATCAGACAACTTAACAAAATGTGCACAGCAAGATAATGGATGAAAATAATTAGTTTCCGTCCTCTGCCCACCTGGTAGCAGAAAGGCCACCCTAGAGCAAGCAAGTAGAATGGCCTTAGTGATTGCTTGAAAGGATCTCCTTTAAAAACCTTTCATTAACTCTCAGAGCAGTTTGAGGATAAGAATCCTGTCATATTATCTTGCAGCAAGATACATATTAGAATATAGTATACCTTTGAAAGTTCCTCTTATACATTCTGCAGATATTAATATCTCAGTACAGAATTAAGCCAGAAAATCCATAGCTGATTAAGCCTCATAACATCAGTAAACTATCTCCTTTCCGTTTGAAAAAAACAATACATGTCTTTTAAGTCTGTCTGACCAATGAGGACCAAGGGCTCATGTATAAAGATATGCCTAAAAATCCTGAATATATTGGTTATGGAGGTTTGTTCTCATGGGTTTCCCATCTACTAGGCTCTATCATTTCCCAAACAAGAAGTACTTAAACATCATATATTTAAAGGATATCTAGAATTCTTTGCAACATTAATACCAACCATGTATGTGTGACACCAACTTCAGCATTGTTTGATTAGCTTCAGGGACCTTGGGCTTAACCATTGATTTGTTGCCTCACATTTAAATGGGATTCCCCTAAGCACATGGAAATTATCAATGATTGAACTAATGTAATATTTTCAGCTTGCTCTGTTCTTGACTAAATCACATGACGTGTTTCGAAACATGCTGAGGCTGCACTGTGTGTTCTCCATTATTGTATCTTTTATAGATTCACATGCTTGAATCTTCCCTGCCACCATGGTGGAAGTCCCACAGTAACTGTAAAAGCAGTGCTAAAGCATTGAACGCAGTTGAAAACACAGTAGCAGTTAGAAGCCAGTTCACATTGACTTAATACATCCAAACTTCAGCCAGTCAGAGAAGAGACCCAATAGCACTCATCCCCTGCAGAGCCAACATACCTCAGATTTTTTACCGCATGTCATGTGTTAGGGAGTCTTCCGGAGCTCTACTCAGTTACAGTGTGTCACTGTTAACCTTTTGACCTGCAGTTTCCAGTTCATCTCTTCAGCGACTACCATCATCTAAGGTACAGTTTGGAAATGTGTTTGGCTGTGTTTTTCATACAGAATATCTGAGTCAAAAAAGGGCTTTTTAGGCCTTGTAAGACTTGTGGAAAATCCAGCCTCTATTCTTAGGATCCACACAAAGAATACCTGTACTGTTTTGATCCAAACCATCATCCCAAAGAATGCAAGTGCTGTTGTACTTTTTCTGTGAAAACCCTCAAAGACCATGAGGGAAGATTACGTCTGTGGCTATGGAAGAAGAAAGCTGTCTCTGACTCAAGTTCAGAGTGTGAGGAAAAGACTCATACCACCTCTACAAAAAGGAAAGTGGGAGAATCATTGTCTTCTCACAACGACTCTAATAAAATCTAGGTCTCACAGCAGAGAGACTAGTGAGGAGGAAAGACCAAGAAAGGAGCCAGCTGGCCCTTTTTCTTCTCTTCAGAGATTGTTTTCAACACCTCCCTCTGCTCCTCATACTCCATTCCAGGAGTCCTTTTCGGAAACAATTCGACCGTCGATGGCACCCTCGGCGATAAATGTACCACCGAAGGTGTCTATGTCACCAGCATCCGCACTATTGACAGTGTTGATGATGACTTCCACTACATCGACGATCAAGACGACGATGGCTGCTGCATCATCACCGAAAACTGTGGCGACGACACCGTCGTCGACAAAGACAAGACCATCTCCGATGACAAAGGTTTAATCGTTGACCACTCTGATGCAGGGGGCCTCATCAGCTGCTGCACCATTGACAGAGATTCCTATCAGCGCTGTGTCATCGGCACTGCCATTGATGACCCTGTCAATGGGAGGAACTGACACTTTTCATGCATAAATTCATCTATGCCTTAGGACTGTTCCAAAATTTCTCCACTGCTTCCAGCACGTCTTCTGGAGTATCAGGAACCTGAGGATGAGGGTATGTTTGGCCCTGCATACAGCCCTTCGCAGCTGAGAGTAAAATGTTGGAATCCGAAGACAAAGAAGTGGAAGGTGATCAGTCAGCCTACCTGGAAGGCGATTATTCTTTCTCTGATAGGAGGCATCAGCAATTTGATAAGTTCCAGGACCATTATCCCTATGAGGACTAGGAGGATGAGCAGCATCATGTTCAGGAACCTTCCTGAACCTTTTTCCTATTCCTATATTCCTATCACGCTGGTCACAAATTTACACATGATGTTAAATTACTAGTACAAAAGATTCACTGATGATATCCCCTCTCAGCAGCCTCCACCCAGGCAGAAAGGCACTGAAGCAATTCCTACTCCATAAAGTACGCATAGGCCTAAGAAAGACAGACCTATACCACCGCCAATATCAATTCCAGATACTTTCCAGGACAGCAGTGATCAGCAATTGGGAGAGGGGAGGATTCAAATAAATCCTATTGACCATGATGAGTGGGATGATTACGTTGCACCACTGCCAGCATCTCCTACCCCGCCAGCGGCTGATTCACTGCCTGCCAGCATTGGCATTTTCCACGATTTGTTTGACAAAGCATCTAAGCGCTTCGACTTGCCTATGCCAGCTAAGCAAACAGAGGGGGTTATTCCAACTTTGGAGGAAGTGGTAATCCGTCCCAAAAGTGACGGTAAAGTGACGGATATACCACCAGCCGTATTACGAGTCCATTATATCCTATGGAACTCGTAATACGGCTGGTGGTAAATCCGTCACATTTAGGACGGATTACCACCTCCTCCAAAGTTGGAATAACCCCCAGAGTGTTTTCTCTACAACTTTAAGGCAGGAACACAACACACTATTTGGGCCACCCCTATCATAGATTTTATATGGCAGAAAGGCCTAAAGTTGATGAAGGCACCAGTGTCTATGGCAGCTGTCATTCCAGAACTGGATTAGAAGTAAAAAGCTCTTGAGAGTTCCCCTACATGTCTTATTGGTCATCCCGACCAGATTCTGTCGTCATGTAAGCTGCTCATAGAATCCTTTGTCACCATGCTCAGTCCCTCCTGATAAGGAAGGCCGCTGGCTTGACATTATTGGCAAAATGTTTGCCGCAATGGCAGATACTTTGATCAGATCCTCCAAAGCCATAGCTATCCTGGGTAGATATGACCAGCAGATGTGGTCTGACATCTTGTTGCTGCTAGGTCTGGGTGATGTTCGGTGAGTTCCCCAATGACGAACTCCACGAAGAGACCAAAAAACTCTGCCACGGAACGCAGAGTTCCACAAGCGTTGGAGTGTGTTAGGTCATGCCCTTTTTGCTGATTTTTAGTGCCGGGTGTTTGTCCCGTGCTGAAAAATCAGGCGGAAAGGCACCATCCCGCAGCACAAGAGGGCGCTGCTCCTTTTTTGCCACTCAAGTAGATTTTCTACTCGAGCGGCACCCTCCTCAACATAAACAGAAGGTTTCTCAATGCGAATGGTAGCGACTTCCATGACCGCCCACGTTAAGAAATCTCGCTTGGAGGTGGTCTAAGATTTTCTTCACTTGCGCTGGCCAACTTAATGTTGGCAAGCGTGAATGAGGAAAAAAAACCTACACTCCAATAAGCAGAGTTTTTCAGAACTCCGCGCTCTAAGCAGAGACTGAGTGGGAAAAACTCTGCAAACTCCGCAAGCGGAGTTCACCGTCCACCCCTAGTCGCTGCTGGACTGTCTCCCTGAGGACAACAAACATGAGGTGAGAGAGATCCTGGCAGAAGGTGAAAAAGCCTCTTCCAAGACCATAGATGTGGCCATGGATATTTCTTCCACAGCCTTCAGGCAAATGGCTGGAGTGGTGGTATTGAGGTGCTAAGGTTGTCTTAAAGTGACTACATTCCGGCCAAGATACTTGACATGCCGTTCAACGGAGAGTACCTTTTTGGAAAACACGTTGACAACACATTGCAGTCGATCAAGTCAGACACTGACATGGCTAAGTCGTTGGGAAGCTTACAGCAGAGGAGGTTCTGGCCCTTTTGAGGCAGTGGTAGAGGCCAATATATCTACGGACTTAATACCCAACATCAGTTTCAGCCCAACTCTAAACAGAGTTTTTGCTTACAGTATCCATCACAGTCCTACAGGCCAACCACAATGGCCACATATTCTAGGCAGCCAGGGCGTCGACACCTATCAGCAGGAGGAAAATCTCAAGATAACAACAGACGACAATGAAGTACTGCAGGTCCCTGTCACCACAGTCCCACGTCAACTCAACCACAAGTTATCCAAATTATTAATTCCTATCTTCCAACAAATGGGTGGTGGATGTATTCCAGCCCAGTCACACCCTGGAATTTGTTTACAAACCTCCAAATTTTCCTCTTCGGAAGACGTCCCATTGTCTTCTTCCAATTTTCAAAAAATAAATCTGATAACTTCTCTCCAAATAAGCAATAGAGGCGATGCCGCACAACCAGCGGAATCATGGTCTTTAATTCCAATTCTTTAAGGTCAAAAAGAAGTCAGGGAAGCGGTGGCATGTAATGGATCTCCGGTTGTTGAACAAGCTCATCAAGAAAACAACCTTTCAAAATGCTATCTCTTCAAGAGATTTTGCAGATGATGGACACAGGGGACTATCTCTCTTCCCTACATCTACGGGCCGCAAACTTTCACGTGCCAGTACATCTGAAACATAGAAGGTTTCTCAGGTTCAAGGTGACAGGTTGGCATTATCAATTCAAGGAGCTCCTCTTCGGGTTAAAATCAGTTGTCACCAGGTATTCCCCTGCCTGGATGATTGGTTAATCAAAGGTCCCTCTTTTCAGTCAGCAAAGAAGTCCATGGAGGCCTGCCTCCATCTGTTTTAAACCCTAGGTCTCAAGCTCCACAGTGAAAAATCATCCCTTGCCCCTTCCCGATCGCTGCTGTTTTTAGAAGCAGTCCTGGATACCAAGCTTTCAAAGGCCTTTCCCACAGAAGAAAGAATTGCCCGATTGCAGACACTAAAACGAGCACTCTCTTTAAAAAGGTGCGTTTCTGTAAGGACATGCAAATCCTTGCTGGGGATGATGTCATCCTGCATCCCGTTAATTCACAATGCGCAGTGGGCACAATCTTGGGATTCTTTCGGGGACATCATTTTGATAACCCCTGAGATGTGGTCAGCCATGTCCTGGTGAATGGTAAAACAGAACATCTCGAAGAGTCTCTCCTTCCTGCTTGCAGAGCCCCAGGTAGTGATGGGGATTCTTCCATGAAAGGAGGGGGAGCACACCTACAGGATCTGGAGGTCCATGGAAAGTGGTCCAGTCAGGAAAAACTATGTCACATAAATCTACTAGATTTGAAGTTGGTTTTCTGAGGTCTTCAGGCCTTTCTTCCAAGGTTAAGAGGTTTGTCAGTTCTTGTCAGGACAGACAATACTACCACCAAGTTTTATCTGCAAAAACAGGGGGGAACGAGATCTCAAGTTCTCTCACTCCAAGCACAGCATATATCTGAGTGGCTGATAGCCAACAACATGTTAATGAAAGTAGAACATGTCCCAGGAGTGCCAAACGAGTGGACGATTCCCTCATCAGAGAAAACAAGCAATGTCACAAGTGGGAACTCAGCGAGAGAATGTTTTTCAGTCTTTGGAGTATCCTACCCTAGATCTACATACCTCAACAAAAAATGCAAGCTCTTGGCCAGTAGATCACCTCAGCCAGGTTCTTGGCGGAACTCCTTCCATGTCTCATGGGCAGGGATGTTCGCTTTCCTGTTTCCCCTGTTTTCATTCATTCCAAAGGTCCTACAGAAAATGAAAAGGGAGCCATGCCGGCTCATTCTAATCGCCCCAACGTGGGCGAGGCAGTTCTGGTACACCGAGCTTCACCGCCTATCAGAGTGCTCACACAGACAGTTCCAGCCGACGGAGGATCTCCTCTTAATGTTAATAGACAAGTGCCACGTGGTTCACCTACAAATTCACACTCTCAATTTGTCGTTCCATCTCCTCACCACGCTTTAATTCAGAGCTCTAACAATTTCTGATGAATACAAATCAACCCTTCAATAGGCTCAAGCTCTTTCTACACTCAACTGTCCCTCAGCAAAATGGAAAGAATTCTGCTCATGGTGTGCTTCTCAGTCTTGCCATCCTTTCTTGTCAACACCTGAGCAGATTCGCCTTACCTATTACATCTTGCCAAATCAGCTCTTACACGTCCTTCAGTGAAGGTACACCTGCGGTAATTGTCAGATACAGACAGCGTGCTGGGCGCTTGTCATTGTGCAGGCTCGTGAAAGAGTTTATGAAGGGCGCATTCACAGCTTATCCTCCTATCAAACCTCCTCCAGCGCTCTGGCAGCTGAATACTGTCTTGTCATAACTCATGAGATCTCCATTCAAGCCAATGCATAAGGCTTTCACCATAAAAGAACCTTACCTACAGTTTTTGGAAGACAGTGTAATTCTGCTCTCTAATCCGTCATTCATCCCCAAGGTACCTACACCATTTCATCTCAATGAACCAGTCATTTTGCCTTCTTTTTTCTCTAATCTTTCTTCCCCTGCAGAGAAAGCCTTGCATTCATTAGACATTAAGGGCTTGATTACCGCATTGGCAGATGAGATACTCCGTCACAAACGTGACGGATATCCAATTCGCTGTATTACAAGTTCCATTATATCCTATGGAACTTGTAAAACGGCGGACAGGATATCCGTCACGTTTGTGGTGGAGTATCCCATCCGCGGAGGTCGTAATCAGGCCCTAAGTGTTGTTTAAAGTTCTACTTGCAAAGCACAGGAACCTCTCGAAAGTCAAATCAATTGCTCATTTGTTTCTTTGCTCCAAGAAAGGGTCAAGCCTTCACGTTGCTCGCTGTTTCTCCTCAACTATAGTCTTCTGTCATGAGAAGCTGGAGGTCCCCTGGTTGCAAAGGTGGAGGCTCACTCAACTTAGAATGTTGCAAAGTCATCAGCCCTGTTCGTAGAAGTATCTCTTCCCAACATCTGCAGGGCTGCGACATGGGCGAACGCCCATACCTTCATGAAGCATTACTGCCTGGATGCCTGGAATAAGGCAGATGTAGCAGTTGGCCAGGCTACCCTCTGAAGACTGTTGTCATAAAGTATGCAGCTATTATGCACAAACCTTCTGTATTTTTTCAGTTTGTGATTGTTTACCAGTTTATGGGCTATTATTATGGTTCCTTCATGCTATACTATATCTTTCTTGAGTTTGTACAATTTCACTGTCTTAGTTTGACTATTTACGTATTTAAGTTTGTGTATCATGGTGGGATGGTTCGCCTAGCCCACCGCCATTATTCATTGGATGCTGCTGACTAGTCTGATTCAAGCATGTGAATCTATAAAAGATATAGGGGGTGATTCTAAGTCTGGCGGGCGGCGGAGGCCGCCCGCCAGACTTCCCCCTCCAAAATACCGCTCCGCGGTCGGAAGACCGCTGAGGGTATTCTGGGTTTTGCACTGGGCTGGCGGGCGACCGCCAAAAGGCCGCCCGCCAGCCCAGTGCAAAACTACCTTCCCACGAGGACGCCGGCTCCGAATGGAGCCGGCAGAGTGGGAAGGTGCGACGGGTGAAGTGGCACCCGTCGCGAATTTCACTGTCTGCAATGCAGACATTGAAATTCTTTGTGGGGCCCTCTTACGGGGGCCCCTGCAGTGCCCATGCCATTGGCATGGGCACTGCAGGGGCCCCCAGGGGCCCCACGACAACCCATACCGCCATCCTGTTCCTGGCGGGCGAACCGCCAGGAACAGGATGGCGGTATGGGCTGTCAGAATCCCCATGGCGGCGCAACGAGCTGCGCCGCCATGGAGGATTCAAATGGGCAGCGGAAAACCGGCGGGAGACCGCCGGTTTTCCACTTCTGACCGCGGTCAAACCGCCGCGGTCAGAATGCCCAGCGGGGCACCGCCAGCCTGTTGGTGGTGCCCCCGTCATTTTAGCCCTGGCGGTCTTGGACCGCCAGGGTTAGAATGACCCCCATAATACTGGAGAAGAAGCAAGTTACTTACCTGTACACTGTGGTTCTCCAGTATTGATATATATTTTATATATTCACATGCAATCTTCCTTCCTCCCATTCAGATTCACTTGTGTTTGAAATCTGAGATATGGTGGCTCTGCAGGTGATGAGTGCTACAGTGTATCTGCTCTGATTGGCTGAAGTTTGGGTGTTTTAAATCAATCCAAATTGGCTAATAACGGCTATTGTTTTTTCAATTAAGTTTAATGCTAAAGCTTTAGCACTGCTTTTATTACTGTTACCATGTGCCTCCCACCATGACAACGGGGAAGATTCAAGCCTGTGAATCTCTAAAAGATGCACTACTGGAGACCCACAGTATACAGGTAAGTAATGTGTTTCTTGCACTCTGTTAAGGGTACTCAGGGATAGCTTTGGCATTTGGTTCATTTTGCAACAAAACAGATTTTTGCTTCTGATTTAAAAAATAATCATGCATGTCTTTCGTTCCCACAACTGTCACAGAAATCTTGTCACCTTTCTAAACAATTGAACTTAAGTTAACACACATTTTGGACCATTTTATAAATAACATTGCAACTCTACCCTCTTCTGAGCATCACAGAAAGATGGTTGAGGTGCTAGCACACGTATCTTATAGAATTTTACTGTGTACTTGTGGAGAATTGTTCCACAAACATTTAACTCCACATGAAGCAGATGTTCAGAAATTAGCTGAATGCTTCTCAGCTATTATTCTCAATATTTTTAATATGAACTTCTTCCTTTATTCAAAGTGGATCTTGAATAAGCTTTTGCATATAGAAGCAGAAAGCCTTCTATGGAGTATACAAAAGTGAAATTGTAGACATACCCATGTTTTTGTCTTCCTTAGGACTCCCAGGCAAACCTGGAACACCAGAGATTCCTCAGAAATACAAGAACACCGTACTGGTACTGTGGAAGCCAGCTGAGAGCTATGCCCCATCTACCTACACGCTAGAGTGCAGTATGAGCGGTAAGGAACACCCGCTGCACCATAGAGTGTGTTGACACAAGTAGGATGATGCAGACAGTGGATATCAAAATATTTTGGTGCTTTCTGTATTATAGGATAGTTTGTGGTACATTTCTGTACTTTCTTAACATGGATATGTTCTGGGGTGAGCGAAAATGGTCCCAAGACTCCAAAAACTACGCAGACATCTCTAGGCAATCCAGAGACAGCATTTACTAAACCGCAACAGGGAGAAAAACACCGCAGGCTACACCTCAGCCCGTCACACCTTGCCTCCACGGTTTTTCTCGAATGCGTGTTCAAAGACAGACCTTTTTATACAGTTTGACACAAAACTTTATTGCACATCCTAGATAATTGTTATATATTTAGAATGCAAAAACACTTGAAAATATGTGACACCATAACCCCGAATTCCTGAGATAGTACATTGAACATTCTTTATTATAGATTTGACAATACTTTATGACACGGTATTCCAGTGCTTAATTTGTAAATAAAAAGGTGACTGTGCCCAAAGCCCTCTTCTTAAACACGCGGCTGCTGCAATTAAATATGGAAACACAGAAACTGAGGATGGCGTAATCCTGAAGCCATCTTGGGCCTCTTCAATCCATTTACATCCACTCCCTGCCCCTTCAGCTGACTCTTGCAGATTTCTGCTTTTCCCCTTTCTGACGCTTTTTCGTTTTTCTCCTCCTCCGTCTTTCCCATATAAGTCTTTTTCTCGCTTGAGGCAGAAGAATAAGCCCCGGTCCTCAAAAATAAGTGCCCGTGCTCAGCACCGGAAACAACAAGCACACATTAAGCACTGCAGTATTCCTTGACCCATGAATGTGTGCATGTTTTGCGCCAGCTGTAATTTACGTTGTTGGGAAATGGCCCTCTCTGAAGGGTTACCCCAAACGTTTTGCCTTCCTCCTCCTCTTTTTCTGCCCTAATTTTTGCTGGCTTTAGGACTCTGGACACTTTACCACTGCTAACAAGTGCTAAAGTGCATGTGCTCTCTCCCTAAAACATAACATTGGCTCATACCCAGTTTACTTGAAAGTCCCTAGTAAAGTGCACTACATGTGCCCAGCGCCTGTACATTAAATGCTACTAGTGGGCTTGCAGCACTGATTGTGCCACCCACATAAGTAGCCCCATAATCATGTCTCAGGTTTGCCATTGCAAGGCCTGGGTGTGCAGTTTCACTGCCACTTCGACTTGGCATCTAAAAGTACTTGCCAAGCCGTAAACTCCCCTTTTTCTACATATTTCACCCCTAAGATAGGCCCTAGGTAACCCATAGGGCAGAGTGCTATGTAAGTAAAAGGCACGGCATGTGTCTATGTGTTTTACGTGTCCTGGTAGTGGAAACTCACCAAGTCATTTTCCACTACTGTGATGCCTACTCCTTTCATAGATTAGAATTATTACTGCCCTCATATGCTTTTGAGTGGTAGATTCTGCTCTGTACGGATTAGCCAGGTCATATTTAGTATGGCCAGACTGGTAATAGGAAATCCTGCTTACTGGTGAGGTTGGATTTATTATTACTATTTTAGAAATGCCACTTTTAGAAAGTGGGCATTTCTCTGCACTTACTACCATCTGTGCTTTACAGCCTGTCTCCAATCCACGTCTGGTCTGGTTGACAGCTCCACTTCTGCATTCTACCCAGACAACCACAAACATAGGACACTCAGGGGGTTATTATCACCCTGGTGGTCGGTGATAATGTAGCGGTATTACCGCCAACAGGCTGAAGCCAACCTGCCAATATACCACACCAACCGCCATGGGGGTAGCAGCCGCCGGGCCGGAGATAAGAATTTCCAGCCCGGTGGCTGCTAATGTACTGCCTGCAGCATTTTGACCCTGTCTACCGCCATGGTTTTCATGGCATTCGTAACGACACGAAAACCATGGTGGTAGGCCCTACAAGTGACAGGGAATTCCTTCCCTGTCACTGATAGGAGGCCACCCACCCCCCCTTAACACTCCCCAGAAGCCCCCCACACCCTCTCCATCCACGCTCACCCCCTTCCAATCCCTTACCCCCCCCATACACGCACACTGGCAGAAACGCATCAGGCATACACACACTCACTCACACAGGCATACATGCATTCATACATGCATTCATCCATTCATTCACTCACACATCCGTACCACATTCACAATGACACGCAGAAACGCATTCACATTTCCATTCATACATGCATTCTCACACATACATACACAAACACACAAACAACACTACACACACATTCGCATTCACGCACACGCTGACACATTCATGCATACACCCCCACACACACACACAACACCCCTCACCCTCATCCCCTGTCGGAAACCTGTCTTACCTGCGTCCACGGGGTCTTCTGGCAGGGGACGGGGCGCTGCTACCGCCAGCAACACCCGCCAGAAGAACACCGCCAGGCCGTAATATTTGTCATAATAAGGCTGGCGGTGGTCTACTGGCGTGGTGCTGCTGGTGGTAGCAGCGCCACCTTAACACCATCTGCCAGTATGGCCACAGCAGGATTTCCGCTCTTCTTTTGGCGGAAATCCTGCTGTGGTCATAATGTCGCGGACGAATGTTAGCTTCGGCAACGGCCTTTTTGTGGCTGTCGCCGCGTCGGTAGGCAGCACTTACCGCCAGTGTTGTAATGTGACCCTCAGTCACATCTGTATTCATCTGCATACTGAATGGGTCTTCCTGGGCTGGAATGGTGGAGGAGCGCACCCTTATATTTCAAAGTCCAGTGGGCTGCCCTCACACAAAGGACTGATACCCCCCCACGGGGACCCTGACAGACAGGACTGGACTGAAAGGGGAACTTGTGCATTTCAAAACCACTCGTTAGAGTTTCCCCCACTTCAAAGACATTTTGAGGTAAATAAACTGGGTCTCTGACCCCACCACATCAGACACTTCTGGACCTGCACCTGAACTCTGTCAGAAGTCCTGCCTGGCTGCCAAATGACTCATCTGGACTACTCTGCTAAGAAGGACTGCTGCCCTTCTATTGCCATGCTGACTGCTGGCCTCTAACTGTGCTGGAAGGACTCTGCCTTCCCAAGAGTGCTCTACAAGGGCTTGGATTAAGCTTGCTTCCTGTTCTGAAGTCTCAGGGACAGCAAAGACTTCATCTACTGACTTTTAGCTAGTTTTCCAACTTCAGTGATGCATAGAACAACTTCAGCTACGCCAGCACCATTGACGCAGCCTGCTCCTGCTAGGTGGACAGTGCTGCACGCAACGACTGTGGCCTGCATTGCAAGTCCGACGTTGCTGCGACACTGCTGACATCATGCAGGGTCATCGCGACACTGCAAAGTCTACACATCACGTCTTGACTGACTGGACCCAGGGACCCTACCGGGTCACCAGGAATTGACGCATTGTTATCGACGCCCCATCAGCTCCCTCTGCACTGGATGGAACCGATGCCTCGCCTCCACCTGCCTCGCAGTGCAGAACCAACGCCTCATCTCCTCGGGTGCCATAAAGGACTGAAGTCTCACTGGCTCCAGCAACACCTCTTCTCCCTGACTCCGTGTGACGTCCTTGTTCTTCGTTTTCCAAAGGTACTGTACCTGGGGGTCCTGTGACTCTGTGATGGCACCAGTGATGTCGGATTGTTGGGAACGACTCAGTCAATGATGCCTTGATAGCCCCAGTTGAAGCTATTGTGTTTCTAAGCGCTTTAGTGGAATTTACTCTTTAAAAATTCATAATTGTGCTTCTGTACATTGGATTTTCATTGTTTTTAACAGTATTTTATTCAGATAAATGTTCTCTATTTTTCTAAACTTATGTGGTCTATTTTTGTGGTGTTTTCACTGTGTTATTGTATAAGTTCTGCACAAATACTTTAAACATTGCTTTCTAAGTTAAGCCCCACTGCTTAGTGCAAAGCTACCAGAGGGTGGACACAGGATAATTCGGATTGTGTTGGGACTTACGTTGACCAGGACTGTGGTCCCTACTTGGACAAGGGTGTATACCTCTGAAAACTATAGACCCCATTTTTAACATACGTGAAGTGTGTGCTCGCAGCATTGTGTGTCTCAGATCTCCATGAGCTCCGAATCTGGTTTCTTCCTTACACCATTTGTTTAATTGTGGCTAATTCAGTTAGGTACCGAAGTGCCTTCTTAGTTCGCAATCTGTTTGCAGGCATGGAGAGTGTGCTGAAGGACTTGTATGTCAATGGTGTAAATGCTTGCAGGTCAGTTAGATATGAGTGGACCTTTAACAGAAAACCCTTTAATGCTCTTATTCCATTGTGTCCTACTGAACCTTTCACCCCACCCTGCTCGTGTCTGTGTGGGGGTTAGGCCTCAATTGTTTTCTAACTACGAACGGCTGAGTGTTTTCTGCTTGGGCTCAATGCCGCGTGATATTTTCATGTTTACAGTGTGTTTAATTTTTACATTCCCTACAGCGGATAACATGCACTGCAACCTTTGCACAGGGAACCTGTTCTATGTTTGAATGCATATATGTCTGGACTTATTTATGTATCTGTTATTTGTATAGTGCAAATCTAGCTAAAAGGCAGCAGAGCACTGTATGGGTTCAAAGGCAAAGGTACAAACAACATGTGATTGGAGGGGTGGATAGTTTCTAAGAGTGGGGTGGACTGTTTTGCCATAGAAGGAGCTCTTAGAAACAGAAGAAATGTGTGGCAAGTTTCATAGCACGATGCTGCTCTACTGTAGAACATACTTAGAATACAATATAAAGAAATTGAGGTTACTCTACCACCAGGGGTTGAATTAATATAGAATGATAATATGTAAGAAAATGTGAAGAGTTAGAGTGCCTTAACATTGAAGACTGTGCTGCATACGGCAAAATGTATGACAGGGTATGGAATGCAGTGGTTGTACCATTCAAGGCTCTGATGCATATTGAATATTGTATAATAAACTGTTTTGAGTGACACTATTGAAAGCTGTACAGCCACGTAGGAAAAATAGTAGAATTGATTCAAAAATTATTTTGAATTTATATAAATTATTTGTATTGCATTTTTGTTTTATTTTTTAAATCACATTTTAAAAAATAGAAACATTATTTTTAGGCACAAGTAATATAAAACCCATATTGCAACAAGGTTTCAAACACAACTGGAACACACCTGGGAGGGATCAGTTAGAACACCACCACGACCACCACCAAGTGAAACCGATTACAAATCAACCAATCACACACAGCTTTCCTCTATAAGAATTCAATGCACAGACCCAAAAAAAGTTTGACCATAATGGTGAATATCTTCGTTGCCTTGTCTCTCATTTTGAGGAACAATTAATTAAGAAGAAAGAAAGAAAGAAAGAGGATTTACTGAATAATACATCCACCTTTGGTGTGTGCAGGAAAACTAAATACTGCTTCTCACCTGACACTGGGCCTAATTTAGATTTCGGCGGATGGGTTACTACATCACAGCGGTGACAGATATCCCATCCGCTGAAATATAAATCTCATAGGTAATAATGGGATTTATATTTTGGCGGACGGGATATCCATCACCTTTTATGTGTTTGATGTACCTCCCTAGTAGCAATCGTATGCCCAGAAGTGGGTACCATGCTCACTGCGCCTCTGGGACCAAGCTACACCCAACTGATGGGACACAAACAGGAAGAAACACGTCTTGGGTAGCTTGTGTGGTTAGTAAGGACCTGACCTGACAGCTCAGGTTAGAGTGATTAGACTGTTCTTATTGGAGCAAGGTCACAACTGATTTCAATATGGCTGGTTGAAACTGAGATGGCGTGGTTGGCAAAAGAACGATGGGTTGGCATGCTATCCCAAGCAATTGTTAATAGGTTGACTTATTGCAAGCATTCCTCCCATCACTTTTTGTGCACCTTAGATACTGAGATACATCACCAACTGAGTGCACCAGTTTATCAACCTGCCACAGTCTGAAGCACTCCTGCTCCAGCTGTTCCTAGCAAAACACTACATTTGGGGACTGTATGTAAGAAAGTTAGAGTGTGTTGAGAGCAACCTTCACAGTTTATTCTCTGAGTGACGGTTTATGTCTGCCTATCTGTAGTGGGTGGTAGGAGATCCTAGTTGCATGAGTTGATCTAACTGTACAAGAGGGGTGTGGAGTTCTTACCTAGCTTTACATTGGGGTTCTCTGGGACAAGGAGTCCATCTAGGGGGGCAGGGCACATTGTGGTGAGGGCACCGGAAGAAGAAGACTGTGGACTTTTTTGTAATGATTACAACAAAAGTAACTACAGGAACTACTGCCTCCTTAATGCAGTTTCTCTTGAATGAAGTGGCTACATCTTGAAATATGTAGCTATTATGGAGTGTTCTGTTAGTGACACAACCCAAAGGGAAGAGGGCGGAGCCTAGGATCAGAATAAATGCATGTCGGGTATGTGAAATTTAGGTCAGGTGTATGGTGTTTCCCTAGACCATGCCATTTGGAGTTCTTTGCCCAGGTGGCAGAGTTCCCTGCTTCGATGAAGTATAAACCTCAAAATGCAACCATAAAGTTACTAGTAATATCTTAACAGCCATCATTTCTATTATAGAAGGCTAGACCCCCTTATTTGAAGGGCTACTGACTCATTACTCTAGTACATAGCATAGATTTCAGCGTGGAATGTGTGGGTACCACCTGGGAGGAGATCTCCACATAGACGTAGCCAGAAATCTACATGTTCAGGGATCACCTCACATAGGTTTCACATTGTAGAACTGTCACATAATATGTAGGCCCTTGTATGATTTGTGTTTGTTTATCATTGAGGCTTGTGATAATTGTACAACAATATATAGTAAATCTGATAGAGACTTCTAGTTGCAGAATCCTTATCTTGAAATGTCCCGAGGGTTCAGACTGGATCTGGAGATTTTTTCTTCGAGCAGTACCCCCGCATGCCGTTAGGTGGCGTCGGTCAACTCCGCGGACGTCGTTGGTGTCATGGTTGCCGTGATGATGTCGCAGTCATATCTAGGCACCACCCCGGGGCACTGACGTCAGTTCTTTTCTTTCCGCGCCAGCCTACGCGCAGATCCGGAGAAGAGCTACCGCAGTCATTTTTTGACTAACTGCAACATTTTGTCTGATTCGTTTTTTGATGAGTTTTGATGCATTTGCAGTAAGACCGGATTCAAGCCCTGCGACTTCTGTCACTGCATGATGTTGGTGATGGATCCGCACCTCTTGTGCCTCTGGTGTTTGGAGCGCGACCACAAAGTCGTGCTCTGAGTGTCGGGCTGTGAACCCGAAAGCTTTGAGGGAGCGGTCCCTAAAGCTCATGGTGGCCCGACACTCGAATCCGAGTCGTTCCCGGTCCCTTTCGAGAGGAAGAAGGTCAGGTGACCAGTCATGGACTCACCACCATTCTTCTTCGCCCAAGTCATCTGGACATTCGGGTAAGAAGAAGTTGTCGTAGAAAGTGAAACGTTCTTAGACTTCGCCCCGTCGCTCGCAAGACATGATGCGGGAAGATCGTTGACGCTCTAGGCCTCTGTCTTCGGAGCCTCAGTCTGGGTCCACTCCGCACTCCCCGAATTTCCGGGAGCAGGGGCTACCCCTGCCAAACTAAAGGAGCTCTATGAGGCCATGCGCCTCATATTTGGGCAGCCCGACCCATCCTCTGCACCTTCGGGCTCAGGGGAGTCGGTGAGGACCCCCTCGGGTTCAAAGTCAGCGACTTCGGTCCCGACTCCGGAGGGCACCTCAGGATCCACTTCTGGATCCATCCCAACACCAGTTGTGCCAGCGCGACCTTCCCCAGCGTCGGGTCAGACATCGATGCTCCCGGCGTCGATTGGGCACACAATCGATGTCAATCCTATAGTCACTCCTGACGACCCAGAGCCAGAACGACATCACTAGACACTGATACCGTTTTCCATGGGCTCTGCTGTGCCCGGGGTTGATCCTGAACCATTTGACTATGGGTATGGATATGGGGATAGTGTAGAGGGGTCCCTGATAGTGTACAAGGTCAGCTTGAACCTGAACTGGACTGCATGCAGGATTTGGGTGATGCCAGTGGGTTGGACACCTCCCCTGATACTGGCATGTTCTCTCCCCGTACAGTGGCTACGGAGGAGGGAGCATCTTATTCTATGGCGGTGAGAAGGGCGGCTGAGGTTTTGAACCTCGAACTTCCTTCTGTGGAGGTCAGGCCTAACCTCCTGACCGAAGTGCTTTAGCCTGTGGCCTCCAACTCGGAATCCTTCTTCCCTTCAACAAAGCAATTACAGACGTCCTACTGGGGACCTGGTTTAAACCCAGCACAGGGTTTCGTGTGAATAGGACGATTGCCCGCCGCCATCGCCCTGTGCCGAATGACCCAAATTTCCTCACCCAACACCCTACGCCTGAGAGCCTTGTCATCCAGGCTTCTTCATCCTCTGGCGCATTCCCTACCACTCTCTCGGACAGGGAATCAAACAGACTGGACAACTTAGGGAAGACTTAGGTGGACTCAGCGCTCAATCGATTTAAGGATTCCTGGGCTACGGCTTGGTCCCTTGGCCTTGCTGCAGCTCCTCACCCCTCTCAATCCGCCTCTCGTTCCTTTCTTGGCTACGGAAGGGACACCCAACTGTGTCCATTTCTACTGAGCCACCGACCCGTGCATGCTGCACAGCCCCTGCACGGATGTGGGATCCATCGACCTTGTGGATTGGGGAGTCAGCAGGCTGCCCAGTCCACCCCCCGCCCCTCCTCTGCCTCAAAACCTTCCTAGTTCATTGGGACATCGGGGACCAGTTGGCGGCAGAATTCACCATCATCTGCCCCACTAGGAATCCATTACCACGGACAGGTGGGTTCTACAGATCGTCCGAAAGGGCTACTCCCTCCCCTTCGAGACTTCTCCTCCAGCCATGCCACCATCATTCGATCACCTGTTGGAGGATCATTTGGCACTTCTCCTTGAGGACGTCAAGGCTCTCCTGGCCAAGGGAGCCATAGAGAGAAATAGGTTGTGGTTACTAGTCCCGCTACTTTCTGGTGCCCAAAAAGGACAAAGGTCTTCGCCCTATCCTAGACCTTCAGTCCCTCAATCTCTTCCTCAAGAAGGAGAAGTTCAAGATGTTAACCCTGGCTCCGGTCCTTTCTGCCCTGGACCCTGGACCCTGGAGACTCGATGGTTGCGTTAGACTTGCAGGACACCTATTTGCATATTCCCGTCCTGTCCTGCCAGCCCACAGACGTTACCTACGATTCGGGTGTTCACGAAAGTGATGGTAGTGGTTGCAGCTCATCTGCGCAAGTTAGGGGTCCCAGTCTTCCCCTACCTTGATGACTGGCTGTTGAAGGCGGACACGCTCCAGAAAGTCATCTCTCAGCTCCAGACTGTGGCAAACCTCCTGCATTCGCTGGGGTTCACTAACAATGTGCTGGAGTCACACCTGACTCCCTCTCAGACACTCCCTTCCATGGAGCTGTTCTGGACATAGTGCAGTTTCGGGACTTATCCTCCCAAAAAATGAGTCCACAATATTCGGGCTATGATACTGATGTTTTAGCTTCTATCCTGGATTTCGGTGAGAATGACTCTGGACCTCATGGCCTCCTGCATCCTGCTGGTCCAATGTGCCAGATGGCATATGCGGGCTCTGCAGTGGGACCTGAAGTTCCAGCGGGTGCAGCATCAGGGGAATCTATCCAACATGGTTCAGATTTCAGAGGGAACTGCGAAAGACCTGCAGTGGTGGTTGTCAAATCCAGATTGGGTCAAGGGCAGATCACTCTCCCTTCCCCAACCAGATCTCACAGTAGTGACAGATGCATCGGTCCTGGGAAGGGGAGGCCACATGAGAGAGGCGGAGATCAGAGTCCTCTGGTCTCTGGCGGAGTCCAGGCTCCACATCAACCTTTTGGACCCCTGGGCGATCCAACTTGCATTGAAAGCATTCCTTCCCTCTTTCAAAGGGAAAGAGGTGCAGGTGTTCACCGACAACACCGCCGCCATGTGGTAGTGCAACAAGCAGGGCGGAGTGGGGTCGTGGACCCTTTGTCAAGAGGCTCTTCACTTCTGGACATGGCTGGAACTCCAGGGCATTTCCCTGGTGGTTCAACATCTGGCGGCCTCTCTGAACGCCAGAGCAGATCAACTCAGCCGTCGATGTATAGTCGATCACGACTAGCATCCACATCTGGAGGTGGCGCAAGGTCTCTTTCAGCAGTAGAGAGAGCCTTGATTAGATCTGTTCGCCTCCGCAGAGAATGCGCAATATCAGCTGTTTTGCGCGTTGGAGTTTCCAAGGCGGCACTCGCTCTGCAACGCTTTTCGTCACAAGTGGAACTCAGGCCTCCTGTGCACTTTCCCGCCAATACCACTTCCACCCAAAGTTCTGAAGAAGATCAGGCAAGACCGGGCCCAAGTAAACTTGGTAGCTCCAGACTGGGCACAAAGAGTCTGGTATCCCAAGCTCTTGAGCATGGCCATCGATCCTTCAATCAGACTGCCCCTTCGCGTGGATCTTCTGTTGCAGCAGCCGGGGACGGTTATCCACCCGAACCTGTCCAGTCTCCGCTTCCTTGCGTGGAGATTGAGCGGCGACAGTTGGCGGCTTTAGACCTTCCACCCAAAGTCTGTAATGTCATCTTGGCAGCCAGGCGTCCCTTCACCAGGATTTTTTGGTGTGCTCTTAGTTTGCAGCCCACCTCTGGGGATGGTATTGCTCGGGTATCTATTCAAAGGTAAGGAATCTGCAACTAGAAGTCTCTATCAGATATACAAGTTACTTACCTTCGGTAACGATATATCTGGTAGAGACATATTCTAGTTGCAGATTCCTTACCGACCCACCCATCCTCCCCGCACTTCAAACAGATTTCTAGGGACAGGTACTTCCCTATTATGGCCCTAGTTTTGGTTCATCATTCTCAGTGTTCTTCATGGCTCCGGGCTACTAGCATGGAAAGTCATGAAAAGAAACTGATGTCAGCGCACCGGAGTGGCACCTATATACGATCGTGACGTCATCACAGCGACCACAATGCCCGCGGAGTTGACCGATGCCACCGAACGACATGCAGGGGTACTGCTCGGGGAAATTCAAAGGTAAGGAATCTGCAACTAGAATATGTCTCTACCAGATATATTGTTACCTAAGGTAACACCTTGTACAACAAGGTGTTAGCCCGTTCTTCGATAGAGGGCCCGATACATAAAGAAGAGTGTAGAAAAGGGTGCTTACTCCAGTATTGGAACTTTCATAGATTAACATGCTTGAATCATTCCCCGTTGACGAGATGGGAGCCTCCGGTACAATTACACTAGTAATGATGAAACATATCAATACAAGGGCCTTAGGCCTCTTTAATTTAATAGTGTATCACAGTCATTTTAAGAAAAGGACCAAACTTGAGCATCCACCAATCAGACGACACCACCCTCTAGAATCCTCCTGAGAGAAGCTCCAGCACCTCAGATTTTCTATTGCACGTCGTGCTAGGGAGTCTCCTCAGAGCTCTGCTCTTTCTTTACACCTTTGGATTGCCTTGAAGCCATTTTTCTCTACTAAGCCTTGTTTTGACTGATTAGGGTTAACACCCTAACATGTCTTACAAGGAGAAGAAGGGTTTATTCAGACATTGTAAAACTTGTGGTAAGAAAAGACTACATTCTGAAGACCCTCATCAGGATTGCATATACTGCCTCTATCCAGACCACTCAGCCAAGGACTGTAAGGTTTGTCGTGCCTTTTCCTCTAAGACTCTTAAGGATAGAGAAGGCAGATTATTAATTTGGCTGCAGAAACGTAAGTACAGAGATAATGCAGTCTCTGCTTCGGATAGTGATGACTCTTCAACATCCAAAAAGTCATCAAAAAGGGCGAGATCAGACACAAGATCTCCTTCCCAACAACCAAGAAAAGCCCACAAAAAGACTACCACAGTGTCTTACAATGGCCGCAGCCCATCTACTTCACCTCATAAATCTTCCAGGAAAGGGGAGAGAGGTCATGCCAGTAGTTCTGAGAGGCATAAGAAATCATCCTCTGTACCAACATCTTTGCCGTTCAAAAGGCCTTCGTCTACTTTCGACAACAGACTCAGCGTCGACGAGACCGTCGGTGAGTGTTTTCTCATCGTCGAAGACGACTTCCATTGTTCCACCGTTGACAACGGTTATGACGATGACATCATCGTCGACGAGCGCCCCACCGTCGACGAGAGCAGCGCCAACGACATCATCGTCGATGAAGGATTACATTTCATCATCGTCGACGACGGTAACAACGGTATCTGCTTTACCATTGTCGACGGCCTCGTCAACAGTAGACTCTTCGGTAAGGCTGTCGACGATCAAGATCTCCATGCGTTCATCGTCATCGACTCCATCAACGACGAAGACTATATCTGCGCCGTCGACCACACCGCCGACGAGGGAAAAACAATCTAAAAAACAAGAAAGACTTACTCCAAAGCACACCTCACCTAGTAAGGTGACCCCTCTCATACCGGTTCACTTGTTAGAGGGGGATGAAGAGTCAGATGATGAGGGTCCATTTGGAGCAGCCCATAGCCCCTCTCAATTGAACGTCAAATATCAGGATGAAGTCGAATTTGAGGAAACTTATGACCCTCAGTACTATGGAGGAGATCAACAATATCAAGAAGGAGCATACATTCCAACCTCTTTGCTCTCTGACCTCCGGGTGATGTTGGCTGATTATAGCAGGCGTTTTCCTCCTCAAGGGGAGCAACCTCTGCCGTCGCCAGTCTCCGGGGTGACTACTCCACGTCAGAGACTGACCTCATTACCACTGATAAATGTTACCACGCTGGATATGACTTTACCTCAGAACACTGATATGTTGGAAGGGGATCAGGAAGAAGGAGAGCTCCTTGACACTCATTCGGAGTGGGATGAATACATTATTCCTGCTCCTCCTTCTCCTTCACAGTCAAAGGTAGAATCCCCGCCAGATGACATCGGGGGATTTCATAATTTCCTGGAGAGAGCAGCTAAATGTTTCACCTTGCCAATGCCGTCGAAGCAAACAGATTGCTTCCTATATGATTTTAAAGAGCCATTCCAGAAATCTGTGCGCTCCATTTCAATGGTCAGCTACTTATAGGAAGAAGGGCTGAAAGTGATGCATAACCCTGCTACTGTCACAGCAGTACTGCCACGGCTAGATAAAAAATACAAGGCACCAGACGATGCCCCAGCATGTCTAATTGGTCATCCTCATCCGGACTCGGTGGTGGCCCAGGCGGCACAGAGAAAGTCCAAGAATCCGTCTGCTCCTATTTCTACACCTCCAGACAGAGAGGGTGTCGATGGCTAGCTTAGTAATAAGAGCTGCTAACTCTCTAGCGGTGTTAGCTAGGTATGACAGACAGCTATGGGCAGACATTGCCCTGCATATTGACCAGTTGCCAGAGGATGGAAGATCAGATGCAAGGAAGACATTACAGGAAGGTCAGCGCACCTCAGCTGAGCTCATAGACTGTGCGATGGACATAGCCACAACTGCATTTCGCCAGCTTGCAGGTGCGGCTGTACTTAGAAGGCAAGGCTGGCTAAAGGCTACATCATTCCGGCCTGAGGTACAGAATAAGAGTTTAGACCTACCTTTTGATGGCCAAGCATTATTTGGTAAACATGTTGATGAGGCCTTACAATCTATCAAATCCGACACGGATACAGCAAGATTGCTAGGGACTCTCCAGTTTCTGAAGCCGTCCTTTCGGGCTAGAGGACGTGGACTGCCTTCATATAGAGGAGGCTATCAGCAATATAGATATTCAACCTATCCTTTCTCCTCCCAGCAGTTTCGTCAATACTACCCACAAAGGCAACCACCACAAGCAGCTTATGGTAGATCTGGCACTAGGGGACGCTCAACTCGCCCTGCTAAAGACTCGGCTCGTAGAGCCTGATACATCCAAGGCGCCGGCTACATCCAACCCTCCTCCTCTGGTTCTAGGTGTAAAGATATCCCTGTTCCTCCAGCAATGGCATGTCATCACATCAGACAAGTGGGTCCTCCAATTAGTGAAACAGGGCCACACTCTAGAGTTTATCCAAATACCTCCCTCCAATCCTCCTCGCAGGATTCCATCAAGGTATCCAGAACTACTCAAGAGGGAGATCAGCAAGATGCTCCTCAAAGGACCTATAGTGAAAGTACCTCTGTCACAGCGAGGAAGGGGGTTTTATTCCAGGTTCTTCCTCATTCACAAGAAGTGGAAAGACTGGAGGCCGATCCTCGACCTAAGGGAATTAAAGATCTACTTAAAAAAGCAGTTGTTCCGCATGATAAGCCTACAGGATGTCCTTCTGCGACTGAACCAGGGAGATTTCATGTCTACACTAGACCTAAAAGACGCATATTTCCACATTCCCATCCACCCTGCCCACAGACAGTACCTGAGATTCATGGTAGCCGGAAGCCATTTTCAATTTCGTGTCCTTCCTTTTGGCCTAAAGTCAGCTCCCAGGATATTTACCAAATGTCTAGCACCAATCGCAGCTTTCCTCAGGAGGAGAAAACACCAGATATTTCCATACCTCGACGATTGGCTGATAAAAGCATAACACCTACGCAGGAGCGCGCAGATCAACAAAAAGGTGCGTTCCCTTACTCAACAGTCTAGGCCTCACCATCAACTGGGAGAAGTCCAAACCTCTACCATCACGCAGTATCACCTTTTTAGGGGCAAACCTGGACACTCAATCCACCATGGAGTGTCCCACAGTAGAGAGACAACAGAAGTTACTGAATCTAGCGAAGTCAATACAGGGAAGAAACTCAGTTCACCTTTTTCAAATCCTTGTTGAGCATGATGTCATCATGCGTACCTCTGGTTCCCCTCTGCAGACTGAAAATGTGACCGCTACAGGAGCAACTCAGTCTTCAATGGCTCCAGGTTTTGGGAAGCTTCAAAGATCAGATAAACATAACCCCAGCAATGGTCAAAGCTCTGACGTGGTCTCAAAAGCATCATCTGTCTGTCGGCCTTTCCTTCCTACATCGTCCAGCTCCGTGGACTATCACGACCGACGCCTCTCTGGAGGGCTGGGGAGCTGTTTTGCAACATCTTCAAATAAGTGGCAAGTGGCCACTAGAGTTGAGAGCGATGCACATCAACCTGCTAGAGCTCAGAGCAGTTTATCTCAGTTTTCAGGCTTTTCAAAAGGACTTTTCAGGGTTTTTCCTCCATTCAGACCTCCTCCTCCCTCATGGAACCTGAATATTGTTCTAGCACAGTTAATGAAGCATCCATTCGAACCAATCCATTGTGCTTCCATCAAATACCTTTCTTGGAAGGTTGCTTTACTGGTGGCTCTCACATCAGCCAGACCGGTCAGTGAGATTCAGACCCTCTCCATACAGGAGCCATTTTTGCAGATCAAACAAGACAAACTACTACTTCGCACAAACCCGCATTTCATACTGAAGGTCCCTTCGGATTTTCACATGAACGAGCCCTTAGTTTTTAAAACCTTTTTTCCACATCCATCTACTCCTGCGGAAAGAGCGTTACACTCCTTAGACATTAAGAGATGTGTTAAATTCTACCTGGATAGGACTAAGTCCTTCTGCCACTCCAATCAATTGTTCGTAGCTTACAGTGCACCTAGACGAGGTCAACCGCTGTCCAAACAGAGTATAGCCAGATGGATATCCTCAGCCATTCGTTTCTGCCATCATGCAGCAGGCAAACCACTGCATTCATCGGTCCGTGCTCACTCTACAAGGGCAGTTTCTTCCTCAGCAGCACTGTTTGCAGGGGTTCCTCTGCTAAACATCTGCAGAGCAGCGACATGGAAAAGCTGCCATACATATACACGACATTACTGCCTGGAAGCACTATCGCAAGGAGAGGTTGCAGTGGGTCAGGCAGTCCTCAGGAACCTCTTCAAGTGAAGGTGAGCCATCTCTTTCATCCCTCCATCCTAGATCAGGTATGCACATTGTTTATGTCCTGTTACTTTTGAATACGGATCCTATGCATTAAAAAAAAAAGAAAAAAAGAAAAAAAAAGAAAAGAAGAGTAAAGGGAGAGAAGTTAAAGATGGGGTGAACAGACGATATGTTGTTTAGAGTATTGCTTTATATATATATTTATATAAATGTATGTATTATATATGGAGGCGTTTTGTGACGTACATGGCTGCAATATTCCAATGTGCATAAGTACTGCCCGTTACTCTGATTCAAGCATGTGAATCTATGAAAGTTCCAATACTGGAGTAAGAAAATGAGTTACTTACCTGTAACTATAGTTCTCCAGTATTAGAATTTTTCATAGATTCACATGCGACCCACCCGCCTCCCCGGAGAAGCTCACTTTCACACCTCTCTCTCTCTCTCTCTCTCTCTCTTTCTCTCTCTCTCTCTCTCTCTCTCTTTCTGTTCCTATCCTTAATGCACTTGTGCTTAGAAAATCGGAGGTGCTGGAGTTTCTCGCAGGAGGATTCTAGAGGGTGGTGTTGTCTGATTGGTGGATGCTCAAGTTTGGTCCTTTTCTTAAAATGACTGTGATAAACTATTAAATTAAAGAGTCCTAAGGCCCTTGTATTGATATGTTTCATCATTACTTGTGTAATTGTACCGGAGGCTCCCATCTCGACTACGGGGAATGATTCAAGCATGTTAATCTATGAAAGTTCCAATACTGGAGTAAGCACCCTTTTCTACACTCTTCTTTATGTATCGGGCCCTCTATCGAAGAACGGGCTAACACCTTGTTGTACAAGGTGTTACCTTAGGTAACAATATATCTGGTATAGACATATTCTAGTTGCAGATTCCTTACATTTGAATTTCCCCGAGCAGTACCCCTGCATGTCGTTCGGTGGCATTGGTCAACTCCGCGGGCATTGTGGTCGCCGTGATGACGTCACGATCGTATATAGGTCTATGAAAGGTTCCAATACTGGAGAACTACAGTTACAGGTAAGTAACAAATTTTCTTACCGGTCAACCTGGGCTCTACTTCTAACAGATTGGTAATTATGAGTATGATGTAGCATTCCTATGACTATCTCTGTATTGTAAACCATTCTTCTGTGAAGTCATCAATTGCTTCTACTGTCAAAAGTGTTTCAATTTTTTCCTAAATATAGTCTACTGCATTATGTGTAAAACCTAGCCTACCATGTGTTGCTCTATAGGCTTCAGGATTGTGAATAATGGAGATCTATTCTCCTCTTCGCTCTCTTTCAGGAGTGCCAGGGTGGAAGACTGTTTCCTCAGGCATGGCCGAATGTTATCACAATGTCACTGAGCTGCCTTTCGGGAAGGTTGTGACCTTTCGTGTGGCTTGTAAGACCAAAGCGGGTCAGGGTCCATATAGCAACATCTCTGAAGAGGTGCTGATTGAGGAAGCAGGTGAGTTTTTATGCCGGACCATTGTTCATATTAGCACATTAACAGCGAGCCATTGTCTTTCCTCTCTTCTGAAGCACCATTTATTCCCAAGTCCCAGACAAGAGACAGCATAGGGTCTGTGTAATAACATATCATGCAAGGTAAGTGAGTTGATATAACTTTTTGTGACACACTTTCTGCCCTAAACCATCCAAAACTGGAGAACAGAGTCTTGTGTACTTCCTACAGAGTTTGAGATCTTGAGATTATACTACTGTCCCCAAGTATTCACAAATAGACATATATCCAGAGGTACTGTTTGAGATGATCCACGACTGGAGACCTAACTCTCAATGCTGTCTCAGAAGATCTACAAATGCAGAAACCATGCGGTACTATTGAGGTGATTCACAACTTGAAGCTGAACTCTGGACACTGTCCAACAAGATCCACAAATGAACACTTATCCAGGAATACTGCCCAAGACCTTCCATAAATCGCAACTGATATAGGTATACTGTCCCAGGATTCTCACAAAGCACCACAGATCCATCAGTACTGTTCAAGAGGATCCACAAGTGGAGACTTAAGTGGCGATACTGTTCCACATGACTGACAAAAAGGACATAAATCCATTTATATTGCCAGAGGGGATCAAGAGCTGGTAGAGTGACCACGTTCCTCCATGTCATTACTGAATGTTTCTAGTCATGGACTTTTGTGTGATTTCATAATGTGTTCTATGTGTTGCTATAATGTTTTTCTTCACTTGAACTACTTAGAATAACCCACCTTAGATCAAAGATTAGGGGCTGAAACGTTCATGTCTTCGAGACAGTGTCCATAGCCTCCTGGAATAAGATGTTCACTGTAACAGCAAAGTCCTTGATACTGCACCACAGATTCAAAAACTAAGACAGAGCTCTTGGTAGCTTCACAAGTAGTCCTAAAGAATACCAAACATTAGTTATTGTCCCCAAAATAAAGGCCAAGAAGGTAATTTAGAGGGTGACAGATGTGGAGCCTCTGCAGAAACAGATGATGTCACACCCCCAACCTTGCAGTTCCCTCGTTCCATTGAGAAGAGGGGGACCAACATGGATTCCGTAGGTAAAACATTATCCAGGGACACCCACCACAGCACCTTCAGGTCACAGTCCTGGCCTTGCCCTTATTTAGAGAGACAGTCTCTGGATTCCTCTTACCAGGACCCGCACACAAGACATGGCAGTCCTGGAGACAAAAATGAGTTACTTACCTGTAACTGCAGTTATCCAGTATTAGTATCTTTCATAGATTTACATACTAGACTCAATCTCCGTCGTCGAAGTGGGAGTCCCACGGGACTACAATAAAGCAGTATGTAAGAACTACATTAGCACACAGTGGCAGTAGGACATCAGTTTAATGGCATATCTATGTCATTTTAAAAAAAAGAAACAAACTTGAAGTATGGCCACTCAGGTGCTAGAACCCTATAGAGCACTCCCAAGAGAGGCTGATTCACTCATATGGGGAGCCTCTCAGACGAGGAGGGTGGGTCGCATGTGAATCTATGAAAGATACCAATACTGGATAACTGCAGTTACAGGTAAGTAACTAATTTTCTTATCCAGTATTGGATCTTTCATAGATTCAGATGCTTGAAGCAGAATAGCAAACAGTATCATATGCAACTGAAGTGCTCTTAGAGGATGGTGAGTAGAGTAAAATATATTCATAATAGACTATACAGTATACTCATCAATATGTATCTAGACATACATTACAAACTTTAGCAATCCTATGAAAATCTTAAAGAATAAATGTCAATAGAACAAGAAAGTAGAAATATACAGCTGAGTGAAAAGTACTAGTTTTAACATAAATAAATATCTCTATATAGAGAGGCTCACCTTAGTGGAATAGATGGAGTAATACAGCCTGTCCTACAGCAGAGTCACTGCGCTGTTTTGACTCCAGGCAATAGTGCTGTGTGAACGAGTAGGTGCTCTTCCACATGTCAGCTCTGTATATCTTCTCCAATGGGGTGCATGCGAAAAGAGCATTTGAGGTGGATACTGCTTTTGTGGAATGTGCCTTAGGTTTGTTCGTCAGGGGGTTGCCAACCTTTGAATGGCAAAACTAAATTGTTGCTGAGATCTACCGTGCTAATATGGCTTTCGTAACTGCATTCTCATGACACCCTTGACTGAAGGACACTAGCAGTGTATCAGTTTTCTGAATATGTTTAGTACGGTGGAGATAAAACTCAAGACACCATTTGATATCTAAAGTGTGGAGCATCCTTTCAGCCGATATAGTAGGATTAATAATCCTTAAAATCATGCATTGAGTTGAAACTGAGAAGGAACCTTTGGAATGAACTCAGATTCATCCTCAGGAGGACGAATTCATCTGTGAAGCATAGGTAAGGCTCTAGGATAGTGAAGGCCTGTCACTGACTCTTCTGGTGGAAGTAAGGGCGAGTGGAATAGCGACCTTCCATATGAGAAACTTGAGTTCAGCTTTATGAATTGGTTCGAAAGGGGACTTCATTAATTGTGAGAGAAACATGTTAAGATGCCATTCCTGGGGAGGTGCTCGCACCGGAACAAAAGTTCTGAACAGCCCTTTCATAAAATGTTTGATGGGTGTAGTGGAACAGAGAGATATAGCCTGTGCAGAACACCTTTACCTTGAGATTGTGGCACAGTGAACCTTAATTGATGCATGAACCAAGCTAAGCTTGGCCATTGAAAGCAGATATGGTATGATCTGTTCAGGAGAGGCTTCAAACAAGTGTAAGTAATTCTGATGGCACCAAGAACAGAATCTTTCCACTTCAGGCTGTAGATTTTGTTTGTACTTTTCAGACCACGCTCTGGATAGGATAGCTCTGCATTCTTGATTGATGGTTAGATTTCGGAATTCATAGAACTCAGGAGCCATGCATGCAACTTGAGAAAGGCTGGCTCCGGGTGTAAACCTTGGCTTTGATCTCTTGTTAGAAATATATATTTTTTTCAGCAGGCAGATGGGATTGGTCACAGATAGGAGAATCAGCTCCGTGAATGAGTGTTGTCAGGGCCATTTGGGAGCTACCAGGACGATCAGGCAGTGCTCTGTTTTAATTTTTCTGAGAATCCTGGGAAGCAATGGGAAGAGGGTAAAAGCGTAAGCAAAGGTCCCAGACCATTGCATCGAAAGGGCATTCCCCCACGACCTCGGAACTGGGTATGCACTGGCGTAGAACTGGTATTTGGCGTTGTTGTCTGTTATGAAGAGATGTAATGCTGGCTTGCCCCTGCGGGAGAAGACCTTGTCCGCTTCTTGCTGATATAGTTCCCATTCGTGGCAACTGTCCTCTGTTCTGCTGAGTGTGTGTCTGCGAGAGTATTGTTCACACCAGACAGGTGCGCTGCCCTCAGGGAGATTTTGTGTATTGTGAGTCAATACCAAAGATCCTGCGCTTCTTGAGAAAGGGACAGAGATCGTATTCCTCCCTGTTTGTTGGTGTAATACATGCTGGTCCTGTTGTCTGTATGGACCAGCACAGAGGAGCCCGATATCCATGACAGAAATGCCCATAGTGGGATGAATATTGCTTTTAATTCCAAGAGACTGATGTGCATCAGTTTCTGATGGTTTGACCATTTTCCTTGGATCCACATAGCCTGCAAATGATGGCCCCAGTTCTCCCGAGAAGCGTTTGTTGTGATGAGGAAGTCTGGAACTGAGGGCAGTAACATTAACACTTTAAAGATGTGATTTATGTGAGTCCACCACTGTAATGCTTCTACCATCCATGGGGTAATACTGATCAAGTCCTCAAAGGATCCTTGAGACTTGATCCATTGCTTCTGGAGCTCCTCCTGTAATGGTCTCATCCTTAGTCGCGCTAGAGGTACTAGGTTTATTGCCAAAGAAATCAACCCTACGAGCAACTTGAAGAGTCTCATATTCTTTTGGAGATTTCGAAAGCCAGACTTGATACCTTTTTTGTCTTTCTTGTGGAAGAGAAGTTTTGTTCTTGATTGTGCCGAGATTTGCACCCAGAAAGGTAATCTTTTGCGTTGGTATGGTGGATGATTTTTGGTCGTTTACCGTGAGGCCTAGACTGCCAAATAGTGTAAGACAGGCCGTGGTGGCTTCGGAAGCATGTTGTGGTGATGGCACTTTCAGAAGCCAATCGTCTAAACAAGAGACAGCATAGGATCTGTGTACTTGAAATACTTGAAAACCTTGTTTGCAAAGTGCAGCTGCCACTGGCACGAGACATTTTGTGAAGCTTTGAGGGGCTGGCTCCAGTCCAAACAGAAGGACTTCGAACTGATAGCGGGTACTGGCTACAGTAAAGCAGAGGTATTTGTGATGCCTGGGATGAATGGGGATGTAGAAGTAGGCATCCTGCAAATCCAATGATGTCATGTAGTCTCCGCTATTTAGAAGGTGAATGATGTCTGAAAGGGTTATCATAGGGAAAGAATATTTGAGCAGAAATGTGTTTAATTTTCTGAGGTCCAGTATTGGTCTGTTTTCTTTCTCACCAGGAAAAGCCTAATCCTCTTTGATGAGGGGCAACCTTCTCTATCGCACCCTTGGAAAGCATTAGTAATGCTTCTTTCCTTAGAAAGTGAAGATGGGGTGGGAATGCTCCTTTCTGAGGATAGTTTGGAGGGCCCTGCACAACCTCCAAGGCATGACCGTAACTTATTATATCCAACACCCATTTGTCCGATGTTATCTCCCTCTATTGTTGTAGGTAATTTGAGATGTTCGTGCCCACCTAGGTGGAATAGAAGGAAGGAGGATGTGTAGCCGGTACCTGGTTCAGGTAATAGTTTGCAGCTTGAGTCCCGGCCCTGTGGGGGGAGGGGGGGTGGGCTCCTTCTGTCATCCACCTTGCTTGCTATAGCCTGCTGTGGGTGGCTGGCAATATACCTAATGGTAGGGAGGCCTGTATTGAGATTACAATGGAGGTGGTCGCTGGTAACCACCTCTGTATGAAGAGAAACCTCTCCCTCTGGCCCCTCAAAAGGGTAATTTTTTTCATTGCGAAGTGCCGAGCGACCTGGCAGTGTCCGTGTCTGTCTTTATTGCCAACAATGCATTGTTTATGTGTTTGCCAAATCCAGTTTCACCATCATAGGCCATGTCCAAGATTTTTTGATTGGACCTCTGGTCAAAATGATGTGGCCTTCAACCATCCTTAGTAACGTAAAACTGATGCTCTGAATAGCTGGCGAAAACATGTGGATGTGATGTCCAGAGTGCAATCAAAGATTCCGGAAGAAGTAAGCTCGCCCTCTTGTAGTGTCCTCCTCGCTTCAGATCTATTATTTTCTGGGATGAGGTGGATGAAGCTGCTGACATCTGACAACATCTGGCGGTCATAACGCCATAGAATTGCACAGACAGTTATAGCTGACGTAATGGAGAACCTCTTTTCTACATTGTCTAGTCGTCTGCCTTCCTTGTCTGGTGTAACAGATATGAGAATGAAAGGTTGTTTAGAACGCCTTTGAGAAACCTGGGGAACAACAGTCAGGTTTCGTATGACCATTAAAACAAGCCGAGGAATCTTCCGTAGCTTTGTACTTTTTATTCAGGCGAGTAGGTACTGGTGGAATTGTAGCTGTTTTTTTCATAATCTCAATCACTTCGCTCAAAATATAGTCAATAATGGGGATAGCTCTGTAGGAAAGTCCCCTCTTTCTGGCATGGTTACCCCCACTTTTTGCCTGATGTCAGTGTGGGTAGACTGTTTTCACTGGGATCCTGCTAATCAGGACCCCAGTGATTGTGCTCTCTCCTCCACATTTGGTTGTTTTGCTACTTCATACACCCCACAATTAGCATACTGGTGTATCCCTGTAAGTCCCTGGTAGATGTAACTTAGGTACCCAGGGCATTGGTACACCAGGGGTCTCCCATGGGCTGCACCATGTATTATGCCACCCAAGGGAGCCCATGCAAACTGTGTTTGCAGGCCTGCCATTTGCAACCCGTATGAAATGGTGCATGCACCCTTTCACTAGTGGTCACTAGACCAGGTCACTATAAGTCATCTCTATGGTAGGCCCTTTCAGCCCAAAGGGTAGGTGCAGGTCCCTGTGTGTTTGGGCACCCCTGCATGAACGGTGGTGCCCCTATAAACTCCAGTTCCAATTCGCTGGGTTTCGTAAGTGCAGGGAAGCCATTTTATCTGTGTACTGGCCACTGGTAACTACCTATGGTCCAGCTACATAATAGTAACTCTGAACCTGGGCATGTTTGTCATCAAATATGTTGGATTCATACCCCAATACTAATTCCAGTATTAGAAACATGATGCCATACACTCTGAGGGTTCCTTAGAGGATCCCCCGTTCTGCTATTATCAGTCTTCCAGGGTCTGCAGGCAGCCCGCTTCTGCAGCTCCCCAGACACAATTCTGCCCTCCTGCTACTTCAACAGCTCAAGCACGGGACAGCAGAACAGAGGATTTCCTGCAAGAGAGGAGTGCAACCTCCTCGGTACTGGTAGCCCCCACCCCCGCACCCCCCTCACGCCACTGGGATGCTTTGAAGGGCAAATTTGGGGCCATCCTTGCATAATCTGGTTTGCACCAGTCCAGAGACCACTGGTCGCCACTAAGGCACGAAACACACAAAGGAAAGGGAAGTGACCACTCTCCTGTCCATCTCCACCATTAGGATGGTGCATAGAGGGCCTCCAAGCGGCTACTTGGTTCTGCCATCTTGGAAACAAGATTTGCAGAGGCCTCTGGGAACATCTGACTGAGTAGGCCAGGTAGCTGACGTCAGTGACCCCTCCTGATAGGTGGTCACCCCGAGAGCGACCAAACCCTCTTTTTTGGCTATTTAGAGACTCTGATTTTTCATGCAAGATACTGGAAGGAACTCTCTGCAATACATCTTCTGCACCTGGCCTCTAGAACCGTTGCTGGGCTACACAGGAACCGGACAAGACTGCACCGCCTGAGAAGACTACTCTTTGTACCATTGTTTCCGCGGCTACTGTCAGCATTCTGGAACATCTCCAAAGCTGTGCATCCCTTGAGGTTGGCAAGACTTTGACTGACCAAGAAGCAAGAAGGAATCCTCCTTGGAGTGAAGGAGTCACTCCTGTGCATCTGCAGGCACCTAAGGCAACGATATCGGGCTGGTGGGATCTTCTGTCCATCCAATCTGCGAAGATTCTCCAACACAGTTGGTGGTTCTGAGGGATCAATACAGACAAAAAAGGTACACTGTTCCTAACACAACATCAAAACAATGGTAACATACAGGGGAGCCTGTAATTCAGGAGTAAAGAGAGCCCTCACACATCTGTCCGGATGTAAAGCATCATCACTGGGCTCACTCCTCGCCAGACCGGCACTGCAATGTCCGGCGGGCAACCCTTCGAAAGAAGGGGTGCTCTTAACCGAATTACTACAAAATGAGTGGTACCAGCGTTAAATCCGATTAGATAGAGTGGTGAGGAGAGACAAAAGACAAATTAAAATTGGCTCTAAGCACAAGCAATCAAAATTTAATGTATCTCAACTGTGTCTAGACCAACATTAAAAGATATAACCGGAGTGCTAAATGGACCAATGTTCCTATGCACTCACAAAGGAAAAAATAGGGAGAAGGACAATGTCCCCAACCTATAGAGTACAGGTCTACATGTTTCGTGTCTTACAGTGGTCCCGGAGGATCCAATGACGCTTCTTCAGGACCTTAATGAAAACACTTCTCCTCTAAGTGTAGAATGACCCTATTAGGGTACAGATGACTTACAGAGAGAGTCCACTGTTCGTCTTGTCAATCTTTTTCGTCAAAAAAAGGGGGGGTCGCCCATCCCAATTAAAGATAGCAGCGCCCTAGGGGTACACGGAATTCTCACAGAGAGCGCAGAAATACAGCGCGGTCCGGGAGCGTCTGGAACCTGCCCGACTCCGTGTTCCTGAATGGAGCATTGGGAGGCTGTACACTGGACCGTCAGTCTCCCTGTCCTCCCTTTATATATAGGTTCTGAGGGATCCCCTGGGTCCTCTCTGCCTTCTTTCCAATGTGGGAGACAATGAGCCCTTGCCTGTGCCACTGGGACAGATCCCCTCTGCACCGTGACTGCTGCATCAACCACGGCTTGTTGACTACTGCTCTGAGGGATCTTCAGGCTCGGGGTAGCCCTGGCCCCTAGCACTCTAGTTCTGCAAGGACAGTCTCCTCTCTGCAGCTCCAGTGGCCTGAGACTCCCTTTCAGGTGTGCTGACTGGGCCTTACTGCAACTTACTGTGCCTGCTTCCAGTGGGTTGCTTGTGGGGACTCTGACTGCTTCTTTTGGCTCTCCTGCATCCTGAGGGTCAGCCCGGACTCCCCTCCATGTGTCAAGTCCCCAGGACCTTGCTGGTCCTCCACAGCTCTGCAAACGCTCCAGGAGCTCCTGCTGCATTTGCCTGTGCTTGTTGGTGGTCCTCCTGACCACTGATTCATCTGCAATCTGGTGGCCGTCAAGGGACAGCTTGTAGGTTACTTCAGGGATTCCTCTGTAGCTCCTGGAACCCACAGCTGGACTTCATCCATCACTGACGACCTAGATCTTCAGCTACAGAAGGGTGGGCATTTCCTCTTGCCCCACCTGGACACTCCTGCGTTGAATGGACTCTGTTCCCTTCTTTTGCAGGTCCTCTTCACCTGGAATCCACCCTTGGGTTCCACCGGTCTGGTCCTTGTTTTGCCTTTTTACTATCATGACATCCCAATGTTAACCTGTGGGAAAACCGGGTAACTTACCTCTCTGCACCTAGGCTGCTGGGGATGTTCTAGGTATTTACCTTTTGGGGTTCTACTCATCCCCAGCCCTTAGCTAAATGCTCCTACATTATGGTGGGGGACACCCTTTCGCATTCCATTTTTTTAGTATATGGTTTTGGCCCCCCATAGAGCCCTTCCTAATTTATGCTTTTCCTGAGTTCTTGCTAGTGTATATTCTGTGTGTTCATGCCTCCAGAGGGAGGTATACCAATGGTAGTCTTGTCTGGTGTACTTATAACAAAATACCTTTATTTTTGCAACCCTGTGTGGTTCCTTTCATGTGTTTGATGAGTTATTGTGTGACTATGTAGTACTGCAAGTGCTTCACATGCTTTCTAGATAAGTCTTGCCTGCTCACCACAGCTACCCTATAGAGCCCTGACTGCCTAGACACTGTAACACTATCTAATCAGGGTTGCCTGGACCAAGTATAGGGTGTAACATCATAGGTGTCCCTCACACACTGGGCCAGCTTCCTACAAGCTCTTACTGATTTTCTGGCCTGCTCCTTAAAATCTTGCAGAAAACAGTCCAACTGAGAAATGGAAGTTGGCTGTTGAAAACGCATTGCAGCCATGTCCATCAAGTTGTGGGAACCCCCGATGTCCTCAGGGGGAGAGTCTGAGGGATGAGGAGGTGAAGGAGATGGGAGTATTGGCTACATAGTCATCCCACTCATCGTGAAGGTGTTGGGGAACAATGATCTCTCCCTCTTCCTTATCTTCTTCTGAGGAGGTATCATCCTCCCTGGGAGGTGCAGCTGTTGATGAGGCTGGTGTCAGCCTTGATGTTGTTGGAGGAGAAGGAATGTTCCTCGGTGTAGCCGAAGAAATTGGTTGCAGAGGCTGCTGTTGCTGATCCTGGGTGGAGTCCAGAAATCTGCATCTATAGTCTTTGAACATGGCCTGCAAATTTGGGATTTGCAGGCCATTTGCAGGCATCTGTACGATATCACGTCTTGGCTGGAGATACTCGTAATGTTCATAATGTTTGCCATGAAGGGTATAGTGTGACTCATAGTCCGCCCGGTCATACTCGTCGTTATCATCCTGATATTTAATGTGAAGTTCTGAGGGACTGTGTGTGTCCCTGAAGGGTCCCTCATCTTCAGATTCCTCCCACTCCAATAGGCCACAAGGCAGCAGGGATGAAACTTTGCTTGGAGAAGTTTCTTCAAGATGTAGAGTAGTTCTTGTGATCTTGATGATCTGGTTGGTAGTTGCAAGATCATTTGACACTAAAGCAGAGGTGGCAATGGTATATTGTGGCAGTAATATCTCTCCCATCGACGGTGTCATCAACAGCAGTGCTGTTGTCGACGGTGCTGTCACCAACAATGGTTTTGTCGACGGTGGTGTCTTTGACAGTAGCCTCGTCAGCGATGGTGCCATTGAGTATGGTGTAGTCGTTGATGACTTTGTTAACTGTGCAGAGGATGGACTAGACCTCGTTGATGGTTCTTTTAGTGAGGACTGCTTCATATGCTGGTAATGTTGAGTCCACCATCTCTGAGAGTCCAGGGCCAAATACCTTAGAGGATGAAATGGGTGTATGAATGGCCATTGTCATCGATGTTGCTGATGACGATGGCCTCGTCAACGAGATGGTGATGACAGTCGATGCTGTAGGCGTTGTTGACACTAGCATCAACTGTGTTGTCGTCAACGGAGTTTTCAGTGATGTTTTTGTTCTCAATGTCAACAGTTAAGAAAAAATAGAACAATGACGAGTCTCCTTTTTCTTCAGGGATGGAGTGGACGGCTGGGAGGAGGCTGACCCTGCGGGGACTGTTTTCTCCTTTGAAGGATCTTTGTGAGCTTTAAAATACTTTCTGCTCTCCTTAGAACACCCCTAGTCAGAGGATCTTGACCTTTTATGGGGTTTAGAAGTTGTACCACTGTCCTCACCTGAAGAACTGTATTTTGTAGATCTGGACCTTTGTAGCCATAGTAGTAGTCTTCCTCCTCTGCCCCTCAAATTGTTTTGAGGAGAAGTTTCAACAGATCTTATACTTTGCCTGATGTTGAGGGTACAGGCAATAGAGACAGTCTTTGTGTGGGTAATCCACATGCAGTCTTTTCTTCCCACAGGATTTGCCGCAACGAAAGAGACCTTTTATGGATGAATCAGATAATGTAGCTGTAGAAAAACTGGTTTTCACAGGAAATAACTGAGCAGAGCTCAGGGACACTTCCTTCACACAACAAGCGTTAGGATACCTGAGGGAATAAGCCTCTCTTGGGAGTGTTAAAAGGGTGCTAACACCTGATTGGTCATACTTCAAGTTTGGTCCTTTTTCTAAAAAGGTCATAGACTATTAAACTGATGTCCTAATGCCATTGTGGCCTTTTATAGTTCTCACAAACTGCTTTATTGTGATACAGTGGGATTCCTACTTTGATGACGGGGAATGATTCAAGCATGTGAATCTATGAAAGATCTAACACTGGATAAATCAAGCAAATTGTAGGATTGAGCAGCTCGCATACTGATGATAAAGAGTGCCCATCTTGGAATGCAATTCTACATAATCTATCATTGTTTTGCTGTTTGAAAATTGCTATCACGTTGATAATTAGTCCCAGAGGGCCTGATTCACAAAGGTAAACGTAGACCTGATGTCTAAGTTTAGACCTGATGTCTAAATTGAGACTTCAGGACTAAAGTTATATTAAAGTTATACGTCAGGTCTAAAGTTAGACTTTAAGTCTGAGTTTAGACCAAATGCCTAGGTTTAGACCTGATGTCTAAGTGCCCTATTCAGAAAGGTAAACTTAGACTTTTGGTCTTAACTTATTATTCGCAAAGGGTATGCACGAGTATCTTCATGTCCTTACTTAGGGTGGAGTTTCCACTCCAGGTGCAGAGTGCACTCTCCGCACCAGAAGAGGGTACTCTCTGCATATCTCTGCCCTCAGTGCAGAGAGTACACTGACTGCGGAGAGTGTCCATCCCTGCATTTTCAGCTAATCACAGGTGTAGGAAAATGCCCTCTTTCTTGGCATGGTTACCCCCATTTTCTGCCTATCAGTTTGTTTGACTGTGTCTACTGGGTTCCTGCCAGCCAGGACCCCCGTAGTTTTACCCTCTCTTCGAAATTGTACATTTTTCTCCCCACAATTGGCATACTGGTCCTCTCATGTAGGTCCCTAGTATATGGTACCTAGGTACTGAGGGCATTGGGGTTCCAGGGGATACCTATGGGCTGCAGCAGTTATTCTGCCACCCATAGGGAGCCCATGCAAAGGGTTCTGCAGACCTGCCATTGCAGTCTGCCTGAACAGGGTACACGTACCCGGTTCCACTACAGGTCACTGCACCAGGTCAATGTAAGTCACCCCTGTGGTAGGCCCTCACAGCCCAGAGGGCATGGTGCAGGTACCTATGTGTGAGGGCACCACTGCACTAGCAGAGGTGCCCCCACAAACTCCAGATCCATTTTCCTGGAATTTGTGAATGCAGGGAAGCCATTTTACGCATGTACTGGACATAGTCACTACCTATGTCCAGTTACATAATGGTAACTCTGAACCTGGGCATGTTTATTATCAAACATGTTGTAATTACACCCCAATACTGTTGCATGTATTGGAAGCATGATTGCATGCGCTTTGGGGGGATCCTTGGAGGACCCCCAGCCTTGCTACCACCAGTCTTACCGGATTTCCCAGGCAGCCCAGCTGCTGCCACCCATTAGACAGGTTTCTGCCCTCCTGCTACTTGATCTGATCAAGCCCAGGAAGGGAGATCAAGGGATTTCCTTTGAGAGAGGGAGGTAACACCCTCTCCCTTTGGAAATAGGTTTGACTGGCTTGGGAGGGGTAGGTTCCCCAAACCACTGGTTTGCTTTGAAGGGCACATTTGGTGCCCTCCATGCATAAACCAGTCCACATCAGTTCAGGGACCTCCAGTCCCTGCTCTGGCGTGAAACTGGACAATGGAAAGGGGAGTGACCACTCCCCTGCCCATCTCCACCCCAAGGATGGTGTACTCAGAGCTCCTCCAGAGGGTCTCTGAGTTTTGCCATCTTGATTCTAAGGATGACAGGGAACTCTGGGAGCATCTGAGTGGGCAGGCCAGGCAGGTGGCGTCAGAGCCCCCTCCTGATAGGTGCTTACCTGACCAATCCCCCTTTCAGGACTATTTAGGGTCTCTCTCTTGGGTGGGTCCTCCGATTCGGCTTGCAAGATTCCAGCAGGACTCCTCTGCAACCTCTGTTTCAACTTCTGGCCTCCGGAACCATGACTGGACCCTCAAGGAACCTTCAAGATGCAGATCCACGAGGAAGACGCTTCTACAATATTGTATCCAGAGTTCCTGCCAGCTTTGCAACAGTTTCCTTACCGTGCATCCACAGAAGACTGCAACCATTCAGCCTGCACAAGAAGAAGGAATCTCCCTTAGAGTGAAGGAGTCACTCCCCTGCAACCGCAGGCACCAACAACAAGCAATGACCAGCTGCGTGGATCCCCTCTCCTGCTGAGGTGCGTGGATCCTGCATCATGGGTGGTGGTCTGGAGTAGTCATCTTGGTCCTCCCTGCCAGCTGTCCAACTTTTGGTGGAGGTATGCCTTTGCCTTACCAGGCAAGACAGCACCCAAGTGCACGCGTCTCTTGCAGCTGCCAACACTTGTTTGCATCTCCTCCAAGGGATCTTCAGGCGATGTGTAGCTCCAGCCCCCAGCACTCCTTCCTGCAAAGCACAGCTTCCCTGCGTAGTTCTCCGGCGGCATGGGATCCAACTTGTGTAGTGCTGCGTGGGCTTCTTCTGTGACTTCTGTGTCCCTATCCTGTGGGACTCCTGTGGATGCTGCCTCTGCTCCTGTGGACTCTCTGCAACGCTGAGGGTCACATGTGACTCCCCCTCCTGGGTTGAGTCCTCCTGGGCCTTGCTGGTTCCTGGCAGCAAATCTTTTCCACTAACCGCGAGTTTGCCTTTGCCAAGGCTTGTTGGTGGGAATCTTGCTCTGACATCTTCCTTCCAGCGTGGGACACCTCCTGCATCCATCTGGAATTCCTCTCTGGCTCCTGGGCTGCAGTGCTGATCTGTTCTTCAGAACCGTCGACCAACTCCTGCATCCATAGCTTGGTGGGTAGTACCTCCTACTCCTCCTGGACTCCACTGTGACTCTTGGTCCCCTCTCTCCACAGGTTTTCTTTCTCCAGGAGTCCACCACTGGTTTTCTTGCAGTCTTCTCTGGGTGCCTTCTTTCTCTCTTTTTCCTCCTTTTGGGTGATTTGGGGAAAATCCAGTGTTTTATTTCTGCATCCCTGTTCGCTGGGGGGTACTGTGTTACTTACCTTTTGTGGGTTTCTAATATCCCCAGCTCTCCTCTACACATTTTACTTACCTAGGTAGGGGTACCTTGTTCGCATTCAATTTGTTTTAGTATATGGTTTGTACTTCCCCTAGGGTCACTATTGGTTATTACTTTTTGCACTGTTTTGTAACCTTTTCTCTGCCTATTTCTGATTGCTAGTGTATATAGGGGCATATTTATACTTGTTTTGCTCCGAATTTGCATAATTTTTTTGATGCACATTCGGTGCAAAACTGACTCCATATTTATACTTTGGCGCTAGACCCGTCTAGTGCCAAATTTATGGAGTTAAAGTCATTTTTTGGACGTGGAAACCTACTTTGCGTCAATGAGTTGCAAAGTAGGAGTTCCCGTGCAAAAAATGATTCTATGGCCTTGGCGCCATATTTATCCCCGTGCTAAAATCACGCATGGGAGGGTGGAGGGGTCAAAAAATGGCGCAGACCTTGCTTTGCACCATTTTATAACACCTGGGTCAGGGCAGGCGCTAGGGGACCTGTGGGCCTATTTTCTCTCCAGGCCCCTGGGACACCCCCAACCACACCAGATGGACAGCGGAGGATGGGGGACCCTATCCCAGGTATGTATAGGTAAGTACATTTAAGTATTTCTTTTTTTTTTTAAGTGCCATTGGGGGTCCTGAAATGGGCCCCCATACATGGCACTGGGTGCAGTGGCCATGCCCAGGAGACCCTGGTCCCCTGTGCTGGCCATTGGAATGGTGGGCATGACTCCTGTCTTTTCTAAGACAGGAGTCGTGTGGTATGGATGGTTTTGTGTCAAAAAATGACTCTAGGCAGGTTAGAGTCATTTTTTTATCTCTAACCTGCCTAACGTCATTTTTTGGTGCAAAACCCCCTTCTTTCATACCGCCATCCCCACCCGACTAACTATATATATTTTTTTTACGCTAGCCTACCCTATGCACCGGTTTGCACCATTCCATAAACATTGTGCCCGGCTAGTGCACAGAAATGGTGCAAGCCTGTGCTAAACCTTTTGTTGCAAAACTGCATTAGTGCAGTTTTGCACCAAAAAGTATAAATCAGGGCCTAAGTGTATAACTTACCTCCTAAGGGTGGGTCACCTGTCAAGTATTTTGTGGTGATTTATTCAGCTGAGTGTTTTCTTTCATGTGTGTAAGTGCTGTGTGACTCCAGTGGTATTTTTTTAGCTTTGCATGTCTCCTAGATAAGCCTTGGCTGCTCATCCACAGCTATCTTTAGAGAGCCTGGCTTCTAGACACTGCCTATACTTCACTAAGAGGGGATACCTGGACCTGGTATAAGGTGTAAGTACCATAGGTACCCACTACAGATCAGGCCAGCTTCCTAAAACAGGAGATCGCAAATTGCAGCCAACCTAATTGATATCTGTTAGGCAGATTATTTTGTCACCCCTTGAAAATGTGCAGTTTCTAACGTGATCGGTTAATACATAGGTCTGCTTGGAAATTGCAATATCATTCGCAAACCAGTCTGTCCAAATTGCATATCTCTAGTTTGTGAATATGGATAGTATATCAGAGCCTAAGTTATCACTTGAGCCCAGTGGCGTCCCGCAGCTTTAGGAAAGAGGAGGGGCAGGGCGGAAGCACATACACACTCATTCTTTCACACACACACGCATGTACATCCATTAACAACACTCATACCATTCAAACATGCACGCACGCACCAAACATTCATTTTAAAAGATCACACACACACATTCTTCCACACACACACGCCCGCACGCACATCCATTAACAACACTCATAAGATTCAAACATGCACGCACACACCAAACATTCACTTTAAAAGATCACACACACACACACAGTCTTTCTTTCACACACAGACGCACACACATCCATTAACAACACTCATAACATTCAAACATGCACGCACGCACCAAACATTCATTCTAAAAGATCACACACACACACACACTTAACTTCAGCCTCAGATGTCCCAGGAGGGTTGGGACTGCCGCCTTCCCTCATTGGCTGAGGGAAGGCAGCAGTCCCAGCCTCGTCACAGAGTGGGATTGGGTCAGTGAGACTGCTGACCCCTCCCCACTCTGTGACGAGGTGTCACTGATTAACACTCACCCTGGGTGCTTCAGGGCTTAAACCGGAAGCGCGCAGGTCAAAGTCAATGGGTGACGCTTTCCTCCTCAACCAGGGAAGGGTCTCAAGGCACCTTTGCTGAGCCGAGGAGGTCACGCCCATAAGAGCTGTGACCTCCTCAGCCCAGCAAAGTTCAGCTCAAGCAGCCAGGGGTCTGCGCAAATCACGCATGTCTGCTCCTGGCTGCCTGACCTGAACATGAAGAGTGTCTGTCAGGCTGACCTTTGTTCAGTCTGATAGACAATCTTCATGAGGGGCAAAAGGTGGGGAGGCGTGGCCCCTTCGCCCTAAAGGATGGGCCACGCCTGCTTGAGCCTTAATTCACTCTTCATAGACGATGAGAGAGCAGCATATAGGCTACCATAATTGTAAAACCCTGTTATGAATACCCAGACTTCAACCTTAATTAGAACTCCCATATGGAATATTGAATAATTTCCTACACTGGACTCTATCCTGCCAGGAATTACATTTTACTGGAAAAACAGCTAGTCCATAGGTGAAATGGGGGCTGGAATTTTGCATGGATGTCTTTGTGGATGGGGAATGCTGTGGGGCAGAGTGGCATACAATGGGCATAGATTAACATGGGACACCTTGCCTTCAACTTTGATAGAAGGTATCTTGCGCTCATAAGATCTGATAACCAAACCCCTAAATATTTATAGCTATATGCTGCACTTATGGTTGTGTGCCCTACCTTCCTGCAGGCCCAGTCTCTGCTGTTTTTTAGACTAAACCTGAAACTTTGTTTGCCTATTAGTCAACTACACTGTATTGACCTGTTTATCACCATCTAATGAGTTTAGCAGCCTTTGCAGGCCAGTGCTTGTGCAGTGTCTGCATTTTGCATTACTTAGCTGCCCCATCGGTTTTTCTGGGAGAAAATCCTTTAATTCTGCCAGGGCAGGTCCCAGGACTGCTTTAAAGAAGCTAAATAAAAGGGTCACAAGAACACACCCCTTCCTTAGGCCCCTTTTAGTTTAAAGGAGTCAGATGAAAATAACTATTAGCTTCATTTTATTTGCACCTAAGTGAAGCCATACTCAAATAGCTTTAAGAAGTCCACTATCAATTTCACCTCAGCAGTATATACGACAAGCTCTTGTATAGTTCGTCAAATGCTGCGCTGAATTCAATAAATCAGACATACTGCTTGTAGGAAAGTACCATCTTGCCTGGCATGTTACCCCCATATTTCACTGTATATATGTTGTTTTATGTGTCAATGTGCCAGGCAGGGCCCCAGTGCTTATAGGTATATGCCCTGTATGTGTTCCCTGTGTGATGACTAACTGTCTCACTGAGGCTCTGCTAACCAGAACCTCAGTGGTTATGCTCTCTCTGCTTTCCAAATTGTCACTAACAGGCTAGTGACCAATTTCACCAATTCACATTGGCATACTGGTACACCCATATAATTCCCTAGTATACGGTACTGAGGTACCCAGGGTATTGGGGTTCCAGGAGATCCCTATGGGCTGCAGCATTTCTTTTGCCACCCATAGGGAGCTCTGACAATTCTTACACAGGCCTGCCAGTGCAGCCTGAGTGAAATAACGTCCACGTTATTTCACAGCCATTTACCACTACACTTAAGTAACTTATAAGTCACCTATATGTCTAACCTTCACCTGGTGAAGGTTGGGTGCAAAGTTACTTAGTGTGAGGGCACCCTGGCACTAGCCAAGGTGCCCCCACATCGTTCAGGGCAAATTCCCCGGACTTTGTGAGTGCGGGGACACCATTACACGCGTGCACTGTACATAGGTCACTACCTATGTACAGCGTCACACTGGTAACTCCCAACATGGCCATGTAACACGTCTAAGATCATGGAATTGTCACCCCAATGCCATTCTGGCATTGGGGGGACAATTCCATGATCCCCCGGGTCTCTAGCACAGAACCCGGGTACTGCCAAACTGCCTTTCCAGGGTTTTCACTGCAGCTGCTGCTGCTGCCAACCCCTCAGACAGGTTTCTGCCCTCCTGGGGTCCAGGCAGGCCTGGCCCAGGAAGGCAGAACAAAGGGCTTCGTCTGAGAGAGGGTGTTACACCCTCTCCCTTTGGAAATAGGTGTCAGGGCTGGGGAGGAGTAGCCTCCCCCGGCCTCTGGAAATGCTTTGATGGGCACAGATGGTACCCATCTCTGCATAAGCCAGTCTACACTGGTTTAGGGATCCCCCAGCCCTGCTCTGGCGCGAAACTGGACAAAGGAAAGGGGAGTGACCACTCCCCTGACCCGCACCTCCCAGTGGAGGTGCCCAGAGCTCCTCCAGTGTGCCCCAGACCTCTGCCATCCTGGATTCAGAGGTGTGTTGGCACACTGGACTGCTCTGACTGGCCAGGGCCAGCAGGTGAAGTCAGAGACTCCTTCTGATAGGCTCTTACCTCTGTTAGGAGCCAATCCTCCTTCATAAGTAACCAAACCTCCTTTTCTGGCTATTTAGGGTTCTCTGCTTTGGGGTATTCTTGAGATAACGAATGCAAGAGCTCACCAGAGTTTCTCTGCATCTCGCTCTTCACTTTCTGCCAAAGGATCGACCGCTGACTGCTCAGGACGCCTGCAAAACAGCAACAAAGTAGCAAGACGACTACTAGCAACCTTGTATCGCTTCATCCTGCCGGCTTTCTCGACTGTTTCCAGGTGGTGCATGCTCTGGGGGTAGCATGCCTCCTCAGTACACCAGGAGCTCTGAAGAAATCTCCTGTGGGTCGACGGAATCTTCCCCCTGCAACCGCAGGCAACAAAAGACTGCATCACCGGTCTTCTGGGTCCCCTCTCAGCACGACGAGTGTGGTCCCTGGAACTCAGCAACTCTGTCCAAGTGACTCCCACAGCCCAGTGACTCTTCAGTCCAAGTTTGGGGGAGGTAAGTCCTTGCCTCTCCACGCTAGACTGCATTGCTGGGTACCGCGTGATTTGCAGCTGCTCCGGCTCCTGTGCACTCTTCCAGGATTTCCTTCGTGCACAGCCAGGCCTGGGTCCCCGACACTCTAACCTGCAGTGCACAACCTTCTGAGTTGTCCTCCGGCGTTGTGGGACTCCCTTTTGTGACTTCGCGTGGACTCCGGTTCACTCTTCTTCCAAGTGCCTGTTCCGGTACTTCTGCGGGTGCTGCCTGCTTCTGTGAGGGCTCCGTGACTTGCTGGGTGCCCCCTCTGCCTCGTCATCCAAGTGGTGACATCCTGGTCCCTCCTGGGCCACAGCAGCATCCAAAAACCCTAACCACGACCCTTGCAGCTAGCCAGGCTTGTTTGCGGTCTTTCTGCGTGGGAACACCTCTGCAAGCTTCTTCACGACATGGGACATCCATCCTCCAAAGGGGAAGTTCCTAGTACTCTTAATTCTTCCAAAACACCAAGCTTCTTCCTCTGGTACCCACCACAAGCCAGGTCAAGTTCCTACACTGCTTGACTTTGAGGACGTGGATATAGCGAGAAGAAAACCCAATCTATCCAACTATTGTCTCATAAACCACACAGTGTGCAATTCTGTTTGAAAAAAGGAAACAAATCCCCTAGCTGCTACCCTTGTTTCAAGGTCCTCTAACAACAGCCATGCTTTTTTCTTTGCATCAACAGTTAGCAGTCACCAGCTTCTGTCAGTTATCTGGATCCTAAGTGCTGGCTGCAAAATTGAACACTTCCAAGAACGTGGGGCAATACTTTGCACCTCTATCTAATTTTGTGCTTGACAAACAATTTCAACCACTATGTTATGTTATTCTTAATGGTTGTCACTTAAGAAAATGTGGTCTAGTAGTCACATTCTGTCTGCAGCTGCCCAAAACCTTTACAATTCTCTCTATGCTAAAATATGATGAAGGTAGTTGGAGAACTCCAGTAGTAGCAGATTGCAAGGAGTGGACAAATAATGCTCCTGAAACCCCCCTTTCTAAGTTAGTTAGATTGGGATCAACATACAAAGATTGCATGTGATATATACATTTTCTTGATAAACTTTATTGACACCATTATCGTGATGAGTTTTGCCTAGTGTATTTGAAGTCATTTCCATATTTGGATTTGATGCTGGGTTTTTTTCCCTTTGAAATCAACACAATCTCATTCAGTTATTTCTCTATGAAATGTAGTTTTGCCTTCTAAATGTTTTTTCTATAATTCCTAAGTATACATTGATCAGCAGAATCCAGGTTACACAGGATTGTTCCTTATGTCTTAGGGCACATAAGGCATGAAAAGGTGGGCTTTGCTCTAAACACTTGGCTTTAACTTTCAAGGATAAATTTGAATTTGAGCAGGCGGATTGTTACGTTATCAAATACCAAAAGTACATGTCTTATGTACCTGCCTCCTCGGCTAGCAGACCAGTAGGGGTTTTGTAGAGCACTGGGGGTGGTCCGAAACAGGCACTCAAAATACACCCTCAGCGGCACAGAGGCGCCCGGTTGCAGTGTGCAAACAAGGCGTCGGGTTTTGTATAGAAATCAATGGAGGGACCCGGGGGTCACTCACACGATGCAGGCAGGGCACAGGGGGCTTCTCGGACCAGCCACCGACTGGGCAAGGGTGAGGGCTGCCTGCTGGTCACTACTTTACCGGTGGGTGGTTCTTTACAGGCCTGGGGGCTGCAGGTGCAGTGCTTCTTTCAGGCGTCGAGTTTCTTTGTTACCGGGTAGTCGTGGTCAGGGGGGTCCTCTGGATTCCCTCTGTAGGCGTCGTCATGGGGGTGCAGGGAGGTCGGATCAGGGTGGACACGTAGTTGGAATCACTTGTGGGTCCTCTCTGCTGCGTTGGTTTCTCTGGACATGGGCCAGGGGCGTTGGTGCAGAGTGGTGGGGACTCACGCTTCTGGAGTGAGGTGAGAGTCCCTCTAAAGATGGTTTCTTCTTGGTGCTTTGGACAGGGCCGCTGTCCACAAGAGTTTCTTGGTCCTTTGGAGTTGCAGGGCAGTCCTCTGAGTCGGCAGAGGTCGCTGGTCCCGCAGGATGCATCGCTTTTGCAGGTTCTTTGAATCAGGAGACAGGCCAGTATGGCTGGGGCCAAAGCAGTTGTCGTCTCCTTCTCTGTGGGGTTTTCAGGTCAGCAGTCCTTCTTCTTGTTAGGTCTCCAGGAATCTGCAATCCTGGGTTCAGGGTCGCCCCTAAATACTGAATTTAGGGGTGTGTTAGGGTCACAGGGCAGTAGCCAATGGCTACCGTACTTGAGGGTGGCTACACCCTCCTTTTGCTCCCTCCCTTTGGGGATGGGAGCACATCCCTATCCCTATTTTAGATCTTCCCTATGAGGGAGAGGTGCCATTTGGGAAGCATGTCGATGACGTGCTTCAAACCATAAAGTGAGACACTGATACTGCCAGATCGCTGGGAACTCTGCTGTATAGGAAAGTGCCTTTTCTTGGAGCCAAGGGCGGAGGGCAACCTTAATTTCGTGGAGGATACCAACAGTACAGATCTCCATCGTACTCCACCACCTTCCACACCCCAATATTAGCAGAGGCAGCCGCCCCCAGCGGCTTACAGCAGACCTCCTCACAGGGGAAAGTCCGGAAAGGCAAACTATAGAAGCCACCCGTAGGCAATGACTGGCTTTAAGCACCGGCTTCCTCCCGTTCTTCCCCATCAGCTTTTCATGGACAAATGGGTACTACACTGTAATACAATTTGGCCACCTCCTAGAGTTCATACAGATACCCTCAGTGACGCCACCACCCCAGGTGCAGCAAAGACATCTGCGTCTGCTCAATTTGGAAGTGGAGACCATGTTGAGCAAAGGAGCAATTAGAGGTTGTACCCCATACCCAGAGGGGGAGAGGCTTCTACTTCCCTTCTTCCTGATTTGGAAAAGGTCTCATTTGTGGAGGCCAATACTAGACTTAAGGGAACTAAACAAATACCTGAAAAAGCAAACATTCCGTATGGTCACATTGCAAGAGATCCTACAGCTTCTAAACAGATCAAACTATAAGACTTCCCTGGATCTTCAAGATGTCTACTTTCATATTTCCATTCACCCAAACACAGAAAGTTCCTGAGATTCATGGTAGCCGGCAAGCACTTTCAATTCTCCCTCCCTCTCACCACACTTCATATCAACCTTCTCGGAACCCTGCCAGATAATCCTAATAGCTCCAGCGTGGCCACATCAACCTTGATACATGGAGTTACTGCTACATTCTGCAAGTCCGCCCATCAAGGTAAAGCCGATTCCAGAGTTGCTCCCCATCAACCAGGGCCAAGTAAGACACCTGGATCCCAAATCTCTGAGCTTATCAGCATGGCTCCTGAATTCAACGAATTCAGCTGCTTAGACATACAAAGGATTGCAGGGATGTCCTTGCTAAAGCCCCGGCGGATAGCACAAATTAAATGTTCTGCCTAAAGTGGAAGCAATTTTGTCTGTGGTGTGAGTCCATGAGTATGCACCCTCTCTCCTCCGCCCTAGAAAAGGTCTTACCATACTTGTTGCAACTAGCACGCTCAGGACTTGCCCATGCGTCCATCAAAGTTCATTTCTCGGTACAGGAGAATGTCCGGTAAACCATCTCTGTGTTTTCAAAGGCTTATACAACAATTCTTGAAAGGTCTTTCTTCCGGTGAGAGCCCCTCCTCCGGCATGGCAATTTAACACAGTCCTAGGCCAGCTGATGAAGGAGCCCTTCGAGCCCATACCTATGGCAGACATCAAATACCTCACCTGGAAAGTGGCTCTCCTCCTTGCCCTTACTTCCGCACGTAGGGTCAGCGAAATCCAGGATTTTACAATACAGAAACCCTTCTTACAATTTTAAATTCATCCCCAAGGTGCCTTCGGACTTTCATATTAATGAACCTGTAGTACTGAGGTCATTCTTCCCAAAGCCCCAAACTGCTGCAGAGAGATCCCTTCATTTGCTTTATCTGAAGAGATGCCTCAAGTGTTATTTGGACAGGACGAAGACCTTTAGAAGAACAAATCAGCTTTTCATAGCCTTTAGTGCCCCTAGAAAAGGATACCCAGTAACTAAACAGACTATTTCTCCGTGGATTAAAAATGCAATTGTCTTTTGTCATCAGAAAGCCAGTCGACCGTTGGATACTAAGGTGCATACACATTCCACCAGAGCCATATCCACGTCCTGTGCATTGTTCTCAGGTATATCGATTCCGGACATCTGTCGAGCTGCAACGTGGAAGACAGCACATACTTTCACAAGGCACTATTTCCTGGATACAGAGACGCTCTGGGATGCAGTGGTTGGACAAGCAGTCCTTAGACATCTGTTCCAATGAAGGTGAGCCAGTTGTTGTTCCCACCATCCGCTTGTACTGTTTCATGTCACATTTTCTGTAGCGTAATAACTTTCTATTCTCCAGACTCTAAACAACAAGCATAAGCTGTGAGAACTGTTCGCACTGTCTCTTAAATAACAGTATGTTAATATGGTACACACAGAAAATGTGCTGCTCACTGCTTGCTATTCTGATTCAAGCATGTAAATCTATGAAAGTTCCAGTACTGGAGAAAGAAATAAGTTACTTACCTGTAACTGTAGTTCTCCAGAATTGGAAACTTTCATAGATTCACATGCGACCCAACCACCTCCCATGGGGATCTCACCTTCATTCTCTTAGTAGTTCCTCTACTGCAGCACTAGTGCTTGGAAAATCTGAGGGAAGGCAGCTCCTCACAGGAGGGTTCTAGAGGGTGGTGTAATCTGATTGGTGGATTCTAGAGTTGGGTCCTTTTTTACAAAATGACTGTGATATGTTTCTGAGTAAAAGCCCAATGCATGTAATGTTTATATGTATTTGAGCGTAGCTTCTGTATTACACCGGGGACTCCTATCTTGTCGACTGGGAAGGTTTCAAGCGTGTGAATCTATGAAAGTTTCCAACATTGGAGAACTACAGTTACATGTAAGTAACTTATTAAATTTTTGCCTTTGTACATTTGTGTTTCATATTTAAACCATTTGAAGCCAAACTAGTTAAGCCATCATCTCTACAATGACAATTTTTACTTTTCCGTTGCCATTTTCATTAATCCTTTGCTGGTAATACCTAATACATTACCCTACATTTTTTTAATTGGTTGGAACCTTGCATTCTTTATTCGTTGAGTATTTTGCTTTTTGTTTAAATGCATACTTTCCCTCTAAGAATTTTGAAAGTGTGCCTTCAACCTGGTCAAACATTGCCAAATGACAAGGCAAGCTTACTTTTGATAAATGTTTGATTGTCTCCCTTGGTTCTCCCTAGCATGGAGTTTGTGTGATCTTAATGGTCTCCATCAGTACCCTTTTTCTTCAGCATGACAGATGACTTTCTAATAAGTATGTTTACCAGGACTGAATCTAAAGAAGCCATCTGTTGAAGTACATTGCCATTACATGGTGAATATAACAAGTGTATATTATCTTTGTTTTCCCTTTTAGATTCTAAGGTAACTCCCACAACTAAAAGAGCCACCTCAGAATCAGGAACATCAATAAAAACAACTTCAACAGCTGCGCGACCTGCAGAATCTATCCAAACAACCCAGGCTCAAGCCCCTCGGCTTGCAAAAGGCCCACCGCCACCAACACCTCCAAGGAAGCACCGCGGTGTTATTGCCACTCAGCCAACCACACCCAGAATGGTTTCACCCCCTTCCCAGACAGAGGCAGTATCCACTGTTGGTGGCACTTCTGTTAATCAACTTCCAACTCCTCACAAAGTTACAACATCCCATTTTCCAGCTGCAGCCAGAAATGTGCCTTCCACTGATAGGGAGGTGAATTCCTCAGTGTCTCCCCAACGCACTTCTTCGCCATTGGTCTCCCCAGCCTCTACTTTTCAGACCACAGTTCCTGCACGTCTTTCTTCAGTCACTGTGTCCATACCCTCAGAAGTTCCACTGTCCCCTGGCAGAATGCCTCCTCCACCCCTTTCTTTTTCACAGGTAACCGTGACCACAAAACCCATGCCTGTGTCCAGTGTGCAAAATGTTAAAATATTGTCTGACCCAGAGGAGTTAGTAACGTTACCTTGTGTAACATCACCTGCACCTTCTGCTACTGCGATTACTCCTGTACCTTCTCCAGGTGCCTCACCTCCACTAGAAACACTCCCTAAATCTTTATCCATTTCTCCCACACAGGACATCTCACCAATTCCACCAGCTTTAGTTTCTCCTTCCCCAGTGCCAACTGCCCATAAAGGATCCACGTCACCTGCACCTACCTACATGGTCACCTCTTTCATTTCTGTGCCACCTAACACACCTTCTCCAGTTTCCTTGCCCCCTTCCCCAGTGTCACCAACCAGTCCAGACCCACTGACCCCTGTCAGTTCCATGCCAACAACTTCAGGCAAGACAGTGGCAACAAGATTTATTGTGAAGAGCGTCACACCAGGAAAGGACGCAAGATACACTCCATCAGGAAGGACAACACCTGCAGGGAAGGATGGTACTGCCCTGCGACAAGGAGTTCCCCAGAAGCCATACACTTTCCTGGATGAGAAAGCAAGGTAAGATTTTGGCAAACCTACTATGTTTCCAAGTTTATTTGGTATGCTTTTTCATTGTGCTGAGGATGCAAGATCACCACTTACTAGCGCTAAAAAAAAGATAGAAAGATTGGGATGCAGAAAGGAAAAGAAATTACAAGCCAGTTAAGAGGTTTAGGATTCATAAAACAAATGGTCAGGTTTATAGCTAAGATTTAGAACTAAGGAGTGCCAGAAGAAGAGGCCTTCAATCCATCAGTCAATCAATCAATCAGTCAATTTATGCAGTTAAAGCCCAAAGGGAATATCTGGACACTACAACAGGTGCATGATCCTAAAGCCTCCCCCACCATTCCTAAAATATCTGTATTTTAAAAAGTGGCTAACCGTCAGGATTTAGATGTCTGGTCAGCTGATAGAGTAAGAATGCTCTGGTCAGGCATCAAGGTACCTAACCATGGAAAGTTCTGTAGGTCACAGTTTATAGTCCCTTGTGCAACAAAAGTATAATACCATTCCTGAACACTGGTATTTCTTTCAGTATTTGTTGTGTAACCTTTGATATATGTCATCTTTGGCTGTGGCTAAACTGAGTAACAGAGAATAAGATAACCTGTAATTTCATATAAATTTTATGACAGTGAGTTGATTAGTGGTATGATTTGTACGGTTTTGGTGATGAGTTTGTACATGTATGTTTTTATTGTTACTACGTTAGCCAAAATAAACATTTGATTATGATGATGGTAGTGCGTCATTCCATGGATGCATCTATACCAGTTGCTAAGATTTATTTGCCTTCTTTTAGGATGGCACAGGTGCGATTATGTTTCAGTAACTTGTCAATAATTGTGCTATGTTGTGCCAAGGCTGTTGAATACAATGGGGGTCATTACGAGCTTGGCGGGCGGAGCGGTAACCGCTGTGCGGCCGCCAATGCGGTCACACTCCTGCGGACCCCATTACGACATCCCCGCTGGGCCGGCGGGCGCAAACCAAGTTTACGCCCACCGGCCCAGCGGGGATGAGGCCGCAACATAGGAGCCGGCTCCTAACGGAGCCGGCGGTGTTGTGGCGGTGCAACGGGTGCAGTAGCACCCGTCGCGCTTTTCACTGTCTGCTATGCAGACAGTGAAAAGCTGGCCGGGGCCCTGTTAGGGGGCCCCAGGACACCCCTTACCGCCAGCCTCTTCAAACCGCCAGAAACAGGCTGGCGGTAGGGGGGTCATAATCCCCAGGGCAGCGCTGCCCTGGCGGATTATCACCTCAGGGGCTAAAACTGGGGGAAACCGCCGGCCCCGGCCGTGCGACCGCAGCGCTAACGCTGCGGTCGTAATACTGGTCTCCGTACCGCCAGCCTGTTGGCAGTACGGATGCCACCGCCAGGGTCGTAATGACCACCAATGTCCTTAAGTAGCTGCAGCATTCATCATCTCCAGTCTTCAAGTAAGCAGGATGTTAAAGTGTAGTAACCACCATAAACAGGTAGAGCTAGGTGATCTACATGACGCTTTGAGCAGCATCTTTTGCCTGCTGTAACTAGGAAGGGGACCCATAGCTAAGCTCATTAAGTGGAACACTGTCTAACCACAAGAACCCATAGAGGTCTACAGCACTGGATATATGTCATATGTTTGAATTATTCCCTGTCGTCATACGGGGAGTTCTTGGTTGGTACTGTTAAAGTAGTGATCATATCACCCATTTAACATTGCACTCTCTATAGTCAACCCATCTAGTTGTATGACCTGCGAGGGAGGCAATGGGGTGGAGGAGCTCTGAGTGCCACTGCCCTTTAGGCTTCAATACAGCAAAAAGAAAGAGAACCATTGAAGATGCATTTTTTAATATAATCTCTCCAACTTGCAATGCTAAGGACTAATATACATTTAAGGTTAATTTATGACCTATTGGGTTTCCTGAAGCTGTGCATTCCACCCTCCCTTCATAGGTTCCAGAATTTGCATACAAAAAAGGGTGAAAATTGTGTCTTTAGATGACCTTCTCACATGGGTACAAAACCTATACCTACTATTAAATGGAAATTCTTGTTGCTGCTAAAACTCTTGTTGAGAAGTACCTCAAAGTCAAAAACAAAGGCTTCATCAATCTTGTTGAACACCCCATTGTCAATAACTGCATTGCCCACCCTGCATATGTCTTCATCAGTGAAAAACTTCCTGGGGATCCTCTTGTTAGCAAAGAGATCTTTGTCATGGCTCTTGTCACTGAATAATCCACTCACACCCATCAGGTCCATGATGGCTGAAAGCATAACTTCTCAAGTGCTCCAGGAAGTCGAAGTGTCTTCTGTGGTTCAACTAGGTATACCACTAACACAGTTTCTAGTCAGGAAGGTAAGTACGAGGCTGGAAAAATTGTATTCATCAACGAAGAGACTGACAAATTCCCGACCTCTGATTATATCCTTTAAACCTTTGACCCAGAGGAGAATACATTGCGGTTTTCAAAGCCTATGGTATCAACATGCTCCTCCATCACAGGTAGTAATAAATATTCCTGCCTGCATGTGAGGAACCTAGAACACCTCTTTTTCTAAAATAAAAAAATCATCATGAATGTCTTAAATTTAAAAGCTCCATTTTTCTCTAAAAAACATTCTGTAGTAACCCCTTCAAAACAATACAAAAAGCAACATTACAGCATCTAACAACAACTGTGCTGAAGTTTTAGATTTGATCATGAAATACCCTATATGACAGAGAGACACATAAAGGAAATTTTGTCTCTCGGGTTAAAAGTTCACAATTTTAAAAACAGGCACAGCTGTTTTAAAGAGCCAGCAGGTTTGATCTCCAAGCATGCACTACAGTAGCAGTTCGCCTCACAGCTTCATTTCTTTTTTCCAACTCGTACTAAGTGGATCTCAGAACACTTTAAGGGGTCACCTATTAACTTACATTGATTCACATGGTTGAATCATTCCCCGTCGTCGAGAAGGAAGTCCCCGGTACCTTAGAAAAGATAATGCCTCCATAGACGTAGCAATGGAGGCCTAAGGCCTTACTCTTAAGTAATCTATTCAAGTCATTTTGTAAAAAAGGACTAAACTTTAGGCGGCTTCATTAATGACGACCACATCCACTGTCTCCAGCTTGTCAACCATTACCTCTTGCTCGCCGACAACGTCTACGTCAACGGTATCCAAAACCAGACTGTCGACATTGAAGATAAAATCGTCGACGACAACACTGGTGACCCTGTCGTCGATGGTCATCCCAGTGACGGTGACAACATCGATAACACTGCCGCCACCGACCAATGTCAGACCCTTGCATGCAGCAACGACATCGTTGATAACTTCGTCAACAGTACTGTTGACGAGAAGAAAAACTCAGACTTCAAACAGAAGTGATGAATTACCACCACACGGCACATCTACAAGTAAAGTCACACCTTTAGTTACAGCCCATCTTTTGAAAGAAGATTCGAATGAAGAGGGGCCATTTGGGGTTGCTCATAGTCCTTCTCAGCTCCACGTCAAATATCAATAATAAGAAGAGGAATATCACCAAGAGTATGATTGACAATATTATACTCCTCAACAATACCAGCAACCTGTGCAAGAGGAGATGGTGGGTCTTCCAAGCTCCCTCATTACTAACCTCCAATTTATGTTGTCGGACTACAAGAAGAGGTTTCCGTCAACAACAGCACCGTCGGAAAAAATTCCTACAGAACCTCTACCTTTCTTACCCCATCCTTCCACTCCAGCACCGAGACCTACATCTTTGCTCATGTCAGTGAGGAGTACCCGCAGAGAACATTTCTGCAGCACACAGATGAGGAGAGGAAGGAAGGAGAACTTCAGGACACACAATCTGTCCTCAGACAATGGACAGACGACTCGGCTAACACCTTCGCCCCGATCAGGAAACCCTCCAACAGCCACACCAGCACTAAGGCCATCTGGTTCACCGCCCACCTTCAGGCCTCCAATCAGGAGTGCTGAAAAATTGAGAAGAAATGGCGCCACGAACAAACAGAAAGCAACCACGCCGCCCTCAAGATCGCCATCTGCAAGCGCCAGCAGCTCATCCAGACCATCAAGAGATCCTTCTACAAGGAACGCATCGACAACAATGCTTACAACAGCAAAGAGCTCTTCAACATCGTTAAGAAACTCGCCAACCCCAGGTCCTGCTCCAACGACACCCCTCCTTCATAAGACCTCTGCGACTCCCTCTCCACCTTCTTTCACCACAAGATCACAGACATCCACGACAACTTCAACACCTCGACCCCTACGACCGCCGCGGCCACCACAAACCCTGATGCACCGGACCCCAGCCACACCAACCTCTTGCTCTCCTGGACCCACATCAACTTCGAAGACACCATCAAAACCATGAGCACCATCCAGTACGGCTAACCCTCCGACCCCTGCCCCACCATGTCTTCAACAAAGCAAGCCCCATCATCCCCCCCAACTCCGTATGATCGTCAACAGCTCCTTCGAGACCGCCACCTTCCCAGAAAGTTGGAAGCACGCCAAAGTCGACGCCCTGCTAAAGAAACCCAAAGCAGACCCCAGAGATCCCAAGAACTACCGGCCCATCTCCCTCTTTCCCTTCCCAGCGAAGGTCATTGAGAAGATCGTCACTGGCCAACTGACCCACTTCCTGGAAGACAACTACATGCTGGACACTTCTCAATAAGGTTTCCGTAGCAACCACAGCACCAATACCACCCTCATCGCCGCAACCAACGACATCAGGACCATGCTCGACAAAGGCGAAACTGCAACCCTGATCCTCCTAGACCTCTCAGCTGCCTTCAACACTGTCTGCCACCACACCCTTCTCAGATGCCTCCACGACGCAGGGATCTGCCACAAAACCCTGGACTGGATCACATCCTTTCTCTCCGGCAGAACCCAGAGATTCCGCCTCCCTCCCTAACTTTCTGAAGCCACCAAGACCATCTGTGGTGTTCCCCAAGGTTCGTCACTCAGCCCGGCCCTTTTTAACATCTACATGGCACCGCTCGCCAACATCGTCCGATCCCATAACCTCAACCTCATCTCCTACACCGATGACACCGAGCTGATCCTCTCACTCACCAAGGACCCCGCCACCGCCAAAACCAACCTCCACGACTGAGTTCATCCTAGACTCATCGGTCACCATGACCCAGCAAGTCAACACTGTTCCATCTTCCTGCTTCAACACCCTCCGCATGCTCCGCAAGATCTTCAGGTGGATCCCCACCGAAACCAGAAGGACGGTCACCCAGGCCCTCGTCAGCAGTAGACTGGACTACGGCAACGCTCTATTCGTGGGAACTACGGCCAAGCTCTATAAAAAACTGCAACGTATACAGAACGCCTCCGCACGCCTCATCCTCAATATCCCACACCGCAACCACACCTCAGCCCACCTAAGAGATCTACACTGTCTCCCCTTCAACAAGAGGATCACCTTCAAACTACTCATCCACGCTCACAAAGCACTCCACAACGCTGGCCCTGCCTACCTCAACGAGCGACTCACCTTCTACACTCCCAGCCGTCAACTCAGCTCCGCCAACCTCACCCTCGCCACCGTTTCTCGCATACACCGAACTACAGTCGGCGGCAGATCATTCTCACACCTCACCGCCAGGACCTGGAACTCCCTCCCCGTCCACCTACGACAGACCCAGGACCTGCTGACCTTCAGGAAACGCCTCAAGACCTGGCTGTTCGAGCAGTAGCACCCACCCTGCCCCTCAGCACCTTGAGACCCTAACGGGTGAGTAGCGCGCTCTACAAATCACTTGATTGATTGATTGATTGATTGAATGGGATTCCCCCCCAGGAGTCATTGGGGGTTTCCATAATTTACTTGAGAGAGCAGCAAAGAGATTCGCGCTCTCCATGCCAACGAAACAAATGGATTGTTTCCTCTATGATTTTAAGGAGCCCTTTCAAAAGAGTGTACGATCCATGCCCAAGTAAGTTATATCTGGGAAGGTTTAAAGGTTATGAAGAATCCAGCCACAGTAACTGCTGTCTTACCAAGATAAGACAAGAAGTATAAAGCCCCAGGAGGCACCAGATTCAGTGATAACACAGGCAATGCAGAGGCGTTCAAAGAATCCGTCAACACCAATTGTGGCACCTCCAGACAAAGAAGGAAGAAGATTAGACAACATTGGGAAAAGATTTTCCTCCATGTCTGGGCTTAAGGTTAGGGTAGCAAACTCCTTAGCTGTGGATAGATATAACAGGCAATTATGGGTGGATATTGCTCCATATGTGGACCAGCTTCAGGAGGACTCAAAGGCGGAAGCACAAAAGATTTTGCTAGAAGGAGAGCGCAGTTCGGTTGAGATCATTAACTGCATGATGGATATTGATACCACTGCTTTTAGGCAACTGGCAGGTGCTGCGGTCCTTCATAGGCAAGGCTGGCTTAAGGCTACTACCTTTAGACCAGGAGTGCAGAATAAGATATTGGTTCTTCCGTTTGATGGTGAGGCTCTCTTTGACAAACACATAGATGAAGCCCTACAAGCACGGACACGGCCAGGTCACTGGGTACCCCTCTGTTTAAAAAGTTGCCTTTTCTTGGCTCCAAAGGACGAGGAAAATCATCTCACAGAGGGGGCTTTCAACACCTTCGCTACCCCTCCTGCGCGGTGTCAACTCAGCAGTTTCACACACAATATTCACAGAGGCAACCATCCCAAGCAGCCTACATAAGTCCTCCTTCTAGAGGAAGAGTACGTCAAGGAAAAAAAACAGGTTGTCACCAGTGATCAGTTTTAGGATCTGGCTACCTCGTCACCACCGAATCTAAAAAAAGAGAAAAGAATATCGCACTTCTTTAAAAAATGTCAGGAAATAAAATTGGATCAGTGGGTATTAAAAATAGTTCAATTTGGCACTACCTTAGAGTTCAACAAAATACCGCTTACACACTCCATATTCCTCCATTCAAAAACATCTAAAGTGGCTCAAGTTAGAGGTCAAGACCATGCTAAGTAAGGGAGCAATAGAAAGAGTCCCTTCTTCAGAAAAAGGGAGAGGATACTACTCCAGTTTCTTTCAAATACGCAAGAACTGGAAAGAATGGCATCCCATCCTCGACCTCAGAAATCTCAATGAATACCTCAAACGTCAAACCTTCCGCATGGTCACATTGCAGGATATTCTCCTTCGTATGAACCACTGAGACTTTATGACAACTGTGGATCTACCGGATGCATGTTTTCATATCCCAATCTCTCCTGCCCACAAACATTGCTTTGTTTTACAGTAGCTGGCAGCCACTTCCAGTTCTGGGTTCCTCATCAGCCCCCAGAATATTAAAAAAGTGTCTAGCTCCAGTAGCATCTTGGTAGATGAAGCAAAAGCATAAAATATTTCCATATTTAGACGATTGGCTCTTAAAAGCACATTCGAATTGCACAGCTCACAATTCAACAAGACCTTGCATGGAATTATTCAACGAGCTGGGTGTCTCTCTAAATTGGAACAAATCAAAGATCTTGCCAGAAAGAGTAACCACATTCTTGGGAGCGACAATAGACAAGATCAAGGACAAGGCCTTTCCCACATTGGAAAGACAAACCAAACTTATTTCTTTGGCAACCCTGGTTTAGGGAAAAACGTTTCATTCAGAACGCAAGTCTCTCTTGGGGATGATGTCATCTTGCGTTCAGCTAATTCCATTTTTCCATTTAAAAATGCGCCCCCTACAGGAGGAATTAGACCTTCAATGGCTTCAAAAGACAAGTTCATTCAACTACATTATCACAGTGACTCTACGCATGATCGAAGCACTCCACCGGTGGACAAAACAATCATACATTGCGGTAGGCCTTTCTTTTCTACTCCAACGATCCCCACTGGTCATTACCACAGATGCCTCTCTGGAAGGGTGGGGGCGTATCTACAAGACCTACAGGTCAGTGGAAGGTGGAAGAGCTCTCTTCAAAAATGTCACATCAGTTTCTTAGATCTCAAAGCAGTATATCTGGCTCTACAAGTTCTCCTCCCCAGAATAAAGCAATCTGCTGTTCTCATAAGGACAGACAATACAACAATGCTTTACTTGAACAAGCAGGGAGGAACGAGGTCTCTTCTCCTAACTCGAGAATCTTTTAATATTTGGAATTAGGCTATTCAAAATGGGGTGAGTTTAAGAGCAGAACACCTACCAGGGAAACAGAACAAGACAGCAGACACTCTCGGCAGAATAACATCATCCTGCCACAAGTGGGAATTGAATCAAGAAGCACTGGACCAAGTCTTTGAAAAATGGGGCAAACCCAACCTAGATCTCCTTGCGACCCCGCAGAACACCAAATGCTGCTTCTACGCAAGCTGGGATCACCATCTGGGGTTGTGGGGAAATGCCTTTTCAATGGCATGGTGAGGAATATTTGCCTATGCTTTTCAACTCATTCCCCTGATTTTAAGAGTTCTAACAAAAATCAAGAGAGAACATTGCAGATTAATCCTGAAAGCCCCATATTGGCCTTGCCAGCATAGGTTCTTGGAACTGCTCCTACTCTCGGAGAGAGATCACATTCCACTGAAGGTCTCACCAAATCTTCTAACAATGAACGAGGGTCAAGTCCTACACCCGGATCCCAAGTCACTGAAATTATCAGCTTGGCTCCTGAACAGAATGAGTTTGCCCACTTAAATATTCACCCATAATGTAGAAAGATACTCTCAAAGGCCAGGGCTGGTAGCACAAACAAGACTTAGGCCCTCATTCTGACCTTGGCGGGCGGCGGAGGCCGCCCGCCAAAGTCCCGCCGTCAGATTACCGTTCCGCGGTCGAAAGACCGCGGCGGTAATTCTGACTTTCCCGCTGGGCTGGCGGGCGGTCGCCTTCAGACCGCCCGCCAGCCCAGCGGGAAAGAGGCTTCCACGATGAAGCCGGCTCGGAATCGAGCCGGCGGAGTGGAAGCTGTGCGACGGGTGCAGTTGCACCCGTCGCGTATTTCACTGTCTGCGCAGCAGACAGTGAAATACATGTAGGGGCCCTCTTACGGGGGCCCCTGCAATGCCCATGCCAGTGGCATGGGCACTGCAGGGGCCCCCAGGGGCCCCGCGACCCCCCCTACCGCCATCCGGATCCCAGCGGTCCGACCGCCGGGATCTGGATGGCGGTAGGGGGGGTCGGAATCCCCGCGGCGGTGCAGCAAGCTGCGCCGCCGCGGAGGATTCAATGGGGCGGCGGTACACTGGCGGGACCCCGCCAGTGGTGCCGGTCCGACCGCGGCTTTACCGCCGCGGTCGGAATCCCCATTGGAGCACCGCCGGCCTGTCGGCGGTGCTCCCGCGGTCCTCCGCCCTGGCGGTCAAAGACCGCCAGGGTCAGAATGACCACCTTAGTCCTTCATTACGAGTCTGGCGGTCCTTGGACTGCCAGACTTGCGGTGGCACCTCCGGCCCGGCGGTAGCCGTTATACCGGCATCAGTATTATGACTTAGCAGACCGCCAGCATTTTCTTGGTGGCCGCCCCACCACGAAAATTCTGGCGGTCATGTACCCGGCATCAGGAATCTCCATTCCTGTTGCTAGCAGACACACCCCACACACTTGTTCAGAATCACCTGGGTTGACCTCTCCACCCCTCCACGACGACGCCTGCAGAGGGAATCCCGAGGACCCCCCTGATCGCGAAAGCTCCGGATGAAGATACCCAATGCCAAAGGATCCGCTGCACCCGCAGCCTCCAGGCCTTGGAGAAACCGAAACCTGGTGCAGACATGTTCAGCAGGTGGCCCTCCTCCCTGTCCAGCCAGTGGTTTGCCTGAGATGCCCCCTTGGACCTCGCCTGCAGCCTCTGAGGGATCCCGGGGGCCCCCTCGTAGACGAGAACTGGAAGCCCAACGTCCTGTTTGCACCCTGCACCCGGCCACCCCTGTTCCGCTAAGGGTGTGTGTTTGGTGCCTACTTGTGGCCCCTCCAGTGCTCCTCTAATCCCCCTGGTCTGCCCTCCGAGTCGCGGGTACTTACCTGCAGGCAGACCTAATTCCGAGTACATCCTGTCTCCATAGGAGCCTACGTTAAAATTGCTCATCTTTGACCTCTACACCGGCCGGCCCCGTGTTGCTGGTGGTGGGTGTTTGGGGTTAACTTGAACCCCAACCGGTGGACTTCCTAAATTCTAGAGACTGTAACTGTAAGTGTTGTACTTACCTGCAAATTGAACTAACATTTCTTACCCCCCAGGAACTGTTCTGAAAATTGCAGTGTCCATTTTTACAACAGATAATTGCCAATATTATACAAACTGTATAACTTCCATCGATATCAAACAAAGTACTGTTGATACATGTGTGAAATATGAATTATTGAAGTACTTACCTGCAAATTGAATCTTGTGGTTCTAAAAATAAATTAAGAAAATATAATTTTGCCATATAAAAACCATTGGTCTGGACTTAAGTCTTGTGTGCTTCTTCTATTGTCTGTGTGTGTACAACAAATGCTTTGCACTACCCTCTGATGAGCCTAACTGCTCGACCACACTACCACAAAAGAGAGCATTAGTATTATCTACTTTAGCCTCTGTTAAGCTTCTGGAGAACCCCTGGACTCTATGCACACTAGATCTCATTTTGATATAGTATATACAGAGCCAGTTTCCTACAGTGGTAAAGTGCGAACATTCATGCATACCACTGTGATTCTGTATTAGGCAGGAACTCCTTCAACACGCCCCTTCCTAATACCGAATCGCAAAGCCAAATAGCGATTTGGTAATAGGTTACAGGATCACTATTTGGCCTTGGTACATCATAGAATGCTTTTTTGGGGCCGCAAACAGCCCGATTCTGTGAATCGGACCGCTTGCAAACGATAAAAAGCTGCGTACATCTGGCCCCAAATATTTTGTCCTGAATCACAGGCTCGATTGAATATATCAAGTAAATCATCACTAATTTCTAATAATTTAATGTTCTAATTTGAAGTGAATAACATTCTCATATTCTGACTTCCTCCAGGTATTTATCCAGCCATTTATCATAGATCAATAATTTATTTTCTAAAAGATTGATATCCTGCTATCCAGTGATACTGTGACACTAAACAATACTTTAACACACCTGGCCAAAAAACTAACTACCTCTTGCAGAGAGCTCTATACCAGAGCCACATGATATCGTCAGACTGGAGACCAAAAGGTGCAGAAAGGAAAAAAGCTAGGAGACATGGTGTAGGAGGCTGGCTCAGTATATGTTGTACACCTATAGGTGAGGCACCCTGTACTGAGTCCAGGCAACCCTTAGAGATAGTGCTTGTGGTTCCAGATAATCAAAGCTTTTGTGGGGTAGCTGTGGAGTGCAATTAAGGCTTATTGGAGAGGGTGTAAAGCAATTGCAAATACTACACTAGTCAGTCAGTAATGTTCACACAAGAAAGAACCACACCAATGTTACAAAAATAATGTATTATTTATTAAAACACAGGTACTAACCAAATTTTGGTGTATCTCCTAACCGGAAATATATATACACACAAAAATATACTTAGAAACAGGGAAGTAAAAGCGTAAAATAACATGAGCCCCTATTGAAGGGGCCAAACCATATACAAAAAAAATGGGACAAGAAAATCACAACTAATCAAGACTACCACCCAAGGATCTTCAAGACTGGCGGAGTACTAAAACCCCAAATGTAAGTAGGTAGGATTCCCCAGGCGCCCATGTGCAGAGATGTTACTCTGAGTCATGTGTCCATAGGATAGAGTTTTCGTGTTCCAGGACCCTTCCCAGAGGAGCCTAAGAAAGCCCATTTGGACAAGAAAGATTTAACAGTGCTCCCACCTGTGGATACCCACAGAATTGGAGTACCTACACCAGGAGGCCCAGGTGCATAGTGATGAAGTTGTGTCAGAACCTCCTATTGAAGTCAACGGGGACCTCCTTGTTCAGCTGCTGTCGTGGCCTATGGACCAGTTCGGTGGAACCCAGGCCTGGATTCCGGATGAAGAAGACCTAAGGAAAGAGGGGACAAAGTCCAGGCCTCCCGGAGATGCACAGGGGATGCAGGAGGCTAGTGCCCACCCTTCTTGAAGAAGTTTTTTTTGAGAACAGTTTTGTGGAAGGGCAGCTGTGGTGTCCAGGCAATACAGAAGGATCCCAAGAGTCATCCACGAGGTGTCCCATGCCGGTTGTCCAATTGTAGAGGGGTTAGAGGTCAGTAGGACCATGACCAAGCCTTGGCAAATATAAGAGAAGCATTGCACAAAGTGTTTCAGAATTGAGGACAAGCAAGGTCCAAGGGACTCAACCTTTAGAGGTAAGACAGGGCCAGCCGTCAACAAGCAGGAGGGCCAGGAGGAATCATTGGAGACCCCAGGAGGACCCTCTGGCAGCAGGCACAGGGAAGATGGATGCCCACGTCGCAGGAGTTGCAGGGAGGATATCGCTCTTGGAGTTATGTGATGCTGGAGGCTGGGGCTTCTTGGAGCAGGAGATCTTTGGACTGAAGAGCCTACAGATGCAGTGCACAGGGGTTCTATTCTAGCAACTCCAATGAGAGACCACAGAATTTGCAGTTGCAAAGAAGACAGGTCAGACCTCTGGCAAGCTACAGAACCACCACCTGTATTGTAGAGCCTTGAAGAGTCTGTGGGATCCACAAACCACTTGTGAACGCTGAGGTGCCTGCAGATGCAGGGGAGTGCCTCCTTCACTTCAAGGGAGATTCCTTCTTGCTGTTCTAAGTGCAGGCACAGTCCTTGTGACTCTGGAGGATGCACGACCATGGAAGAGGCAGAGTCCTTGCAATATCCAGAGACAAAGTTGCAGTAGGAGCCCTCTTACCATTTGCAGTCTTGTCTTGATTCCCGGTGATGTCCATCAGCAAGATCTAGTGTCCAGGTTGCAGAAGGATCTTGCAGAAGACATCTGCAGATGAATCTAGGGCCCAACCCTCAGGGGAGCCCTTAAGAAACCCAGGAAGGGGGTTGAACATGTACTGCAGTGACCCACCTATTGGGGGTTTAGGGACGCTACTGTGCTGGACTACCAGTCTGATGCTCGCACTGGCCTCTGCTCATCTCATTTCCAAGATGGCAGAATCAAGTGGCCACCTGGCAGAGCTCTGGGCACCTCCCTAGGGGAGATGCTGGACAGGGGGTAGTCACTCCCCTGTCCTTTGTGTTTTTTTAAGCCAGAGCAGGAACTGAGGCTCCTGCACTGGTAGAAACTGGTTTTGCAAGGAGGGCAGTCTGGTGGCTCTTTGAAGCACCCCCACCATAGCCCAGAGACACCTATTTCTAAAGGAGAGGTGGTAACACCTCTGCCCTACCGGAAATTCTTTGTCTGCCTTCCCCTGCCCGAGTTAAGCTCAGCAGCAGGGGGGCAGAACAATGTTTGGGGTCAGCAGAAGCATGGGCTTGCATGCAGACCCTGCAAGGCTGTATAGGCAGACATGGGGGATCCCTCAGGAAATCATGGTATCATGGAACTAGCAATGGAATCGGTGTAGTTACATGATTCCAACATGTTTGATACCAATCATGACTAGGTTCAGTGAAGCCATTACGTAGTTGGGCATCTCATGTTGACCAGTGTCCACTACATACCTTAAGATGGCTTCCCCACACTTACAAACCCAGAATATGGAGGCTGGGGTTTGTAAGGGTACCTCTACTTATGCAGGGGTACCCTCACACTGAGAACCATGCACCCTGCCCTTTGGCTGAAGGGCCTACCTTAGGGGTGACTTATAGGGTCAGAAGTGCACTGACCGAGATATAAGATCAACCTCATATCTGGGGTGAAAGGTGCATGCACCATTTCACACAGGCTGCAATTGCAGGCCTGCAAACACAGTTTGCATGGGCTCCCATGGGTGGCATAATACATGCTGTAGCCCATGAGGGACCCCTGGTGTACCAATGCCCTGGTACCTGAGTACCATATACTAGGGACTTACATGGGTACACCAGTATGCCAACTGTGGGGTTTAGAGGTACTTACCAACTAAATTTTGGGGAGAGAACACTGACACTTGAGTCCTGGTTAGCAGGATCCCTGGCTACTACAGCCAAACCACACTGACACCAGGCAAAAAGTAGGGGTAGCCATGTTAGAAAGATCCTACTTTACTACACATTGAAGAACCTTTAATAAACTGAATCCTCCGAAACCTGAGTTTCTACTCATCTCACCCTTTTCTGATTGTCATTGTCCTATATTTGCTAGAGTCCAACAGTATTTTTGAATCCAAGCTACCCATAATTGACTGTAATTTATCCCTGAGATCATTTCAGACAAGGAATTGAACCTCAATGTCCATAAAACACCATAGCCAGAAACTCCCAACTCCACTTTCGGTTTCTTGGAGGCATCAACAGGTTTTATTCCTGAACAGGATTTTAAAATACTAGTAAGAACCTTGATGTGGCAATGCTGGATTATGGGAATCAGCTCCCCTCAAGGTTGCCCACAAGGTGCAGCTTACATTGACTTAGGCAGTAATTGTTTTAAGCACATAACTGCTGCCCTCATTAAAGTGTAATTAATTCCCGTTGATGGGTAAAGATACATTTACAAAGTGAATTTCCTGGCTCATACAGTCCTGAGAACAGCCTGTTCAGTGGAGAAACATAGCAGCCCTGAGTAGTCTTTGATCATTACCAAACTCTGCACCTTGACATGGCTGTTCTCAGATTGCCCTCAAGAATCTGGAACTATATCCTCCCAGTTTTCCATACATTTATGAGCAATCAGGAATTTAAAAAGGCCTTTTTTTTCTTCTTAAAATCTTACCCTTTGCATGTAGGAAATGGTATTTCCTGGCTTCATTTTCAATGTTGTCTTATTCGTTGGACATACGTTTTTTATTTCAAACTCTAAATGTAGTTTTGTATACCGCATAAATATTGGATGTTCTCCTCTGTGGACTCTGTTTAATAGTTGTCACTTTGTATATACTATTTGTATGTAGTTCTCTATGTAATATTGTAAAATTAAGTACCATTGACTTGGGTAACAATAAGCATCTTTTATTTTAGCCCCAAGATATCCTTCTGGTTGAACGTGAGCTTTACTTATGTTTCAATAACTTCCTGGAGTCTGTCAATTGCTCTGCCGCCCTCTTGAATCTGGTTAATGTCACAGAAACGTGATAATAAACAATTAAATGTTTATGTGTTTACAATAACCCACAGAGGAAGATTTGGTGTGATCCGTGAGTGCAAGGAGAACTCAACCGGCAAACACTTTATGGCAAAGATCATTCCGTACGAAGCTGAAAACAAGCAGAACATCCTGCAGGAGTATGAGATCCTGAAATCCCTTCACCACGAGCGCATCATGGCACTGCATGAGGCCTACATCACTCCACGTTACTTAGTGCTTATCTCTGAAAACTGTGTGGGCAAAGAGATCCTGTACAGCCTTATAGATAGGTAAGGTGGGGTACTGGCAGAGGGGAATATTAAGAAATTCCACATAGAATGAAAAAGCACATTCATTTACTTGTGAAAGAGATGCCTCTTGCACTAATTAACTATTTATTTGAACTGGTTATCCCTTGTTGTTCATATATTTAAAATCACGAGCCATAAAAGAGTCAAAGAGTCCCTGGTGGGTATGAATTTTTGAAGGCCTGGTCTGTGAACGAGCTTAGCCTACAATGAGTCCTTTAACATGTCAAACGAGGAATCAGATTTTGCTGATGTAGTCTTCAGGGTTAGAGTCAAGTGTTCTGATAAATAATTGAAGACTGATCCATCACTGGCAATGGTATAGCTGGAAAAAGCACAAGAGAAGTTAACCTGAAAAAAACCTGTGTCTTAGATATTTATCCAGTATTGGATCTCTCATAGATTCGCAGCATGTAAAACTGGCATGGGATATAATGTCACTAGTCCATCAGTTTAATAGCCGATGTCCTTTTTTTTAAAGTACCAAACTTGAACAGTGACCAATTAGGTGCAGGCACCCTCTACAATACTCCCAAGAGAGGCAGAATCCCTCAGAGTTTCACCACGTCATGTGTGATGGGAGTCTCCCTGAGCTCTGCTCAGTTTTTCTTCATAATTGGTATTGAAAGCTTAATACTTCTACAATAAAAGGCCTTTTCCATCCCTGAAAGACCTGTGGGAAGAAGAGGGTACATGTGGGTGACCTACATAAGGATTGCATTTACTGCCTCTACCCCAGCACAAGGCAAAAGAGAACAAGATTTGTTGCACTTTCTCCTCAAAAACATTGAAGGACAGGGAGAGGAAGCTGCTCTTGTGGCTTCAAAAAGCCAAAACTCAGAGAACATCTTCTGAGGAAGACAGTGATACCTCTTCTAGGTCTCACAAGGGAGCTCGGTCCCATGAAGGAACTTCTGAGGTGAGCAGGAAATCTCTGAAGACTTCTCATCAGACTAAGGACTCTAAGAAAAAGAAGAAGCAAAAGCAATTCTTCTCAGAGACAGCCATATCATTTCTAAAGCTGCTAAACATAGACCTAAAAACCTGTCCTCTCCAATATCTTCTCCGCCGGACAAAGACTGGCGCCTTAAGACATTATTGGCAAAAGGCTTTCTACCATGTCTGCCATCACTGTTTGGGCAGCCAACTCCTTGGCTATTCTGAGTCACTATGACCGGCAGATGTGGTCAAATATTGGTTCCATCATTGACCTCACCCCAGAAGACAAAAGACCTAAAATCAAGAAGATCTTGCAAGCAGGTGAGCGCATCTCCTCAGAGATCATTGATTGCGCCATGGACATTGCCTCCACAGGCTTCCGTCACCTGGCAAGTGCAGCCATTTTAAGGTGCGAGGCATGGCTTAAGTGACTTTCTTCAGATCCAAAGTCCTATCTAAAATACTGGACATGTCATATGAAGGGGGCACACTGTTTGGCAAACACATTGATGACGAACTTCTTGACTTTAAGACGCACACTGACACAACCAAATCCCTTGGAACCCTCCAGTACAGGAAGCTGCCCTTTCGGGGGCACAGTTTCTCAACCTACAGGGGTGGCTACCAACGCTCCCAGCAGTACCAGCCCTATCTGTCCCAATAGAGGTCGACATACCAGCAGCTGGCATACACACCAACCATCCACAGCGGGTTTCTCTAAACAAGGCCCCCACAGAAAACAACTACCACAGAGCCGGGACTCAGGTGGCAAGCAGTGACCTCATCCAGGTACCAGCCACACCACCTTCTTCTCAACTCCATCATTGGGAAAGCATCCCATCAGACAGATGAGTTTTAGACCTAGTCACCTATAGCCATACCATGGGTTTTATGGAAAGACCACCAAACACTCCTCCAAGAAGATCGCACCCCCTGATCTCCACTTATTAAAAAAGGAGGCCCTCCTAATGCTTGCCAAGGGAGCAGTAGAGAATGTTCCGATTTCTCAAAAGGGAAGAGAATTCTACTCCTGTTCTTTTCCTCAATCTCAAGGGATCAGGGGATTTGAGACCTATCCTAAATCTCAAAGAGCTGAACAAATTCCTCCACAAAAAAACCTTTTGGATGATTACTCTCTCTGACATCCTTCACCTACTGAGCATAGCAGATTTCATGACATCTGTAGACCTAAAAGATGCATACTTCTATATCCCCATTCATCCCAAACACCACAAATATCTTTGTTTCATCGTAGCTTGTACTCATTGCCAGTTCAGAGTCCTCCCACTCGGCCTCATGTCAGCCCCTCACATATTCACCAAGTGCTTGGCCTGTTAGCAGCCACGCTCAGGAAACAAGGTCAACAGGTATTCCCCTACCTAGAATATTGGCTGCTAAAAGCTTCAACTCCAAAGCAGGCTGCCAAAGCTACAAAAGCCTGCCTATCACTTTTATTCAAACTGGGTCTCAGTGTGAATCGGCGCAAGTCCTCAACTACACCCAGTCACACAATGATGTTTCTAGGTGCCTGCCTAGACACAACTCAGAACAAAGCCTTGGCTTGCAAAATATTTTTTTTATAGTGCGTTTTAGTGACGCTGTTCAAGTCGCTCCTAGCCATGATCTCTTCCACAATTGACCTAGTCCCGTTGGCATGCCGCAAGATGAGACAACTTCAGGAAGAAGTGCTGCTCCAATGGATTTAATCAGAAGGGCCCTTTGAGGACTTGATAACCATAAGCCCAGTGATGATACACTTGTTAACATTATTGTCTCTCAGACCTCATTTATCTCAAGGCCTCACATTTTTGCATTGGTACATGATTTCGTTATCACCAGGGATGCTTCCCTGGAGGGATGGGGAGGCCACTTGCAGGACCTCTGGATCCAAGGAAAGTGGTAGGCACATCAAAAGACTATGCACATCAACAGACTGGAACTGAAAGCCATCTTTCTTACCCTGCAGGCTTTTCTCCCAAGAATAGCAGGATCCTTGGTGCTGATCCATACGGACAGTACGATCAGCATGTATTATATCAACAAGCAGGGAGGGACCAAATTGGTCACAGTCTTTGACGAAGCCCAAGAGCTTTGGAGTTGGCTTAAGGCCCACAAGATATTCCTAAAGCCGAACACATGTCCAGAGTATACAACAACTCAGCGGACACCTTCAGCAGGGTCAAAGACAGTTGCCACTAATGAGAACTCGACAGCTTGACAAGATATTCTCACTGTGGGGGAAACCAGCACTGGATCGCTTCTCGACAGACAGCAGTACCAAATGCCAGTTTTCCACCTGTTGATACCCTCTCCTAGGGTCGTGGGGGAATGCCCATTCAATGCAATGGTCCAGAATTTCTGCGCATGCTTTTCCTCCCTTCCCACTACGCCCCAGGGTTCTCAACATGATGAAAGCAGAACACTGTCACCTCATTTTGATCGCTCCCAAGTGGCCCAGGCAGCACTGGTTTACAGAACTCCTGTCAGTGACTAATCACATATCCCTTCCAAAAGCGCTCCTGGCAATGAACCAGGGCCAAGTATTACACCGAGGCCAGCCTTTGCACTTGTACACGTGGCTCCTGAGTTCTATGAGTCTTGAGACTTCCCTCAAGAATGCAGAGATATTATATTCAAAGCAAGAGCAGAGGGCACAAAAAAACATGCAGTCTAAAATGTAAAGGATTCTGTTCCTGATGTCAAAAAAATGACTTACACTTGTTTGAAGCCCCTCCTGAACAGAGTTTTCCTTATTCCTTTTCCCTGGCCAAGTCAGGCCTTGTTCATGCATCTGATAAAGTTATCCTTGCTGCAATTTCAAGGTACATACGCTCTACACATACTCCATCTCTCTGCTCAACAAGACTCACTAAGCAATTTATGTAAAGGGCTGTTCAGAGCTTTCCCACCAGTGGAAGCGACTCCCCTGGAATGGCATCTTAACGTGGTCCTCTTGTATTTAATGAAGCCTCCTTTCAAACCCATTCTTAAGGCTGTCCTAAAGTTTCTCACATGCAAAGTTGATCTATTACTCTCTCTCACATCTACAATAAGGGTTAGTGAGATACAGACCTTCACGGCCCAGGAGCCTTTGCAATGTTTCACAGATGAGTTTCTACTTCTCAGAACAAACCAAAAATTAACTCCAAAGGTCCCTTCTCAATTTCAACTCAATGAACTCATCATACTTCAAAAACAAATTCCTAATGCAGCCACACCGGCTGAAATGGCTTTCCATACTTTGGACATTAAACGGTGTCTCAAGTTTTACCTCCACCGTACCAAACATGTTCCCAAAATAGAACAACTACTAGTTTCTTATGGACAAAGGTGTCAAGGAACTGCAGTGACGAAAACAACAATAGCATGATGGAGTTCAGCAACAATTCAGTTTTGCCATTCCAAAGCGAGCAAACCACTAACACGAAGAGCCAAAGCACATTCTACAAGAACAGAATCCACTTTAGCTGCTCTGTTTGCAGGCATTCCGCTGGAGAAGATATGCCATGATGCGACGTGGAAGAGCACCCATTTGTTCATGCAGCACTAGTGTCTAGAATCAACATAGCAACGCAGTCGTGAGTCTGGCGGTGTTATGCTATCTATTCCAAAAAGCTGAGCCTCTTTCAATAGATGTGTTTATTCATAATAAATTCAAATGCTTTTAAGACTGCTGTATGTTCCTGCTTGATTGTCCTTTTAACGTTCTCCTATCTAAAGGTTTTAGATATGACTACTTACGGTTTCAATATATATCAATATACATAGTTATATATGTATATATATTATTTTGTATGGTTTACAATGAAAGTGTATTACTTTTACCGACCATCCTCTAAGGATACTTCAATTACCGACAATACTGCTTGCTATCCTGATTCAAGCATGTGAATCTATGAAAGTTCCAATACTGGATAAGAAAATAATTTACTTATCTGTAACTGCAGTTACCCATTATTGGTATCGTTGACAGACTCACATGCAACCCACCCACCTCCCCAGAGAGACCCCCTTATGACTTTGGATGTTATTCCCACTTGTTCTACAAAATCTGAGGGATTCTGCCTCTCTTGTGAGTGTTCTAGAGGGTGCCTGCACCTTATTGATCATTGTTCAAGTTTGGTCCTTTTTTTAAAAGAACATAGATATGCTATTAAACTGATGGCCTAGTGTCATTATAGCCTATCATAGTTTTACATGCTGTTTTACCATGGTACCACTGGACTTCTACTTTGACGACAGGGAATGATTCAAGAATGTGAATCTATGAAACAGACCATTACTGGATAACTGCAGTTACAGGTAAGTAACTTATTTTCTTTAGCATTAAATTCTTTGTGCCCAATTTTGTGTGATTTGAGCACCTCATTCTCTGTTTTACTGGAGCAACATGTGAGAGGGAGTCATTGTAAATGCACACATTGGGTCCCTTTAAGTTTCCATGGGTTAACATATATCTCCTGTGTCCAATTCCCCAACTGTAACAACGTTGATTTCTTTATTAGAAACAAGAGCCCTTGTACCTCACACCACAGGTTTGGATCATTGATTTCAGGGGTGGTGCAGATTTGCTGGTAAATATGAACGAAGTTGAGGCAGGAACTTGATGAGTGATCATGATTATGCTCCTGGCTGGCCTGTTTGCTAAGGTGACTATATTGCCAGGATGTAAGATTACCTTCAGCTGTATTGTTTACTGTTTCAGGTAATCTATTATCCTGCATATAGTCTATGGTGCAGTGTAGTTGGAGGAACTCTGGGCTATTGATGGTGGGTGTCACATGATCTCTCCTAAGACACAGTAACAAACTGTTGCAACAAGCAAGTCTCTGTCAGGGAATCGCCATTGATAGTCATAAACACTGAGTAGTATTGCCCACGTGTGGTGATCCCAGGGCACTTCTTTATATGTCTTCTTAAGTGTAGACTTTTGCCTTTCTTCAATAAGACCTGGAGAACTACTTAAGACATGATTTTTTTTGCAGCTTATACTTATAAATTTTGAAGAATTTTTAGAATGGTAATAAATATATATATTACAGGCAAAATAACTGAAATTGTAATGTTGGACTGTTTAATTCTCTTTCACAAACCCTATTTTAAAAAGAGGAAGATGAAGGAAGAAAGGACAATGTAGCTCAGTAGGATACCCTTAGGTAGATGTGAAAAGAGTGTCTGTGTCTGTAAGGACTCGGAACCTTCCAGTATCCCATTATGCCCAGCAGGCAGCACTTGCCTTAGTTTTTTTTCTAGCTCCAGGAGGTGACAGGAGCTTGGCCCTTTTGGCTTTTTTTCCCCCTTAAAAATCTCACTTGGAAACTTTTGATAGCTGTTTCACTCAAGGGATTTAATCCGTTCCAGTGTTTTTTTCATCTTGTTCTGACAGAAAAACATTTTCTTTTCTTTACTAAAATAAAATGCCATATTTATTTGACAAGTATACTGCCTGTGGAAGAAAGAAGGCCAAGCCGGACCCTCATGTGTGCATCATTTGCTTTCCTGACAGTCACATTCCCGACAAGTGCTCACACTTCAAGAACTTTTCAAGACTCACCCTGAGGCAAAGGAAGAAAATTCACCTCCATGGAATAGACAGTAGCAGGTGCAAACTGAAGACGGGGGCGTCAAGGTAGCAAGGAAAGGGTAAATTCTCTACCAGGGTTCTTCCACCTTCCTCTGTGGACTCCAGGCATGGGAGATCCAGAAAGAGAAGCCACCAGCCAAAATCACGTAGCTCCAGATCAACATTGAGAGCAAAACATTGAGACAAGGAGGAGCCCTACATGTTCGCCCTTGAAAGCTGGTTCCACTTGAAAGAGAAGACGACTTTCGACTTCGAGATATAGGAGGTCGACATTGAGGGACACCATGACGTTGAGGCAAAGTAGAACTTCAACGTTGAGAAGTTTGTCTTGTTGAGACATAGGAGAAAATCAGTTTTGATAAGTCTGTTGACGTTAAGGCATTCCAAAGGGATAAGAAAGTTAAGACCACAATGTCTACGTTCTACTTCTGATTCTGAGTACTCCAGGGTGTATTCTCCATCTTTGTCTATTGTACTTCCAGACTCTCCTGCTCCTCTGCTATCTCCGCTACCTCCTCGAGCACATCCTTCACCCACTTCGCCATGGCCTCTTACACCGCAAATACCTTTGGAAGCACTTTGCCAGTGGGATCTTCTGTTACATCCCCAAGATATAGAAATCCTTATTCCGAACTTGGCTTATATGAAGAGTGTGATTGCCTTCAAAACAGCATCATCAGTCTCTGCACTCTTCTTCAAGACGATCTTCCTGGCATTTACACCATTATTGTCATATGCCCAGGTCTAGATCTAGGACAAGGATACAGCACAGATATTATCCTACTTTTTCTGACTCTCCTCAACCAAGAATCTCTCCGATCAACATCATAAACATCTTTCAGTGGGTACTTTTAAGAAGAGCTTCAAAAGTTAAAATTTGATTGTCTGCCCCACAACCATCAACATCGGTGATTTTTTAGATGCTCCACCAGCGAGTGGCATCTAGACCTCTCCTGCCCCTAGTTTCAGAGTTATTGAAATCAGCAATGAAACTGTTCCTTAAACAGACTGCAATCAAATCAGCTCCATTGAGCCCCTGGTAAAAAGATAGACCTTCGGAGCGAGACCCATTGTTCCTCCGCTTTGATTCTGTCCCTGACTCTGTAGTCACTCTAGCTAAAAAAAAATTGAATTCTACTGCTTCATCCTCCACTGTCCCTCTGGACAAGGAGGGTAAAAAACGTGACTCTGTGGGATGCAAGATGTGTGGTACAACGGCCATTACAATAAAGGCAGCAAGTGCCTCTGCTCGCTGGGCAGATACAACAGAGCATTATTTTACTCATTACAGCAGTTTGCGGAACATCTCCTGAGAGATTCAAGGGAACATTTTCTTGAAGTCGACAATGAAGGCCTGATGATCTCCAATCAGGTCACTAGTGCTGTAGCAGAGGCTTCATTACTAGGAGTACATGGATACTGCAGTGGGTTGGCCCTTAAAGGGCATTCTTAGCTTCATTGAACAGCATTGAAACAAGAATCCCAGCAGGGAATACTTAATCCTCTCTTTTCTGGAAACACTTTATTCGTAGCCATACCAACAATAACATGGCAAGAATGAATATTAGAAATTGAGACCCTAAAGGCAGTGGACCTGGAAAAGCATAAGGAGCAACACAGACATGCTTATAGGCTGTTGTAGGAGGCTGGCCTGGCTTATAGTGGGTACCTGATGGTACTTACATCTTGTGCCAGGTCCAGTTATCCCTTATTAGTAGATTAGTAGTGTTCTAGCAGCTTTGGCTGATAGAGGTAGCTATAGCAGAGCAGCTTAGGCTGAACTAGGAGAAATGCAAAGCTCCTACTATACCACTTATGTCATATAGGTACTATATCATAAGAAACACAGTACTCAGAGTTACTAAAAATAAAGGTACTTTATTTTAGTGACAATGTGCCAAAAATATCTCAGAGGATATACGCCCTTAGGAGGTAAGTAAAATACACAAAATATACACACAAACCAAAATCAGGTAAGTAAAAAGTTTGAAAAATAGTGCAAACACTCTAGAATACAATAGGATGCAATAGGCCTAGGGGCAACACAAACCACATACTCTGAAAGTGGAATGCGAACCACCAATGGACCCCTAGGCTAGTGTAGTGTGTAGAGGGTCACTGGGAGTGTAAGAAAACACTAAGGGTGTCCAAGATACCCCACCCCAAGACCCTGGAAAGTAGGAGTAAAGTACTACCATTTCCCCAGAAACACACTAAACTCATGATAGAGGATTTTGCAAAGACCACAACAGACTGCAACGCACTGAAGACGGATTCCTGGACCTGAGGAACTGTAAAGGAAGGGGACCAAGTCCAAGAGTCATGAAAGTGTCCATGGGATGTGGGCAGGAGCCCACTAAACCCCAGATGAAGGTGCAAAAGAAGAAGCTGAAGATTCTGCAACAACAAAAGGTGCTAGGAACTTCTCCTTTGTGCAGAAGATGTCCCACGGAGTGCTGGAGTGCTGGAGGATGCAGAGTTGTTTCTTTGGCAAAAGACCGCAAACAAGCCTTGCTAGTTGCAAGAGTCGCGGTTGAAGAAAAAGGGTGCTGCCCGGGCCCAGGAAGGACCAGGATGTTGCCACTTGGGAGAGGAGACAGAAGGGGCCCTCAGCAATGTAGAGAGCCCACGCACAAGAAGGTAGCACCCACAGAAGCACTTGAACAAGGGTTCAAGAAGTCTGAACACAGTGGTCGTCTCAACACTGCAAAAGAGGGTCCCACAAAGCCGGTGGTCAACTCAGGGAGTTGAGTAATGCAGGACAGAGTGCTGGGGACCTGGGCTTGGCTGTGCACGAAGGATTCTGTGGAAATGTGCACAGGAGCCCTAGCAGCTGCAGTTCACGCGGTGCACAGGATTACTGTCTGGAGATGGGAGGCAAGGACTTACCTCCTCCAAATTTGGACAGTTGGACCACTGGACAGTCTGGGTCACTTGCGTCCACCGCCTGTGTTCCAGGAGCCACGCTCGTCAGGATGAGAGGGGTCCCAGTGTACCGGTGACGCTGCAGTTTGGTGCCTGCTGAAGCAGGGGGAAGATTCCATCGACCCACTGGAGATTTCTTTGTGGCTTCCAGTGCAGGATGAAGGCAGGCAGCCCCCCAAAGCATGCACCAGCAGGAAACAGTCGAGAAAGCCGGCAGGATTAGGCGCTACAATGTCGCTGATAGTCTTCTTGCTACTTTGTTGCAGTTTTGCAGACATCCTGGAGCAGTCAGCAGTCGATCCTTGTCAGAAGTCGAAGAGAGAGGTGCAGAGGAACTCTGATGAATTCTTACAAGTCGTTAACTGAGGAAAAGCCCACAGGAGAGACCCTAAATAGCCCTCGGAGGTGGTTTGGCCACCTAATAAGGTAAGTACCTATCAGGAGGGGTCTCTGACGTCACCTGCTGGCACTGGCCACTCAGAGGCCTCCAGAGTGCCCTCACAGCTCTGGATCCAAGATGGCAGAGGTCTGGGACACACTGCAGGAGCTCTGGGCACCACTCCTGGGGTGGCGATGGACAGGGGAGTGGTCACTCCCCTTTCCTTTGTCCAGTTTCGCGCCAGAGCAGGGACTGGGGGTTCCCTGAACCGGTGTAGACTGGCTTATGCAAGGAGGGCACCATATGTGCCCTTCAAAGCATTTCCAGAGGCTGGGAGCAGCTACTCCTCCCCAGCCCTTAACACCTATTTCCAAAAGGAGAGGGTGTAACACCCTCTCTCAGAGAAAATATGTGCCCTTCAAAGCATTTCCAGAGGCTGGGAGCGGCTACTCCTCCCCAGCCCTTAACACCTATTTCCGAAGGGAGAGGGTGTAACTCCCTCTCTCAGAGAAAATTCTTTGTTCTGCCTTCCTGGGACTGGGCTGCCCAGACCCCAGAAGGGCAGAACCCTGTCTGTGGGGTGGCAGGAGCGGTAGCTGCAGAGAAAACCCCAGAGAGCTGGTTTGGCAGTTCCCCGCGTCCATAGTGGAGGCCCGGGGATGCATGGGATTGGCACCCCAATACCAGATTTGGCATGGGGGGACAATTCCATAATCCTAGACATGTTACATGGCCGTATTCGGAGTTATCATTGTGAAGCTACATATAGGTATTGACCTATATGTAGTGCACATGTGTAATGGCGTCTCTGCACTCACAAAGTCAGGGGAAATGGTCCTGAACTTGGGAGCACCTTTGCTAGTGCAAGGGTGCCCTCACACTTAGGCCCTCATTCCGACCCGACTGAAGCACCGCCAACAAGCTGGCGGTGCTTCAAAGCCCATTCCGACCGCAGCAGTAAAGCTGCGGTCGGAAAACCGGGTCCGGCGGTTTCCCGCCGGATTTCCCCCGGCTGGGCTAATCCTCCATGGCGGCGCTGCAAGCAGCGCCACCATGGGGATTCCGACCCCCTTCCCGCCAGCCTGTTTCTGGCGGTTTTTACCGCCAGGAACAGGATGGCGGGAACGGGTGTCCTGGGGCCCCTGGGGGCCCCTGCACTGCCCATGCCAATGCAGGGACCGCCTAGCAGACAGTGAAAAGCCCGACGGGTGCAACTGCACCCGTCGCACACCTGCAACACCTTAGGTAGCGCCCGCCAGCCCAGCGGGAAAGTTGGAATGGCCCCAGCGGTCTTTTAACCGCGGGGCGGCCAAATGGCGGTTCCCTCCAGGCGGGCGGGTCAGAATGACCCCCTTAGTAACTTTGCACCTAACCTTCAGCAAGTGAAGGCTAGACATATAGGTGACTTAAACGTTACTTAAGTGCAGTGAAAATGGCTGTGAAATAACATGTGCGTTATTTCACTCAGGCTGCAGTGGCAGTCCTGTGTGAGATTTGTCTGAGCTCCCTATGGGTGGCAAAAGAAATGCTGCAGCCCGTAGGGATCTCCTGGAACCCCAATACCCTGAGTACCTAGGTACCATATACTAGGGAATTATAAGGGTGTTCCAGTGTGCCAATTAGAATTGGTAAAAATGGTCACTAACCTATAGTTACAATTTTAAAGGCAGAGAGAGCATAAGCACTGAGGTTCTGGTTAGCAGAGCCTCAGTGACACAGTTAGTCACTACACAGGTACACACATTCAGGCCACTAACTATGAGCACTGGGGTCCTGGCTAGCAAGATCCCAGTGAGACAGGCAAAAACAAACTTACATACCTGTAAAATTGGGGGTAACATGCCAGGCAAGATGGTACTTTCCTACAGCTGTACGTGACATTCTTCCCACAGAGGGTTCACACCTCTCAGTGATTACAAAATCAACAACAGCCGCAACAACAAAGACCTTTTCAACACCAACAACGTTGTCTCCCTAGGGGATGATCTGCCCATCAGCCTGCCCAGCAGGAAAGACTCCAGCAGGCTTCAAACAATGAATCACTGCCTCCTACTCTTCCACTTTTCCTCTTTCAGGGAAGTATTTCTCATATCCTGACAGAGCGGCAATCCATCACGAAAAATGCCTGGGTTTCGAATGTTGTGTGGAATGGGTATTCTCTCAGGTTTTCCAGCCCTCCCCCAAACATCGCACCAAAACCTTCCAACAAACATATGCAGATACTAAGATCAGAAGTAAACATCCTACTGCACAAGCCAGCAGTGGAGATCATTTCTCACAAATAATGATGCACAGGCATTTATTCCTGGTATTTTTTGGGGGAAAAGAAAAGCCCCAAAAACTAATTCAGACCAATATTGGATGACAAACTCACCAACAAATGAATTGGAAGAGAAACATTTTGAATGCTGTACCTTCATCAAATTTATCCCCCAAATCCATCAAGAAGACTGGCTTTGTTCGATAGAGCTCCAGGATGCATACTTTCATGTTCCAATAGCCAGAACACACTGCAGGTTCCTGAGATTTGTAGGGGGTCACAATCACTACCAATACAAGGTACTTCCTTTAGGCCTCAAATCGGCCCCTAGAACATTCTCCAAATGTATGGCAGTGGTCGCAGCACATCTCAGTAGACTCCGAACATTTATTTGTCCATACCTAGGCGACTAACTCATCAAGACATCAACTCAACAAGCGGCCCAAACCCAATTGACGATTAATTTTCTCGACACACTAGGGCTGCATGTCAGTTACAACAAGTGGATATCTTCTCTAGTCTCTGCATTGCCAAGGGACTACCATTGACACACTACAAGCAAGAGTGTTCCCTTCGGAGGAGAGACTGTTATTGATCCATCTGAAGTGTCACTCTCTCATAAAAGTTATTGTGAGAAAATTGTCATCTCTCTAAGGCTTCATAGCTTTGTGCATTTTTATGACTCCAAATGCACGTCTCCACAAAACCATTTGAAGGTTGTCTAGAGGATCAGTGGGGCCAATGCTCAGGCAATTGGGAGGACAAGATTACTCTCTCTCTCAAAGCAAAACAATACTTGAAATGGTGGTGTTCACCAACAAATCTCCTGCAAGGGATGCCTTTTCATCAGAATGTTCCCTCTCAGCCGGTAGTAACAGATGCCTCTCTGTTTGGTTGGGAGGCGCACATGGATCATCTTCAGATCCAGGTAACTTGGTCCCCTAGGGAATTGACTTATTATATCTATCTCCTCAAGGTACGTGTGCTTCACCTGGCACTGAATGTTTTTCTACGACCTTCAGGACAAAATCCCTGCCCGACAAAACGACAATGTGCTATTTGAACAAGGAAGGGGGGACAAGATCAATGCCATTGTCTCTCAAAGCCGAGGCAATATGCAGTTAGCTGATAGTCAGAGACCTGAGGATCACTCCAACTCATCTTTCAAGGGGTCAAAATATTCAGACAGACTCTCAAAGCAGGGTTCTTCTGGAAAACCACAAATGGGTTCTTCACAATGAGGTCGTACAAGGCATATTGAACATGTTTTTTTTTCCTCAAATAGACTTATTTGCAACCACAGAAAGCAAAAAATGGCCATACTTTGCCTCAAGGTACTGCCAACCAGGGACACTGGGGAATATGCTATGGATCAACTGGTCTGACAAATTTCTATACGCTTTCCCTCTGATGTCCCTGATTCCATCAGTTCTCAACAATCTGTTGTACTTGCGGGCCAGAATAATCTTTATAGCTCCAGAGTGGCCCAAGGAGTGGTGGTTCACAGACGTTCTCCACATGTTGGAGCATCCACACATGAGACTGCCATGTGGTCTGGACAATTTCACAAAATTTGGAGGCCAAATGATTCACTGCAATCTCTCCTCTTTGAGTTTGGGAGCATGGCTCCTGAGCTGAGATAGTAGAATTTGGGCATTTGATTCTGCCATAAGACTGCATGAACATTGTCAAAGAGGCAAAATGTCCATCAACACTTTCTGCTTATTTGTTTAAATGGAAAAGATTCTGTATCTGGTGTTCTGAGAAGGACTCTGATCCAACCTATTGCCAAGAAGAAGCAATACTTCCATACTTGCTTTACCTGGCTAAATCAATCTTACATTTCTCTTATATCAAATTCCATTTGGGGGCAATTACTGCCTACAGACATTTTTTTCAAAATACTGATTATTAAGGACTTTTTAGAGAGCTTGAAGAAGATTTCCCTCCAATACGACATACATCCCCTCCTTGGAATTGAACATAGTCCTTTCACATCTTATGCAGGTCCCTTTTGAGCCCATTCATGAATCCTCATTACAACACCTTTCTTGGAAAGTTGCTTTCCTTGTGGCTCTCACGAACCATACACGGTATTCCATAATAGTAAGGTGGTTATGAGGACTCATCCAAAATTCTTTCTGAAAGTGATTTAAGATTTCCACATTAATCAGACCATTTCTGTACCTACTTTCTTTCAGCACTCTTCTACACCAGCTGAAAGGGCTCTCCATACCCTAGATGTCAGGCGAGTCTTAACATGTTATCTGGACAAGACAAAAGACATCCGCAAGTCACACCAATTGTTTGTTAACTAGTGGCCAGTCTGTACAGGTTAAACCATGTCTAAATAGTCTATATTAGCTGTTTCTGATCAGTGAAATTCATTGTAAGCTACTGAAGGCTAGCAACTTGCACATTGTTACCTGATGCCCCAACACCTAGTTTAATTGACCTTAAGCCTAGCATACATAGAGTCAGATACTATTATTTGAACAAAATACTTTGACTAGAGGCACGTGACAGAGTTGCCAGTGAGACCGTGGTCTTTGGGGATGTATGAATATTCATGCGTATGAATGGGATATATGTGTACAGGTACTGTGAGACTGTCTTGAATGTACTTGTGGTACAGGATATACCTTTTGCACTATGTGGTATTGTTCCTTGTATAACACAAACATGCAACCATTTTTTTTAAATGAGCGTAATTTAAAGTGCAGAAAAATGTTCTGCAAATATGTTCAGAATATGGAACTTTTTTCTGCACTTTAAATTTCTTCCACTTAAAATTATGGCTGTATTTTTTACTTATATGGCTCTGTGTCGACAAAATTAAACTAAAAAGTTAACTTTGTTTATATAGATTCCATAAAACTCATCATTTAAATGTTCTCCCATTTCCAAGTGTCTAATTTACAAACATCAGGTGACCTGTAGACATGGTACCATATTTAGAAAAGAAAAATACACTTGTTTAAATGATAACAATTTAAGTGAAGAAACATGCTTCATAACATTTTAAGGGGTAATTGGCTTATTTGAAAGTGGAGAAAGACATTACGACTTAATGATACATAGAAAAGGTTTTCTTTACTTTATATTTCTCCCATTTAAAAAAAATGAAAAAATTTCAGATATAAATAGAGCACAGTGCCTACTGGCCACTGGGAGCAAAATGCCTTGGCTTGTGCCTGTAAATGTGACACTTTGAAATGGGAATAAATTAAAATGAAGAGGTAATCATTAAGGTAACTTTTCATTTTATTTTTCTCCCATTTAAAAGCATTCCAAAACATCATTTTGTTCTCACACTCTAATATTGAATCAAAAAGGACTTTTATTTAAAAGCTACATACTTCAGTGCTTCAGTTCTTCACCTCTGTGCCACAGCCTGTCCTATAAATCTGACTGAGCACTGCTCATTATCAGGCTATGCTATCGGAAGCCTGATCATAATAATGTAAAGTAAACACAGCCTTCCCTTAACCTTAAAAGAAAAATGTGACCTTGTGCTTATTTAAAAATGGACTCAAGGCTACGAGTTACTCTGAAGGTGTCTGGGAGCTACTGGTAGCTCACGATCGACTGGTTGGAGCTACCTGGTCTATATCCAGATAGATAGTGTCTTGCATTCTGTTATGCTACCAGAAAGCTAATAAAATTCTGTTTGTCAGTCCTGAAGCGCATTCCACTAGAGGGAAAGCAGCTAAAGGCTAAGGCTAAAGAAATGTACCAGTCGCTGAAATCTCTAAAGCACCTTCATGTAGATCTGTTCACACTTTTACCAAACACTATTGTTGGGATTCAGATTTGAGTACAGATGCTCAAGTAAGACTGGCCTTCCTGAGAGATATATTTGCTTAATTTGGTCTGTTGATCGTCTCTGGACCTTTTCCACTGCAGTTTGTGGGGATGGCGTTACTACTCTAGTACTTATGAAAATCAATGGGTATTACCTAAGAGAGAGAAGGAATGGCTTCTTACCTGTAATTCTAGTTCTCTCTAGGGGAATCTCCATTGAAGTCATAAGCAACCCACCCTCCTCCCTGGTGGAAGAAGCAGAGATGCCTATTGGACAAATGTACTTTCTAATACTTCCACTGCCTCAGTAAAAAAAGAACTGAGACAACTGACACCCCCTGGGCATGATGGGACACTGGAGGGCTCGGAGTCCTTAAAAGAGCAGACGCCCTTTACTCATTTACATAACAGCATCATATTGGGCTGCATCGTCCTTTCTTCTTTCATCTTTCTCTTTTTAGAAAAGGGTATGTGAAAGATTTAAACAGTCAAACATCACAATTTCAGTTATTTTGCCTGTGTTATATATATTTATTACCCTTTTTAAATTTATTCTGAAGCAATTGGCCAATGTAGCCTTGCTTGTAGGCTACAAAAATGTGTGTCTTAAGTGTTTCTTCTAGCCTTCTACACTTAAGAAGCATATTATTAAAAAGTGTTCCGGGATCCCTGCTTATAACTTCAGTAGAGATCCCTGTGATAGAGAACTAGGATTACAGGTAAGAAACCATTCCTTCTACTGCAGGCCTGCAGAAGGGTGAACATGTTTCTGTAAAAAATAAATCATGTGAATGTCATATAATGCACATCTTTCAAACTACTAGACTTTGGCACTTGTCAGAATAGTACACCTTCTCAAATAAGGAAGCTGATAAAAGATGTCAGAGTTTGTTAAATAACAGGAAGTATTCGTCAATCGAGCAACTGCTGTTGTTGAGATAGTTACATGTAGAGTCCTCAGGAGTCACTATTGGGTTTTGAAATTATTTAACATGCAATTGGTAATGAATTATTTACTCTGAACCACTCATTTAAGTCTGAGAATTTCAGTCACCAAACCTAGTACAGACTGATCCCTTTTAAAAGATAACATTTATTGTATGGTAACAGGGCAGATCTTTGAATCTGCAGGGCTCTCCCTCTGCTGAAAGGTATTCTTCACCTCTAGTACGACACCAGAGCATGGCTTTGTGCATTTAAAGAGCCTTCATGTCTTCTTGTCGTCTTGCATCCATGTGTCCTATGGACAGAATGCAAATGGTGGTTCTTCAATGGCACCCTGCTCTTCAAATAAAACAGACTTTAAATCCACAATGAAAATAATAATGCCTTCTGAACTTTTATCGTCTCTAAAGGAAATTGATTGAAAGTATTCACAAAGGAGGGGCGTGGCTAAGATGGCTGCCAGAGCGGACGCTTGAACAAAGAGCTCCACTCACGGCCCACCAATATTTGAAATATCCTGCCCTGCTACATCCTTGGCCGTCAACTGACATGGGCATAGGCTTCCCTACACTACCGGGAGCAGAGCCGAGGACTCGCGATCCACGGAGGTGCCACCTGGAGCGAGGTATCAGGGACGCTGAGTCGGCGGAGCTGGCGTCGCCTGGGGCTGCAAGACTCGCTCGTTCGCGCTGCGTGATGGATGGTGGCACTGACGCGGTTACTTGGACCCTACGAGCTCTCTCCGGGGCTTCTCTCTGCTGAGCGCGGCGGAGCTGCTCCGGGAGCCGAGGACCATACCTGCTGGGGTGGGCCGCGCGTGCTGGGCCCAGACTCAGCGTGCCCCAACCGGGCGGCCTGGAAGAACACGTGCCGCGGCTGGGCACACGCGTGCGGTGCATGGGAGCCGGCTCCTTCCTCCGTTCGACTGGCAAACGCGCTTCTGTAAGGACCGCGCTGGGCTTCGATCGACGGGTCGCGGCCCCCGACGGGATCGGGTGCCGCCCATACCGGGGCCTGGGCCGAGCGCTCAGGGGCGGCCTTAGGGGCCGACTTCCAGATGATCCACGGAGACGATAATAGGGGTGACCCAAAAACGGAGGAAATATAATAAACGGACACCAGTTAAATCTACTACCTGGGTGAAGAAGCTGCAGACACCGCCGGAAGTTCAACATTTAGTAGCAAAATGCCCAGCCTGAAATGGCAATAAAACCACAGGATGCCATGAGGGATAGGAGGAGAACAACAAGAAAGAAGGTGAGCTGGGAGTCGAGCGGGCTAGTGCACTAGACGTCCCGTGGGTGCATGGGGCTGTGAGCGCAACCACTATGCAAGGTGAACAGCCAGTAACTGCACAACTAGGCGCATAATTGCTTGCGGTATTGGGCAAACAAATTTCTTGAGTCACTGCCCCCGTCCCACAAATACACAGCACTACCAGCCGCATTAGTAGAATATCCCCTCTCCTTCAATGTATCGCAGGGGATACACTCTACATGCCTGATCGTGTCCCGTATTATGGCAACGACGACCAGCTGCTGAGGAAATCCGTAAAGACTCAAACTAACACAAGGGAGACTCAAGCGGCCTACACCACTCCAAAACCGACAGAAATTCAAGGCCTCTCCCTGGGATACATACCAAGTAGAAAGCTGATATCCTTAACTAATACGACTCAGAAGGCCCAGCCGAGAGCTCAATCAGCGCAGAACATATCTACCCTTCCGGCTGTCCTACATTGCCTGTCTGTTTTGCGGGGGCTTCCGCAAGCGTCCTTCTTGCACCCCCTGGCGATTCCACCCAACTTGGCCCTGACTCGTGTATCTGGCAGGGAAGCAATTGGGTAAAAGCCATAGTCAAACCAAAACACCCCAAACCGGGGACCTGCATGGGTGGTGACCCCACCCCCCCACCTGCAGCCCAATCGGACATGCAATCAGCAACACTTCTCCAACTGAATGAAACTATTTGCACGCATTCCCTCCAATTTGATAAAATCATGCAAGCAATAATGGACACTAAGGCCCATATTTATACTTTTATAGCGCCGCATTTGCGTTGTTTTTTTACGCAAAATCAGCGCAAACCTACAAAATACAATTTTATTTTGTAAGTTTGTGCTGCTTTTGCATAAAAAAACAACTCAAATGCGGCGCTAAAAAAGTATAAATATGGGCTTAAATCGTCATTGGAGGGGAAAATCAACGCTGCGGAAGTCTCACTGCTCCGCGCTGACCACTGTAAATTAACAGAAAGGGTGCACAATACAGAACCAGCATTAAAAACCGTCCAACCAGAAGTGGCAGACGTGAGAACCAAAATCCAACAAATGGAAACGGATTTAGCTCAGCTACAACGCAGGGTTGAAGACGCGGAAGGCCGCTCAAGACGCAACAACATCAGATTTCTCGGTATACCAGAACGACTTGAGACCCCTAAAGCAGAGGAATTCATAGAGAACTGGCTGAAAAACATACTGAACATACAAGACTCCGCCAAAACCCCAGTGATAGACAGAGCTCACAGAATCCCGGGCAGACCCCCTTGGCCCGGAGCGCCACCTCGCCCTCTGATAGTGCGGTTCCTAAACTATAGAGAAAGAGACTCAGTTCTCCAACACTTTAGAACCTCTAACTCAATTAGTTTGGCAACTAGCAATGTAACGGCTTACCCAGATTATACGCTGGAAGTACAGCGCAAAAGAGTGGCATATGTCAAGGTCAAACAATTATTGCATGAACACAATATCACCTACTCACTTATGTTCCCAGCACGCCTATGAATAGTAATAGATGAAAAAACTCTTATATTTTCCCCACCTGAAGACGCATGGACCTGGATTCTTGCTAAAGGCTTGGTGGACCCAGCCAAGGAAGATACAGCGAACGAAGAATGGACCACCACCAGCTCCAGAAGGAATGAAAAATCGAAAGCAACATCGCGCCCAACAAAATCACAAATGGCAGCAGAGCAAGCACAAACTTTAAAGGAAACCAGCTCTTTCACCCGATCATTAATAGACACCAGAAGCAAAACAGACACTAACGACACAACCTCACAAGGAGGGGACTCCAGCCCATCCCCCTCCCCACTGCTGGTCAGCCCTAACCTCACTCCGCGCTTGGCAGACGAACTCTAGCGGACCGGAGTGGGTGCCCGTCGCGCCTGCCCAGGCGGTGCGGAGACCGGGGCGAGATCTCCCCCCCCCTCTGTAGGTGCACGCCAAGGACAGCAGCGGCCTTTGAAGGGGAACCAGCTGATGGCCGTTCTTGCAGCATTAACTGATATTCACTGTATGACACGGCCATACACAGGATCACGCAGGGAAAGCATCATCCTGGAGGTGGGCCAAACAGGGACCCGACCTCAGTAAATCTACGCCCCCGGCTACATGAATGGTACCCGAATGGAACTGAACTACCAAGATGTTAACTTAGGCACTGGTTGTGCCATGCTGTTTAAAACCGGGCTCTGCCCGGAATATCCTTTTTGCTGTTATTCCTTTTCTTTTTCTTGTCTTTTTCTCTCCCATCCTGGGATTATTCCTCCTATTTTGGGACCGGAGTTGCGGGCGGGCGGGTGTGGGAGGCACGGATGGGGCGGCTGGGGCGCGAGTGCCATGGGCTAGCGGCAAATAGCGGACGAGTGTAGGACTGGGATCTTGGGAATACCTCACATAGTTCCCCACAACACCACTCAAAACAATGACCAAGGAACCAGTATATAACATAATAACATGGAACGTGAAGGGCATGGTAGGAATAAAAAAAAGGTAATAGGATACACACGTATCTAAAACGCCACCATATCCACATAGCAATTCTCCAAGAGACCCACATTACCCCAGAAGATATTACACGGCTAGAAAAGAGATGGACGGGACTAATCTATGGTTCTGGCAACTCGTCCTTTGCCAGAGGGGTGCTGATCTGGATATCCCCAGGGGTTCCCTATACAGTACAACGTAGCACAACAGACAAGGATGGCAGATTTATACAGCTGATGGGGTCGCTAGATGGGGAGGCGTTAATGATAAATTGGCTATATGTCCCGAATGTCAGACAAGGCGAATTCCTACAAAAAACGATACCACAACTAACAAATGATTTAACCACGCCCTGCATATGGGGAGGGGACATGAACTGCGTACCGCAAATAGAGTTGGATAGATCACATCCCCCCTGGTGACGGCCCCAATAGCGGAAAACTCTCAGACACTATAATCATGGATGGCAGATCGCCGCCTGATAGATATATGGAGACATCTGCACCCACACGATAGAGAATACTCCTACTACTCCCCAGTGCACCTCCTCCACACCCGCATTGACCTCATTCTTACCTCACAGGATCTAACACATAGAATAACAGGTGCAAACAATGCCGCCAGGGTAATTTCGGATCACTGCCCACTTATCACACACATTAGATGGGGTAGACCCCGTGCCTGTATTCCAACCTGCCGCCTACAAACTCAACTCCTACACGATCCTCCGTTCAGAAAAGAGATGGCTCCGCACATCTCTTCATACTTCACGAAAAATGATGGGACAACAAGCTCTAGAGCTATCGAGTGGGATGCACACAAGGCAGTCATAAGGGGGATATGTATATCAACGACAGTGGGAGTACGTCAAACACTGACACGTGAGCTCCGTAAGTTAGAACAAGAGGTACATTCCTCAGAGTGCAAATTTGCAGAAGGCACGATCACACAAGCAGAGCTCTCCGATATCCGTGGTCAATGGAACGAGACAGACAACAGACTCAGGTACTTCGACCACCGACATTACATGGCCCGCACACACGCAGAAGGGGACAGATCTGGCAAATTACTGGCTTGGCTCATAAGAAATGAGCGTTGGAATTCCCCTATAGGCGCCATCCGCCTAGATACAGGATTAATAGTTAATACACAAGCGGAGATAAACAGTGCCTTTAGAGAGTACTATGGCTTACTATACAAAGCGCAACCCCCTCCTACAGCAACACAATTAAGCAAGTTCTTTAACGGCATTGCCCTAAACCGATTAACGGATAATCAGGTAGCAGACCTAGATAGACCAATAGATCTCACAGAAGTACAACAGGTATTACAACAATTAACACATGGCAAGGCCCCCGGTAGCGACGGCATATTATAGTACGTTTTCGTCCCAAACTTTGACTCCATATCTAGCAATGTTAACAGAAGCCCTAAGACGGGGCAAGCTTTCTGACACTTGGCGTGAAGCACTGATAGCGGTGTTGCCCAAAGTGGGCTGCGATCCATTGGATGTATGCTCATACAGGCCATTATTGTTGCTAAACACAGACTGCAAATTACTTGGTAAAATCCTAGCCAATTGTCTGCTTCCATACATATCAGAACTGGTACATCAATACCAATCTGGCTTTATCCATGGCCCTAACACTTTCAGCAACATTCGGAATTTACTGCACCTAATGGAGAACTCCCCAGTGGGCGATTATCACCAGGTGGCAGTATCACTAGATATAGAAAAAGCGTTTGATACATTAGGATGGCCCTTCCTGATTGAAACGCTCAGTCGCATGGGATTTGGACAGACTTATGTTGCCTGGGTGAAAGTGCTTTACGCCAATCCAACGGTGAGGGTCAAGACAGGCGAAACGATATTTGAGCCACTCAATATAGAAAGAGGTACCAGGCAGGGATGCCCACTATCCCCGCTCCTGTTTGCACTGGCCATTGAGCCACTGGCTGCTCGTCTCCGCCAATTGGCCCCGGCCTGGGGCATCCACGATGGCTGGACACATCGAATAGTATCCTTGTATGCAGATGATGCACTAATTTTCCTCCGCGATCACACGGAATCACTGCCTGGCCTATTGAACCTACTACAGCTATTTGGCTCGGTGGCTGGACTGAGGGTGAACCGGTCAAAATCGTGCATATTTCCTATGCGCCCGGTCCCTGAAATTCACAGTATATCCTCCACACCGGGTGACTTGAAGTGGTGTCACGCAACCTTTAAGTACCTAGGAATAAACATATATCACGATAGCCGGGACCTAAAGGAAGGCAACCTCGGCCAAGTGATCAGATCCATAAGGGGCTCCCTGCCCTTCTGGTGTTCGCTCCCACTATCGCCTATGGGCAGAGTAGCCATAGCAAAGATGATACTATTACCACGCCTCCTGTATTTTTTGATGGCCCTGCCGCTGGTACTGCCTGCTTCCTCCTCAAACCCTTGAACAGTTTACTGACTGCTCTGATATGTGGCAATGGCCGAAGACGTGTAGCATTATCCAAAATATATCAACCACTAACTCTGGGGGGACTAGGGGCCCCCAATTTGAATTATATTACGCTGCCGCTCAACTGCAATGGATATATACCTTGATCAGGAACCCCACTAATGCAGAAACACAAATGATCCTATCGGATCTCGGCAAAGCTTAGGTATTGCATTATCTCATGAACTGCGAGTGCCCTAAACACCCACGCAACATCCTATTGACCACTGCGCACTGGGTCTGGGGCCGATTCGCACTATTAGGCGATAAAATTCCACAATATTCCCCTAAGATCCCACTATTGGCTCTCCCGAAACTCGCAAAAATAGCAACCAAATTGGGTTTGCACGTATGGGGAGACAAGGGCATACGCACAATCGGTGACATATATAATGATGGACAACTGCAAACATACGAGACATTGGCCGACAAATATACCCTAGGACAAGGCAGCTTCAAAGCTTACGGAGCAGTACGCCAAGTAATACGGTCTCGATGGAAAAGTGGCAAGGCAGAGCCTATTGTCTCCCCCACTCTCCACGACTTGTTAGAAAGCAGAGCCGCCCCAGCAAGCAAATCAAATACGTACAAAATTCTCACCACACACATCGAACACACACAGGAGCAAGCAAAAAGCAAATGGGACCATGTGCTATCAGAACCCCTAACACAACACTCATGGAACCAAGCCATGAGAATGATCTTTGAAGTATCCCGTAACCCCCGCTTCCGATATACGCAGTTCAATTATGTGCACCAAACATACCTGTTGCCGCATCGTATATCGCGCATGTTTCCTCAGTCGCCGCAATCATGTCCCAAATGTGGAACCACTGAAGCCACTTTCTTTCACATGACATGGGCCTGTCCCCCAATTCGAAACGTATGGAATGATATAATAACCTTGCTAGCCGAATGGACAAACACTACACTAACTCACAGTCCCGAATTATGCTTATTGGGCATAGGGCCTTGCCCCAAAAAACGTAAACACATATTTTGTTGTATTGCCCTAGCATTGGTGATGTATAGGCGCCTCATAGCCATGCAATGGAAAGCACAGAGCGCTCCAGGAATTGTCCAGTGGCGTGCTGAGCTTTTGCGGTGGGCAAGAGCTGAGGCACGGACGCTGCAGCTCCTACTGGACAAAGGAACCTTGGTTAAGGGCCTGGACACTTGGAACTCTTTTGTGACTGCTGTAGAAAGCAAGGATGACGAGCGTCCTCCCTGAAATGAGTAAATATCAGATAATACCTGACACTTAACCTATGACCCTAGGACCCCAACACAAGAGTTCATTGTCACACACACCACAAGCCGTAAACCAACACACGTAACCCAAGATATGAGATACGAGTGCAGCCCAAGTACATTGCTAAGCAAAATGTGGTAAGAATAAAAAATAAAAATAAAAAAACACACCGGTTTCTCTAGGGATGACCTAAATTAAGGGTACGGAGCACCTCCTTATACTACCTGCCCGAATGGGGCGGGCTGCTTCCTTTACTTGGGGACTGCTATGCCACCGCCTTCACGCCAAGTGGGAACCAGACTCCCGACCCCGCCCCGTACTACTATAGGACTGTAGGTATTTCCATGCGGCTCTGGTTGGGGGCTGACATGTTGGACCTTAAAGGAGGGGTTGCACTCCCCCTGTATCTTATCCTTCTCTTTCGCATCCCCCGCCCCCTCCCTCACGACGCTCACTCGACCCGCTCCTACACTATTCTCTGTGTTTTTCCCCTATACCTTAACTTCTTTCTATCGCTATTTCATATGGTGCGCCAATTATGCACATCAAATGGACATTCCCCCCTTGCCATGCACGAGGGGGAGGCTCCCGCACAGGAGCAGGAAATGTGGCAACCAAGAAAATCTCAATGTACCAGCTCCCCTGAGAAAATGTATGCACCTGTATCTTTCTTAAGTGTCGCCTGTTGGCAGATATAATAATAAAAATATATTAGAAAAAAAAAAAGTATTCACAAAGGATGCTCCTTCTTGCAATTAGCTTCGCAAACATTCTTTTGAATTCAGCCAGCGAGCCCATTGTTTGCAGCACCAAAAACATAGGCTTTGGCCTCTTGAGGACAAAAAAGTGCACATTTTTCTCCTGGATTTCTTAGCGGCATCATCATTTTCTTTAAAAGTGCTTTGGGATCCCTGCACGTAGGTGGGACTATTCAATGCACATGGCTTTGATGAGGATTCCTCTGCAAGAGAAGTAAGATTACAGGTGAGTAACTTTATCTTCTGAGTCTCATAGAGCATGAGTTTATCATAGAGTAATATCTTGGTTCTTCCCCTGAGCAAATGTCGGTGAGCAGAAGACGGTGATCCTCCACAACTTTCCTGTCACTAATCTTGAGGGTCTGGCTCCCTCTGAAAAAGAAGCTATTTAAGACTAGGTTCTTTCAGATATGAATGTGACTGTCACCTAAGCTACCTGGAAATAATCAAATAGCAACCCTGAGGCAAATGGTTGTCATTCTACCATTGGATCCTAACGAAGATGACAAATTGTGCCTTTACTGCCATAATTTAGGTGTGTCCTTTTTATCCTATTTGACATGCACAGGGATTGTGATCCATTATTGTACCTCAAGAGGCTGAATGGCATTCTTTCTGTAACAAAAATAGTTTTTAAGCATCACATCTTTTCTGTAACACGGCTCCCTAGTAGGGCCTTATCTCACTTCAGGCTTCCGTCATGCAGAAGCAAGTTGAACCCATGACTTCTTGTTTATGTGAAATTCATCTTCTCTAGCGGAAAAACATTGTTTAGGGGCCCTTACGTCTGCCAGAATCCATGTGGTTTCACTTTGCAAGCTTATGAACCTCACGTTGTTTCCATGGGGCATTGCCCATTTCCACCTCAACTGATAATTCTGCCTGCTCCAGCAATTTCACACGTTATCTGCATAGGAGACCTTACATAGTATGAATCTGGCAGATGGCATACACATCTTCAGCAACTTATATAATGTCAATTTCACAATCAGCTGTTTTTTCACACTTCCCAGCTTCAGTTTACTTCTAAAGTATTAAAGTCTCTAGCATGCAGTGTGCAAAATGAAAAAACAATTAGTAAGGAGACTGTGCAAACCCGACCCTAGAGCTCACTGTCTTCAAGCTTCACATTTTGACTCCATATAACCCAATATTTGCTTCAGTCTCAGTATCTAATTGTTGTGCCATGTTTTATCTCAACTGTGTAATCCCTTTGCAACTTCATAGGTCTTAACAAGGCTTTTTTCTAGATCACTACACTTTCCTCTAACTATTTGTCTAAATGTTTTGTACATATTGTAAAAACCATGGTGGAACTGACCTGTTGCATGCAGTGCACGAGGGCTCCATATAAAGGTTTTAAGATAACGTCTTTTGGAGAACTTCACTAGTTGTGAAGAAGCAAGAGGAAGGATTTACCCATAAAGGGATTGTCTCCATGAAGGAATTTGCTAACTACATGAGCTTCTTGGGATGGTACTGACAAAGATTTGAAATAACAACTATAAGTGGGAAGGGCATTCAGGACCCTTCTCTTTGTTTTGTGTTCTATATGTGTTATTCTTTCTCCATATTTGATAATTTTATGCTCATTACCAGTAGGTGATATGTTCTTTGTGTTGCACGGTTTGCTCTCTTGGTAAATCCATGAAGTGGCTGGATAAGCTCATCCACCTTCTGCTTTATCACCATTCTCCTCCCCAGGTTTCGGTACTCAGAGGATGACGTGGTGAACTACATCCTTCAAATCCTGCAGGGCCTGGAGTTTCTCCACGACCATCATATCATACACCTTGATATCAAGCCGGAGAACATCATTGTATCATACATGAATACCATCAAAATCATTGACTTTGGTTGCGCACAGCCCTTCAATCCCCTGGTGCTCAAACAGCTAGGCCGCCGAGTGGGCACGTTGGAGTATATGTGTAAGTGAGCCAGAAGAGGGAGTAATGTTGGAATATACGTGTAGGTGTTTGAGAGTGTTCCTTAGAAGGGGATACAATGATGTCAATGTGTCAAGAAATGGCACATTCGGTAGTCTGTCTGCATTTGCAAGTGTACAGTTGGAAGTGGAAATTTGGTTACATGCATAAGCGTTCCAAAAGCCAAATAATCCCTTAGTATATTTCTTAGTAAACCAAGATATTGTGTAAGCCAAGCATTTTTTTTGTGTGTTCCAGTGGCAGAGGTAGAGAGAAATGCAAGTTCAACAAGGGAGGCGGAATAGTTGGACAACTTGTTTGCTGACTCTTTTACTCAAGTGAACACCAACAGTAGTTCAACTTTCAGTGTATTAAATGTGCAGGTGTGCAAGAAGAGGAAACACTCTGAACTATCTGTCTAAGTATGCCAGGTAGAATAAAAGCTGGAACTTATGTTACATTGGAATAAATATGCAAGTGTGTAAGGGAGAGTTGCATTCAGGTATACATGTAAGTTTGCTAAAGGAGGGAGCACAGTGGTGTATGTATGTAAGGGCCAGAAGAGGAGGCACACTGGAGTCCTTGTGTAAGTGTTTCATGAAAGGATGCAATGGTCTACAGTAAAAACATCAGGAGAGGGGGTATGATGGAGAACATGGGCCAGATTGCCTCTTGATTAGTCATTTCAAGCCAGCTGTGGGAAAACTCTTAGCTGGTCAAAAGCTACGGCCTGGTGTAGAAGCCTAAGAAGTATCAGGTGGAGGCTCCCACCAGAAAAAAAATCCCCACCAGTGGGAGCCATTTAGTGGAAAGTTGAGCTACTGTTGTTGTTTACTTCAGCGAGATGAGTCAGATAAATCAAAGCCTTTACGATAAAGGAAGCTGTTGTCTTCATTGTAGGATTTTGATGGATACAACTACCTGTGGATTCCTCACCTAATGAATTCTCCCCAATGCGCAGCATTCAACGGAAACTTCTTTCCAGCTCTGCACGTCGGCGAGGACGTCACAATTGCCCGACTCCACCCGGCTCCGTCTGACGTCATCGTGGCAATAAGAGGCCCTCGCCGGCGTGCTGACGTCAGTTTACACCATTTTTAACGTGCCTTTGAGACGAATAGGTGAATATTGACATTCCATACTCATCATGACAATTTTCAAGAAAACTTTTATAGAAAAGGTAAACAAATAATAGCAAACAGTATCAACACATATTCGTAAAAAATACATAGCCATGAATGTACACCAATACATACAAATATATACATATATACAAATATATATAAATGTATACTCTCATAATTCAGAAACAGACAAATATACATGTACACACCCAAGGAAATCTCGGCATGACCAGACAGACTACGGGGAGGCGGGTGGGACCGTGAGGTATCCACAGGTAGAAAGTGTATCCACCAGAAAAAGGGTTACCGAAGGTAAGTAACTTGCTCTTCTGATGGATACAACTACCTGTGGATTCCTCACCTAATGAATAGAGTCCCAAAGCAGTACCGCCTCGGAGGTGGGAGTCTGACTGATCACACCAAGAAATCCCGCAGCACAGACCGTGCAAAATGGCCATCCCCCCTCACCTCCGAGTCCAAGCAATAATTACTTTACGAAGGTGTGGAGGGACGCCCAAGTCGCGGCCTTACAAATGTCTGCCACTGGAACACCTCTAGCCAGGGCAGATGTGGCCGACTTAGTCCTGGTGAAATGGGCTCTTATACCATCAGGAGGAACTTTCTTTGCTAATGAATAACATATCTTAATACAAAGAACGACCCACCTGGACAGTGTTCGTTTGTGGATGGCCTTCCCCTTCCTCTTCCCCACGTATCTGACAAAGAGGTGGTCGGCCAAGCAGAACTCTCTCGTCCTGTCTATGTAAAAACTCAAGGCCCTCCTTGGGTCCACCCGATGGAGCTTCTCCTCCTCCTTAGATGGATGTGGAAGGGGATAGAATGACGAGAGAGTGATAGACTGTCCCAAATGAAAAGGAGTCACTACCTTGGGGAGGAAAGCCGCCCTGGTGCTCAGCACCACTTTGTCCTTATGAAAGGTCGTAAAAGGAGGGTGAACACAAAGAGCTTGAAGCTCACTTACACGCCTAGAAGACGTGATGGCCATAAGAAACACAGTCTTTAGGACTAAAAATCTCAAAGGGCAAGAATGTAGCGGCTCAAAAGGAGAGCCCATCAAAAAGGTTAAAACCAGATTCAAATCCCACTGGGGCGTAAGAAACGGAGTGGGAGGAAACCTATTGGTAAGCCCCTTCAAAAACCTCAACACTAAAGGGGATTTAAATAAAGAGGGTTGATCAGGAAGGCATAAGAAGGCTGAGAGGACCGAAAGATAGCCCTTGACAGTAGCAACAGCGCAGCCTTGCTGTGCCAAGGACAATGCAAACATCAATATGTCTGACAAATGGGCACTTAAGGGATTAATTTGTCTCTCTCCACACCAACCAACGAATCTAGCCCATCTGCTTGCATAGACAGATTTGGTGGAGTGTCGCCGGGCCGATAAAATAACGTCCACCACATCCGGCGGGAGAGAAAAATAACTCAGATTGCCCCGTTCAATCTCCAGGCATGAAGGTGCAGGCTCTGGAGGTGGGGGTGTAGAACCTGCCCCTGCGACTGCGAGAGGAGGTCTGCCCTGAAAGGGAGACGGAGCGGAGGGCACATTGAGAGTTGGAGAAGGTCCGTGTACCACACCCTTCTTGGCCAGTCCGGAGCTATTAATATGACTTGGGCCCGGTCTTGGCGAATCTTCCTCAGAACTAGAGGAATCAAGGGTATGGGGGGAAATGCGTAAAGCAACTGGCCGTTCCAGGACATCTGAAACACGTCCCCCAACTCTTCCTGCACCGGATACTGAAGGCTGCAGAACATTGGGCAGTGCGTGTTCTCCCGAGCGGCAAACAGGTCTACCTGGGGAAACTCCCACATCCGAAAGATGGAAAGGACCAGATCTGGATGAAGACGCCACTAGTGATCGGCCGAGAGTAGCCGACTGAGTCTGTCCGCACACACTTTTTAAACCCCGGCCAGATGTTGTCCGTCAAGGCTTGAAACGATTGACCGCGAATGGAAGGGAGGAAGGCCTTGGGAGCCAAACGTATCGCCCGCAATTCCAGCAGGTTGATATGAAACACCTGCTCCACTGGAGACCAACGACCTTTGATCTCCAGGTCCCCCAGGTGAGCACCCCACCCCAAAGTGGAGGCATCCATTATCACTGTATCCACTGGAGGTGGCAACGAGAACAGCTTTCCTTGAGACAGGTTGCCGACCGCAGCCCACCATTGAAGATCCATTGCAGTGTCTCTGGAGATCCTTATCGACTCATCGAGATCCCCTTTGTGCTGAAACCACTGCTTGTGGAGACACCACTGAAGAGCCCTCATGTGCCAGCGTGCATGAGTGACCAACAGAATTCAAGAAGCGAACAGACCGAGCAGACGAAAGACCTTGAGGACTGGAACAACCGCTCCTTCTTGAAACATTGGAATCAACGCCTGAATGTCCTGAATCCGCTGTGGCGGAGGAAAGGCTCGGTTCAATGTTGTGTCCAGTACTGCCCCTATGAACAGGAGGCGTTGAGAGGGCTCCAGGTGAGACTTGGGCACGTTTATCGAAAAGCCCAGACTGAACAACAACTGGGTTGACATCTGCAGGTGATGCAGCACGAGCTCCGGAGACTTGGCTTTGATCAACCAATCGTCCAGGTAAGGGAATACTGCTATTCCCTTCCTCCTGAGGTTCGCTGCAACCACCGCCATCACCTTCGTGAAGACTCGAGGCGCGGAAGTAAGACCAAAAGGAAGAACCGCAAACTGGTAGTGTTGCGACCCCACCACAAAACTGAGATACTTCTTGTGTGACTTGAGAATGGGAATATGGAAATAAGCATCCTGCAAGTCGACAGATACCATCAAATCCTCCTTGTTCAACGCCATAAGTACCTGTGCTAGAGTCAACATTTTGAATTTCTCCTGTTTGAGGAACCAATTCAAAATCTTCAGGTCCAGGATAGGCCTCAACCGACCATCCTTTTTGGGGATCAGAAAATACCTTGAATAACATCCCTGACCTCTCTCCTGCTCAGGAACCAACTCCACTGCACCTTTTGACAATAGGGATAGAACCTCCTGTTCTAACAACAGGAGATGATCTTCTGAACAAAAGGAAGGACGGGGAGGGAAGAGAGGGGGAATCTCCCGAAAGGGAAGGGCATGGCCTTTCCTCACCACACTGATGACCCAGGAGTCTGATGTTATCGACTCCCACATGGGAAGAAAAAGAGACAACCTTCCCCCTACAAGAGATACATGGGACGCAATGGTTAGAGGACTAGGGTTGCTTTCCCTGTTGCACCCCCCCCTGAGGAAGAGGTAGGGTGCTGCTGTTGGGTGGCCCCTCTAGTGCAGACTCTACCCCGCCCCCTAAAAGATCTGTAAGGGAGACTTGAGGGCTGCTGGCCTGCTTGCTGCGATCTCCCACGAAAGGACGCCCCTCGTCCAAATACTCCAAGACGTCTAAATTATCTAAAAGGGGTCGAAACAGCTTGCAGGCCCAAGGATTTTGCTGTTGCCCTAAACTCTTTAAAGCACTTTAACGCAGAGTCAGCTTTAGTGGCAAACAATTTATCGCCCTCAAAGGGCAAGTCTAAGAGAGTGGCTTGGACATCCGACGAAAATCCAGACGTACGCAACCAAGCATGACGTCTGGTAGCGATGGAGGTTCCCATGGCTCTAGCAACAGAGTCCGTGGTGTCCAGTCCTGATTGTATGACCTGCGTTGCCGCAGCCTGGGCATCCGTGAGGAGACCTTGCAAGTCTTGGGGCATATCAGGCAATGCTGCTTTAGCTGCATCCATTATAGCATGAATGTATCTACCCAGGATACACGTGGCATTTGCTGATTTAAGTGCCATACTGCAGGACGAGAATACCTTCTTTGCAGACTGCTCCATCTGTCTGGACTCCCTGTCGGATGGCACACCAGGGAAGGAGCCGGGAGCAGACCGCGACGAACAAGACGCCTGTACCACCAGAATCTCAGGAGACGGATGTTTGGAAAGTAATTCAGGGTCCCCAGGCGCTGATCTATACCGTCTGGCCACCAACCTGTTCACTGCCGACGAAGAAACAGGCTTTTTCCAAACCTCAACTATGGGATCCATAAGAGCTTCATTAAAAGGCAACAATGGATTCGCAATAGCAGTGGCAGGATGTAGCACCTCCGTCAGGATATTCGTTTTGACCTGTGCCATCGGAAGCGGGAGTTCTAAGAAATCAGCAGCCTTCCTAATGACAGAATGAAACGAGGCTGCCTCCTCTGAATACTCCCCTGGCGAGGCTAAATCCCACTCCGGGGAAGTATCCAGCCCACTGGCAGTGTCCGACCCCTGAAAGTCACCTAGGGGCTCCACAATGTCCCCTTCCTCAAGAAGCTGTCTCTGGTATTCTCTCTCCTCCAACAATCTGAGGGCCTTCCTCCGGGAACTCAATTTTGCCTCCAGCCCCGGCGTCAACAAAGAGTTGGCCGTCGTTGGAGAGCGGCGTCGAGAAGGTGTCACCACACGATCTCCGGACCCCTCCGGGAGATGGATCCATCGGCGCCGTGGACAATCGATCTCCACCTATCGACGCCATCCGACTTCGGGACGCCTCCATCTGTATAGACACCGGCATCGAAGGTCTTTCCACCGACGTCGACGGCTGCACTGCCGGTACCGGTGCCGGGCTAGTGTCTCCTGCCGGACACAATGGCATGAACGGCGTTGGTCTATAAGGAGCCGGAGCGCCTAAATTAAATGCCAAGGGACCAGTGGGGCCAGCCGGCGCACCACCTCCCGGCGCCATGCTCTGAAACATGGCAAACATGGCATTAAGGACTGCGGCTGGATCCGTCCCCAGAGCAGGGAAAGTAGGATACTCCTGAGGAGCCGGACACGGATCCTGGACATCCGGATGCGCCGGAGATGAGCGAGGACTTCGAGGCTCCACCACTTCAAAGTCCGACGGCGCCGGAGAAGACTGCAGAGTCGAAGGCTGAGGAGTCACCATTGGGCTGACCTCCCAGGACTTATGGCGCCGAGCAGATGGAGACCTTGACCTCGAACGGCTTCCTCTGGAACGACGCCGGGAATCGTGATGGCGCCGTTTCCTCTGACTCTTCACCGACTTCCCGGACAAAGACCTATGGTGACTCCTCTTCTCCTTTTTAGCTTTTGCTAAAAATAATTTGGCTTCACGCTCCTTCAGAGCTTTGGGGTTCATTTTCTGGCACAAACCACACTCCTGGACGTTGTGGTCCAAGCTCAGACACCATAAACAGTTGTTATGCGGGTCAGTGTCTGACATCCGACCTCCGCATTCTCCTCAAGGCTTGAACCCTGACTTCTTCGGAGCAGACATCCCGGAAAAATACAAAGCATCCCTTTCAACAGCAAACAATACAAGAGCTGGAGAAATAACCGTTATCGAAGGCACGGAAAAAGGGAACTGACGTCAGCACGCCGGCGAGGGCCTCTTATTGCCACAATGACGTCAGACGGAGCCGCGTGGAGTCGGGCAATTGTGACGTCCTCGCCGACGTGCAGATCTGGAAAGAAGTTTCCGTTGAATGCTGCGCATTGGGGAGAATTCCACCAGTGTATCCACCAGAAAAAGCGTAAGTAACTTGCTCTTTTCACTGATAATAATGAACACAGAATGGCCCCACCTGCATGTGGGTTCCCCGGAATACTTCTTTGTAGAGATTTTCTGATGTGAGAGGTAGCCTCCTCTATGTTGAACAGTCTGGTGACACTTCCATAAGCCTGTGATAGGACAGTTGTAACTGCATTATTTCTGCATAAAACGCTTTAGTCATATAATTACCATTATGTACCTAAACCACATTACAGCATTTAAAGTGTAAATGTGTCCTATAATGAAAGATTGCCTAAAATCCCTGCTGTAGCTCCAGATAAAGAATGAATGGAAAGGGGTTGTTAGGTCAACAGTGCATTACCTATACCCAATATACACAGCAGCCTTAAGACAGCCGGCAGCTTTAAGAAGACATGCTTCACTCTAACATCTCTCAAGCTGGAGTCTTAGCAAAGGATCCAAAACTTACCATTTTCAGGCTCCACTCTCTTCAGAAGTAACACTGATGATGAGATGGCACTCTTGAAATGTGAAATGGAAACCCTTTCAATGGTGGGTCTAGAGACACCAAAAGAACAAAGAAAATCTTTCAGACCCTACCAATGTCAGTTTTACCCTCAGAGGGTTCAAACCCCTCATTGGTATCCAAGTTGACCTCATTAACAATACCCAAAACCTTACCAGCAGCCTCAAAAGCACACGAAAGGACCATCTACCCCACAGCCTGCTCAAGGGGTAAACAGGCAACAGTATCCAAGCCATGAGTCCTTTCTTCCCCCAATTTGGTTACCCATGCCAGTAGGGGGAAGCATTTCTCATTATCTGGCAAAACATCCCACAAGACGATTGAGTTCTGAATATTGTACAAAATGGATATTGCTTCAGGTTCACGAGCCCTCCACCATCCATCTCCCATTGCTACGGTCGAAAGTCAACATCCTCTTACAGAAGAAGGCAGTGGAAGCTGTTCCTCACAGACAACAGGGAACAGGCATTTACTCCAGAAACTTTCTGGTGAAAAGGAAAGAAAAGAACAAATTCTGACCTATACGCAACCTCAACGAAGCAAACAAATGGATGTGGTGAGAAAAGGTCCAGATGCTGGTTCCCCAATTAATCCAAGGAGACTGGCTTTGATCCATCGACCTACAAGATGCATATTATCATATTCCAATAGCTACAAAGTATTGCAGGTTCTTGAGGTTTGTTGTGGGGTAGGACCATTATCAGTACCAAGTACTTCCATTTGGCCTAAAGTCAGACCCAGAACATTCTCAAAGTACATGGCAGTAGTGGCGGCCCATCTCAGGAAACACCAAATCCTCATCTACCCATATGTTTTGCTTTCCTTCTCTTATCTTTTGACCGAGCTGACAAAACTTCTCTGGAGTGCACTTCTAGTTTAAAGAAGACATTTATTATTATTATTACTTCAGCACGAGGTTCCTGAAAGACGAGATTAGTAGGTTGGAAGCACACGTTTAAAAGTAATCGCAGCAATGAAAGCAAAATATATCAAAGTACTTCTCAATTGCAATGTACACAGCAAATACATGTGATTATATTATAGCATAACTTCAAAGCAAAGAATAAAGTCAAAATTTCATCACCGTAGGTCCTATCACTGCTTGTCATCCTTCTCGTGTCTTTAAGTTGATGACTCCTGTTCAACTGCGAGAAGGAGATTTTCCACCCAAATGGAAGGCCAGGCAGCTGACGTCCGCTCCTGACTGAAGTCCTAGAGAATCTCCCCTCGTTGCTGCCCAGGACCACTGTAAAAAGCCTGGCCCCTTCCACTCAGACCTGGGAAATAAAACAAGCCATTGGAGATTGGCCAGATCTCCTAAGTCTCTCCTCTTCCCAAGGCTGAGCAGAAAGGAAAACATCAAATATACGCTCTCTTATCACGTTAGGGTTCATGTGAATTAAATTTGAAAAACAGAGCTTGGTCTGCCATGTGAAAAAACACAGCTCATCTGCAATGTCTCAACTGCAATGTCTAACTCCACGTTAAAGCCAATAGGCAGCTAACCTAAATACCAAATGTAATGTCTACTGCCATGTTAAAGCCAATAGGCAGCTAAACTGAATACAGAATGTAATGTCTAATGCCACGTTAAAGCCAATAGGCAGCTAAACTGAATACAGAATGTAATGTGCTCTTGACGAACATTGAACAACTAATATGCACAGTGGTGAAACACAAAGTCATTGGTCAAACACAATTAATGACATATTACCATACCTAGACGATTGGATAATAAAGTTGTCAACATCTCAGGAAGCCCAACTTCATTAAACTGGACCTGCAATCTCCTTCAACGGTTCAACCTCAGCAAATCTATCTGGGATCAAACCTTGTGTTACTTGGGAGCCTCTATCGACACCAAACAAGCAAGAGTGTGTCCTTTGGAGGAGAGACGTTTATCAATCCTTCAGAAGTGTCACTCTCTCATGAAAGTCTGTTATCCAACGGTGAGGGCAATGTTGTCTCTTCTCTGCTACATCTTTCTCACACTGAATACCCGTCTCCACATGCGACCTCTCCAAGAATGTATTGAGGACCAGTGGGACCAACTGATGGGCAACTGAGAAGACAGGATAAAACTATCCCTTCATGCGAAGCAGTCCCTGAAATGGGGGTGTTCTCCAGCCAACCTGCTTTGAGGAATGCCATTTTTATAAGCATATTCCCCCTGAAACAATAGTGACGGATACATTGCTTCATCCCCAAATTCAGGGCAAGTAGTCAGAGAGAGAAATAAACTACAACATGAATCTCCACGAACTACGCGCAGTCCATCTGGCGCTAAAAGTATTTCATCCATCATTCACAACCCAGTCCCTACTTGTTCAGACAGACAATATAATTACCATGTACTACCTCAACAAGCAGGGAGGAACAAGGACCAGACCCTTGACTCTTGAGGCCCAGAAGATCTGGAAGTGGCTCATAGCCATGGAACTAACAATCACAACAACACACCTTCAAGGTGTCCAAAATGCTCAGGCAGACGCTCTGAGCAGAGTTCTACAAGAAAACAACAAATGTGTCTTACATGACAACATCGTACAAAACATCTTCAAGCTCTGGGGCACTCCAGCCTTTGACTTTTTCGTCACAGCAGAAAACAATGCCAAAGCTTCACCTCAAGATTCTTCGAGCCAGGGACACTGGGGAATGCCCTGTGGATCGACTGGTCTGGCACATTTCTTTCCGCCTTTCCGCCAATTCCCCTGATTATGTCAGTCCTTATAAAGCTTCCCCACTCAAGAGTCAAGATTATCCTAATAACTCCAGAGTGGCACTCCAATTGTGGTTTACGGACCCTTTTCACTAGTCAGAGCATTCACATCTCCAGCTGCCATGCAGACCAGACCTGCTAATGAAATTTGGTGGCCAGATGGTGCATCCGAACCTCTCCTCCTGGAGTCTGGCTGCATGGCTCTGAACTAGTGCAGTACAGACATTTGAACCTGCCACAAGACTGCATGGAGATCCTCAAGGAGGCTAAGCAGCCTTCTACCTGTTCCGCATATGCCTTCAAGTGGAAGAGATTTTGCATTTGATCTGTTTCCAAGAATGTGGACCCCACAACTTGTCAAGAAGGTGTAATTCATCCATACTTGCTACGCTTGGCAAAATCTGGTGTGCAATTCTCTTCAATAAAGGCTCACAAGGCAGCTCTCACTACCTACAGAAAATGTCCTTCAGAAACCTCTTTTTTTCAAAATCCCTGTAATAATGGACTTCCTAGAAGGGTTGAAGAAGGTTTTGTCTCCCATTAGGCATCCTTCATGTCCCTGGCAACTCAACTTAGTCCTTTCATGACCTTTGCAGGACCCTTTCGAGCCCATTCCAAAGCTTCCCTGCAAGATCTTTGTTAGAAAACAGCTTTCCTTGTAGCATTAACATCAGCCCACAGGGTTAGCGAGATCCAAGCATAATGGTTTCACAAATTATACACAGTCTTCCACTCTAACAAAGTGGTCATGAGGACTCACCCTAAATTCCTCTCTAAGGTTGTTTCAGATTTCCATGTCAACCAGACCATCTCATTACCAACATTCTTTCAGAATCTTTACTTCAGCTGAATTCTTTCAGAATGTTTACTTCAGCTGAAAGAACACTTCATTCCCTAGATGTGAGGAGAGATTTAAAATGTTATCTCGATAAGATATGTGACATCCGCAGATTGAACCAAATATTTATCCACTATGGTCCAGTCTGTACAGGATTAGCCACTTCTAAACAGTCCATTTCCCAATGGGTAGTTTCCTGTATCCTGTTGTGCTATCAAAAAGATAACACAACACTAACAGCTATACTAAAAGCTCACTCCATTGGAGTAAAGGGGCTACTGTGGCTTCAATGAGGAAAACCCCTATAGCGGATATTTGGAAGGCAGCCACGTGGAGATCTGTTCACACGTTCACCAACGCACTACTGCCTGCACTCGGATGCTAGAGCGGATGCTCATATAGGACAGACCTCCTTCAGAAATCTACTTGCTTAAATGGCTAACTTACTCATTCCTCTGTCTTCTGCACCATTCTTAGTAGGGATGGGCTTACTGCTCTCTTCATCCTTATGACTATCAGTGGACTTTCCATACAAGAGAAGGAACTGTTTCTTATCTGTAACTCCAGTCCTCTCGTAGAGGAATCTCCATTGAAGTCATAGGCAACCCTCCTCCTCCCCAGTGGAGTGGACAGAGGTAAATATGAGCCATGCATATCATACACACATCGCCTCAAAAAGAACTGAAGCAATGGCCACCTGCTGAACATGATGGCTTACTGGTGGTCTCTAGGTTCTTAAAGGCACAGTCCTTCTAGCCCTAAAGCAGGGTGCACTATACTGTATGTAAGGACATAGCTGCATTAGCACTATGCCCCTGCTGTGTCCTTGCCAAACCCGGGGCACAGTAAGTGACCAGAGCAGCCATTTGAAATGTACGTCCTTAGTAAATGGTACTTAGGTACCCAGGGCATGGGGTACTAAGGGTAGGCCCCTGAGCACTGCAGGCCCCTGAGCACTGCAGCACATAATGTGCAACCCTCAAGGGCCATGCATCCAGATACACCCAGCACTGCCATTGCAGACTGAGCGTCCTGGTGCAATCCCAAAATGCAAACTCAACATGGCACGCAGCCTGTGTGCCCTGTCTACTATACACTGCATGCAATATAGGTAAGTCACCCCTCTGGCAGGCCTTCTAGCCCTAAAGCAGGGTGCACTATACTGTATGTAAGGACATAGCTGCATGAGCACTATGTCCCTGCTGTGTCCTTGCCAAACCTGGGGCACAGTAAGTGACCAGAGCAGCCATTTTAAATGTACGTGCTGGACACTGGCCAGTATGAGTTTCCCACCTACATGATGGCTACTCTAAACCCTGAGTTGTTTGATATTAAACAACTCAAAAAGATAAACCCAAACTGGTACCAGTATTGGATGTATTACCAAATGTACAGAGGGGTCACCTTAGAGGTGCCCCCTGCAAAAGCTAACTACCCTGGCATGGTTGCTGGCCGGTCCTATGCAGCCTGCCACCACCAGATAGGATTTTGGGGAGAGAGCTATTGCTGTCTTGGGCCAGAGAACAAAGCCTTTCCTGTGCAGAGGTGCTACCCCACCTCCCCCAGGAATGTGCATAGCCCTGCCTAGGAGCTTCAAAGGGCTTACCCCCTTGAAACTTGACCCCCAAGCCTGCTGCTAACAGCAGATGGCCTCCCAAATTGCAAACCCCCACTTTTTGTCTGTGCAACGGCAAGAAAACACACAAAGAACAGGAGGAGTTGTCAGCCCCTGTTTGCACCACCCCTAAGGTGTTGCATGGAAGGTGACCTCTCCATTTAATTTTCTTCCATCATGCATGGAAGAAAAATAACCAGTCTGGTGTATGGAGGTGACCTCAGCCCACAGGAAGTGGCCACTTAGTGGGTGTAGCCACCTTCAGGTAGATGACCCATTGGTCACTACTAGGTACCCTCTAAAACACCCACTAAATCAGTATTTAGTGGGCATCCCGAGTCCAAGAAATCAGATTCTAAGCACACAAGAAGACCAGCCACAAAGAAGACCCAAGGCTTGAGAACTGAATACTTGCTCCACAAAGAAAAGGCGAGAAACCCTGCCTGCTGCACCCAGAACTTGACAGCCGGTGCTGAGGGGTTGCTTGGACATCGGACGGACTCTAGAAACCCCCAGAGGACCTCCATGCTTTGAAAATCGCCACAGAGCTCCCTCCAGAGTGAAGGCTTCACTCAACAACCACAAGGAACCAACAAGCTAGGGAGGTCCACCTCACTGACCAGCTGCTAACCATCGAACTGGATGCCCCAGCCAGACCAAACTTCACACCATGGACTGCAGGACAACACCTGCCAGTGGGCCGAGTTTGGTGGCACTGTGCTCTTCTGTGGCCGAAACGTAACATTGTGCTTGGTAGTGGTCACTTCACGTTGGAAAGTCAGACAGTCCACACCATGGGCTGTGAAAGGACCAAGTGGAAGCCCCAGTCAAGGGACTTCAGAAACCACCAGGACCTCCCACCAGAGTGCCACTGCGTACCTGTAAGCGACCCTCAAACCGACCTACCTCCTCCTTCTAAGGGTCTCTTTGTGCACAGCTCCTGGCTCACTGATTCGCTCAGCATCCGGCTGCTCTGTGCCCTGCACCAAAGAACCAGCTGAGCTCTAAGGGTCACCCACCCCTTGCAACCTCGACACTTCAAGAGAACCCCCAGGATTCACTTTTAAGCTTACCTTTGCAGTGCTTTTCCAAGTGGTCCCCCTCAGTGGCCCTGCACCTGCTCCAGAGACCTTTTCCAGCTGTTCTTGCGGAACCAGGAGCCACCTGAACTTCTTCAGCTGGCACAGTGTGCCCACCAATGGCCTCGACCAACCTGCAAAAGAAGAACTTGGTAAACGCACTGCCTAATTTTATATGTAATTTTAAAGCATATCAACCATTGCTTCCTGTGGTGCTAAATCACGCACAAAAAGACTAATTTTATTAAACTTCAAAAATACATAACTTAAAAAGTACTTAACATATTTTGTTGATTTTGGTCTTAAATAAAACCTTTATAAAAATCTGAAGTATTTTTGTAAATTGGTCTTGAGTTATCCTTTTGAGTGTGTGTCTTGCTTTATTGATACTGTGAGTATAACAAAATGCTTTGCACTTCTCCAAGATTAGCATAACTGCTCGACCAAGGTACTATAACAATTAAAGCATTAGGGGCCAGATGTACGAAAGGATTTTACCCATTCTGTGTCTATGGGAAAAAGCTTTCGTACATATGGCCCTAGGTGATCTAGTTTTTACCTCTTTAAACCAGCATGTGGTTGCCTGGCCCCTCTACACAGTGTTCCTCGTTTTGCACACTACATAGAGGGCCAGCCTCCTACAACGACTTCAGTGGAGATTCCCCCACGAGAGAACTGGAGTTACAGGTAAGAAACTGTTCCTTCCACCTGAGAAAGCAAGCAGAAAGATGGACATAGTTAGTAGAAAATCTGTGGATCTTCTGCCACAACTCTCAAGACTGTCAGTGATTCTGCACTACTAGAAAGAAATGATAAACCTTATGAGAATCATTATAAATATTTGCAAGTAACTTACCCAAAGATAGAAAAACTGTTTCATAGAACTTTTATATGCAGGTCAACAGGTCTCAAACCAAATTATAAATGCTACTGTTGCTGCAAATCTAGCACTGACAAATTACTGTCACAGTATCTATATCAAACGATCTTACTGGGTTCATCTCACAACCTTAAGGTCAAATGGGCAACACAAAAATGTAAATCTTCTACTTACAGGATCCATACTCTTTGTTTCTCATGCGTATGAGAAAATGGAGAGTGTGAAGAAAAAGTTGGAGATGCTTAAAGCAGTAGGACTGGAATTAAAAAAAGCAAGGCCATCAATCATGGCAGCAACATCAGAATTCAGGACAACCATACAGAGACAAAAATAAACAACCTAAACAACTTTACAGAGACCCAATACAGTCCATCTAGTTCTCAACAAAATAAGAAATGAGAGAAACACTCCATCTGCACTGTTTGCCACTCTAGAGGGAGGTAGTGTACCAAAACATCCGGAGGACTGGAGAAAAATCACAACAGGAAATGGGTTTTATAGATTACATAGAGCGGGCACTCTCTTCAAAATAAAGTCTTGATTTAGAGTTTGGCAGAGGGATTACTGGGTAACAAGAGTGACGGATATGCTGTCCACTGAAATTTAAATCCCCTTATATGGTAACAGAGTAACTCCTTCGCCAATCTGTATATCAGGCCCTACGTCTCATCCATCCTTAATTCCATCAGAAAGGGCTCCACAACATCAGCTACCTCTATTAGAAATAGAGGTATCATCACTTCTCCCAAAACAAACAACAGAAATAGAATCAGTTCCTCTATCACAAAGGGTATCCATTCAAGATATTTTTTGATTTCCAAAAAGGGCTCTAAGCAATAATTTGGGCCAGTATTAGAGCTGTAAAAGGCCATCACATGTATCAAACATCAAAAATTCAAGATGTTGGCACTTCATCAAATCTATCCACATCTCATGAAGGGAGACTGGATGTGCTCTGTGTCCCTAAAAGAGACTTATTTTCACATTCCGATTACTTGAAAACACAGAAAGTTTCTCTGATTTCTGGTTGGCAAAGCCCACTACCAGTGCAAACTTTTTTTCTTTTGGCCTCAGATCCGCCAAAGAACTTTAAAAAAAATGCATGGCAGTAGTAGCTGATTTACCTCACAAGAAATGGATTTTCACCAACCTGTATTTAGATTACTGGTTAATAGAAGCTCCTACAGCAAGTCAGGTGCATAAAGACTTCACCTACACTATTAAATTATTAAACTACTTGGGGCAGCAATACATCTGTAAAAATATAACATAGAACCAATTCAAGTACTATCCTATCTGAGAGTGTCGCTAAATATAACAGGAAAAGTGCATCTGTCGGAGGAAAGAGCATTTCCATTTTTCAAAACTGAGTAAAGCTACTGTGTGTTGTGAATCCAACAGTAAGAAAAATGTCTTTGCTCCTAGGTTGCATGACCTGTTGCATTTTTCTGATACCCAACGCTTGTCTCTACATAAAACCTCTACAACAGTGTTTAGAAGATAAATTGACACAAGAACAAGAAGAATGGGAAGACAGGATTGTCTTGAATCACCAAGTTTGCCAATTCTTCCAGCGGTGGCTAAACATTTCAAATCTACTCAAAGGCATTGCATTCCATCAGGATCTTCCAACACAGGCAATAGTGGCAGATGCGTCGCTATTTGGCTGGGTTGCCCTCGTAGAAGATCCAACAGTTCAAGGCCTAGGGTCTCCTCAGCAACAACTTTATCAATTCATTGTTCTCTAACTCAAAGCATGCCGTTTCATCTTCAGAGCTTTCCATCCAGCTCTATTCTCAAACAGACTGCTAGTACAAATGGACAATACCACTACAATGTACTATTTGAACAAACAGGGAGAAACAAGATTGAGGACACTTGCTAGAGGAAAAAGCTATTTCACTTCAAGCAAAAAGGAGATTTCCTCAGCAGACAATTCCATGAGAACCATAAATGAGAAGCCAACATCAAAGTTTTGTAAACCATTTTCTTAGATTGGGGTTTCTGTCAAATAGATCTGTTCACGAACAAACAAAATTAAAAATGCCAAAATTATGGATCCAGAGAATGGGATCCAAAAATCGATGAGAAATGTATTTTTGATTAACTGGTCGAACAGATTTCTTTACACATTTACACCAGTTCCTTTAATACCAACACTAATCATCAAATGCAGAAGTTCTCCTTTGACTATTATCCTGATAGCTCCAGAGTGACAGAACAAAGGTGGTACCCAGAGCTGCTTCACCTATTGCTTGAACCTCACAGGAAACTACCATGCAACCACAATATCCTGTCTAGGATGTGGTCCATGATCCAATCCAATCCAATCCAAATCCAATCCTGGATTTAGCCGTTGAATTTGGCAGCATGGCTACTGAGGTCATACAATATGGACATTTAGATTTACATCTGGACTGCATAAAAATAGTCAAAATAGCAATGAGGTCATTCTTCCTTATGTTTTTCACATTTAGCAAACGTAAGACTGTTATTTTTCTACAATAAAAGTGCACCTGGCTGCTATAACAGCATTAAGAAAAGGCTAAAATCAGAAGTCTTCAAAAACTTTTTGGAAGGACTTAAGAAGGTCTACCCTGTAATCAGAAAGCCTGCTCCTCCATAGGAGGTGAATTTGGCCCTCGATTTGAGCCTATTCATAAAGATATATTGTAGCATCTTGTGTGGGAATGTGACGTTTTGGTTGCATTACTTCAGCTAGGAGAGACAGTGAACTAAAAGCCTTATTATCCACTGACTCCTACTTGATTTCCCATCACAAAAGGGTAGTTTTATAAAGACACGCTTAGTTTCTTCCTAAAGTCGTCTCGGAATTCCATGTAAATCGAATAATTTCTCTCCCTGTTTTTGTCCCCAACCCTTGTTCACCAGCAAAGAGATTTCTTCATACTTTAGACTTTAAGGGCGTCTCAAAGTTTTTTTTAGATAAAACTAAACCAGTTAGAAATACAGTACATCTTTTTTCATAAATGATGGCCCTTTACGTACCAATTTTAGCATCCTCCAAACAACCCATAGCCTGTTGGATTGTGAAGAAGAAGCTCCAGCACCTCAGATTTTCTACTGCACGTCGTGCTAGGGAGTTTCCTGAGAGCTCTGCTCTTTCTTCACAACTTTTCAACAACATTTTCTCTCAGAGAAACTTATCTGACTTGATTGGTCAACTATTTTTCAACAATGTCTGACAAGGAGAAGAGGGGTCTTTTCAGAGACTGCAAGACTTGTGGAAAAAAAAGGCTTCATTCTGAAGACCCTCACCAGGATTGCATTTACTGCCTCTACCCAGACCATTCAGCCAAAGACTGTAAGGTTTGTCGTACCTTTTCCTCTAAGACTCTAAAGGATAGGGAAGGCAGATTACTGATATGGCTGCAGAAACTAAAACACAGAGAAAATCTAGTTTCTGACTCTGAGAGTGATGACTCTTCAACATCTAAAAGATAATCAAAGAGGGCGAGATCAGACACAAGATCTCCCTCCCAACTCTCAAGGAAAGCCCACAAAAAGACTGCCTCAGGGTCTTATAAGGGCCGCAGCCCATCTTCCTCTCCTCAGAAATCTTCCAGAAAAGGGGAGAGAGGTTATTCTAGCAGTTCAGAGAGGCACAAAAAGTCTTCCTCTGTACCTCCATCTGTGCCTTTTAAGAAGCCATCCTCTGTTACTGCGAAAAAAACACCGTCGACGACAGATTCATCGTTGACGGTACCGTCGGTGAGTGCTTTTCCGACGCCGACATCAAGTTCTACATTTCCACCATTGACGGCTCGGCCGACGACAACGTTGACAACGACAGGTACCCCACCGTCGACGAGAACTGCATCTACGGCATCAGCGTTGACCACCATCTACACATCGTCATCGTCGACGGCTCTGATGTCAGTGTCAGCTCTACCATCGTCGACGACCTCGTCGACGGTAGACTCGTCGACGAGACTTTCTTCCATAAAAATCTCCGTGCGTTCAGCACCTACGACACCGCCCATGACGAAGTCTATATATACGCCGTCGACGAGGGAAAAACATAAAAAAATGGTGGAAAAACGAATGCCAACACATACATCACCTAGTAAGGTGTCATCCCTTGTTCCAGTGCACCTTTTAGAGGGAGATGAAGACTCAGACGATGAGGAGCCATTTGGAGCAGCCCATAGTCCATCCCAATTAAACATGAAGTATCAGGAAGAAGAGGAGTATGCTGAATCCTATGACCCTCAATTTTATGGAGAACAACAGCAATACCAACAGGGAGCATATATTCCATCCTCCTTATTGTCTGACCTCAGAGCGATGTTGGCTGACTACAGCAGGTGTTTTCCCCCTCCAGGGGAACAAACTCCTCCATCGCCCGTCTCTGGGGTTACCACTCCACGTCAGAGACCTACTTCTTTACCTCTCACGAATGTGGCTACTCCAGATATGACACTTCCTCAGGATACGGACATCTCAGAGGGAGATCAGGAAGAAGGGGAGCTCCTGGACACTCATTCCAAGTGGGATGAATACATCATCCCTGCTCCTCCTTCTCCTTTTCAATCTAAGGTGCAGTCCCCACCAGAAGACAAAGGAGGGTTTCACAATCTCCTAGAAAGAGCTGCCAAACGTTTTGCTTTGCCAATGCCAACCAAGCAAACAGACTGTTTCCTCTACGACTTTAAGGAGCCTTTCCAGAAATCCGTGCGCTCTATCCCGATGGTTAACTATCTGTGGGAAGAGGGTCTAAAGGTCATGCATAATCCGGCTACAGTTACAGCAGTACTGCCTCGCTTAGATAAAAAGTACAAACCACTGGACGATGCACCAGTATGTCTAACTGGACACCCCCCTCGGATTCAGTGGTAGCTCAAGCAGCACAAAGAACATCCAAGAATCCTTCTGCCCCGATTTCCGCACCCCCAGACAAAGAGGGTAGACGGTTAGATAATATTGGTAAAATATTTTCCTCTATGGCTAGCCTAGTGGTAAGAGCTGCCAACTCATTGGCTGTATTGGCTAGGTTTGATAGGCAGCTATGGGCGGACATTTCACCTTATATTAGCCAGTTGTCGGAAGATACAAGATCAGAGGCAAACAAAACTGTGTAGGAGGGTCAGCGCACGTCTGCAGAACTTATTGACTGTGCAAAGGACATAGCAACCGCTGCTTTTCGTCAGCTCGCTGGTGCAGCTGTTCTTAGAAGGCAAGGTTGGCTTAAAGCTACCTCTTTCCGTCCAGAGGTGCAGAATAAGATCTTGGACTTACCTTTTGATGGCCAGGCGTTATTTGGAAAACATATTGATGACGCCTTACAATCCATTAAGTCGGACACAGACACAGCAAGGTCACTAGGGACCGTGCAATATCGAAAGCCTTCCTTTCGAGCTAGAGGGCGTGGCCAACCTTCATACAGAGGAGGATATCATCAGTACAGATATTCCACCTATCCTTCCTCTTCCCAACAATACCGTCAGTACTACCCACAGAGGTAGCTGCCGCAACCAGCCTATGGTAAACCTGGGGGTCGAGGACGCTCAACCCGCCCGGCCCAAGATTCGGCTCGGAGAGCCTGATGCATCCGAGGCTCCGCCTACATCCAATTCCCCTCCTTTCAGTCTGGGCGGAAGGATATCCCTATTCCTCAAACAATGGCAAACCATCACATCAGACAAGTGGGTCCTCCAATTAGTGAAACGGGGCCACACTTTATAATTCACCCAACTGCCGCCCTCCAATCCCCCCCGCAGGAGATCGACAAAATGCGTCTCAAAGGAGCAATAGAGAAGGTGCCTTGAACTCAGCTGGGAAGATGATTTTATTCCAGGTTCTTCCTCATTCGTAGAAAGTGGAAGGATTGGAGGCCGATCCTCGATTTACGGGAACTAAATACCTACTTAAAAAAGCAATCATTCTGTATGATCAGCCTACAAGACGTCCTCCTGCGCCCCAACCAGGGAGATTTCATGCCTACACTAGACCTGAAAGATGCATACTTCCACATTCTCATCCACCCTGCCCACAGAAAATACCTGAGATTCACCGTAGCCGGCAGCCATTTTCAATTTTGTGTCCTTCATTTCCCGGAATATTTACCAAATGTCTAGCACCAATCGCAGCCTTCCTCAGAAGGAGAAAACACCAAATTTTTCCATACTTAGAGGATTGGCTGATAAAGGCAAAGACCTACGCAGGAGCGCGCAGATCAACAAAAAAGTGTGTTTCCTTACTAACCAACCTCAGACTCACCATCAACTGGGAGAAATCCAAACCTCTACCAGCACGCAGTAATACCTTTCTAGGGGCAAAACTGGACACACAATCCACCATGGCATGTCCCACATTAGAGAAGCAACAAAGGTTACTGAAACTAACAAGTTCTATACAAAAAAGAAGCTGGGTTACTGTCCGTCTGTTCAAGTCTCTGCTGGGCATGATGTCATCATGCATACCTCTAGTTCCACTATGCCGTCTAAAGATGCGCCCCTTACAGGAGCAACTGAATCGCCAATGGCTCCAGGTTTCAGGGAGTTTCAAGGATCAGATACACATAACTCCAACAATACTCAGGGCTCTGAGATGGTGGTCTCTAAGGCATCATCTATCAATCGGCCTTTCGTTCCTACAGCAGCCGGCTCTGTGGACCATCACTACGGATGCATCCCTGAAAGGCTGGGGAGCCGTGCTACAGGATCTTCAAGTAAATGGCAAGTGGCCACCGCAACTGGCAATGATGCATATCAATTGGCTGGAGCTCAGAGCAGTGTACCTTGCCCTACAGGCTTTTCTCCCCAAGATCTCAGGATCGCAAGTGGTAATAAAAACAGACAACACCACAACAATGCATTACCTCAACAAACAAGGAGGCACAAGATCTCTCACTCTCTCCAGAGAAGCCCAAACAATTTGGAATTGGGCCTCGCAGCAAGGCATCACACTCTCAGCTGTGCATTTGCCGGGAATAAACAACAAGACAGCAGATGCACTCAGCAGGCAGAAGTCAAGCTGCCACGAGTGGGAGCTGGACCAGTCAATAGTGGACCACATCTTTTCCCAGTGGGGAACACCAACAATAGACCTGTTTGCAAACAAACACAACGCCAAATGCCAGTTCTTCACACGTTGGCATCACCAAAAGGGATCTTGGGGGAATGCATTTTGATAGTCTGGTCAGACACCTTTGCTTACGCCTTTCCTCCAATTCCATTGATCCCACGAGTCCTCACGAAGATGAAAGCAGAGCCGTGCACTCTGATATTGATAGCTCCGTATTGGCCGCATCAACACTGGTTTGCGGAACTTCTTCTTCTGTCAATCAAGCCTCACATTCCGCTGAAGCCGTTACTCCAATTGTTAACAATGAACAAAGGGCAGGTATGGCACCCGGATCCGAAGTTGATGCGTTTGTCAGCATGGCTGCTGGGCACAGGGAGTTCGCACATTTGAATATTCCACAGGAGTGTAGGGATATCTTGTCAAAAGCTAGAGCGGATAGCACCAATAAGGCTTATTCTGGTAAATGGAAACGATTCTGTGTCTGGTGTCATCAGCGGCAGGTTGACCCATTAGCTTCACCACCAGAGGAAATATTATCGTACTTATTGCAGTTAGCTCAAGCTGGCCTGGCACATTCTTCCATTAAAGTTCACCTAGCAGCAATAGCAGCATACAGACGTTCGGATGCTTCACCCTCACTCTACTCCTCTCGTCTGATCAAGAGGTTCTTGAAAGGGCTTTTCAGAGTTTTCCCTCCTTTCAGACCACCACCTCCTTCGTGGAACCTAAATATCGTCTTAGCACAACTGATGAAACATCCGTTTGAGCCAATCCATTGTGCTTCTCTCAAGTTCCTTTCGTTAAAAGGTTGCTTTATTGGTAGCTCTCACATCAGCCAGACGAGTCAGCGAGGTGCAAGCCCTCTCCATTCAAGAGCCATTCCTACAGCTTAAACACAACAGACTGCTAATGCGGACTAATCCACATTTTATTCCAAAGGTTCCTTCAGACTTTCACCACAATGAAACTTTAGTCTTCATATCCTTTTTTCCTCATCCATCTACTCCGGCAGAGAGGGCATTACACTCCTTAGATTTTAAAAGATGTGTTCAATTCTATTTGGACAGAACTAAGGGGGTCATTCTGACCCCGGCGGTCAGAGACCGCCGGGGCCAGGGTCGGCGGGAGCACCGCCGACAGACCGGCGGTGCCCCGCAGGGCATTCTAACCGCGGCGGTTCGGCCGCGGTCAGATGCGGGAAACCCGCGGTCTCCCGCCGGTTTCCCGCTGCCCTGCAGAATCCTCCATGGCGGCGGAGCGCGCTCCGCCGCCATGGGGATTCTGACACCCCCTACCGCCATCCTGTTCCTGGCAGGTCTCCCGCCAGGAACAGGATGGCGGTAGGGGGTGCCGCCACTGACACTGAAATACGCGACGGGTGCCACTGCACCCGTCGCACCTTCCCACTACGCCGGCTCAATTCTGAGCCGGCGTCCTCGTGGGAAGGTTGATTTGCCCTGGGCTGGCGGGCGGCCTTTTGGCGGCCGCCCGCCAGCCCAGGGCAAATCCCAAAATACCCTCAGCGGTCTTTCGACCGCGGAGCGGTATTTTGGTGGGGGAACTTTGGCGGGCGGCCTCCGCCGCCCGCCGAAGTTAGAATCACCCCCTAAATCTTTTCAACGCTCTAATCAGCTATTCATAGCATACAGTGCTCCTAGAAAAGGCCATCCACTCTCCAAGCAGAGTATTTCCAGATGGATTGCCTCAGCCATTCGCTTCTGCCATCAAGCAGCGGGTAAACCTCTGCACTCATCTGTACATGCTCACCCCACAAGGGCAGTCTCTTCGTCAGCAGCGCTGTTCGCCGGAGTTTCCCTACAAGACATTTGTAGGGCAGCAACATGGAGGAGCTGTCATACATTCACAAAGCACTACTGCTTGGAATCTCTATCTCAGGGAGAGGTAGCAGTGGGTCAAGCAGTTCTCAGGAATCTCTTCAGGTGAAGGTGAGCCATCTCTTCTCCGTCCCTCCATCCTAGAACAGGTATGCACATTGTTTATTGTTTATATCCTTTATATTCGCTTACAGAGTTAAAAAAAAAAAAAAAAAAAAGAAAGTAAACAAAAGAAAAGAGAACAATGTGACAGACAGATAAGTGAACATTGTTAATGATAGTATTCATATTCCATACATGCTTCGGGATATTATTTGTTGTATGTCGATCTAGATTTATATATGTATATATGTATGTATGTATATATATATATATATATATATATATATATATATATATATATATATATGTGTGTGTATATGTGTTGATATATATATATATATACATATATATATATATATATATATATATGTGTATGCCTTTATAGTTACATAGATTTATATACATGTATATACTGATGTTTTATTTATGAACATGTTTTCTATCAGATATGGTTATTATGGTACAATGTGCATAACTACTGCTCTCTACTCTGATTCAAGCATGTGAATCTATGAAAGTTCCAATACTGGAGTAAGAAAATAAGTTACTTACCCGTAACTGTAGTTCTCCAGTATTAGAATCTTTCATAGATTCACATGCGACCCACCCACTTCCCCGGAGAAGCTCACTTCACCTTTGTCTCTCTCTCTCTTTTTCCTATCTTTAACACACTTGTGCTTGGAGGATCTGAGGTGCTGGAGCTTCTCTCTGGAGGGTTCTGGAGGGTGCTGTCGCCTAATTGGTGGATACTCGGGTTTGGTCCTTTTCACAAAATGACTCTGATAGACTGTTAAAGTGAAGAGGCCTAGGGCCTTTCTTTGTTAATATATCTTAACACTACTTGTGCAGTTTATACCGGGGGCTCCCATCTCGACGATGGGGAATGATTCAAGCATGTGAATCTATGAAAGATTCCAATACTGGAGAACTACAGTTACAGGTAAGTAACTTATTTTCTTAAATGATTTACTCAGATTTCTCACATTCTTTGCAAGCCTTACTTGTATGTAATTGTTTTCCTTGTTTTGGATTAACAGTAGCAAATTGGGGATATGCTTGCTACTCCCTTCTACGTTCATGACTATCAGTGAGAATCTTATGATGCTGAAGGAAATGTTACTCACATGCATCCTGCATCGTAGGTATTTTCACTAAAGTCATAAACCACCGTCCCTCTTCCCTGGATGTCAATGTAATTCAATAGAATACAACACCATACAGAGTTCTCTTTGAGATAGCATATTCTCTTGTTCAAAAAGAACTGAGCATGTGGGGCAAAATGCTGAGATAGTGTATGCTGAGTAATGGGAGCCCCAGGCTGTCTCAAAGTTACAGTATATCTTGTGTACAGTTAATGCACTTTTGACCTGACAGGCACTTTTCTCTTCATTTCATCTCTGTAGCTACAGCAGGGTTTTTAGGCTATCTTTCCTATTAAGACACGTTTCCACTTTATATGCTATGTGTTTTAGATTTATAATAGTAATTATATTATTATAGCCTCATACCCAGACAAAATGCAGTCCAAGCTGCCCTGTCACAAGCTTATAGAGGTGTCGCCAGACGGTTCAGCATTGAAGTGGCTTCCTCCAGCGTCAGAAAATATGTATAAAAAGTGTCCTGGGGTTCCTGCATGCAGGCAGGTCTATTCTACATTCATATGTCTAGTGAGAATACCTGGGATGCAGACCTAGGTTTACATGTGAATAACATTTCCTTCAAACCCAGAAAGACAGAGTCACTTTGTGAGCAAACCCCTTGATTCATTCCTAAGGTGCTCAAGGAGTTTCATCTCAATAAACAAGTTGTTTCAGAGACTTTCTTGGAGAAAGGAATTACGAAGGTGTAAAGAGTGCTGAACATCATAGTTGAATATAGGTGTCTTAGGTTTTACATTGTAGAAAACAAGGTTTTTCCAAAACCTACCAGCTGTTGCTCCCCTTCAGACAGCCACAAAAAAGTCCGTCATTATCCAAACAAGGGATAGTCGATTGGAGAGAAGTGTCACTTACTGCCACTTGAAACCAGGCTAATCTCTAATGTCACAGCACATTCTGCAAGGAAATCCCAGCTTCAACAGCCCTTTTCACAAAAGTATCAACAGCGGACACATACACCTTTATAGAGCATTACTTCCAAGCAGTGAACACATAGCAATGTGGCAGGTGCTTCTGCAGCAGCTTTTTCAATAAGTTAGCCTTTGTTTTCTGTTAACCCGCCACCAACTTTTTGTTTCTGTTGTAATTCTTTGCTTGTTGTCTGATTCAAACATGTCACTCTATGAAAGAGCCAATAATGGAGAGGAAAAAAAGCTTACTTATCTGAAACTGGAATTCTCAAGCAACGGTGTGTAATTAGATGCAGATACACTGTACCTTCCTCCAGAACAGAGGCACACCATCCTGTTATACTCCTTCCATGTTTGTGCTATGACGTCTGAGGTATGGTGGCCTCTTGTGCTTTGTTGGTTGAAGTTTGGGTCTCTTTCAATGAGGAGCTTGTGCTACTAAAGAGACAACGTTTTGGGAATTTTAGTCTGTGTTGAGATTATGCTTCACGTTTGAAGTCACCATGGGACTCCTAGCTCAAAGACAGGGAGTGCTGTAAGCATGTGACTATGAAATATACCCATGCTGGAGCACTGCAGTCAGAGGTAAGGAACATTTTAGTTACATCGCTTCATTCTTTCTATCTGGAATTCTCAATTGGGAAATGTTTGTGGTGCCATTTTGAAGTTGTCTACATGTCTTTATTCTTCATTAGAATGTACTTCAGTGGTATTCAACGCTTTTTGTTTTTTTCTTTCAATCTTTATTCAGAACTATCATGTACCTATTTTCTGCCTTTTATTGTGCTTGGAGCAATGAGGACGATGACATGAGTGTTTACCTGCTTTCATTGTGTGTGGTACCGGAGAAATGTCAACCTAGAGAGTGGAGAATAGCAAAGAGCATGAGTTGTCAGCATGGTGGAGAGGAGAGCTGCTTCTGCCCCTCACTGCCTGTAACATAAATCTTTTTTCCTCATTTTCTCACCAGCACCAGAAATGGTGAAGGCTGACCCAGTGGGATCTGCTGCAGATATCTGGGGTGTGGGAGTTATCACATATATCATGTAAGTACTCCCACACACCAATTTTAGTAACTCGAAATGTTAGCATACCTTGACGATGCCACACCTGGACTGCATAGTACCTCGGATCACTGTGTTAGTCTTAAGAGTAATATCATTACATCCTGACTGCTTAGAATTGCTCATCTTTGTTATTATTGTTATAATTGCTGTAAATAAAACATTACATTGTTAAATATTAGACCTGCTATAATGTGTAAACAAAGATAGCTATGCATAGTAAAAATCCTCACTGGGCCCATTATGAGTTGCCTGGAGAGGTATCCTCAGGGGATACTGCTCTGGGCAACTACGTCTTTCCTGGTGTTCTTGTGGCCATAATTACTGGGCTCTGAAACTCCACACTAGGTAGTTATAGGCCCGGAACCATCAGAGCCACCTGCAGAGTTAACGGCAGGCACTTGCTGCGCCTGAGTCCCACCCACCCACCTGCATATTTCAGCATGGGGGAGCAGAAGAAGCACCCTGCATGCTCCCGCCCCTTCCTCCCACTTATTGGCATGAGAACAAAACCCTGCAGCAATCTGATTATAACCAGCCCAGTGGGTGCACCCTGAATATCGACCCCCTCAATATCGATGGGACAAAATAGCAAGGACAAAATATCAGAAACAAATATCAACAAGTGAGTAGATTTTTCATATCTAACTTCTTCTCTTTACTCCCCTGTATATACTTACCTTTTGGTATTGTGTCCCTTAATATTAATATTCTGTCCTCGATATTCCTCTAGCACGATATTCCGGAGGTCATTACTCAGTAGTACAATCCTGGCCCAGTACACCAGTACCCGTATTTCCTGAGTGCGCCGAGCCAGTTCAAGCGCAGGTCAGCTCCCCCATTATCCTCAACAAAGGCATGGAGAGCTCAGAATGTATTCTCCCCCTCACAATACCCCCCACCCAACACCCCAAACCAGCATACATCCTCCTCTTCTCCTGGAATGCCCTCCACCTGAGATTTCCAAACTACAGAATCCCCAAACTCCTGTATCCTTTGCTACCTGTTTCAACCAGTGGTAAATGGGAGTGTTAATCCCCATTGAAAATTGATTACCTCGAATAATTTGACCTGGCATAGTTATTCTGTGTTCAATGAAAATGAACTTTTAATTGCATAGTACTTGTGGGGTGTTCCCACACGCATCAGTGTTTACAATTGCAGCTTATAGTTGGGACCTATATCTAGTCTATTCACCTCATTGTGTGACGACCACTCCAGTCACAAAGATGAAGCAGTGAAGAGACACAGAGCTACAACTCCCCCAGTGGCTCAAGACCAGATTTTTAATTTTAAGCAAGTGAGTAGAAAGGAGTGATTGAAACTCTGCTGTCTTCAATATTTGCATGCATTTATTCCTGATTTTAGTCAGCTTTACCAGGGGATTTTGTTATGGTACAAGAATGCCTCGTATGCCTCGACATCGATCGGTGTCTAGAATTGTGAGAGTGACCAGAATGATGATGATGCCGGTGTTTTAGTGTCTTCTCTTGCTGGATCTTCCTCTATGGTAGTCTTTTTCATGACTCCTCACACTCTCTGGAAAAGATGCAGAATCCTATGACCTCATGAAGGCTACCCTGATTGAGGGCTTTGGATTCTCAACTGAGGAGTACAGGATTAGGTTCAGGGGGGCTAAAAAATCCTCGAGCCAGACTTGGGTTGATTTAGTTGATTTCTCAGTCAAAACACTGGATGGTTGGATTAATGACAGTGGTGTAAATGATTATGATGGGCTGTACAATCTGTTTATGAAAGAACACCTTTTAAGTAATTGTTTCAATGATAAACTGCATCAGCATCTGGTAGATCTAGGTCCAATTTCTCCCCAAGAATTGGGAAAGAAGGCAGACCATTGGGTCAAGACTAGGGTGACCAAGACTTCCACAGGGGGTGACCAAAAGAAAGGGGTCACAAAGACTCCCCAGGGGAAGAGTGTTGAGACATCCAAGGGAAAAAGTAGTCTTCTACAGGGCCCCAAAAACCTGCTCAGGAGGGAGGGTACAAAGCCTCTTCACAATCCACATTTGGGTACAAGGGTAAAAACTTTGATCCCAAAAAGACCTGTCGTAGCTGTAATCAGCAGGGACACCAAACTGGAGACAAGGCTTGTCCCAAGAAAGGTTCCACTTCTACTACTACTCCAGTTAGCACTTGAATAGCCAGCCTCCAAGTGGGATCAACAGTGTGCCCAGAGCAAATCAGGGTTCACACTGAAGCTACATTAGTTTCCGAGGGTGGGGTGGACTTAGCCACACTAGCTGCCTGGCCCCCTAATATGCAAAAATACAGGCAGCAACTCTTAATTAATGGGACTAGTGTAGAAGCCCTGGGGGATACAGGTGCCAGTGTCCCAATGGTGACAGACAAACTGGTTTCCCCAGGACAATACCTTAGTGGACAAACTTATCCAGTCACCAGCGCTGACAATCAGACTAAAGTACATCCCATGGCTATGGTAACTTTAGAATGGGGAGGGGTCACTGGCCTGAAACAGGTGGTAGTCTCCTCTGCTATCCCAGAGGCTGTTTGCTTGGAAATGACCTGGTGTCCTCAGCATGGGCTGAGGTAGAACTCAAAACCCATGCAGCCATGCTGGGTATCCCTGAACTGGTGTGTGTCAAGACAAGGGCACAGTGCAAGGCTCAGGGTGAAAAAGAGGTGTTGGAGTCTGGAATAATGGCCCAACCCTCCAAGAGAAAAGGAAAGAAAACAGTGGAACCAGCTTCAACACAGCAAAAGAAAAAGAACCTCTCTTCCCAGGAAGAAGTTCTACCCTCTGAGGGAACTGAGCCTATGGAGTTGGAACCTTATCAGGTTGAACTCTTAGGCCCAGCGGGACCCACAAGGGAACAGCTTTGTAAGGGGCAAGAAACCTGTCCCTCTCTTGAAGGTCTTAGGCAGCAAACTGCTGAGGAAACAAAAGGAAAAGTCAGTGGAACACACAGGGTCTATTGGAAAGATGGACTCCTTTACACTGAGGCAAGATATCCCAAACCTGGTGCCACTATGAGAGTGGTAGTGCCTCAGGAGTTTAGGGAGTTCATTCTGACCTTAGCCCGTGACATTCCACTTGCTGGGCATTTGGGACAAACCAAGACATGGGAGAGGTTAGTCAACCATTTCTATTGGCCCAACATGTCCCAGAAAGTCAAGGAGTTGTGTGCCTCCTGTGCCACCTGTCAAGCCAGTGGTAAGACAGGTGGCCATCCAAAGGCCCCCCTCACTCCACTTCCAGTGGTGGGGGTCCCCTTTGAAAGTGTGGGGGTGGACATAGTGGGTCCACTTGAACCTCTCACAGCCTCTGGGAATCAGTATATCCTAGTAGTAGTGGATCATGCTACTAGGTACCCTGAAGCAATTCCCCTTAGATCCACTACTGCCCCTGCAGTAGCCAAAGCACTCATTGGTATCTTTACCAGAGTGGGATTTCCTAAGCAGGTGGTTTCTGGCAGAGGTACCAACTTCATGTCAGCATACCATAAACATATGTGGAATGAGTGTGGGGTCACTTACAAATTCACCACACCATACCATCCACAAACCAATGGTCTTGTTGAAAGGTTTAACAAGACATTGAAGGGCATGATCATGGGGCTCCCTGAAAAGCTCAAAAGGAGATGGGATGTCCTCTTGCCATGTCTGCTTTTCGCCTACAGAGAGGTGCCTCAGAAGGGAGTAGGGTTTTCTCCCTTTGAACTTCTGTTTGGCCATCCTGTAAGGGGACCACTAGCTCTTGTGAAAAAAGGCTGGGAGAGACCTCTTCATGAGCCTAAGCAAGATATAGTGGACTATGTATAGGCCTACGTTCCAGGATGGCAGAGTACATGGAAAAGGCAAGTAAAAACCTTGAGGCCAGCCAGCAACTCCAGAAGATGTGGTATGACCAAAAGGCTGCTATGGTTGAGTTTCAGCCAGGGCAGAAAGTCTGGGTTCTGGAGCCTGTGGCTCCCAGGGCACTTCAGGACAGATGGAGTGGCCCTTACCCAGTGCTAGAGAGAAAGAGTCAGGTCACCTACCTGGTAGACCTAGGCACTAGCAGGACCCCCAAAAGGGTGATCCATGTGAACCGCCTCAAACTCTTTCATGACAGGGCAGATGTAAACATGTTAATGGTTACAGATGAGGACCAGGAAGCTGAGAGTGAACCTCTCCCTGATCTCCTCTCCACTGACCCTAAAGATGGCTCAGTAGATGGAGTGATCTACTCAGACACCCTCTCTGGCCAACAGCAAGCTGACTGTAGGAAAGTCCTACAACAGTTTGCTGAGCTCCTTTCCTAAACCCCTGGTCAGACACACCTGTTTACCCATGATGTGGACACAGGAGACAGCATGCCTGTCAAAAGCAACATTTTCAGACAGTCTGACCAAGTTAAGGAAAGCATCAAAGTGGAAGTCCACAAGATGCTGGAATTGGGAGTCATTGAGCACTCTGACAGCGCCTGGGCTAGCCCAGTGGTCTTAGGGCCAGATGTAGCAAAGAGATTTTGCGTCGCAAATAGCGAAAATCGCCGTTTGCAAGGCGCAAATGCCTCTTTGCTATGCAGAAATGCATTTTGCGAGTCAGATCCGACTCGCAAAATGCATTTCCGACTCGCAAATAGGAAGGGGTGTTCCCTTCCTATTTGCGACTCGCAATGCGATTCAATTCCATTTGCGACCGCAAAAGCGGTCGCAAATGGAATCGCAGTTACCATCCACTTGAAGTGGATGGGAACCCAGTCGCAAACGGGAAGGGGTCCCCGTGGGACCCCTTCCCCTTTGTGACTGGAATAGAAAATATTTTTTCAGAGCAGGCGGTGGTCCAATGGACCACTACCTGCCCTGAAAAAATCCGAAACTAAATGTTTCGGTTTTTTTTTCAGAGTGCAGCCCATTTTCCTTTAAGGAAAACGGGCTGCACTTAGAAAAAAAAAATGCTTTATTGAAAAGCAGTCACGGGCATGGTGGTCTGCTGTCTCCAGCAGGCCACCATGCCCGTGAGTGCCCATACTCGCAATGGAGTCACAAACTGCGACCCACCTCATTAATGTTAATGAGGTGGGTCTTTGCGACCCCATTGCGAGTTGCAGAAGGTGTCTGAGACACCTTTCTGCATATCAAATTGCGACTTGCAATTTGCGAGTCGTAGGGACTCGCAAATTGCAAGTCGCAATTTGGAGTTTTTCTACATCTGGCCCTTAGTCCCCAAACCTCACACAAAGGATGGCAAGAGAGAGATGAGGTTTGTGTGGACTACAGAGGACTTAATTCTGTCACCAAGACAGATGCCCATCCCATTCCAAGGGCAGGTGAGTTAATTGATAAATTGGGTGCTGCCAAATACTTGAGTACCTTTGACTTGACAGCAGGGTATCGGCAAATAAAAATGGCACCAGGAGAAAAAGAAAAGACAGCATTCTCTACACCTGATGGGCACTGTCAGTTTACTGTGATGCCCTTCTTTGGCTTAAAGAATGCCCCTGCCACCTTCCAAAGGTTGGTGAATCAAGTCCTTGCTGGCTTGGAATCCTTTAGTGCAGCTTATCTTGATGATATTGCTGTCTTTAGCTCCAGCTGGCAGGATCACCTGGTCCACCTGAAGAAGGTTTTGCAGGCCCTGCAAACGGCAGGCCTCTCTATCAAGGCACCCAAATGTCAGATAGGGCAGGGTACTGTGGTTTATTTGGGACACCTTGTAGGTGGAGGCCAAGTTCAGCCACTCCAATCCAAGATCCAGACTATTCTGGACTGGGTAGCTCCAAAAACCCAGACTCAAGTCAGGGTATTCCTTGGCTTGACTGGTTAGGAGGTTTGTGAAGGGATATGGATCCATAGTGACACCCCTCACAGAACTTGCCTCTAAGAAAATGCCCAAGAAGGTAAACTGGACTGTAGAATGCCAACAGGCCTTTGACACCCCGAAACAAGCTATTTGCACAGCACCAGTTCTCAAAGCTCCAGATTACTCCAAGCAGTTCATTGTGCATACTGATGCCTCTGAACATGGGATAGGGGCAGTTCTGTCCCAAACAAATGATGATGGCCTTGACCAGCCTGTTGCTTTCATTAGCAGGAGGTTACTCCCCAGGGAGCAGCGTTGAAGTGCCATTGAGAGGGAGGCCTTTGCTGTGGTCTGGTCCCCGAAGAAGCTGAGACCATACCTCTTTGGTACTCACTTTCTAGTTCAGACTGACCACTTACCTCTCAGATGGCTAATGCAAATGAAAGGTGAAAATCCTAACCTGTTGAGGTGGTCCATATCCCTCCAGGGAATGGACTTTATAGTGGAACACAGCCCTGGGACTGCCCATGCCAGTGCAGATGGCCTTTCCAGGTTCTTTCACTTAGAAAATAAAGACTGTCTTGGGAAAGGTTAGTCTCATCCTCTTTCTTTTTTTAGGGGGGGGGAGTGTTGTGTAAGGAAATGCCTCCTTGGCATGGTTACCCCCTGACTTTTTGCCTTTGCTGATGCCAAGTTATGATTTGAAAGTGTGCTGGGACCCTGGTAACCAGGCCCCAGCACCAGTGTTCTTTCCCCAAACTGTAGCTTTGTCTCCACAATTGGCACAACCCTGGCACTCTGGTAAGTCCCTTGCAACTGGTACCCCTAGTACCAAGGGCCCTGATGCCAGGGAAGGTCTCTAAGGGCTCCAACATGTCTTATGCCACCCTGGGGACCCCTCACTCAGCACATACACACTGCTTCACAGCTTGTGTGTGCTGGTGGGGAGAAAATGACTAAGTCGACATGGCACTCCCCTCAGAGTGCCATGCCAACCTCACACTGCCTATGGCATAGATAAGTCACCCCTCTAGCAGGCCTTACAGCCCTAAGGCAGGGTGCACTATACCACAGGTGAGGGCATATGTGCATGAGCACTATGCCCCTACTGTGTCTAAGTCCATTATTAGACATTGTAAGTGCAGTGTAGCCATATTGAGTATATGGTCTGGGAGTTTGTCATCACGAACTCCACAGCACAGTAATGGTTTCACTGAATACTGGGAAGATTGGTATCAAACTTCTCACCACAATAAATCCACACTGATGCCAGTGTGCACTTTATTGTAAAATACACCCAGAGGGCATCATAGCGATGCCCCCTGAAATCACACCAGACTTCCAGTCACCATCATCTCCTACGCCGACGACACCCAGCTGATACTCTCCCTCACCAAAGACCCAGCCACTGCCAAAACCAACCTACAGGAAGGAATGAAAGACGTCGCGTAATGGATGAAGCTCAGCCGCCTAAAACTGAACTCAGACAAGACAGAGGTCCTCATCCTCAGACAATCCCCATCCACCTGGGACGACTCCTTGTGGGCCACGGCGCTGGCCACCACACCAACCCTCTCGGATCACGCACACAACCTCGGGTTCATCCTGGACTCCCGCCTCACGATGACCAAGCAAGTCAACGCTGTCTCATCATCATGCTTCAACACCCTACGCATGCTCCGGAAGATTTTCCGGTGGATCCCCGCCGAAACCAGAAAGACGGTTACCCATGCCCTCATCACAAGCCGACTGTGCTACGGAAACATCCTATACGCAGGAACCACCGCCAAGCTTCAGAAACGACTACAACGCATACAGAACGCCTCCCCACGCCTCATCCTCGACATTCCTCACCACAGCCACATATCCGCCCACCTGAAACACCTGCACTGGCTCCCCATCAACAAGAGAATCACCTTAAGGCTCCTCACCTACACACACAAAGCACTCCACGATGGGGCCCGGAATACCTCAACAGCTGCTTCTCGTTCTACACGCCCACCCGTCAGCTCCGCTCAGCCGCCCTCGTCCCACGGATCCGCAGAACCACCGCCGGAGGAAGATAATTCTCCTACCTGACAGCCAAAGCATGGAACTCCCTCCCCGCACACCTAAGAACTACCCAGGACCATCTCGCCTACAGGAAACACCTCAAGACATGGCTCTTCGAGCAGCAGTAGCACCCCCCCCCCCCCCTCCAGCGCCTTGAGACCCTCACGGGTGAGTAGCGCGCTCTATAAATGGACTGATTCATTGATTGATTGAGTGTGGGCTGACTAGTTTCTGCCAGCCTGCCACACACCAGACATGTTGCTGGCCACATGGGGAGAGTGCCTTTGTCACTCTGTGGCCAGGAACAAAGCCTGTACTGGGTGGAGGTGCTTCTCACCTCCCTCTGCAGGAACTGTAACACCTGATGGTGTGCCTCAAATGCTCACCCCCTTTGTTACAGCGCCACAGGGCATCCCAGCTAGTGGAGATGCCCGCCCCTCCGGCCACTGCCTCCACGTTTGGCAGCAAGGCTGGAGGAGATAATGAGGAAAACAAGGAGTCACCCCCCAGTCAGGACAGCCCCTATGGTGTCCTGAGCTGAGGTGACTCTTACTTTTAGAAATCCTCCATCTTGTAGAAGGAGGATTCCCCCAATAGGATTAGGGATGTGCCCCCCCTCCCCACAGGGAGGAGGAACAAAGAGGATGTAGCCACCCTCAGGGCCAGTAGCCATTGGCTACTGCCCTCACAGACCTAAACACACCCCTTAATTCAGTATTTAGGGGCTCCCAGAACCAAAGAAGACAGATTCCTGGAACCTAAAGAAGAAGAAGGACTGCTGACCTGAAGCCCTGCAGTGAAGACAGAGACGACAACTGATTTGGCCCCAGCCCCACCGGCCTGTCTCCCTACTTCAACTAAAACTTCACCAGCGACGCATCCAACAGGGACCGGCGACCTCTGAAGCCTCAGAGGACTGCCATGCATCTAAAGGACCAAGAAGCTCCCGAGAACAGCGGCCCTGTTCAAGAAACTGCAACTTTCTGCAACAAAGAAACAACTTTAAAGACCCAACGTTTCCAGCCGGAAGCGTGAGACTTTCCACTCTGCACCCAACGCCCCCGGCTCGACCTGCGGAAAACTAACACTACAGGGAGGACTCCCCGGCAACTGCGAGCCCATGAGTAGCCAGAGTTGACCCCCCGAGCCCCCACAGCGACGCCTGCAGAGGAAATCCAGAGGCTCCCCCTGACCGCGACTGCCTGTAACAAGGAACCCGACTCCTGGAACCAGCACTGCACCTGCAGCCCCCAGGACCTGAAGGAACCGAACTCCAGTGCAGAAGCGCCCCCAAGGCGACCCTCTGACTAGCCCAGGTGGTGGGTACCCCGAGGAGCCCCCCGTGCCTGCCTGCATCGTTGAAGAGACCCCCGGGTCTCCCCATTGATTCTCATCTGAAACCCGACGCCTGTTTGCACTCTGCACCCGGCCGCCCCTGTGCCGCTGAGGGTGTACTTTCTGTGCCTGCTTGTGTCCCCCCCAGTGCCCTACAAACCCCCTCTGGTCTGCCCTCAGAGGACACGGGTACTTACCTGCTGGCAGACTGGAGCCGGGGCACCCCTATTTCCATTGAAGCCTATGTGTTTTGGGCACCACTTTGACCTCTGCACCTGACCGGCCCTGAGCTGCTGGTGTGGTAACTTTGGGGTTGCCTTGAACCCCCAACGGTGGGCTACCTTGTACCCAACTTTGAACCCTGTAAGTGTTTTACTTAGCTGTGAACTTAACAATTACTTACCTCCCCCAGGAACTGTTGATTTTTGCAGTGTCCACTTTAAAAATAGCTTATTTCCATTTTTGTGAAAACTGTACATGCTATTGTGATTATTCATAGTTCCTAGAATACCTGAATGAAATACCTTTCATTTGAAGTATCACTTGTAAACCTTGAACCTGTGGTTCTTAAAATAAACTAAGAAAATATATGTTTCTATATAGAAACCTATTGGCCTGGAGTAAGTCTTTGAGTGTGTGTTCCTCATTTATTGCCTGTGAGTGTACAACAAATGCTTAACACTACCCTCTGATAAGCCTACTGCTCGACCACACTACCACAAAATAGAGCATTAGAATTATCTCTTTTTGCCACCATCTTACCTCTAAGGGGAACCTTTGGACTCTGTGCACACTATTTCTTACTTTGAAATCGTATATACAGAGCCAACGTCCTACACAAATCAACTACAGGAGAAAGGAGAAACATTTGGGAAGACCACATAAAAAATCGAAATAATGATTTGAAGACACATGTGATTTGCATTTTGTGTTTGCAGTGGATTTCGTGTGCAGCTCACTCTGGAGCAGTTGTGAGCAGGTGTAGCTGTAGGCCACATCTTGCAACCAGATCCTGTTGTGCTGTGGTTAAAGGTGGTGTATAGTCGGCACTGGTGAGAGCAAGAAGTGGGTGCAAGGCATGGTCAAAGGCCATGTCCTACTTTCAGGGTCATAGCATAGGGGCAAGGGCCATGTGCAGCAAGCTCTAGTCTTAAGAGCAGCAGTGGGGGTAGGTCGCATCCACAGTCCTTGCCCCGTAACAAGGACAGATTCTGGATGTACTGAGTCAGGAGGCAGGGCATGACAAGAGCCTCTGCCTTTGGGTGGAGGGCATGGCTAAGGTACCCAGCGCCTGGAACTCTTTGCAAAAACGAGTCAATTAGTTTGACTTCAATTATCAACATAAAGTTGAACATTTCCTCAGATGTGCATTTTTCAATAGTGTCAGAAGACACTTAGGTTTATCCTCTTATAACTATATCAGTTGTGATTACTCCCTTTCCTGGATCAAAGATGTTGGATACAGTGGCTTCTCTTTAATTAGAGGTGTGGGCCAAAAAATTCCAGTCTGTTCATTTTCTTCATATACTTTCTGTCCAAATAGCTTAGATTCAGTAAACTCCTTTTGAAGGAAAGAATTCTATAATGTCATAAAGCTGCTTCTGATTGATTCTTTCAGAAGAAAATTCTTCACCTGACTGGATCTGGGAAATTCAAGAAGCAGTGCTCCTTTATGTTGGTGGCTAGCATTGTGTGACTTCCTGTCAACTACATTATCCTCTGGAAGTGACGAGCAGATCCACATATAAGCGATCCTTCAGATGCGGTTCCTGAGATCTGTCCTTCATTAAGATCTTTGTTGCGTTTTCACTCTATGACGAGATCTTTTTCTTCAAACGGTTCCACTGTCCAATGGGAACATGTCACACCCTAAGACTACAGGGTTTAAACATTATAGGGACTGTCACAAACATATGTCTTAGAATTATCTCCATGAGGTGTGCCTCTGATGCTTGGGCTTGATGCACAGCTCCAAGGTCTGCGACAACCGTGCCCACATGAATCCAAAAGCCATTTGAGAATACAAAGCAAAGCTCAATGTGGTGAAGCCCCACAAGATTCCACGCACGTTCCACTCCAGATTGAAGTCAAGAGAGTTGATCTGCTCCCGCTCCCTTTCCTGGAGTCCTTCCCGTGGCAGGTCTTCATCACAGTCAAAGTCTTCAGGGATGTGCAAGTATAAGTAGAAGTATAAGCAGGATTTGCCCCCTCCTGTCTCTTCCATTATCTAGGAAAGGTGCAAAGGTGTCTTCCTGACTCAAGTTATTGCTTGCATTCCACCGAGGAATAGATTCCATCCTAAGTTCCAATGCACCTCGAGTTCCTGGGTCCAATGGAGATGTTAAAGCAAGTCAAAGCCTTTCGAAAGGCCATGCTGCCCCTCTTCCGCACACTTCTGGCTACTGCTTCTTGCAACTTCGGGCCGCAAAGATCCACATGGTCCTCCAGTCTGATTACTGATAGTAGAATTATCCTTAGTGCCATCTGTGCCCTTGAACCTTCTTTGGGTCCTGCAGCAACGTTGGTGCCGACTTAGAGTCCAGTGACAAAATCTGCAATGGTACCTCAAATGACAGTGCCAGCATCAACACTGCCATTGCCAGAGGAGAAGCCACAGCCCATCGTGGTATCTTACTCCAAGCTGATTTCATCTCAACCCTAACTGTGGCTGCAACCAGATGTTGATGTGGCGCAGGCAATTCTCAACCAGTCAGTCTCAAGAACTATACCACTGATGTGCAGCAGCGCATACACTTTTCACCAACTTTTTGTCTTGTACTTCAACCAGAGCCTGCCATATTGAGATGACAGTAAAGGAGATGGGGAAGAGTTTCGCCTACTTTATGATGAAGAGTATTAGAATATGGACCTACAAAATGCCAATGGGTTGGACACCTAAGCCGGTTATGGATTGGTTCTTACCCCAGACTACCAATGGAGGAAAGAGCATCATATCAGGCTTGTTTGGTGCAAGAGCGAACTCGGTCCTAGAGCTTTTTACAGAAAGCCGGGCCATAGCATGCTCTTTAGGCTTTTGTTTCCAGTTCAGCAATTCCCCTCAACAGTAATCTAGGGGTTTGGTGTATCAGCAGCATCAGGCCCCACATCCACACAACAGTACGTGGGCCCAACAGACAGTGACCAGGCCATCAGAAGCAGCATATTTCCCAATTCTCTGGCCTGGTAAAGTATTACATCTGACAGGTGGGTCCTTCAGATTGTCCAATGGAGCTACATCCTGCCATTGTTTTTGACCAATTGGAACTGTTACCTACATCAGAGCAGCTCTCTGAGGACCATCTGTCCATTTTGCATTAGCAGCTGCAGATGCTTTTGGCCCAAGTTGTCACAGAGAGGGACCCAGCCTCAAAAAAAGGGACTGGCTACTCCTGCTACTTCCTTGTGCTGAAGAAGAACGGAGGCCTTCATCCTATTTTGGAGATTGACCCTCTTCATGCCTTCCTGCGTAGGTAAAAATTCAAGATGCTCATGTTGGCTCACACTTTCTGCCCTGGATTCCGGAGACAAGATGATGGCTTTGGACATGTAGGATCCCTATTTTCACATTCCTGTTCTGCAGACCTGCAATTGCCACCTGCGGTTCAAGGTGGGCCAGGAGCACTTTCAGTTTGCAGTGCTCCTTTTCGGGCTTGCCAGTGCCTCTCGGGTTTGCACAAACGTAAGGGTGATAGTCGCTCTCCATCTTTAGAGGTCAGAGGTACCAGTCTTACGTTACTGTGACAAGTTACTGTGAAGGTGGGCTCTCTCAACAGTAAGTCACAGACCACCTCTTGACATTTTTGGAGTGCTCACTCAGCCTGGCAAGACCCACCTGACTCCTTTGCAGAGGCTCCCCTTCTGAACCATCCTGGATGTGGTGCACTTTGGGTTCTTTCCTCTGAAACAATGAGTCCAGGACATTCAGGCTGTGATCTTGATGTATTAGCCTCTGTCCTCAGTCTAAGTGACATTCATGCTGAGGCTTCTTGGTCTGCTAGCCTCTTGCCAGATGGCACATGCAAGCTATGCTGTAGGATCCAAAAACTCAGTGGGCCAAGCACCAGGGAACCTGTCAGACTCCATTCAGGTGTCGAAGGAAACTGAAAAGATCTATAGGGGTGATGAATGCCTCACTATTGCGGTGGTAAAGCCATCTGAGAGAGGTGCAGATCAGATGACTGTGGTGGAGACCCTCCTCCACAAGGAATTGCTGGAGTTGGTGACAATTCACTTGAGGTTTACTGAATGGCCCAGCTATATATGATATCTACAATATGGTTTCTCAGCCAAATGGTTATTTATTTATATCATTAACAAAAAGTTAAACTGTCGCCTAGGCTGTCATTATTCTAATGAGACTACTGGATTTTGAGCGGCAGAATCACCTGCGGTGTGGGAAACTGAGTCTGACCCACTACAGGTGACAGCTGTCGCCCCAATCCAGGTTTTGCTCTGGCTAACTAGCAGTGCCTCATCTCCACCCAAGGGCGGGGATGATTGGGCAGCCGAGCGCATGACATAATTGATTTCTCAGGAAAACCATGGTCACTCAGGTCTCATCCGTTTCTCCCAATTACATTAGTCTCACATACACAATGACAAACAGAGGCAGTATATGTTTCAATAAGATTTTAATGAAGCGACTGCATCTTAGATAGCAAAGCGTGGGCTGCAATAACCACGACGATACAGCATGACAAGATTAAAATTGTGACAAGGAGAGTAAAGCATAGAAATAGCGCTACCATTTTGTCACTACAGTAAACAGACTAATTCTTGCCTAAGCTATGATAGAGCACAGTGTGTTATGCTCTAATTCTGCACCTCAGGTTCCCCTGGGAAGACATCATCCTCCATACCTGAGCAAAGGCCTGAAATCTGCATAAGCAGCTGTAGTGAAGCATTCAGCAATCAGCGTACAGTTGTGGTTCTCTGGTTGGAATCTCCCTCTAACGTGTAAGGGATAGTGAAGTGTTTTTATAATAAAACAGCTGATGTTCTGAGAAAATGTCCCTACGCAAGGATGTGTGTTTTTCTATGAATGTCAGAGACAAAACTTGTACCACGTTCACCGGCAACCTATCTCACTGCAGCCTTGAAAGAAGCACAGAGTGAGCAAGAATGTCTTGTTTGACAACGTAGTGCTGGCCTAGGCAAAAACAGCTAGAGGGAGAAAAATAAAACAAGACCGCAAAAGTGGCTGGTGTAAGAATAATAAAATGAAGCTGAATAAAATATATCTAGGTTAAAGTGCACAGCAGCAGGTCTAGTATGCTAAAATAACGTGCATGGAGCTCTAACTAAAATGGCTACACAACAAAACCATCAAGATGGGCAAAGTTGGTGAGGAGATAAACATGATTGGTGCTCCCATATGCGCAATTCATATGTGTGAAAATAGGTAAACATTCCTTGAATCCTTTCAGTCCCTGCTTCAGGACTGTCCACCAGTTTCTGAAGGCCATTCTTTCCTTATTTTGTTCTCGGTCTCAGTTACGGTTAAAGTTCTGTTGGTGATCCCGCTATCAATCCTTGACTATGATCGTGGACTCTATTCACATTGTTTATGGATTATGAATGGTCCAAGTACATTTATCACCTACACCCACTGCTCTGATGTTGATGGTTTTAAAAGGTTTTTGAATTTTTTGAATGATATAAATACATAACTATTTCATTGAGAAATTATATTGTAGATATCATATGTCTAAGGGCCATTATCTCAAAATACACCATCAACAGGAGGCTGGTGCAGTTTCTTATGGACAATTCCACTGCGATGTGGTACTGCAAAAAGCAAGGTTGGTGGCACACTAGGCCCTGTGCTAGGAGGCTCTGTGCCTCTAGAACTGGCTAAACTTTGGAGATGCCTAAGATCCCGACGACGACAACATCAAAAACATCACTGCCATCGACGACTCCATAGTCGACACTTCCATTGTCGATGGTCTCACCGTCGACGACGACAACACCATCGACAAAATAAAAAATAAAAACATGCCATAAACCTACCCTGGCATACACGACAAACATTTCACCCCTTCTCCCAAGTCACCTTTTAGACATGGAAGAGTCAGATGAGGAAGGACCTTTTGGGCCAGCTCATAGTCCTTCAGAGCTCCATGTTAAATATCAGGAAGAGGAGGAAGAATATTACGAGGCTGACCAAAGTCAGGACTCTGAGGGATACTATTGTCCACCATCTACTCACAAGTACACTGAGCAACAGTAATATCCGGAATTCCATCGTCCTCAGGAACATGTATTTATGCCTTGCTCATTAGTAGAGGATCTCCAAGACATGCTGTCAGACTACAGACGGCGCTTTCCTCCACAGACAGGGGTATCTCCATCCACCCCGCCACATGCCGTTTCTATTCTGACATCAAATATACCACCCCTAGCTACGCCCAGAATAACACAGCCACCACGTGCTGTTTCCCCTGCTAGAGATGATCCTTCCACATCGGAGGATGAGGCCAGGGAAGAAGGCAAATTACCGCCCCAGCCAGACGACTAGGAGGATTGCATCATTCCTACTCCATCTCCACCTCAACACCCTCTGGCTGATTCCCCTCCAGAAGACATTGGGGGGTTTCATTCTATTATGGAATGGGTGGAGGAAAGATTTCACCTACCCATCACAGTGAAGCATTCGGATTGCTTCTTATATGATTTCAAGGATCAGGCGCAGAAATCAGTAAGGTCCACCCCCATCATTGACCACTTATGGCAGGAAGGTATTAGAATTATGAAGAACCCTGCTACAGTGTCGGCAGTCCTACCTCATATTGGCAAGAAATACAGGGCTCCTGATGATTCGCCTGCATGCCTCACGGGACATCCGAGGCCGAATTTCGAAATCTCACAAGCTGCGCAGAGACAATCTCAAAATCCAGCAGCCCCTATCTCAGTACCACCAGATAGAGGAGGACAATGCATTGACACTATAGGCAAAAGATTTTCCTTCATGTCGGCCATTACAGTGAGGGCTGCTAACGCTTTGTCTATCCTGGCATGATATGATAGGCAGATGTGGTCTGACATCAAATCTATGATTGTTCTCATCCCAGAGGATCAAAGACAGGATGCAAAATAGATCTTGCAAGAAGGAGAACGAGCCTCTTCTGAAATTATTGACACTGCCATGGATATATCCTCAACAGGGTTTAGACAATTGACAGGTGCCGCTGTTCTGAGGTTTCAGGGTTGGCTCAAAGCCACTTCATTTCGACCTGAAGTGCAAACGAGGATTCTGGATATGGCATACGACATGGATATGCTCTTTGGCAAGCACATAGACTAAGCTCTTCCTGTCATTAAAACAGACACTGACACTGCAAAATCCCTAGGTGACTTGCAGTATGGAAGACTGCTTTTCAGAGTTGCAAGGGGCGAGGTTTTGTTTACACCCATAGAGGTTCTTACTACTGCTCGCAGCAGTTCCAGCTTTACCAATCTCAATACAGAACATTGCAATCGTATCACCAGCCAACTACGGCTGGTTTCTCTAAACACAGAGCTCGCCAGAGAACATCACATCAACCCAGAGACACGTGACGTAAGCAATGACCCCGTCCAAGTACCAGCTGCTCAAACGTTCCAGCATCAAGTAGGGGCAAACATATCCAAATATCTCCACAACTAGATAACTATCATCTCGGATCAATGTTATTGGATGTAGTTGCTTATGGCCATACCTTGGAATTCACATTAAAACCACCAACCAGTCCCCCAAAAGGGGCGCATTCCTCGCGTCTTCACTTACTGAAAAAAGAGACCAAATTGATGCTTCACAAAGGAGCAGTAGAAAAAGTTCTGATGGCTCAGAGAGGGAAAGGATTCTATTCTCGTTTTTTCCTTGTGCGAAAGAAAACAGAGGAGTGGAGACCTGTTCTAGACCTGTGACATCTAAGCAAGTACCTCCACAAGCAAACTTTCAGAATGATCACTCTTTCAGACATATTAAGGCGGTCATTCTGACCGCGACGGGCGGCGGTCGCCGCCCGCCATGCGGTCACCGCCAAATGGCCGCTCCGCGGTCAGGAGACCGCGGATGCCATTCTGGCTTTCCCGCTGGGCCGGCGGGCGACCGCCAAAAGGCCGCCCGCCGGCCCAGCGGGAAAGCCCCTGCAACATAGAAGCCGGCTCCGAATGGAGCCGGCGGTGTTGCAGGGGTGCGACGGGTGCAGTAGCACCCGTCGCGATTTTCACTGTCTGCATAGCAGACAGTGAAAATCTTCATGGAGCCCTGTTAGGGGGCCCCTGCACTGCCCATGCCAGTGGCATGGGCGGTGCAGGGGCCCAGGGGCCCCACGACACCCGTTCCCGCCATCCTGGTTCTGGCGGTGTAAACCGCCAGAAACAGGCTGGCGCGAAGGGGGTCGGAATCCCCATGGCGGCGCTGCTTGGATTCCCTGGGCCAGGGGAAAACCGGCGGGAAACCGCCGGTTCCCGTTTTCTGACCGCAGCTTTACCGCCGCGGTCAGAATGGCCCTGGAAGCACTGCCAGCTTGTTGGCAGTGCTTCCGTTGCCCTCCATAGACCGCCAGGGTTGGAATGAGGGCCTAAATCTCCTAAACAACAGAGACTATATGAAATCTCTAGATTTGGAAGATGCTTATTTTCATATCCCCATTCATCCCAAGCATCGCAAATATCTTCGGTTCACAGTGGTTGGTACTCACTATCAGTTTCGAGACCTTCCCTTCGGACTCAGGTCTGCTCCACCCATATTCACCAAGTGTCTAGCATCAGTAGCAGCCGTTCTCAGGAAGCAAGGTCATCAGGTTTTTCCATAGCGTCAACTCCACAAAAAACACTTGCAGCGACAAAGGACTGTATTGCACTCTTTCAAAAACTAGGTCTCACAGTCAACAAATTAAAATCTTTCACAATATCCACTCAGAGAATGACGTTTCTCTGAGCTATTCTGGACACGCAGCAGAACAAGGGTTTCCTTACACAGGAACGACAGAATCGGCTGATGTCTTTGGCCACAATTATATTAAAAAGAAGGTCCATTTCAGTGAGGTTGTACAAATCGCTCCTAGGTATTATATCTTCCACAGTCAACCTAGTACTAAATGCACGTCTCAAAATGAGACCGTTGCAGGAAGAATTACAAGTTCAGTGGAATCAGTCACAAGAATCGTTTGAGGATCACATTCTTGTTACGCCAAAGATGATAAAGACATTGGACTGGTAGGCTCACCAGTCTCATCTTTCTCAAGGCCTCACGTACACTCTGTTAGTCCCACAGTTTATAATTACGACGGATGCATCAATGGAAGGATCGGGAGGTCATCTCCAAGATCTGCAGATCCAGGGGAAATGGTCAAACCATCAAAAGCTGACACACATCAACAGCTTAGAACTCAAAGTCATCCTCCTCACATTGCAGGCATTCCTCCCGAAGATAAAAGGTTCTCGAGTGCTGGTGCGGACAGACAACACAACCAGCATGTATTTTATCAACAAGCAGGGAGGAACGAGATCCTTAACGCTCTCACAAGAAGTTCAGGAACTATGGAACTGGCTAAAAAGCCACATCTCCTTGAAGGCCACACGTGTCTCAGGAGCGCACAACACATTAGCGGATGCTCTCAAAAGGGCCAACAGCGATTGTCACAAATGGGAACTGAATCAAACCCAATTTTACAAAATATTTGCAACAAGGAGGAGGCCAACTCTAGATCTTTTTTGTAACAAACTGGAATACTAAATGCCAATTTTACGCAAGTCGGGATCCCCTTCCAGGGTCTTGGGGGAATGCCCTTTCGATGGAATGGTCTGGGATCTATGCATACGCTCCCCCCCCATTCCATTAATTCCCAGAGTCATAGCCAAGATGAAGGCGGAATCCTGTCGCCTAATACTAATCACTCCCAAATGGCCAAGGCAAATTTGGTACACGGAGCTTCTTCTGATGTCAGAAGACACACTGCTACGTCTCCCTCCAACTCCAACACTACTATCTATGCATCAAGGGTAGATATTGCATCCAGATCCAATGTCACTGCACTTGCATGCATGGCTCCTGAATTCCATGAGTTCCAGCATCTGAAGATTAATCCAGAATGTACAAACATACGTTCTAAAGTGAGAGTGAACAGTACAAATAAAACATATCGACGGAAATGGAAGCGTTTCTATTGCATACCTTGCACCCGTATGAGGCCTCTCCAGAACAACTATTACCTTACCTGTTAATGCTAGCGAAATCCGGGCTTGTACACTTCTCAGTGAAAGTGCATTGGGCAGCAATTTCGACTAACAGACGCTCTTCAGACATGATTTCTCTTTGTTCTTCCCGACTAATTAAGCAGCTCATGAGAGGTTTATTCAGGGTCTTTCCTCCAGTGATGCGGCCTCCCCCTGAATGGCACCTTAATGTTGTACCCTCACAATTAATGAAATCTCCATTTGAGCCCATCCTTAAGGCAGACCTCTAATTTCTTTCGTGGAAGATAGCTTTGCTGCTAGCGATCACTTCCACCAGAAGAGTCAGCGAAATCCAAGTTTTCACTACACAAAAACCTTTTCTGCGTTTTACTGAGGATTTGGTCATTCTCAAAACAAATCCAAAATTAATTCCTAAAGTTCCGTCTCATTTTCATCTCAATCAACCGATTTGTCTCAGGACATATTTTCCTAATCCAGAATCACCAGCAGAAAAATCCCTCCACACGTTGGATGTGAATAGATGACTTAAGTTCTAACTCCAAAGAACTAAGGCTCATATTTATACTTTTTTAGGGCCGCATTTGCGTCATTTTTTTAAGCAAAAGCAGCGCAAACTCACAAAATACAATTGTATTTTGTAAGTGTGGGCCAATTGTGCGTTTAAAAACTACGCAAATGCAGCACTAAAAAGTATAAATATGGGCCTAAAGCCTTTCGCAAGTCTGATCAATTATCACTCTCCTACGCTCCTGGGCGACTGGGCACTGCAGTAACAAAGACAACGATAGCAAGATGGCTATTGGCAAACATTCAGTTCTGCCATTAAGCAGCAGGAAAACGTCTAGAAAGGCGGCCTAGAGCACATTCAACAAGGGCAGTATCTACCTCTGCTGCTTTGTTTACTGGAGTTCCGTTAGAACAAATATGCTGTGCTGCTACTTGGAAGAGTACCCACTCCTTCACAAAGCCCTACTGCCTCCAGTCCACGCATAGAACCGATGCGGCCGTGGGCCAAGCAGTCCTACAACATCTGTTCCAGTAAGGTGAGTCTCTAGGGTAATGAAGAATTTTATTTCTATTACTGGCGTTTATCTCTATCGTTATTATTATTAATATATTTACTGTTACAAGTTAAACATCTCTGGATTAAGTGATGTGTTACTATGACTACTCTATAAGTTATGATATATGAAATAGAAAATTCTTTCATACCCACCATCCACTACGATTTTATTATTCTGCATAGTTAATACTGCTTGTTATTCTGATTCAAGCATGTGAATCTATGAAAGATTCAATACTGGATAAGAAATTAGTTACTTACCTGTAACTGCAGTTATCCAGTATTGGTATCTTTCATAGATTTACATGCGTCCCAACCTCCTCCCCTTAGAGGCTTCCTTTTACTAACTCAGAAAACATAATTCACTCTAGTGCTGAAAATATGAGGAAGGGAGGTTCTCTTGGGAGTGTTCTCGAGAGTGCTGTTGCCTGATTGGTTATGGTTCAAGTTTGGTCCACTTTTAGAAATGTCATGGATAGACTAGCAAATGTAAGGCCTATTTGCATTGTAGCCTCTATGGTTATTATATACTGCTTTATAGGATACCGTTGGACTCCCACTCAAACGACGGAGAAGATTCAAGCATGTGAATCTATGAAAGATAACAATACTGGATAACTGCAGTTACAGGTAAGTAACTAATGTCATCTTCACTCTTTAACAGTCTTTCTGGTAGATACTCCATCTAACCACAGATTCCTAATCACCCCCCAACCTCCTTTTTTGTGGAATGGTTTCTTTCCATATAAAAAGGCCCCAGTTTAGGAACCTGCACACTTTTTCTTCCAATTTGCTGATGGACTCCACATCTGAGTGTGTGGGCAAGCTCTTGAAGCATAAAGTGATGTCAGTGTGCATCGGTAGCACTTTTTTGCGCTTGTCACTTACCGAACAGAACAAAGTCAATACGGAGTCACACAGTGCCACTTAATAGTGTGTAGGAGCTCGGCTTTTGCAGTGTTCAGGATCTAGTCTGGCACCTAGGATTTTCACAAGGCAAGGAATCTGCAATTACAGTGTTATTGATGGGAAGTAACTTGTTCATCTAGGTGATTACAATTTTAATTGAAACTGTTGTTTTTTTGTATTTGCTGTCTGTACTGGTTTAGTATGTTTTTTGTTGCAGTTGGAGATCTGTTCTCTAATGTTTACTTTAAAACCACCCCAAATTAATATTAAGTCCTTAGAGCAGAGATTCTCTCAGAAATATAGGGTAAATAATGAGTGCATTAAGGTATCCCTTTTTAACCGCCAAGGTGGTTGTTGAATATTAGTACATGGAGAGTACTTATTGATAGCCACAACTGCTGTGAGATCAGAAAAGCAAGCAGGAAGATCCTCTATCTTTCTAGGGAGATTCTCCAAAACCCAGAAATAACCCAGTTAGATGCAGCTTTAGGCAACCCAAGATGCAAGTGAAGCTAAATGTATCTCTCCACCAAGGATCACACACTCCTTAATCGCTCTTTAGTGCCCTAATGGAGCTAGTACTACATGATTATTTTTTTAAATCATTTGGGAGTTGATGAATCTAGCGAGATTCTTTATATGATTTGAGAACAGATGCCAAGCTAAATCATACAAAGCAGATGGATTTTCAGTAAATGGATTGTAATATGTAGTAATTGAAAAGACAATAGCCGTCTATTTAATATTGACTACCCAAACACCTTCTTGGTCCTCTTTAATAGAAAGTATTTTTCATTCGAGAGGGTTACTAAACAGAATTCCACCCCCTTTGAGATACAGACGTTTATAAGGAATAACATTCTCAAATTCACTATCAATTATTCGATTGATCTTCTCCCTTCAGTGAGTCTCTTGAAAGAAGAAAATGGCAGGAATCAAATATTTCACCATGCAGTACCAACTTTTTTTTAAAGTTTGTTTAAAAAAAGGGTCACATTCAAACTATTTTCTTTTCCGCAGTAAAGCCTGTTCAAGCTTCCCTATGCACCTTTTACTAATAAGCAAAAGTAGCAAAAAGGGCTCAGAAAAATCACAGATAACTTGAAACTATGCATTCTAATGAATTATTTTTTCTTGCAATCCTCTCCACCAAATCGCAATTTAACCCCATGCTTCTGTAGCTACCTCACACAAACCTGTCCCTTGAGATCACAGCCTCTTCCTGCTGCTGTACGCTGAACCTTTCGTCTTCCCCACCAAAAGTGCCTAGGAAGGTATGAAAATTCCTGTGATACTGTCCGAGTCCATAATTCTGGCCCACGGAAGAGGGAAGAAGGTGAAAGAGATGACGGACAGCTCTTGAAGCAGGGACAAGTCTTGTCTGCTGCCACGTAACCATCATTGCACTGAATTAGCTTTTGGGGAGTATTTTGTGTAGTATGAAGTATAAGCGGCGGGGAGATCAACGTGGGCATGACTCCCCCTGTTTTATCCAGTTTTTTCAGCTTGCCTGGCGATTCTGCACTTCATAGTAGGAGATGGATTCCTACCACCAATTGAAAAGTGGTGCTGTAAAGTGCCTTAGAAGTTGATAATTGTGTGAAAATATGTGTAAGTAATCTCCCTGTGAGTCTGGCAGGATTCAGCCTGGAACAGACAATTTGTAAACAATGACCCATCCCAGTATTGCAGACGTTGGACATGGATACTGCATGAATTGTTAAAGTCAGTCCAGTGACAACATTTATACACATGCGCCCCTCTCCCCTCCCCCAAATTTAAAGAAAGCAAAAATATAACCTCTGCTCGCTCTCTGTTTGATGGTTGAAACCAAAGATGTGCACTTGAGGAGCAGAATCCATTGATAGCAGTGCACCCATGTAAGGCCAAGTTAGTCAGAGAGTGAGGCGGTACATCTCTGAATATCTTTCTTTGTGTACTATGCTTTAAATTCGTTGGATTACAGTAACAAGGAGAATTTTAGACTGTCATCTTATCCTTCACCACACACTAGTTATATCAAATCTTGCCGCCAGGCTGGTAGCTTCAGCCTCTGTTGGAAGAGACTTTTTTACACGCCTGACAAACTATGTCATCTCACACGTTTCATCTAACTAAAACATCACCACTTCCCCAGCATTTACACGTCTTGGAAAAAGAGCAGAAGAAACCACTCCAAACGATGTTTGCAACTCTGTTAAGCACAAAAATACTAGGGAAAGAGTGCAGCACCCAGGTTAAAAAAGGATGTCCCCTACAGCTGCAAGACTTTCTGAGTAACAGTGAGAATAGTAACGGGTGTGTTCAAAAGCAAACTTCCCTTCTTTCTGTAGGGTCAACTGAGAATTCTGGGGAAATTGAGCACTCAGCAAAGGTTTTCCAGAGCTTATAATGCACTATATACTTTCATGAAATATATCTGACCCATGTCTTGGATAATGATACCCTTAATGAGGAGGTGGCAGAGTCACCTGGTCTGTTAAATCCATCAGTTCTATTTAATTTTCCGTTAAGAGTGCAGGGTTGGAATAAGAGGTAAAACTAAGGATACTCTCTGTTCAACAAACAGTTCTCAGGAAGTCTAGATCGATAACACATTTTCTCTGTGTGTTTACCGATAAATTAGGAAACCAACAACAAAATCCATGCAGGTACAAGTAAGACCCTCTATTCTTTTCCCTATTCAATTACAATTCTGGTTTAGTCTCCTTTCAATCAAAGACACCTGAAGTAGTCTATAAGGATTTATTTGATGACCATTTAGATTCACACTGTTGCTCCTACAGAAAGAATGCATGGCTCATCGGTTTCAGGATTAGCATTAGGTGAACCCTCATCTCGCATGATATCAAGAGGTGGTAAGGGAGAAGGGGGAGCTAAATGATGGGCTTTCAGTCCTCTATCAAATAAATGTGGAATATTCAGAATCAATCTAACCTCTACCTATTACACACAAGGGCAATAGATTTTCAAGGTTCAGGGTAAAATGGTGTTCCAATCTCTGAGCAGGGCTATTAGGGTGATATTACAACACCTGACCTCCAAAATATGCAGGAAGGGACAGTCTTGTCACATCTGAATCCTATAGGATGGCCCAGATTCTGAAAGGTGTCACGAAGCGGAGTGCAACAGCCAAAAATGCTGTGCTGTGTTGCATGACAGAGCAAGAGAGCACCATATTCAAATAGATATGGCTCTCTCCTCCCTCTCTCTAGTGCCGGCACTGATTTCAGCTGCCATGCGCCACGCACACAGCTTAGCACCACAGTGCTAGGGTGCGTGCCTGAATCTGCCATAGGTTCTGTAACGGAAGGATACCCTTCCTGCACAAAATACTATGCCTACACAAGTGAAAAACCTTTTCCTTCTTTGTACGTGTGCTGTACAGTGCAGCACATATGCAAAGTTGTAAAAAGCAGAGGAATGGAAACATTTCTCCGTTTAACGCCTGCTTTTTAGCGGCGTAAATTTTTGGTTGTAAAGCCTGTCCACTAATATTAGTTTAGCATCAAAAAGCATGGGTGGTTGCATGGGAGTGCAATCCCAACGGGACCCCTTCCCTTTTGCTAATGGGTTACCACCTCCTTTGAGTGGGTGAAAAAATATTAATGTTTTTTCATTGGATTTAGGCCGCAAAACACCTATACATACCGTAAGGAATCAGTATTTCAAAGGGATGTCCTCAACTCACCCCTTCCAAATATCAATTTCTTATTGTTTCCTAAACCCATTTACCAATTCAGAAAACCTTTTCCAAATCATTAAGTGGGTTAAGTACTTTTCAAAAAGTATTTTTAGCAGTTGCCTGCCCTAAGATTTACTGAATCAGAGGGTTTGCGACCCTTAAAACAATCAGGACTGAATTTAGGAAAAGTGGCGCTGCATCCAATACAGCGTCGCTTTTCTTGCGCCCACACCCCCCTAACGCCACCATGGGTGCGCCGTATTTAAGATACGGTGCACCATGGTGGTATTAGGAACAGTAGTGTCAACATGTTTTACGCTAAGCCTGATGCTAGTGGAGCAAAGTGCAAGGAGGCCCATTGATTCCAATGGGTGCATCCTTTTAACGCCTGCTTTCAGCAGGAGTTAAAAATTATGCCAAAAATGGCTCAATGAAATCTTGCAGATTTCGTTGCTGCATTTTTGCAGGCCTCCTTGCACTGGAACGTCCCCTTTGCATACATTATGCCAGTCACAGGCATAATGTGGCGCAGAGGGATGACAAAGTGGCGCAATGCATGCATTGCACCACTTTGTAGATATGCTGCAGTGTTTTTGGCAATCTAACGCCACATTAGTGTGAGAAAAATGATGCTAATGTGGTGTTATATGGCGCAAGGCCATCCGTAAATCTGGGCCTTTGTACATGAGGGTCTCAGACTGTTTTCCTTTTCCTTAAGAAATGCGATAGAAAGATATAGAATTGCTTGAAATGCCTTTGTTCTGTTGACTCCCAAGGAATGTGATATAATGTCACAGGAGAAAGTTCCCTTTCCTTTGCCTTAGTTGCGATTTTTTCCTGTTTTCTTTTTCCTTCTTCCCCCTGCTGGATAGGAAGATTTCACCTCCAATGGCATAGTTCCAATGTGTTTTTACTGTGTATGTGAGTTTTAAGTGATTATTACCAAATTGTTTAGCTTTTTATGAATGTGTACATACATACTTACATACTCTATATAAACCCGTATTTGAGTGTAAATAAAACTTATGAGGTGTACAAAATAACATTTCTCCTTCTTCCTACTTCATGCTATGTTGGAACAGTGCTCTATGCAGCTCCTCGGCACTTGGAAACAAAATATAAACAAGCATTTGCAATGCAATAGGTCTCGCATTTGTTAGAGTTAGAGTTATTGGCACTGTAAATGTTAATGTTTTTTAGTTGTGTGTTTTGTTGTGTATTATATATATATGGTGTGTAAATATAGTTATGTGTGTACTATTGTAATAGTTTGTTGTTTATTTGTGTTTTTGTAGAATTATGTGTTGTTTAGTACATTTTTTTAATAGAATTATGTGTTTTGGTGAATAGATAGTGGTGATAATAGTAGAGAATAGATTGAAAAGACGTATAAAAGGGATAGTCAGCTTTAAGATATAGTTGTTATTTATATTGAGAAAGAGGAGCAGTAATAGTGTGAGAGCAAGAGAGAAAGAATGTGAGAGAATGTTATAGATATTAAAAGGACTTTTTTGTATGTTGAAGAAATTGTATGCATGAACGCAAATTCCCCCACCAAAACGAAAGCAATGCCAGTTTGTCGTAAGAAGCGCTTGTATTGTAAAAGCAGCCTAAAGGACACATTATATATTTTTTCTCATTAAACTACTTAGTTAGGGATTCACACTAGATAAAAAAAAAAAAGGGAAGAGTGCTCCGTAAAGTCTAGAGTAGTGTGAAACATTCAATTTTTTTCGAGACATGTTGTGAAAGGAAGCAGGGACGGGATAATCAAGTGCAAATGATGCTTGTTGTAAAGATCGATATCTTTGTGTCTGCAGCATATGTGGAATACACATTAACTGAGTTGGTAGAAAGAGCAGGATGTCAAACTTCCCAAGCCACACACACACTGCAAGTCACTGCTGAAGCCAACCATATAGAGAGAAGAGCAAGGCTTTTCAAAAGTACAATTTGTTGGAAATTGCACAGAAGTGGGTTAAGTGGCTATTACTGTATTTTCTGTTTAGTGAAATGATTTGCTATGCAGTGCGTTAGTGGCATTGATGATTAAGATGGGAGAGCGTTTGAAATGAACAGTGCACGTAATTAAGTTAAGAGAAAAATGGTAATATAGCTAAAATGAAAACATTTACAAAAATCCAAAAACTAAAGAAAATAACACAAAAGTAGTGAAAAGCGTTTTTATGTTAGTATATCCAATGTGTACACTTACATTTTAACTAACTTGCCATCAGAAACGTTAGTGGCGATCAGTTGCAGAAACAAACACTGTACCCTCTAAAGGCAGTTGTTGGGAGCGGATTAAATGTATGCCACTGACACACTGTTACATATGTGATCGATGTTTTGTTCACAGCTCCTTCATTTGCTCGTATTATGTGAAGCTTTCAGCAAGTACTATTTTAAAGCATTAGATCTTCCCTGTTTATCTAAAAAAATAAATGCAGTTGAACCACATGAAACAGACCTATTGTAATCTCGGTCCTTAATAGGATCAAATACAGAGAGGGGCGTACACCAGCTCTTTGAGAGGGAGACAGCATGTATTCTAAACACATTTCTGCACTACATGAACTAATGCCCAATTACATGACCGCGAAACCAACTCCAGTAAGGACTTGTGTGTGTTTTTGCAAGCTGCTAGGTTAGTTCTGTTGTTGTACAACCTGCAGATCACAACTGACCAGTACGGTAACTCACGGGGGTAATGTGCCTGCTGCACAGTATGTGAGTAAGAGAGAGGGGGGAGTTGAGAATACCAGCAATGTGAGGGTGAGGGGCCTCTAATGCTTGGGAGTGGGGGCGGCTGTGTGCGTGAAAGCGTGGTGATATATATAGATATCGGGAGCAGGTCACCTTTATGAAACTTAGTAATGTATGGCATACTGGCATTATGAAGCCACTGTTAGAAGATAATCTGCAAAGGCCAGAGTGCAACTAGATAGTAACTTTAGCGAGAAGTTTGCAAAAAGTGCCCAGCAGTGGCAAATTACAAAGATGGGAGTGTGCAGCATACCTGCTATGCCTTTTGTTATTGCCTTGAAAGCGTCTTCAAACTAGCTTGCTCCAGAAAATGAAATATATATGTAAATTAGTGCATATTACTCAATGGTTTTAATAGCTATGTTCTGTGTGCTACAATGTAGCAGCGCTTTCGTTTCAGGTTGCCTCACTTCTAAAATATATATATTAAGCTGCCAAGAGTTTTATGAGAATCGCTTTAATAATAGGAATTAATTTCTCCCAAGGTGAAAGCTTTTGGTGCATTAGGATAACGAAAGAGGGAGAAAATATCTTACTGCTCTGATGACAGCTCCTCAAAGACAAAAAAAGCCCTCTGCTATATATTAAGATTTAAACTTATAAATTGCAAATATTAAAATAACCTCTATGGCAAAAGTAGTAAGCTATATGCACTTTGTGATGTGCTTGGTACAAGTTCTTTGCAGCAGGCAAATTAACCCTCGCTGCTTCCTTAGGATGATTCAAAAGTTCCACAAAACAAAACCGCGATCACCGGAGTTATCTTGACATCGTTATTGTTGCCTACAAATAGCTAGAGCCAAAGAATGGCCGACCTGCTTAAAAGCATAATATGCTTGCAAACACAGTGCTCCCACGCAAAGCCGGCACCGGTGCAGTGGCACCTGTCTCACTCCCTGGAGCCAGTCCCGCGTGCAGCATTTTAAATATCAGTAAATCATTTCAATAAACATTTAGACCAACATAAAATAGGGAAAAGAAAGCCATACAGCTTTGTTTCTAGCTGTAAACTGTTTTGCAATCTGAAAATAAATAAGTTGAAAATATTGCTGCATTTAACTTCCATAAATGTAATTTGTCACAAAATTTGGAAAAAAATAAGTAAAAAAATTGGATACATGAACGCAACTTCCCCCACCAAAACGAAAGCAATGCCAGTTTGTCGTAAGAAGCGCTTAATAAGAAAAAATATATAATGTGTCCTTTAGGCTACTTTTTCGATATAAACTACTTGGTAACGGATTCACACTAAGTAAAACAAGCATTTGGAATGCAATAGTATTGTGTTGGCTCGAGTTAGAGCTCATAGCGTTGTAAATTACTGACTGGACTTTTATTTCCACACAGACTGAAAACAAAACAAGCATTTGAACTGCAATGTGTTAGCTCGAGTTTCAGCTATTAGCGTTTTCTTGCCACAAACTGAAAATAAAAAGTAAAACAGTTGACATAAGCAGCCGGTTCAAAGCTCTGCTGAGAGCTCGCAGAGACAGACAAAAGGAACAAGCATTTGTAATGCAAGAACAGAAAATGTGCGAGGGCGAGTAATGAATGGAATAAACAAAGTCACACATCACTGCAGATGAAAAGTAAGTAATAGACTAGAGCCCTGTTAACAGAAACAGACCGGGGCCACTGAAGCATCCAGCGCTCTGGTCAAATGCTATTAGCCTTTGAACAAAGTAATCCCTAAGCACATGCTTCATAGGCACAAGTGGAAGGGTACAAGTACTAGGGCCATGCTCCAGGGGAGTGTATAACTGTAGAAAAGGTGGGACAAAGAGCAAGGATTGACCACTAGCAAGCAAGGATTTTTTAAGGACACTAAAACAAACCAGTGAAAAAGCAGAGACCCCACAAAGAAGTAAAGAAGTATATACTATACTATACGCAAAGAGGCCTCGAATGCTCGACCTAAAAATTTAACAAAATAATGGGGAGTTGGCCAGGGAGAGGTTGGAGAGCACTGGGTAGAGGCTGGCACGCAGGTGGAGAGCATGCAGAAGGAAGGGTTAAAAGACATAGACCCAGATTTACGAAGCAGGCGACAGGGAGGGAGCAGGAGAGCTCAATATCTACAGAGATGTACTCTCCTTCCCTCTTTCTAGCACCAACGCTGATTTTAGCTGCTGTGCGCCACACACACACCTCTGCGCCATAGTGCAAGGGTTTGTGCGTGAGTCTAGCAGAGATTTTGTACTGAAAAGGTACCCTTCCAGAACAAATTACTACGCTTAGACGCACTTTAAATCTTTTCCTACTTTCTATGTGTGCTGCTTAGTGCAGCCCACATGCAAAGTCGAAAAAGAAAGTAGAAATGAAAACATTTCTCCTTTTAATGCCTCCTTTCAAATGGTGCTACATCCTGTCTACTATTGTTTGTAGATAGGGTTTCGTGCCAAAAGGCATGGGTGGTTCATGCTGCCTTGTGTTATTTTTAGGGTACTTTCCAGCGCAAAACAAGTTTTGCGCTGGGAAGTAAATTAGAAGATAAACATTTTGTGCTGGTTAACATCACTTTTGGCAACATGTGTGTAGATCGACCCCATTGTGTGAGTACAGGCTGGTGGCCTGCAAATTAAATAATAATAATAATTAGAAAGAAGCACATCAATGCCAATGTGTGTGCACTACGAACTTCATTTTTAAGTAAATAACCAGGCGCGGCCCGTCCTTTAGGGCAGAGGGGCAACGCCCCCCCACCTTTTACCCCTCATGAAGAGTGTCTGTCAGGCTGAACAAAGGTCAGCCTAACAGACACTTTTCATTTTCAGCTCAGACAGCCAGCAGTAAGACATGGGCGATTTGCGCAGACTCCTGGCTGCCTGAGCTGAACTTTGCTGGGCTGTGGAGGCCACAGCTGCTATGGGCATGACCTCCTCGGCTCAGCAGAGGTGCCTCGAGGCCCTCCCCTGGGTGAAGAGTAAAGCGTCACCCATTGACTTCGACCTGGGCGCTTCAGGTTTAAGCACTGAAGCGCCCAGGGCTAGTGTCAATCAGTGACACTTCGTCACAGAGTGGGGTGGGGTCAGTAGTCTCACTGACCCCATCCCACTCTGTGACGATGATGGGACTGCAGCCTTCCCTCATTTGCTGACCTAGGGTCAGCCAATGAGGGAAGGCAGCAGTCCCAACCCTCCTGGGACCTCAAGGCTGAAGGTAAGTGTGTGTGTGATGTTTTAAAATGAATGTTTGGTGCGTGCGTGCATGTTTGAATGTTATTAGTGTTAATGGATGTGCATGTGTGTGTGAAAGAATGAGTGTGTGTGATGTTTTAAAATGAATGTTTGGTGCGTGCGTGCATATTTGAATGGTATGAGTGTTGTTAATGGATGTGCGTGCGTTCGTGTGTGTGTGAAAGAATGAGTGTGTGTGAACTTTTAAAATGAATGTTTGGTGCGTGCGTGCATGTTTGAATGTTATGAGTGTTGTTAATGGATGTGCGTGCGTGCATGCGTGTGAGTATGTGTGTGCTTCCCACCCGCCCCCCTCCCTCCTAAAGATCTCGCCCGCCACTGTAAATAACATCCATTAAATGCTAAGGAATGATACCAACGCTGATGGGCAACCCTGTCACCAGTTCCTAAAGCCATCTTAACCACAGTAGCTAATGCTGAGGGCAGTCCAAAGACCCCTTTCAGTATGTGTGTGTCTGTAAACATACACACTTGTGCATCGTGTACACTGTGTTTGTGTGTTATGTGGGGTGTGCTGACATGTGCTCTGAACAGAACGTTTAAGTTTTATGTGTGTGGGACCTAAAAACAGTGTGGCAGAATCCCGTATCCGCACATAGGTAGGGGTAATCAGTGCTTATATACTGAATGATGGAGCGATAGGAGATATGTTTTACTTCATTGTTGGAACAAGTCCCATACCTTGTTCTCCTCACATTCTGTGATTTCAGGGACACATATCTATCTGCCCACACACCCACTAACTCTGCTTCCTGACAGATTGCTACTGTCTCTACCTGGCCCTCTAATGGCTATCTTCTCTTCCTAGGCTTAGTGGAAGGTCTCCCTTCTTTGAACCTGATCCCCTAGAAACTGAGAACAGGATCCAGGCTGGGCGCTTTGACATCTTCAAGCTCTACCCAAACGTCTCCCAGAGTGCCTCACTTTTCATCCGCAAGATCCTCTCCATCTACCCCTGGTGAGTTCATGGGAGTTTTTTCATTCTTTGACTTTAAAAGCACTTTTGGCACTGAACCGGTATTTTATAAATATGCATTTTGTAGTCAAAATGGAAGTCTAGTGCTGGTCATTAATGAAATATGTCTGCCAGAGTGCAAGATGCATTGTGTAAATAATGTGAACTACTAAGGCGAGACCTTTAAATACATTCACACAAATAAAGACATCTTGGTCCAGATTTACTATGATTTTGAGTGGGAGTTGCGTCAGCTTTGTGGCGCAGCTCCGACGCAAAATCCATTTTGGCAATTAAGTCATGTGTGGATTTGTGTTACTTAGTAAATACAATTTAACACAAGGCAGTGCATAGCATTGCCTTGTGTTACTTTGCATCCGGCAGATGTAACATGGGTAGAAGATGGGTGTTCTCGTGCATCCTTCAATATATTTTGCCACAAAGCCGATTTTACAAAGACTTGTAAATCTGGGTTTGCACCAATATGGTAGTGTACCAGTAGTGTATCGAAACTTGAGGGGTCCCCCTGCAAGCTACAAGGAGGGCTCCCCTTTCAGAATCAGTAGGGGCTCTCAGGCCAGGGTACAGTGCTGAGGGAGCCCCCTGGTGCTCGGGGACCTCCTGCACTGCAGGGCCTACAGGGGCCTATGTCACCCCATTGGCACCAACCCCACAGCGGTGTAATGAGCAGTAATATTTTAATTTCTCCTTGTTACTTCCTCTTTTCATGTGTGCTATATCCTGCAGCAAACTTGAAAAGAGCAGTATACCTCTAAGGATTGTTTGTGTGCAGGAAGAAATCCCTTCCTGCACAAAAACCACTGTTACCTGTTGTAAGGTCTCTATTTTCTCGACAAAGACTGCTGGATTAGGGGTGGCAGCACCTCTGCTTGTAGACGACTGACTCACTCCTACGCCAGTTGGTAACCATCGGCCTTCTGGCTCTCTAGCAGCACCTCACCAAAACCCAAGTAGTAAAGGTGATTTTTGTCAGCCTAGTGCATGAACTCTGAAATCTCTCAAAAAGAAATCGCAGTGGAACACGTCTTACCCTTTTCTCTCGTTAGTAGTAAGTCCCTTACATGCACACAGACAAGAAAGAAGATGCAGGATAGTCTTCAATACATTTATTGAAAAGACTGCAATCTGCAATGATTAGGATAATGGTGAACAATAAAATCAGGATTGTGAAAATAAGTGATGTAAATATGTACTACCCCAACATACTGCAATAAACATGAATATGCAAACTCCTCTATTTTCTACCCTAAAGAGAGCAAGGTGTGATAAGCCTAATCTGCCCATTCTGTGTCCATGAGAAGCGCCCCAACCCCCATTACCTTAGAACAAGGTCGGCCTCTAGTCAGGCTCCGCAGTGACGCAAAGGCTGAAAAGTGACGCGCAGTATAGCTGGAATATCCTGGATGGAACCCACTCTAATGGCCTTGGTCTCACAAGGTGTTTTTATAAGGCCATGCAGACAACCTGATGTAGGTATGTACCTAAATGTTACATTGTGTGCACAAACGTGTATCAACAATATCATAACAAATGCCTGACATGTTCACATTCTTTTTTTGTCCAACGTAAAGCAAAGAACATGATGACAATCTAATACGTACATTACTGATAATGACGCTTTCACGGAATGGCAACTGATTATGAAATAAAAACATTCCCTCTAAAATGCAAGCAGTGCTAGAATGAATAAAAACGAATAGTAAAAACAGATCATGTTATCTAGGTAAAAGGGCACAGGCCAGCAGGCCGAAGCTAAGCTAAACTCTTGTATTCTGGCAAACTAAAATGGACCCACAACAGCCCGTAATGCAGGCATCATTGTAGCATGGTACAAGGGAGTCTGCATTGGCGCTAAGCTGCACACAGTGCACCAGCACTAAGAGAATGCAAAATTGTGCCATATCTTAGTAGATATGGCACAGTTCTGCTCTTTCCCTTCCATACAGTGCAGCGCAATGCAGCAAGTTGCCTGAAATATTAGTAAATCTGCCCCCTTTTGTCCAAACCCTAATGGGAGTGAAGTTTTTCATGGAGCCAATGAATACAGAGGTAACACTGGTTTGAGCCTGCTTCCTTTATAGTAATGTTTAATAAGACTTCCTGCCTTTATTAAAAGTCCTACACAAGAAAGCAGGTGGTATTTCACTGACTGCTTCATAGTTACTGGGGTGCCTGAGATGTCCTAATGAGTGCGCTCAGGTTGATGGGACAAGGTTTGAAAGCAGAAGCAGTGAAAAGCGTTTCTATTGTTGGACATTCGTTGTTCTGCATAGGTGCAGAATACTGAATTTATAATATTCCTAAATGTATATCATTTTTCCTAATTGTTTAAATGTGTGTGTTATCATAATTCACCATAATTTCCACTGCTGAATTAATTTGGAGGATATTTGGCAGGATATATCGGGTCCTTAAACAAATAAAAAAGTTAAACACAACGTCTCCTATTTCTTTCAGTGCAGATGAAAACAAAGCTTTCACAATGACACTGGTGCTCTCAGAACATTAAACAACGCATCTGATAAGCTCACATTTGCAGGCCCAACCTTAATGCTAGCAGTTACCAATGAATCCTCTCCAGTGAATGAAAATAAACATTGCCAGTTAGGAAAAAGTTACACTGCCCCACATTGTACTTTATTTTCCTTCTTTATATATGTTGTGTTAAACCTACTCTATAATGTCAGTGTACTACAAAACAAAAACATTAGAATGCATGTTTATCATTTCCTTACATTGCATTTACAATGTGATTGAGATTAATACATATTTTTGCATAAGACACAATTTAAATATTAGCACATTATCCCCAACAAAACCACACATTTCTCAAAAGTGTATCTGCAGTTTCTGGCAGACAATGACTATTAAACGGATGATGCTCAAATGCTCTAAATCTGTCTGAGAAGTACTAGAATCAATCATTAAATTATGGTACATAAAAAATACAAGTAACATTACAAAGTTACACGTAACCTGATATGTATTCTCTCTAGATTTGTCTTCTTCTTTAGTAGGTAGATAGATAAACAGACACAGATAGATACACATTTTCCTTTCATTGGCCAGAATGCAGTTGTATAAAAACCCATATTTCACAGAGAAATGTGACACATGACAAATATTTCACAGTTCCCTTTGAAATATGGATTTCATCATCATAATGGTAGCCCCCAAATAACTCTGTGGACCTTTGACATTTCAGGGCTAGGATTACGTGACATTGAGGACCTAATCAAACCTTTTTTTCACCATTTTGCGTAACCTTTATCCATCAACAGCCTACAACAACAAGCTGCCTCACCTCTGGGCGAACTTTCCTCACAGACAACATGGCAGGAAATACTAAAAAAGATATTTTTAGGCCTTTTGCATCCTGTGGGCAACAATGAGTTAACTTATTGCCTAAAACCCTCCTACAAATTAAAGGAGTGCAAGATTTGTATATATATTTTCTGCCAAGACACTTAAAAAGAGAGAAGCTAGAGTACATGTATGGCTTAAAAAACAAAGCCAAGGACATTTCCTCTTCAGAAGAGGAACAAGATACTTACAAAAAGGTTTAAAAAGCTAATAAGCAAAACCATTCAGAAGAATATTCTTATAAGCGTACTTCTTATGGTGAACATTCAGGTGAATCAATGAGAAAAAGACTTAGGAGTACTGAAGTGTCATCTCTTAGACCTCAAACATCTACATATAAAGATTCAAAACACCTCAGGGAAAAGGTGGGAAGTCTCCAGGAACTCACTCAGAACCTTCAACTCCATCCCTAAAGGTAAATTCAAATCATAAACCGGAGTCTAAAGCATGTGGACAAAAACATCGTTGATGACCCTGTCAATAAACGAAATGAAGACGAGGCATGAATCCATGTCAGCGACAAGAACAACAAAGACAACAGCGTCTACAGTGGCAATGTTGACAGCGAGAGCAATGTCAACAACAGCGTTGATGATGGGAGAACCATCGACGGAGAGATCGATGATGAAACAAAAGTCTTCATTGACGCACAGACCACTGTTGACTATGGGCTTGACAAAAATAATTTCAAAGTTCATATTATTTCAGATGAAGGAATTCAAGTGCCAATTCTCCTGGAACACATATATCCCAATAAAGTGTCACCAGGGACATAGAATCGTTTCAGGAACATTATGAGTATGATCCTATGGAAGAAGGATACCATTACAATGGTGAACCCATAATGCAGGTGCCCACAACTCTGGTTAAAAACTTACAGTTAATGTTAGTGGATTATTATAAGTGATTCCCTGAGCAACCATAATCTCGAGGGGTGCAGGCCGTAACTGTACTTCAACACCCCATATACCAAAAAAACATTCAGGCGTCTACTAGTCTAAAGTTACCTATTCAAACAGTAGAACCTTCTTCTAAAAGACCTATCATGCTACCCACATATAGGAGCATGCACTCTAATCATGAAAACAAAGAGGAAGGAATTCTGGATAAACCTCCAGTTGATAGTGGATCAGGATTGTAAGACTACATAGCTCCTTTTTCTGCTCTGTCCACTCCACTTCCGGATAACTCAGTTAATATAGGCTCATTCCATTCATTGCTTGAGGGAGCATGGAAAAGATATGACCTTAATGTGCCTGCCAAACCAAATAAATGTTTCTTGTACGGCTTCAAAGAAACAACTAGAAAAATAATAAGGTCCATCTTTATTATCACCTATTTTGGTGTTCTGCTTTGCTTCAGACCGAGAGGGAATGAAGTGAAAGGAATGCAAAGAATGCAGCACTCTATTAATGCACTTCCCATGCTACACAAAGATAATAACGTGAACACTTAATGTGAATGCAGCAGCACACGTGCAACTCTTAAAATAATCACAGCAGTGGAATAAAAAAAATAATCAAAGAAAATGCAGTACATCAACAATGAACATATATATAGTGACTGTGTATATTTGTGCATCCTGCATCCCTTTGATTACATATTTCAAATTACAAATTGAGGAAAACTTGAAAATCAATGGTCACAAGACCAAGGATCCTTCTAGGACTTTGTCAAGGTCGCAAAGAAGATGAAGGAAGCAATATTCTGGTAGACAAGAGAAAACAATGTATCAGCAGGACTGATCTTTATCCATTCATCTCCTGTATTGGTAATGGACACAATTGCCTCCAGAGAAGGATAGAGAGCTCACCTTCAGGACTTAGAAGTGAGCCGTAAATGGTCAACTTAAGAAGCACAGATGCACACCAATCTACAAGCCGTGGCCTTAGGACTCCAAGTCTTCCTCCTGAGGGTTTCAGGATCTCCCATACTGGTTTCCAGAGACAACACAATAATCATGTAGTGTAGGAAAGTACCATCTTGCCTGGCATGTTACCCCCATTTTTCACTGTATATATGTTGTTTTAGTTGTATGTGTCACTGGGACCCTGGTAACCCAGGGCCCCAGTCTTCATAAGTGTGCCTGAATGTGTTACCTGTGTAGTGACTAACTGTCTCACTGAGGCTCTGCTAATCAGAACCTCAGTGGTTATGCTCTCTCATTTCTTTCCAAATTGTCACTAACAGGCTAGTGACCATTTTTACCAATTTACATTGGCTTACTGGAACACCCTTATTATTCCCTAGTATATGGTACTGAGGTACCCAGGGTATTGGGGTTCCAGGAGATCCCTATGGGCTGCAGCATTTCTTTTGCCACCCATAGGGAGCTCTGACAATTCTTACACAGGCCTGCCACTGCAGCCTGAGTGAAATAACGTCCACGTTATTTCACAGCCATTTTACACTGCACTTAAGTAACTTATAAGTCACCTATATGTCTAACCTTTACCTGGTAAAGGTTAGGTGCAAAGTTACTTAGTGTGAGGACACCCTGGCACTAGCCAAGGTGCCCCCACATTGTTCAGAGCCAATTCACTGAACTTTGTGAGTGCGGGGACACCATTACACGCGTGCACTACATATAGGTCACTACCTATATGTAGCTTCACCATGGTAACTCCGAATATGGCCATGTAACATGTCTATGATCATGGAATTGCCCCCTCTATACCATCCTGGCATAGTTAGCACAATCCCATGATCCCAGTGGTCTGTAGCACAGACCCTGGTACTGCCAGACTGCCCTTCCTGGGGTTTCACTGCAGCTGCTGCTGCTGCCAACCCCTCAGACAGGCAGCTGCCCTCCTGGGGTCCAGCCAGGCCTGGCCCAGGATGGCAGAACAAAGAACTTCCTCTGAGAGAGGGTGTGACACCCTCTCCCTTTGGAAAATGGTGTGAAGGCAGGGGAGGAGTAGCCTCCCCCAGCCTCTGGAAATGCTTTGTTGGGCACAGATGTGCCCAATTCTGCATAAGCCAGTCTACACCGGTTCAGGGACCCCTTAGCCCCTGCTCTTGCGCGAAACTGGACAAAGGAAAGGGGAGTGACCACTCCCCTGACCTGCACCTCCCCTGGGAGGTGTCCAGAGCTCCTCCAGTGTGCTCCAGACCTCTGCCATCTTGGAAACAGAGGTGCTGCTGGCACACTGGACTGCTCTGAGTGGCCAGTGCCACCAGGTGACGTCAGAGACTCCTGCTGATAGGCTCCTTCAGGTGTTAGTAGCCTTTCCTCTCTCCTAGGTAGCCAAACCCTCTTTTCTGGCTATTTAGGGTCTCTGTCTCTGGGGAAACTTTAGATAACGAATGCATGAGCTCAGCCGAGTTCCTCTGCATCTCCCTCTTCACCTTCTGATAAGGAATCGACCGCTGACCGCGCTGGAAGCCTGCAAACCTGCAACATAGTAGCAAAGACGACTACTGCAACTCTGTAACGCTGATCCTGCCGCCTTCTCGACTGTTTTCCTGCTTGTGCATGCTGTGGGGGTAGTCTGCCTCCTCTCTGCACCAGAAGCTCCGAAGAAATCTCCCGTGGGTCGACGGAATCTTCCCCCTGCAACCGCAGGCACCAAAAAGCTGCATTACCGGTCCCTTGGGTCTCCTCTCAGCACGACGAGCGAGGTCCCTCGAATCCAGCGACGCTGTCCAAGTGACCCCCACAGTCCAGTGACTCTTCAGCCCAAGTTTGGTGGAGGTAAGTCCTTGCCTCACCTCGCTGGGCTGCATTGCTGGGAACCGCGACTTTGCAGCTACTCCGGCCCCTGTGCACTTCCGGCGGAAATCCTTCGTGCACAGCCAAGCCTGGGTCCACGGCACTCTAACCTGCATTGCACGACTTTCTAAGTTGGTCTCCGGCGACGTGGAACTCCTTTGTGCAACTTCGGCGAGCACCGTTTCACGCATCCTCGTAGTGCCTGTTTCTGGCACTTCTCCGGGTGCTACCTGCTTCAGTGAGGGCTCTTTGTCTTGCTCGACGTCCCCTCTCTCTTCAGGTCCAATTTGCGACCTCCTGGTCCCTCCTGGGCCCCAGCAGCGTCCAAAAACGCCAAACGCACGATTTGCGTGTAGCAAGGCTTGTTGGCGTCCTTCCGGCGGGAAAACACTTCTGCACGACTCTCCACGGCGAGAGGGATCCGTCCACCAAAGGGGAAGTCTCTAGCCCTTTTCGTTCCTGCAGAAACCTCAGCTTCTTCTGTCCAGTCGAAGCTTCTTTGCACCCGCAGCTGGCATTTCCTGGGCATCTGCCCATCTCCGACTTGCTTGTGACTTTTGGACTTGGTCCCCTTGTTCCACAGGTACCCTAGATTGGAAATCCACAGTTGTTGCATTGCTGGTTTGTGTCTTTCCTGCATTATTCCTCTAACACGACTCTTTTGTCCTTAGGGGAACTTTAGTGCACTTTGCACTCACTTTTCAGGGTCTTGGGGAGGGTTATTTTGCTAACTCTCACTATTTTCTAATAGTCCCAGCGACCCTCTACAAGGTCACATAGGTTTGGGGTCCATTTGTGGTTCGCATTCCACTTCTGGAGTATATGGTTTGTGTTGCCCCTATCCCTATGTTTCCCCATTGCATCCTATTGTAACTATACATTGTTTGCACTGTTTTCTAAGACTATACTGCATATTTTTGCTATTGTGTATATATATCTTGTGTATATTTCCTATCCTCTCACTGAGGGTACACTCTAAGATACTCTGGCATATTGTCATAAAAATAAAGTACCTTTATTTTTAGTATAACTGTGTATTGTGTTTTCTTATGATATTGTGCATATGACACTAAGTGGTACTGTGGTAGCTTCACACGTCTCCTAGTTCAGCCTAAGCTGCTCTGCTAAGCTACCATTATCTATCAGCCTAAGCTGCTAGACACCCTATACACTAATAAGGGATAACTGGGCCTGGTACAAGGTGCAAGTACCCCTTGGTACTCACTACAAGCCAGTCCAGCCTCCTACATTGGTTGTGCAGTGGTGGGATAAGTGCTTGAGACTACTTACCACTCTTGTCATTGTACTTTTCATAAGAGAAAAATATACAAAAGAAGGTCAGTGTATATACACATAGCCAAAAAGTTTTGCGTTTCCTCTTTTCACTCTTTTCTAAGTGCTGAAAAGTACTCCTAAACTTTCAAAAAGTTCATAAAAGTTTAAAAAGTTTTTTTCTGTCTTTCCAAAAAGTTCTGAAAACTTTTTTCTCTTTTTCTATCACTTTAACTCTCTCTAAAAAATGTCTGGTACAGGCCAAAATGTTGAACTGTCCAAAATTGCATATGATCACCTTAGCTGGAAAGGAGCAAGGAGTCTCTGCATAGAGAGAGGTTTGAGTGTAGGGAAGAATCCTTCCTTAGAACTGTTAATTAATATGCTTAGAGTACAGGATAAGGCCATAAGTGCCAAATCTGGTGAAAAAGTAGCTAATGGTTCTCAATCTGATCCAGGGACTCCCCCAGGAAAAGGTTCAGGAAAGAAACTTCTCAGCCTGCCCATTACTAGACAGTCTAGCATAGTTGGTACAGAGGTTGAATCACACCATACTGATGGTGTGCTCTCACATTATGCTGGTAGCCAAGCTGTTAGGGTGCCCTCTGTAAGGGACAGGTCTCCTTCTGTTCATTCCCATCATACCTCTGTATCTAGAAATGTCCCTCCCACCCACCCTGATGACAGATTGTTAGAAAGGGAGCTCAATAGATTGAGAGTGGAACAAACCAGACTGAAGCTCAAGAAGCAACAGCTGGATTTGGATAGACAGTCTTTAGAATTAGAGAAGGAAAGACAGAAGTTGGGTTTAGATACCCATGGTGGCAGCAGCAATATTCCCCATAGTCATCCTGCAAAAGAGCATGATTCCAGGAATCTGCACAAGATAGTTCCCCCTTATAAGGAGGGGGATGACATTAACAAGTGGTTTGCTGCACTTGAGAGGGCCTGTGCTGTACAGGATGTCCCTCAAAAGCAGTGGGCTGCTATCCTATGGCTATCATTTAGTGGAAAAGGTAGGGATAGGCTCCTTACAGTGAAAGAAAATGATGCCAATAATTTCCAAGTTCTTAAGAATGCACTCCTGGATGGTTATGGCTTAACCACTGAACAGTACAGGATAAAGTTCAGAGAGACCAAAAAGGAGTCTTCACAAGACTGGGTTGATTTCATTGACCAGGCAGTGAAGGCCTTGGAGGGGTGGTTACATGGCAGTAAAGTTACTGATTATGACAGCCTGTATAACTTAATCCTGAGAGAGCATATTCTTAATAATTGTGTGTCTGATTTGTTGCACCAGTACTTGGTGGACTCTGATCTGACCTCTCCCCAAGAATTGGGAAAGAAGGCAGACAAATGGGTCAGAACAAGAGTGAACAGAAAAGTTCATACAGGGGGTGACAAAGATGGCAACAAAAAGAAGGATGGTAAGTCTTCTGACAAGGGTGGGGACAAATCTAAAAATGAGTCTTCATCAGGCCCACAAAAACACTCTGGTGGGGGTGGTGGGCCCAAATCCTCCTTTAATCAGAACAAGGAAAAGAAACCATGGTGCTATTTATGTAAAATAAAAGGCCATTGGACAACAGATCCCAGTTGTCCAAAGAAAGGCACCACAGCTCCTACCACTACAACCCCTACTGCTACACCTAGTGTCCCTACTAATAGCAGTGGTGGTGGGAGCAAACCTACTAATAGCCAATCCAAGGGAGTAGCTGGGCTCACTTTTGGTAATTTAGTTGGGGTTGGTCTGATTAGGGAGACCACAGAGGCTACTTTAGTCTCTGAAGGGGCTATTGATTTAGCCACTTTGGTTGCTTGCCCCCATAACTTGGAGAAGTACAAGCAACTAACCCTAATAAATGGTGTTGAGGTCCAGGCCTACAGGGACACAGGTGCCAGTGTCACAATGGTGATTGAGAAACTGGTGCACCCTGAACAACACATACTTGGACACCAGTACCAAGTAACCGATGCTCACAACATAACACAAAGCCACCCCATGGCTGTTGTAAATCTCAACTGGGGGGGGGTAACTGGTCCAAAGAAAGTTGTGGTAGCTTCAGATTTACCTGTAGACTGTCTATTAGGGAATGATTTGGAGACATCAGCTTGGTCAGATGTGGAGTTGGAGGCCCATGCAGCAATGCTGGGCATCCCAGGGCATATTTTTGCTTTGACAAGGGCTCAGGCCAAAAAGCAAAAAGGACAGGGAAGCTTGGATCCTGGAACAATGGACCAAGTGCTCCCTAAAGCTAGGGCTAGTAGAAGCAAACCACTTCCTACTATCCCTCCCTCTACAGTGGATTCAACTTCTGAGGAAGAAGAATTCCCTCCCTGTGCAGAACCTACACCAGAGGAGCTGGAAGCAGACACTGCTGAGCTTTTGGGTGAAGGGGGGCCTGCCAGGGAGGAGCTGAGTGTGGCACAGCAAACCTGTCCCACATTAGAGGGTCTCAGACAGCAAGCTGTCAAACAGGCTAATGGGGATGTCAGTGACTCTCACAGAGTTTACTGGGAGGACAACCTCTTGTACACTGAGCATAGGGATCCTAAACCTGGAGCTGCCAGGAGATTAGTGATTCCTCAGGAGTACAGAAAGTTCCTCCTAACACTGGCACATGACATTCCCTTAGCTGGGCACCTGGGTCAAATGAAAACTTGGGACAGATTGGTACCATTGTTTCATTGGCCTAGGATGTCTGAGGACACAAAGGAATTTTGTAAGTCCTGTGAAACCTGTCAAGCCAGTGGCAAGACAGGTGGCACTCCAAAGGCACCCCTTATCCCACTGCCTGTGGTTGGGGTTCCCTTTGAAAGGGTAGGGGTTGACATAGTTGGCACCCTTGACCCTCCTACTGCTTCAGGCAATAGGTTTATCTTAGTGGTAGTGGACCATGCCACAAGATATCCTGAAGCTATTCCTTTAAGGACCACTACAGCTCCTGCAGTGGCAAAGGCCCTCCTGGGAATATTTTCCAGGGTGGGCTTCCCAAAGGAAGTAGTATCAGACAGAGGAAGCAATTTCATGTCTGCATACTTAAAGGCCATGTGGAAGGAGTGTGGTGTAACGTACAAGTTCACAACACCCTATCATCCACAAACAAATGGACTGGTGGAGAGATTTAATAAAACTCTCAAAGGCATGATTATGGGTCTCCCTGAAAAACTCCGCAGGAGATGGGATATCCTTCTACCATGCCTCCTTTTTGCCTACAGGGAGGTACCCCAGAAAGGAGTGGGCTTCAGCCCCTTTGAACTTCTTTTTGGACACCCTGTTAGGGGTCCACTCACACTTGTAAAGGAGGGTTGGGAACAACCTTTAAAAGCTCCTAAGCAGGATATTGTGGATTATGTACTTGGCCTCAGATCAAGGATGGCTGAGTACATGAAAAAGGCCAGTAAAAACCTTCAGGCCAGCCAAGAGCTCCAGAAGCAATGGCATGATCAGAAGGCTGTTTTGGTTCAGTACCAACCAGGGCAGAAAGTGTGGGTCTTGGAGCCTGTGGCCCCAAGAGCACTCCAAGATAAATGGAGTGGACCCCACACAATTGTTGAAAAGAAGGGTGAAGTCACCTACTTGGTTGACTTAGGCACTGCCAGGAGTCCCCTTAGGGTGCTCCGTGTCAACCGCCTGAAACCCTACTATGACAGGGCTGATCTCACCCTGCTCATGGCAACAGATGAGGGACAGGAAGAAGACAGTGATCCTCTACCTGATCTCTTCTCTTCCACAGATCAAGATGCTCTTGTGGAAGGTGTAGTTTTGGCTGATTGTCTTACTGCTGAGCAGAAAGACAATTGCATAAATCTCCTAGGACAATTTTCAGAACTCTTCTCTACTGTGCCAGGCACCACTTCTTGGTGTGAGCACACTATAGATACTGGAGACAGTTTACCTGTCAAAAGTAAGATCTATAGGCAGCCTGACCATGTCAGGGACTGCATAAAGCAAGAAGTTCAGAAAATGTTGGAACTAGGAGTGGTTGAGCACTCTGACAGTCCATGGGCTTCTCCTGTGGTACTGGTACCAAAACCCAATTCTAAAGATGGAAAGAAGGAAATGAGGTTTTGTGTAGACTATAGAGGTCTCAACTTGGTAACCAAAACTGATGCTCACCCTATACCCAGGGCAGATGAGCTCATAGATACACTGGCATCTGCCAAGTATCTAAGCACTTTTGATTTGACTGCAGGGTATTGGCAGATCAAATTGTCAGAAGATTCTAAACCTAAGACTGCATTTTCTACCATTGGAGGACATTACCAGTTTACTGTAATGCCTTTTGGTTTGAAAAATGCACCTGCCACTTTTCAGAGGCTGGTGAACACAGTCCTGCAAGGGCTGGAAGCTTTCAGTGCAGCATATTTGGACGATATAGCTGTCTTTAGCTCCAGCTGGGATGATCACCTGGTCCACCTTTGGAAAGTTTTGGAGGCTCTGCAAAAGGCAGGCCTCACTATCAAGGCTTCAAAGTGCCAGATAGGGCAGGGGAAGGTGGTTTATCTGGGACACCTTGTTGGTGGGGAACAGATTGCACCACTTCAGGGGAAAATCCAAACTATTATTGATTGGGTTCCCCCTACCACTCAGACTCAGGTGAGAGCCTTCCTAGGCCTCACTGGGTATTACAGGAGGTTCATTAAGAACTATGGCTCCATTGCAGCCCCTCTTAATGACCTCACATCCAAGAAAATGCCTAAAAAGGTATTATGGACAGCAAGCTGTCAGAAAGCTTTTGAGGAGCTAAAGCAGGCCATGTGCTCTGCACCTGTCCTGAAAAGCCCTTGTTACTCTAAAAAATTCTATGTCCAAACTGATGCATCTGAATTAGGAGTAGGGGCAGTCCTATCACAACTTAATTCTGAGGGCCAGGATCAACCTGTTGCTTTTATTAGTAGAAGGTTGACCCCTAGAGAAAAGCGTTGGTCTGCCATTGAGAGGGAGGCCTTTGCTGTGGTCTGGGCTCTGAAGAAGTTGAGGCCATACCTGTTTGGCACTCACTTCATTGTTCAGACAGACCACAAACCTCTACTTTGGCTAAAACAAATGAAAGGTGAAAATCCTAAATTGTTGAGGTGGTCCATATCCCTACAGGGAATGGACTATACAGTGGAACATAGACCTGGGAGTAGCCACTCCAATGCAGATGGACTCTCCAGATATTTCCACTTAGACAATGAAGACTCATCAGGTAATGGCTAGTCTTATTGTCCTTCGTTTGGGGGGGGGTTGTGTAGGAAAGTACCATCTTGCCTGGCATGTTACCCCCATTTTTCACTGTATATATGTTGTTTTAGTTGTATGTGTCACTGGGACCCTGGTAACCCAGGGCCCCAGTGCTCATAAGTGTGCCTGAATGTGTTACCTGTGTAGTGACTAACTGTCTCACTGAGGCTCTGCTAATCAGAACCTCAGTGGTTATGCTCTCTCATTTCTTTCAAAATTGTCACTGACAGGCTAGTGACCATTTTTACCAATTTACATTGGCTTACTGGAACACCCTTATAATTCCCTAGTATATGGTACTGAGGTACCCAGGGTATTGGGGTTCCAGGAGATCCCTATGGGCTGCAGCATTTCTTTTGCCACCCATAGGGAGCTCTGACAATTCTTACACAGGCCTGCCACTGCAGCCTGAGTGAAATAACGTCCACGTTATTTCACAGCCATTTTACACTGCACTTAAGTAACTTATAAGTCACCTATATGTCTAACCTTTACCTGGTAAAGGTTAGGTGCAAAGTTACTTAGTGTGAGGACACCCTGGCACTAGCCAAGGTGCCCCCACATTGTTCAGAGCCAATTCACTGAACTTTGTGAGTGCGGGGACACCATTACACGCGTGCACAACATATAGGTCACTACCTATATGTAGCTTCACCATGGTAACTCCGAATATGGCCATGTAACATGTCTATGATCATGGAATTGCCCCCTCTATGCCATCCTGGCATTGTTGGTACAATTCCATGATCCCAGTGGTCTGTAGCACAGACCCTGGTACTGCCAGACTGCCCTTCCTGGGGTTTCACTGCAGCTGCTGCTGCTGCCAACCCCTCAGACAGGCAGCTGCCCTCCTGGGGTCCAGCCAGGCCTGGCCCAGGATGGCAGAACAAAGAACTTCCTCTGAGAGAGGGTGTGACACCCTCTCCCTTTGGAAAATGGTGTGAAGGCAGGGGAGGAGTAGCCTCCCCCAGCCTCTGGAAATGCTTTGTTGGGCACAGATGTGCCCAATTCTGCATAAGCCAGTCTACACCGGTTCAGGGACCCCTTAGCCCCTGCTCTGGCGCGAAACTGGACAAAGGAAAGGGGAGTGACCACTCCCCTGACCTGCACCTCCCCTGGGAGGTGTCCAGAGCTCCTCCAGTGTGCTCCAGACCTCTGCCATCTTGGAAACAGAGGTGCTGCTGGCACACTGGACTGCTCTGAGTGGCCAGTGCCACCAGGTGACGTCAGAGACTCCTGCTGATAGGCTCCTTCAGGTGTTAGTAGCCTTTCCTCTCTCCTAGGTAGCCAAACCCTCTTTTCTGGCTATTTAGGGTCTCTGTCTCTGGGGAAACTTTAGATAACGAATGCATGAGCTCAGCCGAGTTCCTCTGCATCTCCCTCTTCACCTTCTGATAAGGAATCGACCGCTGACCGCGCTGGAAGCCTGCAAACCTGCAACATAGTAGCAAAGACGACTACTGCAACTCTGTAACGCTGATCCTGCCGCCTTCTCGACTGTTTTCCTGCTTGTGCATGCTGTGGGGGTAGTCTGCCTCCTCTCTGCACCAGAAGCTCCGAAGAAATCTCCCGTGGGTCGACGGAATCTTCCCCCTGCAACCGCAGGCACCAAAAAGCTGCATTACCGGTCCCTTGGGTCTCCTCTCAGCACGACGAGCGAGGTCCCTCGAATCCAGCGACGCTGTCCAAGTGACCCCCACAGTCCAGTGACTCTTCAGCCCAAGTTTGGTGGAGGTAAGTCCTTGCCTCACCTCGCTGGGCTGCATTGCTGGGAACCGCGACTTTGCAGCTACTCCGGCCCCTGTGCACTTCCGGCGGAAATCCTTCGTGCACAGCCAGGCCTGGGTCCACGGCACTCTAACCTGCATTGCCCGACTTTCTAAGTTGGTCTCCGGCGACGTGGGACTCCTTTGTGCAACTTCGGCGAGCACCGTTTCACGCATCCTCGTAGTGCCTGTTTCTGGCACTTCTCCGGGTGCTACCTGCTTCAGTGAGGGCTCTTTGTCTTGCTCGACGTCCCCTCTCTCTTCAGGTCCAATTTGCGACCTCCTGGTCCCTCCTGGGCCCCAGCAGCGTCCAAAAACGCCAAACGCACGATTTGCGTGTAGCAAGGCTTGTTGGCGTCCTTCCGGCGGGAAAACACTTCTGCACGACTCTCCACGGCGAGAGGGATCCGTCCACCAAAGGGGAAGTCTCTAGCCCTTTTCGTTCCTGCAGAAACCTCAGCTTCTTCTGTCCAGTCGAAGCTTCTTTGCACCCGCAGCTGGCATTTCCTGGGCATCTGCCCATCTCCGACTTGCTTGTGACTTTTGGACTTGGTCCCCTTGTTCCACAGGTACCCTAGATTGGAAATCCATAGTTGTTGCATTGCTGGTTTGTGTCTTTCCTGCATTATTCCTCTAACACGACTCTTTTGTCCTTAGGGGAACTTTAGTGCACTTTGCACTCACTTTTCAGGGTCTTGGGGAGGGTTATTTTGCTAACTCTCACTATTTTCTAATAGTCCCAGCGACCCTCTACAAGGTCACATAGGTTTGGGGTCCATTCGTGGTTCGCATTCCACTTCTGGAGTATATGGTTTGTGTTGCCCCTATCCCTATGTTTCCCCATTGCATCCTATTGTAACTATACATTGTTTGCACTGTTTTCTAAGACTATACTGCATATTTTTGCTATTGTGTATATATATCTTGTGTATATTTCCTATCCTCTCACTGAGGGTACACTCTAAGATACTCTGGCATATTGTCATAAAAATAAAGTACCTTTATTTTTAGTATAACTGTGTATTGTGTTTTCTTATGATATTGTGCATATGACACTAAGTGGTACTGTGGTAGCTTCACACGTCTCCTAGTTCAGCCTAAGCTGCTCTGCTAAGCTACCATTATCTATCAGCCTAAGCTGCTAGACACCCTATACACTAATAAGGGATAACTGGGCCTGGTACAAGGTGCAAGTACCCCTTGGTACTCACTACAAGCCAGTCCAGCCTCCTACATGTAGTACATAAACAAGCGGGGGGGACAAGGTCAAGATTACAGTCCAGAGAAGCACAGACCATTTGGAAGTGGACTATCAGCCACAAGTTCACTTTGAAAGCGGAACATGTCCCAGGTACCAGCAAACAAAGGGCCTCTAGAACAGATTTTTCGTTATGTACTCCATCTGGCACGATCAAGTCTGTCTCATTGTTCAATCAAAATCTACTTAACAGCAATCTCTAAATTTGGAAGAACAAACAACTAATCATCTCTTTAGTCACAAAAAATTATCTAGTAATTAATTGAAGGTCTTTTTAAGGTTTGTCCTCTCAAAAACCCTATTCTGTGACAACTGAACACCTTTTTAACACAGCTAATAAAACATCCTTTTGAACCTCTCCATAAGGCAAATTTACAATATCTGTTTCGGAAAACAGCTCTGCTACTTGCTCTAACATCAGCAAGGCATTTTTTTACAATCTGTTTTTATTATTTTATATTACTACCTCAATAACAATTGCAGTCAGGAAGGGAAGAAAAAGGAAGGAGGGGGTGAGGTAGAGAAGGTGATCTCCACATGATGGCGGATTGCGCAAACATACTTCATAATACAGTGTAAATTTTCAAATACATTTCACAGTGGTCAGTATAGTCTTCTTGGTCCAATATGTACACTCAAGTTAAACTGATTCTATGTTTAAGAACAGAAGGAAGAATGTCAGGTTTGTGGGGGTATGACTAAGTCGTCTATTTGGGAAGAAGGGAGTGTGATAACTACCATGGTGATGGATGAACAGCCAATAACGTTTGGGGGGAATCCCCCGAGCCCTTTGCATTCTGCAGGATGTGGACAGAGTATGTTCATAATTGGTGGGGTCATCATGGTGTCACCGTTATGTGGGCCTGTGTAGTTGCGTGATGGTATCTCTACAGTATTGAGTAGCCCCTTCATGGTGGACAAATGTCATTTTTGGCCTCAGCATTCACTACAAAGATATCCCAGGTCTCACTCCTCGTGCACATCAGGCCCTTGTCCCACAGGTAGTGCTATACGCTCACTTCTGCTTTTGCCATTGGTAGTACTATTTGAAGCCATTTGGAGGTATCTGGCATCGTGGGTGGCTTCCACTGCATTGCAAGCTGCCTTTTAACCAAAATAAATACTAAGTCAATAAACATGTGGAGATTTTTGCCCCCCTTGGCTCAAAGGCAAATTCCCAGGAGACATGATTCAGGAGTAGGAGTCATTGGGTGATCTGTCATTTCAGCTGTCTCTGCAATAATTGTTTGCCATGTGCGATACAACGGGGGGGAAGTCCCACACCATGTGGTAAAACCCTTTCTCAACCAGTTTACATATTGGGCATTCAGGCATGGATGTAGGGAACATACGCTTCATGCGCTGGGGGCAAGAGTATGTCTGATATATGTAATTGAAGTGGGTGAAGCGGAATCTAGGATTCCGGGAAACCTCTTTCACCTGTTGGAGAGCTCTTGTCCATGTTTTCAGGGTTAATGGATGCAAGAGGACTGCATTCCACCTGTCGAAATCTCGCTCCATGGTCACATTAGTGCCCATGGATAATTCTTCATATAGCAGTGAAATGGCTCTCTTCTGGCCAGTTCACAATAAGAGAGTGTGGAGGATGGCTGACTGTGGTGGTTCCACATTGCCGGTACCCCAAGTGTCTCGCACCAATCGATGAACATCATGATACATTAGGAAATGCCCTGGGCCCAACGAAGAGGTGTCCATAATGTCTGCCTAAGACATAAAATATCCTTTATTGAAAAAGTCAATTTTCATCACCATCTCCGCCTCTGTCCAAGAGGTCAAGTTGTGACTCGCAGTCAAAGCAGGTTTACCTGGTATCTGGATTGTGGGAATCATGGGAAAATATTGGGGGATGCAATACTTGTCCTGTGCAAATTGGTGCCAACACTCTTGGGTCATCATCATCAAGTTAGTTCCTTTAAGCAGAGGACACGTGCGGTCAGACAGCCAAGTGTACACACTGGTCATGCCCAGCTTCACACGTACTATCTCCCTTTCCACAATGGGGGACTCACTGAGCCATCGTAGGGGCCACTGTAGTTGCACTGCAGCATAGTAAAGCTTGAAGTTGGGTGTGCTTTGTCCTCTCTCCAGGAGCGCGCATTGTGTGGTAGATAGTGCTATTCGATGTTGATCTTTTCCCCACATCAGCTCCAACAGCAAGCCATTCAGTTCCTAAAAGCAGCTCCTGGGAACCACTATTGACAATGCGGCAAAGAAGTACAACAACCTAGGAAGTATCAAGATCTTAGCTATCGCCACTCGTCTTGGTGGGGATAATGGCAGGAAGCACCACAAGGTGAGTGAGCCACGGATAGATCAAAGAGCGTGGCCTAGGTTGCCATTGTTAAGGAGAGTAGTAAATTTGTATGCCTAAATACTTAGAGGATTTATGGCACCGTTACGAGCGATGGCCCAGAAGAATGGCCATGAAGGGTACAGGGATCTTGGAAAGGGGAAACAAGCAGGACTTTGACCAATACACCCAGAGGCCTGAGACTTCTCCAAAAGCGTACAGGAGAGCCATCAGGTATCATAGGGAGGTCCCGGTATTCCGTAAGTATATCAGTGCTTCGTCAGCATAAAGTGACATGAGATAATGGGTATCTAGTTCTCGGATCCCCCATTACTGAGTGTGTAAAAACAGGCGGCAGACGAGAGGCTCCATAGCAATCACGAAGAGTAGAGGCAAGAGCAGACAGCTCTGCCTAGTACCCCTGATGCTAGGGAAACTTTTGGATATCAGTTGACCTATTTTTACTCTGGCCATCGGGTGGGAAAGTAAAGTGCAAATCCACTTCAAGAATCCTGGGCCGAAGCCCATATGACGTAGGGTTACAAGCAGAAACTTCCAACTAAGAGTATCAAAAGCTTTTTTGATGTCTAATGACACTGCATCCTGGTCAAATGCGGCTTGTGGGGCATCATAGATTATTCACAGAAGCCGTCTGATATTAGGAAAAGTACTGCGACCCAGGGTGAATCTGGACTGATCTTCATGGACTAGTGCCCTCATCAAGGGAAGGAGTCTGTTCGCGAGGATCTTACCCCGTACTTTACAGTCAAGGTTGAGGAGGGACTAGTGGTCTGTATGGCTGTGGAGGCAGACTTTATACATCTGGTACGGAGCTGCGCAGTTTGGGTCCTTTTGACGGCTGTGGTGGCAGGTTGCATTGGGCCACGGCCTTGAGGTGCGAACTGGTGTCACATTCCCAGACCCAAAAAACACAAGGGGCCAGATGTAGCAAAAAGCTAAATTGCGACTTGCAATTTGCGAGTCCATCCGACTCGCAAATTGCAAGTCGCAATTTGCTATGCAGTACGGTGTCTCAGACACCGACTGCGACTCGCAATGGGGTCGCAATGACCCACCTCATGAATATTCATGAGGTGGGTCGCAAATTGAGGCCCCATTGCGAGTATAGGCACTCGCTAACATGGAGGCCTGCTGACGTCAGCAGACCTCCATGTTCGCGACCTGCTTTTAAATAAAGCAGTTTTTTTTTTTTTTAAGTGTAGCCCGTTTTCAGTATTTTTTCAGGGCAGGGAGTGGTCCCTTGGACCACTCCCTGCCCTGAAAAAATATTTTGGGGTCCAGTCACAAACTGGAAGGGGTCCCATGGGGACCCCTTCCAATTTGCGAGTGGGTTACCATCCACTTGAAGTGGATGGTAACTGCGATGCCATTCGCGGTCGCAAATGGTATTGCATCCCACAGCGACTCGCAAATAGGAAGGGAACACCCCTTCCTATTTGCGAGTCGCAAATGCATATTGCGAGTCAGTAACGACTCGCAATATGCATTTCTGCATGCCAAACCCACGTTTGCGACTCGCAAACGGCGAATTTCGCCGTTTGCGACTCGCAGACGGGTTGCTACATGTGGCCCAAGATGTCTTACCGCTTCCTACAGCTGGACTTGGTGCTGGCCTGGCACTGGGTCGGTATCACATGGATGGGAGTGGAGGCGCTGTGGGTAGCTTAGTGGGTCCGGGATGTGTCGGAGTAATCCCTAGCTGAGGAAGAACACCACAGACAGGTGGGGCTAATGAAAAACTGCAGGCAGATCAGGAGGCTTTGGGGGGCATTGAAAGAGAATTTTTATTGGGGACAAGGAGAGTATGCATGATGCTAACAATGATGTGAGTGTGAGCGAGGAGTCATTGTCCAAAAGGGCGGATGGGGACCTGGAAGGGTAACGTAGGCATATCAAATTTGGGAGACTCTGTTGATAGCTAATTATGATAACACTTTTATGTACTGCGCAGAATGTTTCATCATTTGTCTTCCGATTTTTACCTGTATTATGCTTGATATTCAAATAACTTATTGTCGAACATGTACATGGTTGTTTGTTCTTTGTTGGAAGAAACTGATAATTAAAGGTTTAAAAAAAGAAAAACAGTACCTTGGTTGCGTCAACATCGAGGGAGATGAAAGGAGCAGAATAAGCAATGCATCGTTGTCGATCCTTCGGATTTAGGTGGTGTCTGTTCTGAGCCACGCCGAGTCAAAGATGCATCGGAACTGGAGGTGCTGTGCCATGCCAATGGTGATGCAAGGTCCTCCATCCTCACACCAGCGATGAGCAGTGAATGGAGATGCACTAGTTCCGAGCAGCACAACAGCGTCTATGTGTGGATTTTGGCAGTTGCAGCACTTTATACCCACTTCCAAAGATCCAGGGCTAGATCGGCTCCACCTGGCAGGGCAAAACTCCCACATGGCAGAGTCCAGGTGCTGTAGGTGATGAGTTGGAAGACTTTTGTGTCTCTGACACTTCAGAAGAACAGGAGGCAAGCCAGCAAGCCCTTGGTGCCACTCTGGTTCTGGATTCAAGTGATGTGGGTCCAGCCCTTCTCATCCAAGCTAGGAGGGCAGGAGGCAGCAAGTCAGAACAGCAAGAAAACTGTTCTTCCAGAGCCGCAAAGTTGCAGTCCATTCAGCAGCCCAGCATTCCTTCTTCCTGGTAGAGTATCCACAGGTCCAGAAGTTGGTAGGATCAGAAGTCCAGTTCTTATGCCAGCGGCAGCTTTGAAATGGGAGAGTTGATAACTTTACCAAAATCAATACCAAGAAAAAAGTCACTTTCCATTCACCTCTACAAGGCTGGTGCAGGTTACCTGGTGCAAATTAACTCAGGGCAAAGAATTAACTTCTATGCCCCTTCATGGAACCTTAGCTCAGTCAATGTTTTCCTGGCCAGAATCCCTAGGATTTGGCGTTTTAGGACTGGTGGTAGGTCCTTCTTAGGGTCACTAGCATGGAGCAAGCTTCCTGTTGAGTTACGGGCTATTGCAGCCACCTATCTGCTCAGAAAGACCTGAAAACGTGGCTCTTTAATCTGGATTAATTGTTTTGGTCTACACTGGGCAAGGATGCTATTTTTGCAGAGTGCCAGCACACTCCTTGGAGTAACAGCCCCCTTAATAAGTGCCCTTGCATTTTTTCATTCATTCACAATTCCCTCCTAGGGGTGATGTCATCTTACATCAATATATTTCCATTCTTCCATCTGCGCATGTCTCAACTGCAAGAGAAATTGGACAGACAATGGGAACAGGCCACAGGATCTTTCGATGATCTCATCCAAGTGACTCCGGGCATGATCAATGCCTTATCATGGTGGACGTGGCAAGCATGTTTGGTAGTCAGTCTGTCTTTTCTAAAACAGACTTCTCTTTTGATCATCACCACCGATGTTTCCCTAGAGGGTTGGGGAGCTCATCTCTATAAATCAGTGGAAAATGGCAACCTTCTCACCTACTTCTCCACATCATTCTGCTTGAGCTCTAGACAGTACATCTAGCCTTGCAGGCTTTTCTTCCTATGATAGAAAATTCAGCTGTACTCATTCACACGGACAACACTACCACAGAGCACTCCATCAACAAGCAGGGTGGCACAAGATCTCACCTGCTGCCCCAAGACACACAAGGTAGCTGGGAATGGTTGATCTCTCGCAAAGTGCATCCACAAACAGAACATGTACCAGTAAACCAAAATACCATAGCTGACACTCAGCAGACTGACAAAATCTTGTCACGAGTAGGAAATAGATCAAACAGTCCTGGACAACATCTTTCTCCGGTGGGACTGCCGAATCTAGACCTCTTCGCAACACCCCAGAACTGTAAATGCTGGTTGTACGCAAGCTGGCACCCAAAACCAGGGTTGTGGGTGAATGCATTTTTGATTGCATCATCCAGAATCTCTGCCTATGCCTTTCCTCCGATTCCTCTCCTCCCAAGAGTCCTCATGAACCATGCAGGATTATTCTCATAGCTCCAACATGACAGTGCCAACATTGGTTCACTGAGTTACTCCTTCTCTCAGAGAGACCTCACATCCAGTTGAAGCCGATACCATCTTTGCTGACAAAGAGCCACAGCCAAGTACTGCACCCGGATCCCAAATCACTTCACTTGGTAATCTGGTTCCTGAATACAATGAATTTGTGCATCTGAATATTCCACCTGATTGCAAGGACATCTTAGCCAGATCCCACACTGACAGTACAAATAAGACATCACCTCAAATGGAAACAATTTTGGATTTGGTGCCAAAGTGCTAATGTATATCCACTTTCATCTTCACTAGAAGGAATCCTTCCATATCTTCTCCATCTGTCCCAATTGGGACTTGCTCATATATCCATTAAAATCCACTTGGTAGCCATTTCCCACTTAAAGCGATCAGCCACATCACCTTCATTATGGTCTAGGCGACTTATTAACATTTCCTCAAAGGTTTATTCAGGGGTTTTCCACCAATGAGGGCTTCTCACCTACTTAGCAATTCAACACTGTTATTTCCTAACTCATGAAAGACCTTTTTGAGCCTATCCACAAAGCAGATATTACATTTCTCTTGCGTAAAGTTGCTCTACTCTTGGCTCTAACTTTAGCCAAAAGCATTGGTGAGATTCAGGCTTTCACCACTCAGGAACCTTTCCTTCAATTTAGGAGCAATAGGGTAATTCTTCGAACAAATACTAAATTTATTCCAAGAGTCCCATCAGACTTTCACCTCAAGGTAACCAGCGATTCTAAAAACCTTCTTTCCAAACCCTAAGTAGCCAGCGGAAATGGCTTTACACTCTTTGGACATAAAAATGCTTAAAGTTCTGCTTGGAAAAAACAAAGAGCTTTCGCAAATCCAGCCAACTATTTGCGGTGTTCAGCGCTCCGAAGAAAAGGCTATCCTCTCTCAAAGCATAGCATTGCTAGATGGATATCCAGTGGCATTCAATTCTGTCATCACCAAACTGGCAAGCCATTGTGCACAATGGTGCATGCTCATTCTTCAAGAACTATGCCTACTTGAATGCGATTGTTTGCCATTGTGTTCCTCCAGGAAATGTGCCAGGCAGCGACCTGGAAGAATAGACACACTGTTATGCAGCACTACTGCTTGGAAGCGGCAGTTCACAGTGATGCAGCAGTGGACAAAGCTTTGTTATGGCATCTTTTCTAGTGAAGGTGAGCCATTATCTTGTTCCCACCACCCTATTACCCATTAGGCACATGTTACATTGTAGTTATATGCATCTCTAGAAATGTTTACATACATATATATGTATCTGTATATTTCTTTTCCTATGTGAATGTACTTTGATTCTTTCTGAAAAAATGTGCTATTCAACTGCTGTTTGATCTAATTTAAGCATGGAAATCTATGAAAGATCCAATACTGGATTAAGAAAATAAGTTACTTACGTGTAACTGTAGTTCTCCAATATTGGAAACTTTCAAGATTCACATGCGACCCACCCTCCTCCCCTGGGAAGCTCACGTTCTCTCTAAGCAGGGGTTTATTTACAGTCGTGCTCTACAAATCTGAAAGACTGAAGTTTCCCACAGGAGTGTTCCAGAGGGCATTGGAACTTGATTGGTTGAAATCGAAGTTTGGACTCTTTTCTAAAAATGAGTATGATATTTTACTGAAGGGCCTAGCGCCTTTCTAGTCTGTACATATAATTGTTTTGCTTTTCTAAGGGACCGCGGGACTCCCTTCTTGATGAAGGGGTATGATTCAAGCATGTGAATCTATGAAAGATTACAATACTGAAGAACTACAGTTACAGGTAAGTAACTTAGGGCCAGATGTAGGTAGCCTTTTGCGCCTCGCAAACGGCGAAAAATGCCGTTTGCGAGGCGCAAAAGGCCTCAACCGATGCAGAATCACATTTTGCGAGTCGGTACCGACTCGCAAAATGTGATTCCGACTCGCAAATAGGAAGGGGTGTTCCCTTCCTATTTGCGACCGCATCGCGATGTAGAGTTGATTTGTGACCACGAAAGCGGTCGCAAATCAACTCGCAGTTACCATCCACTTGAAGTGGATGGTAACTCATTCGCAAATGGGAAGGGGTCCCTATGGGACCCCTTCCCCTTTGCGAATGCCCCAAAAAATATTTTTTACACTGAAAAAACCCGGAACTAATGGTTTCGGTATTTTTTCTGTTTGCAGCTCGTTTTCCTTTAAGGAAAACGGGCTGCAAAAAGAAAAAAAGAAAAACTGCTTTATTAAGAAAGCAGTCACGGACATGGTGGTCTGCTGTCCCCAGCAGGCCAACATCCCCGTGAGTGCCTAGACTCGCTATGGGGTCGCAAACTGCGACCCACCTCATAAATATTCATGAGGTGGGTCTTTGCGACCCTATAGCAAGTCGCAGAAGGTGTCTGAGACACCTTTCTGCATTTCCTTTTGCGAGTTGCAAATTGCGAGTCGCTGGGACTCGCAATTTGCAATTCGTAGACGGAAACCTACCTACATCTGGCCCTTATTTTCTTCCTTATTGATTTGCATTGAAGGAGAGGCAATTTTACACAGGGGAAAGCTAAAATAAAGCTACTTTGTCTTCAAAACATCGGAATGATGGAAAACAACTATTTCTAGGCCATGTCTAATTTGTCCAACACTTTATAGACAAAAAGATCCCCTCTTATTTTCACATAATCTTATGTTTTCCTTTTTAATCAATACTAGCCAACAGTAGTATGGCTTCAAGATTTTAAAAATACATTATTTTGGCATTAGTAAAGCAAATAACAGTGCATTTCTCTCTAAAGTAACATGTGCTCTTGAATAAAGAAAGCAAAGGAGGACTCCCTGCTGCTTCCTTCGATAAACGACCACCAGTTGAAAAAAAGTGCTCCTCCATATGCTTGAGTTAAGTGCCAAATAAAATCAAATAAACAAGATCACTATTTATGCCTGGCTGCAAGTGGGTTGCAGCAATAACATTGGGATGTCTGGTTCCAAGATGTCTGGACAAAGGCACCTACCATTATAACCCAACATAGCAGCCATTTTAAGATGAGGACACTCACTCCAGTTCTAGCAAAATCACTAAGAACGAGGGCAAAAGTCTGCTTTTGCAGAGCTGTGCCTTGGGACAACAGAACGTCAGAATGCAGGGGCTGCGCCACTTCTGCCACATCAGTACTGCCATACAGAAATACCTGACTAGCTCACAGTGCCTTACTTGCCCTTCTAACCTTACAAGGTGATAAGTAACAACAGTAAAAAAGACACAATGAAAGTATACAATATATTTATTGCATAGTCTATTATGACACAAAGTAGATGTGATTACAATACTGACAATAATTATAACAATCAGTAGCAGTTAGGACACTGTATAACACAAATAGTGCCACCATGATGCAAATCTAGTGGCCTGAGCCTACCCTGTAATTGTATGTAGAGGAAGACTAGTTTTATTATTATTTGTGATCTCTGAGAGTGGAGAACCCCTTATCTCTGTTAGCATAGTCAAGTGGTCATCATAGGGAAGTGTAAACTCAGTTTACATAGGCTGCATGCCCCAGAGGGCATCTGCTCCCCAGACATGTCAGCTCTGCTGGAATCCTTTTCTCTAAAAATAAATACTAAAGGACCTAATTTATAACGTTAGCTTTATACAGGGAAGAGCTACTGTGTTATATCTTTAGAAGCCTGAGAACGAGTGCTGAACGGACAGAAAACAACACCTGGCACTTGCTGTGCCCACTGAGCAGTCAGAGAATGTGCAGACAGAATCCCAGGAAAGTGACAGCACAGCAAGTGAAATTACAGTGTGTTTCAAAACAATGGCACAAAAGAAAAAATGTGCAATGTACAACAGTGCAAGGCAAAGACATTATAATTTCTAGAGTGCTAAAAAATGAGGCAAAACTATTGTGAGTCCATACACAGGCCTCATAACCCCCCCCCCCCCCCATGGGCAGGAAAGCAATCTAATACACAAATGAAATAAAAAACAAATGTATAAGCCAAGCAAACTCAATGCAATAATAAAGCATAATATAAAGAATTATCAAAACTGTTTACAGAGGGGCCGGTGAGAATTTTGAAAAACTGGCAAAATTAGTTGGTTTTGGAGGCACCCAAGATCTCTTACACCAAGTCAGTGGTTAATGAATCCAGAACGGATTCCATCTCGGCAGACGATTGCTGAACAGCCCCTTTCAGTAGCTCAAGATAACAGATATGATCCTCATTATCAGCCGATTCTGAGGAAATGGCCGGTGGTGCTGCCTCCATGTTATGTAAGTCTGATGTGAGTAATCCTGGTGCCAATGTACACATCTTCTTGGTGAGAAGAAAATCATACCAAGCATCTTGAAGTAAGCGCAAGTTTATTGTACAATTTAGGAAATGGGTCTTTACTGGACTCATCAACCGATTTATGTTCATAGGAACAGGAGGTTGCAGAGCAAGGAAGATATTCGGTGCCCATTTAAAGAGACACCACAGGCAGTGGAACAAGGTTAAACACAGGTACACCAGGTCGGTCAGAATGAGAGTGACCAAAGTCTAGTTCCTGGAGTAACGGGGCTCCAAGCCACTGGATCATGCGCTTATGGCACTTCTTGATTCTTGGCAGAATCAGCATTAGCGGGCTTTGTGCAGGCACATCCATAGGACCAAAATGCAGCAGATGAGGAATAGCATCAAGGGAAGGCCTCCAAAAATATTGGAAAATAATGAATGAATAACTGCCAGTATAATTCCAGAAATATGCTGAAAGGTACTGACTAAGCCAGTGTCTATGATTTTAAAGAAATGTGCTATGCTGGCAGTATTGGAAGCATTAAAGATGCAATTTACTAATTTGCTGAAATGTAATGGGAGGCTTGTAGATAAGAGTCACTGTAATTCACTAGACATCCTTGCAACTAGAATTTCAAATGTTTCTGTAGCCAAACTAAATGCTACCTCTTTTTAAAACAATAAGGCTTTTTAGTCTGCTTAGCTTATTGAAATCTGCCTTCAAAGTTGGAATGGAAGTCTATAATGAACTATGAAGAACTGCACTTGTGGGAGGGAAAAGGACGTTATAACAATATTTTACTAGTTGGGAAATCAAAACAAAATATATTTCATTCCACAACAGCCCTGACCATTTAAAACTATAGGAGTGGGCAAAATTGCGGGAACTGGAATTCCTTTTAAAAAACAGGCCAAACTTAGAACAGACCCATTAAAGGAGCTGTGAATGGCACACAAGTGAGTGGCCAACAGAAGAGACACACTGCTTTCCAGTAAGTAACACTTCCTGACTCAGCCGTTCACAACGGTATTTAAAGGGGAGAAACCGTATCTTGTGGATAAAGCTCCCTCTCAGGGCCTCATATCTACCCATGGGGAAATGTTTCATGCAAGAAGTGAACTGGAATGTGGAAAAAGGGAACAATATTACTCCATGTATTAGCCGAACTGCAGATAGTGTTTCTGCAGTGGTAAAGGTAGCTTGTCTAACATCTTGACATGTAACATTGTGTATGTAGCATCTTTTTGAGTCATGAGTCGTTTTTTACGGGTCAGATTAAATGGCAGAAATAGGTGACTCAAATTAAGGTATCGCCAAGGTACACCACCATTTTTAAGGACCTATAATGTCCAGCCAAATTGCTTAATTGAACTAAGATGTCTTTACCCATGGTACAATACACGCATATCATTTTGCATAATATCTATGACAGATTACAGAACATTATTCAAACTGTACATTTGAGAAGACAACGTGTTAGTGCTATTATCAGCATTAGCAAGTACTTTATCCAAATTATCTTGATCAATTTGTCTTAAACGTGCAGCAGCTTCCATTTGCGACAATTTCCAAATTTCATTATAGGTTGCATAAATAAATCTTTATGAATGCTGGGACCTAGGACCCAAGAAGAAATCAGAGAGGTCCATGTCCTCCGACAGGAGGGAAAGTTGTTGTTTTACTGCAGACAGTGTAGGATGGTCTAACCATTGTTGACATAACTTTCCTACTGTATATGTGGTGACTATGTCTGAGAGTTGAGATGGGGAAAAGGGAGGGTCTGGCCTGCTTGCATTGAACCCCTGTGAGGAATTCAAAAATCGAGCATGACAACCATTTTTAACCACCCATTTGGACCTGCAAGTGTAGAGTTAAATATGCCAATTTGGACAATTTCATTGAGCTGTTCTTCAGTGTAATTTAATATATATATTGCCAGTTGTCAAACGGGGCAATGGAGGGAATATTGGGGCCATTCATGTCCTTGATCTTCACAAATCCCAGGTATGTAGTCTGTTGAACTGTATCATTCAGAAAAATCATATGGGTTTGGATTAAACAGGCTATAAACAAAGTGTCTGTTCCATGAATCTGGCAGGGTTTTTTCCCCCCAAATAGATTTCATATCTGTGGTTTCTTTCCAATGCTCATAGCCTTGTTCAGCTAATGTGTTAACAAAGGTCTGTATATATGAGTTTGATTTGTGTCAGCATCTATTTCTTTGCTGGTGTAGGGACTAATTTAATAGAAGGATGTCGGGTTTGTTATATTGTGACTGGAAATATATGTAAATTTAGCTGGTATTTTTGAGAACTGCCCTGTGGGGGAGGTGGACAATGTTCCCACAGTGTGTAATTGAAAATTGTACGCTTATTGTTAGCTCTATGTAAATAGTGATGTCCATATTGGCGGTAACAGAACATGTCTCCGTAATTGGCTGAAGTTAAATAAAGATCCTCATCTTCGAAGACAGTATAGTATTCTAACTCAGACAACATTGCATTTACAGTATCAATATCCTAATCATCAGAATATAACCCTGGTCCAATGACGTCACCCATGGCTATTTTGAATACACATGGAATCTGCAGAATCTCGTTGGGGCCGAAGACATCAAAGATTACTTTATCCCAAACAATTCCATCCGTTACTGGCACAGCTTAATTGTTCACACAGGACAAGTCTCTTGTCAGTCTATGGGAAGAAGAATGAGGCGCCAGCACCTCCTGGATCAGTTCTGTGGCTGAACGTTCTGGGAGATAATGGCCATTGATTAACAAAAAACAGACAATCACAAATCCAACCAAAGAGACAAATTTATCAAGGCTAGGATAATCGGAACGTATATCCCAGGTAGAACTAAATATATATGTTTAGCCATGAAAAGAAAACACACATTTTCATAGGTGTAGTCTCTAAGACTGTGGAAGAGTCAAAAGAATGTGATGAAAAGTCATCTGTACCCACAAAATAAATGGAATCAGTCTGTCGAATAGTGGGACCTATAGGTGGTAATAGAGAACTGGTAGAGTCAGCGAAGGGTGGATCTGTAGAAACCAAATTATCAACATAAGATGTTGCCGGAAGTACAGTACTCATGACTGTATTGTGGCTGGTATTTGCAGATGAAATTGGAAGTAACAAATGTGTTTCTGGGACCACCCCTCCAACTTGGGAGAAACAGCTGCGGTGGTGCTCACATGCTGCAGACGAATTTCCTGTATGGTCGCAAGAAGAGTTAGGAACTACCAAGGACTCCTCGTGGCCTGCTATTTGGTATCAGCCACATGATGTCATTTGACATGTTCAATGAAGACAAAATGATTGTATTTGGAACCAGCAAGCAGCTGCAAAATTACAGTTCTTGTACCTTGTATACCAAGGAATGGCACAGGAGAACGCTATGGTGGGCCGAACTCCTTCTTCCCCGTGGCCTCTCTGATGAGATCCCCGAGTTGTGGGATCCATTTGGAAGGCTCTGGTTTCTCCTTGATTCCAGCAGAGCCAGACTTCTTCACCTGTTCGCTTACATGTGAGTCGATGAAGTGTTACAAATCCTGTAAGAAAGCAGAGTGATCATTTACATCAAAGGGCATGGCATTGTCTGGACCATTAAGGTCAGAAACATACTTATCGGTGCCAAAGAGGACCTGATGTGGAGTACACCCCCTCAGGGATCATTTTTGGAGATTATTAAATGCACTTTGGACCACATAGAGGTGGTGGATCTAACTACGTCCTGAGCCTAATACCGTAGCTATGAAGGACTGCTTTAAGTCACGGTTCATTCTTTCCACAACAGAGTTACCCTCAGGAATGTATGGTGAAGAATAATGCACCTGACCCATAACAAAGCCAAAAAGTCACTGTACACTTTGGAAGCAAAAGCAGGGCCCTTGTCTGAGTGGAAAATACTGCATCCATAAGTCCTGACAAAGTCTTGCAAATCTTTAATGACAGTTTGAGCATCAGCCAAACACTGTGGCCACACCCAGAGGAATCTAGTGCAAGAATCGACGACAAGAAGAATAAATATAAACACACCATCTGAATTAAGAGGACCTGCATGGTCCAAATAACCTAAGCTGAAAGGTTTGTTCGAAATTAACAGGTGTGTTTCCACGGTGGGCATGCTACTGTGGAGCATTTAATCTGTTGAAAGATGTTACAAGAAAGGACATCTTTCTTGGCATGCGTGTATAAGCCATGCCACCAACAATGCTTCTGCATCAGCAAAATTGCAGCTACCACACCAGCATGAGCAGAAGCAACACCTTTTTTTTTTTTTTAAATCTGTTTATTCAACGTTATTCAAAACATAATACAAGAGCTGCAGTACATTCCACTTAACTTAGCGAGAGAATACACAACTTTCCTACTCATGTATATCCGTGCATATTAGTGGTTTGTGTATAATACAGGTACATTTTAGCGTACTGGCGTATAACTTAACATTGTGTAACTTTCAATACTAGTCTTGTCAATCAATATGCATAGGTCTATATGTCGGTGTCAGAAGTAATGATGTTTACGTTAGGCTGTATAGGCGCGAAAGGTAACTATCTTTTGCGTTTGCCTGGCGTGGTTAGTTAGTTGTATCGGAACAGGGACGGAAGATTAGTGGTGCGCGAGCGTGGTGTTTCAGTTCGCCTTAGGGTACGGCTCCGTGTCTTTTATGCTTTGGTTGAGTGTGATGATATCCTGTCAGCCTATTAGTGCATAGCGAAAGGAAGGGAGAGGGGTGAGGAGGCAGGTATTGTGTTTGCTGAGTATCGGACAGGGGGTCCACGAACGGACGTACATTACTTTGGGCGTCTCAGGGAGGGTACTTGTCATCTCTGGACTCTATTTTTACTACGAAAAGATCCCAACTTGCAGCGCCTTCCTGTATTTGTCCCTTAAGTTGCAGTGTTTGAGCCTCTGCTATTGCGCAACTATGTAAGTCTCTCAGCCAGGTGGAGTGAGGAGGGGCATTTGGGGCCTTCCAGTGAGTGGCGATCAGGCGCTTGTATATCACAAATGCCAGGTCCACAAACTTGTGGGTGTGTTTATCTCCCTTAGCACGGTGTCGTATACCAAGCAGGCAGGATTCCGGAGTGGGTGTTAACGCGTGGTCCACTATGTCTGCCGTGGTTTCAATAATGTGACACCAACCAGTATTTATAGAGTGACATTCCCAAACCATATGGTAGAAGTTAGCTGCAGAGGTGGCGCACCTTGGACATATTGGTTTAGAATTTGGGTATATTTTATGGATACGAGCCGGAGAAAGATATGATTGATGTATGTAATTAAATTGCATATATCTTAGCCTAGTATTACGAGATACGGACTTAATAGAGGTGAGGGCTGCTTCCCAGGATTCTTGAGTGGTTGGTGTATTGAGGACTGAATCCCATCGGTATTTAGCCTGAGTTAGGGCAGTGCAGTTGCTTGCTAGGAGCGTTTTATATAATTTGGTAATGGTACCTTTTGCGTTGCCCATTGAAAGTACTGAAGTGAGTAGAAGGGATTCATTAGGTTCGTTGGGGCTACGTCCCCGTAGGTTGTGTAAAAGATTAGCAATGGCGCTGTATGTCAAGAAAGCCCCAGGTTGTATTATATCTGCCGCTACCAATTCTGCAAACGTACTTGCTTTGGAACTCGAGTAGAGGTCTCCCAGGTTCAAGGTGTTGGTCACGCGTATATCGTGGTAGGATGAAAGAGCTTGTATGCCCGGTACCTGCGACAGTGGAAGCAAGGGGGAGTAGGGGGGGGACAGTGCCTTGCCTTGTACGTATCTCTGCCAACAGTGCCTGGCCGTGTTCCATAGAGGTGAATACTTTGCTGGGTAGGGGGGTCCTGCCAGCAAAGAGGTCAGTATCGCTTGTGGTGCTGTGTGAGCAGCTATCGCTATGCTCTCCGGAATGGTCGGTTCGTTGAGCCACATTTTGACCCATTGCAGTTGGGCTGCTACGTAATATAATTCTAGATTCGGCATGCCAAGCCCACCTTCTTCTTGTGGGTATTGCGTAATAGCTAGTGCTACCCTGCGCCTGTCCTTGCCCCAGAGTAAGTCATTTAGTAGTGAGTGTATTTTGCGAAAAAACGAGCGTGGCAAGGGTATCGGGAGCGCGTTAAAGTAATATAGGAATCTCGGTAGCACTAGCATCTTGGCTATGGCCGTCCTGCCCATTGGTGATAAGGGTAGCGAGCTCCAAAATGACCGGGAGCCACGGGTGGAGCGGAGTAAACGATCTAGGTTACCTTCTCGTAGGTCTGACAAAGAGTGGTATATCTGAACGCCCAAGTATTTGAAGGTCTGGTAAGCCCATGGTAACTGGTGACTAGGGATTGTCGTTTGCTGCTCGGTGGGTATACGAGTGAGGGGGAAAATACATGATTTAGTCCAATTGACACGTAGGCCAGAGGCAAGTGCAAAAGTATCCAATATTTGCATAACCCTAGATAGAGAGGTAGAATAATTGCGTAAATATATCAGGGCATCATCTGCGTATAGGGATATTATGTGGTATGTTTTAAATTCCTGGATGCCCCATTTTTGAGCATAGCTGCGAAGCTTAATTGCCAATGGTTCCACGAGCTATTGGTTTGGAGTATAATGTTGCGATCCAGCTGATGAAGCCGCTCTGGAAACCAAACGCTTTAAGAGTGCGGAAGAGGTAATCCCAACCAAGCGTGTCAAATGCTTTTTCTATATCTAAAGACACAGCCACCGTTTCTGGTTCTGTGGTATTATGCATGATGCGAATTAACCGTCTGATGTTTAAGAAGGTGTTCCTACCCGGGATAAATCCTGATTGGTCTGAGTGTATGAGGTGCGGTAGATGAGGGAGCAGTCTGTTTGCCAGGATCTTCCCTAACAGTTTGCAGTCGGAGTTCAGAAGGGAGAGTGGTCTGTAGGATCTGACGTCTAGTGGGTCACGGCCTGGTTTTGGCAGGACTACTATTAGTGCTTTGTGCATGGAGTCTGGTAGCTGTTTTCTATTGCGTGCTTCGTTAAACACCTCGAGCAGAGGTTGTAGAAGGTGAGTGGTTTGTGAGTTATAGTATTCTACTGGCAGACCATCAGAGCCAGGGGTCTTGCCGCGTGCCATTTGAGAGAGAGCCAAGCGAAGTTCCTCAATGGTGATGGGACCGTTAAGTATAACTGCGCTGCTGGTGATATTTGGATTTTGGGGAATCTGTGCCAATAGCTCGGTCAATTGTTGGTCTTTTGGAGGGGTAGTAGGTTGATATAAAGAGCGGTAGTACATATAGAAGGCTCTGTTTATGTCTACCTGAGTATTAACCATATCACCTGATTGTAACCTAACCGCACCTATTGGCAGAGATTGCGACGGTTGTCGTACCAGCCATGCTAACAATCTTCCTGATCTGTCTCCTTCTGCGTGCTGTCTCATTTTAAAGTGTCTATAGTCATGCCTACCAAGTCTATCATCGGTTTCTCTGTATTTCGCCTTCAGTAGATTTAGTGTTGCTGATGGGGTGTTGCTTGTGGAGGCTTCAATCTCTGCTCTATGTATTTTGGCTTCCAGCGTTAGTAGTTCCCTAGTGAGCGTTTTTTTGACCCCCACAGAGGCTGCCAAGCATTGTCCCCTGATTACGACCTTATGGGCATCCCATTCCGTAGCGCGTGTTAGTGTTGAATTTCTGTTTAGGGAGAAATAGTCCGATAGCCAATTGGTTATTTCAGCATTAAAGGGAGGATCAGTTAGGGCGTCTGGTTGTAGGCGCCATGTTGGGATGCGGGTGTTTGTGTAGCCCCATAGCAAGGTTGCGTAGTGTGGGTTGTGGTCTGATATGGTGCGGGCTAGATAGCCGGATGTGCTTATTTTTGAGATTATGTTGGGTGATGCGAAAAACAGATCTATTCTAGTGTAAATTTTGTGTACTGGTGAATAGAAAGAGTATTCGCGCAATGTAGGGTGGCCAGTTCTCCAGATTCCGCTTAACCCTTTGTTAGAGGCCCATTCTGTCAGGTCGAGTGATGCACGTTTAGTTGGGGCACTGGGTAGTGGGGGGATGGAGCGATCTTTTTGGGTGTCTAAAACACAATTAAAATCGCCTCCCCATACTGCATCTACCGCAGGGTCTCCGAGCCTACTATTGTTAAGTGACCAGAGGAATTCTCGATTTACATTGGGGGTGTATAGTGCTATCAATGCTATAGGGTTACCGTCTAATACACCTTCTAAGATCACGTATCGACCATTTGGGTCACTTTGAGCATGGGACACAATATATGGGACCCCGGGGGCAATCCAGATTGCCACTCCTCGTGCATATGTTGAAAAGGTGGTGCCATATAGTTGTCCCCTCCATTTTGTTTTTATGCTTGCAAGCAAGGGTGCATCCAGATGTGTTTCTTGGAGCATGGCAATTTGTATTTGGTGTCTTCTGAGATATGCATAGATCCGTTGTCGTTTACTAATGGATGCCATGCCTCTTATATTCCATGTGAGTATTTTATAATGTGGGATATGTCGTTGATTTTGAAAGGCCATGGTGTATATGTGGTTTTACGCGAGCGCATAGTGATTTCGCATGTCTAACTTCCCATATGTTGATGATGTACTTTGTGCCTATTAAGCTCAGCCATTTTGCCTTAGGTTTACCTAGCATGTTCTTTATGTTTGCATTGTGGTAGACCAACTTGGTATTGACATTGATTAACTCATATAACCGGGAAACGTCCCATTTGGTTTTAACAATAACTTTTACCGTAGTTAACTTTAACTGTAAGTGTGACGAGCACAAGGTTGGTGTGGAATTTGCCAACCTGCTGTAACGGTCCATATGGAGCGGGGGGTGCTTCAGGTTGATGGGTGCAAGACAGCGTTGATCCCGGCCCATTTTACACTTGGTGGTGTAGCTGCTGTCCGGGAGCCACAGTCAACAAAATAGTATAGCTGGGAAAGATGGTGACACAGTGGCGTGCCAGAGCGGTATTCAAGGGAAAAAAAGAAAAAGAAAAAGAAAAAGAAAAAAAAAAAAGGGGGGGGGGAGGGAGCTAACAGATATCGTCCGCTGTCCGTGGAGTGAGGTTGGGGCCACGGGGCGAGTCCGCAGAGTCAGAGTTTACTTCTGGTTCAGGGTCTGCTTCCGACTGCACAGACATGGATGTTGGTGATGTCGAAGCAAAGCGCGATGTGGTTTGTAATAGTAGTGAGCGTTCTTCACAAGACTGCTCAGGGGTAGGTCTGGTGTCTTGCTTTCTGCGGGTTCTCCGTTTATCCATTGGTGGAGGACTTTTGTCTGTGGGGTTACTCGCGGATATCGGGTCAGCAAGGCCTTTTGCGTGAAGCCACGTCCACGCGTCTTCTGGAGTAGTAAAAAAGAGAGTGCGGGCGTTATCTTGTATTCTGAGTTTAGCGGGGAACAACAGGGAATATTTGATGTTATGGTCTCTTAGTCGTTCTTTGACTCGATAGAATGAATTGCGCTTCTTCTGTACCTCCACCGTGAAGTCTGGATAGGCCGAGATTACGGTACTTTCAAAGCGTATTGGGCCTGACTTTCGGAATAGCTGTAATATGAGGTCTCTGTCCCGATAGTTAAGGAGTCTTGCTATTAGGGGCCGAGGCTGAGCACCTGGTGGTAAGTGCCTACCGGGGACCCTATGGGCGCGTTCTATGGAGAAAAACTTTGGGACATTGCTCTTTAAGACCGTTTCAGTTAGCCATTGTTCGATGAACAGTTCTGCGCTCGGGCCCGCTGCCCGCTCAGGACAACCCACAAAGCGGATGTTGTTGCGGCGAGACCTGCCTTCTGCGTCTTCGGCTCTGCGTTTTAGTGCTTCCACCTCTATTGTTACGGCTCCCATCCGTGATTTGAGTTCAAGTATAGATGGTGTAAGGTGTGACGTGTCCTTTTCCAGTCCTGCAACCTTTTCAGCCAGCGCTTGTTGATCTGCGCGTAGCAGGTTAACATCTTCAATTACTGAGCCTATTTTTGCTTCCAAGGTGGTTTTAGTGTCTAGTATGGCTTGCAGTACTTTTTCAAATTGTATTGTATGTGTTTGTAGAGTTGCATCCATTTTTTGCAGAGCCTGGAATGTGTCAGAAGCCTCCGCAGGCGGGGGCGAAGCACCTGAGTCCATGTCTCCTGGGGGCCCACGTAGCGGCTTTGGTTTGCCCATTTGTTGGCTGTTTTGTAGTATTGTTGTTGGTAGCTGGATTCTATGCTGTGCTGATTGATTGGTGCTGCAATAATTTGCCGTTATTATGTGGGCACCTTGTTTAGGATGGTGCAAGAAAGCTTTAGAGTGTTCAGGTCCTCGGGTGCAGTAAATGATTGGTTTAATTATTATAGTAGGTACTCAGACTTTATAAATTCGTTATTCGGTTTCCTTGGGTGCTGTGCAAATGTTTAAGCCTTTGGGGCAGACAGTACTGAATATAATTGTATGTTGGGACAGCCTATTAATTGTGTAATGCGTATTACACGGGGTGTTTGCGTTACTTTCTCTTTTCTCTTCTCTCTTTTTTCCTTCCTCCCTTCTTTCAACACACTCCACCTTTGTGTAGTGTTGTGGTTAGCTAGTATTGGTAAACTGCTAACTTCAATTTTACGGGCGTTTATTGTAAAATTGCTTTGGGGGGGTTGATATCAGCAAAAGTTTGCTTTACTGCATGCTTTTGTGTTCATTAAAGGAGAATTTCATGTCTTTGCGCTGCGACTCGCTTTATGTCGCCGGTTAAGCGCGTTGTGTGCGTTCCTGTTTGCAGTTGTCTGAATGCTGCTTTATATCTTTACTGGCTGCCTGCAGACGAAAAGGGCACGGTGTGTCCCAGTGCTTCGTTATGCTTTTAGGTCCCCACGGAGCCACGGGAGTACTCCAGGATTCGTAGTGGCCCCCACGGCGGCCGCCTCAAGTTCAACGTATCACGGCAGGAAGTGGGCAGCCGACAGGGCGCTCGCGCGTCGCACCGGAGCTCCGGTCTTCCCCCCAGCGGGCGCGATCTCCACGGCCCAGGGTCACGAAGCTGACGCGGCAGCGCAGCTTCACACCTGCACCCCCGACCGCAATCACGGCACGGTGTGCGTGCTGATGGCTCAAGCCGGCTTTCTTTATTCGGCACAGGAGCTACTCGGGCCGGCGTCGATTCTGTGCAGGCCACGACACTTACTGCGCGGCTGGTTAGCACCGCAGGCGGACAGGTCTTCACTTCGCTCCTAGCGGCTCCCGACAGGACGCCTCGCGTTGCACCGGTTTCCCACCTCAAAGGATCTTCAGCGCCTGCCTTTCCAGTGTGTGCAGGCGCCTAGGTGAGGATATTTGTTTAGGGCCGGGATCGGAGCTATGGCTTATGCGTCCGACCCGGTCGCCATGTTGGACACGCCCCCCAGCAGAAGCAACACCTTCATGCGCAGCTTGCACTAAAGCTAGCCTGCGTTCTAAGTTGGGAATCAGCCAATCACCAACTCCAGGGAGTGTAACACAGGGTATGTTATGTTCACTTAACAGGTTTGTAAATTTAGCTGGAAAGCCCTTAGGTAAGGAAGTGCCATTGCTTGTAACATTTACAGATGTCAGTATATCTTTCTCAATGCGTGTTTGTGAACTGATAATTGCAGCTACAGCAGCAGTAGCAACTGCGGATTTGGCCACTTCATCAGCCAATATATTCCCTATAGCGTGTGTTCCCACACGTTGATGACCCAATGTATGTACAACATGAGTCTGTGGCAACCTGTCTTTAAGGTCTGCAACCTTCACCCAAAGTATTTTATGTTTTATAGTGTTACCTTTAGAGTCTTTGAAACCATTCTGATGCCAATAATACAGATTGTCATTAAAGGACTGGACACAATAATACGAATCACACACAAGTGTGGGGAATTAAGGATCTGTATTTTCTAGTGCAAAAAGCAAAGCTTTTTATACAGCTAAATGCGCAGTACAGTCCCCTAGGGATTGTGTGTGAGTTTTCTAGGGTTGAAACTTACCGTCCAACATAACACTATGAACGGAAGCGCACACCACCATATACCTGTGTTTAGTCACTATAGCAGGTTGAGCCGAACCATCAGAATAAACTACACATTTATACTGGACAAGAGGCAAAATGTTGGCTGGCACGGAGTAAACATGTTCATCCATGGCTGTTAAGAATGTTGCCACTGAATCTACCAGGATGCTGGGCTTTAGCATTTGGAACGGTAGCTTTTGTAACAGGTGTAGCTGAACTCTTGCTGACCTCAGAGGATGCACAGCCATGGAGATGTTGCAGAATGTTGACAGGAGCTGCAGAAACAATGTTGCAAGGAGAGGCCTTCTCAGGTAGGGTTGTCTTGTTCGGTTGCTGTGTAGCCCAGCAGTGGTTTCGGTGGACAGGGCAGAAGATGTTTTTATAGAGAGGTCCTGGTGGAGTCTTGCATGACAAATCTGGGGACCTACCCACAAGGAAGTCCATAAACAGCCCAAAAAAGGGGGTTTGGTCACTCACGTGAGAAACCTCCTATCAGAAGGGGTCACTAACGTCAGCTACCTCGCCTGCCCAGTCAGATGCTCCCAGAGGCCTCTGCACATCTTGTTTCCAAGTTAGTAGAACCAAGTGGCCACCTGAAGGAGCTCTGGGCACCACCGTAGGTGTGGAGATGCACCGGGGAGTAGTCACTCCCCTTTCCTTTGTGTGTTTTGCACCAGAGCGGGACCAGTGGTTCCTGGACTGGTGAAACCGAATTATGCAAGGAGGGCACCAAATGTGGCCTTCAAAGCAATCCAGTGGTGTGGGGAAGCTACCCCTCCCCAACCCAGTAACACCTATTTACAAAGGAGAGGAGGTTGCACCCCTGTCCTACAGGAAACCCTTTGTTCTGCTGTCCCTGTTTGAGCTCGACAAGCAACAGGAGGGCAGAATCGTGTCTGTTGGGCTTCAGCAGCGTGGCTGCCCGCAGACCCTGAAAGACTGGTAGGAGCAGAATTGGGGGATCCTTTAAGGAACCCCCAGGGTGCATGGGGTCATACCACCAATACTGGAATCAATATTGGGGTATGATTCTGACATGTTTGATACCAAACATGCCCAGGTTTGGAGTTACCATTATGTAGCTGTACCACAGGTAGTGACCAGTGGTCAATACATAGATAAAATGGCTTTCCCGCACTTAAAAAGTCCAGGTAATTGGAACATAGGGGTGACTTACAGTGACCTGGTGTAGTGGCCAGCACTGAAAGGGTGCATGCACCATTCATGCAGGCTGCAATGTCAGTCCTGCAGATACAGTTTCCATGGATTTTCATGTGTGGCATAATACATGCTGCAGCCCATGGGAGATCCCTGGTTTACCAATGCCCTGGCTACCTAAGTACCCTCAACTACAGACTTACGGGGTACATCAGTATGCCAAATGTGGGGTGCAAGAAGTACCAGGACAACCAAATGTGGAGGAGAGAGCACAATTACTGGGGTCCTGAGTAGCAGAATCCCAGTGAAAACAGCCTAAGCACACTGACACCAGGTAAAAAGCAAGGGTAACCATGTCAACAAGAGGGGACTTTCCTTCAAATATTGTGACGACTTGACCCTCTACGGGCAGCAAACAGTTCTGGACTGTTCTTGCACCCATTGGTCAGTTGGGCAAAGCGATGCTGGAAGCCAAGCGCGAGAAAGGCAGGTAAGTCCTTACTCCCAGGTGTTACATTTTGACTGAAAAAACTGTTGGAACTATCCAAAGTTGTTTTATATTTTTTACAGACAATACTATTAATATATGCCGTACTGTGTGTGTTTTGTATTGCAAACGTTTATGTATGACTATTCAAATGTCTGTAGTCTAAGACTAATCTATAGGAATGATCTGGTTGCAAAACAGGAAAAAGTGGATTGTTCGGTTGGGAGATAAGGCGCTCAATCAATCCTTGGTACTCTAACTGGGATAAGATGTCCCTAACAGGTGCTTTACCTTCCTGTTTAATAGGATATTGTGGTTGCGCTTGCGGGCTAGAGATTAAGGGTATTATGTGATAAGGCGAGTCATTATCCCAGCCTGCATGATTGCGGTATAATGCTGGGGCTTGAGAAAGAGCTCATTTCACTGCATCAGTTTGTTTGACTTCCTCAGGGACAAGGGCATAAAAAGAAGGAATGATTACTACTTCACCCTGCGGGGAAGAGCGGACAAAGTGTGGGAGCCAATTGACCTCCGCTAAGAGAATGTCATGGGATAATGTTAAATTGCCCCCAAAAATTACAGGAATAGTGCGTGGTATGTCACCCTCAATTTGGATGTCTAAAGCATAAAGCTGATCTGGAGGGGCCACATGCCTAACCTGTCACATATTGATCAGTTGCTTTCACTGCTAGAAACTCCTGGAGAGTCTGGCAGACTATGGTGACCTCTGCCGCACTGTTGAGGAGAGTCACCACCCATTTCCCGTTCAGGAGAAGGTTTCTCAGTATTTGGGGAATGTTTGTGGAGGAGGTTTTTGCTTCTGCTTGATTTCACATCAGACGAGTGCTGTTAGTCATTTTTCAGTTTCACATAGTCTTTTTGTCTGTGGTCAGAATGCACTCCTCTCTCGTACTGTCTGTCTGACGTGTGCTGGAAGGAACGAGAAGGACGAGTATCAGACAGATGATATCTCTCAGGTGGTTTAAGTTGTGTGCGGTCATGCAAATTATATTTTCTCTCAGAGGTCTCCAGTGGAGGAGAACCGCCTCGAGATTTAGCCTTCCCTTTAGACTTAGATTTGTCCCATTGTTTTTTTTAACAAACTCTGGGTTCTGCTTGGGAGTGTCCTTGTTTGCTCTAGGCTTGCCAAGTTGTGGTTTAGGTGGCCTGGTTTCCAAATTATTGCAACCAAGTGAAGTATAAACTTCAGCTGTTATGGTCGGCAGCTTACGGCCCCGGTCGGCAGCAGTGACTGTAGTGAGCCTCTGACGTATAGCCAGAGATACAGCTTCACCTCTGATGTTGGAGAGAACATCTCAGAAACAACAGAAACATTTGCTATTAATTTCATACTCAAATATAGGGCTGGGCTAGCCCCATGCTCATCCTGCACTTTTTTCAGGACATTGGGTAACATCCACAAAGACCGCATGCTGTGAGTCAGGGTATAGACAGCTGCAAAGACTATACCCCATGTGTTACAGTCTGCCCAGCTCGGGTACCGTCCCATGTGGTAAACACACAGTTGTTATTGTATGTTTGTCCTGTGGTCTAGTAAGGGGAAACACAGCCTCAATTTGGTCTATTCTTTGGCAATCCAAAATGGAATTTCCTCACATACTGTGGGTACTTTACCGATAATCGCATTGATAATCACAGGACCTTGCTCTCTCCGCTGCTGCTGAGTGTCTTGGAACTCTCCTGAGCCCGCATCAGGCTCGCTGCACCCCTGCCCCCAGTGCTTTGGCATTGTCAGCCTTGCCCCTTGTGTTGTTGTTGTGCCCTTGTTTTGCCTGTCTCCTCCTAGTTGCCTGACTGTACCTGGTTTGCCTGATTGTGTCACGATCTGTCTTCCACTTACCGCCCTGGTCAGATGAAGCTGGAGTGCGACTTCGGTTCTTGTAGGTCCTGCTCTGGCCGAGGTAAGGGCAACCGTGCTGCTGACAATGGTACGCCACCACAGTCTGTGCCCTCCAGAAGGAGTCCCAGAGAAAAAACCCTAAGGGAAAAAAACTCTTTGACAGGAACTCCCTGGAACAGAAAAAAGGACACGTAAAAAAATCTGAACTTCTACGCCAGGAAAAGAACAACAGGATATAGCTGGAGAAGACAGGAACAGAGCTGGAATCAGAGAAAGAAACAGCCGGAGCGTAATCACCACCAAGGGAAGTGTTGCAAAGCAAAGAGAACAAGAATCTGACCCCTTATATACCAGGAAGTGACACTCAGGAAGGAGTGAGAACACCATCTTAGATTGGGAAAAGTGCTATAGAAAAAGTAGAGAAGGTACCATCATAGAAAAGGAAACTGATGCATGCTGGGAAAAAATGAGAACTGAATGTTGGGAAGGAAAGAACATGGCCCCTCAAGGAAATAAGAAAAAGGAAAAAGAAGAAAAAGGAAGAGCCCTAGATCAGGGCAGCATGTAAGTGAGGGGTTGGGGGGGGTGCGAACACCCCAGAGCGACCGGCCACGCCGCGCGTTGAACGCAGCGAGGCCCAACGCCCAACCCTGGGCCTCCACCCTTTCCATAGGCAACGATTCACTCCGTGGCTAAGGAAAAAGGCCGACTAGAGGATGCTGTGGGTGCCCGCAGCATGACAGATTGTGCCTGGTTTGAAGACTGGTTTCACTGATTGTGCCTGGTTTGTTGCAGCTTCCACTCGTGATCACCCATGCCCCCCTGCCCCTGGTCCCGCCACCCTCTTCCCACCACTTTTCGTCACTTCCCGCTCCCTGTGCCCGCCCCCTCCCACTGAGCCCACCCACCAGGACATACTTAATGGTGGTTGCTGCATGACCCCATTGAGCAGACCCTGCACCTTGGTCTCCCAGCTGCTGCTGACCAGCTCAGAGTTGTCCTCAGCCCACCTCAGCTTCACTGCGCTTCTGCCTCCGGTGCTTTGGCACTGTTGGCCTTGCCCCTTGTGCTGTTGTTGTGCCCTTGGTTTGTCTGTCTCCTCCTACTTTCCTGATTGTGCTTGGTTGTGCCTGGTTTGCCTGATTGTGCCTGGTTTGTTTACTGGTTTGCCTGATTGTTCCTGGTTTCTTGCCTGGTTGTGCCTGGTTTGTTGCCACTTTCACTTGTGCGCCCGGTCCGGCCACTCTCTTCCTACCATTTTGCCTGCTTCCCATTCCCTGCGCCTGTCCCCTCCCACTGCCCCCTCCCCCCAGGACCTACTTAATGGCGGTCACCATGCGACCAGTTGAGCAGGACCCGCACCTTGCTCCCCCCGCTGCTGCTGACCAGCTCGGAGCTCTCCTGAGCCCACCTCAGCCTTGTTGCACTCTTGCCCCGGTGCTTTTGCAAAGTCAGTCTTGCCCCTTATGCTGTTGTTGTGCCCTTGTTTTGCCTGGCTCACCTTAGTTGCCTGTTTGTGTCTGGTTTGCCTGATTGTGCCTGGTTTGTTGACTGGTTTGCCTGATTGTGCCTGGTTTCATGCCTGGTTGTGCCTGGTTTGTTGCCACTTCACTCGTGCCCCAGGTCCGCCACCCTATTTCCACCATTTTTTGCTGCTTCCCCCGCTCGTGTCTACGGTCCCACCATCCCCTTCCTGCAATTTTTTGCTGCTTCCCACTCCCTGCACTCGTCCCTCCCACTGACCCTGCCCCCCCCCCAGGACCTACTTAATGGCAGTCACAGCGCAGCCCCATTGAGCAGGTCCTGTACCTTGCTCTTCCCACTGCTGCTGACCGGCTCGGAGCTCTCCTGAGCCCGCCTCGGCCTTGCTGCGCTTTTCCCCTGATGCTGTGGCACTGTTGGCCTTGCCCCTTGTGCTGTTGTTGTGCCCTTGTTTTACCTATCTCCTCCCAGTTGCTTGATTATGCCTGGTTTGCCTGATTGTGCCTGGTTTGTTGACTGGTTTGCCTGATTGTGCCTGTTTCTTGCCTGGTTTTGCCTGGTTTGTTGCTGCTTCCACTCGTGCCCCAGGTCCGCCACCCTATTTCCACAATTTTTCACTGCTTCCCGCTCACTGTGCGCACCCCCTGCCACTACACCCTGCCCCCATCAGGACCTACTTAATGGTGGTAGCTACGCGACTGCGCAGCGGGCGTGAGCGGCAGGCACGTCACCGGTGTGCCAAAGGCAAGTCTGTCTGCGCCCATCAGGGCCCGGACCATGCCCAGCGCCGGGACCTCTGGATCTGCAGCCCGGCACCGGTACTCGGCCGAAAAGACAAAAAACCTCAGGCCAAAAACCCGGAATATCATTTGCGGCATCGCCTCACCTGGATCCACCAAAGGCCTTTTTTCTTGCCACAACTGCTGCTTCTCCTGCGACATAGGAACCACTGCACTCTCCACCCAGGAGACTCCTGGCCACGAACCACAACTCCACTGCGCACTACTCAACTTCCAATCCCTCTGGAAGCACTCCATATAAATCTGAGACACCATTACCAACCTTGCTCCCGACATAATGTTCATCACTGAAACCTGGCTCTGCCCCGCATCTGCACTGGACATCGCCACCACAACACCCCCGGATAAAAGATGATCCACCACGACCACCCCAACAGACACAGCGGAGGCATTATCATCATCCACAAGGACTCCCTCACTGCCTCGTGTGATGACACAACACTGATCATGGAACTCCTCAACTTCCATATTAAACCTGACGCCAAAACCACCATCAGAGGAACACTCGCCTACAGACCCCTGTGCCCATCCCACAGCTACTGCAGCTCCATCCTGGACTTCATTGCCCCCATGGCTATCAACTCCAAACACTACATCTTCCTGGGGGACCTAAACTTCCACCTAAAAGACTCGAACAACACCAAGACTGCCTCACTTCTCGAAAACCTGAGCATCATCGGCCTCTCTCAGCTGGTCACCGCCTCCATGCACAGCACAGGACACACACTGG